>NC_052053.1:8905846-10158346 GCF_903992535.2 Arvicola amphibius
CCCCTCTTGTCTTGGGAAGTTACCTGGTCTTTCTTACATGGGAAAGTTCATCAGGCATCTGTAGCAGATGCTATTGTGATGTGGGATTCCCCTCTCCATGCTGTGAATACCGTTGGTTAATGAACAAGCTGCTTTGGGCCTATTGCAGCACAGAATAGGGCAAGGTGGGAATTCCAAGCAGATAGAGGAGGAGAGAGTAGACGGAGTCAGAGAGAAGCCACGGAGCAGCTGCAGGAGATGGACGCCAGACAGAACCTTAGTGGTAGGCCCCAACCACATGGCGATACACAGATTAATAGAAATGGGTTAATTTAAGATGTAAGAACTAGCTAGCAACATGCATAAGCTAACAGGCCAAACAGTATTGCAATTAATACAGTTTCTGTATGATTATTTCGGGTCTAGGCAGCTGGGAAATGAATGAGCAGCCTCTGCCAACAAGGTTATTTTTGAAAATTTTGAGTTCACAGTCTACTGATAGGTAAAACTCTCTCTGGCAGGCAAAGATACAGTTATTGATAGATAATAGTGGCATGCATTTTTGTCTTCTGGGTTAGTTTGGTTTTTTGATGCACTTGTAAATGCAGACAGTCTACAAGGCTGCCTCTCCCTTGAATAACACACAGCCCATCTTGTTTGTCATTCTTGGCACAGGCTCTACGACTAGAACACAAGAGTGGTGGATGCATACCTACTTCTGAGAAATAATTTGTTTACCTGCTAGCCATTTCCTTTCCTATGCCCAGTTTCCATCCCCCTTATAAACACGAGGAGGAGGATACAAACCCGTGGCCAGGTTCCTCACTCACCGCCTTTTTCTCGTTTGCTTTAGGCCTTGGTGAAGGTCAACGCCAAACTGAAGCCGATGCTGGATTCAGTGGCTGCCAATCGAAGGAAGTGGGAAGAGTTACATCAGAAAAGACTGCAGGTCTCCGCCGCCTCCCCAGTCCCTGCGAGTCTCACGGTGGCGACGGGCGAGGAAAGGATGTAAAGCACCCGGAGCCTCTGTGCGACCCTGTGGCCTGGAGGGTCCTCTGCAGCCTGAAGGACCCGCTGCAGCAGCCGCATCTTTCCGCTCAGGCAGTCCTAAAGTGCAGACTGTATAGACCGGACCCGGAAGCGCACCCGGAAGTGTGCTTGGTGGCAGGGGCCTGGAAGGATGAAAGACAGAGGCCGGCAGAGAGCTTGACCCTCAGCTTTCCATGATGAACCCACACTGCTGGATTTGGATCCATGAACCTGAGGGCTATCAGCCCCGCTCGTTCGGAGTTGAGGGGACACCGTGGTAAAAGTGTCGCTAACACTGCTTCACGTATGGCACTTTCCTGTTATAAGCACGTCCCTTCTTGGCAGGCTTTTGTGCCAGACAGTCCCAAGAATCCAGATTTGCATCTTAGGTGTTTTATTTCTGATCCAACTGTTTCTTAGTGATGCAACAGACCGTTGGTCTCCTTTGCCTGTTGGATGAGCCTCCCCCTTATGAATACCAACTAACCCCAATCTTTTCAAAAGGTCCCCAGTAGGAACGCAGTGAGCTTGCTAATTGGAGGGTTACAGAATCTATAACCCTGGCAGTGAGATCACAGTTCCTTTTTCAGTGTTTGAATTCAGCCTTCATTGTAGACCAGGCCTTTTCCTGAGAAGAATAGATTCATAAATTTATTCAAGCAAAGGGGAAGGGGAATTTACAGTCACATGTACCACAGGTCACCTGTGAACACTAGAACTACTTCCGAGAGAGAGAGAGAGAGAGAGAGAGAGAGAGAGAGAGAGAGAGAGAGAGAGAGAGAGAGAGAGAGAGAGAGAGAGTATACAAGCGCAGAGGCGCAGAGGACCCCTGAGACTGAGAACGGACTAGCCTGAGGTGAAAAAGTTTGGGGATAAAATTTAAGGTACCTCAATTTTATATTTTTCCTTAAGTGAAAAAAAAGAATATTCTAGAAAGGCCAGGAAATAATGTCTACACAACCTATATCCTCTAGGAAGTCAGGCCTCTAACAGGTGGAAAAACTGTTTTAAATGGATGTGGTGTCTACTAAGCTGCTTTGATGCCTACTTCACCCAAGACACTTGTGGACAGGGTCCATCTTCACCAAAAAGCACTGGCCTTGCTGTCCTTAATTTTGCATCCTCAGCTGGGTGGCTTTGAACAGGTTTCTCTGCTGCCCAAACTGTCAACTGAAATTACCCTAGTAGCTTACTTGCAGAAATCTTAACCTTAAAATCCTTTGTGCAACAAACTTTCAAGGACTCCCCAGGACACATGATAGCTGAAAGCTGAGATCTTCTGTTTGAAGCAGGTCTTGGGGGTCCAGAGCTTATAGGTCCAAGGGGTCCAGAGCCTATAGGTCCAGGGGGTCCAGAGCCCACAGGTCTTGATGTTCCAGAGCCCACAGGTCTTGGGGGTCCAGAGTCCACAGGTCTAGGGGGTCCAGAGCTCACAGGGCTTGAGGGTCCAGAGTCCATACAAATCATCGTCTCTTTGTTCCAGAGAGACTCTGAGCACTCTGAAATCCCTGAGGATGTGAAACCTGAGCTCTAAATGCAGCTCTAATCAAACATTTACAAAACATTTTTTCCTTAGTTTTACTGACCAGTATCAGTTATTATCAGAAAATAGTGGTCAGATGTTTGAAGCTGGGGAGGAGGGGGTCCTAAAATGAAGGTACCAAACGGGGAGTGGGATGATCTGGCAATCACCATGAGGAAGGCAGCTTTGTTATGGCAAGAAACACAATAAAATAAACGGGACAAAGGCTAGAAGATAGGGGCTAAGGTAGATGGCTAAGACAATGGCTAAGGGGAGGGAAAGTCAATCCAGACAAAGAAAAAAGGCAATTACAGTTCCCCCACCCACCCAAATGAGAGTACAGAATCATGCCATCAATTGAGCAGGAAAGAGAGACAATTACACAGGGAGAATCTTGACAAAGGAGAGACAGAAGGGCTGGGCACACTAAGAAACAATGTTGCTAGCTGCCCTTCACAGCTGTGTCTGCAGGGAAGGCTGGGGGGGGGGGGGAGAGACATGGGACACAAGTGCAGAAAAAAATTGCATCTGCAGAGCAGGTAAGAGGAGGCTGTGCAGATTTATGGATTTTATTAAGCCAGTTTTCTGAATCACTCTGCTATAAAGGCAAATAGCTTCTGCAGCACTGTCTCCCTCCTTCAGGTGAGGAACAAAGGATGGGTGGAGTTAGGAAGAGACCCGGGTCTGCAGGATCGTCTGCAGGTGCTTCTGGGTACCGCACCACATCATCCCATCACGTTTCTGTCGCAGACAGGAATGGAGACGCAGTCCACGTGAGGCTGCGGTGAGCCCACATCTGTTACCCATCCTAACAATAAATAACTAGGAGAACGGACGCCAGTCCACCTAAAGCAGACAGTTTCAAGCGTGTGCTTTCTGATAAAACTGGACCCAGTGTCTTCCAGAGGCTGCTGGCAGCAGCAAGACAGCAGCCTCCCTCCTCCATGAATGTTGATGCTACCTATTGCTGAGGGGGACATAATTTATAGCACAAACCCTACGGCTTCCTCTAAGGTTGAGTTTTTCCTCTCATCTTCTCGCCTTTTTATTGGCTTCGCTGCACGGTTGCCAATAGCAACATCCATTGGTAGCAAAGGGAGTTCAACACCATTGCAATCTGCGAGACAGTGGAGCCCTGACAATGTCAACCATCAATCAAATAGCTGCTTGTAATTGCCTCCATCTATTTCTCCTGTCTCAAGGTATCTGTCCTATTGTGGGTCAAGATTCAGAAACTGCTGACTAATGTCCGGGGTCTGCTTCTCCATGACTGTGGAGAGCTGGGAGAGATGGTGGTAGCCCTCCTGATGCCAAACCCTAGAGGTCAAAGGTTGGGTTTTTAAAGCCCTTGTAAAACGATTTCTTTCCCATGACCATGAGTTATGTGGGATCCTAGACTCTGTTTCCAACACACAGAATGAGGAGACATCTCAATCCGTATTCTTCACTATCGTTTCCTGTTGGAAAAAGGCATTTGAAATGTGAGCCCTCTTCAAAGGAAAAAAAAAAACTCAGACAAGATTGTCTGCTTCCTCAGGTCTCTTGGCACGAACAGCTGAGATGACTCCATCCTCCTTTTGTATGAGATGTATTTTTTCAGAAACTCTATTTATCCATGTTAGTGAGCGTGTAGCTACTGCGTGCACAGCCCACAGCACAGCAGGTGATACCGGTGGGTGAGCACATCTTGGCAAACCACCAAGGGGACCCACCAGTACACAGTGGAACGGGCTCCCTCCTCACTGGCTGCCAGTGGGCCTACTATCTTGGGACTCTGTGGCGCTTCAGGTTTCTATCTGTAAAATAAAAGCCCCAGCTTTTATTCAGTTTCTGCATCCAGGGACCAAGCTATGCTATGCTTTACTTTTGAAACTTCATCCAAGTCATTTTCTTCTTTCTGCTTCTCAAATAAAATAGAAGCAAACCCAAGAGAGTCATCATCTCACCGAAGACAGGGTAAACATTTACATAGAGAGGGAGTAGACCCCAAAACAACCTTCCTACAAAGCGTCTGAGACAGCTTCTAATGAGTGTGAATGACACAGTCGCCAACACCTGCTCGTGTGTATTCTACAGTCGCCAACACCTGCTCGTAAGTGTGTATTCTCCTACAGTCGCCAATACCTGCTCGTGTGTATTCTACAGTCGCCAACACCTGCTCGTAAGTGTGTATTCTCCTACAGTTGCCAATACCTGCTCGTAAGTGTGTATTCTCCTGTTTCCTAAAGAACAGCTCTAGATTACCTCATATCACTGAATCCCATATGGGAATCATTAGTTTAGAAGTGAACTTGTAAAGGGAGCCAAGAAAGGCAAAAATTGTACATGAGTTTTCTGTTTCTTGAAACCCGAAGGCTTGCATGCTTCCAGGTACTCCAGGTTTGCAAATATCTTGCATTTAGGATGATCTCAGCACTGTTTTTATTAGTGCAGTAACGACAGTATGTTTCTGGAATTCAGTTGCTTTTTCTGTATATCAAAATTTAGCGTACTTTAATATCTTACGTCATTAGACTGACTTTAGGGTACACTTCAATGGCTTACGTCATTAGACTGATTTTACTCAGTTTACTTTGCAGTACAATCTTTTTTCAACTCATTTCTCTTACTGACCCTTGTGAGTTACGAAAAGACCAAAACAAATTACAATCTAACCTCGCAAGTGCAGCAGAAATCTAAACATGTTTGGATTAAATTCAAACATAAAGAGAAATGTGTTTTGGTGGGGGAAACGACAAAAAGATTCATTAAAGCTACTCAGTGTAACCTAATTGGGGACCCTAAAAACTTTGCCACACCTCCTTTAGTGAATTCCTAATGTTTCGCAGTAACAATCAGGAATCGTTATTCTACCATGTAGTGTCTAGAGCTCCTAAGCCCCAAATTACTAAGAGTTTAAAGATTAAGTCCGGCTGCTAGAAGGCCAAAGTGTTGCACATTTCCTAAGTCAGCGGTTCTCAACCTGTGGGTCACAACCCCACTGGAGATCAAATATCAGGTCGCTCAGACAGCCTGACATCAGATGTTTACATTACGACTCTTACCAGCAGCAAAATTACAGTTACAAAGTAGCAACGAAAATAATTTTATGGCTGAGGGTCACCACACTTGAGGAGCTGTATTGGAGGGCCGCAGCATTAGGAAGGTTGAGAACCCTCGTCCTAAGTCCACAGTGATAGAACATGACTGGCAGGACCCAAACAAGACGTGACTGGAGAATTACATCAAGGGCCTCGGATTTAGCGGTGCCCAGTGCTGTGCTCACGTTGTCTGTGTCACCCTTTCTCCCCAGCGAATGAGCTTAGGTTGTACATACTTGGATTTTGAATGGCCTTGCATGTTTGTGCATCTCTCAGCATCACTAAAGGCCAATGGTCATCTGTGTATCCACCTGTACCCACCACCCGTGTAACTGAATGTAGGCACCGGTGCAAAACTGTTTGTTATATGAAGTAAATGAACTACTTGCTGTGGGAAAAAAAAAAAAAGTATCTTCTCTGAGGCCATCATCTGTCTGTGTTCATTTCTGTGTATATGTGTGTTAGAGTGCTCATTTTTCTTCTGCTTTAATGTAGATTTAGATTGCATCATATTCAGAGCAATGTTAAAGCATAGCGCAGTGTGGAGGTGGAAGTCTAGATTACTGAGTCCTGTTCCCTTGGAGGGCTGTTGCTTTTGCCGTTTTATTCTGATCTACAATAATCTAAAAAGAGTTCCTTACTGACTTGTTTCCTAATTATTGTTGTCTTACCCCAAAGAAGGGAAATACATTGTCGACTGGCTTGTGTGAAGCCCCTCTCTTTGTGAAATTTCCAGGTTAATACTGTATTGTAAGAACACTTGGTAAAATGCTGCTTGGCATTGCAGAAGCAACTACCCACAGCTTCGAAACAGACTGCTTTAAGAAAACGGAAGCTTCTTGTTTTTAATAAAATGCTTAATGTTTAACTAACGTTCTGGAATAATCTTTATGTTGCCAGCTGGACAAAGGACGCATGCATCCTAATACCTGCTACAGTTTAGTTCATTACCTTGGATCAGTGCTGTCTGCTTGTGTGAGAGCGATACTGGGACCTCGTTTTTAAAATAAAAGATTTTTCGAATTATTGAAGGATTTCTGGAGGTAAGAGAATTCTGCAGCTAAAAGCTGGGTCCCTGCATTCAGTATGCATTGCTTAAATTTGCATGGGCATTTAGACAAGGTGTGTGGGGGGGGTGTCTTACACCATCGTGCCTTTTCTATTAGAACGAACTGCAACAATCCAAAGCCAACTCAAATGACTGGAGAGGAGGCACCCAAGGAAAGAGGCACAGTGTGGCCCTCTACTGGACAGTGTAAGCAATCACCAGCACTGCTTGCTGCAGTCACCAGTCTCTTTGTGTATTGCAACCTGCAATTCTACAGTGAGTTGGAAATACGAATCTCTAACCCACAGAAGGTCTGTGGGGATAAATGTCAGAAGTTAGACAAAGTGGGCGAAGGCGCTGTGGCTTAGCGTAGCTCTTAGAAAGTCTGGCCGAATGTTTTACAAATTAGTATCTGCAGTTTTGCCTTCTCCTCTAATTCCTTCCGTAAACCACAACACTACTGCACAGTCCAGATAGGATAATTCAGGTTAATTTAGTGACACAGCAAACCTTGAAATACAAGCTACTTGGTCAAATTCAAAGTCCATTCAAAAAAGAGATCTTGTTCAGACGTTGTGAAAGGCGAGCCCTAATCAGATGAAATGGCTCTCCGACTAAGCGTGAGGATGCCTTGTTGACTGGTATACAGATGGCCCCAAAGCTTCCAACCCTGAACTCAGGCTCCTAAGAGTCAGTCAACGACGTTACAAGGTTGGCACTGATTTAGTCCTTGCTCCCCTGTCCACGGTGGTGACAGAGTTGAGAAGACTAGAATGCTATGGGACGGGGCGGCCACCCTGGCCACCCTGAAGTAAATGGTCAGGAACCATCAGGGGAAAGAAAAGAGTAACTCTGCAAAGGGCTTCTTTTACCAAGGAAAATTCTTGCACACGGTTGTGCGTGCAACAGTTATGGAGTAACGATTTACCAGCTGCAGATGGGCACGTGCGTGGGGTAAGAAAAAGTACTTCCCAGCTAATTGTAAAAGAGACTGCTCAACACATCATACATCTGATGGCTTTGGGTTTGGGCCAGAAGAACTGAAGTGTGCTAAGAAACAACCTGCTTTTAGCAGCTCTGACATGTTTTGCCTAAATCCAACTCTTCCTGGTAATCATGTGTCCCTTGATCTGTCAATCATTAACTCCTGTCCACACGTCTCTTTATAAACACCCCTATGGGTCCTGTTTGCCGAGGACGTTGTTGCAGATTTGCCTTTGCTATGTACTCCAGCTTTTAAGACCCTACTGGAAACAAAAAAAAATGATCTTTTTTTATTCTTATCCACTGTGCAGAGTGAAAAAAAGACCTTTTAGACTTTACAATATTCTACCAGCTTGCTTTCCATCATTCACTAAAGCACCTCCTTTCATCTCCCCCATGCATTACAAAAACAGTGAGACTGTTCCCCAGCTGCCTATCAGAGACCAAACCAAAGTCAGCTCTCACAGCAGTGCCGCGGCCATGCCAGTCTCACAGTGGGACGGTGTGCTCAATGCATTTTGAAAATGACCCTGCCCTCCATCTGTCTGAGCTGAATGCCCTGCTCCTTTCCAGCCAGGCCAGTGGAGCAGCTTCCCATAAAAAGGAGGAGAACACAGAACGGCCCCACCCTCCCGTGCCCTTCAGCTGCCCTGCTCACAGAGAGGAGAAACCCAGATGATCCCTGTAGCTAGCCAAGAAATTTGGGGGAAAGCTGACAGTCCTTTCAGTTTTATGTGGGGGGGGGGGGTTTCAAAAGTCATTTGAAGGTGGATGGTTTCACAACGTTAAGTACAGCTCTGCAAACAGAGAGGAACTGAAGGGATAAAGGGCATTTCTCATTTCCATGTTTACTCAATTTAATACCAGCTTGTTAAAGATAACAGTCTTTACATAAAGATTTTCAAATATTGAGTGTGAGTTCCCGAGGAACAAATGTCGGGCAGGCCACCAGTCTTAAAGAAGAAGATACACTGTATTCCTTAAGATTTGAGCATCAGAGGTCACCTTCCCCCACCACAGGCTTCACCTCAGAGAATACACCAGAAATCAGGGTGAAAGAAAGCTCAGGGTAGGGATATAGAAGGACTCCTTAGCTGCTTTCTGTGAAGATCCTTTGTGGGCGGAACCCTCTCCACAGCATAGGAGATGGGCGCATTTGTTCCTTCCTGCTCGCTGGGCACATTAAATGTTTCTTGTCTGATGGCACCCAAGAAGTCCCACGGCTGCTGATTCCCAACAAGAGTGACGTCATCCTATGATACGAGTGACCGGACACCCTTTCGTGTCTTTTCCTTGTGATACTGAGTAACCAGGAGATACACAACCTGCACTGATCACTGCACATCTGAGCCGCAGTTGAGGCATGCAAGTCCTCAGTCTGCTGCCCACACCCATTTAGTTGGCTGTTCCTATTTGTAAGATGTCATTCTCCCTCTTGTACACTTGGTTGCCCACTCTTGGCAGTCCTTTACCGTTACTGGAGACATGGGTACTGAAGTCTCTGCCACTCACGGCTTCCCACAGAACCTAGTTCTTCGTGATAATGGTTCAACCTTCTGCCGTGGCTGGAACGAGAATGCCCCTCACAGACTCGTACGTTTGAACTCGTACGTTTGAACATTTAGTCCAAACAGTGGTGGAACTGTTTGGGAAGGTGTGGCTTTGCTGGAAGAGGTATGACACTGGAGATGGGCTTGGAGATCTCAAAGGACTCCCACCATCCTGGTGTCACATTCTCTCTGCCTCCGTCCTGGAGATCAAGATGTGAGCTCAGTGGGGGTGATGGAAAGGATCTCCTGCTCAGAGCTCTGCATCAGGAACTCGAGCACGATATTTTTGTTGGGTTTTTTTTTTTTTTTTTTTTTTTTTTTTGAGACAGGGTTTCTCTGTAGCTTTCGAGCCTGTTATCCTGGAACTAGCTCTTGTAGACCAGGCTAGCATCGAACTCACAGAGATCCGCCTGCCTCTGCCTCCCAGGTGTTGGGATTAAAGGCGTGCACCACCACTGCCCAGCCTAAGTATGATTGTTTCTAAAGGTTTGCTGTAGTCATTTCCTGGAGACACTTGAAAAGGCTTGATTTGATACTCTGTCTATCTGCTCAGAGGTACTTGTTACTTTGTCTGGAACACTTCCCTAAGACGTTCCGCTCTGCCTGAGACTCTCATTTGGAGTTCCAGCTAAGCTCCTCAATGGACTTCCCTAGTTGATTTCAACTGAATATTTGTAAGTCCCCACTTTGATTATATTGAATTATCTATCTGATGTTTCTATCAGCTACTTCAGATTTATTGCTTTACTTTTGCTTGCTATATTCTCAATAAACAGACTTTTAAAACCAAAACCTCCATTCTGGATCATCTTCTAGTTTTTACAGAATACATGGTCACAGTACTGTTAAGAAGTACACACTTAAACCAGCACGAAAACATAATTCTAGGAGATTTCAAGGTTTTTAAGGCAAAAAGATCATTGTCTCAAAATAGTGTATAAGCCTCAAAAAGCTTCATTTATGATACCAGGCCCTGAGGCAGGGCACTGTCAGGCCACAGAGAGGAAGGAACGTCCAGCCAGCAAGCAACACGCCATTTTAACGAGTAGGGAGAGTCTAAAACTCTCATTACAGAAATAAATGACTTTGGACGATCTTTTTCTATCTGAATACAAAAATAAACAAAAACACATATAAAGGAATCAGATCATGTCAAAAGTATACAGGGTTAAGCCGACTTCAAATGAAACTACAATTCCCAGAATGCAAAGCGCCGCTGGCCCATGGGAAGTGAAAATGGCGCATGTCTGGAGAAAACAAATTTATATGCCTGGATTGCTTGAAGCAGCTTTCTATCCCTTCTCTCACTTTTCTCTCTATCCAGTTTATACTTTTCTAACACATAAAAATTCAGGGATTATAATTATGGTTCGTCTCCGCATCTAACAGATGCTTTCTACCTCATGACAACCCCCGCATAAACTTCCACTTCCGGTAACCTAGTTGCCTTGGAAACTAGCACGCGCTACTTTTGGCGGCTATGGCCTGGCAAAGCAACTCTAAAATCCCCGACGGTGAGTTCACGACCGTGGTCTACCGGCTCATCCGCGACTTCCGCTACTCAGAGGCGGTGCAGCTGCTGGCCGCCGAGCTGCAGAGGAGCCCCCTCAGCCGCGCCGGGCTGTCGCTGCTGGCCTACTGCTACTACCGCCTGCAGGAGTTCGAGCTCGCTGCAGAGTGCTATGAGCAGCTGAGCCAGATGCACCCGGAACTCGAGCAGTACCGCCTCTACCAGGCCCAGGCGCTGTACAAGGCCTGCCTGTATCCCGAGGCCACGCGGATCGCCTTCCTCCTGGACAACCCCACCTATCAGACTCGCGTCCTTCGTCTCCAGGCTGCTATCAAGTACAGCGAGGGCGACCTGCCAGGAGCCAGGAGCCTGGTGGAGCAGCTGCTGAGTGGGGAGGCTGGAGAAGACAGTGGAGGGGAGAATGATTATGATGGCCAGATCAACCTGGGCTGTCTGCTCTACAAGGAGGGACACTATGAAGCTGCCTGCTCCAAGTTCTTAGCGGCCCTGCAGGCCTCTGGCTACCAGCCTGACCTTTCCTACAACCTGGCTTTGGCATATTACAGCAGTCGTCAGTATGCCCCTGCTCTAAAGCACATCGCTGACATCATTGAGAGAGGCATCCGTCAGCACCCAGAGCTAGGTGTGGGCATGACCACCGAAGGCATAGATGTCCGAAGTGTTGGCAACACCGTAGTCCTTCACCAGACTGCACTGGTCGAAGCCTTCAACCTCAAGGCAGCCATAGAGTACCAGCTGAGAAACTACGAGGCCGCCCAGGAAGCCCTCACTGACATGCCGCCCAGGGCAGAGGAAGAGTTGGACCCTGTGACCCTGCACAACCAGGCTCTGATGAACATGGATGCCAGACCTACGGAGGGGTTTGAGAAGCTCCAGTTCCTGCTCCAGCAGAACCCCTTTCCCCCAGAGACCTTCGGCAACCTGCTGCTGCTCTACTGTAAATATGAGTACTTTGACCTGGCAGCTGATGTCCTGGCAGAGAATGCCCATTTGACGTACAAGTTCCTCACGCCCTATCTCTATGACTTCTTGGATGCCATGATCACTTGCCAGACGGCTCCTGAAGAGGCTTTCATAAAGCTGGATGGGTTAGCTGGCATGCTGACTGAGCAGCTCAGGAGACTCACTAAGCAAGTTCAGGAAGCAAGATACAACAGAGATGATGAAATTGTCATAAAAGCTGTCAATGAATACGATGAAACTCTCGAGAAGTATATCCCTGTCCTGATGGCCCAGGCAAAAATCTACTGGAATCTTGAAAACTATCCCATGGTGGAGAAGATCTTCCGCAAATCTGTGGAATTCTGCAATGACCATGATGTGTGGAAGCTGAATGTGGCCCACGTTCTCTTCATGCAGGAAAACAAGTACAAAGAGGCCATCGGCTTCTATGAGCCCATCGTCAAGAAGAACTACGACAACATTCTGAGTGTCAGCGCCATTGTCCTAGCCAACCTCTGTGTCTCCTACATTATGACAAGTCAGAATGAGGAAGCCGAGGAGCTGATGAGGAAGATTGAGAAGGAGGAAGAGCAACTCTCATATGATGACCCAGACAAGAAAATCTACCACCTCTGCATTGTGAACTTGGTGATAGGAACCCTCTATTGTGCCAAAGGAAACTATGACTTTGGTATCTCCAGGGTTATCAAAAGCCTGGAGCCTTACCATAAAAAGCTAGGAACTGACACATGGTATTATGCCAAAAGATGCTTCCTGTCCTTGCTAGAAAACATGTCAAAACACATGATGGTGCTTTGTGACACTGTTGTTCAAGAATGTGTCCAGTTTCTAGAGCACTGTGAACTGTATGGCAGAAACATCCCTGCTGTTATACAACAGCCTTTGGAGGACGAGAGAATGCACAGTGGAAAGAATACAGTCACGTATGAGTCCAGACAATTGAAAGCGTTGATTTATGAGATCATAGGGTGGAATGTTTAGTAATATCTGTTAACCACTTTTATTATAAAAGCTTTGTTATCTTGGCATTGTGTTTTATGTGTAAGCTTTGGCATTTTCACACATTTTATATGCTGTGCTTTGTTTATATGTCTATTCAATTAGATACAGGTTTTCCTGATGAGAAACTTCATCAGTGAACATAATAAATGATCCCAGAAGCCTGTATTTCAGTTTTCAGAACTGAATGGAGGAAGGAAGTACCATCTAAAAGAGCTGATTATGTCTGCATCCTTTCATTTGTATTTCATTGTGTACTTTATTTTGTTTGTGAAGAGCATTGCATCCATGGAGGACATGTGTGGACTCAGGACCTTAGTTATCGTCCATTTGGGCTTTGGAGGCAGTTTTAGGGAGTCCGTGCCCTGTCTCTGTTTACCCTCACCATAATTTTATTTGTAGTGTGGAAGTTTTGCACCCTGGTCGATTTTAAATTTTTTGTTTTGTCTTGTGGAGCTTTAGGGGTTTTGTTTTTGTTTAAAAGAGAAGTAATGTTTGACAAAAGTTTTAATGTTCTAAGTGGTTTTTCTTAGAAGATGTAAAATTCAATGTGAAATTTTTTCCCTAAGTAAAAGTGTAGTCCTGTGGTTTGAAGATAACAAATATTGAGAAATATCTGATATTTTACCGTTCATAATTAACTATTGTTAATAATACAAGTGATTTTAAGTGTCAGTATTTAATTCCCACACTTATGTAGCAAATTAGAAGACGTTTATGCTCAGGTTTCTTCTCATAGCATCTCGGGAAAGAGAAATACACTTCAGTTTTTTGACATTACTGAAGTCTCTTTTGAAATTGATTTCATTTAAATATTGATATATGAAATGATATAATTTTAAATTATAACAAAACTATCCTGCACTATTTTTTACATTTGTTTTACCAGTTTCATGGCCACAGTCTTCCCAGTTAGTTCTCAGGGAATCCCATGGGTTTTGCTACTCATGAACTCGATTTCCCACAAACATAGAGTTTAATCCTTGTTTTCCTCAGCCCTATTGTCCTTTTGTTTTTAATAACATCAGTCTGTCGTAGAGAACATCAAAAACGTTAGATTTTGAAAGTTTTTAACCCACGAAACGAGCAAATTTTTGATGCAACAGCTTTCTATTGAAAAGTAAAGATTGTTGCTATAATGAAATACTTTTTTCTTCCAGAAGGAATGAATCATATGTAAAATGGAGTTGCATGTATATATGCGGTATGACATATACATTCACACAATGATCGCTTTAAGTAGAGAAATACTAGCAGGCGTGTCAGAGAATATGACTAAAGTTTTTTTTATAATTGAATGCATTTTTAGATTATTATTTGACCTGTTCCTGTATGCTTAAGTTGTGATGATTTCATATCTGAAAGAAACACATTAAAATACTGCTTTATGTACAGAAATTTTGCCGTTTGCGTTATGTGCAAGAAACAGTCTTTCCTAGACAGGCAACTTCCTTCTGTTACAAAACAACTTCCGGGATACGTTAGGAACCGTCTCCAGACTTCCGTTTCCGTTGGCTTGTTGCTAGGGGAACCAGAACACTCACCAATCTTGACAGTTATGGCGGGGCTGAGCAGCTCGCAGATCCCCGACGGTGAGTTCACGGCCGTGGTCTACCGGCTCATCCGCGACTCCCGCTACTCAGAGGCGGTGCAGCTGCTGGCCGCCGAGCTGCAGAGGAGCCCCCGCAGCCGCGCCGGGCTGTCGCTGCTGGCCTACTGCTACTACCGCCTGCAGGAGTTCGAGCTCGCTGCAGAGTGCTATGAGCAGCTGAGCCAGATGCACCCGGAACTCGAGCAGTACCGCCTCTACCAGGCCCAGGCGCTGTACAAGGCCTGCCTGTATCCCGAGGCCACGCGGGTCGCCTTCCTCCTGGACAACCCCACCTATCAGACTCGCGTCCTTCGTCTCCAGGCTGCTATCAAGTACAGCGAGGGCGACCTGCCAGGAGCCAGGAGCCTGGTGGAGCAGCTGCTGAGTGGGGAGGCTGGAGAAGACAGTGGAGGAGAGAATGACCCAGATGGTTTGGTCAACATGGGCTGTCTGCTCTACAAGGAGGGACACTATGAAGCTGCCTGCTCCAAGTTCTTTGCAGCACTGCAGGCCTCTGGCTACCAGCCTGATGTATCTTACAACCTGGCTTTAGCTTGTTACAGCAACAGGCACTATGCCCCTGCTCTGAAGCATATAGCCAACATCATAGAGAGAGGCATCCGTCAGCACCCAGAGCTAGGTGTGGGCATGACCACCGAAGGCATAGATGTCCGAAGTGTTGGCAACACCGTAGTCCTTCACCAGACGGCACTGGTCGAAGCCTTCAACCTCAAGGCAGCCATAGAGTACCAGCTGAGAAACTACGAGGCCGCCCAGGAAGCCCTCACTGACATGCCGCCCAGGGCAGAGGAAGAGTTGGACCCTGTGACCCTGCACAACCAGGCTCTGATGAACATGGATGCCAGACCTACGGAGGGGTTTGAGAAGCTCCAGTTCCTGCTCCAGCAGAACCCCTTTCCCCCAGAGACCTTCGGCAACCTGCTGCTGCTCTACTGTAAATATGAGTACTTTGACCTGGCAGCTGATGTCCTGGCAGAGAATGCCCATTTGACGTACAAGTTCCTCACGCCCTATCTCTATGACTTCTTGGATGCCATGATCACTTGCCAGACGGCTCCTGAAGAGGCTTTCATAAAGCTGGATGGGCTAGCTGGCATGCTGACTGAGCAGCTCAGGAGACTCACTAAGCAAGTTCAGGAAGCAAGGCACAACAGAGATGATGAAATTGTCATAAAAGCTGTCAATGAATACGATGAAACTCTCGAGAAGTATATCCCTGTCCTGATGGCCCAGGCAAAAATCTACTGGAATCTTGAAAACTATCCCATGGTGGAGAAGATCTTCCGCAAATCTGTGGAATTCTGCAATGACCATGATGTGTGGAAGCTGAATGTGGCCCACGTTCTCTTCATGCAGGAAAACAAGTACAAAGAGGCCATCGGCTTCTATGAGCCCATCGTCAAGAAGAACTACGACAACATTCTGAGTGTCAGCGCCATTGTCCTAGCCAACCTCTGCGTCTCCTACATTATGACAAGTCAGAATGAGGAAGCCGAGGAGCTGATGAGGAAGATTGAGAAGGAGGAAGAGCAACTCTCATATGGTGACCCAGACAAGAAAATCTACCACCTCTGCATTGTGAACTTGGTGATAGGAACCCTCTATTGTGCCAAAGGAAACTATGACTTTGGTATCTCCAGGGTTATCAAAAGCCTGGAGCCTTACCATAAAAAGCTAGGAACTGACACGTGGTATTATGCCAAAAGATGCTTCCTGTCCTTGCTAGAAAACATGTCAAAACATACGATCATGCTGAGGGACACTGTTGTTCAAGAATGTGTCCAGTTTCTAGAGCACTGTGAAATTTTTGGCAGAAACATCCCTGCTGTTATTGAACAGCCTTTGGAGGAAGAGAGAATGCACATTGGGAAGAATACAGTCACATATGAGTCCAGACAGTTGAAAGCGTTGATTTATGAGATCATAGGGTGGAATATGTAGTTACTTCTGAAAAGACTTTTTCAAATCTATATTTTCCTTTTTTTGTTTTCCTGTGCATTTTTATATTTCTTTCAGGTTTGACTCAGTATACTTAAAACTATAACAGTCTTCCACCCTTGTAGCCATAGTGTGATATAGGCGCCCACATCTTGCTGGTAGACACCCTCCACAGTTGCTGCAGCGACATCTCTGCAGAGGCATAGCGCATTGTTTTGTCTTTGAGCTGTAAAGAGAACTTTGCCTCAGTAACTAGTATACCATCTGAGGTGCCTGCCTTGTAGGCCATGTTGCTGAGACACAGCAAACCATCTGTCCATCAGCAAAGAGAAACAGAAGGCAGCAAATTTATTGCTACCCAATAAATTTAATTCTTAGCCATGTGCCTCCAGGTTTTTTTGTTTGTTTGTTTGTTAGTTTGTTTGTTTTGGCTGATTGGTTTGTGGTTGGTCTTGTTGGGGGCTTTCTGTTTCTGTTGTTGTCACTTTCTGGACCCCATCAAAAATGAAAGTCTAGTTTGGACCTGGTCTAAGTCTTTTTGAGAGTACCAGTACTAAATAACAGAATCATTTTCCTAGGTTCTTTTCAGGTAATTTTTAGCCAATGGTTCTATTTTTCTTCCATGATGTACTTAGTTAGTTCTTAGGTTTTATAATCAACATTTCTTCATTTGTGCTTTGGGTTTTCCATAGTTGACTGCACTTCATAAATATTTACAAATAGTAACTATGGAAGTTCCTTTTTAAAAGGCTTGGGGGCGGGTGCAGGCATGTGGGTGCCATGATGTATTTGTTGAATTGAGAACATCTTTTAGGAGCGGCTTTCCCCTTTCTGCCCCGACTCTCAGGAGTTGAACTCAAGCCCTCGGGCTTTACCCAGCCAGCTTTACCCACAGCTGCCTTGAAAGCTCAAGTTTAGAAGCTTTGCAATGTCTTTAGTTAAGAAGTGTTGAGCTGAAAATGAAAAAAAGTGGGGGCGGAGATAAGTTGGAGACTTCCTACAGCCTGTTGGTCTCAATTCTCTTGCTCCTGGGATCTTACAATCCTTTCAGCTACTGAGTCCTTTCTAAAATTGCTTTTGGCAATAGCATCTATTTTAGTAAAATCCATACAAAGAAAACTTGCCTTCTTTTATAACCTGGAATGATAAGCCTGGTCAAAATAAAATACATAACTGCATCTCAAATTAATATATTCTAGTACATTGGCTTACAGAACATGTTTACCATTAAGGGGAATGTTGTAACTTACCGATTACTAAAAAAAAAAAAAAATGTTTTTCTTACAACTCTAGCTATGAATGTATACAAGGCAGACCCTCTTTTCTGCTACCATTATGCATAAAACTATGTATTGTGTTAATATTTAGAAATAATAAAATTCTCTTCTTTTTTCAGTTGATCTAATGAATGCATTTTTTTATTGGAGAAGGAGAAATTTATTCCTAATTAGTCCCCCAAATGATAAACTACCTCTGGTTCAGCATTTTTATTGACAGAATATTACAATGTGCATATCTACACATGCACAAACACACAATTATTCTTGGAGTAAATGGAGCCTTTCCTGCCTCTGAGGCCCCAGCTGCCGGTCTGCCTGGTATCTGGAGCTAGAGAAGCAGGTGAGGCGATGAAATAGAGATTTAGCCATGTGATATACTTCACAGCCCACCTTGGGTCCCCTTCACATCCACATCTCAGCAGTTAATCAAATGTCTCCAGCCATTAACAGACCAGAAGTGGAAGATCGCAGAGTGGAAGTAACAGATGCCAGTGCCATTTCTGTGACCCGCTCACCAAATCAGATCATCAGTCCTTACACTCCCATTTTATTTAATACAAAAAGGGCATGCAGGCTCTCCAAAAGGACAAGGTCACCTACAGCAGGAGGACAGTCTCTGTTCACAAAGCTTTCTCAAGCAGTGTTTTCTTTTCCTGGCTTCTAGGGTTTATTTAGGAGATAGTGGTGTTTACTGCTGCGGGATGTATCACATGATAAATGAAGAATCTGTCTTCCTTACCTGCCTCCCTTTCTTAGTTTATCTTCTGTTTGTCAGACATCGGGACAGCCCCGCGAGCTGCTCAAAGCACAGCCAGATGTAAGGACTGCACTCCAACCTGTAGCAGTAGGTGCTGAGCAGATGAGCTCTGTGATCTCGAGGTGACTCTAGAAGTCCTTTAACCATGCATCTCTGTAAGTTGAGGCAACATTTTTAGAGAAAGAGTCACTGCCATCCCACATGATTGGCAGGAGACATAGAGCTTCATACTTACCGTGCTCTCCATCCTCTCAAACATTCTCATGCCAGTAAGCAATCAGAGGCAGCTTGATATGTGCAGACTTTTTAGACTGGAAATACTCTATGGCATCACAGATTACATATAATAAAATCAAGATATTTGCTTTCTGTATCCATAAAAATCATCAGTGGAGCATAGGACCAGACATTGGCCAGAATGTGATTAACTTCTTATCGAAAGGATAGTTAATATTGTCTTTGGAATCAAGTCTCTGCAGGATGGTTAGACTTTAGCCTGCCATTAGTTGAGGTGATTTTGATTAAGTAAATCAGCTCCCTTGCACTTGGACCTAGATGATCCACCACAGACTGAAATCCTTGTTGCAGCATACCAATGTGTTTGAATTAGAATCATCTCCATAGGGGAAAATTACCAGAATTTAGAGGAATAAGCTTCATAATAAAATTACTGGGGAAACAGATGTGCATTAGCAGCAAGAAAGAAGCATTTGTGAATAAGAAGACCTTGCCAGTAGCCAGGCTATAACTATGATTGGGTGAACAAGTAAAAAGAGCCCATGTTCTCATCCCAAAGTGAAATTTGCATGCTTCAAAATTAAATGCACCACAGTGACTAGATAAATTAGGTCAAAAGAATGGATGGCTAAAGTGTGCCATGCAAACAGGACACTTGCAAGACACACCAGACAGCATCCACTGGTCTTCTATGAGCAGACATGGGACTAAAGGCTTCACCAGCAATCATGACAACTGATATTTTTAAAAAGTGCCCACAAGCTCTTAAGATGTTAAGATTTAGCAATAAGTTACTGGCTGTCGAGCTTTCTGCTCAGGATTCTTTGTATGAAAACACAGTCTCTTAATTCCTGGTATCCTACAGCTAATGTCCTTCACATATGAAAAGAATACAGGCTGTGGAGAATATAAGCCATCTGTTCCATGTTTGAACCACGACATGGTTTAGCAAAAGGCAGACGCACCCTAACATTGTGAAAAGAAACCCTCAGGAGACAGTTTGCTGAAATGCCTGGCTACAAAGCAATGGCAAAGGCACATGCTTGTGTGTCCTAGAAAAATCAAAACTCCCTCTGTGGTTAATACAGAATTTTGTTTCTGGAAGTTTTATTCTCATACTGAGTCATTGCTATTAAACTGTTCTTGAAAGAATACCAGAGAACAAAGAACTGCACTGTTTGCTTAGGATGTTATAAGCAGCTTCAGAGACTAAAGAAACTATTCCTGATAATGTATGTAGGATGGATAGTGGGATGGTTAGCAAAAGTATCAGAATATTCTGCAAATAATCATGAGAAACATTAACTGGGGGATCATATGTATGACCTTTTATGATATCTGCAGATAAGACCTACATAGATCTTCTACTTACAAGCTTGGTGTTAAGCCAACATGTGGAAGGTATTTAATGGCAAAGCCAGAACAAAGAGGTTTTGGACATGCTCACTTCTTCAATCATACAACTGAGTCTCAGAAACAAATTTGACTCATCCAAAACAAGAGAGCCATGGCCGGGCGGTGGTGGCGCACGCCTTTAATCCCAGCACTCGGGAGGCAGAGGCAGGCGGATCTCTGAGTTGCCTGGTCTACAAGAGCTAGTTCCAGGGCAGGCTTTAAAAAAGCTGCAGAGAAACCCTGTCTCGAAAAAAACCAAAAAAAAAAAAAAAACAAGAGAGCCAATAGTGAGAAATGAGACTGAAAATCCAGGGGCTCTGGTTTAATTTTTATGTTCTCTCCATGATAACATTTTCCCTTTTTGTCCTGCAGTTTATTCTATCAATGCCTACCATTTCTTTCTCAGAGCTATGACTGCCACTACAATTTTATTGATTAATAAAAATAACTCAATATATAACTTATGAGTACATCCCTGAGCCAATCTAGATTATGCTATACTTTCCAAAAGTTTGCCCAATGGATCTTGAGTGGACACCACATACTGCTGTTGTAGGTATAGAATTAGCTGCAGTAAAATCTTATCTGCTGGCGTACAAAGACAGTCTACATATGATGACCACACCTTGGCTCTATGCTATGCAGCAGCTTTGAATGCTTGGGACAAAGTTGAAAAAGTCAGAGTGAGAATTGAGTCATTTACCCAAGTTATACAGGGCCCAAAAGAAACCTTCACTGATTTTTTTACAAAGATTTTACAAAAACTTCAGTTGTAAGTAGAATGAAACGAAATCCAGAAGCTAGACAAATAATGATTGAATCTCTGGCTTTTGAAAATGCTAATCCACAATGCAAAAGGGTAATTAGGTCTTTAAAGACAAGATCAGCACTTATACAGGAATAGATCCAAGATATAATCAATACTGAATCTCATAACCATGATGCTACTTAGATAGGAGAGGTGATTTCCAGAGGTTTGAAGAAAAATCAAAATGTCAGATGTTTTAATTGTAGTACATAAGGTCACCTAAAAAGGGATTGCAGGCAGGGCATTCCAAGAAACAATGCTTTTCTAGGAATAACCCAAAGAGAAGGCCCTTGCCTTCTGGAGTATGCGGAGGTGCGGCGAAGGCCAACATTGGACCAATGAATGTAGATCAACAAGGGACAGACAAGCTAACCCTTTGCCATCAGGAAATGCCTTGAGGGGGCTCTTGCAGGACCCATGTCAAGTTTGGTTCAATCATTCCCTGTCACCATGTGGGAAACTCCTCCCCAGAGCAACTAAAGGACCTAATGTATAATGTAAAAGACCATACTGTTCTGGATGATAGAACAGCTTTAGAAGATAAAACAAAGATTTCAGGAAAAGCCATAAAGCAAATACTAAAAAGATTATATTCAAACGAGAGACCTATTGATTAGAAGAGGTGATAGTTCAACAAACAGTGTGACTATTCAATCTAAACTAACATAAAACTAACAAATGGTTTTCATTTGATCAGATATAATTGCCAAAGGAGAAACTCTCCAAAGGTAGGGTTGCGGAAAGGTTTTGTTTTTGTCTTTCCAGAAGAATGAAGGCATCCAACTAAGGAATCTGAAGACCACTGGACAAATGACACCTCTGGGGGGTGGGGTGGGGGTGATGAATCTTCCAGAGAAAATGTCCAAGAAAAAGAGTAAATTGGCCTACTGATATTTCACAATTTCAACAGGATAAAATTTCATAAGTCTTCTCAAATGTTTGTTTCTGCCTTTCTCTACAGACATATAATGCAAATAGACTAGACATTATTAATGTAATTTTTGCCTATATATAGTTACTGTACTTATATATAGTTTTACTATGTTAGTTAAAACCTTTGTTTTTATTTAGACAAAAAGGGGGAAATGTGTAATATTTTGATTGTGTTCTGACAAATAAAGCTTGCTTGGAGTCAGAGGGTGGAGCTAGCCACTAGCT
Organism: Arvicola amphibius; assembly: GCF_903992535.2. Taxonomy (NCBI): domain Eukaryota; kingdom Metazoa; phylum Chordata; class Mammalia; order Rodentia; family Cricetidae; genus Arvicola; species Arvicola amphibius. The sequence continues at coordinate 8,927,717 of NC_052053.1, forward strand.
GACCATAGAGGTTTGGAGGACTGTAGAGAATGAGACAGGAAGTGGTATGTGTGGGGGAAGCACAGAGAGAAGAGTGCAGAGAAGATCTTGGCCCTTTTGGTTGGAGGAACCAGAGAGGTAGAAAGTTACTGTGGCTGCTCCCCAGCTTCTCTAATCTTTCAAGTTTTTACCCTGATACCTTACTCCCAATCTTTCATTGATAAGACTAATTAGATTAACAATTCACTTATCACCTCCTTTTGTGAGTCTCTTTTTCTCTTTTATTCCACCTAGTACTGGGGACCAAACCCAGTGACTTCAGCATTCTTCCACTGAGCTAAATTCCAAACCTTACCTCTTTTCTTAAAAACCACTTTTTTTCATGATCCTTATGTCAGGGATTTTCATCACAGTTTTCAGCCACCAAATATGTACAAACTGCTTTCAGGAGCCCCCTGCCCCTCAAGGGGAGACTGGGAGGCACTAGGAGAGACCTTGAACTCCTTTGAGTGCTTGTCCAATCACTGCCCTTTGCAGTGTACACAATAAACCCATTAGCTTCTAAGAAGGGTGGGAACGGGAGAGGAAAAAAGGAAGGGAGAATGGAATGGAATGCACTGTGGAAAGCCAGCTGATCCCACAATGTTTACCATTAAATCTGGGGCTCTGGAAAACTTCACTTTTACCTGCAAAAACCATTTGAGCCAAGCTCTTCAATGTTCACCACTGCTCAGGATGATGGTTGCTGGAGTTATTTGAGTTTGGGGTGGGGTTAAGCACAAACCAAGACACAGAGGAACAGATACAGAGAGAGAACATGTTTTTGTAGAGGTGGAAATATGCACATGCTAGAGTGAACCGCGTATCACATGTATGTTAAGGACAGAGGACCATCTTGGGTGTCATTCTTCCTCAGATGTCAGTCACCTTGGTTTTTTGAGACAGGGTCTCTCACTGGCTTGGGGTTCACAAATTAGGCTGATTGGTGCAGTGGTTTGTGTGTCTCCAGCTCCCCAGTGCTGGGATTACAAGCAGTGCCACTGTACCAGGCCTTTACATGTGTGACCTGGGGATGAAGCCCAGGTTCTCATGCCTGCACATCACGCACTTTGCTGAGCTGTCTCTCCAGCCCCGTTTTCTTGGGTAACACTTACATAGACATCAATAGGAAATTAAACCCAGGGTGTGGTCTCAACTATATGGTCTCACACACATCTGTATATAAGCAGTACAAATAAGAGTTGGCCGGTTGTTTGGCTGTTTTTAAAAACAAGAACACGAAGTTAAGAGGGATGCAAAGGTAAGGGATGGATCTGGGAAGCATTAGGGGAAAGAGTGAGGGCAAATGTGATCAGAACATGTATGATATTCTCAAAGAATGAATAAAAAAATTCTATTTTTTTTTTCGAGACAGGGTTTCCCTGTAGTTTCTAGAGCCTGTCCTGGAACTAGCTCTTGTAGACCAGGCTGGCCTCGAACTCACAGAGATCCGCCTGCCTCTGCCTCCCGAGTGCTGGGATTAAAGGCGTGCACCACCACCGCCCGGTAAAAATTCTATTTTTAAGAAAGAAAAAAATTGGACTGACTTACTCAAATGAACGACCCCTAAATCTAAAGTTTGCTCACTTTATTTTGGGAAAAACACAAGATAAATAGTAACACCTATATTACCCATGGTTTGTATGCAAAAACATCAGTACAGATTCTGCATTTCCTTCACATCCATGTAAGGCTCTTACAGGCAAATCTCAGAAATAAACAATGAAAATGCAAACAGCAGCAGCATTAATTCATGTGCAGTAAAACTCCAGGTTGAGACGAAGCAACCTAATCTTCTCCACAAGAAAAACTAATCTACAGAAGGCATTATTTCCGTTTTGTCTCTTGCTAGTGAAAGCTTCCCAAAGAATAAAGCCTTCAGTTCTTCCTGACAGTTACCCCTCAATGCTGCATCCCCTCACCTGGCCCAGCCCCACATCCCACTCACCCTGCCCAGCCCTGCATCCCACTCACAGGGCCCAACTTATCCTGAACTTAATCCATTCTCTAAAAGAAGGACACAAGACATTCAAATTCAAAACAGGTGGTCCTTGTCAGATCATTTGAGTTACTCTACAGGAAAGAATGGCTGTTTTGAAACAGACTTCATCGACTGCTACTGCTGTCTTGCCACTTACACACACACACACACACACACACACATGTGCGCAGGCACACACGCATCAAAGCCATCCTTGTATAAAATCTAAAGTTCTGGTTGCGGATCTCCTAGCTGGTGTCGTTTCCACAGCACCGTGCAGCCTGTGATAGTCACAGTGGGAGCCCGCCTCTCTGTGGGGTCTCCATCTGCTTCCTGTCAGAGAGAGCCTCCTTGGGGAACCACGGTAAACGTGGAGCACCCACTGCTCCCCATGGGGCCCAGAGTCTTGTATAATAATCCTTTTTAGGATTAGCGGTTGTTAAGCTGGAGCTTGCTTATTTTTCTCCAGAGAAAGGAGGTTTGGAGAATTACAATTGCTGCGGTTCGGTTTTCATCTGTGTCTGGATGGATCTTCATGTTATTTTAGGAAAAAGCAAACTCAAAATAAACAAACAAAGCCACTGTATCCTAAAGTACCTATGCAAACATTACCAAATGCAAGTTTAGTTAGTGAAATTCCTCCCTCCGTGAGAAGAGCTTGTAATTCATGCCGGAGGTTCATGACTATAAAAGTTGCATTCTAAAGCAAATATTTCTGAGCTCTTGTGATCCAAAGGGGGTTTTTATATTGATTTTTTGTTTTGTTTTTAATTTTTACAATTGTGCCCAAAGGCTATTTATTGCCTGCTCATTGAGGGTCCACAGACATGGTCCAATGGTTAAGCAGAGAGCCTACAACATGGGAGAGGTTTCACTGACCTTCTGTGGGGCAGCTTTGAACACACACTCGGCTATGAATACCTGGAGTTTCACGGTGGTGAAGGCTGAGGCGCTGACTAACTGAACTAACTGAAAACTGAGTGCATGTATCCAGCAGAAATGGGCAATGGCCATCTTTATGACCGCAGAAACGAAGCCTGGACTAGTCTTCCAGGAACGTTTAACAAGAGAGAAGACTTCCTAAGCTCAGCTCCTCTCTCGTCCGCTCTCCCAAAGGCGTGGCTGCTGCCCCAGAGCAGAAACTGACTCCATATTCTGCTCCACAGGGGATAACGGATTCAACGTGTTTGTGTAAGTTTTCATTTTTGCGTGCCGAGTCCTCAGAGAAGGCTGACTATAAGGATGAAATAGAAAAACGACTCATTTCAATATACCTCAAACCGCAAGTCCCAGAGAGAGATGGGGACACAAAGGACTTTTTTATTCATCTGACGCCAGTTGATTTCAGTGCAGTTCCCTGGAGTTGAGTCTGAACTGAGGCACAGCGCCCAGGGAGAGTTTTCCTGAGCACATTGGGGTTAAAGGAAATATGAATATGAAACCAAAGGACCATGAGAATGTGGAAACAGGATAAGGAGAGACCTTAAGAAATCGGATAAGTGAGAAGGCTTGGGAAGGGGGTGGGGGGAGACCAGAGCCAAGACAGGCTCTCCTAATAGCCTGATGTTGCAAGGAAGGCCGCTAGTTAGTGCCTGGCCGCTTAGCCCCGAAATAATCACACAAAAACTGTATTATTTAATTTACTGCTTGGCCCGTCAACTCTAGCTTCTTATTGGCTAACTCCCACATCTTAATTTAACCGTCTCCATTAATCTATGCATCACCATAAGGTCATGGCTTACCAGCAAAGTTTTAGCACGTCTGTCTCCAGCGGCTCCATGGCTTCTCCCTGACTCTGCCTCCTTTCTCCCAGCATTCAGTTTAATTTTTCCCGACTCCCTAAGTTCTGCCCTATCAACAGGTCAAGGCATTTTCTTTATTCACCAATGGTATTCACAGCATACAGAGGGGACTCTCACATCAGCCTGACAGAACAGGCCTGAGTTTCAGTTCACTGGAATGGCACAGAGCTAAACAGACCAGTCCTGGGGGGGGTGGGGGTGGGAACAAGAGCAACAAATCAGCAGATGCCCACAGCCTTCTGCTGGTTCAGAAGGCCCCCCAAACCCCTTTCCTGGCTCAGCAGCCACCCTCAGCCTTCTGCTAACTAAAGATAGCTTTCCCTACCCAGCCATAGGGAAGTCCCTAACCATGACGCCTCCCACCAATCAGCTCCCAGACCAATTATTCCCAGATTAATGCCTCCTCTCTGGGGTTCTCCTAACTCCACTTAAAAGGAGCTTGTGACCTTCTTTGGGGATTGCCATGCACTACCCCAACATTGGAATTAATAAAGCACTCTTGTTCATTAGACATGTGACTGTTGGTCTCTTCTTGGCAGCTTCTCTGGGACCCTAACAATAAGGAACACCAAAAAAGACCAGGCTCAGAAAGAAAGAAGCAACTGCCCCTTTAAAGGGCGTGGCCAGTGAGATGGTTTGTAAAGGCATTGGATGGGCAAAGCCTGACAGCCTGAGTCCAACACCAGGGACCTGCAGTGGAAGTGGAGGAGTGACTCTGGAGAGTTGTACACACACACGTGCGCACGCACACACACAATAATAATAACAATAATAATAATAATTAAAACAATGAAAAGGTTTTCTGACTGCTCTAGTCATAAAGCACAAACATAAAGTCCATTACCTCAGTTCTATCTGAAGTGTGCCACACACAAGAGCAAGGAGGGATCTCATTGGTACATGGATGAACTTTGTAAAATGCTGCGTGAGCGGTGTATATGTACACATACAGGAACATACGACATGCCATGTTTAACGTGACATATACTACGTCAAGCTTTGTGGTTCTATTGCTTAGGATGGGGCTTCATTGGAGAAAATCCATAAATAGTAACAGAGTGTTCTTGGCTTTGACAGGAGCACCTCGGAGATTCCTAAGTGACTGTGGTTGCCAAGACCTCGGCTTAGGTGACCAGAACACAGAATTTCCAGGGAGCGTTTGTGGGATGCTGCAGTCTTCACTGAATAAAGGCATGATTTTTATCTGTTAGTGGGTATTTGTCAAAGGCCTTCTCTTTGCGGAAAAATAAGTCCACACTTTGCCATCAATGGCCAACTGCGCTTGAGTGTTCCCTGCCAGATTTATGGGAGAACAGTTGAAACCTCCAAACTTCTATCCCTAATTGCAAGGTTGAGAGATAGAGAGCCGTTCACATTTTCTTATAATTCTGGTCCTTGATGATCCAGTGGGGGCAGTTTGTTGTTGTTATTGTTTGGCTTGATTTTGGGGTGTCCATCCCCGATTCACCAAACACACCAAATTGGATTATATGGTGGATTACAAATTCCACCAGTAGAGGGGGCCTCAACGCTTCAAAACTCACAAGAAAGGGCTGAAGAGCCGCTCCAGGGATCTGGCTTGACACCCCATCCTTCTCCCTCGGAGTGGCTTTAAAATGAACCTGCAAGCTTTGGCATCAGTCTGGCAAGGGTGTGGTAGTCACAGCTCAGGGCCCAGCTTTCAGGTGGATCTGGCTGACCACAGTACACATCTAGAGAAAACAGGGAATGTCCAATGATGGAGACACTTTTTTTTAAAAAACCTCTGTGGCAGCTGTGGGCTGACTGGGTCGGCATCCACTGTGTGCATCCTGTGCGTTTAGGGTCCCAGCTCTCACTTCCCACAAAGGAAGAGTAAACTCTGAGAAATCTGCCCCACAGAAGGTTACTGACGTGGGGATAGGGCTGTGCGGTCTGTGTGGGAATGCAATCGACAGTTAAACTCGCATCCACAGCCAAAGATTTTCAGAGGTTGATGGGGCACCATCCCTGCAAGGGCCCCACCCCAGGTGCACACTGTAGTCAGTAACAAAGCTCCCCACATTCCAGGATATTGAATTTGGGCTCAGGGAAAGCCAGACATCATGTAATCACGGTTTGGAATTACAGTGTCTAATAAGAGCCCACGAACTTGCCAATTTTTTTTTTTTTTTTTAAAAATCAATTACAAAGCTCCGTGTTTGGAAGAAGGTAGGATGAGAAAGAAACTGAATGTGGGAGAAACCTCTGCACCAGGTGACGTGTCACCACGGCAGGCGCGGACAAGGGCAGAACTATCCTCCAAGGAAATGACCCGTTTGAAGGAAAGGAAAAAAGAGCGTCTGGAGAGAGACCCTCGCTCAGACTGTTCTAGCAAGAACCACCTGCCCAAATCTTCTGTCCACACACCTGCTCTGTGCTGGGGCAATGGACTTTCCCTCATTGCTACATGGAATTAACGCAGATGCACCTGCACTATTGAGTGAGTTCTATCAGGAGGTTCTGGGAACCCTATGGCTGTGGGACTAGTATGGTAACACATGGCTGTGCATGTTTGGTTTAACCCACTCCTACCACTATTGTTAAATCCCCAATAACTTAGGAACAAGCGACCACACCTTTATACACTATATAAACAAACTGTGTGGCATTCCAACCATTATGCAACTAGCCATTTCTGTAAGTCTGTGTGCCTTTCTGCGGAGCCTGTTGGCCCATGGTTAATCCTTTTAGCATGCCTGGCTATGGCGGACTGAGCTGAGGGTCTTCCCCTGTGGCCCATACTGCAGACTGAAAGTCTCTCTTGCAGGTTGGGCCTCTTTTAAAGTGCAGGTCGGTGTCTGTGCCTTACACACACACACACACACACACACACACACACACACACCAGCAAGTCTTTTGTCTTTTTCCTAAAATCTAGAGTCGTAGGTGCTTTCTACTATGGGCATTCTAAGAAGTAATAATTTTAGGATTAACATGAAAAGATTGTGTCTCATAAGCCTTATATGGGTGGCCAAAGTGATCTCCGGTGTTTTTTACTTCGTTTTGTACAAATCTCTCTGGACCCTTCGTACTTGATCTTTTGTGACTCAGGATCTGCTGTAGACGCCAAAGGCCACTGTGTGAGAGAGGGGGCGGCGGATGGCGGGTGAGAGAAGAGACAGAGAGAGTACATGTGCCACATCACTTACGTTGAGGTCAGAGGACAACCTCGGGTGTCGGTCTTGCCTCCTTCCTGTTTTGAGACAGTGTGTCTCTTGTTGTTCATGCATGCACATGCCAGGCTAGCTGGCTGGACATGCTCCTGCCTGTCTCCATCTCCCCACAGAGGGGCTGACTTGACACACGTATGTGTACTATGGTGCCCAGCTTCATGTGGGTCCTGAGGTACAAACTCAGGTCTTCAGGCTTGCCCAGCAAATGCTGTGGCGCCCACTGAGCTGTAGCCTCCCCAGCTCCTGAAAGGGGTCACTTTGAAAGGACAAAATACAATTTAACTACATAATGAGTCATTTCTACAGCCCCAAACCCATGGACCACAGCAAGAGTGGGCAACCTTGCCAACACATGCCCTCACACACGAGCAAGGGCAGAATGACCCTTAAAGGATAAGTAGTAGTCCTTAGTAGTCCGGCAACCTTCCTCTTCCAAAGTTATCTCCTAAGACAGAGCAGACAAGAAACCAACTTGGTCCCTACACAAAGTCAGGACTGATGGCTTCAGGGAGGAGAGGAGAAGGGACAGAAGATAAAAGCGGGGAGAGGAAAAGTTTCCCTGTGAACTGGGGAAAGACTTCTCAATAGCGACCCATACTTTATCATTGCTGACAATCACTGTGGTCATTGGACGGGAAGGCCGGCACAGCCCAAGAAGGGACGGCGTATCATGTCTGCAGCTCACCTGGAGGAAATACTGGGGAGTGCTTCCAACCAGAAGACTTCACGCCCTTCCTCCTTGATCACTGGACAGTGGTAGTCATCACTAACCATTCTGTCAAAGTCCTGAGCGGCTTTGGCGGAGTACATGACTGGAGGTTTGGGGGAGTGGAGCTCGTGTGCAAAATGTGGTGTGCACCTGAGGGTTAAGGAACTAGCTGTAAACTAAGTAGGATGTGGGAACCCGTGAGGAGTCTTCTTCCTGCGAGAATGCCGGTACCTTTAAGTGTATCTCTCTTGGGCTTTAGGCCAAAGTCCACATTACCTACAGCCTTGAATTTACCTCTGCAACGTAGTTCTTTCCAAAGCCAAAAATGTCTTGGGTGGACTAAAGGGTCACTGTATTGCATCTGTGCACTGCCAGATGAGTCCTATGGAAAGACAGTCATGTTTTTAAGTAGGTATTTATTTTTATGTGTACGGGTGTTTGCCTGCATGTATGTCTATTCACCTCATGTGTGAGGTGCTGTCAAAGATCAGAAAAGGGTGTCAGGTCCCCTAGAACTGGGGTTACAGATGGTTATTAGCTGCCACATGGGTGATGGGAATAGGACTGGGGCCTCTGGAGGAGCAGCAGCTGCTCTTGACCACTGAGCCGTCTCTCCGGCTTCCAGAAAGTCATTCTTCATCAAATCTCCATTCATGCTCGCAAACACCACTGCCCCAAGTGGGCTTAACATTCCCCTCGTCATGGCTAAACTTTAGGCAGGTATTTTGTTTGTTTTTTCTCGTTCTAAATTCTAACTTCTCTTTTCTTGTAACTTTTTTAAAGAGGACATTAAATTGTGATTTTTTTTTCTCTGCTCCTTTAACATATATGTTTCTGTTGCTTTGTTTTTTCAAGTGTTACAGATCAAATACAGGACACTGAGCTATGCTCACACCTAAAAAAAATATGTAAATCATTTGTAAAGTCTCTTGCTTGTTTTATAACCCCAAAATGTCCTCCCAAGGGCATAGGAGCCATGGCTTGAAACACAGTCATCAAAGAAGAAACGGTCCCTCTCACGTGTGAGCCGTGTACCCTATCCTGTGGGATGACGGGAGCCCAACTCCACTGGCATCCAAACTGTAAAACTACCATCTGTTGAGATGACTCAAGAAGGTGGCGGAAGTCACTTCAAACAGATGGCTCCATCTCCCTCTCACCCCCTCTGCCCGGTTTCAACAGAGTTGAGTTCAGACCGAGTGCTGGCCTCCCTCACCAACTGCAACAGCCTTTTCATGCCTGCTTAACTTTGCCTGGTGCCAGTCTTGTGCTGGCATCAATAACGTAAATACACCGATGCCAAGACGTGTTGCGTTCCTGCAATCCCTGTTTTATGAGATCATGACTAAATCACATTAGGCAATGTGCCTGTTGTTGTGTGCATCTTCCTGGGTTTGGGGAAGGCACGTCTGAGTTCAGGTCAACAGTGGGGAAAAGGAAGCATTGTCGGGAAGAAGGAAGTGGGTAGCTGCTGCTCTCTGGGTTTACTAAGTTTCCTCCTCCAAAACCTGATAGAGTCCTTCGCTCAGCTCACGTCGGGCACTGTCTGAGGCATTTTACTAATATGATCTCAATGAACTAAAACAACTCTTTGAAACAGTTTTGTTGTTTGTTTTGTTTTTAGTTTTGTTTTATTAATAGTCCAGTGTTTTCAGGCAAGGGACGCCTCTTCCACCATGGACAGCTTAACTTGACTTGCTCAAGCTCACACAACTGTTGAGCTAGGATGCTGGCATAGTGGATCCTGAACCCAACAGCCCCAGCGCCTGTTCAGCTCCCTGCTTGCTCCCTCCACTCTTTCCAACTTTCTTCACTCCCCTGCTGTTTTAAAAGGAAAAGACCCAGCCAGGCGGTGGTGGTGCACGCCTTTAATCCCAGCACTTAGGAGGCAGAGGCAGGTGGATCTCTGTGAGGTTGAGGAACAGAGTGAGTTCCAGGACAGCCAAGGATACATAGAAAAACCCATCTCGAAAAACCAAAAAGAAGAAGGAAAAGGAGAATGAGGAGAAGAGGAGGAAGAGGAAGAGGAGGAGGAAGAGGAAGAGGAGGAGGAAGAGGAAGAGGAGGAGGAGGAAGGAAGGAAGGAAGGAAGGAAGGAAGGAAGGAAGGAAGAAAAAGACCCACGACCGAGCCACCACTGCTTGCACAACAAAAGAAAGAAAGCCAAGTGGAATTGCCATGAACGTCAGCCATGGCTACTTCCCTGGGATCTCCAAGTTCCCAGAAGAGTTACAGAGGTGTTGTACATGGACAGCTTCAGTCCAGGCGTAAGGAGACGAAACCAGACGGGCACTCCCAGTGGGCAGCATCATTCTCCGGGACTCCCTTTCTCCATCTTTGGAAAGCCAACCCTGTATCTGCGCCTTGCAGCCCCCCAGGGCTGTTAGAAAGCTCAAATGAAATAACGTCTGTAAAGCGCTTAGTAAACTGTAAAACGCCTTACAAATGTAAGGGATTCCTATAAACCGCAATACAGCGATGCTTTATGCTTTTATAGAACTGCTGGCCAGAGCTGCAGGAAGGGGAATCCCTCTGGTGGTTTGGATTTTGGAAACAGGAGGGCTTGGGCCAGCCTGCCTGCCAGGTCCTGGCACCAGCTGTTTATCCCATCTCACTCAGCACCGCACATATGGCCGCAGCGGGCCTCCTGCAGAGCTGACAATGTGCACCACTGAGTCTGAGCTCAGCAAGCACCAGTCTTGACTCTGCCCTGCTGGTGTCTGGCTCGCCAAGTCTAACACCTAGGGAATGGAGACCTTAACGCCTTGCACTTCCCCGCCGAAGCGTTTGAGCTGGTTTTCTGTTGGTTTTGTAGATGAGAATTTCCCCTCCTTAGTAACCAGAACTATTTCAGATTCTCACTATAAAAAGCCTGCCTGTGAGCGGCCTGAAAACCCCGGATGTTGCTCTCTTAGAGCTTTGCTGGGATTGTAACGGCAGTGACAGAAATGTCTTCCCAGGGCCTGGGCTTGCACCACCTGCAGAGACACTGTGGACCGCAGGCAACAAGGCGACACCAACCCACACTGGCAACAGAGTGGGGCCCTGTGGACTCTCCTTGGTGCTGTGGTCAAGCCCGCGACGGATGCTCGCAAACCCCAAAGCGCTGCGGCTTCGCTGTCCACTACCTCTCACAGCTCCCTGAGATCATTTTGTGCCCAAGCGCTACTCCTGGCTTGTAAATGTCACAGGGAATTATGAACATTTGTGGGAAAGAAACTGTTTGACTAATTTCCTGTTCCACAAAGCAAACACACCACCCACCCCCCCCTTCTTCAGGATCTGGTGCTGACAACCAGGTTGTGGCAAGCTTCAAGGTTATAGGATCATAAATGGGATTAGATAAGCCAGACAGTGTGGCTCGGGCCCTAGCGCTCTCAAAGTATGAAAATTCCACAGGGAAACAGACAAATGGTCTTGAAGGGAGGGTAAACGCTAACAACTCCACAAAGAGAAAAGAATACTGCCAAGGTGGTCGTGGTGTCTCAGTCGCCTGGGGAGGGGGCGTTTCTAGAAGACACATTAGAATGAAGAAACTTTCTAGGACGCAAGACAGAAGCAGATCGTGATATAAAACACAGAAGTTTTCCGTTTGAGTCAAGTGTGGCCCATCAAGTTTTCAAAAGACAAAGTGAAGAAAGAGAACGAATGGATGGCAGGAACCTGGACTTCCAGAGAGCAGAATGCAATGCGCCACATGGATGCCTTTGTATTTTAAATTATCTGTTTCTTTTTTAATTGACCAGATTAATTATCCCCACCTTGCCACTTGGCAGGTAGGGTCACGGTTCCCTTTCGTCGCATTAATGAACCTATTCACGTTTCCTCTGTGTAATTAAGGCTGTGAGTTACAGGTCACACTCCGAAATTGGCTTAGTGGACGGCCAGCTTAGTCTTTATTAAAGAAAATCTGTGACATCGGGCATTGCTCACGGTCAGAGCGCTGACTTTCTGCTGAGTTTTCCTTCAGAATGTGTCAGAGGGGAGTGGTGACTTGGTTCCTTTTGTTTTGTCTAGGAGAAATGCAGACTTGCGAAGGTGACAGCATCGGTAGACCCTTACAAAGCAGCTGACGGATTCGTGTTCAAGACTCTCTATCGCCATGAAAATCCTGGCCAAGATCTTTCGTGAGCTATTTGAAGAGAAATATTTTTGGAGATGCTGTTAAGTTAATTGAGAGAAATCTATTACCATCTTCCATTATCTTTGTTTCTAGGCCATTCAGGAAACCCTGAAGACATTAAAAGGTACTCAGTACTTTGACCAGCAGCAGCTAAACGCAGCAGAGAAGGTTTGGTCTGTGGTGTCTACAGCCCCTAGGAAAGCAAGTTTTAAGAAAAAGCCAAACCAAAACTGTCATCTGAATCTGGATCTCAAGTTGGCCCCCAGTGTTAAAACATTTCCTCTCTCCAGCACCTGAATGGGATTTGTCCCGTAAAAATGAGTCTGACAGGAAGGCCTGGGAGAAACTGACAAATATTTCCACGCCGCTCATGTTTGCTTGGCTTGGTGGCACATGCCCATACACCTGGCCTGTTCAGGTGACCCTGGGCTGCAAAGACCCTGTCTCAAAACAAAACATCAGTCACAAAAAGATCCCTTCCATTGTGGCCCACAGAAATCTAAAGTACAAACGACACTGGGCACATAAAAAGCTTGTACGGAGTCCTGGCGGCTTTGTCTGAACACAGGGGGATGGAAACCAAAGACGTGGCACCCGGTGTTTGCCCAAATCTTACTTCTTTTCTCAGAAGAAATGGAATCTTCTAGTCGCTGGTAATAACCACCCAGTCCTAACCAACTCCAGCAGAACTTCTCCAATACGCAGCGTAGCTTTCTTCGTAATATTGATAATGAAGCTTACGTTTTCAAGCTTTGTCTCACTGCTGTAAAACTTTATGGTGCTCTTTGTCTGCTGAGGTTTCAGGTGGCTAATGGCTACGTTTCCTCCCAAGCCAAAAGGGGAGAGCAGTAATGACATCCGTGTTTTTCCACACAGGCCTGTGGGTGCACGGCTGTGTTTTAAATGGGTGCTGAGACATGCGCACTCACGGAGCTGCAGCCAGCCGGGATGGCGTTTCGTCTTGGCCTCACGTTTGGCAAGCTGCATAAGACGAAAACCAAGGATTGCTGACTGCGGTGGCTTAGAGTAGCTCTGTCCTTCACACAAGAAAGGAAGAGGCTAAAAGCTTTGTACTCATTGTTGGGGCAACTGGAAACAGTGAGACGTCTTCATCTGAACAGAGCACTTCAAAGTCATGTCATGGGTGTGTATGTGAATACTTGGAATATCCATATGCTGTAGGAGGTTTTTGTTTGTTTGTTTGTTTTGCCTCAAATTGTTTTGTGCCCTGTGAAGCTGAAGGCTGGGTCTCTGGAAAGTACAGTAAGTTAAAGGCATTGTGCTCAGAAAAATGAGGCCAGGAAGCCAACAAAACTAGGCAACTGGCTCAACAAATTCCCCATCCACTGGACCAGTGTCACCACAGGGACAGAGCCACTGCAAGGGCAGCAAGTTCACCTTCCTTCAGAGATAAGCTGCAGAGAAGCACAAACAACAGCATCCCCCTTCATCCAGATGCCCCTATCCTGGCAGAGAGGACAGACAGCCACAGCCTCAGGCAACCATGCGCATTGTCACCACCAGTCCCAATGACCCTAATCTCTCTCTTCAGTTCACCTCCTCCTCCCCTCTCTTGGATTAGCTTTTCTTCTTGAAGGCCTGAAGGGAAGACTCCATAGGAGACAGGGCTTAAGAGTTTATCTACCATCTAAAACAGTGCATGAACTACTTACAATTAGTGATCATAGGAAGCCAGTGAGTGACCGCCATGCCAGTTTTTAGCTTGTCTGTGTTTGGTATTACAATCTCTCTCGTGTCCAACACATGGCTAACATTTTGGTCACCAGTTAAACTGGCCTACTCTCTAATTCCAATCTTTTTTATTATTTATTTTTATTTTATGTGCATTGGTGTTTTTCCACAAGAAGTGGGGAGTTACAAAGAGCTGTGAGCCATCATGTGGGTGCTGGGGATTGAACTCAGGTCCTCTGGAAGACTGGCTAGTGCTCTTAACCGCCGAGCCAGCTCTCCAGTCCTCTAGTTCCAATCTTAATTATTCCTTACCAGCCTCCAGCTACTGTCTCTGAACACCTTCCCCCACCAGCCCTCTGAGCACCTCTTTACACTGACTCAGTTTTTGTAACTCCAACCCCAAAACCCAGCAGTATAGCAGGAGTTGGTCAGGGGAACCATATCTCCCTGCTGCGAAAGGGGGGACCCCCACTGAAGACTCCCATCTCCTCCTGTCAGTGGGGTGGAAAATCATACTGCTCTGTCTGAGAGTTACAGGCCAGGGAGTCCTGTAGACATGGCTGTCCTGGAAGCTTCACTTAAGGGGCCAAAAAGGAGGAGGGGCTAACTGGGTGGGGATGACTTCAAGGAGCAACCTCAAGGGAAGCAGAGGTGGGGTAGGGACCCAGGAATAGCAAATAGCAAAGCCAGGAGCAGGGAGACTTTGCATCAGACTAATAACATTTGCCATTTGTGTCTTTATGCCTTTTTTGTTTTTGTAGGATATGTGTTTTTATACATTTCTCATATATAAAAAAATACTTATTTACACTGAAGTTTTGAAATTCTTTTTTTTTAATTTTATTTTTCAAGACAGGGTTTCTCTGTGTAGCCCTAGCTGTCCTGGAACTTTGTAGACCATGCTGGCCTTAATCTCACAGAGATCCACCTGCCTCTGCCTCCTTAGTGCTGGGATTAAAGGCGTGTGCCACCACCACCTGGCTGACATTCTTAATAGCATACTTTATTAAAATAACTTAAAGGAATCAACTCACAAAAAGTAAATACCCCAACTCTGGTGTTTCCTTATTTTGCAATCATTTTAGTGGCGGAGGAGCACAACCATGCTCAATGTTAATCTCTGGATCCTCAAACACCCAGAAACACCAAATTCTCAGCTCTGTGTTCACTGACAAGGGTGGGATTGGGGTTGTCAAGTGCTCGTGGAACAACACCCAGAACTAGAACTGGCCTATGTGTACCTGACCTCCAAGGGTACCTGCCCCTCTCCCCATCTGAGATATGAAGATGATTAACCGGGAGCATGTCCATTAGACAGCCACCATCCTGCAGGGTTTGACCATTATTACCTGGCATACATTAACTCCACTTCATGAGTTCAGATCTTTGAGGATACCCACCTGGTTTGAAGGAGAACATCTAAGGCTGCCTTAAAAAAACTGCTCGCTGAGATGAAATGCATAAAATAAATAGATTACATCCCAGACCTGGAAAATGGTGAAATACCTCTAGTTCCCACCAGGGGGTCCATGGAGGTGTGAGCAGTTTTCACTGCTATCCCCATGCAGTGGGCGTCTCTAGGGACCCGCTATATTATTGTTAAAATATTTATTCTGCTCACCAGGCTTCCTCCAAAATACATGTGGTCTCCTGGAAGGAGTTCAGCTCCACTCGGGTTGGAAACATGAGACAACAATTTGCCCCAACCATAGCAACTTGTACACTTGATTCTTAAGAGAGGCGAATGATTCACCCAGGTATAAACACAATCCTTTGCTGAGACTTTCAACTGGTGCCTTGCCTCCTAGGACTCATCTCCAGATGACTCATCCAGTCTTGTTCCTGACAAGGCGGTTTCTATGGCACGGACAGATGCTAAATTCAAGTGTGTGTCAGCCATGAGTGATCTTTTATTTTGTGGGTGGGGAATGTATGTCTGTGTCCATGTGCCAGCACCCTTTGCTTTAGGACCACAAACTCATACTAGCAAAAATCAGAAATAGTTGGTGAGAAGAGTTGGTCTCATCATATTTTTTCCACTCAACATCTACTTACTAAGGAAGCAGAGAAGCGGTCTTGGCCTGCAACAAAACCAGGCTTGTGGGAAGGCCAGTGAGCAGCAAGCAGTTGCAAAGCTCTCAGCGCCTAGTACCCCACACAGCATGCTCTTGAACCTTTATGTCTTCCCTTCATAGATGGGAAGATCTTTGGTCCAAATTTGTATCGGGTTCCATAGCATCTCACGTGGCAGGGAGGCTTTCAAACACATCAAATAGATGAAGGGAATAGCGGGGATGTAGCTCAGTGGTAGAGCACTTGACTTGCATGCGAAGTCCTGGGCTCAGTTTCTAGCAACACAAGGAAAAATCAAAGCATTGTTGTGAAAAAAAAATAGCTTATCAAACAGATGGGTGAATAAACGGACAAGGGCAAGGCATAGTGTCTTCCTTAGGGTTTCTGTTGCTGGGATAAAATGTCATGGCCAAAGCAATCTGGGGAGGAAAGAGTTTTCTTCTGCTTATAGCTTGTACTCCATTGTTCAGGGAAGTCAGGGCAGGAACTGGTGGCAGGAGCTGATGCAGAGGCCACGGTAGTGTGCTGCTTCCTGGCTTGCTCTTCCTGGCTTGCTCTTCCTGGCTTGCTCAGTCTGTTTTCAGGTGCACTTCCAGGACCCCTTGCCCAGGGACAACACCTCCCTTCTGCTGGGCCCTTCTGCGGCTATCATCAATGAAGAAAATGCTCCACAGCCTTGCCTACACGCCATTTTTTTTTTGTTTTTGTTTTTTTTTGTTTGTTTTTGTTTTGTTTTTCAAGACAGAGTTTCTCTGTGTAGCTCTGGCTATCCCAGACCTTGCTCTGTAGGCCTGGCTTGAACTCAGAGATCCTCCTACCTCTACCTCCCAAGTTTGGGGATTAAAGACATGCGCCACGATTGCCTGTGACTATACACCAATCTTATGGAAGAATTTTCTTAATTGACCCTAGCCTATATTAAGTTGTCGGCATGGGGCATTCTCACTGTAAGGAGATTCTGGGTGGAATACTGACTCTCAGATTTTCCTTGTGTAGGCTTTGACAGTTCTGCTGGGGTACAGGAACACAACAATGGGCCAGGCACAGATACGGCTCAAAAGGGTGTTTAGTTGGGTCTGGAACCCTCTAGTCCTGCATTAGCGCAACTGTCTTCTGAGGGTTCTTGCAGCGCACCGTGATCACCCGCCCCTCCCCCGTCTGTGCTCTAAGCACTAGAATCCAGTTCACAAGCTTCGGGCAAGGGGCTGGAGGTTGAGGAAACACACGCAGAGACAGACAGACACACCAATCACTGATACCAAAAGCCCTTCTTTAATAGCACCATGGAGGCTTAAATACCCTGCAGTCAATGGCCAACAGGTGAAAATCCCATCCTCTGACCCTCTAGGCAAAGCACAGCTTTTAGTAACTTCAATTAGAAGGCTCTAGACAGGGAAGAGCAGCTGGAAGCCAGGACTCAATTGGTCCCAACAGATTCTTGCTTCTGTTTATTAATTCCACACATCCCCTCCTTTGTTCATTGTCTGTTTGAGTGCAGATGCACTACTGCAGAAGCTCGGGGCACACCTAGGTAGTTCCTACATAGCTGCTTTTCCTTTATATTTATTTATTTTTATTTTATGTACATTGGTGTTGGGTCCCCTGGAACTGGAATTACAGACAGTTGTGAGCTGCCATGTGGGTTCTGGGAACTGAACCCAGGTCCTCTGGAAGAGCAGTCAGTGCTCTTAACCACTGAGCCATCTCCCCTGCCCCTACTCTTTCTTTAAGATGGGACCTCTAACCTGAGTTCACAAACTCTCTCGCCACTCTTACAGTGTATTACATTGAGGAGAGAGGACAGGGTGTCTGAACTCTAACCAGGGGCAGGGTGGAAGACAGCACTGGTTATGGTTTTATGTATTCTCTGTCTGTGCAGCAGAGTTGGCTAAAACTGCAAGGATTGGGTAAACACACGGTAAAGGAAGTGACAGCTGTTATGTCCCGTCTTGAACTTTTAAGCCATAAGGAACCCTAAAGTGGTCACTAAAAACCCCTGACTTTGCCTGACCATCAATCAGTAGGCATTTTCTGAGGTGTGAGGTCAAAGGTGAGCCTCCCCCTGGCTTCCCTGTAACTACACAGACATGCACTTACCTACAGAGATAGTTGACCATCTGAGGACATCTGACAAGAAGTGACCCAGGCGTTTCCCTGGTAGCAAAGAGCGAACTGTGGAACATGGCTTTGTTATTCTGAGCTGAGCCAGAGCTAAACACTGGACCCTGAGGTTTGGTTATTTATAGATTTGCTCCTGTCCCTTTCCAAACAGAGAAAAACATTATTCATGGACCCCCCCCAAAGGCACCTAACACAAGACCTGGAGCATAGCAGATGCTAGCAAATGGTTAGGTTCTCATTTGTCTGATATTTCAGATCAGTATGCACATAAGAAAGTCAGGTATCTGCGCTAGGTGTCCTACGCTATTGTTACTGTTGCCTTTGAGGCTGCTTCACATCGCCAAGTCAAATGAGATCGACAGCTGTGGGCACAGGTAGTCTTAAAGAAGGTGAGGAGTCTGGTTCTTTAAAGCTTAAAGGCAGAGAGAAAAGGGGGAAAGAGGAAGAAGAAAAAGCAGAGAGCTAAGAACTGATTCAGCTGCTAACAGATGTTCTCCCGAGGCTCCTGGCCACCAGAGAAACTGACTGAGGTGAGGTTTTTAAGTGGCCACAACATCCCTAAATGTTACAAGGGGAGACATTTGGTATAGCCCCAAACCATTGCCGGAGGCCTGCTCCAGGACCCCAGACTGGGTCTACCCCCACCGGGCCAGTCACCTCTTCATGGCCTGGAAGATGACTCTGATAGCCATGTCCATCTGGCAGAAATGACAAGGCAGTGAGCTGTCGGGCCAGCTGCTATTAAAGGCTGTTTGTGATCTCCTGGCACCAGCAGCACTGGCTGAAAGGTTCTCCAAGCTTCCCTGGCACTCAGGCCTGGCACTTCAGAGCAGCTCTGTCTGCAGAGCCTAGGTAATGGCACCTCAGAAAACAATGTGGAGAAAGCTAATGCCATGTTGGCGAAGCTCACCTGAGGCCCGCTCCATCTGTCCCTACCTCTCTTTATAGGTTTCTACTTTCTCTTTCTCTTTAGGAGTCAGAGTCTTTGGTAGCCTTTCTGTGCCCTCACTGGGAAAGTATCATGGATGACAACACCCACTTTCAGTCTGACAGTGGGCAAGGCATCTGAACCAGGTCCCAGAAGAATCCTCAGCTAAGGCTAGGATAGAGGATGGCGTCTTGACTTAAGGAGATACAACCTACTTGTTTGCCTCAAAGGAGAACTGAGATCTGCACAGTGATGTTCATCTTGGGGAAGGAGGAGACATCTTACATCTGCTCCTGAAGCCCAAAGTGAGCCTCGGAGATATCTGTGTGATAATGGGGCTTTCCTGCCGCCATCCTGGGCCCCAGCTAGGGTGCCTTAGTTGTAAGCAATAGGAAGCAAGTACATTAAGTACTGAAAGGATACAGGGTAGCTCAAAGTATCAAAAGAAAGACTGAACACTTTTAGCCCGAGAAAGAGTTGAAACAGGAGGTTTTGTACACAGTTAGCACAACCGAAGCCATGTTAGAGACACCAAGGCATCATTCTGACCTAAGATCCTAGCACGTCGACCCTGACACACCCACCAACACGAAAACAAAGGCCTAGTCCATGGTCGTCCGTAGTTCTGAAAACATCCCTGAATGTCCTAACCTCGCCTGTTGGTTTCTGTAACTTCACTTATTGCTGTTATGGCTAATTAAAGTATGTCAACCAGGGTATGTATGGTTTTGGTACAAAGCCAAAATAGTAAGGCTTACAGCTGCACAGTTTGGGCAAGTTCCCCGCGCAGCCCGCTGGCTGGTGAACAAAGACTATGGCTTTAAGTCTGGGTGCTTTCTCAAGAGTCACCTAACAGCAGCCTGGGATCAACAAGACCAGTCACGAAGTAGAGGCTGATTCCTTTAAACTCTAGATGATTTTCCATCCCAATATCAAGCCACTCAGGATTCCTGGTAAATCTAACCGACTATATTTACATCAAGTGAGCCAAGCAAAGCTGATCACACTGGCTTAGTTTGATTGACAGGCACATCCTGACTTTACAGAGCATGGGGTGGGAAAGACGTTTCCAAAATATGACAAGCGTCAGCCCTCAGATAAGAAAATCCTTTCTTTATGGCCATGTTTGTTCTAACTTGTCAACAATCAGATTCCACCATGAAAAATGTCAAAGACAGGTGAGGATCCTGATGTCAGCAGTTGAATGAACTATGAGAGGGGGACCTGGAGCTTTTTTCTATTTCTCTGAAAACTTAATAAAGGAATAACAGCATTCACCCAGCCAAAAGCTTAGACGTCACCCACAAACCTCCACTGCTTTCCTTCTCCCTCCCCCCAAACAAATTGGGAACGGGTTTTCTTCTGTCTTACGTCTTGGACAGCTTTGGCTGACTACCAAGGCCGGGGCTTTTCTCCTGTCTAGACCACAGTTGCTCAGCAAGTCTCCCTGGATACAGGTTCTCCCACCGGGACTTCCCACCCTGCCACCGAAAGATCTGTTGGGAACACAAATCCGATCTTTCCTTCGCAAGGGCTTTGTTTCTGTAATGTAGAAAAACCTTGCACACAGACAGGGGCCTGGGATCTGTCTGAGGCTTGCTGTCCTAGCCTTCGTCCGAGTTTCCCCTCCTTCACAGTGTTCATCTGAAGTCTTCTAACTACACAAATGCAGCAAAGGTGAGGGAAAACAAGTTGCCCTCACATTCAGTGCTATGTAATGATTAAATTCTCCTCCCTTCTTCTTCCCCAGACATCAGACGTTAACAGTCCAACCTCCCAGGTGACAGCTATGAAGACATGTTCTCTACGGAGATAATAACATCAAAGGAGGTCATTGCAGTGGGGATCTAATGCAATATAGCTGGTGTCCTTGTATGAAGACACCAGAACTTACTAGCTGCTGCACAAAGTCACAGAGAAGTGACTATCTACAAACGGGGAAGATTGCCCTTCCCAGCACTGTCCTTCGGTGCAGATATAGCACAATGACAGAGAGTGATTCATGCACATGAGGCCCCAGGTTCAACCCGCAGCACTGCAAAACCAAAACAAATAACCAAAATCTGCTTTTGCATTTTCTCCTCTGCTGGCACGGGGAACCCAGTGGATACAGGCAAACAGAGGGAAGCTAATAAGCTACACACAGCTCTGCAGGTCCTTCCTGAACCTCATTGCTGTACTTCTGTTTCCCAGGATGCCCGGGTCCCTCTGTCACTCTGGCTGGTCCCTGGCAGCCGAAGCACTGGTGGTTACCTTCCAATTTAGGATAATGTCCCGTACCAAGGAACCAGCCACAAGACAAGGGACTCAGGTCTTGAATTTCATGAGACAGACATTTTCCTTGCAGCCTGATGGAAGCTGTTAGAACCCAGTCTTTTCCTTGACTTGTTCAGAGTAGAACTGCGTATATACGCCTCACATCACGTCCTGGCATGAAACAGTCTGCTTCCTGCAATGAAGGACAGGGTAGAAACAACGTGGCTGCCATGTTTGCCACCAAGAGAAAAGTTTAGAACCAGTGATGTCTGGATACCATTGCTCCTTCCCTTTCTGCAGATTGCTACAAGAAGGGCTGCCGACCATGAATTTCATAAAGAGTGATTCATGCACATGAGGCCCCGGGTTCAATCCGCAGCACTGCAAAACCAAAACAAATAACCAAAATCTGCTTTTGTATTTTCTCCTCTGCTGGCACTGGGAACCCAGTGGATACAGGCAAACAGAGGGAAGCAGAGAAGAAAGAGAAGGAAGCAGGGGATCTCTGAGGAGTCAAGCTGGCCTCTCAGATGCTCTACTAAACACACACAAACACAAAGGCAGGCAGCCCACTGCTTGCACTGCCACCAGAACAAGATCACAGTTCTCAACAACGTTGTGCCCACAAAGTGATGCTGGCTGAATCAGACAGAGCCTGCACCGTATACACAGGTCGGGAGTCTTCCCAGCAGGCTTTGCTGTCTTTCATGGTCGGCAGCCCTTCTTGTAGCAATCTGCAGAAAGGGAAGGAGCAATGGTATCCAGACATCACTGGTTCCAAACTGTTCTCTTGGTGGCAAACATGGCAGCCACGTAGTTTCTACCCTGTAACCGAATCAAAGAATTTAAGAAAAAAAAAATGTTCTTAAAGTCAAGACCCACAATGCTCCAGGGCCACATCTAATGAAGTTACAGCCTCTGATGTCAACAGCTTCCAGGCTGGTCTAGTGCTTTCACAAACACATTCCAGAACAGCCAACCTGATCTGGTGTTGACACAGGCTCACAACTGTCAGAGGCAGTGGTTTTCAATTTATGGATGTCATAAAGCTTTGGCAATCTGATCACTACAATGTGCTGTGTTTCTGACAGTAAGCAGGAGGTGAGAGTCTGGGGGACACTGGCCATGGGTGTGATCTCACGGGGGGAAAGCGTGTAATGGTTTCTAGGATTTGGAAGCAGCCTCGGTAGGAACCAAGGGGCATTAGGCTCTCAGCCAACTCTAGAAGACTCCGTTGGCCCAAAGCACGCTGGTCAGTCAACGAGAATTAGTTACAACCCACACTGTGGGAGGCACGTCGTGTGGTTGAGTACAGAGTGTACTGAGCCAGGGAACGCCTCTGAGAGAGTCAATGATATATTCCAAGACGCAGCAAAAGAGCACCCGCTTTGTGTTTACACTCGAGTGTGCATGTGCAGCATGCGCCTTGGGATTAGTGCCAGGCTCCTCGGATGGGTCTCTTCCAGTTCTCCAAAGCAGGGGCATCCAGGTAACTGAAATTCGTGCAACCGGTAAACATTTATCACCCACAGGAAGTCAAACATAGTACTGAAACTGAGACTAAGGGACTGCAGAAGTCAAGCGTGTCTGTTGAAGAGTGGAGTGGGGAGGCTGGGGGAAAGGCTCTGGAAGCAAAGTGTTCGCTGGAAAAGCATATGGACGTGAGTTCAAATCCTTAGCACCCACATAAAAAAAAAAACAAACAAGTACAATGACAAGGACCTGTAACCCTGGCATTGCAAAGACGGAGGCAGGAGGATCCCAAGGGTGTCTTGACCAGCCGGTCTAGTCAGATTAGTGAACTCTCGGTTCAGGGAGAGACTTTATCTCAAAGAATAAGATCGAGCAGAACTAAGAAGCCAGACTTACACTTCTGTTTTACACACGCATCCATGCGCACCCACATAAACACACACACAACCTCCAAAGGAGCACGATGAGTAGTATTAATGTACCTGGAGACGCATCCGCATATTCACTACCGCGTAATGCCTACCTTTAAAAAATACAGTTACCTAAATACGTATCAGATTGACTGAAACCCAAACCAGTGACATCAGAGCCACAGGGACGGTCATCTGACACTTCTGGGGATGCACAATGGTACAGATACTTCTGAAGGTGGCATGATAGTTTCTTACCTACTTACAAAGCTAAAACCAAAAAGATCAAATGGCTACACGCTGAAACAGCAGAACTTTTCAATACCTGTCCAAAGAAATTGGAAACACAGAGCCCTCTACGTGGATGTCTAGACTGTGGCTGTTGGTTGTTGTTCCTATCAGGAGTTTGGATTCACTATATTTGCAGACCATTTTCAGGCCTTGAATGGAAAAGGTAGAGTCAAAGATACACAGTTGTCCAGGGGTTCTCAACCTTCCCAATGCTGAGACCCTTTGATACAGTTCTTCCCCCAAAGGGGTGACAGCCCACAGGTTGAGAACGGCCGCAGCTGTCCACTGTGTCATTTTAAACAGAGTGGGGAAGCCGAGGGTGACATCTTTCTTTGCTTATTGCTGCGCTCTCTGGTGTGCTGGCTCCAGCAGGCACAGGGTGAGTCGAGCACCGAGCTTGGTCTGTCACCGTAGCAGCTCTGGACCTTGAATGATGAGGAGGTGAGATGAGACTAGGGATGGGGACGTCTCTGTTGTTTGTCTTCCCTCTTTTGTGAAAATTTGAGGGTGAAGAATATCTGGCCTGAAAACAATTTAGAGGAAAAAGAAAAATCCATCCAATGATGCCCGTTGGAAAAGGGCCTGTAAGGTCTTAAGTCAGCTCCTCGGGCTATTTGCCAAGTATGAAGTCAGGGTGTCAGTGTCTTCTTTCTCTGGAGGGAGACGTTCATTGATGCTCACGTGGCCCAGAGAGAGGGAGAGAGATCATTAGGATCCCTAGTTTTATCATGAGGGTTTCATCCTCATCACTCCACTTATCCTAATTACCTTCCAATGACACCATGATGCTGACTGTTGGCACCATCATACTGGAGGTAAGGATTTCAGTGGGGATTCGAGGGACACACATTCAGTCCATACGCCCGCAAGCTGAACTGAAAGTTCCCTGTGCCGAGGGTCTGCCTAAAATACATGGGCGTGCTCTCCCACAGCACCCTCTATTACCACATGCTCTAACCATTGTGCACACTCATGTTTCTTATTACGCCAGGATGGACTCCTTAAACAAGAACTGCCCATACCTTTAATCCCAGCACTCAGGAGGCAGAGGCAGGTGGTTCTCTGTGAGTTCGAGGGCAGCCTTAACTACGGAGTGAGTTCCAGGACAACCAGGGCTACACAGTGAAAGCCTGTCTCAAAAACAAAACAAAATGAACAAAAAACCCCGAAAATGTAAGTATTATAGAGAGCATGACTTGCATATAATAAAATTACAGGTTTACTAAGACTGTTTTTCTGAGATCCCATATTTAGAATCAGGCTTAAAGACTGCTACAATTCAAGTCAAGTAGTCGTTTGCCCTATGGGCCAATCTGAATATTCTCCAACAGAAAACTAGCTATAAGACCTTCATATTTTTTCTAAAAGCCTAGCTGTTCTGGGATTGGAAGAAAGGCTCATCAGTTAGGAGCACTTGCTGTTCTTTCAGAGGACCTGGGTTCAACTCCCAGTACCCACAGGGCAGCTCACAACCGTCTGTTACTTCAGTTCCACGGCACCAGCTACATACATGGTAAAAGCAAAATACCCGTACACATATAATAAAATAAAAATTTAAATGAAAAAGATCCTAGCTATTTTCCTGCATTGCTAAAGGAACTTGCTGGTTAGATCTCTAAGTTTTTAGAAAAATCAATCATTAGGCAGGCAAGTAAGTAGCTCCCTACCCTCACTCCCCACTGGCAGTCAGAAGACTAAAACACAGTTTGGGGACCCTTACCCAAAAGGGCCACAGTTCTCAACTAAGCCAGATTATCCAAGCTGGGGCCTTTTCCTGGCTCTTCTACTGCGTAGCGTTCCCAGCCACGCTTTTCAACTGCTTTCAAGAGGGATGGATCTAAGTCCTCCACATAGGCAGAGGGAAATAATAGGAAATACTTGTCAATTCAAAAAGAAGTTATTACAAACGTGCTTAATAAAACACATGTAACGTAAGTCCACTTAATAAAGCTGTAGCTTAAAATGAGACGTGGGGAACCTGCTTTGTTTTTATTGACGCTGAATTTATGGCTTTGGCTTATTGGCTTATGTTCTAAGAAGTTAATTCAGTCTCCAGATAATTTGTCCCCAAAGAAAGCAGGTGGGTCAGTTGTGCACGTGCCGCACCAGTTTCAGGAGTGGTGAGGCAGGTTTTCGTTAACCTTGGCTTGCCTCAGCCCCCTCCTCTAAACCGACCAAAACCGCAACTAAAACCAGAAAATTCCCAAAGACTCCTAACTTCATCAGCATTGGATTTCTGTAAATAGAACTGAACTTTTGATTTTCTTTTTTTTTAAACCCTGCAATGAATCTCATTTCAGATTCCCCACCTCGCTTTCTCTTGATAGCCCCCCCTTTTCTGGACTATCTCTCCCATCTTCTCCCAACTGTGATGGAGGAGTATTGGCTCAGCTACTTTTCCCATGATATCCCAAGATACCCTGGCAAAAGCAACAGAGGGATTTCTTCCTGGGTACAGTCCATTTTGGTGGGAGAACCGAGGCAGTCGGAACCAGAAACAACAGGCTACCCACTATATTCAGCTAGCTTCCCTTCTGGGTGTGGGAGCCCAGGGAACCAGGACACATTTAGAGTGGGTCTTTCTACTCAGGAAACTCAGTTAATGTAAGTCTACATAGCCCTAATCCTGAAGGCTTATCTCTTAGCCTGCAGATCCTGTCAAACTGACCATAAACACCACCACCACAGGGCTGCACTGCTCCCTTGGGGGCATTCCATTTCTCAGTTTGGAGAACTGGAGAGGTGTGCTATGAAGGTCATAGTGAAGGTCATAGTGACAGGAAGGTCAGTCCCAGCATCATTCGTGGATGCCTGGGGGTAAAGTCAGCCAGAATTCAAGAGGAAGTAAGGACAAATTTACCACCCTGAAGAAAAGGAAGTCTGGAGTCAAGAGGAGAAAGAAGTAACAACTAGAAACTGTTTGCAAAAGATGTTCTTTTAGCAGAGAAGACGATGCTTCAGCACAGGTATAGTTAAAATACTAATAAACATCGTTCCCGTTCCTAAGTTATTGGTTTTACAGAACAAAGAAGCAGCCATTTGTGAGTGATTACAAAAGTGATTGCTAACACAAAGCACACGCCATTAGTCGTGGGTTTGGGCATCAGAGACATTCATACCTCAGGAACCAATCACTCCACCTCTGCCTACAGCCTGCCTGAAATTCTTCTACATGAAATTCAGCAAAACCCACCCTGAGCCCCAAGCCATTTCCTGGAAGCCTAATTCCTTTCAATAAGGCACTAAATCATTTTATTGCAAACACCACATGCTTTCTCCTTGCTGGGAATGCTATTTCAAAATTCCATGGCAAACAAAATGATCCTTTGTGATATTTCTTAATATTCCAGTTTATTGCTTTCTAGAATTTCTGTCATTAGAGGGGCCTCCTTTCATCACGCCAGCTCCCGAGAAGAACTCAACTATTCCCCAGCTGCCTGCCGGGGACCAACTAGAAGTGAGCCTGTCACAACAGAGGTGTCAGTCATGCCAGTGCCTCGGAGAGACTCATGCACTCACAGGATCTTGAAATGACCCGACTGGTCCCCAGTCTGTCTAAATCAAATGCCCTTCCCAATCCTGACCACTAGAGCAGCTCCCTAAGAAATAAAGAGGAGGACACAGAAGACACACACACACACACACATTTCAGCTACCATGCTCACAGATAGGCACCAACACAAAGATAACTATTATATGGTGATTCTCAATCTTCCTAATGCTGCGACCCTTTAATACAGTTCCTCATGCTGTGGTGACCCCCAAACCTAAAATTATTTTTGTTACTATTTCATAACAGTAATTTTGCTACTGTTATGAATCGTAATGTAAAAATTTGATGTGCAGGATATCTGAGATGTGACCTCAAAGGGGCCATGACCCACGGATTGAGAACTGCTACTCTAGATGGATCTTGTGGGCAGCCAAACAAACTAGGGGAGAGCAAGAGTCTTTTCGTTTTTTTCTGTGTATTTTAAGAAGTCATTTGAGGCCAGGTGGTGGTTTAACTGCAGCACCGGGAGGCAAAGGCAGGAGGATCTCTGTGAGTTCAAGGCCAGCCTGGTCTACAAAGCAAGTTCCAAGACAGCTAGGGCTGTTACACAGAGAAACCCTATCTTAAAAACAAAAACAAAAACACAAAAAAGAAGAAAGAAAGAGAGAAAGAGAGAGAGAGAGAGAGAGAGAGAGAGAGAGAGAGAAGTCATTTGAAAGAGAATGTTTTCATAATGTAAGCACAGTTCAGCAAACTGAAAAACGAAAGAAGCAAAGGGCATTTCTTGCTCCCTGTTTAAAGGTCCAAGACTAAGAATATAAAAGTGTAGCCGGGCGGTGGTGGCGCACGCCTTTAATCCCAGCACTCAGGAGGCAGAGGCAGGCGGATTTCTGAGTTCGAGGCCAGCCTGGTCTACAAGAGCTAGATCCAGGACAGGCTCTAGAAACTACAGGGAAACCCTGTCTCGAAAAACCAAAATAAAAAAAAAGTGTAGATTCCAGTAGTAAGAATGTAGAAATAAACAAATATAAACTTGTAAGCCTAGGAGAAGGAGAACAGACTGTCAGCAGCTTAAGGATTAACTATCAACCGTGGGTTTCTCTGCTTTACAACCCATAGCTCTATTCACAAGGCCAGAGCGTCTCTCTGAAAACTGAGAGCTAGCCTACAGATATGAGCTGAGATGGATACATGACCTCTGGGTTACTCATTATCCCTGCTATGTGAAACTGGCAGCATCAAAGGGGAGAGCACAGGGCTTCAGTAAACACCGCCTGGAAGGACCAAGAAAGGCAACAGACTAAGTGCAAACACTGGCTTAACTGAAAACTCTGTTAATGAAGACTGTAATGAAAGGCAATCTGAGTTTTACCTCAAGATTGTAAAAATTCCTTTGTTCAGACCTAATGCTTGGTGCACCTTACTATAAGAAGATGGGCTCACAAACCAGCCTTTGCCACAGCCTTACAAAATCTATCTCTGGCTGTGGTCTCAGCTAGTTGATAAGCTTTTTGTGCCCCCATGGAGATTCTTTTTTTCCTGACATCTGGAATACGGTTTGCTTCTGGTTTATTAGACTTTTGTGGTCTGTCCCCATCTTTGCATGACCCCCCGGACCCAACACTGTTCTCTCATCTTTTTTTTAGCAGCAGTGTACCATGGGTAATAGTTCAATGTGTATGGATTCTAAAGCACTGATTGGCCTTCTGAATATTGTTTTCAAAGAGCAAGAGTCAACCACTCCAGCCTGAGGGAGCCCTCCTAGTCCCTGATCTCTCTCTCTCTCTCTCTCTCTCTCTCTCTCTCTCTCTCTCTCTCTCACACACACACACACACACACACACACACACACACACTCACAGCATTTGCCAGTCTATATTCAACCCTGCATCAAAGACTACAAAGGACTACAGCTCTACAGCTTGAGGTCAGATTGGTAAAAGTCTTGGCTTGGTTATAATTGCTTTCCCCAGCAGCTTCCTCTGTTGGCCTAGAGTCACACTTCATGCTTCTGACGTGAGGTACAGTCTCTCACTTCCTTAGTATTCATGTAAACTTTTCTTGTCCAGGTATATTGAGCAGAATATCTGAAAAATGATCTTCTTTGCTGTGGGACAATGCTCTTGTACACTGTAAAGATTGGTCACTTGTATTAATAACAGGCTGAGTGGTCAGAAACTAGGCAGGAAGTGTAGGTGGGGCGACCAGACTAAGAGAATTCTAGAAAGAAAAAAATGCAGCCAGACCCAGAAAAAGAAAGATGAGAATGCCTCACTGAAAAAAGGTACCAAGCCACTTGGCTAAACATAGACAAGAATTATGGGTTAATTTAAGTTGTAAAGCTAGTTAATAATAAGCCTGAGCTAATAGGCCAAACAGTTTATAATTAATGTAGGCCTTTGTGTGTTTCTTTGGAACTGAACAGCTGTGGGACTGGGTGGGACAGAAACTTCCACCTACACTCCTTTCTAGTGGAGGATTTTAAATGTCAACTGGAGCCTTTCTCTAGATGTAACCGGTGTCTGGTACCTATGTTACAACCCAGGAATTATTTTGAACACCTTCTTGTTGCTATAAGTCAAGTCACAAAGGCCAGATTTCTACTGCCCAAACCAGACTATTTTTTTTTATCAGAAAATGATTTTAAAAAGCAAGCTTGTTGCGGGCTATTCCTTTACACGGTGTGAGAATATTTCACTGTGACTGGTTTTATAAAGAGCTGAATGGCCAATAGTAGGCCAGAAGAGGTAGGTGGTACTTCTGGGGACAGAGAGGTCTCAGGGAAAAAGAAAGGTGGAATTGCCAGCCAAACGAGAGGAAGCAGGGCATGCAGGAGAGGTAAAAGCCACAAGGTACAAGGTAGTATGCAGATTAATAAAAATATGAGTTAATTTAAGTTATAGGAGATAGTGAATAAGAATAAGCTTTCATAATTAATAATAAGTCTCCACGTCATTATTTGGGAGCTGGCTTATGGGACAAAGAAAGACTTGTTACACAAGTTACTAATATTCCCTAAAATATGGGTCCATACATGATGACTAAGTTAACTACTATTCATTATTTCCCTCTGATATTAGCTTTTAAAATAACATGGCTCCCCCTTTCTATCTACCAATGTGGGTTTGGACAAGTTATTTTAGCTGTTCTGAGCCAGAGCCTCCCTTCATCTGCAATTCACAGATTTCCAGAAAGCTTTGATTGGTTTGCGAGAAGCTGAAGAGAGTGCCATGAAAAACGGTTGCTGCTGGCTCCGAAATGGGACTACAGAGAAGATGAATGGGCAGCAAATCTACTAAAGAGGTGAACAATACCCTTAATCACAAAGCAAAGTCATGCCTTCATTTGGTCTGTTTGTCTTGGGTGATTTCCAGGCCAGGGGAGATCATGGAAGTCTGTGAAGTAACACTTTCCCAGGGGCCTAGCAGAGCTACTACGGATGACACATGGCCATAAATTACAGCCTTATTATTGAAAATCATATAATTTGTCACTTCCTTGCTTGGATAGAACAGTTTTATATTCTTCTAATTTACTTCCTTCTCTAATATTTGACTAAACATTATATTCATAGCTCCCACGTGTTAGGATTAGCCAAAACTATGGATGTGGTTTTCAATAATGATTGAATATAATTTTCTAAGTCTGTAGTTTTTTGCTGACCTATCATACTAACATAAAATTGAATTTGTACAGAATAACCTCCCCAAAATGATAATAGAGAACCTAGAGACCCATTCTAAATAGATGGGAAAAGAAAAAAAAAAAGAATAATATCTGCCTAGAGATGTTCAAATTAAGAGTATGGGTATAGGAAAGGAGTTGGCAATGTGTTCCTCTTTTATCTTAAAACAAATCCAAATTTCAGCCAACTCAGTCATACCCAACACCATTACAAACTTGAGAAGTAGACTGATGGTGTCTCTGACAAAAACTCCGCAGTGTTTGGTGGAGTTTGGACTCTAACTTCTCAACTTTAGAGGGTTAGAAAAGTAAAACATAGGGAGGGGGAAATGTTAGCTTTCATGTTTTTCCTTGGAGACGGAAAAAAACCAAAGCCGCGTTTCAGCAATTCAAGCAACAACTTACATTCTTAACAGTCGTCATCTAAGAAAAAGGGGGTGAGGGATACTTAAATCTAAAGCAGAGCCAGTCACAATGCAGACACTTCTTTGCCCTCCCTCGAACGAAATGAACGAAATACGCCAGTCCATGCTTGCTAACGTTCTCAGAAAGTGGACTTTAGAGCAGCTGGCGAGAATATACTGAATTACCGAATTCCAGTGATGACGCGCGTCACAATCGCTAAGCGACTCGAAACGACACGGAACAGCTAACGTTGGCATCTCAAGGAACCTTCACCCGCAAACTACTTCACCTTCAAAAGGAAGCAGGCAGAGCATAGAAACAGGCACGGATGACCTATCCTACAGAACAGGCAGAGACACCCAATCCCCGAAACACGTCAAACAGGAGAAACTACATCTCCCAGAATGTAGAGCGAACAAGAACCCGGTGCATGGTGGGACGTGCAGTGGCGCTGTCTGAAAGGCCTAGGGAAGTTTCCTGTTCAGGCCCCACTGCCTTTCCAT
This sequence comes from Arvicola amphibius, assembly GCF_903992535.2. Taxonomy (NCBI): domain Eukaryota; kingdom Metazoa; phylum Chordata; class Mammalia; order Rodentia; family Cricetidae; genus Arvicola; species Arvicola amphibius. The sequence continues at coordinate 8,958,873 of NC_052053.1, forward strand.
ACACTAGAGTGTTTCAAAAATAAGCCAGAAGTTGCTAAAACCGCGCCGGCAGGTCGCTGTTATTCACAACATGATACTTCTGCAGCAAAGTAGTTTCTGAACAACTTCCGTTTCCGGTTGGCCCATTGCCTTGGAAACGAGGATGCACAACAATCTGGGAGAAGATGGCGGGGCTGAGCAGCTCGCAGATCCCCGACGGTGAGTTCACGACCGTGGTCTACCGGCTCATCCGCGACTTCCGCTACTCAGAGGCGGTGCAGCTGCTGGCCGCCGAGCTGCAGAGGAGCCCCCGCAGCCGCGCCGGGCTGTCGCTGCTGGCCTACTGCTACTACCGCCTGCAGGAGTTCGAGCTCGCTGCAGAGTGCTATGAGCAGCTGAGCCAGATGCACCCGGAACTCGAGCAGTACCGCCTCTACCAGGCCCAGGCGCTGTACAAGGCCTGCCTGTATCCCGAGGCCACGCGGGTCGCCTTCCTCCTGGACAACCCCACCTATCAGACTCGCGTCCTTCGTCTCCAGGCTGCTATCAAGTACAGCGAGGGCGACCTGCCAGGAGCCAGGAGCCTGGTGGAGCAGCTGCTGAGTGGGGAGGCTGGAGAAGACAGTGGAGGGGAGAATGATTATGATGGCCAGATCAACCTGGGCTGTCTGCTCTACAAGGAGGGACACTATGAAGCTGCCTGCTCCAAGTTCTCAGCGGCCCTGCAGGCCTCTGGCTACCAGCCTGACCTTTCCTACAACCTGGCTTTGGCATATTACAGCAGTCGTCAGTATGCCCCTGCTCTAAAGCACATCGCTGACATCATTGAGAGAGGCATCCGTCAGCACCCAGAGCTAGGTGTGGGCATGACCACCGAAGGCATAGATGTCCGAAGTGTTGGCAACACCGTAGTCCTTCACCAGACGGCACTGGTCGAAGCCTTCAACCTCAAGGCAGCCATAGAGTACCAGCTGAGAAACTACGAGGCCGCCCAGGAAGCCCTCACTGACATGCCGCCCAGGGCAGAGGAAGAGTTGGACCCTGTGACCCTGCACAACCAGGCTCTGATGAACATGGATGCCAGACCTACGGAGGGGTTTGAGAAGCTCCAGTTCCTGCTCCAGCAGAACCCCTTTCCCCCAGAGACCTTCGGCAACCTGCTGCTGCTCTACTGTAAATATGAGTACTTTGACCTGGCAGCTGATGTCCTGGCAGAGAATGCCCATTTGACGTACAAGTTCCTCACGCCCTATCTCTATGACTTCTTGGATGCCATGATCACTTGCCAGACGGCTCCTGAAGAGGCTTTCATAAAGCTGGATGGGCTAGCTGGCATGCTGACTGAGCAGCTCAGGAGACTCACCATACAAGTGCAGGATGCAAGACACAACAGAGATGATGAATCTGCTAAAAAGGCGGTGAATGAATACGATGAAACTCTCGAGAAGTATATCCCTGTCCTGATGGCCCAGGCAAAAATCTACTGGAATCTTGAAAACTATCCCATGGTGGAGAAAATCTTCCGCAAATCTGTGGAATTCTGCAACGACCATGATGTGTGGAAGCTGAATGTGGCCCACGTTCTCTTCATGCAGGAAAACAAGTACAAAGAGGCCATCGGCTTCTATGAGCCCATCGTCAAGAAGAACTACGACAACATTCTGAGCGTCAGCGCCATTGTCCTAGCCAACCTCTGCGTCTCCTACATCATGACAAGTCAGAATGAGGAAGCCGAGGAGCTGATGAGGAAGATTGAGAAGGAGGAAGAGCAACTCTCATATGGTGACCCAGACAAGAAAATCTACCACCTCTGCATTGTGAACTTGGTGATAGGAACCCTCTATTGTGCCAAAGGAAACTATGACTTTGGTATCTCCAGGGTTATCAAAAGCCTGGAGCCTTACCATAAAAAGCTAGGAACTGACACGTGGTATTATGCCAAAAGATGCTTCCTGTCCTTGCTAGAAAACATGTCAAAACATACGATCATGCTGAGGGACACTGTTGTTCAAGAATGTGTCCAGTTTCTAGAGCACTGTGAACTGTATGGCAGAAACATCCCTGCTGTTATAGAACAGCCTTTGGAGGAAGAGAGAATGCACAGTGGAAAGAATACAGTCACGTATGAGTCGAGAAAATTAAGGGCTCTGATTTATGAGATCATTGGATGGAATGTGTAATTAATTAAGGCCGGCAATGACTTTTATCATAATGACTTTATATGTAAATTTTCAATTTTACCTGTATCTAGTTTTTGCTATTTGTGAGACTTTGTACATTTTAGTGTAATACAAACACTGTTAACTGTAACCTGCCCTTTTAAATTACCCATCAAGTGTAGGAACGGAGAAAGATGTGTCTATCATGTTTTTAACTTTCTGGTCTGATGTATCTTGGGCGTATTTGTACTAATATTATCGAAACCACACACTAAGTTCGGAACCTAGTACAATGTAATTAATGTCTTTTAGGAATCATTCCAGGGATTGTGTCTTCTCTTTGCACAACTCCCATGTTTTTATTCTTATTTTTTGGTTTTTCGAGTCAGGGTTTTTCTGCAGCTTTAGAGCCTGTCCTAGAACTAGCTCTTGTAGACCAGGCTGGTCTCGAACTCCAGAGATCCGCCTGCCTCTGCCTCCCGAGTGCTGGGATTAAAGGCGTGCGCCACCACCGCCCAGTAACTCCCATGTTTTTATAGAGAATTTAGAGTATCAGTTTTCTAATATAGTATTTTGTGCAGATTAAGTTCCCTAGGCAATAAATTGTTTTGCTAGTGTGCAAGATTCAGTAGATTCACGTAACGAACTACAACATGAATAAATACTACAAATATTGTAAAAGAAAATCCTGTGATGTCTTCTTTCCTTAAGTTAATAATTTGAATTTATGAACAAATTATACTGTCGCTGCTTTTTCAAATACTTTACTTTCATTTATCTCTCACAATAACTACGATCAGCGGTAAGCAGAGAACTGTTACTTTTTTATTTTCTTATAAAAATATCAGATTCCTCTCTCTCCCCTCCTCCCAGTTACCAATTCCCACCTTCCTTCTCCCCCAAGATTCACTCCTCCTCCATATCCCTCCAGAAGAGAACAGGCCTCCCAGGAGTATCAACCGCACGTGGCATAACAAGTTACAGTAACACTAGGCACAAACCTTTATATTGAGGCTGGGTGACCCAATAGGAGGAAAGGGTCCCAGAAGCAGGCGAAAGAGTCAGAGACAGAGAGACAGTCCCCACTCCCAGGGTTAGCAGCCCCACAAAAAAAAAAAAAAGCTACACAACCATACCATTTGAAGAGGACCTAGCTAGCCCAGATCCATGCAATGCAGACTCCCTGATTTTCTCTTCAGTCTCTTAGCCACAATGAACCCTGCTTAGTTGGATCTGTTGGCCATGGAAAATTCAATTATTAATTACTTCCTTGGGCCGCACAATTTTGGGTATGTTGTAGTTTCCTTGTTTTGGCGACCTAGGTACATAGAATTTTACTTCATTACCCTGTCCAAAATAACCCCTCTGTTCCCACAACTGATGAACAAGTCAGTCCTGTGTAAGCTCATAGATTCCTTGTTTGTTTCAATCTACGACTGTTAGTTTTTCTGCTTCCCACTGACATCCCTGCTCATTTTTTTTTTTTTTTTGGTTTTTCGAGACAGGGTTTCTCTGTAGCTTTGGAGCCTGTCCTGGAACTAGCTCTTGTAGACCAGGCTGGTCTCGAACTCAGAAATCCGCCTGCCTCTGCCTCCCGAGTGCTGGGATTAAAGGCGTGCGCCACCACCGCCCGGCTCATCCCTGCTCATTTTAATCTATTTTTTTTTCTGAATCCTACCAGAATAATTGTTTTTCATCGTTTCGTCTGTCTTTCCATAAAGGCAACCTCAATTTGACCTGGTTTAGAAAAAGTAACATCAGGCTGAGCCACAGGTGATTGCTGATTCTGAATTTCCTACCTACAAATTCAGCAGTTTCTTAGGTTCAACCTAACCACTGTCTATCAGCAGACAGAAAGCCCCTGCCATAACGTGAAGATGATTTTCCCCTTTGGGGATATTTTAGCCACACAGATATGGCATGCAGATTCATCATGCCTCAGCAGATTGACCTCCTGGATGCTTCCATTCGACTAGAAAAGACAAGCTGGCTTACTCTGGGGTGAAGGCGGCTGTAATAATGACCTGAGCTGCTATCATTTGGCAGGGTTAGTTTGACCCCACTCCAGCGGAGCGGCCTCTCTGGAATGGCACCATCTCTCACTCCAGGTCTTTGATCACAGCTGTTGCGACAGTAGCTCTGGGTGCCTCTCAATCTCCATAGCCCCGCAAAAACTGGAAAGTAAATGAACCGAAATGGTATTTTCAAAAATCAACATTATTTTTCCCTATTTCCTCTTAACTTCTTTTAAAAAAAAAAAGTATCGAGTAAGTAATGTTAGCCACTAAAAAGCAAACATTTTCCAGATTCCCGTCTGCAAACCGCTCCGCTTCTACATGACCACAGTTTGTTTATGCAGGTGCTGTTTGTGGTGTGCATGTATGCATGGCCTCATTTTTAGAACATAAAAAGCTTTTCAGAGATGCTTTTAGCCCAGGCAGCTGGGCAGTTAGGATTTCCTGGTAGCGTGGCAGCCAGGAAATTCTGACTGTTCTGCCACCAAGTGATAGAATAAAGCTCAATCAGGGCAACTGTCTCCTGCCTTACCCTGGCTCTCCTGAGAAGCATCATCGGCTTCAGGAACAGCAAATCCCCAGAAGTCAGGAGCTGAGGCCTGGAGAAGCTTGGGGGGGGGGGGGGCACTTGTAATTTCTCTGGAGTATTTGCTGTATTTTGTTTTTAGCATGTATGTTTGATGAATATTTACATTTTTTATTTAGAGTGCATTTGAGTGCAAGTGTGCATGTGTCATGGTGCTTATGTGGGCTAAGAAATGCTGTTTCTTAATTCTAAAATGACTTTGCAATGCCAGCCCCTCCCCTCACGTTTTATTTGATTGACAGATGAGGCACAAAGTGCTGTTCCATGATCCTCACACATACACAGTAGTACTGAAAACACTTTTCTTACAAAGGGAATGATCTATTTTTGAAGCCTTACTCGTTAATGTAAAACCTGTGTTTCATGCTACTAGTCAGCCCTGGATCTCCAAATACACATAGAGTGAGCATGCTACCATACCAGAACTTTAAGGCAAAAACTATGGGTGTCACAACAATCTAGGCTCAGTCACCCACAATATGCTAATAAACCAAGAGTGGTGGAATGCAGGAAAAACATGCAATTGGCATGGCCAAGCTAGGAGTACCAAGTAAAGGAATGTGTGACCTCAAGTTTACCCTCATGGGGATAACGAGATTTTAATGAAGAGGTTTGGAGTTTTAATGTGGGATTCCCCTCTATATGCTAAAAATATGTCTTATTACCATTGCTTAATAAAGAAGATGCTTTGGTCTATGGCAGGGCAGAATATAGTTAAGCGGGAAAACTAAACAGAATGCAGGAGCAAAGAAGGTGAAGTCAGGGAGACGCCATGTAGCTGTGGAAGGAGAAAGATGCCAAAACCTTACCCAGTAAGGTACAGCCTCGTGCGACACACAGATTAGTAGAAATAGGCTAATTTAAGATGCAAGAGCTGACTAGGAATACGCCTGAGCCATTGGCCAAACAGTGTTGTAATTAATATGGTTTTTGTGTGATTATTTGGGTCTGGGTGGCCAGGAAACGTAATAGCAGTCTCCGTTACAGAACTTAACAAACAGAGCAGGTGGTATTCTGGGCCTGTGGGTCATTTTCTGTTATGATTCTACAAAGGGTTTGGAGACGACGACAAGGCCATCAACCGAGCGGCGCAACTGTGATTGCTCTGCTAAGGTGCAGCTCCACCAGCAGCGTGGGAGCCCTCATCAGAGGTGGTGTGATCCGTGAAACCTGCTGCTGTGGTCGGGGTAGTTTCGGAATCTCGCCAAAAAGGTATTTTATTTATTCATCTTGAAATCCAAGATAACTTTAGATGAGTGACCAAGGAGGAAAACAGAGATTTAAAAAAAAAAAATAGTGTGGGAGTGTGGTGAGCATGGTGGCGCACACCTTTAACCCCAGCACTCTGAAAGTAGAGGCACGTGGATCTCTGTGAGTTTAAGGCCAGCCAGGGAATGTAGTTTCTGAGTACCTACCACCACCACCCACACACCCACAGTGCTAGACATGCTGAAGGATTCGGACTGTTCAAGACATCTCTTTGAATGTGGTTTCTGCTATAGCATGGGTGGTGCATGTGGACAAACTCACACCCATTCGCCAGAGGCAGACTACTAAAAACCAGGAGGAGTATTGAGGAAAGCAGAGGTGGCTCATGTGCAGTGACACTCGCTCCTGAGGCGGGTGACATGACTGGCTTACAGGAACCTGCACAGAACTGTCATGAGAGGTTTGGCTCCACATGAGGACGCCTTGTTTGTGGGCTGGATATGGGTTAGCATTACTGTAATAAACACAACCAAAAGCAGTTTGGAAAGGGTTTCAGTTTAGCTTACAGCTCCACATCACAGTCCCTCACTGAGGGATATTAGGGCAGGAACTGGAAGCAGGAGGCGCAGAGGCAATCAGAGAATGCTGCTTACTGCCTTGATTCCCATGGTTTGCTCAGCCTGCTTTCTTACAGAATCCAGAACCATCAGCCTAGGGGTGGAAACACCCACAGTTAACTGAAACCCTCCCAGAGCAATCAACTTTAAAAATGCACCCATTTTGCCCACAGGCCAATCTGGTTGGGAGCACTTTCTCAATTAAATTCCCTCTTCCCAGAAATTCTAGCTTCTGTCTGGACAGCCTGCGGCCATTTGTTTTCAGTCTCAGGTGTTGAGGTCTAACTACAAGACCCCCCCAACCCCTGTCAGAGTAGCAGCAATGTGCCTGCTAGTCTAGTTACATTTAGTGCATTAAAAATGAATTAGGTTGCCTTTTCGGGGTTTTGTCCACATCTCTCTAAAGGATTCTTCTTAGCATGTGTATGTATAATGTGTACATGTACACATGTCTAGGTACACTCGTGGATGTACAGATTACAGGCATGAAACCCCAAGGTTGATGTTGAGTCTTTATCAGTTGCTTTTCCCCTATTTTTTCCTATTTTATGTATGTAAGTATTTTATCTGCATGTATGTCTGCGTACCACCTGCATGTAGTGCCCATGGGAGCCAGAAGAAGGCATCAATCAGGTTCCTGGAACTGGAGTTGGAGACAGTTGTGAGCTCTATGTACGGGGACTCAAACCTGGGTCTTCTGGAAGCGTATCCAGTGCTGGCAACCACTGAACTATTTCTGAGAGAGAGGGTGCTATTGGCAAGATTTAAATGAGATCGCGAGGAAATAAAAGTTCAGTAAATAGTGATTGGTTTTAGAAATGTTTTTATTTGTTCCCAGCACATCTTTAAAAAATCACACATGGGCGTTTTTGTTCTGAAACAACAGTCAATGAAAAACCAATAAAAGGAAATTCTGAACATACACCAAAGCATGGGGTATGGATTAAGCATTGAGCCCTTGTGGAAACAAATGGCACATGGCTCAGTGTGAACTTGACAAGCTCTATAGAATCTTTCGGAAAGGTTACCCACCCCCCGCTTCACATCCACTTTTAGACTTTTAGTGTGAAGGGAAGAGCTGTTGCCTATGCATAATTACAGTGGCATAATGGCTTACACATACATTTTACCCACATGTAATTCCCAAAAGATGATCACAGTACTGGCAGAAACATGTACTGCCATGGAGGAAGACTCAGGATAAGATATTATTCAAGTTAAGTTGTATCAGAGCAAATTATTTCGCAGACTTGGCAAAAAAGAACAAAGCTGTATAGAACACACCTACTTCTCACAGAATTTATTACTGCCCAGGAACAAAATACTCATTATTCCCAAGGCATCTCTCTCTCTCTCTCTCTCTCTCTCTCTCTCTCTCTCTCTCTCTCTCTCTCTCTCTCTCTCTCTCTCTCTCTCTCTCTCTCACACACACACACACACACACACACACACACAAAGACAGACACGAAGCATAAGGTCTAGTACCCTGCTTCCTTAGGGAGCTGTGTAAACAAAGTTAAAAGCATACAGTGGGTGTCTCAAGATTTGCCAAGCCATATATCAGGGTTACTAGGGTGGGGCAGCAGGAATGAAAAGCAGACACAAATCCCACTGACTGACTGGATGTCTGAGTCCAGGTTAAGCATATAACTGATTAAATATAGATAACCCAAAGCAACACAGAACAGTGTTTCTACATACAATCACCAAATTCTGATGTGTTTGGAGAGAAGAACCCTGAATTGCTAAACCCTCTGTCTTTACCGACATGCCCTCTCTCATTTTAAATTGTTTCATGGAAGAAAAGAGAAAAATCCCAAGAAGGCACTGTGAGCTTTAAAAGGACAGTGTTTAAGTCACGGCTCCATAAAAGCCCATTTAGATAAGCTACACTGTTGCAGGCAGTCCAGACCTCTGCGAACAGTCCAGGGTAAGGGTATTTCTTGGGGTGCGTGCTATGCTGCGGGAAACATTAACAATGTCATCCACACGGCACGTGCAGCCGAGCAATCTATGCTCAAAATTTCTTTTTCCTGTTTCTCTGCTCTCAGGAAGCCCCTAGTATCTAGAAGAAAAAAAAAATCACTGGACAATGAATTACTTATTCCTTCTTTAAAAATAAAACAATATCTTTTGGGAACAACAACAAAAAGTCTTTTCATGTTCACAGAACTAGGTGTAATTCTGTGAGTGTTCTTTGGCTCGAGAGTGGTATACATCAGTGATCTTTACTCCCTCTATTAATGGAATAATTGTACTTTTTAGAGAATGTAAGGATGTTCACTGTGGCTTTCCAGGTTTGAAAGGGATTGCTCTGAACACCACCTAAAGGTTTAATATTGATTAAAAAAACCTGGAGACTGATGCAACCAAATTATGATATATTCAGCTATAAAGCCAAAGGGATTCAGTCATAGTTAGGTTGTCTAGATTATGCTACATTAGCAAACTTACAAAAATTATTTTTTATTTTCAAATCTATGGAAATATGAAGTGAAAAAAGTTGAAAACATATGCAAACAGAATAAAAAACAGCTTCACACTTCCTTTTGATTAAAAAAATCATAAGCCATGTCCATTTTATTAATAATGTTTCTATAATCTCTTGACATTATACAAGCAGTTTTTACAGTTAAGTTTCACACTGACGACAAACATTATTTGGCTTAAGGAACAGAAAGCTGGGTTACATCCTTCACATCAGACACATACTTCAACAATTGAAGAAAACCTTTTATACTTTCTGGATTTTCCTCTCATTGTATATTTTTTTTTTCAGTAAAGAGAAAGAATTAAATGAATTTGTAGGCAGATGGCTCCTATTGGAACATACAGACCTGAGCCAAGCCAAGCCCCCACAACAGACAAAGCCACAGGCAGAAGCTCAGAGTCTACAGTCCTAATCTGCACCTGCTGTGCTCCTACTGTGCTCCCTGCCACAAGCAGAGCCCTGGGTAAAATCAAAATCACTGAAGATAAGTGTGGGAGAAACCCCTCAAGATTACTAACGCTATTTATTCATGGCTGTCTCCGTGCTCCTCAGACTGGATACACCTCCCACATGCAGAGCTGGCTGCTCAAGCACTGTCACGCGGTGTGACGCGGGCCTACATCATGTGTTCTGACAGTGACACCAAACCCAGCTCCATGTGGAGCAACACACTTCATGTTAGGACTTCGGAGCTTCTCTGATCGCTTACAGTTAGAAGCTGTATGAGAGAACACGATACAGGAAAATCTCTGGGATTAACATGCAGAAAGGCTTTCTCAAATATGCAAATTAGCACTCAGTTACAATATTCCAGAGGAGAAAAGGGGAGGGATTTTGCATGTGTTTATATCTGATATAATATACACACCGATGGGAAGCTTGTCTTTTATTGAGCTTTTGTTTTCCAAAATACTAACAACACAAATATGAATACTAGAAGGCTTTCAGATTCATAAATAATCTTAGATCAATATTCCTATAATATGTAAGCATTTCAAGTACCAACCTCCCATTCCTGAAAGAGTTTAACTTGTATTCTCTGATGAAATGCTAGACACAGGAAACAGATGGCCTCCACAGTCCAGCTAGGAGTCTCAAAGGACACACATGAGCCTCAGTTCACTTATGCAACACTGTACGTCACACCACACATTAAGGCAACAGTTTCTCCAAGGTCCGCAAAGCCTGTCCATTTGAGTCTTTAGTATTTAAATCTCACTAGCAGCAAGTTCCCATTCCCACTAAAATCCCAACTGACATGTGATGTCATCAGATTTAAGCAAAATATTACACATATGGCTAACTTAAAGAAGGGTCAGTGCTAGGTGCTTCTGAGTATCAAACAGTCTGCAGCTGTTAAAGACTGACCATGCATTAAGATGCTTCAGAACGCAGTATTCTCCTGGGTTAGGCTCACGGAGGCACGTGCTGACACTTCTGAAGGAGGCAAGGCTTAAGTGCTTTGTGCACATTCGCATACTCGTGTTCCTCTGAAGATGGGGTCTACACTGAGGCGCCTCCCAGAAGTGGGTGGGAAGGTCTCCTGCCCTCCAGACAGAGAAACAGTGCTAATGAGAGTGCTCATGTTTCAAAACAACCCCGCTTGAGATCATTTCAGATACAAAATGTCGTGACCGCTATAGAATCAAGATTGGTGAGGTCTGCATCCAGAGATAAAAAGAAACAAAGACATAAACTGCTAACCTCCACAGAGCTCATGTTGGATGGCAAACCCAACTTCAGGAGCTAGTTACCCTTACAGCACAGACTGCCGGGGTTGTGGGAATCTGAACTCCCTGGGGGAAAGATTTTAACAATCACATGCAAGGAACTGAATCTGCTAATAAAACTGTTTATTAAAAATAATTCCTTGGAAACATGTATCCACTTCCAGTGAGAGGTTGGAATCTTACTAAATGTTACATTTCAATTCACCAACTAGAGAACCACCTTCAAAAAGAGATGCATTTTATAAAGAATCTTACAATTCGAGAGGCAATTCCTTGAGTGTCCAGCTATTTCAAACCATCAAAATCTTTAACCAGAGATATGGAAATTTTATAATTGAAAATAAATCATCAATAAAGAGGCAGCTTCCAAAAAATAAATATTGAGTTTGTTGTTAAACTAATACTTAATATTGATTTTTCCCTACAGATTTAAATTTGTTAGTCTGAGGCCAATTTTAAAAGTTAAAAATTATTTATCATTTTGAAGTCTTAAAAATATCATTTTGTCAATTTTAAATTTTCACTGCTCTGTTTAAGGCTACTTAGATATAAAAGGTATAAACTGCCCCAACATATTTGGAGCTGTTGCTACACAGACAGACAGTGTGTCCTTCTAAAGGATCGTCTGCACTTTGACTTACATTATCTGATTAAATATTTAAAAAAATTATCAAAAGTTAGGTATTGCATTAAGAAAAGAACTCATCTCACAATGTGAATCAGGAACCTCAACAGTGATTTAAAGCAACTGTTCCACTTATTTCAAATTCCAGTTTTGAATGTAAAAATGTCTGCTAAATAAGATTAATATTCTCCTTTTTATTTAAGAAATAGGATATTTCAAACTTGTGATTATGGCATACATTTTAAAACTTAGGTTAAACCAGTAATTCAAAAAGGCATTAAACCATTATTAAGAACTGAACAGAAACTATTTTTCCATAAACATTTATCAGGCTATTTGTGGCTAATTAGAAAAAAGATTGTTGTCTGTGAAATTATAGAGGCTTTCAAATCCAAGAGTCAACTAGCGACTGTTTCTTTAGCCAAATAATTCTTTTAAACTGGAGACAGCAGGTTGAGGAGCCTTCCTTTTGTTCACGCTGCAGCTGCCTGTGCAGCTTGGCAACAAGCCTGACAGAGCCACAGGAGGACTGGAGGGTGGACAACGGCCTTCACTTCAGGGAAAACCTGCCCGCCGCGTGGTAAGGCAGCTGTTCTTACAAAGCTTATTATGGATAACGTAGGACAGAACAACAGGTTACCCTCAGTGACACACCCTACTAGAGACAGACATAGAGGACAAAAATGTGTCTGCTCACAGAGTAATCTGTACGTTGGCAATGTAAGTGTGCAACTGTGTGTTCACTTCAAGCAAAGCTTAGGCTGAGCACCATGTACAGATAAAGGATGCTAGGGACAGACTGCTGGCTCTGTCCCGAGTGTCCTCCCGTGACAACTTCCTCCCAGGAAAGGACGCTTTTCACACACACACACACACACACACACACACACACACACACACACACCCTCTCCCCAGCAGAATCTTTGTTAGGTGTCTGCTTTAGAGAAACGTTGTTTAAGAAAACACAACAGAGGCTAGACAAGACGCAGATGACACGATCTCCCTCTGCTCACCTACAGGAGCACGTGAAACCGCTGGCCGCGCCCTCAGGTATCGGGCAGCCTTGTGCTGCCTGAAGTCTGAAATGACAGCCAGTTAGTTGGCTCTAAACTGGAATACCTACAGTGAGAGAGACCTAGGAACGCCATCTGTCAATCTAGAGATGTAGAAACAAACACAGAACGAAAACCGACTTAATTTGAAACCAACAAACAAACACAGCTGAAATACAGTCCATGATCTATTTGATTACTGGTATAACCATAACTGATGACTTTAAAAAGGTAACATTTTTTTTCATAATGATATCCATGGAGTTACAAAAGGTTTCTGTTTCCAAAGATGTTACTGGGGTCCACATATTCCTTGACAGACTTTAGCATCCCAAAGCCGACATCAGAGATGCTTTCCTTTAGCCACTGCTTTCGTAACTTGCCCACTGGAAAACAAAATCAAAAAGGCTTCAGTACACACCTTGAATGCTGGAAACCAATCAATCTTGTGACCATGAGTGAGCAAACACTGTGTGATAAATGCTTTTATTCAAAAATGAGAAATGTTTTGCTTTACTTGATTTATTGAGCCCACTAGACTATCAAGCTCATTAAGCCCAATGCATTCCCAGGGGAAGTCTGTGCCCCACACTGTCTCCTTTCTCTGTAAACTATGAAATGGAGATTGAAAGAAGCAAGGACTGAGATCACTTTACAAATAACAAGATGAAAAAGATCATGTTTATCCAAAAGCCTACCCCTTGTCATGACTCCCAACAATTTTGTAGAAATTGAAGCTTGCAGAAGAGAAATATCATAGAAAACAAATCTTCTGGGCAGACCTGACAAAAATGACAGACTATCTAGCTCTTTAAAATATTTTAAGGCATAAAGTTAAGAGAAATGAGAAAATCTGACTCAATGGTTCTGGGGGAAAGATCCAACTATGAATCTCTCCAATCAAAAATTCTTTTCCAAGTGTTTTAAATAAACCCATGTACCCCAAATAACAGTTATATTCTTGCCATTGTTCTGCCAGACCCAAATGTGGTTTTTTTTGGCATACACAAAAGCAGGTGCTTAATTTAATTTCCTTTATGAACTGTTCATTTTATTTTTTTCCTTATTTTATTCTTACAAATTTGAGGCAATAAAGTATCAATAATTAGCAGAGTTAATGATTTTTAAAGGCACTAAATAAAAAACATTTTCTACCTAAAACTTCTGTGAGGGACAGATAAAAGAACCCTGACGTTCAAACTTGCTTTGGCACTGAGAGCAAGGCAGTGTATTCTAACATGACAAAACAGGGATTTCAGTTTACACTATGGCTATTTGCATGTAGCTCTTCTCAGACAAATGCATGATTATAATAACTGAATTCAAATGGTCACTTTGCACAAATGTTCATTAATGATTCAGAGTCATCAACAGAGATTTAACTAGCCAACAGAAATGGGAAGCCTTTCATAGAAGTATCTGGCCTGTCACTCTAAAGTGCACTCCCATGTATCGGGGGCAGCAATACATCACAACACATGCCATTTGGAACCTTAAATACCACTTCAGCTCAGCTCAAAGCAGCTTTCAGGTCCAGTTTTCTAGGAAACCATCAAATTACCATCCAAATAACAAATGGCAGGATGCTTCAGAAAACAAGGTATTTGTGTGGGCGTAGGAAACAACAAAGCATTGAGGTGTTACAATACAAGAAGCCAAGTCTAGTGGAAGAAAACCACTAGAAAGTTTCTGTTTGGAAAGCTCTCTCTGAAACCAGAGACTCCTGGAGCAGCCTCCACCGCAAGACCTAGCAGGACCGTCATCACCTCGGCACTGTGCTGCGGCTGAGCTTTCCCATCTGCAAACAGATCCACACATTCAATTATAACATCCTAAACAAGTTACAAGTCCGCGCTTCCAGATTTGCTCTGTGAAGCTGACAGACAAGATGGACAGACAAGCAAGCAGCAGCTAGTCTTGAGCTGTGGAAGGCGCTCCTCATGCTGTGGCAGCTTGGGGACAGGGAGGAAGAGCATCAGCGCCAGTCTCCACGGTTATCTGTAATATAGCTTCACTGAATGTGTCCTGTGGTTATGGATGTAATTGTCCTGAAAAGACGGCAAACAACTGCTCCAACAAGATGGAGCACATTAGCAGCTCGGCAGGACGCCCAACAGCTAGCTTGTCTGCCTGGTTTCACACCTCTAGTAATAATGCAATTCCACAAGGAACTGAACCATTGTCTGAGAAGCCACCCAACAGCCATTGCATACTTAATGAAGTCACTCACCAAGCACTGGAAAACAGAAGGTGCTTGGAGTGCATCATTAGTTCTGTCAGAAGGATAATTTACACATCTATCTTGTCAAATTTTCTATGGTTTATACTTTTACAATAATCAATCTAACATACATTTGATTAGTGAACTAGCAAGCAGCAGGGGAAAAAGCATAGCGGTGGCCCCTCATAAACATGTTTGATGAAAGAATTTAACCCATTGGTGGTGTTGGTCTGTGAGCTCCTTCTGCCCCTGGTAACAGAAACGGCAAGGCAAGGGGCTGAAAACCATGGCTTACCCGAGGAAAGGGACTAGGAACCTTTGGCTCTGCTGAGCACATGACGTGGATGGCACTGTAGAATAAGTGTGCACAGAGGAGGCATGGTGTAGAAAGAAGCATCCGGAGAGACTTACTAACAGGACAAGGACTGGAAGCAGCTCTGAGATTCTGGGGAACTCTGTAGGAACATCTGCCTGCGATGCATCAAGAAATTAAAGTAGCACAGGCCTACGCCCAGAGAAGGAAGTGGTTTCAGAGTACAAGACTTTCTTTGCAGAGCTGGACCACAATGTCTTTCAGAAAATTCTTTTTTAAAAAAAGATTTATTTATTTATTACGTATACAACATTCTGTCTCCATGTATGCCCGCACGCCAGAAGAGGGAGCCACATCTCATTACAGATGGTTGTAAGCCACCATGTGGTTGCTGGGAATTGAACTCAGGACCTCTGGAAGAGCAGCCAGTGCTCTTAACCACTGAGCCATCTCTCCAGCTCCCAGAAAATTCTTAAATTGCTATATATTCATTATTTAGAGGCCACACTCATCTGTACACATGTGTCACATGTGATAGACACTTATATAGTAGCATCTTAAATATTTATTACACAGCTCATTATCTGAAAAGAAAGTTCTCTTTATGTAACATGTCATGTCATATCATATCAAAAGAATGAATGATAGCGACAAATATTTGCTACAATATGTGTTAACACGACAACTTCTACACACCTACTCTGTAACAGCCATTACAAAGAAGCACACGACATGATAAAACTTAGGCCTTCTACACGACAGTTATCCCATGTGTGCTGTTAATGCTATTAGAGAAACTAATGGATATCATTTTCTGCTTAAACTGAAAATGAATTTCACATTTTAAGTCTGATTTCCAATTGTGTTCTGTGTATATTTACTGAATACACAGGATTTTTTTTTAAAAATGTGTTCTCCTATGATTGAGAAAATGAGAGGTTCCAGGATGGTTTGTAAAATCACTTATTTAACTCTGGAGAGATTTGGCAATACTGTGTTTTATAGTATAACATATAGCATTGAGATGGCTCAATGATTAAAGGGCTTGTTCTACAAAAGCAAAAGGACCTGAGTTGAGATCTTCAGTGCCCATGCAAATGCTAGGTGGGGACAACTGTCTGTAGACAGTGCTGGGTGTGGGCGAAGAGGCGGGTCCCTGGGAAGTGCTGGTGTGCTCGCCTAGCACAGAGGGTGAACCCTAGGTTCAGTCAGAGTCCTTCTCTCTAAAACTAAGGTACAGAGTGAATAAGAAAGATGCTCAAGGTAAACCTCTCTGGTCACATGCACACACTGGCATGTGTGTACCTATACAGGGACACATGAGTATGTGCGTGCACACACACCACACAGACGTATGTGCACATGCACACACACACACACACACACACACACGGTAAGGGTGAAATTAGTTGTGTCATGTAAAAAAATGTGGACATGACGGCTAACTGGCCCACAAACGTTATCTGGAACCACTCTACGTGGTTTAAGAGACTGAAGACTTAGCAGAAGTCACTAAATAATTCTATCTTAAAGGGCTAAATCTGGGCCAGCTGAACATAAATATATCTTTATTAGATATATTTAATTTGTTAGTCACAGTTTAACTATAAGGGCAGAAAGAGTTTTACAGATTTATAAGAAGAAAAAAATGGGAGGACAGGCACAGTGGTAGAGTGCTTGCCTAGCATGCTACAAGGGTCTAGTACTTGGTGGAAGGGAGGAGGAGACAGAGAATGAAGTTGACCAGAAAAAGGAGAAAAGAACAAACTATAATAGACCATTTATCCAGGAGCTTACTAAAGCTTTAGAACAAAGCAGAATTAGCAACGCCTAAAGTAACAGCCATTATTATAACAGCCACGTCTGGAAATCTAAGGTAGGACATGTCCAGTATGCACGGGTCTGACCTTAATCTCCACCATCACAAAATGAGCAACAACAAACAAAACACCACGTCTAACACACCAAGTACCCTTTCGGCCTTAATCTGTAAATCAGATTTTAAAAAGAAAATCAACTAATTTCTATAGGAATGCTTTGAGGAGTGATTTTTTAAGCCTTCCTCCAGCAGAGTATGGTACATGTGCTTCTGTGTGAATGTGGAGGCCAAAAGAGGATGCTGGGTATCTTCCTCTATACCTTTATTCCTCTGAGGCAGGGCTTCTCACTGAACCTGGTGCTCACATTCCCTCAGCTACAGAGGCAGCTAGGAGGCGCAGGTGAGACTCCTGACTCTGCGGCACTCAGAACTGAGGTTACAGGAGTGTACCAGATGCCCAGTTTGTTATGAGGGTGCTGGGATCTGAACTCTGGTCCTCATGATGTGCAGAAGGATTCCTGACCGCTGAGTCATCTCTCTCCAGTCCCTATCAGCTTCTTTCCCATCAGCGAACATCTGAAACTACTGCTAGTGCTAGTGCTGGGTGGACCGCCCACGGCTCTGGGTGACTCTGGGCACTCTGGGAACTGTCAGGCACTAAAGAGAACACGGAAAACAATGGACAGTCTGACTCTGAGTTATTCAGTAGAGCTAACAATGCTTATTAAAGGGAGATTCAACTTTGAAAGGGCTCTGACTTCTGCTTGTGCCATAAAGCACATTGTGGTTGGTTGGTTCTGCGGAAACTATATGCTTCATAAATGCCAGTCAACAGACCTCTACCATTAAAAGTGACAACATCTAGCCTTTGAGAGAACCTGGGATGTGACTATGACTCTTCATGACTCCATAAAAGAAACTGAATGCTCAAAGGCCACAATACTATATATTGTGCCATCTGCTAATGAAACAAACTCATGAATATTACAGACTTTACAAAAGCAATCAAAACTCAGTAGTTATGTGGTTTTTCTTGCTGATACCATTTAAAATGTCCGTTTTCTTTCTGTCTTGCTGGTTTTCTGTAACAAGGTCTTGATCCCTGGATCACCCGCTCAGCTGCCCGCGTGCTGGAGTTACACTCAGGCCCATCACCCACCAGGCTTGCCAGCAATAATAACTCTGTGGTTTTGGTTTGTTTTTTTTTTTAATGCTAAGGGTTTGTCCACAGTTTATCTAATGGCTCTGAATGTTTAAATAGCTCCTTTGAGGCTAAAAATGAAAAAGAAATATCAATAGTTAGAGTAGGTAGATCACAAGAACCAGATTTAATCTGTCTTCTGTGCCATCAATGAGTTTGGTACACTTGAAATTTAAACCAGAGGAGAACAACAGAGACCAAGTGAACAGGTTAAATAAAATGAGACAGATAAAAGTGGAAATTTTATCTTTATTGAAGACTAAGAGCAATGTTTTATTGTTCTTTGTAACTCTGTTACATAACACAGTTAGTCAATAAATTTTTAGCTGAAGTAAAAAACAACTGAACTACAGTTATTCCTAAGACATTTTAAATATGGCATAGGGATTCAAAATCTAGTAAAGCAATGTAGTTTCTTTATTTCCTCAACTGCCTTCACCCTGTGTTCCCTTTATCTTGACATTATTCCTTGGAGATACCCAAAGCTATTCTGTAGTAGGCAGAAGGCATGACACAGAACTCCAAATTCTCATTTCTTCATAATTTAAGGACTCTCTGGACCTTACTGGTGATTCTCAATTGTAGTGACTGGTATTTAGCAATACCTATGGGTATTTCTGGCTGTCCTCATGGGGCAATTGCTATTGCCACTGTGCTGGATAGTTTTATGTCAGCTTGACACAAGCTAAAGTCCTCTGAGAAGAGGGAAGCTCAATTAAGAAAATGCCTCCATAAGATTGGGTTGCAGGCAAGCATATGGGCATTTTCTTAATTAATTGGTGGGGGAGTGCCCAGCCCATGTGGGTGGTCCATCCCTGGGTTGAGTGAGCCACGGGGAGCAAGTAAGTAAGCAGCACCCCCTCCATGGCCTCTGCATCAGCCCCTGCCTCCAGGTTCCATCCCTGTTTCAGTTCCTTTCCTGACTCCCTTCAGTAATGGATTACAATATGGAAGTATAAACCAAGTAAAACATAAGCCCATTTCCCTCTCCAACTTGTTTTTGGTCATGGTGCTTCATCATAGCAAAAGCAATGCCTATCCTTAACATAGCCATGCCTATCCTTAAGATAGTCATGATGCTGTTAAACATTCCAAAACTCATAGAGTAGCAACCCACCAATAAAAAATTATCTGGCCAAACTGTAACTAATGCCAAGATTGAGGAACCCATGGGTCTCTATGCATCCAAATGTTCACGACTAGGAGCCCAAACAATTGACATAAAGGTACACTTTCATGGCTGTAACTAACTGGATCAGCAGTAGCTAGTGGCACAGTCCTGTGTAACATGAGGGGCTGCTTGTTGGGGTTTCTGTCCTGCCCAGTTCCCACAGCCAGTAACCCCCAAAGAAATTACACAGAGGTTTACATAACTTATAAACTGATTGGCCCATTAGCTCAGGCTTCGTATTAGCTCTTATAACATATACCAGCCCATTATTCTAGTATATGTTAGCCACAAGGCTCGTTTCAGCGGGGCAGGTCACATTCTGCTTCTTTGGTGGTCTGGTCAGGACTGCGGAGGGAGCTTCCTTCTTCCCAGAATACTTCTGTTCTCATTGCCCCACCTCTACTTCCTGCTTGGTTGTCTCACCTATGCCTCCTGCCTGGCTACTGGCCAATCAGCGTTTATTTAAAACATGATTGACAGAATACAGACAATTTTCCTGCACCAGTTCTGCAGGAAAATATTGTAAATCTAGACTGTTTATCATAGTGGCCATTAGTTACACATAGATAAGAGCATTTGAAAAGTGGTTAGTGTAACTAAGGAAGTGAATTTTTATTTTACTTAATTACAGAAATTTAGATAGAATAACAGTAGAAATAAAGTGTACCTAACAGATTCTTTTTTTTGGCGGGGGGGGGGGGGGTCAAGATGGCTTCTCTGTGTAGCCCTGACTGCCTGGAACTCACTCTATAGACCAGGCTGGCTTCAAACTCACAGAGATTCGTCAGCCTCTGACTCACAAGTGCTGGAATTAAAGGTGCATGCCACCACCACCCAGCTCAGATATCATATTTTTAACAGATACCATCCTTGAAAATATCTACTAGAATTTTGGTAACTACATGAAACAAACTATGAATACCTACAAGTACCTATAAGAATATAATAACGTAATATGAGCACCCTCACATAAGGATCTACACGAAAACTGCCAGAAAGGAAAAGTTCTCTTTAATGCCTTCCCTCCCCCAAAACCCCAAATCCGTGGTTGTTATTCAAGCCACCATTCTTTTCTAATCGTGCCCCTCAGGCTAGAAGCTACTACAGGCTCAGCACATGGGAGAACCTCACAAACACATGCTGTCATAGTCCTCTGAGCTGAGCCTCTGCAGCCGCCAAGGTGGAGGGTGGGGAGCAGTACACTCCCAATAGCTTTCCCTGTGAGCTAAAGTTTGCTGCACCTATGATAGGAATGAAAAGCTGTAATGTTCTGACACATTATGAGTTATATTTGTTCTTAACTATCTGTTGTTAAAATCTATTTACATCACTTCAGTAGAAAAATAGTTTATGTAATGCACAAGTTCTGGGAGAAAAAGTCAGCTGTAAAGAGACCAAAAATATTAACTTACAAGGTAAAACAACCTTTTGTTCTCTGGTGGAGATCTGAGGTAAAGCACTGTTGGCCATACCACTCAGTGCTGGCTATCAGAGGCCACGGCTTGGACACTGGTACATTCAAGATGCCGAACAGCTTTGTCTCAAAAGCATCCATGTATTACCTCTCTAGTCACTTCCCCAGCGCTGATTCCTGGAAACCACTAATCTCTTCTTGACCATCTTGTCATGTCAAAACTGTTAGAATCATAAAGAAGCCACTTGACACTGATTTTTATACACTCAGCACAGTTCCACGATGCAGCCAAGTATAGCCAACAGTCCGTTCCTTTTTGTTGCTGAGTAGTATATTCCAGTACATGGATTAGCAGGATTTATTTAGCCATTCAGAGGCTAAAAGATATCCAAGCTGTTCTACCTTTATCTTTTTACAGTTGAGTCCAGTTAACCAATTTCCCTTTTATGGATTATGCTTTGGATTCAGTCCAAGAACTCTTTACCTGGCTCTAGATCTGAAGATTTTCTCCTACGCTATTTTCTAGTAGTTTTAGTGTTTCATGTTTCACATTTAAGATCATGACCCATTTTGGGTTAATTTCTGTATAAAGTCAGTGTTCTTTTGTATGTACAGCTCCATGCATGTGTGCTTATACAGACCTACAGCTGTTCCAGCATCACTCCCACTGGAGTGTTCCTGGAAAATAATCTGAGTCCAGGTATGTGGCCCAAGTCCTGCATTCTCTGTTCTCTTCCATAGCTCTCACACCGCAGTCTTGATTACTGAAGCATACAATAAGGCTCAAAATAAGGAAGACTTTTTTCTTTTTCAAAATTATTTTACTTTTCTAGTTCTTTTGTTTTATCATATAAAATTAGAATATTTCCTAGATCTATATATATATAAAAAAGAAACATGCCAAAAGCCAGACAGAGGTGGTGCACACCTTTAATCCCAGCACTCAAGGCAGAGGCAGGCAGATCTCTGGGAGTCTGAGGCCAGCCTGGTCTACAAAGTGAGTTCCAGGACAGCCAGAAGTTATACAAAGAAACCCAGTCTCAAACAAAAACAGACAAAAAAGTCAAAACAAAATAAAATGAAAAAAAAAAACTCTGCTAAAATTCTAACAGAAATTGTGTTAAAAGATTGATCAGTTTGATTGATTTTCACTGCGTGGTCTTCCCTCCCACCAGTGCATGAATAGGAAGATGACTTCATTTATTCACGGGCAACTTTGGTTTCTTTCTATGGCATTTGGTAACTCTAAGAATACAAAGCCTAGCTATATTTTCTTAGATTTAAGCCTATATATTTTATTAGATTCACATTTATTTCACTTTTTAGTAGTTGTGAATGCTATTGTTTTAGATTTTGGTTTCTACATTTGCTGTTAAATTTTATTTGGAATTTTGTATTCTGTATTCTTGCTGACTGTTTTTTAACGTTCTCTGGGATTCTCCACGTTCCTACCTCCTATTTCACACTACAGGATTGAACAGGTGTCCGTCTCAGCCTCTTCACTCCCGACACTCCTACTACCAGTTTCCACGACAGCACTTCTGATTCGCTTAGACACCAATATTTCAACTAAGATCAGTAAACTCAATCAGGGTATTTTGCTTACTGGCAAAGGGCTTGAAGTGTAATTTCAGAAAGTGGGTGACTCAAAGCCCTAAGCCGAAGGCCAAGTTAAGTGTGTGGCTGACACACACTGTGCTGTTTAACCTAACCAGCACATCAGCTGCAGACACAAGAGCTACCGGAAGTGAGTGAAGCAAACTCCCCTTCAGCCTCAAGTCCCAGACTACATCTGTTTGCTCTGATACACAAACCAAAGTTAAAATAGTCCATTTATCACAGCATGATTGCGGGCAGACAAAGAGTGAAAGCAACTGTTATTAATCACAATTATAGGCCAAACCTCCAAGAGAAATTGCATCAGTATTTTCTACTACTGGAACTAAAACAAAACAAAATAACAACAAAACAACCAAACACAATACTGAAACTGTCACGACATTACCTGAAGGTCAATAAAGAAATATGCTACTAAGGCCAGCTTCAATTTTCAGTTCAGGAAGCAAATGAGGAAAATCTTTTATACATATTAAAAATATTGGTCTCTCAAAAGCTTTAATAGAAAGCCTAGCAGCACAATTAAACATGTTACTTAAATTTTAGATTAAAAAACACTTCTGCTTTATAAAACTATAATAGCAATGGACATCTGAAAATTTCAAATTAAATGATTAACTTCAGAGAAGCTACTATGAAAATGACATTTAACTATAGCCAATTTTGTTGCCAGTAATGTGAAAGAAACTTATTTTTCTTTCATGCAGATTTTAAGAGACCTATCTAAGTTATAAATGAAAATGATACTGTCAGACCCCCTTAAATGTACATATCTTTTCCAAGTAAACTGCAACCCACTCTTCAGTGGTTTAAGTCCTCTCCTACTCCTTAAAAATACACACATAGTGTTTTGGCATCTGCATGCAAGGTGTGTTAGATGCTATGCATGTGCCATAGCCACATCCTATAATGAACCTAGGAAGTGGTGAGTTCTTGGTTTGCATGTGAGAACAACTGCAGCTCATGGAATCTGCTTCCCTATGATCTCATCAATCAGTAAATTCAGAGCTAGGAGTTCAATATGTATTTAATTTCAAAGACTATATCCTCTCTACTTCTAGTACCCTAACCTATACATACATGTGTATGTGTATCATTCACATGCAGTCATAATTTTGACCACATATTATTAGGGTGTGTGTGTAAGTGTGTGTCTGCATGCACATGCATGGCGCTTGGGAATGAACCTAGGACTCTTCTGCATCTGAGGTAAGTGTTCATTATCCAACTATATTCTAAACATCACTTTAATCTTCATTTTGAGGCAGGATCTCAATATAAACTGCCAGGAAAGACTTGACCTACCTCAACAACCCAAGAATGACTTGAGCTTATGATCGTCTATGAATGTACAATCATATTAGTTATATAAAGACTTAGGTTGATTTTACATACTTCTGTGAAAGTGTGTTAGCAAAGTCACTCAGCAGAATACAATAACATGAATTTCTCTGCATATTAGTGAGTGCTCCTCATATGTACAATTCACATTTTGTCTTAAAGCAGATGGGCCTGATAGCACCCTCCTGTAATCCTTGTCCCTCAGGAAGAACTAGCAGACACTCAGTGTTCTGGTGGTTGAAGAACAGAATATCAAAACCAGAACTCTGCCACTCAAGTGGGAAACGGCAAGTGACATCTTTACTGAAGACCTAAATGACCAGGTAGAGGCAGTCATGCAAATATCCATGAGGGAACAGCAAGAGTCATAAGGGAAAAGAGGTTAATTCTGAGAAATGGCAGGAAAAACTGCATCAGAGACGAGGACAGAGAGAGAGGGTAGACACCCTACTGCATCTCTGAAGGCCTGATAAGGGTCTGGATTTTGTTCTGAATGTGAAGAGACAACCTGACTTAAAGAGAAGCTTCCCAGGCAGCAAGAGAAGTAAGGAGGGGAGGTGAGTTAAGAGGGTACTGCAGGGCACAAGCAGGAAGCAGATTTGAACTAAGGTAGTACCAGAAGAGGTGACATCTTTTGCTACTTGGAGTCCCTCACATAAGTCTTCAGGTTGGCTTTACGTTGTAGGGCTGAGACGGCCACTAAGAAAGTACATGATCAGGGGTGTGAAAGGAGCAGCTCTCTGGCAGCGTAGCAAGAGCACACCCTCACTGGACCGTGCGTGTGAAGTGGACTGTGCATGTGTGCAAGCCTAGGTGACCACAGCCTCACTGGACCGTGCATGTGAAGCAGACTGCATGTCTGCGAGCCTTTTCTAAGCACAGGAAATCAGATAGTTTGGAATTTGTTTCCATGCAGTCACTGTTTTTGATCACACAGAAAATAAATATGACAAATGGGACCGAAATTTAAAAATGTGTCTTTTAATGCAGCTGCCTCTAAATTTAGTATGGAATCAAACCTTGCCACATTCTACTTCAAGCCAATAAATGGAATTTTTCAATGTGTGAAACCTTTAACAAGTAAAGATCTCTAAACCCAAAACTTGAGAATA
Organism: Arvicola amphibius; assembly: GCF_903992535.2. Lineage (NCBI taxonomy): Eukaryota > Metazoa > Chordata > Mammalia > Rodentia > Cricetidae > Arvicola > Arvicola amphibius. The sequence continues at coordinate 8,983,545 of NC_052053.1, forward strand.
CACACAAATAGTGCAAGTAGTTTTACTGTCTGTAGTGATAACGTAATGTGAATGTCCCACATGGGCTAATATATTTTAATACTTGGCCCCCAGCTGGTGGAACTGTTTGGGAAGGATTAAGAGGCATGGCCCTGTTGGAGAAGGTATATGGCTGGTGGTGGGCTTTGAGGTTTCAAAGGCCCATGCCATTCTTAACATCTCATCTTCTGGTTGTGTTTCAAAATGTAAGCTCTCAGCTACTGCCTGCCATACCTGTCTACCTGCTGCCATGCTCCCTGCTGCAGTGGTCATGGTCTCAAACCCTCTGGAACTGTGAGCCCCAAACAAACTCTTTTATATGTTGCCATGGCCATGGTGTTTGCAGCACTAGAAATAATAATGAAGACACTGACATGAGCCTCCTCGCACTGCGCTGTCTCAGTTCCTGACACTGAGATGTGAGGGGCCTACATCAGGAAGTGTAAAACCACAAGAGAGTACATGATTTATGGAAAAGAACTACTAAGAATAAAAAAATGCTTATAATAAATTAAAACTTTGATTCCCTTCTGGGGCACTTGTTTAAAAGGTAATTATCTTAGAAAATGTAGAAATAAAGAAAAGGAGGATTATTAGTCTTAAAGGAAAACTAATACTTGGTATTTCTTTTCAAAGGCACTCAATTTCAATCTTCTGAGATTTTAAATTATTTCAAACACTTTAGGCATCTTGGTGTTAGGACAGGAACATCAAAGAATGGAGTCCTTACACGAGCAATAGCACCTTAGTTCTAATCCCATTTGAAGCATGAGTAATAGTTACTCAGCAGCATGCTGAAGAGGACTAAAGGAGATTAAGTTCTACAGACCCCCGGAGAACACTTACAGCTGTGGAACTATTAGCACTTCCTTTATCTCCTTTTCCCTTCTCACAACCAGGCACTCACTGTGCTGGGATTGCCTGGACAGGGCAGTCTGAAGAGAGGGAGACTAAGCTCGCAGTAGTGAGCATGGAAGTCGCGCCAGCTTTGATCAGTAGTTTCTAAATGTAATCCTTATTCTCCTAGACTGTGTAACATCCTTGAGGAGAAGGGAAAATCTTTTGAGATTCTCTAACCTAGATAGCCAGTAATATTTACATAAAGAGAACACACTTTACAAGATTAAAAGGCATTATGTATACTTTGGATCAAAAAAGGGGGGGGGGGGCTAGAGAGGTAGCTCAGTTAGAAGGCACGGGGTTCATCTCTATCACAAACAAAACCCACAGGGACGATTCACATACTGTGCTTTAAGACCAAGGGTTGATAAATCAACTTATTACGGGGTAAGATTTACCCTTTTTCCAATTACTGCTTATTGACTTCACTTGTGTTACCGGGATATATATATATATACACATATATATATATATACACACATATATATATACACATATATATATGTATATATATATATGTATGTATATAAAAGTTTTATATGTTATATACTATATAATATATATAACATATATATATAATATATAACATATAAAACTTTTATAACTTTCACAAATTGCAGCCAAGTTCCCAGTCTCTCTGCAGCAGGTCTGGCCTACTGTTCCACAGCGAGAGCTTTAAAGGTGCTCAGTGCAACTGTGCTCCACAGAGACAGCAGCCCACCACAGAGAGAAGCAACTGCAACGTGCATGTTCTTTTGGGTACCTCACACACAGCCATCCCCAGGAAGGCCTGAATATTCTCACAGCCGCAAAGGAAACAGAGCTACTGAACACAGAAAGGCTACCAGCATGGCTCTCCTCTGCACCACTTCAGGAAACTTGGTCACCTTCAATCTTGGCAAAATTTCTCACACTACAAAACGTGAGTGAACTGAAACCATCATTCCAAAATAAAAGAATCAGCCCATTTAATAATCCATTCTCTAGATGACAGTTAGCTCCCCACTCCTCCTCTACAGTTGGCCATCCTCATTCTGTCCCCTCCCTCATGTTTTCTGTAACACAGATCTTACAGTCCCGATTTTTAAAGAAGGTGTAAGACCCTGAGGCGTACCTCAGCTTTGAATTCAACTCGAAACCTCTAGGGCCCACTTCCTCCTCCTTCACTTGCCATTCTCACATCCTAGCACCTCAATGAATGAGGCAGCTGTCAAGGATTCCTACCCAGCCTCAGGATGCCATGTCCACAGACACACGTGCACTCACACACATGCAAATACACACACTCATGAGCACACACAAGAAAAGGAGAAAAAAGAATTTCTAAAGGAAAGTATCTATTCAGGAAAAAAAGACGAAGGATGAATGTATCTCCCCACACACATTTAGAGGCTGAGCACATCGGGCAGTTCTTGGCCCTAGTATACAGCAACACACAGAAAAAAAAAAAATCACTGCCCTCCTGGACCCCAACTTTCCAGCAAGCAAATGCAAATGATTTAAACACAAATGTGCAGCATTTTTAGATACTATAGTTATATGGTAAATCAAAAAGACAAGAGGAACAGGGAGAGTCCAGGACAGGCTAAGAGTTTGATTTTTAGGTGGTTATTAGTGCTTGTGTACCTCCCTAAATTTTTTTTAATCTCTACATTTCTATTCTTTCTAAACATAAAATTACAGAGAGAAATGTATAACAAGTTTCTGTTATAGAGAACCTATGGATAATCTCAAAAATTACAATTTTAATAACAGAATGGCTATTGTTTAACTTGTAAATGACTGTATCTTACAACTGCATTCTACTAATTTCCTAAGCTTATTAAAAATCCTATTGATAAATTTGCTGAGTTTGGGCAGGAACAAATTGTTGGTCATTTATACTACAACAGTGGTTGGAAAAGTCTGTGTAGGTTTTGTTTTTCCTTTCTTCAAAGCTTTGGCTGTTATGGTCAACTACCTCCCAGGGAAGATAATCTGCTCTCTTACCATGAGGTCTCTGAGAATTAGCAAAGTTGACAGGTTCCATATGAAGGCAGGCTTATCAAACCAAGCACTTTGTTAACTATAACACAATCTACCTACTTTGATCACAGTTATTCTAAGACATAAAAACATTTCCAAAGTTTCAGGTGCTTTCAAATTACTTGTGTGATGACTCTCCCTGGAATTTTAATGAACCAAATATTTTTAAAAGCAGGAATATTAGGACTTCTATACCACTCCCCTTTAAAAATACCTCCATGGTGATGTGACAGGCTCCCTCCATTGGCAAGGATTTCATCTCTAGCAGCTGCCTGTAAATGGAAACAACACACAATGCTGTTGCTATTTGGATTTCACCTTGGAGTGACTAAGTGTACTGACTTCTCCCCAGATGCCCAGGAAGGTGCCAAGCAATGTGCGTGACCCCTGCATCCACTTCCACTGCACAGTCGGCAGCATTCTATGGAGCACAGCTCTCAGTCCAAGCACATGGATGGGGGGGACAAGAGGGAAGGGAGGAAATAAAATCACCCCAAGTTTGTTTTGTTCCCTTGTTTAACGCTTAACATGCTAAGCCCTAACCATTCTTATGGCATATGCCTGTGTCGAAAGGTAAACACATTACAAAAGACAGACAGTACGTACAGTGAAGGGGACGGAACCTGGGGCTGCCTTGGACCTGTTTCCCTTCGTCCCTACTTAAGCATACTTTTAACTTTCCTTTTTTCTTTCAATTGAAAAAAAGTTTAGGTTAGTATACGAAGTGATGAGTTTCATTATGGCTTTTCATGTATATATTTCATTACATTTTCTATTCTTAATGATTTGCTAATATTTAATAGCCACAAGGTGCATATGTCCTGTGCCGTGAGCTTCTCAGACATACTAATGTCTATAAAGCTATTGATGGTGGCTGAGGCAGAAGACTGCCCAAGTGGAACATATGGACTACACCTCATTGCAAATTCTGTGTAGATGTCTTGAGAGCTGAGGTTTCCTATACAGTCATAAGTAGTATAATCATCTGCTAGTCTTTGCTCTAAAGCTTAGCATTTCTAATAAATCACTTCAAATAAAACAGCTCCATGAGATCAGGAATTAAGTGAGTAACAGAGCTGGGAAAAGAGAAATCATTTCAATTTGTGGACTCCAAGGAAGGAGGTTTTGTTTGCTTTGTGTTGAAATGATGCTATTTAACCCTGGCTGGCCTGGAGCTTACTTTGCAATCCAGGCTGAACATCAAGCTTGCTGCAGTCCTCCTGCCTCTACCTCCCCTGTTCTTGAAAATACAAGGGTGCACCACCATGCCCAGCTAAGCAAGGGATTTTCACAGCCAGGTCAAAAAGATAGAAATATGCTCAAACCTCTGGCCAGGTGAGATTCCTCAGTGCCTAATGGCACCTGCTGCCAAGCCTGACCACCTGAATTTTATCCCTGGGACCTGTATGGTGGAAAGAAACAGCCAACTCCCTCCAGGTTATTCTCTGCCCTCCATGTGTGTGGCACTGCATACATGTACCTACACACACACACACACACACACACACACACACCCTCCAAAAACATACGAAATATACTAAAACTTCGGAGGATGATAGATTATCATTGGCAGACACATAATCAACTTAAAAAACTAGGGCACCTGTGTGTCTAGGTAACACATCTACTATGGTTTCTTCCAGTTTACTGGAAGAATCCTACGTTGCTTTTAACAAGCAATATTGCCATCAACACCCATGTCTATAAAAACCAGCAGCTGAAGGCTACTTAAGAAATGTAATTGAAACTGCTAGCCAATGAATCCTAAGGACTTTATATACAGTTGTATCACATACAAATTCACAAGCATGGGAATATATTACAATGACATAGACCAAGAACATGAGGGTTGCCGACCTCAAGAGCAGCTACCACCTGGTCTGCCAAAAGGACATCAAAAACCCCTGCGGACATGAAGTTCCTGTTCTTATTTAATTGGCTATACTGCACTGAAAGTAACAACCCAAGAGACACAGGCTTCAGGAATATCTAACATTAACTTTAGACTGACAATTTGGTAAGTAAAAACAGTGGACTTAACATACATTTCATTTCAATGGGCTAGCAGCCAGGCAAACCATGTGTCACTAAGGTGACTCAAACTAAAATCCCTAAGTTGGCACTAAAATTTATTTAAATTAATAAAAGAACATAAAAGCCATATGCAAAATTACCTCAGTTTGCTCAAACACAGTCAGTGGGTCACTAATTCCCCTGTAGTTAAAGGCAAAATAGAAGTAGATACATGCACCCGCATCATACGTCTGTGTCACCCTGAAAGACAAACAGACAAAACCCCACAGGGCTCTAAATTCAGCAAAAACAGATTGAACATCTAGAAGTGTCAAAGATAAGCCCACTGGGCAATCAGCCCCAGCCACACCCTCACCCTCTAGCCAAACTCCCACTGCAGGGAAAGGGCCCATTGTTTCTCTGCAGCTGGTGCCAAAACAAGTCAACTAAGCATGCAGTGGGGGGAAAAAAGGATTTTGTTTTCATTTAAATGTGAGGTTAGTCAAGATTGCAATACATGGCTCAGCTCAGTTACTCTGTTTTATGTTACCAAAACTAGGGAAATAAAGCAAAATGTTTATACAATTCAGTGTTTTATGAAAACACCCCGCCATTCTCAATGAGCTTATTGAAGTTATCTACAAGTAACAGAACCTTATTTTAAGCAGCATTATCTGAAAACATTTAAAATAAAGTCAGGTAAGTACTGGCATAAACTGCTTTAACATGCACAAAGTAACCTAACAAAAACCTAACTTAGAAGGCCCTTATCTTGACAATATAACTTTTCTTCTGTTACACTTAACTTATAACAATTGGTTCTTCATGTAGGGGATAGAGAACACTGTTTGAAGCACAGTCCCATTATTGTTCAAGTCTATACATATGGACATATCTTGCATTGCCACAGTGAAGAGACCTGCTCCACAAGTATGGGTCACCCATAGAGGGGGCATCAGAAACTTCTTCTTTCATTGGTTCACTACTGTTTAGAGCAGAAATATGAACTACACAAGAACATGCAAATACCAAGTACTTAAATTAATTTTCATTATTTAAAAAACTACATTGATGCTAAAACACAAACAATCTATCACCTCTGCAAAATACATAAATGCTCTGAAAACAATACCATGTGCTGGCATTTGACTGGATTCAGAAATTCTCGGCAGAAAAAAAGTAAATCATTGAAGGGGAGAAAAAAGTTTCAATGTGCTAGAAGAAACTCACAAGCTCTCTACAGACAATACAGGGCACTTTACAGAACACAGGAGCAGAAGTGAGGAACTCTGACAATTTTATTCTCAGTTAAGTGACATTTAAAAGGGCACACATCTTCAAACACAATTAGTATAATGTTACTATCTTTGTCAGACTAGGAGGAGACACTGGAAGAATGTGGAGATAGATAAGTAACACCAACAGCTTTATGCAGCTTAAAACCCAGAATAGTAGGTCAAGCAATAGTAATAAATACTGGTTTTTAAATTGTAAGAATCATACTATGCAGCCATGTAGGATACTGATACTGGGGAAAAAGGACCAAGGCAGTATATGAAATCTGATGGTTACTGCTTAAGTCTAGAGGCATCTAGAAGATGTGCCCCTGGATATGCCTATGGGGATAACTGTGATTATGTCAACTGACACAGAAAAATGCACCTTAATTCAGATAGGCCCATTCCCTGGGCAGAGGAACCCGGACTAAGTGGAGAGTTGGAACTGAGCAGCAACACACATTTATCCTGTTTCCGCTGTGGCTGTGATGTGAGCCTCTCCTGGAGGCCCCTGCTGCCTTGACCTGCTCACCATGAAGGGTTATCTTAAACTGTGAGCTAAAGCAAAAATCTCCATTCTTAGGTTGCTGTTATCAGAGTATTTTATCACAGCAGCAGGACAAATACCAACACAACTATACTATTCTGCAACTTTTGTAAATCTAGATTATTATCCCTTCAAAGTTAAACAAATTTTAAAGTAATGCAAATGCTTTTCTAGTTGACCTGAAATGAACACAACCTCCATCGTCCTCAGGTGGTAAACAACACTTCCCAGACAGACTTGATGGAATGTGGTGATGAGTTACAAATCTTCCAGACTTCTCAAAGTTAACAGAAAGAAACATGGTACACAAGTAGGAGAAATGTTCATACACTAAACAGGATCAGACTTAAATACAGCCTCTTCATGAGCTCACCATAATTAGAAAGGCCTTGAAAAACCAATAAATGATGAGCTCAAATGCAGTGGCACCTATGACTCCAGGTGTGTGTTGTATGTGTGTATACAAAAGGTATCAAGAATATTAGGTTTTTAAATCATCTATGCAATAAATATCTACATTTCAAAATGCAATTGAGAAGCATGTAAAGGGAGTTGAGACAACCACAGTCAAATATCCAAGTGCACACTATGGAGAAACAACAAAGGGCTTGATCTAACAGAATCACAGTTTAAACAGAATCTAATCTAAAACTGTAATGGTCTTTTAGGCCAAGTGTTAGGTGCCTCAGAACAGAAGAAATGAACTGTTTAACAATGCTCTGTCAATTTGCCAGCTGTGTTTTCTTCCTGTGCTAATTCACACTCATAAAAAAGAACCCTTAAACATTTACATTTTAAGGTCCAGATTTACAAGTTTAAGAAAACTGGATGGGGGCTGAAGAGATGGCTCAGTGGTTAAGGGCACTAGCTGTTCTTCCAGAGTACCCAGGTTCAATTCCCAGCACCCACGTGGCAGCTCATAACTGCAACTTGAGTTCCGAGGATCTGATACCCTCACACCAATGCACATAAAATTAAATAAATTATTAAAAAGAAGAAAGAAGAGAAAATTGGAGAAGTATTTGTATTTTACTAAGAGGTGCTGTGATCAGGAATAACCAAGTTTAAAACAAACCTTAAAAATAAGTCAAGTGTGTTTATAGCAATTAAGAGTATACACTGCTCAGGAAAGAATCATTAACATCAGTACATAGAATATGTAACTAAATTTGAATAGAACATTGCTACTGTGTTGGCTAGTTTTATGTAATTGTGACTCTCGTCATTTGGGAAGAGCAAACCTCAAAATGTCCCCCACAAATTGGCCTATCATACATTTTCTTGATTACCGATGGGTGTGGGTGGTATCGCCCTAGCTGGTGGTGGTCCCAGTTGTTATAAGAAAGCAGGTTGAGAAAACCAGTGAGCAGGACTCCTGAATCAGTTCCTGCCCTGACTTCCCCCAGGGATAAAGTGTGACCTTTCCTCTCCAGGCTGCTCTGTTTATCACAGCAGTGGAAATCCTAAGACAGCCACCTTTCAACAAACTCAGGGTCACTATATTATCCAGTTTAGCATTTGTATACAAGAACACTACTAAAGTCTATAGCAAACATGATGGGTCTAACTGATCTAACCAAACTTGGCCTAACTTATCAGTGTAAACAATGAAAAAGAGAGTGTGAAAAGATGAACCTGCTCCTAAAGAGCAGAAGAGCCTTCACTCTTCAATACATTCTGTCTCATAGCAACTCCTTAAAAGTGGCATAAGCGTTGTCATGGTGACAAAACAGTAGGTAGGCCGATTCCTGGGATGGAACAAAATCTCAAGCTTATTTCCCAGGCTGAAATGAAATTAATCAGAGAAACAAGCATTGCAAGCAAAAATACAGATAACCCTGAACTTAATGACAGAGTATGCAAAAAAAAAATCCCACTGCGAGGTGAAAATGCTGTGTGTTGGGTATATCTAGTTATCAAACATGATAGCTCAGCAGACCGCAACTGTGCTCACACGCCTGCAGCAGTCAACAGCTGGGAAAGTCACCACGATGCACACCTGTTCACAGTACAAGCCTAGCCGCCGTGTGTAAGTACTGCATATTGTACTAGACTGACAGAAGACGGTGTGCTTCAGGCCCATCACTGAGTCTAAGCACCAGAAGACAGGCTTCCACAGGAAACGCTTGCTCCTCAGGCACACCACACCACCTCCAAGGTAGCCCTTCAAGGTTCTCTCCTTATAATCTGAATGTCATTTATTCTCCATTTTAAATTACTTTAATACCTTTCTAGAGAGTCAAATGTTCACCTGTCTTGACACTTTTAACCTGGTGTTTACATATAAAACTAACATTGTAAAACTAGAAGCAAAGGTCCCTTCTCAGAAAAGCTTCATTTAGAGCTGCTGTTATTTAATAAAAAGAATAAAATCAGTTAACCAATCACTGTTCAATATGAAAAGTATTGATTACAAATTACTTTTTTTAAACTTAAAATATATATTTTTTTAATTTCACACGAGCAACATTTCAATCACTTACTGACCAGTATGGCTTGTGGCTACCACACTTAACAACAAACATATAAAATATCCCTGTTACCAAAGAGACATCTATTGGAAAGAAGCAAGGTTATCACTTGAGTCTTTCCCTCCATTCCCATGGATTTAATCAATAATGAAAAGGGTTACTCCCCCCAACACACAAACGCACACACACACATGCACACAGGTAGACTGACTGTTTCTACAGTTTATAGTTGTCCTCCACCTGGAGTTTGCAGCGTCAGGGAGCAGGAGAGGCGTCCTCTGCCCAGGAGCTTGCACACTTGCTCTGAATGGCTAAGAGGTCCTGAGAGAGCAGGAAGCTCCTTGCCTTAGGGGCTGAAGATTGAGGCACAGTTCTAACAGCGTGGTGAGATGCCCAGAGAAATCTGCACATGGAACAGGCCAAACCTACTTCTCAGCTGGAAAATTGTACAGCTGTCTAAAAACAATGCTTTGGGGGCACTAGGGTGGCTCCCTGGTAACAGCACTTGCTATGCAAGCCTAACTACTTGCGTTCACTACCAGACTCCAGAGTGGAAAGAGAAAACGAGCTGTGCAAAGTCTTCTGACGTCCACGTGCACACTGTGCCACACATGTACCCACATTCACACAGAGCTCACACACACACACACACACACACACACACACACACACACACACACACACACCAGAAATGCTTAAAAGCAGTGCTTTCCAGAACAAGTCTATCAATAGCTGTGGGAACTCACCTGCATGTAGAAAGAGGTGCAAACTGAACACCCTTTTCTTTGCATTCCCTTCTTATCCTCTCTTTGACATTTCTACACAGATCTATAACCCTATAAAAGACAATTGAATGTAACATTAAGTATTCTTTCTTTTTTAGTTTTATTTTTTTAATTTCATTTTACATTCCATCCATAGTTCTCCCCCTCACCTCTCCTCCCACACTCCCACTCCCCACCCCCAGCCCTCCCAACAGGTAAGGGCTTCCATGGAAAGTCAACAAAATCTGGCACATTAAGTTGAGGTAGGACCAAGCCCCTCCCCCTGTATTAAGGCTAAGTATGGCATCCACCATAGGGAATGAGCTCCAATAAGCTAGCTCATGCACAAGGGACAGATCCTGCTCCTGCTGTCAGATGCTCATAGATATTCTGAGCTTCACCACTCTCCCACACATGGAGGCCTAGTTCTTATGCTATTTTTTTTATCAGTTCATGTATTAATATATTTATTTACCTGGCTGGCCTCCAGTTATAAGACTAAAAGGGAAGAGAACATGGGCGGGTAACAAGGAAGTTAGTGACATAAAAGCACTAACACTGTCCTAGTCCATCTTCCCGGTGGCAAAGGAGTGGAGGTCTGAGTCCCCTCAGAATGCACAGACTAGAATCTTCCCTGTCACACCATGTGTTATCAGGAGTCAGGGCCTTGACCTCTGGCAGGTCATTAGGTCATGAGGGCAAAGTCCTAATGGGTGGAATTGTTGTTATGTCATAGAGAGAGACGAGAAAGATGGCTTTCAGTCACATGAGGATGAACGAGAAGGTAGCTTTTCATAAACCAAGAGGGCCTTCACCAGCAAACCCAGATGCCCAACGGCCCCTGATACCACATTTCAAGGTGAGAGGAAAAATATCTGTTTAAACAATGGAAGCCAGCCAGGCCATGGCAGTTTATGCAGCAACCCATACTGAGATGTCAGTCAGGAGTGGTATGAGGGACTGAAGTCACCACTGACAACCTGACATGAGCTGCCTGCCTGCCTGCCTGCCTGCTCCAAAGGATCAACGGTAATCAGGTAGCAATTCTTACTTTTAAGATTCAGTCCCCTTGTTAAAATGTACTGTAAAAAATTGTAAATAAGCAGGGGTGTGATAGAACGTGAATGTAATCCAAATAGCAGAGACTGAGGCAGAAAGATCACAAGCTCTGTCTGGACTACACAGCAGTTTCAAGGACAATCAGAACCATACAGATTGTCTAGAGAAAAAAATTCTGCACTTTTTGGAGAGAGAATAACTGAGTGATCCTATAGAATGGGTTTATTTCAAATAATTCTTGGAATTTGACTACCAGTACACCAAAAGTCAAAATCCACAGCAGATTAAGATAACGTGGAAAAGACAAGTGGTTTCTAGAGGAAAAAAAATCAGGAATAAGGAGAACAAGAGGGTAAATATTTAATGCCTACGTAGCAGGTTCAGAAACCCACATAATTCATTTTCTATCATGTGTTTTAGTCCCAAATTTTGCTTAAACTTAAAAATAAAAATTATGCTTAACATCTTAAACTGGATTTATAAATTTTCTGAAATTATTTAAATGCAGGTAAAGATCTAGTTAAATTTACAGAGAGAGAGAGAGATATCAAAGCTAAATGAGACATTCATTACAAAAGAAGGCAAAGGGCAAAGAGATTTAATAATTTGGGGTGGGGGAGATAGATTTAAAAAGAACATTTAAGCATAATAAAATAATCTAAGCTAAGTCAAACTACATGTTTGTTCAGTAAGTCTTCAAAATGTTGACTTTAATATACTTGTTTGTAGGATTCCAAACAAACCGACCCTAATCCAAAAAAAGAGGCGGGTAAAGGTTGAAAACAATGGTATTCAGATCACGATACTAATTTAAATAAGAGTACCTTCCTTATTTCAGTATTTCTTATAAAAATTTTAAAATTTCCATATTCATAGAGACAAATTACATATCCGCATACATGTATCAATTATAAAGTATATCAGAGTAAGTCTTTTTTAGGTTTTACCTGTCCCAAGGAGCAGAAGTCTCAAAGGATTCTCCTACTACATAGTATTCCAAACCCAAATCCTGTAAAGACACAAAAATCATGAAATTACAACCAGTGCACCAATTGATAAACCACTAGAATTTCTGGAAGTTGTTAATAGTGCACCTCTGATCTAGCCTAACCTACTGTCTGTCTCATAAGAACACTGGAAAGTTTCCAAGTGTGGCATGACCTCTCTGAGTGTGGGAGCCTTGTGTGTGCTGCTCTCCACAGCCTCAGCAGCAGTTAAAGCATCTGCCACAGAAAAGGAACCCTAATACTTCCCTAGTGAATGGAGTCTCTCTCCAGGAACAGTTTCTGCATGTGTGGAAGAGATTAGAGAACAGATGTTTAGTGGACAAAACAGTAAACTAGCCAATATTAAAACTGAGCAACAAGGTGAAAGGAACAAGAGGTAAGACAATGTGTGGTGGGGATGAGGGTGGGGATGAGGGTGGTGGTGTTGGTGCTGGTGCTGTTCCTGCTGGTGCTGACAGTGGCGGTGTTGCTGCTGCTGCTGGTGCTGCTGCTGCTGCTGCACTTTTTTCACATCAACTTTTATTTAGAAGCAAATTTAGAAAATACAGCTAGGTATGGTGGTTCACAACTTTAATCCCAGCACTTGAGTTGCAGAGGCAGGCAGATCTGAGTTCAAAAAGCCAGCTTGGTCTACAGAGCTCCCAAACAGCCAGGACTACACAGAAAAACTGTCTCAAAAAATCAAACCAATCAAACATAATAAATAAATATAGTAAGAACAATCACTTCAATTCCACTAAGTGTTGAGAGGACACACCTCCATATCTAACTGATCTAAAGTGTGTGTTCAGTGGTTCACATCCATTTGTCTAGGAATCACTCCTGTGGGGTATGCACTAGAGAAAGGTTTTAAAGAACAAAGCAAACAGGACTGGCGAGGCAGCTCAGCATAAAGACAGCTGTTGCCAAGCCTGAGGATCTGAGTTTGAAGAAGCACAGGGTAGAAGACAGAGCTGAAATCCCAGCACTCGGGAGGCAGAGGCAGGCGGATCTCTGTGAGTTCGAGACCAGCCTGGTCTACAAGAGCTAGTTCCAGGACAGGCTCCAAAGCCACAGAGAAACCCTGTCTCGAAAAACCAAAAAAAAAAAAAAAAAAAAAAAGACAGAGCTGAATCCTGCAGACTGTCGTTCAGACATGTTGTGATATATGCACCTTCACATGTACATATTCAAACACAAAACAAATCAATGTAAGGGGAAATGTAAAGATAAAGCAAATAAACTTATGGGAAAAGATCCCGAAACTTGCTTTTGTATTGGCCTCAAAATGAACTGGAAACTTACAGTCTATTCCCCCAAAGGACCTCATGCTGTACTTATTACAGCTACATTAATTTTCCACAATTCTGAATTCAGCGTTGTGGGAAATACACCTATCAATATATGTACCCAGAGAAAACTTCTAATTTTATAAATATCTCCTCTAGGAAGATCCTGGGTAGTGACAGTCTATACAGATGGCCCAGTCATCTACTTCCTTGCATGCTCTGCACATCTCCTGGTCAGGGTTCCTAACAGAGGGAACAAGCAGTCAGTCTGCTTTCCCAGTAAGAATCCCCAGGAGTAGGGTAAATGACTCTTCACTACACTATGAAAACAGACCTTGAATGAAAATTGAAATTTATGCCTTGGCAATGCTGAAGCATGCATGGGTAGCCTGAATATGGCAGTCCTGTTGAACTTGTCCATATTAAGTTGATGAGGCTGGCACATGCTGGTAGGAAAACAGACCTTAACTAGGACTAAATTATCCTGAAATGAGAACATTTCATGCCTTTTGAGAACAATAAAAAAATGTATCTTTTAATAAATGTTTCCCTCAAAACAATTTCCAACTGGAAAATTAGAAAATCTGTAACTTGGGAAAGTCAAACTTTCAGTAAGGCAGCCAGCAGATCTCTTTAGATAAGATCATTAAAATCACTAACAGTTAAACTTTAAAATAAATTAAGTAAGTAAAAGTAACTTCAGCCAGAAAACAGTGTCTATAAAAGCCAAAGTAGAACAAATGAAAAACTAAAAACTCAAAAGGCTGATTTATAGCAGCAACCACAACAGACTTGAAGTAAATGTGAGCAATGGCGTCTCTCACAGGCAGAATCCATACTAAGAAAGTCTACAGTGTTCATACACAGTTTCTAACTTCTGAACCAGTGGCTACCTGGAATTATGTATCAATTTTTAAAGAAAGGATAAAGATTTATAAATCCTTATGATGGATCATAAATCAACTAAAGACCATTGCTACACAGAACATCTTGACTCCAACCCAAGTAATGTTAAGAAAGGCAAACTGGCCTTCAGAGGTGGAAAGACATTAAATCCCCTGTAAGTTCCTCAAAAGCACATACCAAAATTTTAAAAGGGCTTCTAAAAAGTAAATTTAAAGCAAAATAAAGTTTAAAAAAAAAAGGTAAAGTAAAAGTAAAGGGGCATCTAAAAGTAAATCCAGGCTTTTCCAGTAAAATGGTGCACTAAATTACAGTAGCTGAAACCTTATGAAGATAAGCAAGGAAGACTACGGTCTGTAACCTAAGTCAGTGTGGTGGTTTGAAGGAGAGCACACCACAGGGTCACACATTTGAACGCTTGGTCCCCAGCACACAGGACTATTTGGGAAGGATCAGGTGAGGCCTTGTTGGAGAAGGTGTGGGAGGGGTGGGGAAGGAGGTTGCGGGTTTCAAAGGTCTATGGTTCTCCCAGGTAGCTCTCTCCACCTCCTCCTTGTGGACAGGTGAGCTCTCAGCTACTGCTCCAGCGCCATGCCTGCCGGCCATGACAGTCATGGACTCCTCTGCAGCTCTGAGTCCCAAATTAGATGTTTTCTTTTATAAGATGCCTTCCTTGATCATGGTGTTTTACCACGGCAATAGGAAAATAATTAATGTCAGAAATGTAACTTACACGCATATATGCAATGACGTAAGTCAGCAAATAACCCCTCTGTCCATTATCTTCTCCAGCCGCCAGACCACTGCAGATGAAGAACAAACGATCAATGTATTTTAACTAAGAAATAATAAAAAAGCTAAACTGATAACATCTCAGAATAACTGCTCAACAGATTAACATGGTATACTCACTTTTATCTTAATTTCACAAGTCATTAATATACCAGTTAACAAGAGAACGTGCATGAATAACAAATCTGAAAACACTTTTTCATTTCTCTTGGTCTTTTTGAGACAGGGTTCCTCTGTGTAACAGAGCCCTAGCTGTACTGGGATTCACTGAAGAGTGGGCAAAACAAAGGATATCATTTTATAATCACAATGTTAGAGAACGAGCAAGACACAGCTCAAGTCAAATCACTCAAAGTCAAATGTTAGTTCTGGGTTGGATGTGAGGTTGAGGGAGAGAATAAAGTTCTATAATTTCCAAAGTGCTGTGGCGAGGACTTAGAGGGATCCAGTCGGGCTCCAGGCTTAAGCAGACACAAAACAAAGTCAGGCTCTGCAACTAAAGAAGCAGCAGTTCAGGGCTAGGTGTAGAGAGTTCTCACGGGAGCTGGTAGTAGAAAGGAAAGCACAGGAAGTGGGGATGCTGCAGGACACCTGAGCTGGGAACCACTGAGACAGAGTGCCAATGTATATGGTGGGAACAGCCTAGCTGCTGCACTGGGTAAGACCAAGCCTCCTTTTCCTTCCCAAAGCAAGCCACTTTCCTTTCAGTTCTTTGGTACTATCTGGTGGTAAGGGATCCATTCTACACTGAGATGCAGTGGACAAACCCCATAGAAACATGCTTTTTGAAAAAATCTGCAGGAGCTACAGAAATGGCTCGGCAGGAAAGAGAGTCTGCTGCCCTTGGAGAGGACCAAGTGTGACTGTTGGCACCTACACTGGATGGCTCATAACCACCTGTAACTAGCTGCAGAGAAACTGTCACAAGTGCACATACACACTGGATGGACACACACACACACACACGGACACACAGACACACACACACTCAAATAAATAAAATTTAAAAAATAAAATAAAAAATCTGAAGCAAAAAACAACAATAAAAAAACCCTGTAACTGGACATCCATCCTATATTCATAAGTCCTGAAAGAAAATAACGGGCAATTTGGATTTACTTTTCATAATCACGTTTTCTTGCAAATTTAGCTTTTAAAACCACTTTTATTTTTGTTTCAGAACGGTCAATTTAGTCAAAATCAAATTAAGATACAATATGTAAGCAATCACAAAACTCAGAAATGAAATATTTCTAAAACTGACAATTTTGCAGCTACTCCAAATAGATATATGTAAATGTTGTGTGTGCATGTATGTTTGTGTGTGTGTGTATATTTAGACTTAAATTGCTTTATTTCTAAGTAGAACATCAATCGTCTACTTCTTGTTATTCTCACAAATTTCAAACACCAATTCACAAGGTTCTTAACATATTTAAAGGAGTAGGCAGCTTAATGAAGAGGAAAACCAGACTCTCATTTTACGTTAAAAAAAAAAATCTGGCCAAAGTAATCACTCTCATGCTGAATTACATCAACAACTTAAGAACACTGTAAAAATAATAATGAGTTATTGCCTTAAGTTCTATGGAAAATGCCAAAGCATCTCTCATGACTACTGACAGGTGATATTTATTCAGTTCTTGAAGGCGTAAAGGTATTTTACTAGCAGACTCAGCTATTATGTCCCCTGGGTCATGGGTGCCGAGGTATGTGCACAGTGCTGGAGCAGGGGGAGGTATGTGCAGAGCTGGAGCAGGGGGAGGTATGTGCACAGAGCTGGAGCAGGGGGAGGTATGTGCACACTGCTGGAGCAGGGGGAGGTATGTGCACAGAGCTGGAGCAGGGGGAGGTATGTGCACACTGCTGGAGCAGGGGGAGGTATGTGCACAGAGCTGGAGCAGGGGGAGGTATGTGCACACTGCTGGAGCAGGGGGAGGTATGTGCACAGAGCTGGAGCAGGGGGAGGTATGTGCACAGAGCTGGAGCAGGGGGAGGTATGTGCACAGAGCTGGAGCAGGGGGAGGTATGTGCACAGAGCTGGAGCAGGGGGAGGTATGTGCACAGAGCTGGAGCAGGGGGAGGTATGTGCACAGAGCTGGAGCAGGGGGAGGTATGTGCACACTGCTGGAGCAGTGGGAGGTATGTGCACACTGCTGGAGCAGGGGGAGGTATGTGCACACTGCTGGAGCAGGGGGAGGTATGTGCACAGTGCTGGAGCAGGGGGAGGTATGTGCACAGAGCTGGAGCAGGGGGAGGTATGTGCACAGAGCTGGAGCAGGGGGAGGTATGTGCACAGAGCTGAAGCAGGGGGAGGTATGTGCACAGTGCTGGAGCAGGGGGAGGTATGTGCACAGTGCTGGAACAGGGAAGGGGCAGAGTGAGTACAGTGACACATAAACCCTCTACATGACGGGAGAGGAGCACTTCGTTAAAAATGCTCAATTTTAGCTAACAAGGCAATGCGAACACAGGACAAAAAAAGAAAGGAAATAAAGAATGGATTAAAAAGGCCCTCATTAAAAACAAGCTCCACCAACAGATACAAAGTTTATAGCAAGGAAGAAATGTGGTGGAGCCTTCCTCCCAGTGTGAGGACTCAGAGTTGGTGGTGTGGCATTCAAACCAGAAATATCCCCAAGTCTTCAGTAACTGGAACAAAAATTCATGTCTACTGAAAACAGGGAAGTCAGAAAACCAAAAGACAATGTATTTCTAAGGATAAAATTTTAAAATAAAACAAAAATAGCCCTGAGCCATTTCCCTAATAATCTGGATTGTTCAAAACACGGATTTGTGTATTTAACGAGGGAAGCCAGACAAAAGTATTAGAACTTAATTTTAAGCAAGGAGCAAATTCAGCAAAAAGAAAACAAGTTCTAGTCCTAGTCAAGGCTTTTCCTCTTTGCTCTAAATGACCTTATTTACATTTTAAAGGATGAATTTGATGCACATTTATTTAAAGTAAGCAAATTACTACAGTTATCCAACATTATCTCAGAAGGTCAGACCACATATCTCAGACATGATTTACTTTTATTTTTAAGTTGTGAGCCACCATGTGGTTGCTGGGAATTGAACTCAGATCCTCTGAAAGAGTAGTCAGTGCTCTTAACCACTGAGCCATCTCTCCAGCCCTATTTTTAAGTTGTAAGTGAAGGTTTTTATGAGAAAACAAAAGTAGCATTAGTAACATTTATGACAGTTGGTATATCAGATAAAATGACTCTGATAAAGCCCTATGGGTTAAAATATAATTCTCAAATAAAATAGTAATTAGGAAGAATAGAACAGGGGGATAAAACAGGAAAAAAATCCTACTGAGTGTTATTAACTCATTAAACAAGTTTTTAATCACACACGGAGTATGTCCTAAGAAACAAAGTAACACCTAAGGAGAGACAGGCTAAGTGTGCAGCAGAAAGTACGGTCATTTGTCATCACTAACCTCCTGCATGAACAGTAGCGAGTGTGCCACAGTACTAGCTACTATCCCCTTCCAGCCTGCTCCGAACTGTAATGGAAAGCACTATCTCCACATAGCTGTGGGGGTGTGCCATGGGGCAACGGTCTTGTACCCTGTAAAGGTTTGTCAGTTGCACTGGTTTAATAAAATGCTGATTGGCCAGTAGCCAGGCAGGAAGTACAGGCGGGAAGTATAGGCAGGGCAATCAAAACAGGAGAATTCTGGGAAGAGGAAAGGCTCAGTCTGCAGTCCTGACCCAGACGCACTGATAAAAGGTACCAAGCCACATGGCTAACACAGACAAGAATTATGGGCTACTTTAAGATGTAAGAGTTAATAAGAAGCCTGAGCTAATAGGCCAACCAGTTTATAATTAGTGTACGCCTCTGTGTGTTTATTTGGGACTGAATAGCTGTGGAATTGGGCAGGACAGAAAACTCTGTCAACAGGGGCACATGCACTAGGGGATGGGAGAAGAGGCAGAACTATGCAAAATTTAACACATATCTAGCAACTCAAATATTTCATTTTCCTCTAATACTTCTGAAATTTTAGAAATCCCAATTAAATATTTAAATTCATAAGAATCAATTCTCAGTTTTTGTGTTAAGATCAAGTGAAATATGTAAATAAATTTTTTTAAATATTTAGTTTCTAGTATGTCAAGATAAAGCAGATACAGAAAAAAAATGAACTTAAATCTCCTTTCTGATAAATATACTTCAGTAGTTAAAAACAAAACAAAACTTGGAAAATATAAGAATGAACTTCATCTTCTATTAATGAAATTAAAACTCTGCTTGTAATTTCAGAATAGATCAAAAATAAAAGAGGGACTTATTTTCAATGCTCAAAGACAGTATCAGAATAAAGCAGAAACTGAATCTAAACTGAGACTGCTTTTCCTCTAAGAAGACAGTATTTACTACTAATCCCAACCCTGGAAACAAAGAGCTAAGTAGCACAGCACAAGGTGGGACACTGCAAAGCACTTATCTCCAGTGTGAGTTTCTTAAGACAGAAAGAAAGGAGGGTAGATAAATGCTTGCAGAGTTCAGGATAAGCTTAACGCTGGGGATGGCCTGGGCCCTGGATAGATGGAAAGGCTGCTGGCTGTGGCACCTGAGGAGGGAGTGGAACACAGCCCTGACAAATGGCTTTCCCACGGGAGCTCTCCCCATCCCTTCTCATCCGTCAAGAGACAGAAACCACCCCACCATTATTTAGTTGGTTATATGGGAATTGTTTTCTGTTTCTTTATACCCACATAAACAGTAAGTGACAGGGGGTGGAGTATAGATAATTTATCAAATATCACAGACTAGACATACTTTCCTTTTTAAAACACATTAGTAATATGCTTTATACATGAACTAGTAACAGGACAATTGTTTCATTCCTACACAACAAATAACACAACACAAAGTTGTCATTCAAGCAAAAATCTAGGAAAAGCAAAGTATTTAACATCATATAACATGCACACACATTATGTATGTGTAAAATTAGGTCAAAGCAACAGATTACTCTTCCTACAAATTTTTGGGATAAAAATATTTTAAGCTTACTTTCTAAATCACAACGAATTTAATACAGCCTGCTGACACATACAGTCTGTACGAAGCCAGCACAACTTCAGCATACTTCCTCTTTGCTATATAAACTCAAATCCATACCCAAATTTTGCAGCAATGTCATATACTTGTTTTTCATGTTGAAGAACCTTCTCACGGTCCCCCTCGAACAGTAACGTGGCTACGCTTAGTTGATTTGGATCAAATCCTTTAAACTACAAAATATAAAATGAATTTGTATTATTACAGAGAGGCCTTAGCTTATAAAACAGTAAAGTGAAATACATTATGCTCTTTTTCTTCTAACATGACCTCAGTTACAGCAGCCTGTTTAGCAGTGAGCTTTGAGGCTTTCCCTGTCAATTAACAGGTGAGTGCTTGCCTGACCTGATGCTGCTGCAGAAGTCCACCTCATAGGTGAGTGCTTGCTTGATCTGTACAAGGTCTTGGGCTTGAGGCCCAGCACGGCAAGACCAAACAGAAGTACAAATACACTGCATTTCAAAGTACTGTGGTATTATAATCACTTCTGATACAGTAACTCAACAGGTAACCTGCCAGAATTTTAACTGTAATTACAGAAACAAATACAAATTACAGAATCATAGAGCAAAGCATCTGGGTGGAGCTAACATCTCTACAAACCAACCGTGACACATCACATAATAGTAACAAAAAGATCTTGTGCATGCAAAGAACTAAGACTAATTTTAAAAGGAAATATATAAATTCACTAGGGGAAAAAGTAACACAGATGGTCCTGAATGCATAAATTATTTCAATTTTACCAATACTTGTACAAATTAATATACTAGACTATTCCAATTATAAAAAAAGCAGTATACATTTGAAAAGGATAAGTCTCTAAAATTTTTCTAGAATAATGAACATGTAATAGTGGCAACAAAGAAAATTCTAAATAATAAGAGGTAAAACTAGATTATATCTTTTTAATTTTTCAAAAACAAAACAGAAACTATTACAAAGAATGAGCAGTATCTATTCTCAGGTAGTACAGTACATAGCAAGGTGCATTGGGCTCAATGTAAAAAGAAGCAGGCACTAGTCCAGTCACTAGTGCTGACACAAGGGTCAGCCCAGGAGAGGAGGAGGTGAAGAGCAATCTAGATCTTCATCTAACAGCAAAAGAGCAAAATAAAACAACGAAAACCACAAAACCTTTCACTGTCAATTAAAACAGGCAAAGGGTATGCTATAGCTTAATGTCCGCCCACTTGCTTAGTGTGAGACCCTGAATTTTATTCCCAACACTACAAAAACAAACAAACAAACAAAAACTGGACAACACAAGAAAATAATGGGGGTTGGGGAGTAAAAGGTCCCTAAATATACTAGAAGAAAAAGGGCTTTCTTAGCTTAGAAGTGATTAAATAGTCCTAAGAACAAACATAAATTTAAATTCACATAGCACCAGTAATGAAAAACCCTATTAAAAAGGAAGGTGCTTGGTTGGAAAATGTTATTTACAAAATCCATGCCAAAGGGTACTTCGTATTCCATTACTCAAAAAGGGTGTGTGTCAAAGTGCAGTGGACAAACAAGAAACCCTCCCTAGCACAACAACCACATTTAAATAGTTCACACAAAATTACACCCAGAAAACACAGAGACAGTTCAAGCTCTCTGGCATTTCAAGAAACATTACCTAATTAAGCAAAATAATGAAAAAAATCTTCCAACTACAACAATAAAATGATACACTGTTGCCATGGTGGTACACACTCTGATACACACTGTTGCCATGATCATACACACTAGTACAACCTTTCAAAGTTCTCAGGAATAAAACATTAAATAAATGAACCCAATCTCATTTCACCCCTGAGTACAACTATAAAAAAAATTTCAACTGTAGGGAATGTCGCCAGCATTGAGACTGCTCAGTGCAGCTGTTTTTAGACTTTCGAACCAGATACACACTGACCTGACTACACAGTCAGCTGCTAACACACCTGTTCCCACATCACAACACAACACCCCACGGAAAAACAGCCTTATGGGAGGTGTGGACAGGGAGAAGCCAAGAAGAAAAACTTACATCCTGCACAAGCACAATTTTAGATTTTTTAGTCTTACCTTTGTAATATAAAACTTTTTTAATCCATCTAAAAATGATGTAAAAATAGAGGAGACCTGAGGTTTAAGAGCATGACCTAGGAAGAGAAAAAAAGTTTACAGTTTAAATTAATAACAAATTAGGTGGTTTTGCGATCAAAAGATGGCTTTAATTTAGTATTCTAAGGGAAGCAAGTCTTTATAGCTGTAATTTATAGGGATGCTTTTATTAAGATCTTTCACCTCTACATTCTTTCAAGTGTGACAGTGTTTTACTTATGAAAGTCGCTGTTTTCTAAGAAAAATTACTACATGTAATTAATACTATACATACTTGCAGTTTCTTTTCAATGGTACAATTTACACACAGTAAAACCACCTCACTAATTTTTATTTTATTAAGAATATCCAGTGGTGGCTGGTTTTACTACATTTTTTAATTATACAGAAACCACACAGAACCATAACCAAATATGGAGTCCATGTGAAGTTTAAGGTTGCTTCTTAATTCTTAACTCATCCAGAATTCTTAGCATAAAACTAACAATTGCTTCCTTAATCACACTCAGGGAGTTAAAATTGCCAAAATAAAACAAACAGCATTTCAGAGTCTGTTAAATTAACATCACCGCCTGCAGATTACACTTAATTAGTAAGAACCTTCTACTGCTCTCTCATAGTTTTCAAAGAGGAGCAACTTCTCAGCACTGGGATGGTTTCAGTTAAGTCCCACATCTGGCCTTAGTGCTGAGCACAATTTAAAAAAATTCCATCCTGTTTATGCAGAGTTTTCAAAAAGGATCCTCAAGTACTTAGCAAACCTAAAATTGTCTTCAAAGAAAGGTTTTTTTTTTTCTAGTTTTCTAGGGTTGAGGATTCTGAAGTATAAGATATTCCTTTAAAAGAAATGCAAAAGACAATCAGTTGCTCCTAAAACAATCATTACCATCCTTTTATTCCAATTCATTTATAAGTGAGAATTCAATATATAATACTTACTCACCACATTGTTTTTCCTGATTGTAACAACAAAACTAGGTTACATGAAAGACTAAGTAAAATAGGTCGTACGTAGAGACTAAGAGATACCCATGCTATGGCTGCAACAGTGAAAAACTCAGACATGCAAGGTAGCAAACAAAGAAAACGAACTGTGGGGTGGATAGAAACCGTCTTGGTGGTGTTTATGAGTCCTGGGATCAAAATCTGATTTGTCTAGAAACCTTTTTCTTTCCTATAAGATGTAAGAGATGTTTCTCCAACATAACTATGTTTTAAAAGGTAATTTAAGCATCTATAAACTTAGAAATAGACATCATCAGGATGCTCACTTCTTTTCAACAAATAGGACCCACCCTACATTGATAACTGAAATTAAACACAAAACGTGCTGCGCTATACCTCAGGGCTCAGGACTGCAACCTCAGATAGACAAGAAGATGAGGCAGGAGAACTGAAAGTTCAAGGTCCACCTGGACTAAGACAGAGTTCCAGGCTAGTAGGCATCTTATTGAGTCCCTGCCTCAAGAGGTAAAAAGAGAGCTGGAATATGGCTCAGTGATAGAATGCTTCCCTAGCACGCTTGAAGCCTAGCTTTATCCCCAGTACCACCAAAGTCCTGAGTAGTACTGAGTTCTTGCAAAAGATTTAATTTATGCTTTACACAAAAGTCTTCAAATCCACTTTAAACAATGCACGAGAGCTCCAAATGTTACTAATCCTGTGTGAATAATCCTTAAGGATTATCACCTTAACCCGCTGACTCTGGTGGGCATCACTCCCTTCCAATGGTGGGAATCAGCCACATTCATACACAATACTGAATTAAATCAAATATTATAAAAAGAATACCGACTTTAAGTGGGTTGAGCATTTTTTCATCAAGTTGCTGTTGCCTATATATTTTGGTTAGTGTGTCTTATTCTTATAGTAAATTGATTTCTAAATCTTTCAGTCAGAAAGCATGACTAGAATCAATTAGCACACAGCATCGGTTTTATGATGCTGTAGTAATAACTCATCGAAAGGGATTTGCTAACAAAGTATTTCTGAAGTGATCAGACAGTTTAAGCATGGAGCTCTGAAATCAGACAAACTGAGTTTAATCGCAACTCTACCCCTCACAACTTGTAGACTAGTCACCTCGAAGCTCAGCTGACAGGTGGTATATGAAAACTGTGTAATAGCAATGTGTTCAGCGTTGTGCTGTAAGTTATCTAGGATTTGTTCACTCTTTTGCCAGTTCAATGTAATCCAACCAACACCTAAATGTTTATTACATGTTAAGTGCAGGATATACAGAGAAAAAATATATTCTTCAAATTTGGAAGCCTTGTCTACACAGTAAATATGTACATCATTAGAATACACTGAAAATAGATAACTTCAATATATTGTATTAAGGGTTGTACAAAGAGAAATAAAAATAGTATAATTAATAATAAGTCTTGTACCTCATTAACCAGTATGACATAAGCACTCAGCAATCAGCCACATGGCTGGTACAGTCCTGGATATCACTTACTGTGTTAAGAACTACTCTTTTAACTGCTAAATCAGGAAGCCATGACAGGATATACAGATAGAACCTTTAATGGATATGAGGAATCAAAAATATTACAACCTATAGTGGGAAAGGGTAAGGGAGAGGAGAGGGGTATGTGCATATGGGGAAATATGATATCACTGAAAGACATTCTCATTATGAAAGCCAACACTCTGTACTATGACTATATACCAATAGAGAAAGCAAATAAAAAAGCCACACCCAAAAAATGTGTGGCATTTCAAAAGGATCTCTCTAGCGGCTAAGTGAAGAGGAGATGAAACAGTCAAGCCCAGATTTCACAAGGTCCAACTCTGTATGCGAAGTGGTATGGGAGGTCCTTCTGTCTATGTGTTGCTTTTATTGGTTAATAAATAAAAACTGTCTTGGTCTGTGATGGGGTAGAGTACAGCTAGGCAGGGAAAACTAAAGTGAATGCTGGGAGAAAGGAGGCAGGTTCAGAGAGAAGCCATGTAGCCCTGCTGGAGACAGATGCCAGAACTTTAGCAGGTAAGCCACAGCCATATGGCGATACACAGATTAATAGAAATGGGTTAAATTAATATGAGTTAGTCAATAAGAAGCTAGAGCTAATGGGCCAAGCAGTGATTTAATTAATACAGTTTCTGTGTGATTACTTCAGGGCTAAGCGGCCTGGAACCAACAAGTGGCCTGCTGCTACAGCAAAGTTTAAAGATTACTAACAATTAAAAATAATGACTAAGTCTAGAATTAGAAGGGGGTGTGTCGGCACATCCCTAAGCGAAGAGAATGAGGAACTGGATGATGGCACCAGAAGACCCTTCCTCGAAGGCTCACTGTAAACTGTTACACATCCTGCTCAGAAATAAAATCTACTCAAGTTACATGTGGTTTTACAGAGGTGTGTATTCTTGATGTCTCACTACCTCAATAACATGTGAAAGACAACACGGCTGGAGATGACTCTCTTCAGACCTAGATCTCCAATTACAGGTCAAAGCACAAAAGGAGGCTTGTTTATTTCACTACTGAAAGGACACATTTATCTGAAATCTTTATCATTAGTATTTTTAAAATAATTTATATAATTTATATAATTTAATGTTTTAAAAATAACATTTAAAAAATTTAAACAGTGACTGACTTAGAAAAATTTAATTTAAAAACTAATTCTTAATCTGTTAAGAGTCTGGCATGCTTACTTAGGCTGCTATTGAATATAATCATTTCCCCACTCCCCATTAAAATCTAAGCTGCCCTAAGGTACATAACCAAAGCCTGCCTATCTTAGCCCTTGGCATCTGCTACTGAGAAATGGCAATAATTTCAGGAACTGTTTCTGAGGTTTTTAAATTCCTAAAACTAAGTCCCAAAGTAAACTTCAGCACATGAAAGACAGTATCAAAAACAAAAACAAAACAAAAAACCAAACAAATATACAAAACAAAAAACCAAAAAGCCCTGAAAATTCTAACATTTTAGAAATATGTTTTTAGATATAGCTGCTTACTATTCTCCACCCAAATATCCCAGCAGCACCCCTAACCATCTACTGTAATACATGTTCTCCAAAACCCCACTGCCAATCAACCAATCAACGTCTAGAGATGTTCCTGATCTTCCCTTTAGATTGCCCCTCTTCTTCGCCGTTGCCGCTCTATTCCAGGTGCTCCAGATCTGCCCCTGCACTGCTCACCCCGCAGCTTCACCTCCAGTCCATTCCCTCCTCACTCACTGTAGTGGAATTTCATTTGTATTCTAATAAATAAAGCTTGCCTGAAGACCACAGAGTAACACAGCCCCACTGGTCAGCCTTACGGCCAGGCAGTGATGACACATACCTTTAATCCCAGTAGCCACAATAGTTTGCCACAGGAACCAGATAGTGCATGCCTTTAATCCCAGTGGTGCACTCCTTTGATCCCAGTAGAGTTATAAAACAGGAGACAACTCTCAGTCTCAGTCTCATTCTGAGATTCCTGGAGGCAGGATGGCCATTTTGGACTGAGGTAAAGGTAAGAGCTAGTGGCTGGCCACTTTGCTTTTTGGATCTTCAGGCTGAACCCCAATTTCACTGAGTTTTTATTAATCGTGCTTTAACTCACCCTGAACAACACTGCCAGAAAGGGCTTTCTAAAGCCAAAATGATGGATGGCCCCTCCACAAAGAAAGACCACTGCAGATAGGATAATAGCCACTCAAATATCTGGAGACTCTAAAACATGCTACTGTGCTTTCACAAGTTCGGCTCTGCCCACAAGGGAACAAATTCGGTCAGGTAGAAGACTCAAGCAAACCTCCATTCCACCTTGAAGATTCAGACAGAGCAAGTGCCACCTCCAACAGAGAAGCCTTTCCAAGCTTTCCTCCATGAATGAGGCACAGCTTCAGCAGCAACCCAGGCACCTGTGCTCCCCACAGCACTCCACCACGGCACTCTCTCGTAAGACCGAGTACTGATCAGAGCTCCACGAGGGACAGCACGGTGACGATCATCACTCTCTGAAAGTTCTGGAGGCTAACTGAGCACGCTTACTCACCAAACTGAAACTGCTGGTTGTCCATGAGGCGGATCGATGCAGGAGCACACCTCTGTTTTAAAAGAAGTGGGAATCAGTTCAACAGACAACAGTCACACAGCAGGACCTAACTGTTACTTTATAAGACTTCAACGACTTAGCACATAAAGATATATGGAAAAATTTCATGAAGACAAAACATCAGTGGTTTATAAAAATATTTGGAGAAATCTATATGTAAAAGCAATTCATACATACTCAAACCTTTAAACTTAGCAATAAAATACAGTTGCTGCCTGGCAGTAACCTGGAAGAATAATGTAAAAGAAATTCCACTCCTCAAAATGGACTATTTTACAACAAAGTACAACTTTTTAAGACTAAATATGTGTTTTAAGAATTGCATATTTTGTAATATTTTATTAGGTTTTTGCACATTATTTTTCTCCCTCTCCCCACCCTGCACCCTCTCCCTTTCACGGTGTTGAGAATCAAGGCTGTGGCCATGCACCTGATAGCAAATGCTCTACCACTCAGACCATCACTAACCTCTTTGATACTTTTAAAACCAGGAAGCACTGGTGGAAATTTTTATATGCCAAAAAACTTCTAAAACATCTGCAGTATCTTCAAAGACAACCTTAAGAACCATTTCTTCTTTTGAATCCTTCCTCAGAATTATTTTACATAGAAAAACATATGTGACACAGTCACAGTTTTAAGTTCTTTTAGGATTACATATAATGCAAACAGCAATGAAACTTTGATGGCTAAAAATGTATATCTAGGGGGCTGGAGAGGTGGCTCAGAGGTTAAGAGCACTGACTACTCTTCCTGAGGACCCAGGTTCAATTCCCAGCACCTACATGGCCACTCACAACTGTCTATAATTCCAGTTCTAGGGGATCTGACACCTTCACACAGACATACAGGCAAAACTCTGATGTACATAAAAATAAAAATAAATAATAAAAGAGGGTGTTAAAAAATATTTATCTAGGGGCTGGAGAGATGGCTCAGAAGTTAAGAGCACTGCCTGCTCTTCCAAAGGTCCTGAGTTCAATTCCCAGCAACCACATGGTGGCTCACAACCATCTGTAATGGGGTCTGGTACCCTCTTCTGGTCTGAAGGCATACACACAGACAGAATATTGTATACATAATAAAGGAAGGAAGGAAGGAAGGAAGGAAGGAAGGAAGGAAGGAAGGAAGGAAGGAAGGAAGGAAGGAAGGAAGGGAAAGAAAGAAAGAAAGAAAGAAAGAAAGAAAGAAAGAAAGAAAGAAAGAAAGAAAGAAAGAAAGATAGATATTTTTTGGAAATTATCTAAAGAATAAGTCTGCCCCAGCAGAGTGTGTGTGTTTGTGTGTGCGTCAGTGTTTACAAACTAAGAGTTGCAAGGAAGAGGGGAAAAAAGACAAAACAAAGTTTAGACAGCAGGTACTGGTTGAGCAACCTTCACCTGTAAATCTGAAACCTAAAATGCTCTGAAATTCAATTTTTTTCAGCAACAACTTACCAACACCAAATTTCAAATCTAGGAGCATTTGGATTTCAGACTGTAGATGTCCAACTGGGAAAGCATATGAAACATGCAAGAGCTGAGTAGCCACACCACTCCTAAGGCTGTGGACAAGACATTCAGCCTGCCCTTGTATTAACTTTGTGATGATAAAAACTGTAAAAGGGTCTGACACCCAAGCAGGGTTATTGCTTCCTACACAAGATTATAGGGCAGCTGAAGCTCTACCATGGGCTGTTTTTGGAGCAGATATTTTTAAAATGCTGTAAACATTTTTTTTGAGCAGAATATTGCTCTGCACCCCAGACTGCATACAAAGTCACAGCACTCCCTACTGCCTCAGCCTACAAAAAAAGTCATAAACTTTTAAAATGTCTTCATAGTATCATTTATCAATAAATAAAGTTCCAAAAATCCTTAAAAGCTTAAAATATGCATTAAGACATTTTTGCTATTACTTGCTTTTAGCTGAACAAGTATTTAATTCTTATAAAAGCATAAAACAGAATTCTATCCAATATAAGGATAGACAAGATTCTTATTTTAAAGCCCAAGCAATTTATTTATTCATCTAAATACTAACAATAAGATAATTCAATTGATTTTTCAGAGTCACTAGCAGGTCTGAAGAGACAGTGGCAGGTAATTGTATACACATGGTGACAAGAGCCCATCACCTCCCACGGTCCAAGACACTGTGGTTTCCAGCTGTGCCCTGGTTTACTGCACAAAACCCACAGAACTGTGCCATGGTTTACTGCACACAACCCACAGAACTGTGCCCTGGTTTACTGCACACAACCCATAGAACTGTGTCCTGGTTTACTGCACACAACCCACAGAATTGTGCCCTGGTTTACTGCACACACTCCACAGAACTGCCACAGGAGCAGAGCCTGCCCTGACTGCTTCTACGACGGACACAGAGTGGGTAAGGTTAAAATATCTGACCAAGGTCAGATGGCTATAAAATAGCAAACAGGAGATCAAGATGTCCTGACTACTGAGCAGTTTCAAGTTTATCATATAGCCTTGCTCATGCACACACACACAAAATCAACAAACACACACAGTGTGTTTCATATTCAAATCAAAGATTACATCAAAACTACCATGTCTGTCATTTTGTACTCCTACTAAAGGTGTAACAGTCCAAAAAATTACAAAAGAATAATTTCAAATTGATATAAAGGTATTAGAGTTTGGTCAGGAAATCCTAAAAGCACCGCCAGTTTCCAATATACTAAAGAAGGATCAATTTTCTTCACATTTATAAATCCAGATGCCTTTAATAAAATGAGTGTGGTGACTTCTAATAACATATGAAACTTCTTTAGGCCCAATTTCCTTTCTTCATAAAGTAAGTAGAATATATGTAGGCATACACTAGGTAACATCTAAAGCACACATGTTTGCATGTGTGAGCATAAGCACATCATAAAGTATTAAAGAACTCAGAGCTCTTTTTCAGTGGGTGTTAAATTCCTGGTGAGAACTGTGAATTCTACCTGCTGCCACCAGCCAGGGCTGCTTCCCCTGCTTCAGGAGCAGGTGCTTTAATAAACAACCAGTGTGCGTGCTGAGGAAACGGGAGGCGAAGGCTCCACTCTCAGTGAAGACTTACTGCTGGGAGGAGCCTGGCCTACCAGGTATCATCTGGGGTGGAAGCGGTCTAGCAACTGCAGATCAATTTTGGCAAGAAAGTTTTGGAGTATTTGCTAAATCATGCAGCTACCAATATTCACCTCAAATGAATGTGATTTTAACTTGGCGCTGAGTTAAATGAATGAATACTGCCCAAAAGCAGTTTATAACACTGAATTTTACAAAGAAATTATCAAATCCAAGTCAACAGATTTAAAGTTTCATTTTTTTTCAAAGTTAGTAAATAGTTCTTCAGTTGCTGTCTTAAGTAAATTCACAGAAGCTAAGAATTCAAATAAAAATAGTATCTAGGTTAGTATGTTGGCCTTTAGCAACCAATAATTTGAAAAGTATTACAGATCATCCTAAATATATAAAAAATACTTAGAATATGAAAAAAATTAAAAGTACAGCAACTGACCAGAGAGAAGGTCATATAATCAAAACATCAAAATCATGTCCCTGGTCTTATGGTGTGTATAGCTCAGAACAGGTTGTCTCTATTGCTTTCAAAACTAAATGGGGAGGTCAAGCTAAAAAATGAACTCAATCCTCTTTCAAGGATAGAGAATATAAACTCTAAGAACTGGAGTTCAAACACACCATACTATCCCAGTAAGCAACACTGAGCCCACTATAGTAGATAAGGAGGTGATGAGCCTTAGCTATAGTGACCCCTGCTGGTAGTTGTCAGAAATAACCTAGGAGGGGTATTTCAACAAAGTTATAGTGGGTTTACTGAGAAATCTAAGGAATTTTATCCCAAATAAAAATTGCACGTCGTCGTGCAGTGATGGCCACGCCTTTAATCCCAGTACTCGGGAGGCAGAGGCAGGCAGATCTCTGTGAGTTCGAGGCCAGCCTAGTCTACAAGAGCTAGTTACAGGACAGGCACCAAAGTTACACAGAGAAACTGTCTCAAAAAACAAAAACAAAATAAAAAATAAAATTGCATATTATGGTTTTCTTTCTGGTAATAGCCATGGTTTAGTTTAAGGAAAGCATGTTTCAGAAATATTGTTAAGGTGTTCCTTACAGAGACTTCCTTTTCTTCAAATTTATTAAAGATTGAGATATCTGTTACTTTGTAAGTTAGCACAGAGACTAATACTACTTTATTCTAGTCAGTTTTTCTCTAATGGAAAGAAACGCCCCTCTTTCAACATAAAGGACAGAATCTTAAATTCTTATTGAAAACAACCAAAAACAAGCAGAGTCTGCGCTATTAAGCTTGTTCCGGTAAGCCATCAGAGTTGCTTCTGGACTAACAAGAATAGTTAAGATGCTGTATCTGACATGTAGTACATCCTCAACTCTTAACTCTTGTGGGAACTTATTTTCTAGGAAAGTCTTAAAGAATCACCCTAGATCTACTGAGCAAATGTGGAGACTGCACTGCCACACCACTTAGGGATCACCCACAAACCCTTCCTTCCTAGCCCCTCAGAGGCAGGCAAAGAGGACAATTTCTCACCTAGACAAGATCCCATGAAACCTGAAGGGAGCAGCTCACTGCCAGCTGAGGTTGCCTAGTTCTCCCCCTCAGTCAGAGCAGCAAGACAAGCCTACAGGGAGCGCCAGCTTTGCTGCTGTGAACCACACTTTCCTTCCCCAAAGACGCTCGCCCACCTTACAGCCTGCAATTCTGAAAGCGACTTGAGCAAGTGTGAAGTGACAGCACAGAGCCCGAGCGTCTGGAACCTGACCACCAACCATAAAGCGCGCAGCTCCAGTCTACTCTCCCTGCTAGCAGCTCAAATTCCCAATCCCAAACTGAGCAAACATCATTTCCTGAGCTTTTTTTTCTGTGTGCAAACACTATTAAAAAAGGAGAACAAGATACAGTACCTACTGTTGGCATGAGGTTCCTACTCAGTAAACTGATAAGGTCAATAATTCTAAAGCATAAAAAAACTACTAGCCTGTACATGTGCATTATAAGGCATGAAATATGTGGGTCTCCAAATAACGTGATACTACAAACTGCATTCTTAGCCATGCTTACACTGAGGAACAATGCTAGATTTTTAAATCAGATTCAAAGTAGGCAAGTTTTCTATTCTAGTCTACAGGATTTGTCTGTAAAGCTGATTATTATTAAGTACACAGAACTCCAGTCTAAAAAGGCACTTTCTCGCTGATCTGCCTATAGCCACACGGTGGCGCTATCCGTCATTCTTCTCTATTCCAAATGTATACTCAGTACAGAGAATTGCACTACTGTCATCAGCTGGGTATCTAAGATTCTTAAAACTGTTTACTCAGGGGCAAGTTTTGCTGCTTTATGCAAGGAAGGAAAGGAGTCTACCCTGCTCTCCAACAGCACAAGCAGATCTTCTGTTTCGTTTTCCAAAAGGAGTACATCCAACTATAAAAAACTGCACCAGACTGCATCAGTTACTCTTTTTTTTTTTTTTTTTGGTTTTTCGAGACAGGGTTTCTCTGCAGCTTTTTTTTTAGAGCCTGTCCTGGAACTAGCTCTTGTAGACCAGGCTGGCCTCAAACTCACAGAGATCCGCCTGCCTCTGCCTCCCGAGTGCTGGGATTAAAGGCGTGCGCCACCACCGCCTGGCCCAGTTACTCATATTCAAACTGAATGGCTCCACTATGATAACACCATGAACAGGATTTTTGTAGATTTACACATCAGTTCTCAATGATGACACCAACGGCATTGTCAACTGAGTATGCAGTGTGGGGAAATGGATGGCCATTCAGGAAAGCATAAAAGACCTGAGTTATATTATAATACTTGCTGGTGAGTCCACTGCCCTGGAGAGTCTACAAGTGTGGCATTAGCCAACACAGGGGAACATGACCCTTCTGAGATCTTTTGTCAAGGAAATATACAAACCCAAAATTCTTTTTCAACTTTTACGATTATTACTTTTTTAAAGATTTTATTTATTTATTATGTATACAACATTCTGCCTCCACGTATGCCTGAATGCCAGAAAAGGGTGACAGATCTCATTACAGATAGTTGTGAGCCACCATGTGGTTGCTGGGAGTTGAACTCAGGACCTCTGGAAGAGCAGCAGGTCTCTTAACCACTGAGCCATCTCTCCAGCCCCGATTATTATTTTTTTAATCTGATTTGAGCTGACAGAAGATGATGCAATGAAGAAACACAGCCAATCCTGAGCTGCTAAATCTTTCGAGAGAGAAGCAAGCATACCCAGAGACACTCTTGCCTGCCATCCTTACGGCACAAGCTGAACATGCCCAAGTGTTTCCATCCACCACTGTACCCTTCTCAATCAGTGCCTTATCACTAAGCTGAGCATGTCCTAACCTATCCATCTTCCCGCCTGAGCAACTTTTAACTACCCATGCTCAAAGTGTGCCCACCTCTGACGTGCATTCCCTATGTAGTACATGGGTCTCTTACATAGGATTTGCATGTTTCCTTTACTGGAGAAGCCATCACTTTGGGAACACTCTCCACTCTTTGAAACAAAGAAAAATTCCTTTGGTATTCAAGTTTCTCTTGTTATAAAAAACACAGGCAATACTGATTAACGCGAAATACAATGTTCCAAAAATGACCTAGAGAAGATAGGGACTAAATCTTGAATAAATCATGGGCTACATTCTGGGAGCTTGTTTTGTTTTTGTTTTTTAATCAAATTGATATATATTTTGAAATTATTGTTTTATTTTTAATTAGTCAACTTCCAACTACTTTCTTTAAACTAAAAAAAATAAAAAGCTAGTTCTCCCCATTCTTCTAGTTACTAACTCAAAAGCAAAGCCACATGGCTCTGTAAAAGCCTTCTTACTAAGTACATTTCCTTTATGGCTTTGCATCCTTGATCTTTAAGTGGCAGAAGAATTAGCAACACCCTCAGAACACACTTGAACTTCACTTCCTCATTCTTAGTTATCATTTTAGTAGAACACATATTTACTCCTAAAAAAGTTCCATGGTAATGCTTCTTAAACACCACCGCCATGTCTTAGTGCTAGGAAGTATGACATATACTGTGTACTCCAGCTGTCTAAGTATGCCATGAAGCAGAATCTAGGTGAGTTTTGAACTCCTGTATAAAAATGTCAGCTGTTAACACTGACATTGTTGTGGCACCTAGGTGACCTGCCACACGTCCAAACATGTTCATGTCAGGACCATGTCAACCACCACAAAAAAGCCTATAACAATTGCTAACAATTATAAAAGTTATCCTTATCTATTGCTAAATTTAGTGATCGTACCTCTTGAAAATGGAAAACACCACATAGAATGAGTAGCTCAGAATGCAAAATTAAGAAAAATAAAGAGCACAAGAAATGCTCTCTGTGTGTGTATATGTGTCTAATATTTTCCTTATGTTAAGTTCTTCAAAACATAAGCAGCTGCTGGGAATACAGACTGGTGATAGACAGTTTGCCCAGCATGCTCAAAGCAGGACTTGAATTCCCAGTACCACACACTTCAAAAAAGGAGGCCAGGCCTGCAAGCTAGAGCACGAGGATCAAGAGCTCATGGCCTGCCTGGGCTACAGTGAGCACTAGCCTTCCTCGGCAGCTTAGTGGCAGCCCACTTAAAATAAACAGGTTTTTAAAGGGCCAGGAATAGAGTTCAATGGCAGACAGCACTTGCCTACATTCACAAGACCCTGGGTATGATCAGCCCCCAGCACCACAAAAACAGGACACTCCAGTGGTTGTCTTGGATTGTGGGAAGGTGAGACAGTTGGCCTCTTTGCCTTTCTTATAGTCCAACAGGTGGTGTGGGAGAATTGTCTGTATTCTGTCAATTATGTTTTAAATAAACGCTGATTGGCTAATAGCCAGGCAGGAAGTATAAG
The DNA here is from genome assembly GCF_903992535.2 of Arvicola amphibius. Lineage (NCBI taxonomy): Eukaryota > Metazoa > Chordata > Mammalia > Rodentia > Cricetidae > Arvicola > Arvicola amphibius. The sequence continues at coordinate 9,018,726 of NC_052053.1, forward strand.
TGGGACAACCAGACAGGAAATAGAGGCGGATCAAGGAGAACAGGAGAATTCTGGGAAGAAGGAAGTTCCCTCTGCAGTCCTGACCCAACCACAGAAGAAGCAAGATGTGACTGCCCCGCTGAATAAAGTACTGAGCCACATGGCTAACACAGATAAGAATACTGGGCTAATAATGGGCTATATAAGTTATAAGAGTTAATAAGAAGCCTGAGCTAATGGGCCAATCAGTTTATAACTAATGTAGACCTCTGTGTGATTTCTTTGGGACTTAACGACTGTAGGATCCAGACAGGACAGAAAACTCAGAAAACAAACAGGAATATGGGTAACTGGCTAGATATTTCCTTGCCTTTATCAGAATCTCCCTCCAGTTTTCTTTAAATACTAAGAAGTGGATCTATACAGGTTATATCCAAAAGTCTCCTTCCAGGACCAAGTGTGGTATCCCAGTTTTTAATGCCAGCATTTAGGAGGCTAAGGCAAGTGGATTTCTCTGAGTTTAAGCCCATTCTGATCTATATAGCCTTGCCGAAAAGACACAGTGAGACTCTGCAGCAGAACAAAACAAAAAACGATTCTGCTTGCATATACCTAATGGGGAGTATTACAGAACTCGATGTGTCTAGAGAAAGCAAGAAGGGGTGGAATATATTGCCTGACTCTCCTTGCTGCTGAAAAAGGTTGAAACAAAGAATGACACATAAACTACTGCAGTCCAAATGATGAATAAAATTAGATATTCCCACACAAAAACATAGAATGAAATAAAATGATTATTTGGCATGAGCTAGTCTTTTTTTAAAACGGAAAAATTATAATGTTTCTCTTTTTAGGAAGGCAAAAGGCAAGGATTGTGGAGTTTTTTTTTAGATTACAAAGAAGTATATATTAACTATATTACTCAAACACTGGCTAAAATAATATTATGAAACCAAGTAGCACCTACCAGCACATCCTATGTATTAAAAACATTTGTCTACATTTGAAACTTCTAAGTTTGGGGGTTACTGATATTCAGTCATTACCTCTAATTTCTTCTTTATCTTTCCTTTGGGGGGCGGGGTTAAGACAGGATCTATCTCCATAGCCGTGACTGTCCTGGAACTCACTATATAGACCAGGTCATGAGCTCACAGACATCTGCCTGTCTCTGTCTCCTGAATGCTCAGACCAAAGGTGTGCACCACCAAAACCTGGCTAATTTAATTTCAACAAAATGTCTTATTTAAGTCAAATATCATTTCAATTTATCACAAAATACATTATTCCAAAATAACTTACAAAATATAACATTCAACCCAAAGCAGAAACATTCAAAGCCATGAATCTAAGCACCTATCTTACATTGGCCCCAAATCAACAGGCATCTTTGACAAAAGATAGGTGTGAGAGCAATGTAACTACTGAATGAAATAAGCATACTTAAAGGGGTAACTTCCCATGTAAAACTCGAAAAAAATTACAAACATAACACAACTAAATATAAAGAGTAATTAAAACATCACAATTATGCAGCAGAATTTTAAAAGTATAATTTTAAATATCGTGTACTTTTTTTAATTACCTGCTTTGCAATTTCTCTTAAACAGGCTACTCCTTGTTCAAAATTAGGGAAAGCTACCGAGCCATACTTTTGGTATTCAGGGATTGGTCTGATTTTTATTGTAGCTTCTGTTATTACACCAAGAGTTCCTGAAAAAGAAGGGGAACAATCCAATATCACATGACAATTTTCTAAAGCCATATTTAAATCTATCTAATCAACTGATTCTGTTGTTTAATTCTATTATCCATGTTAAAACTATTTAATTCTTTGACTTGGGGAATAATAGCTAATCAAAGTCTTTTTAAATGAACAATTAAGCAAACTTTATAATTTCAAAAATGATTTTAGACTGCCTTCTTTTTTAATGTACAAATATTTTAAAACATTTCAAGATTTCTCTAAAATTAGTTTTAAATTTTTTTAAAATAAAGAATAGAGTAACATTACATCTCATACACACTGACAAAGGTGTACTCTGATGCGTCTATATTTACTTTTCAAAAAATTCCTGGAGCAAAAACAAGTTAACTTCCTTAAAACTTTAAGATGAGTGAAAGATCACCTTGTCTCCTCAGATTTAATATACAGAAAGGCAAAGGCATTACTGAGAAGCTCTTGTAAGAGAGAAACAAAAAGTATGACGCATGAGAAAACCACCAATAAGACATTCTTTACTGCTTGGAACAGGGAGAGATTAATCTTAAAGAAAAATAATAAACTAAATATAAGCATTTTCATCAAAATATTTAAATAAATGACTAAAAATAATGTTCACAAAAAAAACAATGTTTTCAAGCCTGTGGTTTCATGTGTACAAATAGTGAAATTAATAACAGCATTAGCAAATTTTTCAATGATTACTTTAGAAAGTGTAAAGAGGGATGTGAATGAAACTGAATAACTCGGTTATAACACTGGAAATAAAAGTCCAAGAAATGTTTGGCATCCCTACAACGGCCAAGATGCAACACAGGGTTAAAGACACATCTGAGTCCATACAGTATAAATCAGATTAATTAGATTATTATATATTCATTTTATATATATATATATGTTACTTCTGTTTTATTTTAAAATGAGTCTCTTATAACTTATATGATCACAAAAATCTCTGTAAGTTTGCCCAATTAACATTTTAATATAAAATTTAAAATATAAGTAATAATTTCAACAATAAAATTCACCCATTTAAAACCCTAGAAGCCCTCAAAACAACATGATGACTATTGTCATCCTCTTGGCTACCCACCATAAATACATGGTAAGACCCTACTACTGAAGACACAATACCTTGGTTCCATCCAGAAAACACAGAAGTTATACTGGAACTGTCCTGGAAGCTTACTATACTGTCCTGGAAGCTTCCTCCCTACCCATTACCTTCTGTAGTACTGGACTCTGCGTGCTACAGTACCAACCTGCCAGGCAAAGTGGATCCATGGGTGTAATTGTGGCATGGCCATTAGGGAGGCAAAGAACTGTTTTCTGATTGCATCAGAAGCCTGATCCACGGGAGTCTGATCACCCTAGTACTGTAACACTGGGTCAAAGTCTATGGCTGGGGGGGGCATAGACCCTGTATGCGTGCAGAGGGGCTGGTGGGGGTATTCCTGTTGTTTTCCTACAATAGTGACAACAGTAAAACTACCTTCTAAATAGTTATGTTTATACCTATAGATCAGTGCAGCTCTCAAGGTCAGAGAAGCTTCACATGCTGAGAGTAAGAGACTGTGGAGTACTCAGGGAACATTGTGGAAGAGAAACAGACAGAATGGAAGAGTCATGGGATGGAGTGGAGCGTTGTCAAATGCTGTTATCTGGACATGGTGTGGCTGTTGTGCTCATGAACTCAGAGCAGCTATGCTTAGCTGCACAAGGTCAAGCCAGTCAATAATTCCAGCATAGAAGGACAGATGCTCATAAGGGTCTACCCTAGCTGATGATGCTCATAAGGGTCTACCCTAGCTGATGATGCTCATAAGGATCTACCCTAGCTGATGATGCTCATAAGGGTCTACCCTAGCTGACGATGCTACATGAGGGAGATATGGCCACTGGTGGGTATCCTCGGTGTACTCACATGTATGCACAATCATTACTATAAACTAAATTTAAACCAAACTATACCAATTAAACAGCCATGATCCATTTCCAAACCCACACCCTAGCTGACTATTATAGACCTTGCCAAAATAAGATGAGAGAGAGGGAGGGAGGGAGGGATGGAGGGAGGGAGGGAGGGAGGGAGGGAGGGAAAAAAACCCACCAAACCAGATTTTTAAAATATCAGTGGGGTGGTAGAGGAAGAAGAGAGAAAAGTAGAGCAATTAGTGACCAAAGAAAGTACATATAAAATGACACCCAGAGAACCTCCATACAACAGTAATGCCAAAATACTATCTATAAAGGACCATAGTCCTGGCTATAAAGAAGTTTGAAAAATGCTAAGACCCAAGCCGGGCATGTGATACACGCCTTCAATCCCAGCACCAGGCAATAGAGACAGATGGGTCTCTGTGAGTTTGAGGCCAGACTGGTCTACATAGCAAGTTCCAGGACAGCCAGAGTACATAATAAAAAGACTTTGCCTCAAAAATAAATAAGTAAATAAGTGAAGATGATGGTAAGAATCAAGAACAGTACTGGAAAAGCAAGGGGAATGTATAAAATACACACACACGGCAAAGGGAGTATTCACACACAAAAACGTACCCACACCCACCTACCTACAACCTATCTCGCACACACACACACACACACACACACACACACACACACAGAGCTAACACCACCACCATCATAAATAGCCAACCTATCATGATACTTGATATTATCTCTACAATGTCATTAAGAAACATGGTTATTTGTTCCTTCTTTGCTGCCACTATCAAAGATCAGAACTTGTGCCTGAATACCTTAATTATAATTGTTCTTTTGAAGGAAGCAGGCAAAAGCACCTTGTCCTAAGCACAGCCATTTTGACTTCAGACTCCAGTTTACCTGTAGGGTAAAACAAAGTGCAGGTTCCCAAATTTTAGGGAAGTTGAGAACTTTCCAATAGATGACCAACCTCATTAGTCAACAAAAATAATCTGTTATGCCCCTTAGTCTAAAATATCATGGCTGTTCCTAAGAACAGACAGAGCAAATGAGTCTGACGCACTCTGTGTTGGTTGACACTGGTGAGACACACAGGGCAAGTCCCTACTCCTTGACTTCTGCTTCCTGAAAACTGTAACTGTAACTGGCAACAACTGTTTCTGCGTCTGTGCTCATAAACCTGGCTTCTGCCCCTGCTAGGGACTGCCAGGAGACACAAGGCTCTGAGTCCCTGTCCTGTAGCCCTGACAGCAGTGACTCTGCTTGTGTGGTGACTTGTTAAAGTCCCTGGAACCCATACTGTTGTCTACTTCCTCCTAGCGCACAGCAGACTTAAATATAGCTAAATGTTTCCAAACTCTATCTTTGGAAGTAAACAATGAGCTCTTAGGCTAATTTAGAAACACTTTCCTGTTTAAATTTATTATATTTCTCTGAATTTAAGGGTTGTCTCTTTCCCATTCCAAAATCTGAAAAACAGGCCCAAGTCTACTTCACGCACACCCTTTACAATGCTTTTACTCAACAGCCTGCAAACCAGAAGGAACCACATATTTTAAAGGATTTAAAGAATGGCATTCCAAGTTATCCAACAGTAAACAAGCAAGCAACAGATACTGCTTGCAAAATAAAAACTTAAGTGACAAACAGAAGTTTAAAAGATACATGAATAAATGGAATTTACACTTCCATTTTTTTAAAAACATCCAACACGGAGTAACAAAACACACTATCACAAGAAGAACAAGACAGAAAGAGAATGTCTCATCAGTCCTCTCACCTGGTAACTGGGACAAGATTAAACTGTAACATACAGAGCTGACCACTGTTTCCTAAGATTCACTAAAAATTTTGAGAAAACTAAGAACAAAAAGACCACACTCTCTTTAGAACTATAAAAGAGTAAAGTGTAGGAGAAGTTTAGTATGATGTTCTCATTATAAAAGCTTTACGAGTGAGCTGGGCTCGGGAGCGTACGCCTTTAATCCCAGCACTCAGGAGGCAGAGGCAGGTAATCTGAGTTCAAGGCCAGCCTGGTCTACAGAGTGAGTTCCAGGACAGCTAGGGTTACAAAGAGAAACCCTGTCTTAAAAAAACAAAACAAAAAAAGTTTTATGAAATATGAATTAAAAAACAGTAAATCAAAATTTTATTATTCTTTAAAAATCTAAAGCATACCTTTCTTTCAAAGACCTGATATCACAGTACACAGACTTTCCCAATATGAGGTCATAAACCTACATATTTTCCTAACAACTTTACAGTTACACCAACCTTCAGATCCCATGATGAAGTGATGGATATCAGGGCCTGTTGACATACGAGGTCCTTGGGAGCTTTTCTCTATTACACCTCTAGGGGTTACCATTTTTATATGAACCACCTGTTTAATACAATACACAGTGTAAACTCCAGGCATCTGTTAAATCTGTGTCTGTACTTGCAACACATATATTTACGTTTGCAATAAAACACCACACATTTAAATAGTGAACTAAGTGATAAGTTGTGATGCCCTTCAGAATTCTCACATCTTTTAGTGATTTGTACACTAAAGATAAACATAGTAATTTTCAACATTTTTCCAACAGTTAAACAAGATACTAGTATCATGACTTACCATAATTTTAAGTCTAAAAAAGAATTATTAACTTTGAAATTTTAATAAGTTCTACTATAGCCACAAAGACTAAAATACTGACCTTACTAAAGTTTTCATGCAAGCAATGCAAATTATGAGTTTCAAAGGAAACAATATGTTACAAAGAAATTTCAAAATAAAATATGCTATATAACAACTTAGGTAGTAAGTGTGTTAATTGCAGAATCTTTTCCCCCTTAAAAATCTTTAGGGAAAAAAATTAAACTAATTTACACACTTTAATGATCTATCAAGCACTTGCCTGACTTATAAAGCTCTTAATAACCTAATGGCAACCCAGAACTATTTTTCTCTATAACTGGACTTAGTTTTAATTTTTACAGAATAGCAAGCATTGTCTCTCATGAGATGAACCTGATACTCCCATCAACAGAAGTATTAATAAAAACCCTGAGACCTTAGGTTTACAAAAAAAAAAAAAAAAAAAAAAAAAAGAACAATGTTATCGGTATTACTTTAATTCAACAGCCTCACATGCTTTTCTAAAGTACTATCAACCACCCAGCATAGTGCTGCCTTTCTGTAACCCCAGGAACAGAAATGGAAATGAGAAAATTACAAGTTCTAGGACAGCCTGGACTAAATAGCAAGACCATGTAGGAAAATGTCAGGTAAAATATTATCGAAATACTGAAGATTTAAAGAAAAAACCTTACACTTATGGACATGAGACCTGTAAAAATCTCATTTTATGTCTTTTAGCTGCAATATAATTCTAATATGGTTATTGGATTTTACAGAAAAGAACACTGAAGCTGAGAAAGGTAAACCAACTTGCCCCCAGAAAAGCTACAAAGGTAACAATGGCACCCAAAACTTAACAAGGTACCCATAGCTACAACACTGTCAGGATCCCAGAAACCTGGCACACATTAAATAAGACAACCTCTATAACTACTCAATAGAACCATTTCAATGAGGTTCTTCAACTGTACACAGAAAAAAGAATTCCTTCAAAAAAGTAAATGTAAAATCTCCTAAAGCAAGAATAACAACAACATCACCTTAAAAAAAGATAATGATCAAACTCTTGATGGACTTGGAAAATATTTATTTGCATAATTAGATACTTTGAAACAACTATAAATCTTAAATATTGGTCATTTTAAAAAGGACATCCTTAAATATGACATCACTGTATCTTTTAACTGCTTCTACTATGCACAATCAGTATTACTATAACCAAAAGAAGTATATTTTAAAGAGATTTACCACTCAATCCTTAATATTTATTTGTTTATTTAGCCGTTTCAAGACAGAGTTTCTCTGTATAGCAGAGCCCTGGCTGTCCTAGAACTCACTTTATAGATCAGGCTGGCCTTGAACTCACAACAATACACCTGCCTCTGTCTCCTGAATGGGAGATTAAATGGATAAGCCACCATGACCGGCCCAATCCTTAATTTTTAAAGGCTTTAAATACTTTATCTGATTTTTTTAAATACCAATCATTAGACGGTATCTAGAAATAATTTACCAGGTCCTCAATGTTGCCGTAGATATTCTTCTTCATGCCTGATGCTCGAGTGGCTATCCATCCTCCCACAGTGCTGAATTCCAGGGAGTCTGGCTCATGACCTGTACAATAACCACTTTCTTTAAGCTGAAAAGCAAAAGTGTAAAATTTTAAAGCAAAAATGGTTCCATTTCACACAGCATTCAACACATTTACTCCTCTAATCTGTTTCTAATATTTTTGACACATTAAACCTGAAAAGACAACTTTTTTCTTTTTGCCTAATGAAAAACTTTCATAAAATAGGAAAAGTGTGGGCCAAAAAGCACTACTCTTCACATTATGTTGTTTTTAAAGCCAGCTGACCCTTCCTTGTGTCCCACACCCTTGAAGAGACACTTTAAATACTTATGGAGATCAGATTATACTTAAGTAACTGCCAACTTCACCTAACACTTTCAATAAATAAAGCACTTCATCTTTCTTTCTCCCCTACACTAATCTAATATGCAGCAGGCCTCCAGAAAATCTAAGCAAATTGCCTGTACTTAATTCTCTCAAGGAGTCGTGTGTTTTAATGCACAGCCATCTGGCTAGGCTTCCCAAATGCAATGCCATCATTTACTTGTGACGTGGACCAAGCATTCCTGTACATTAAATAGACACTTGTTCCTCATTTTTCTGTATTAGCTTAGCTTCACCATCTGTACAGCACCTGAGGTTCAATGGATGCCCTTTACTGCAGCAACACCAAAGCCATTCCACTGAAATCGTTTTAAAGTCTCAGCCATCTCCTGTCAAACGGTACAGACACCACCATCTGCATACGCGCTGCTGCAGGCACTCAAGCCCATCAATCTGTGGTGACCATTTGACAGTCATCCAGGGCAGCCACTGCTTTATTTCTCAAGTAAGTCGTGCAGGATGCAGAGTATGTCAGCGATGCTTGTGTCCATGTAGCAAAGTTAAGTATGGATTGAAAGTCGTAACCAAAATGTGTAAGCCCACTAGCTTACATATAAATTAGGCTTCACATGCAGGCAATGGAAACTACATTTTTAATTTTGCTTCTAGGAAGACAAAATTGAAAGAACATCACTTCTTACTTTTTTCTTTACATATTCAATACATTTAAGAGGTTAGCAAGCTATCACAAATAAGCAGGGTTAAATCTAATACCAATGTATTAGATTTCCTTACAGCTCCATCTTCAAACAATGCATATTGATATTATTTTCTCAGTTTTATTAAATTAGAAGAAAAGTATTCATGAACCCCTAATACATGTCACCTGATGGTGGGGATGAGTCAGGGTATTCTGTGTCACATGGTACACTTTAGATGACAGCAATTTATTCTATGACGTCTATACCTCACTGAAACTATTAAAGAAATAAATCAAAAATAAAGGTTCATAATTCAAAAAGCTTACTGGCTTGCTCTCCATGGCTTGCTCAGCCTGCTTTCTTACAGAACCCAGGACCACCAGCCTAAGGGTAAACCCACACACAATGAACTAGCCCTTCCCCATCTATCACTAAATAAGAAAATGACCTGCAGGTTTGCCTACAGCCTGAGCTTATGGAGGTTATTTTCTCAACTGAGGTTCTCATCTCTCCAATGACTCTAGGCTGTGACAAACTGACATAAAAATAGCTAGCAAAGGTGGCCAGACTGCTATGACACTATTCCTAAATTTTGTTTTGTTTTGGTTTTGGGGGCCGGGTTTCTCTGTAGCTTTGGAGTCTGTCCTGGAACTCACTTTGAAGACCAGGCTGGCCTCAAACTCACAGAGATCTGCCTGCCTCTGCCTCCTGAGTGCTGGGATTAAAGGAGTGTGCACCACTACTGCCCTGAATTTTAATAGACATTTAAGTTTATGAAACTAGAGTTAAAATTCTCCTCTAATTTGAAAAGATATGGGTCTAGCCATATATAGTACAATGTGGTATCAGAGTTAGAAAATAAACCATATATAAAAATAATCCATAATATGATTGAATATGACATAGATTTGCTATTTGTTACTATCATTTATCAATATTCTGTGATAGTTAAAGATACTATGTGATGTTGATTCTCCCATAAATTTAGCAGCCATGTTGGAAAGGGAAAGTTTACTGGAAGAATAGTTTCTGTGTGTTGGGCCTTAGGTATAAATATAAAGTTTTATAAAGGAATGTAATGAAGACCTGGGATGGGGGCTACAAAATAAGCAATATTTGAGAGACGACTATGAACTTCCTCACTGAAACATCAGCTTTTATAATGCTGGATTTGTGATTCCTATTATACAACCAAGGAGAAAGAACAGCCAGGAACTGGCTATGGTCGTCTACACTTCAGGGCAAAAATCTGCACCGAGGACAAGTTTGGAAATCTTCAGCCATAAAAGGAATAAAGTTCAAGATACCTGAAGTGAACATGTTTGATAAAAATTAATGGGATAAGTTCTAAATGTGTTACATTATTAACATACTCTACTCTAGCAAAAACTTTGAGAGGTAATATTATCACCATTTCATAGATGAAGATCTCTAACTAGGATCTATATTTAAAGTTAAAAGGAAGGGCTAGGAGCTACTTGAAACAAGAACAAAACAAGATACTATGAGATTATTAATGATGTTACCTCTGGGAAGAAAAAACTTAAGCACACATATCACCAGACTATTAGATAAATAAATCACCAGAGATTTAATAAATCCCTAAGGAAACCCCAAAATCTGAAACTGGTATGTTAGTGATATACCTTAATGTTGAAGCATATTAAAGACCAATGTGATTTATAAGTTGAAGTTAAAATCTGCTACTCAACTTGTGTGTTTATGCCATTTTAAACCTTCTCTGAGGAATAAACAGGACACTTTAAGCTGGTTGTCTCAGCTGAGGTATAAACTAAAGGATGCAGGAGGGAGTTTAATGAGGAGGGGTCTGATGGGGATGGCTGCAGGCACAACTGTGACAGCCACTGCAGGCACAGGAGGGTCTGTGTCACAGTGAGACAAACTAGCAGGTAAAATCTCAGAAGCACCTACTAGAGAGAAATGTTATTTAAATTTTAAGGGGATATGCTCTTTGAATTTCATTTTAACCTTTAAAGAGGGAAGGAAAAACTTAGAAAGGTTAAAATACTCCATCAAATGCTATAATAAAGGATATAAAACTGGAGACCTAAAAAGTCATTCTTTGTTATTAAAGAAAATGGCTGTCAATAATGTCTATCATTCCAGTTAACGGAGGACTAATCCAGGGCATTCTAGATGTTTTTCACTGAATATCATCAAAGTTCATTAGAAACTGTAATAACAAATCTTTAACTTGTCTGAAGATCTCTGATAAAAACCAACAGATCTGCTCGATGTTAAGTAAGTTAATTACTTTTCACCCATGGAGAAAAGCTGCCTGGCAGGTATTGGAGTTTGCTAGCTGTTCACCTTTTCCAAATGTAATTTCACTAAAAACTACTCATAAGTAAAACTTTTAATATTTCAAAAATCTTTTAGTATTGCAATAAATTTTTCAAGAATTGGTCACAAGTAGACAAAATTTAATCATTTTTTAAAAAGGGAAAGACAATTAAAATAAAATTAACCACCACACATTTCCTGTGTCTTAGTAAAGGTTCAGGGATAAACTATAATCTAATCTGAACGAAGCAATTGATGTGTCACCAACAAATCCCAATTCCTAATTTTTGTTATAAAAGCTGGGTTACAATCATCCTGACCATATTTGGGGAAGTTTAAAAAATCAATTTTTAATTTCTGGGGGGACTCATTTATTTTTTGTTTTTTGTCTGCATGTATGTCTGTGCACCACATACATACATGCAATGTCCACGGAGGCCAGAAAAGGGTGATAGATCCCCCTGGCACTGGAGTTGCTAAGGGTTGTGAGCTGCCATGTAGGTGCTAGGAACTAAACCCAGATCCTATGGAATGGCAGTCAGTGCTCTTAAACTCTGAGCCATCTCTTTAGCCCCCATGAATCAATTCATTTTAATAATTACCTGCTCAGAACCCATAAACAGAAAATTTTAAAATTCATTCAAATACTGAGAAAGCGCATAAAGATTAAGGGTCCCAAAAGCAATGGCTACCCTTAGTGTTCCTGCACACACTTCCTCCTCAGGGTTGGTCTCTTCACCTGACCTCTCTTCTGCTAACTCCGACTCATCCTTGAGTCTCATTTTACTTTATCAGTTTTTGAAGTTATTATACCAAGTAAATGAACTTCATTATGGCAATTTCATACATAATTTGTTCTTATTCATTCCTTTCTAAGTCTCTTTTTAAATGTCAAGTCTCTATGACACATAATTGTCCAAGTTCTTCCTACCTGCCCCGATTTGATGAGACATACTTGATCTTACTACTTACTACCCTGAATCACCCACTGTCTATTTCTCCAATCTTCTGTCCCAATATAAGTCCCCTGAGGGCAGGGAAACGAGTTTCATTCACTACTGTTTTCTCAGTTCTACCTCAACATACAAAATCTGAGCAGATTCACTGAGTGGCCAATGTCTTGTGAAAGGTACTTCTTTCAGACGGAGAATACAGCTAGGTAAAGAGATAACATACCTGTCTTTCCAACTCTTGTCCTGTTAGCCCAGCTTCTACATGCGCTGTCAGATTGTTCTCATCAACCCAGAGAATCCGGTTCTGTTACAAAAGAAGAGAGGTCTCATTCCTATGAGCCATTAACATTTTCTTAGGAAATACCTAACTTCCAAATTCAAAACCTTAGTGAGATGGCAGTAATCAGGGAGTAAGGAACATAAACCCCATCCTTACTCTGTGATGTTGCAACAAAAGCAATACATTATACAGGCACTGGAACAGAAACACACACTCCATCTTTGTGCAGACAAGAGACTAAATGCGGCCGTTTAGCTTAGGCAAGTAACTATTTAGTCTTAGTGAGTCCCTAATTGTGAAATGTAGACAGTATTGATATTTACTAACAGTGTTACTAAAGGAATAAATAGGATAGCCCAGATAAAAAACAATATATAGAAAACATCTATTTGTACTGCTGTTAACAATCATATCTAAGAATCAGAAGATGGGGCAGAAAAAAAAACCTACCAAGATATTTAAATATAATACACAGCATCTCTGCATTTTAAAAAATTCCGAGAAAAAATAAAACACATTATTCCTGCAAAAAAGAAACTGAGCCAAGATGGTGGTGAACACCTGTATTTCCAGAGTTAGACAGGAGGATCAGGAGTTCAAGGACATCTGCAACTACCCAGAAATCCTATTCCAGAATAGGCTACTCTTTTTTTTTTTTAAATATTTATTTATTTATTATGTATACAATATTCTGTCTGTGTGTGTGCCTGCAGGCCAGAAGAGGGCACCAGACCCCATTACAGATGGTTGTGAGCCACCATATGGTTGCTGGGAATTGAACTCAGGACCTTTGGAAGAGCAGGCAATGCTCTTAACCGCTGAGCCATCTCTCCAGCCCCAGAATAGGCTATTCTTAAACTATCTTGAAGGAACTGTCATTTCTTAGATTCCAGAATAAGGGAGCTGATAGAGAATGTTACAGTGCAGCCATGCAGCCATGAGTCAGCTACTATCAAGTTTAGTCACTTCCTCTCCCAACGATGTATGACGTTTAAAAGCATACAATTAAGTCAGAGATGTGCTAATTGCTGATCTGACCATTACCCAAAGTAAACATGTATCAAAATATCCCAAAGCACGTAAAATTATGCGTTTATTTTTAAACAAAATATAATGTATTTTAAAGAGCACATTGCCATCTCTCTATAAGATAAGCTTTCTATGGAGGAGAGGGAGGCAAGGAAGGAGGGGAAGTAGGAAGACAGGAGGAAAGGAGGGAAAAGTCTAACTGGACTATACACAGGACCTATAAGGAAAGTTAAATGACATCCAGGAAGAGCAGCAGATGAAATCGGTTGGTCATTTCATACTACAAACAGCCTGGCTTCTTCGTGGGAAAAGGGAAAGCACACTTCCAGATGAAATGACACCAGAGAGACCAACTCAGCCAACAAGACCCTTCCTAGAGTCCATGAGAGCTAATCAACCATCATAAAGATCCTTGAGAATCAGGTGTGGACTATATAAATTAGTGTAAGAAAATTATTTTGACTTGACAAGAGTGATAAAATATAGTAGTTACATGAGAAAAAACCTTTTTTTTAAAGAAACAAACAAAACAGATGCAAAATAGCAAATCAAAATTTGTTTTTAAAAGTCCTAGAAAATGAAAGAAAGCACATGTAATAAAACATTAGTAAGTGTTCACTCTGGGCGCAGGCGCACCGTGAGCTCTACCTGCTGTTCAAGGAAGATTCAAACGAGAAAGTTCACACAAAGTTGCTACTCGGATTACTACTGGTGTATGAAGGTAAAATGCAACCGATTAAAGCCTTACCACTGCACACTGCTTGGACCTTATAAAAACCAGCTCTCCCACTCACCACCAGCAAATGTGCAAAAGCGGGAGCCAAGTAGGTATGCATCACTCAAATTACTCATAACTAGTAATAGTTTCTTTATAATAATAGACATCAACTTATCCACTGTCTCAAGCTTCAAAATCATTTTTTTTCTCAAATGATCAACTTACACACTAATCTGGCAGTATAGTACCAAGATCTGTACCTTAGAACAAAAGAACTTAGCTTCTGATTACCAAACATGAAGCTAAAATACAGTATTAAGAAAACAATGTCTTAAACCCTGTCTCGAAAAAACCAAAAAAAAAAAAAAGAAAACAATGTCTTAAACAGAAAACAACCCCACTATATCATAGAATATCATATACCATCTGTGAAGTATCCAAAGAAATTATTGTTCTTGTCTCATCTGCAGGACACATCAAGCCATATGACACACTTGTTCCTCCTGTCAAAACAAGAAACAAAACTATGTTTAAATATTTTGCTTCTGTGACATTTCTGGAACAAATCCCTACTATACAGAACACAAATGGCCTGCTAGCACTGACACCTATCTCTACTTTGCAAAAGCGAACACACTGAAAACAAACTCACCTTTATTTCATGCTGAATGCCAAAAACAGACTACTATGGAACTGAAAGCAATGGGCTATGGCTCCATCCCTGGACACGACTCACTCATGGAAAGCCCTAGCAATTTGTAGAACTCCAAAAACATAATTAGCAAAGATCTAAGCTAATGATCACCGAGGAGAGGTAGCTTAAAAGAAAAAAAGACAAGTCCTGAACAACTAAAAGTACAATCAACTCCTTAATACCATAATACATAATTGTCTTTCTGTTAAAGTAACTGTCTTACTCAAAAAAGCTTTAATAAATTAAAATAAGAAGCTAAATGCCAGATCATGATATTTAAAAACTAATTTTCATATTCTTTGGTGAAAAGTGATGGTAAAATAGGATAAATAATATGCAGACGTATTTAAACAACATACTCCCATTTCCTCTTAAGATAATTTGACAAAGGATGTTTTCTTAACAATGAATAATACAATATTATAAGTTTTTAATTATATCTGCATCACCTCATATCAAAATAAAATTTTAGTTGCTATCTCCATACAGTCTATGTGGGGAAAAAAACCTCTGGGATTCAATTTCCAGAAGACGTAATCTTTACACATCAGTTTAATTTCACCAGGCAAGATTGTCAGTCGCAAATACAGCACTTGTGGCTATTTACAACCACTTGCTTATAGCATCATTTTCAATAAAAGAAGAATTCATAGTTAAGTGGCACCGTGCTGCCTTTGTTCACTAACTAAAAGGAAGCATCCGCTGGAGAGGGAGTCCGGGGCTCCTAGGAATGAGGAGACCTGATCTCCACTCACCAATGACAACACAGTGAATGAAGGTAACTTCCCTCGGCTTACTTACTAAAGTCCTGCAGTCTACAGCTATAACAACAATCTCAAAGACCAGTTTAGGATAGAAAGTAATGCTAGCTTTCTGTGGCCGGAGGCACTGACTGGCCATCTGGTGAACTTTTAATTCTTACAGCGTTCCAGGATCACTCTGGTGCTCCAAAGACAACAGGTACATTTACACTTTGTTTCAGAAAAATAAAATGATCCCCACAGACATATAGGCTAAAAAACTACTAAACAAATATTTTCTTATTTAACATTAAAGCACATCTTCAACTATGACCATAAAAGGAAAACCGTGAATGGAAAGTAAACAGCTCGAGCACTTCAGGCAGACCACGGACAACAGCAACCACTATCAGCCCTTTTTTTACAACAACTACATTATAATCACAATGTTTGTTTTCAATGGAGTACAATTAAAAGTACAAATATTTTAAATAGAACAAATTCAATATATTAAAATTGAAAAACACAATACGTACCACCAATTGGTATGATACAAAGGTTATATTTGCACGCTAGATTCACAATCTTAACTACATCATCATGACACACTGTTGAAAAGAAACATGTATTAACTATAGGCACATAAATAAAATTTGCATATTCTTACAAACTAAGGGTCAATAAAGCTTGAACATCTAAACTTTTTCCTTATTTACTCGTAACATGTGAAATGGTTGTATTAAATGACAGATTCTTTTCAACTCCGTATTTTTAACCATTGCAGACTTTAAAAGTTATATTAAAAATGTCTTTCATGTCACATTCTCAAACATTAACATCTCATACAAGGAAGGTCGAATTATCAAAACCAATCAATTTACATTGACAAAAGCAATCTACAGCCCTTCCTCCAACATCCCACACATTCCTTTTCGGATCTGGGTCAAGCCTGGAATCACATTGATTCTAGCTGTTATGCCTTGGTAGTCCCCTCTAAATAGGCATTTCCTTATCATCTGTGACTTTCAAGACAATGACACTTCTGAGAAACTTTAGGCAGTTATTTCAAACTAATCTCTGAGTCTGTATGTTTCCCTAAGATCAAACAGAGACTAAACAGCTGGTAGGCATCCCACAGTAGTGAAGCCATGCCTTTCTCAGCATGGTATAACCAAAGACGTGTCTCATTTCTGGTCATCTAACTTTGCTCGTTTGGTTAGGTAGGTACTGTCAACTACCTAACTGTACCGGAAGGATGCTTTATTTCCTGCTGAAATCAATAACTATATAAAGACTACATAAACAGCGTATTTCTCATACTTCACCCACTAGTTTTAGCACTACTGCTTCTTTATTCCTACACAAACAGAGTAGCACATGAACTCCTTCCCTCTGTCTATAACTAAAGCTACCTAAATAACAAAAACTGTCATGGGTGACTGAGTGCCAAGTGAGATGGTACTACTGCGACTATCCTTGACAGTGAGGCATGAGTGAGGTTTTAAGGAGGGAGCTATGTGGCAAGGGATTCTTAAGATCAGTCTCACAGAACGTTGATCACATGGAAGACAAAGCTTAGAGGCAAGGAAACTGAAAATTATAATATTAACTGCTAAGGTCCTGGACGAGAAAGAAGGGAGTTAGGAGAAACAGACAAACTGATACACACTTGTGTATGCAAAGGTCCTGTTTTACAAATGTTATAATTATCTATTTCAGTTTGCACAGAGCTAGAAATACTCAGCCTTTGTAATAGTTCCTTTGTGGGGCAGGAAACCCAAAGTCTTGAATATGCTAAACCACATACTCTACCACGAATCTGCAGGTCCACTTCAATTTTTAATCAAACTCTATGTTTAGGCTGTCACTATCAGTAGTTTAAAAGACAATATATAATGGTTAGGAATGGCTTCATAATAAGAGCACATGCTTTGAAAGCATAAGAACTGCAGATAAATTCTCCATTACCTAAATAAGAAGCCAGGCATGGATGTATGTGCCTGTAATTCTAGCACTGGGCACATGGAAGACAAAGGTAGGTAGATCCTGAGAGCTCAGTAACCAGTCAGCCTAGCAGAAATGGTAAGTTTCTGGTCCAGTGAGAAATCTTCTCACATGGCAGTAAGAGAGAAACAGAAAGATTCCCAATGGTCCTGCCCCGGCTTCTGCACACGTGGACAAAGGTACATACATAGACATTCACAAGTATACACCATACCATATACTGGGGGGAGGGAGGCAGAAAGAAGCGGGGACAGAGAGAAAGACAGAGAGACAGAGAGACAGAGAGAGAGAGAAAGAGAGAAGAAATAAGAATTAAAGAAATACCAGAGATCAGAGATATCTGTTGAAAAAAAATAAATAAATAAATTAAAACCAGGCATTGTGGGGCACACTTCTGACCCCAGCACTTAGGGGAAGAGGCAGGCAGATCTCTGAATTAGAGGCCAGCCTTGTCTACAGAGTGAGATCCGGGACAGCCAGGGCTACACAGAGAAACTCTGCCTTGAAAAAGTAGGAGAAAAAAATTTTAAGGCAAAATGTCTTCTATGAATGTAACTTATTTAGGAGTCTTCTTCCTTGACTTGTGTGTCAGAAACAGCACACCCTCACCTCGCCTCTCCCCCTTTTATGTGGTGACTTCTCTTCTGTTTCTCTGTAGCCGTCAGCACTATCCAGTGCATTACATTCTTACCTCCTTTCCTCACTAAAGCCCACTGCACCTTAAAACAGAGATGTTTTTCTTCTCAACTTCTTATCCTCAGTACCTAGCTGAAATGTTCATAGTTTGCAGTATGCAGTACACTGAAAATAATGCATAAATACTAACTTAGTAAGAGGAGAATCTGCTTTGAGATTTGATTTTCGAGTCAGGCTGATCTTAAGCTCATAATTTAGACAAGGATGACCTGGAACTCCTGTCTCTGCCACCCAAGTGCTGGAATTACAAAAATACATGATCTCTAGCTTAAGAAAGTTACATTTTTTTAAATTTTCAATCTTATTTCAGGTGTTTGAGTGTTTTGCCTGTGTGCATATCTGTATGTCATGTTATGCAGTGCCACAGAAGGCACAGAAGGCACAGAAGGTGTTGGATCTCCTGAAACTAGAGTTAGCAGATGGTTGTAAAGCTACCATGTGGATGCTAGGAATAGAGTCTGGGTCCTCTGAAAGAGCAGTCAGTGTTTTTAACCATTGAGCCATCTCTCCAGCTCCAATTTAAAAAACAATTAATATTGCTAATAGCACACACGTGCATGATGGGGAGCACATGTGTGGAGGTTACAGGACAATTCTGTGAAGCTGGTTCTCTCCTTCCACCTTTATGTAGGTTCCAGGGATGAAATTCGGGGGTTAAACTCAGGCTGTCATGTTTATGAGGCAGTCACCATCACCTGCTGAGCCATATCACTAGCCCCAAAGTTAACTTTGCTAATGGAAATTTTGGGTTTTACATGCACACACATCAGTGGAAATATGGGTTACAGGAGTGCCTGGAAACAAAAGACATCCACACTATATGACGTTCACAATGGAAAAAGCCCTGCCTGAAGGGCACTTGCCTCATCTCAAATCAGCAAAGTTCCATATAGTATAATTAAGATGCAAATTTAACAGATTTAAAAACAACTTCAATCGATTTCATAGGTGTCTATGCAAGTATGCATATGTGTGGAACTCCAAACTACAAAAGGAAACAGAACCATCTCCATATCTTGAAACAGCTAAATTGCCACAATGTCTTAAAATGCATTGCTGCAAACTACAACATTCTTTCAAAGCTTGTTCTTATTCAAAGGAAAACTAGGTTTCAGAACCAGTAAGAAATTCATACTATATTAAATAAATTTCTCAGAGAACTGATAATGTGTTGTAAACAAACTATACTAAAACGATATAAAGAGTTAAAACAACTTACTTGGCCAAACAACTATATCAGGAATCCGCTCCAACATCCCTTCCCTGAGCAAAAATATCTCATGAAGACAATGACCTGTTTTGTGGTTAAAAAGAAAAATGCAAAACAATTTAACTTACAGAAAGCTTCTAAATAATGTCAGAAAGCCAATATGAGCAGCCCCAGCGTGAGCAGCACCAATGTGAGGAACACCAGTGTAACCAGTACATGTGTGAGCAGTCCAGTGTAAGTCCCCAGCGTGAGCAATCCCAGGGTGAGCACCTGTGTAAGCAGCATCAGTGTGTACAGCCCCAGTGTAAGCAACATACCGTGAGCTCTGAACACTCGATCATCTGCTTCCTGTGAGTAGGAAATACGAGTTTCTTTAAGTTCCTGAAGGAAATCTTCATTTACAATAGAGGGAGGTACTTCACTAGGATTTAAGGATGCCTAAAAAATAAAATTGGTTTCTTTGATTTATTTCTAAATAACAAATTTTTATCCTCTCTTCTAGGAGAACGATTTTAAGATGCAGGTTTTTTTAACATTCAATATATGCTAAATACAGAGGAAAGTATCAAGTCATAAAGTCCAACTTGGTAACAGTAGCAAAGTATTAATTGTTGGTTAATCATATCCCATAATATGTATAACAGGGAGACTATGCTTTCTCTTTGTTTCTATGGCTCCCTTTGTAACTGACAATGAAGACTGCAATCAACAATAGAGAAGACAGGGAAGTCTCAAACCTCTAGTTTAAACTAAAAATATCAGGTGTGTTTTATATAGAAAATTTTCACCTGTGGCTAAAATTTACCATCTCCTATTCTTCTATGGCCATTTTAAAATTGCACAGAAAATTTCATGTTATGTAATAAAATTATTATTGGGTAGTTTAAAAGTACATGACTTGGGGCTGGAGAGAGGCCCATCAGTAAGAGAACTTGACTGCTTTTCCAGAGGTCCTGAGTTCAGTTCCAAGCAGCACTAGGTTGCCCGCACCATCTGTCCTGGGATCAGACTCCTGGTGTGCATGAACACAGAGCACTCACATGCATGAAACACATGAACAGAAACACATGACCTAATTATAAACTCAGTTTCATCGAGTACCTTCAAGTCCAACCTTCAACTGTAAAGTTAAAACCACATGTCATTCAACTTCCATGAGCCTCAGTTTCACATGTTAATGAAAGTAACAACCAAACATGTACTGCTACTATATGGAAATCAGATTAAGCAAACTAATTGTTGTGAAAAGCACCTAAGAGCATATCAAACATATAAACTGGAGTATAAAGAAAGTTAATACAGAATTTGAGATAAAGAATACATAAGAAAATACAAACAAAAATGTCTGATATTTCTATTCTTTCTTAGTCTGTTAAAGTACTTTATTCATTCAGATAAATATTTACTTTTACTCCAAAAGACCAGGCACTGTTCTAGGCACTGTGGAAACAGTGATTAGTTAAGAGGGATGAGTGGTGGAAAGGTGTGGTCTTGCCTTCATAAAATTTATCTTATAGTTACTAAAAGGAAATAACCAAAAGAATTCTAACAAATATGCTATCTGGCACTTTAAATTATTAAAAAACAGAGGTGCATGGCAGAGACTTGACTCTAGAGGGGTTCCCAGGTGTCCAGGAAGACGCCCCCAGCTAGGTCCTTGGGCAGCTGAGGAGAGGGTGCCAGAAATGTCCAGATCCTATTGCCATACTCATGAATATCTTGCATATCACCATAGAACCTTCACCTGGCATTGGATGGAGAAAATGACAGAGCCCCACATAGGAGCACCCGACTGAGCTCCCAAGGTCCTGATGAGGAGCAAAAGGAGGGAGATCATGAGCAAGGAAGTCAGGACCGTGAGGAGCGCGTTTACCCATTGAGACGGTGGAACAGATCTAACGGGAGACCACCAAGTCCAGTTGGAATGGGACTGATGGAACAGGGGACCAAATCGGACTCTCTGAATGTGGCTGACGGTGGAGGAGGACTGAGAAACCAAGGACACCGGCGATGGGCATGAACTCTAGAGCATGGACGGGCTCACTGTGAGCCTTGTCAGTTTGGTTGCTCACCTTCCTGGACTTAGGGGGAGCTGGGAGGACCTTGGACTTAACATAGTGAAGGGAAACCTCATGGATCTTTGTCTTGGAGAGGGGTGGAGTGGGGGTATGGGTGGAAGGGAGGGGAGGGAAGGGGGAGGAGGAGGGGAGGAGATGGAAATCTTTAATAAAAAAATGAGGGAAAAAAAAACAGAGGTGAAGTTAGAAACTGTTATGAGCCATCATGTGGGCTCTGGGAACTGAACCCAGATTCTCTGCAAAAGTATTAAGTGCTCCCTACTATCAAGCCATTGCTCCAACTCCTAGAAACAATTCATGCTGAATACAGGACACAAGACAGTCCATACTTACAGACTGAATATATCACTGGAGAGATGAGATGACTACCATGCATAGCAAAATAACAGTCAGAATAATGACAATATAAAGAAATGCAAAATATTTCTTTGATTTCATATGCATAAAGTTTAAGGATTTTTTGTGTGAAGATTTTGGCTTTATTCTGTAAGGACCTCATTATGTAGCTCAAGCTAATCTCAAATTTATAATCTTCCTGCCTCTGCCACCCAAGTGTTGGGATTTCAGGCATGGGCCACTGACACCAGGTCAGTTTAAAAATTTTTAACATGACTATAAAACTAATTAAAATATTGATTATCTTATTCAAATTTTCACTAAATGTAATTCTTCATGTATCCTATCTGTTCTAATACTAAAAATTATATGAATAATATTAAAGTATATTTTCACCTTAAATTATCAATATTTATCCTAGATAATATTTACAATAATATCGGCCTCTTATTTTAATTAAGCCTCGTATAAAACCAACAGCTCTCACAAGATGAACTAGCCTCACTAAGTGCCACCAGTACGAAACAAAACAGTTTTTACACTCAGCTCAATTTAGAATCACCAAGGCACAGAAAGAATTAAGGCTGCCTGATAAATATGGCCAATTCTGAGGTTGGGATCTAGATCTCTAACACTAGAAAAACTGAACTAAACAAGCCTAGTACAACAGGCTTCACAAGAAAACCGCACCAAACAATGCAACAAGCTATGATGAGAGCTAAGAAGGCATGAAAAGCACAACTGAACATTTATAACTACTGTTTGCTTACTTTAGAGGTAGTTTTATGCTCCAGATTTACTCCAAGGGTTTTCTGGATCCAGTCTTTCAAAGTTGGTAAAGCCAAGCCACTGAGAGGGTACCTAAGTAGATAAAAGAATATTAGAGAGACGTATCTTTATCTAAAAGTGAAGTTTAGATCCTGCTTCTAGGAATAATCAAGCAGTTCCTAAAAGTTTTATTACCAAAACTGCTTGCATACTACATACTTAAAGAGTACCCAAATCCTATTCCCATGTTTGGGGAGAACTGCCTACCCCTGAAGCGAATATGCCAAGTACCCACCTTCCCAATGCTCACCTTTAAGAGCTAACAGAATACACTTTTGTTCTTCCTTTCTCTCATGTCTTTAGATCAGAACTCAGTGATGCAGGAAATGAAGCCTTGGGGAACCCATGCTGGTTACAGAGGGAGCAGTGCAAACCTCCAGTCTCTAAAACTAGCAGGTAAATTCTCTACTTCTATCACTACCTAGATCAGAGGTTCTCAACTTGTGGATTGCAAGCCCTTTGAGAGTAGAACCAACCTTTCACAAGGATCATCTATCAGACATGCTGCACATCAGATATTCATATTATGATTCATAACAATAGCAAAATTGCAGCTGAAAAGTAGCAACAAAGATTATTTTATGGTTGGGGTCACCACAACACGAAGAACTGTATCGCAGCATCAGGAAGGTTGAGAACCACTGCCCTAGATAAATAAAGTCTCTTAAGAGCACCAATACATCCCCTCTGCTCTCAATTAATGCTGTCCTAACAACCTTAATTATCTTACCTTTCATTATAACCCAAACCCAGATGGAAATTACCAGACTTAAAAAGAAATTCACTTCCAATAAATCAGAAGCATAGAGGACCAGCAGTGGCTGGATGATTCTGTGGATCCTGATTCAGAAAACTATCTATAGAAATCTTTTGTAAGAAAACAGGGACAATGAGAATATAGATTAAAACATTAGATATTTTAACAAGCTTTGTTACTTTAGAAATGTGATCATATTAATTAATATATAAATAAAATATAAATTATATTAGGGCTTAATTTAAAAAACATAAAAGTATAGGTATCATGATGCCATCAGAATTTAAAATATAGGATATAAGGGAATATAGCAAAATGCTGGTAACTTTATGCTTAGAGGAGGAACCATCATACTACCATTCCCTTTTTCATGTGTTTAAAAAATATAGGAAGAGGAAAAGAGGAATAAACTAAACTTAAAAAGCAGGGTTACCTTTTCCCAGTCAGCTCAACCTGGCCCTTCTTATTGAAGAAGAACTTGGAATCATTATAGCCCCATCCATTCCATTTCATAACTTCTTGCCTAATGAGAAGAAAAACATACATATGTATATACACATATAAGACCTATGCTGGTGCTAGAGATAGCTCCGCAATTAAAAGTGTGTGCTGTTCTTACAGATGATTTGAATTTGGCAACCAGAACCCACATGTGGTGGCTCACAACCACCTGGAGAACCCATCGCCTCTAGATTCCATGTGCACGTCACATACCCACATACACCACTCTCATGCATTCTCTCTTTCTCCCTCTCCCTCTCTCTCTCTCTCTCACACACACACATATACACACATATATATACACAGAGACACATAAGTATATATGTGTATCTCTCCTAGATACATAACATTATACTATCAGTCACACTATCAGCAATCACCCCCATTTCCACTTTAATACTAAGAAAACGTGTAAAACCACAAAGGCAAACCCCAAGACCAACTCACTTATACAGACTTTCATGTGTCGACCTCTGAGCCCCGCAGCCCTTTTCCTTACTCTAGTTCTCTTCCCAAAACACACAAGTCATTCACGAACGCCTCACAACGGGCATCCATGTGCTCACCAATGCAGGAGTAAAGCAAAAGAAACTAGAAAAAATATCATGGTCTCTCATTTCAATCTTTCCATGTTGAGTTTACCTCTTAAAACTAATGTTACTATTCTTTATTTTTATCTCTCTCCCCCACCTCTCTCTCTCATACACACACAGAAAACTAAACATAACTTTAACTCTTTTAAAAGTAACTTTTGCTAAACATTTCAAAACCAACCATTTAAAAGATCTTATATCTATTACTATTAGTTGAAATAAAAATGAGAACATATTAAAATGCCTACATATTAACCACTCTAAATATAAACTCACTGTAATAAGCAGTAGATGCTACACAGTGAGCTACAATCAATAAATTTACTTCATTCAAAGACAAATGAAAAGAAGTGTGATTATAAGATCAATACTTCATTTTGTACACTAAGTTTAAAGCATGGGAGATAGCCTGGCAGGCTCAAAATTCTGAAACTGATCCTTAATAGTGTAAGTACATAAACTGTAAGATTGTCTAAATAACTGCAGTTAAAACTAGGAACTCATTTGAACAGAAAACTCACTTTCACATGTGCTAGGAATACATCAGAATTTTTAATTTTTTGCTATAATGAAAAAGACCAATATATAAGGCAGCTCAACTACTAGCAGACACATTAATAAAGCAGATTTAAAATATAAGTGCTACCTTTTAGACATAAATCAAGTCTTAACAAACTAAAAAGAAAATAATCTTTTATACCCTATTCTTACAGTGATAGCAAGAAACTACAGACGCTATACAAACTCACTGAGGCTGAACAATGCACTCTGTGGGTAACTGGAGAAATCAAGGGGGAAATTTAAAAATTACTAGACTCAAATGAAAAAAATAAAAAAATAAAAAAAAAACCCAAACCCTATCGGAAACTCTGAGCTAGAGCAAAGGTGGTTCCGAGAGCAGCTTAATGTCTGTGCTTACATCTTAACTGCACAGCACATTCAGACTTAATGAACTTCTCAGGAGGGGACAACAGGTCAAGCCTGAAGGCAGTAGAAGGGAAAAATAATAAAGACCAGAGGCAAGGTTAATGAAGAGAAACTAAAACAGAGGGTGAAGGACCACAGAACCAAAGTATTGGTACTTTGAAAATATAAAAAGACATAGAAAAGTCAGTGCTAGCTTTATAAACCACCTACACTTTTCACCCTCAACGTAACTACCAATCTAGATCTACAGATAACCACTAATGACTATATCGGCTTTCAATATTTCATATTTCATTTCCAAATGCTAGATTTCATAATTTCAAAGACCACTGTCATCAAAATCAGTAATGCACATCACACAGGAAATACACTGGTCTGGGCATGTGCAGAGCCACACTTAAGTATGGTGTTAGTTTTAGTTTAAAAGGGTTCCTGGTGTGATCTTAGCTACTGAAATAAATTAGTAGCAAATGTTTCAGCTATGCAGCTTGAAATAAAAATAACTAAATGAAAACTGTTTTCTATTCAAAAAGGCTACATGTCAACATGTCATATTAAATCAAAATAAGCTTGCCACTATACCCAGGTAGAGAACCCACCTCTTTTTAAATATAGTAAGAACACTAACTCAAAATAAACAAAGATGCTCTCACGAGAAAGTACTTTTCAAATTTTCCGTAATTCTCAAGGAAGAAGGAAACAAAAATTGAGAAGTAAATTTTTATTACAATTATTGGTGTAGACTAAAGGTTTTTTAAACAAACACAACATGAGTATAGTACAATGAATCAGATACAAGTAACCAAATATGTACAAAAAGTCTCTATACATAAAGAGACTTTTTTTGAAACAAAACCAAGAGTTTTATCTTTGAAATAATGGTTTTCTAGAACTAGGAATGCAGAGGCAAAAGGTTCACAAGTTCAAGGCTAGTCTAGGTTACATAGTGAGACCCTATCTCAAAAGGAAAAATAACAATAAAATCATAATTTGTTATCAATAAAATATGGTCTCTAAAAAAACTGATCAAACATCTCAAGAGCATCTACTCAAAGATTAAATTTATAAATAGGTCACATTAATGCCTGTTTTCTTTCTATTTTAAGACAGAGGCTTTACATAGCCCTCGCTGTCCTGGAACTTGCTATGTAGACCAGGCTGGCCTCAAACTCACAAAGATCTGCTGGGATTAAAGGTGTGGGCTTCACCTGGCTTACTATTTTCTCCTAATCCTACAACATTCCTACATAATGTGGAAGACGGTGTAGAACAGACTTCTAGGAATACCTTTACAGGAAAACTTCACAGCTCAGGGCTGGAGAGATACTTAGTATATAAAAACATTTGATGCATGGGCACTTAAACCTGAGTTCAGAGCCCAGCGATGACATAAAGTCAGTTGGGCCACCCTCCTGTAACTGGAAGGAAGAGAGAAGCAGAAAAAAGAAGATAGCTGGGGTATTTTAATTAGTTGCCAGTCTAGCTCCAGGTTTCTCAAAGGAGTAAGGTAAAAACTGTAGCACTATACAAATAAGGAGATTTGAATGCTAAAGAATATTTGGCCTTACATTTCAAATTAGAAACTATCCAAAAGAATCTTCAAGCTTTCTGTTGTAAGCTAATGGTGTATTCTTTCTCTTTAACCCACTCAGAAAATTCTTTTTGCAAAAGTTTGAACTGGAAACGTTCCCTTGTGTTAAAGGCCTGGTCCCCAGGCAAGCTGCTATGATGAAGCCCTTACTAGGTGAGGTCCAGTAGGAAGTCTAGAGAATCAGTAGGGACATGTCCTACACGGGGATTGTGGCTCCCTGGTCTCTCTTACAGTCCAGGCACAAACGACTAGTTTGCTCTGCTACGTGCTGCTTGGTGTGATGAGCAGCCTCGCCACTGGCCCAATCTCAGAAGGGCGCCTCCAGGAGCCAAAGCAAAGCTTTGGGGATTATCCTCCTGGGGAGAAGACTGCAAGTGCCTTGATAGGATTACAACTCCAGCATTGCCAACAAGAGTAAAGCTCCACGTGTTAACCCCTTAGAATCTACTGTCCTGTCCCACCTTTTCCAGATGAGGAAGTTTACAGAGAGAGGCCATGGTCACTTGGCTAAGTTGTGAGTCTTCAACTCTGTGTCCCAGCCTCATGACAATATCTGAAACCCACTAAATGACACCCTCAGGTAACCACTTTAGTATTTTCTCCAAGGCACTAGTCTGTGTTCCCACTGTGGTCATTCTACACTGAGCTTAAAGGAAAAATTTAAGAATCAATGACTGTGGCTGGATCAAGAAGGCTGGCACATGATACCCTCCCCATCACATAGTAATGGCACAATAATCCCAGGGCACCAGAAAAACTACAGTTTTCCCAAATATTCTGATAAAAGGAAGTTTTTCACAACTAAACCATAGGTAAATGAGTATAATCTATTTTCTGGAGCTAACTACACCCAATTTGAAGTCTTCAAAACCTGATTCTTCCTACTGTCAAAAAGAAGACGGTTGGCTTGATTTTACTCTATTAAAAAAAGTTTTGCAAACTTGCAGAACCAAGTAGTACAAATATGAAAAAGAATTATTTGTTGCAAAAGAAATCAAATACTTATAAAATAGCATCACATATACACAAGGTGGCAGTATTTTCCTGGGAGATGCGTGGTTTACAAACACCATTTTCCCACTCCCCAGGCCTGTTCAGTGGAATGTTTAGACCTAGTACTGCTAATCCTAATCCAAAGTAAACTCCTTTATTTAGTCCTAATGGGAAGGCTCACTTCTGGGTCTGTACCTAGATACTGATCATTACATCCCCACTTCTCGTCAATAGTAAGTTACAAGCTTGGGGGGGTTGTCTAAGTGTGTGGCCTCTGCCATTACTTTTTCTAAGCAAGGTATTCTCATGCAAAAACCAGAAAAAGGAAAAAGATAATTCACCTACTTTTCTCTGGGTTAACAATTTTTTTAAGATCAGTTAGCTAATAACTTTTTAAATTATTTATTTATTTATTATGTATACAATATTCTGTCTGTGTGTATGCCTACAGGCCAGAAGAGGGCACCAGACCCCATTACAGATGGTTATGAGCCACCATGTGGTTGCTGGGAATAGAACTCAGGACCTTTGGAAGAGCAGGCGGTGCTCTTAACCTCTGAGCCATCTCTCCAGCCCCCAAGTTAGCTAATAACTTTTAAAGCTTCTCTGACAAAATTCTAATGAAAGACACCTTAAGACGAAGGTAAGTTTTGACCGGTCTGTTCCAGTTTGGAAGAGTGAGAAGAGAGGAGTCAGTAGTCCCAGTGCTGGCCAAGCCAACCTCAGCGTCAATCATAAACTGTACAGAAATTCTAACCCTCTTCAAGATTCTCTAATAAAGATCTTTATTCTCTGGCTTGTGATGAACTGCTTCAAGTCTGGTACAACCAGAGTGAGATCGTGTGAAATAGGAAGTGATGAGAGCCAGGCACTCAGGAGGCAGAGGCAGAGGCAGAGGCAGGAGAATCTCTGTGAGCTCGAGGTCAGTCCGGTCTATACAAAGAGTTCTAGGACAACCAGAGCTACACAAAGAAAACCTGTCTCACAAAACAAAAAATAAAAAAAAGTGATGAGAAAGATGGCAATACACACACACACACACACATACACACACACACATACACACACACACATACACACACACACACACACACACACACTTATTGAAAAGATACACTATTAGCAAAAAATCTCATAGACCAAGGTCAATATTGTAGAGGGAGAGATTTGACTGAGGGAAATCCTACAAAAAAGATTACCACCAACTTCCTTATTGAAAAAGTGGGGGGTGGAAGGTTCTCACTAGAAATCTAAAGATTGATAGGGGAAGAGGGATTAATACTATATTCTAAGTTTAACTTAAAATGTAGGTCTTCTGAAATAAATTTAAAGTCATCTTCATATCTAGCTTGCCAATCCTACAAAATTATTTAAAAGCTCAGTAAGAAAGCTTTCAAAAATGTTTACAATATACACTGCCTGCATCAGATACGAATCTCCCTTTCAAACTGGGAGTTAATACAAACAGCTTGGCTCTATATACAATAGTTAGTTGTTTAGAGAAAACCTTAACAGACTATCACGCCTAATTGTGAGATGCGACATCTGACTTAGAAAATAAACTAAATGTCGTTAGGCTTTGATCAGCACCTGAATCACACACTATCTCCTATTGACTGATATAAAATGCACTATCCTACCTTTATCTAATTATGCTGGTATTTCCCAGAGAGAAGAAACCATGCACTAATTCCAAGGTGCACTAATTTCGCTTTCTGTGCAGGGCTATGGACACTTCTGTTTCTGAATATTCCTGAGAGAACCTCTACTTGCAAAATCGTGAGTCTAATTCATCACAGAACTGGGACTGTAGAAAGCATCCAATCAATAAGCTGGAGACACTGTGAGGTGTGGAGCAGACAAACACAACACAACTGAACATGACCTACCTGCAGTCTATTCAAGGTATTGTTGGAAGAATGCAGGCATGGTCACCTGCACTTTGAAGATACAGCCTCGGAAAACTTAATGGTCTCACACAGTCTAAGACAAAATACCTCTCTACCTCTTGACCCTCCCCCAAGTGCTGGGATTACAGACACGTGCTACCATGCCCAACTTGAAAAGGATAATTTCTACAAAACAAGCTGAGTTAGCAGAAAGATGTAAACAAACCAGTCACGGTGCTTTCCCTGCCACAATCGACTACAATCTAAACACACACTTCTTTTCTTCCCTTAAGGTGTCACAGTAATGAGAAAAGCTAACTAATAAAAACACTGAATCCTCTAACGCTGCCTATGGCTGTTGTAATAAAGTATTACAAACTTGCTGGTTTCCAATAAAAAGTAATAACTTTGTTTTCCATCATGACCTAGTCTACCTGCTTGCTAATTAAGTTGGTCACTGATGGGGATAAATGTGCTATGCAATCTAAATGATTAGTTACAGGGTTCTGACAAGATGAGGGTTCTAGATAGTTCTGTGAGATAATACTCTTGTCATCTGTACAATGTGCCTTCTGACAAAACTTGCACACTACTGTTAACAGAGGTTTCTGTTCGTCCTGGTCCATAGCTGTTCAATCCCAAAGAAACACACAGAGGCTTACATTAATTATAAACTGGTTGGCCTATTAGCTCAGGCTTCTTATTAACTCTTATAACTTATATTAGCCCATAATTTTTGTCTGTGTTAGCCATGTGGCTTGATACCTTTATCAGTGAGGCATTCTCATCTTGTTTCCTCTGCAGCTAGGTCACGACTGCTGCAGACTCAGCCTTTCCTCTTCCCAGAATTCTCCTGTTCTCGTTGCTGCCTATACTTCCTGCCTGGTCACCCGGACTATATTTCCTGCCTGGCTACTGGCCAATCAGCACTTTATTAAAATACAAGTGACAAATCTTTAGAGTACAAAACCACTGTCCCACAGCATATACCCCCCTTTTTTTCAAAACAAGAACTCTGAATCTAATCTCCCTTGTTTAGCTTTCTTCCTGACCATTACCCATAACAATTTGTAACCAACACTCTAAACAAAAATAAATATCCATAATCCATTTTTGGGAGAGACATGGGCATAGTTTTCCAAGCTACTTCCTGCTGATTGGGGGCGCTGATAATCTTATGGAGACCTAAAGAAAATTTAGAATTATCAAGTCCTGACTGGAGTATCCTGTGAGACTTGATCATCTCAGCCAGCAGTCTTGAAAGTGTTCTGGATGTAGAACTCAGACATCTGGGCCATCTGCTCCTATCAGAGATTTCTCAGGGGTTCTTCTTTGATCAAACCTGATTTTTCTTGAAGCAGAATGAATCCACAGTACCTCATTTCCTGTGGAAACAAAAGTAAAACCTCTTCTCCAAAGTAACATATCTTTTGACTTAAATCTTGAAGTCAAGGGATTTTCAAAATATATATGTTTAATTAATCCAGCAGCATTTATAATCAAATATCTTTTAGCAGCTTTTGCTCCTTCCTCAGCCGTCAAACAATTCAAAGACAACACAATAACATATAGTATCCAGACTCTGTATTTTCCATCTTTATGTAGCTTTATTTTTAAACTGTATTTCTTTTACTTTTATATTTAATGTTTGGCTTTTTGAGACAGGGTTTCTTTGTATATCTTTGGCTGTCCTGGAACTCACTCTGTAGACCAGGCTGTCCTTGAACTCAAAGAGATCTGCCTGCCTCTGCCTCCCAAGTGCTGGGATTAAAGGTGTGTGCCACCACACCTAACTATTCTCTCTCTCTCTCTCTCTCTCTCTCTCTCTCTCTCTCTCTCTCTCTCTCTCTCTCTCTCTCTCTCTCTCTCTCTCCCTTCCTTTATCCTTTTTTCTCTCTAAAGCCTACATATATTTTAAACACACTGTAAGTTGTTTAGAGGTTTATATCTCTCTCTTTCTGACCACATGAGTCTTTAATTTGCTTAAGCAATATGGCTAGGATTAAAGTCGTGACTTTGATGGCTGGATTCACCCTATTCCTTAGCTTTCTGAGAGTCTAGCCTCATAGTAGTGGTACTGGCTGAAGCCATGTTTATTGTCACAACTCTATG
This sequence comes from Arvicola amphibius, assembly GCF_903992535.2. Lineage (NCBI taxonomy): Eukaryota > Metazoa > Chordata > Mammalia > Rodentia > Cricetidae > Arvicola > Arvicola amphibius. The sequence goes on from NC_052053.1 coordinate 9,050,829, forward strand.
GTGTTTCAAGGTCCCTGCCACCACCAAGAAGCATGCTGTCGACTATTCATAAACACAATTTAAGTGTTTGCTGGCAAATCCTCTTAAAACAGCTGCAAGGTATTTGCAGCTAAAGCTGAGTCAGGAAGCCTCTCTTAAATGAAATGTGCTTGCTTCTAGCCAACAGAGCCCACCCAAGAAAATGATGCTGCCAAGAAGCTGTGCTTAACTATGTTCTTCTGTGTCTAGAATTACTTCCCAAACTCTCTCAAACTTTTTGTTTTGATTTGGTTTTTTTGTTTTGTTTTGTTTTTGTTTTTTTGGTTTTTTGAGACAGGGTTTCTTTGTAGCTTTGGAGCCTGTCCTGGAACTAGCTCTTGTAGACCAGGCTGGTCTCAAACTCACAGAGATCTGCCTGCCTCTGCCTCCCAAGTGCCACTACCGCCCAGCTTAAAAAAGGAGTTTCTAGCATCATTTTAAAAACAGAAGTATGTTGGACTTAACATAGTGTAAGGAACCCTGATGGCTCTTTGGCCTGGAGAGGGAGGGAGTGGGAGTATGGGTAAAGGGGAGGGGAGGGAAGGAGGAGGAGGAGGGCAGGAGATGGAATTTTTTAATAAAAATGAGGAAAAATAAAAAACAGAAGTATGTTACAATCACAAGTTCAACATACAACAAACCAAAATACGCATTTAACTCTCCACAGTGAAAACCTTTTATAGTTTGCAGGGTTAGATCAAGGGTTGAAAACTGTGTCTAAAATAAAAGCAAAAGGAAACACAGGGGACATTCTTATAGACAAAGAAACAAGGAGGGGGTCTAGGAGAGAAAGCTGGAGTAGGTAAGGCAACAGCAGCCTTTCCAACTGAAACAACAATGTGGCAAGTCCCAGGCGCACCAGGCCCTATGCCAGCACTGTTCTTAACTACCACCCCAGATTCTGCCAATTAAAATTATATTGGTGTTTGAGTGTCTCTGGAAATTTAAATACAAGTCTTAGTCAAGCATACCTTGGCCTAGAGCCTACCCACTCCTATACAAGTTTGGCACCTACCTTGTAAAGACCTAAAAGGGTACAAGTAACTTACTCTATCCTGAAAACAACCCAAATCAGCATCAGAAACTGCCAGCTAAGGAAGGAGACCATATAGATTCTCCTTGTGTTCCCTCAACTGTGCTTCCATGGCTCTTTTCTCCTTCACTGTCTGCTTTTAATCTAACCCACCTAATGATTCTGGAAAGACTCTCAGTCTTCTCCAGTACCAACTGGAATATCTAATTGACTTCAACTGCTCCCCCTCGTTTCCTGATCTAGCAACTGGGAAAGGAACTGGATCTTAAGTTTCCTGAACTGACGACTCAGTAAATGAGCAAAGGCCTTCTGAAAGAGTCATGCAGTTCTGTATAAACTGTAAAGCTGAACAAAATAGAGTTGTCGTCACACCTCGGCAAGCCAGTCACTACAAATATCAAGCCCTAGTTCTCTTTGAAAGCTGTCCTTCAGGGTCAGACCACCCATCCAAGCAAAGGCCTAAAACGGACAAAACTGAACATTATATTACTTGATATTGTCAGTATTCTTGCTATAGAAAGCTGTTCCTTTTTTACCTACAATATTAGTAATAATCAGCAGCATTCCTTCTGCTTGATAACAGGTAGTTGAGATTGTTATTTTTGCTTCCAGGAACCCAAAGGGAGAGGGGAATGAGCCTCACAAAGCTTGGAACAGGGACTTAGGAGATGGCATAGCAGAAAAGTGTACTCGTTGTGAAGGCAAGAACCTGAATTCAGTTTCCCAGCATCCACATAAAAGCCAGGAATGGTGGTATGCCTGTATCCCAACACTGAGGGTGGAAAATGTGGATTAGGAGACCCTGTCTCGAGGCAGTAAAGTGGACAGCAATAGAGAAAGACACCCAATATCTTCTTCATGGACATGGGCACAAACACACTGTTAGAGGACTCACTCACACCAGCTATATGAACGTTGCTCACTTTAATTGCATAGTTCTAGATGCCACCGTAAACCTAACTGATGGAGGACTCTCATTGGTTAATAAAGAAACTGCCTTGGCTTTTGATAGGGCAGGATTTAGACAGATGTAGACAGAACAGAAAGCTGGGAAGAAGGAAAGTTAGTCAATCACCATGCCTCTCCTCTCTGGGGCAGATACCATGGAGCCAGCCACCAGGTCAGACATGCTGAATCTTTCCCAGTAAGCCAACACCTTGTGGTGCTACACACATGACTAAATATGGGTTAAAGCAAGATGTGAGAATTAGCTAATAAGAGGTGGGAACTAATGGGCCAGGCATGTTTAAATGAATATAGTCTGTGTGTTGTTAATTTGGGGCATAAGCTAGCAAGGCGGCTGGGAGCTGGGTGGCAGGAACATCACTACAAATCACCCCTACACCTAACCTATGACTAGAATGTCTGGCAGTGGGAGCTTAGAATCCACATTTTGAAGAAGCACTCCTAGGATTTTCCAGTAGCGTCATCCACACAGGAAAACACTGCTTTAGGGCCTAAGCAGAAGTCAAGAGCAGAAGGCTCATCTACTGAATAAGGAAGATCATACTTAAGGTCAGTGCTATAAAATCAACTTGCTCTCACCAGCCTTTTCCAAATCCACAGATTAGCACTGAAAGAAAGAAAACAAAAGCCCACTGCACTCACCTACGTGGAGTTCAGCAATGAACGGGAACACCAGGGAAGTGGAAAGGGGGAAATGGTAACGGACTACAGATGTGCTTCCCAGGCAGGGGGCTCACAGATCTCCAAAGGAATTTTTAGCTAAATCTTAGTAAATATTATCTATTATACAACTTTTCCTAGTTTTATACATGTTAGTCTTTTTATCTATCTATCTATCTATCTATCTATCTATCTATCTATCTATCTATCTATCTATCTATCTATTTATTTTTGGTTTTTTTGAGACAGGGTTTCCCTGTAGTTTTGAAGCCTGTCCTGGAACTAGCTCTTGTACACCAGGCTGGCCTAGAACTCACAGAGATCCGCCTGCCTCTGCCTCCCAAGAGCTAGAATTAAAGGCATGTGCCACCACCACCCGGCTACATGTTAGTCTTATAAGCACAAAATTTTAAATTTTTTAATCAATTAATTTGCCTCTAGCACAGGAATATTTATCCAAAGTCCAAGTATGCATGGTAAACATTTCACAGAGTGGCAACAATGAGCCATGGCTCCTCAGAACCACCAAGAATTTCTAATGAGAACAAAGATACATATCCCTGGTGAGTGTGATGCCCATGATCCTGACAATGGCCTGCAACACAGAACTGCCGGGGTCTGCTCTTCAGTACCACCCAACCTCCCGGTGCAGAGGTGGCGGCTGTTAGTCGTTTGTCTCCTCTATTGCAAGTGTGTTGTTGCCACTGAGTCCCTCTCTACTCTTAGTCCAGCTGGGTTTTCACTACTTTCTACCACATCCACTCAATAGTCCCATGGTGTTACATCATTCTGTAAACTAGGAGGTTTACAATCAGGATCTATTTCCTTCTTTGTTCAGGAATATAGCTGTCTTTACACCAGGTCCAGGTCCACTCACAATACCTGACACACTAGGATTCAGAAGTATGCAAACTACAGCTCTGGCCTCATGTCCCCAGAACAGCTATGAAATAAAATGGTAAACTTACTTAAAACATCACGAGATCTTTGTTTTAACTCCACTGCATGGTTCTCCACATTAACTTTGTAAGCAAAGTAATCACACAGCAAAGTGAGAAAGTTGATCACCTGGTTCTAGCACTAACTACGGCCACAGTAAGTACCAAGTAGTCTAAAGCAATGGGCAAACAGTGCTCCTTTCTAGCTGAAAGTAGGTGGCTTCACTGGGGTGGCATGCAACTTCCATGCATTCCAAGCGTTCTCTGGGAGATGGTAGAGACTACAGCTAAGCAGAGGTAGAAAAGCATTAAGGATTTTCACATCCACGTGACTAAGCATAAAGCTAAACAGGAAAGTTACAGGCAACAGCAAAAAGCAAGCAGCATCAATGAGAACTATCAGTAAACAAATGTGCAAATCTATATTCTGCCTTCAAACTGCTTCCACTTGCCTCTGTAGGCACCCTGTGCAAGGCACACAGATGTGCATGCAGTCAAAACACCCATGCAGCAAAACAACAACAACATCTTTAAAGACTGCTCGCTCTCCAGCTATTCCCAGGCACAAAAACCTTAGCACCACTCCTAGGACATCATGACCTTTTATGGCAGCTTATCTTTGTACCTGTTCCATGTCTCTTCTCCGAAATGCCCTCTCTCCCTCGAGAACTACTAATGCAGGGAACAGTTCTTCTGAAATGCTTCTTCTATCGTTCTCAAAGATTTATGACTCCCTCTGCACACAATGATTATAAAATTTATTACATCCTCGACACCGTATCTATCTGCCAATAACTTGTGCAATGTTAGAAGTTAGCACAGCACCACCATGCAGCACTCAGTTTCCCTGAGCACATACTGGTCTCATAATGGAATGGAAATCATTTTTAAAAGATATATATAATAAAAAAAATGAAAACCCAGCTACAGAGACCACTGACAAGGCTCTAGATTTGACCCCAGCATTGGAAAAATCAAAATTTTATCTGAGTTGGTGTCAGTGAAGGTAAGTATTTTGTGAGACAGTTAAAGAAATGTATCTGCTCCATCAGAATGCATGAAGGGTGGGGATGGAGCTCAATGCTGGTAGGAGACATGTTGGGTTGAAGCATCCAAATAATGAAAAAAGTAAAGAGAAACAGTGGCATTTGGGGAATGAAAACTAATAACCAAACATAGCTCATGTGTGCAGAGTTGGAGAAATCAGCAAGACATTTACATAGAATCACTTAGAATCAGCCAATAATTATCAATATTAAAATGAGTCTTAGAAGAAATATCACCTGAAAAGTCCCCTACAAGACTGGTGAAAGTCTAAAGAAAACATTAATACATACGTAGAAGAATGAATTAAGGACTAGGGATATGATTCAGTGGTGTAGCACGTATCTAACATGCTCAATGTCCTGGCTTCAATTCCCTGAATACATACACAAAATAATTAAAACTAATAATAATAAATTCATCTTTCTGTTTCATCTAACTCAAACCAATACGTGAGTTCGAGACCAGCCTGGTCTACAAGAGCTAGTTCCAGGACAGGCTCCAAAGCCACAGAGAAACCCTGTCTCAAAAAAAAAAAAAAAAAAAAAAAAAAAAAAACCTAATCCTGGTGTTGGTGACATGCCTTTAATCCCAGCACTCGGGAGGCAGAGGCAGACAGATCTCTATGAGTTCGAGGCCAGCCTGGTCTACAAGAGCTAGTTCCAGGACAGGCTCTAAAAAAGCTGCAGAGAAACCCTGTCTCGAAAAACCAAAAAAAAAAAAAAAAAAAAAAGCTAGTTCCAGGACAGCTAAGAGCTAGGACTGCAACACAGAGAAACCCTGTCTCGAAAAACAAAAAAACAAACAAAAAAAATTAGAAAAAGAAAATCAAGCCCAATCAATACGTGTACCTAAGCACTAGATTTCCTTTTATTAAGAAGCTACCAATCGTATAAAACCATGGCTAATTAGGTGGTATTTTAATAGCCCTGAAGCTGGATTCCAGTAGAGTTCATGCCCTGTTAGAAGAAATGCAGAGTCTGAGCAGGCCCTGTAAAGTCTATCAATCAGGTAATTCATATTGCTTTATTCTAAGGCCTTAGAATACATAAACACTGCCCCAGTTGATACGAAACCTCTAACTGAGTAACTATAAAGAGCTGAGAGTTCCAGTGAGGTAGTGGCAAGAACAGGACTGGTATCCGGATCAAAACTCCTGATTAGTAACTTCAAGCATGCTACAAGAATACATCCATGTATTCACACAGCAGTTTTGTTTTGTTTTTTTAAGATTTTATTTATTATGTGTACAGTGTTCTACCTGCAGGCCAGAAGAGGGCACCAGATCTCATTACAGATGTTTGTGAGCCCCCATGTGGTTGCTGGGAATTGAACTCAGGACCTCTGGAAGAGAAGTCAGTGCTCTTAACCACTGATTCATCTCTCGGATCCTCGCACTGCTTTTCTACAGTGAATGACAAGATGATATCTACAGCTCCAAATCTCAGCTAGAAAGCAGAACATTCATCAATAGTAACTGAGTTACTGGAAAGGTAAGTTTTCCTTATTAAGTAAGCATACTCTAGTACCAAAAATCCAATGTTAACTATACAAATGCTTAAGAATCAAAGGAAGAGTTGATGGTCTATTTTAAGAAAACTATGCAAAACTCTGATTTTTTTTTTTTTTTTGACTTTTGGTTTTTTCAAACAGGGTTTCTCTGTAGCTTTGGAGCCTGTGCTGGAACTAGTTCTTGTAGACCAGGCTGACCTCAAAATCACAGAAATCCACCTGCCTCTGCCTCCTGAGCGCTGGGATTAAAGGCGTGCACCACCACCACCCGGCCTAATCTTTTATATGCTTATGAAGCTTAAGACTATGGCCAATAATAATGACTTGCCTGTAACTCAAAATTAAAATGTATACTTGGGAAACAGATTTAGACTTGAAATTTTAGCTGAAATCTTGTAAGTTAATAAATATACTTAAACACTGCAAGCATATTTAAGGTTATTGATTAAAAATTCAACTCAGGGGGCTGGAGAGATGGCTCAGAGGTTGAGAGCATTGCCTGCTCTTCCAAAGGTCCTGAGTTTGGTTCCCAGCAACCACATGGTGGCTCACAACCATCTGTAATAGAATCTGGTGCCCTCTTCTGGCCTGTAGGCATACACACAGACATAATACTGTATACATAATAAATAAATAAATATTTTTTAAAAATTCAACTCAGGAATTGACAAGATGGCTCAGAGAATAAAGACGCTTGTCATGCAAGGTCTGTAACCTGAGTTCAACCCCTGGTTTGTCTGCATTATTATGTGTACCACATGAATGCCTGGTCCCATCAAAAGCCAGAAAAGGGTGTCAAATCCTCTTGGACTGGAGTTGTGATAGTTACAGATAGTTGTGAACCACCATGAGGGTGCTGTGGACCCTCAGGTCCTCTGCAAGAACAGCAAATACTCTTAACCACTGAGCCACTTCTCCAACCACCATTTTTATTTCTGTTTGTGTCTTGTGTTATCACTCAGCTGATTCTGATCTCAGGCACTGGGAAAGACACGATGAACTATTACCCTGAGAATACAACAGAGAAAAGAGGGGGAGCAATCACTGTGCTCCAAAGGGTTGACTCTGCTCGAGATCCTCTGGGTTAGCTGAGGGTTGAAATTAACATACTAATCTCATAAGCAGCAGAAATCTCTTCAATAATGAGAAAATAAAGGAATAATATCTGCTTTTAAAGACATATAAAGTATCTCGTGTTCCTGTAACAGCATTCTATTTCTCTGTAGTCTAAAAGTTGATCACTGAATTTCCTCCCAGATACTCTTACTAGGTGAACCTGGCGTAGATGGCTCTACCATAACCTGTGGACAAGAGGAACAGTTGGAGAAAGTCTGCTTTATGTCAATGTGCAAACCAGAGAGATTAAGACATCAAGGTTTCTTGCCCACAACAGTTTAACCAGGCAGCAAGTCCCCCACAACTTTTTCTCTTTTCCTCTAACCTTGGTTCTCCCACATTTCTCCTTGTTCTCTTACACTGCCTTCTCCCACAAAAATTCACTCGCTAACTTGCAGGCAACCAGGCTACCTTTTAAACCACAGTTTATATTTTCCTAAATTTTGAATTTCATTTAGATGGGACACTTCTAATTTGTCACTAAGTACAACATAAACCAACACCTAAAGTACAGAAGCCAGTATTCAATTATTATCATCACAAACAGTTTGAAGCTTAGCACACTATGGAGAACAACCTGACAACTTTACCCCAGGGAATAAGTACCATGGTGTAGCAACAAGGAAACAGCACAGGGAAAGGAACATGGGTTGAGAGGAGGCCAGAGTTGAAAAACCATTTCATTCATTTCACAAATGCTTATCATTAATTAGTCAAACAAAATTAACTGAGCTTCTACTTCCTGTAACCAACATAAAATACCTCCTGTTTCCCAAAGCTTTTAAATGAGGTAATGTGCATATGCTTTAAAATGGTGCCTTGAAGTTAACTTACTCAAATTAAAATTCCTATTAATACCATCACTAGGATTCCCAGCTCAGAACTCAGACCATGCTACTTCATGTGGTATAACTACCAAATTAAGCTTTACTTATTCCAAATAATGTTGTTGATGTGGAATGTCCTGTACATGAGCTGCTTTTCTTGGATAATAAATAAAGCTGTTTCGGCCAATGGCTTAGCAGAGTAAAGCCAAGCAGGAAATCTGGAGAGATACAGAGAAAGATTAAGTAAAGTCAGAGAGATGCCATGTAGCTGCCAAAGGAGAAAGATGCCAGAAACTTACTGGTAGGCCACAGCATTGTGGTGATTCACAGATTAATAAAAATGTAAAAATGGGTTAATTTAAGATATAAGAGGTAGCTAGAAATACACCTAAGCTATTGGCCAAACAGTGTTGTAATTAATATAGTTTCTGTGTGATTATTTGGGTCTGGGTGGCTGGGATCTAAAGTGCAGTCTCTATCTAAATATGGCACCCAACATGTCCACATAGCCTATGCTACAGAAATGACACTGTGGGCTGCCTTCCTAAACATCATCTGCAAGAAGTTAACTCAGGCTCGGAAGAATATGCACCAAAGTTGTGATACATGTTAATACCTCCAAGGTTGGTCTTCAGAACTGCTCACCGTTTTTCCTCCTGAGACAGCATTTCTCATTGTCCTAGAACTCAAAGGGGCTCAGGTCTGGCCAACAAGCTGCTGGGAGCCACCTGCTTCCACCTCACTTGCAATGAAATTATACATACATCACAACATCTGACTTTTTTTTACAAGGATGCTGTGACTCAAACACATGTCCTCATGTTTGGGGGGCAAACATTTTACCAACTGAGCTACCTCCCCTACTCTTGCATAATACTATTTAAAGAATGACACATGTAGATTGGGACTGTAGCTCAAGAATGGAGCCCTTGCCTTGTTTGCAAGATGCCATGTCCTCACTGCAACTCATTCTTAGTGCCAGCAACTAATGACCAAATCCAAACCAGTCACTGCCCAGCTTATCTTGCAGGCTCCTCCATTTACCAGCCTTTAGCTGTTTCTTTACTGTGTCTATTACCACCTCACATGCTATTATTGCTTGTCCACTATCTCTACTCCAACTGGAATCTAAGTTTCATAAGGACACAGCTTTGTGTACTCTTGTATGCTACTGTCATGAATGAATGGCCCGATTATATATAAGCCAAAGCCTTCAGGGCTGCCATCGCCTTTCTGTTTTTATTCCCATCTGTACCAATGCGCAACTGTCACCTAAACACAACATGTACTTCCGCGGCCCTTGCTTTGCCATAACAAACTTTCCTCACCATCCAATCAAGCCACCAAAGTATCAACAATATTTTTCAAACCTTTTTCAGGAAGAATCTAAGCCCAGAGATTTCTCTCCTTTGTGCTACATCTATAACTTTGTCTACACTAGCGCTAATTACATTACTGGAACTTGTAATCTCTTCCTAGATTGCGAGTTCTTAAAGACCAGGGCTTTATCGCTAACCTAGCACAGCCCTTGTTATAAAGCAATTTATCTGCAGATAGTCACTAAATTAATATATGCATGACTATTCTGCAAGATGAAAGCAGGAAGTATTAAGAAGTCACTGCTCCATGAAATAAAACAGTGACAACCAACACCACCACCCAGAGTAAGGAAAGAGGAGTACTATGCAAATCACTGAAGACTCCAAAACCACCCAGCACATCTGTAATCGCATCTTGCTGGGTATATACCTAGATTCCTCTGGCTCCAAAAATTCACCTTCCCCTTAGGCTCAGTTCTTGTTGCTACAGATGTTGAGACTCAGCTAAGTAGCAGAAAGTGGAAAGAAGACCTGGGTTTCCCAGCGAACAATAATCAAGTAGAATGATCACACTCCAAAGTTTCTGATGCTTCATCTAAGACATGATTTTTTGTTACCCTTAATACAAGGCAATATTGTGTTATGCACTCAGTCAAATGCAAGCATTCTGATTAAACTTCAGAGTAGTTCTGCACATATAGATGTTACCACTATCCAGCTAGCCCTGAGCTCCTCACCAGCTACACCCTATGCCATAAATGGGCTGCAGTTTTGCCTAGGCTACCAACAACTTCAGTCTCTGACAGCCGCACAAGGACTACACCCATCCCAGAGCAGTTATCCTCGGTCTTAAGACATCTTATCCATTACCTCAGAGCATTGATTGCTATCTCTTCTCTAAATGCCTAAGATAAAGGCCACTAAATTCAGTCCTAAGGAAACCTGCCCTGCCTACTTAATAAGTGTATATATAAATGTTTTATCACACAAAAGCATGCAAATGAGAAAATATCTATGCATATGAAGCCATTGGGGAAAAAATGAATTTTAAACCCTGTAACTTCAATGAAACCAGAGGTGACATATGACCCTCAATTTTACCCTCCTACTACCAAATAACCAAATTCTGGAAAATGTACCTCCTCACCATTTTCAAATAGTTTTCCTTAGTTCAGAGTTCCAGCATTATTGATTAAGGTACGAGATTCATAACCACTGTCTTCAGACACAAGGACAGCTACAGCTATTTGTTGAGAGCTTGTGCAGCATTAGCATAGGCAGTGCACTAAGCATTTCATAGTTTAGATTCATTTTTCTGTTTCCAAAGCAAAACACAAGGCAGGAATTGGTTCTTCCTGGTTTAGTTTTTTTAAACATTTTGTAATGATTTATTTATTCTTATTTTATGTAACTGATGCTTTGCCTGCACATACATGGCTGTATGAGGATGTTAGATTCCTGGACTTACAGACAGTTGTGAGTGCCATGTAGAATTGAACCTGGACCATCTGGAAGAACAGACAGTGCTCTTAACTGCTGAGCCATCTCTCCAGCCCCTTTGGTTTTGTTTTCTGAGTCTGAGTCAGGGTCTCTTTTACTATGTAGACCAGGCTAGCCTCAAACTCACAGAGGCACGAGTCTCTGCCTCCCAAATGCTGGAACTAAAGGTGTGCACCAACACCTCCAGGTAAGGAGACAGAAGCGCTGAGAGAGACTGACAGTTTACAAGTAGAAAAGGCCCTAATGGAATTCAAACCCAGGTCTGCTTCCAGTCATTACTATACTGCCAAACAAACTTTCACTTCCACTCCAGGGTGCCCTTACTAAAAAATAAACCTAATGCTTTGCTCCACATACCCTGAAACCAGTTTCCCCTCTCAAACCTTCACCCCTTGTCCTTCTCACCTTTATGCCACATGAACCCCAGCAGTTCCATAGTCTTGTTCTTTCCTGACCTGGACCATTCTGTTTATCTACTATGAACACTGTTCCTCCCCGGTGGGCTATTTTCAATACAAACTTCAAGATTTACACATAAGAACCCTAACTTAAGAAAGTCTTTATCCTAAGAATTACACACTCAAAACTGGGCTAAATGACCATGTTTCAATTACTAGCTAAATTTCTTACATATATTACTTTAGGGTCTTACAGCGAACAGTGTATTTCAGAATCTCCGCATTTCTAGTGCAGTGTGTATGCAGTAAGGACTTACAAGGGGTGAATTAAAGAAGCAGTTGATTGGTTTTTGATGTCCAACCTGTCATACAGGCACCTGTACCTGCAGCAGACTTCTCTCTTTTTTTTTAATTTCTTCATCTGTAAAATGAGAGACTACAGCACCTACCTAATAGCTTAGGAAGAAGTAACAGATTTAGCGCCATCCCCAGTACTTTGAAAGTACCCATTAAAGTTAGCAAAATCGTCTTTCATTCTCCAAGTTCCTCCAAACAGATGATCACAGAAAACACCATCTTGCAACATCTTCCATCCGAGACGGGAGATTTCCTCCAAAGGTCTTGGGATTTCATCAACACTCCTCAGCCAGACGCTTGTCTTTTAGCTTCTTACAGAGAGCAGTAGGTCTCTTCTTACAGAGAGCAGTAGGTAGACGTTCCAGCTCTTAAGTAACTAATGCTTGCAGTCTGCTGCACCTTACTCGCCAGTTTCCTCTCTGAAGTTACAACCCATTCCCATAAGGAAGTGGTAGCCTCCCCCACAGAAGCCACTCAGTGCCTTTTCCCGGAGTATCAATGATCCTGACCCCACTTCATCCCGCTCCCAGGCTTTTGAGAATTAGCAAAAATCTAATTATCTAATGGAAATCTAAACCTCCTCATCATAGATTAAGAATTAAGAAAGCCCCCGGTACCCGTCCAAAGATCTTCAATGACAGAGAATGAGTTTCTACCATCAAAAACCAAGAATAGGAATCCCTCTAAATTCTTCTCTATACGAGGTCATGAAACGCGTTACGGTCAAAGGGACCAAAATCAGGCAACCCATGCCGCCCCCTCCAGACAGAGCCCCGCGTCTGGTCCACTCTCCGTCCGCGAGCTGATGTACGCGCAGGGACTGGGATGCCTTCCGCCCACCGTGTCAACTCCTTGCCCACTCCAGTGCCCTCCTCTCCCTCAGCCCAGGCCTCGTGCGGCCTCCCGCCGCCAGCTCCTTCCCCGGCCCGCTACTCACCGCTTCTTGGGGATGGTGCCCGACTCCGGCGCGGCGGGAGTGGCGGCGGGCGACGCCCCGGCCGCCGACGCGGCTCTCCGCGCTTTACACTCATTGGTACTCGGAGCCTCCTGGGGCCGGCCCAGCAGATGGCCCGACAAAACCCGCAGCCGCCGGCGCGCGCGGCCCGCGTCTGGGTCCCGCTCGCTCGCGCCCGCCTCGCCCGCCGCCTCCGCCATGGTTTCCGCCTTGTGCCGCCGCCCGAGGCCGCTGGGCGCGGGTGAAAGGTCACTCAGAGCAGCGCCCCGCGCGACCATTCGCTGCGGCGCATCCCGGCAGCCACCGCGGCGACTGGCGGCAGGGGCCTTGCGCCTGGCGCTTCACGGGCTCTGTCCCCGCCCACCGCCTCCTCGCCCCGCCCCGCCCCGCCTCGACCACGCCCTCCGCATGGCCCCTGCAAGCCTCGGCTTGGCGCACCTGCCGGGGTGAGCAGGTTAGTTCCAGCGCACACGGGATTGGCCCAGAGGGGCAGGATACGAGCCAAACCACACGACACCCCCGCAGCCGGCAAACCTGTGGGTGTGGCGTCCTGGAAGTAGCCCGAGCGCCTGGAGGGTTATTTCCTGGGACTGACGCCTGGGCGCTTGAATAGTGGGCCACCGGTGGTGCTGCTAACCTGGCAATAGAGCCAGGCCTGCGTTTCCTGGTAGACCACTCTACCTGGCCTACTAGGTCAAAACCGATCCTCTAACCTATAGAGCCAGTGTCTCGCTCAGTCTCATTTCCCATCACCTACTGAGTGATGAGCCCTGCGCTCAGCGCTCATGTGGAGGTCAGATGACAACTTCCAGTAGCCTCCCTCCACCATTCGAGCCCTGGACATCAAGCGTGGGTTGTCAAGGTTGGTGGCAAGTGCCTTTACCCACAGAACCATCTTGCCTACCCTGAGGTGTATTTTTATACAGTCCTCAGGCTAATGGTTTCTCTCCTTGAAAAGGTGTCGTCGGCAAAAATACCTCTGAGTTTGCTTTGCATTGGCCTCCTAGGCATGGAGCCTACCCTGAAGTGTGATTAATATACCCAGTGAGACTCCGCTGGAGGAAGCTAATTTTTCCTTTGCAACTGGGTACTAATTTCAGATAGCTTCTTTGTTGGGGTTGCCCTCTCAGCTCTGGCACCCCATCTGGCTTGAACCTCTGAAAGTCCTGATTGTGCTGCCACAGTCTCTGTGAGGTCATATGTGAATCTGTCCTGTTGCATCAGGAAGACACTGTTTCTTTGGAATCATCTATATCCTTGGGCTCTTTCTATCATTCCTCCTCTTCTAGATAGATCCCTGAGCCCTGCAGGGAGGGGTTTGATAAAGACATCCTATTTGAGTAGCGTGGCATCTTTTTATACTTGATTTTCAAGTGATTTAAAAGCTATAAAGACCTAGTAACATTTATTTTGTGGGACTACTTAACATCTCTGTTCAGTTGTTTTGCTCTTCTGACTTTTAAATTCATGGGCCCTATTTTGGTGCACATACTCACACCACAGCAAGCCTGCTCCGCCTGGGTGTGTTTAGGATTCAGTGGATGATCGAAAAGTAGATATACATTCCTGGACATGTAATAACAGAAGACAGAGGTCCTTCACTTGACTGTCTGTGAGAGAAGTCATGCTGTACTTTAAAAAAAAAATGTTTTAAACCTTGTTCTACCTTCCAGTAGCATGCACATAATCATAATGACCTTTTGTCTTGCACAACCTGAAGAAAGACACATTCATATCTATTAACCTGATAAAAGTCACTAGAGTAGGTAGAGGTTACTCAGTTCAAGAATTAATGAGCTGAGCATTAATCCTAAATGTTGTTCCCTCCACTCATCTGGGCATGGCTTCCATTTCCTCATTTGTTACTTCCTTTATCTTCATCAAGCTAACTCAGGTGTCACCGGTGACATTGCTCCGGAGAAAAATAACAGTGTTGGTTTAGACTTATCAGTTATTGAGTCAAGATGTCCTACTGTTGACAGAGGTTTCTGTCCCACCCAGACCCACAGCCATTTAGTCTCAAAGAAACACACAGAAGCCTATCTTCTCCCATTCTGGTCACGCTGCCTATGCTTCCTGCCTGGCTACTGGCCAAACAATGTTTTGTTGAACCAATATAAGTAACAAATTTTTACAGAGTGTAAGACCATTGTCCCACAAAATTTCCCCTTTTTTTCCTTTTCAAAACAAGAACTCTAAATCTAATCTGTTTTGTTCAGCTTTTTTCCTGACCATTATCCATAACAACTTGCAACCAACAGTCTAAACAAAGACAAATATCTATAATCCATTTGGGGGAATGTGGGTGTAGTTTTTGCAGCTACGTCCTGCTGATTGGGGGTGCTGATAATCTTATGGGTACCTAAAGAAAATTTGGGATTATGGCCAAGTTCTGACTAGAATATTCTGTGTGGCTTTATCATCTGAGCCAACACTCTTGAAGCTGTTCTGGATGTAGAACTCAGAAGAAACTCCAGCAGAGGTCCTCTGAAATGTTGGATCATCTGGGCCATCTGCTCCTATCAGAGATTTTTTAGGGGGTCTTCTTTGATCAGACCTGATTTTTTTTAACCCAGAATGAATCCACAGCCTCTCATTTCCTGTGGAAACAAAAGCAAAACCTCTTCTCCAAAGTAACATATCTTTTGACTTAAATTTTAAAGTCAAGGTATTTTCAAAATATATAGATTGTATTAATCCAGCAGCATTTTAATCAAATGTCTTTTAATAGCTTTTGCTCCTTTCTCAGCCAACAAACAATTAAAAGACAATACAATAACATACAGTATCCAGATTCTCTGTGTATTTTCTATTTTACATGGCTTTATTTTAAACTATATTTTTTTAACTTTTAATTTTTGGTCTTCTGAGACTGCGTTTCTCTGTGTATCTTTGGCTGTCCTGGAGGAGTGCAGTGGTGGAGGGAGGGGGTGCGCACAGACCTTCTGGGCTGGTCCCAGTACATACTCATGCCCCACGTTGGGCACCAGATGCAGATGAACATGATAAAGTGATCCCACATTGTCTCAGAATGGGGTATAAAAAAGTGGTCTTTATTTAGGGGTAGGCTCACAGATCTACAGTCCTCTGCATGAGCAGGAAAAAGGAACCGAATCCAACAGCCAAGAGAGAGTGAGCAAGCCAGTGAATGCATTTTTAGTACCCGTGGCCACACCCACCTGGTCCAGCATCTCAAAGGCCATTGGCTGAAGGAGTTCCCCCAGCACCCTGCAGCTTCTGATATTGATGATTCTTTACTCTTGCAGGAGTATATTGATTTACCTGTTCTTCCTTAAATGACACAGAAGCTGGTCTCATCTGTCTCCTTTCATGCTTTCTTCGCCACCCACCATGGTGTCACTGCCATCTTTCCTACCAACCTCACAGTTACTTTTACTGCCTTTTTGCCTTTATACGATTAGAATTTCACCAGTGCTTTCTCTATGTGTGCATTATTTCCCTTAGAGTGTCTGGTTTTCATTTCTCATACGCTGCCTCCATATAAACATTATTTACATGTTTTTTCTGTTGCCCAAGTTCTAATTGGTCTTAATAATAAAAGCCTGGAGCCAGATATAGGGGTAAATACTGAAAGATCAGAGAGACAAAGGAGCAAGCCACAACCAACTCTTACCTTGCTAACTAACTCTTCAGCCAAAAAAGGGCGGAGCTCCTGTCTTTGCCAGCCTTAAACTTCTCTCTCCACCCAGCCATATCACTTCCTGTGGGTCTGTACAGACCTCCAGGCCTCTAAGGTTAACTAGTGGCTAGCTCCACCCTCTGATCTTCAGGCAAGCTTCGTTAGAGCACAAAATATCACCACATTTTCTCCAGAAAAGTCCAAAACGTCATAAAGGCAGAAGTCATATTGTAGCTGAGACTTACACTCAATTTATAAGGAGCTCAAAAAATTGAATCTAGGAGAGGGACTCGAGCCACAAATGAAAATGTCTAGCTAATAATTAATGATCAGTTGCCTCCTAGACTAGTACTGCAGTGGCCTTTGGAGACCATCTCGTCTCCAACCTGGTTCTTTCCCACTACAAGGATGGTATTCACAGACATCAAAAAGTGCAAACGGGGTACTTGTTTTTTAATATATCAATTTGCGATTAACAAACTTTAAGCAGGATAAAACAACTTGAATATCGTCCCACAGGATATTCATAAGACAGGTTTGAACACCTGTTAGAACACCTGTTATCTAGGAGCCTTGAAAGCTCAGAAATGTTCTGTGATTTGTTTGGAGCTTTTGTTAGATTGTTGTCTGTTTGCTTGCTTGCTCATTTATTCTGACATAGGGGTCTTACTATGTAGCCCTGGCCGGCCTACAACTCATTATGAGGATGTCCTCCAATCCACAAATCCACCTGCCTCGGCTCCTACCTACCCCGTGTTGGATTTAAAGACGTGTGCCACCTCTCCTGGTTGGGGAATGTTACATCTTTTGGAGGCTAGAAACAATTGCTATAGTTAGTTCTGTCTGCAGCTGAGGTAGAAGTTCAGCATCTCAGAGGCTGAGGATGGATGAGAGTGCTCCCCATCCCCACTTCCTGTACCCATTGGTTGAGTCCTAGGGCTGACTGGAAAGTACTCCCTGTCTGGGGATGCCAGGTCAGCATCTCCAGTGAGACTGAAGTTGGCCTTTCGGATCTGGATACTCAAGTCTTCATCCAGACCTCTTCCCCTGAAAAGATCAGGCGCGTCTGAGGCCAGGCTCAGCTGGTACTGGGCTGTGGAATCTTCTTTCTCCATTGGGTCCTAAGGCAGTTCTCCTGCCTTCTGTGGACTTTAGCCTGAATTTATAGGGTACCAATTGGACCCTATTGGGCTGAATGTGGGTATGCAAATGAGCTGAAGAGGTGAAACAAATCAGGGAAGAGTTGTCAAGCCTGGTGGGAGAATAGAAGAACCCTGAGCCAACCAAAAGTCTCTGAACATTCGCAGTCAAATCTGTAGGTCCCTCCCTGTTTCTGCAGAGGGGAACTGATAAGACAATTATCGTGTGTTCCCAGTTATGTGGCCTAGTTTGCTTCATCTGGGGAATTTTGCTCAGATAAGGTTCTTTGTTTCTTTGGGGCCTATCAGCAGCACCTCTGTCCTCAAGGTCTGAGCCTGCCTGCTGTCTGAACAACTGGGGTCAGGGTGAGGTGGGGGAACAGCACCTGTCCTTAACAGTACTTCCACAATGTTGAAAATGCTTTATAGTTGCTTTGTCCAATCATTGATGACTAGATTGCTCTTATCAACTCTAAAAATACAACCAGTATCACTGAAAAACACTGAGAACTTATGGGGTGTGTCTAGGTGGGTAGTTTTGTGTTTGGTTGTTTTGTTTTGGAGACAGGTTCTCAGGTAGCCCAGTCACAGATGGCCTTCAATTCTCCGTCATCCACTTCCCAAAACCTGGGGTGATAGTCAGGTACCACCAACGTCCAGCCTTGAGTTTTTACAGTTCATTTCATTTAGATGGTCACGTTGTGCCTCATGGTGACTGCATGGGATGACACACACACAGAAAGTTAATGTAACTACGCCAAGAAGTAGGAACCCTACCTTCCTCCTCCTTCGGTCAGCTGTGAAGTGCGTAAGGAAAGACGTTTGTGTTTTGCATACTAACCCAATGCTATACATGTATCGTAATCCCCCAAATGCTGTGTGTGGCTAGATATAGACAAATCAATAGAACTTCTGGCACATCATAGATTAGATAGACTTTGGTAAGCCACCTTTCTTCTGACCATTAGAAGTTCCTTTCGTATGATGTGCATTTGGAAGATATCCTGAGAATGGTAAGAATCAGGGTTGTGGTAAGAATTCTTGCCCCACTGAAGCCCCACCACCTTTCTAAGAAACCATTTCCTTACCCTAAAAAAATAGTTTACTGGGCTGGAGAGATGGCTCAGAGGTTAAGAGCATTGCCTGTTCTTCCAAAGGTCCTGAGTTCAATTCCCAGCAACCACATGGTGGCCCAGTCTATAGATTATAGATAAGCAGAAACATGATTGTTGTGAGGGAGACAGTGGAACCCAGCGTGACTTCCGTGATGACACAGGATCTGATCCCTTGCGTGAGCAGTCTCGTTCCCACTGTAGAGACTCATAAAGTTCCTTTTATTGTTACATTTGGACCGGTGGTAAATGTTTAAAAGGATCAGTTACTGTACAAGTCGTTTTTAATGTTGTGGACACCATGGCTTAGAAATTCTTTATTCCAAAATCACAGCATTTGACCTTCATATTTCCTGGTTCCTCAACTCTCTTCATCTGGTCGTCTTTGCGTGTTGTGACCAACAACATTCAAGTACCAGGGACAAGTGATCTTCTCAAAGATGGGTCTATTTTGTCCCAATTCCAGTGGGGATTGTTTTTCCCATTGGTTAAAACCTCTTCTCAGACAAAGAGGCAATTCGCTGTGAGCGCAGCGTGCACTAGCAGAGAATCCGTATCCCCAGGAGCCTGTAATGGCCTCAAAAGAGCTGTCATGGCTGCAGTCAGCCTGAAGACTCTCAGAAAGGCTTATTCTAAATTCAGGAGACTTTGCAAACCTGCCTCCTTCCTTCTCACAGACAGCCACCTGCTCACTCTCGGTTTGCCACTTCCCATCTTTTCCCTCCTGAAAGGGAAGCTGTCTGTGCTCCCCCCAAACTGGGCCTATGCTGTAAGAAAGTTATTGTGGGCATATTGGAGTACACATGCCCCTTATATCTATCCCTCTTATATTTACCCTTATAGAGTTGAAGAAATTTTCTCTCCAGTGTAACTACTCCAACCACAAACAACTAGACCCTTCGACGCTCAGACGTGAAAGCTGCTTAAATCGGTGGGTGACCTGCCGTGTGATGTTCCCACTCTCCTCCAGCATCTGCTACTTGAAAGGAACAAATGTCTGCTCTTGAAATCTATTTTTTTAATATTGGCATCCTACATGTGGGCTGTTGTTGTTTTAATCACAGCTGTATGCTGGCTTCTTCCTGGTCTTGATTTTTAGTGCCCTGTTGCTTATTTTCCTTCCTGTTAGAATTATCATTTCTCTTCTCTATTTTTCAATTTGCGTGTGTACCATGCAGGGCTGTGGAGTGCTCAGGAGACGTATGAGCAAAGGGTCAGCAGGGTGAGCCAAGTGACAGTGCCATGGGGAACACAAAAGCCAATGCCAAAAGGTGTCTCTAGGAGAAGCCAAAGTAGGAACCTGTTTTGCATATGTCCCCAAATAGAGCCCTGCATAGAAGGGCCATCGAGAGCCAGACTACAAGGCAAGAATTTGAGACTGGGCATTGGGAAGCCAACAAATCTGCTGACGAAGATTCTTTTATTGAATACACTCTTTAAGGACACCATCTGCCCTTCTGAGTATAATCTTGCATATATAGCCTTGACCTAGTAACTTTTATACAAAAACTGGAGATTTTGAAAGTGTTGAATATCCATTTTTAATCTCAGGTTTAAGGCATTCAATTACCATGGCCTATAATCACATTCATTTATTATTTTCTTTAATATGAATTCTGAATCTGTGGGGTGAAAAGTGAATATTCTGGTTTCCATGTATACTGTGTTAAAGAGGAAAGTTTAAATTCATATAACAGAAATTTTTATTATTATTATCTCTAATACTCTGTTTTTATGATGAGCATATGCTTTTTAAAGATTTACCTACTAAACTCCATGGAGAAGCCACCAGCCTGGGTGACAAGAGAGTAGACACAAGGCTGGACAGCAAACGAGAAGACACTGCAAAAGCAAGACTGTTGTGGTACTCAAGTCCACTGGGAAAGACCAAACACTTAGACGCAGTTCAAACCTAGATTAAATTAATGTATTCGTACTGCTAGCAGAAAGATGGCAGCCTTAGAGCCAAACAGCGTGCCAGGCCAAAGGGTGCTAAAGGAAGTGTTTGGAAATGTGGATATCAAAGCTGTGTGTTACGATTATCTGCAGAATCCGCAGCTGGGCAGGACAATGCTTTACTCCTCTCAGTTTCTCTTTCTCATTGTACAGTAACAAAAAGACCCTTCCATCCCAGTCCCACGGCATAAGCAAATTCACAAAAGCAGAGAGCAAGCCGTTAAATACTTCGCAGCAGGAACACCGTTAGCCTGTGTTTGTTTCTGGGTTTTGGGTTTGGGTTTTTTTTGTTTTGTTTTGTTTTTCAAGACAAGGTTTCTCTATATAACAGTCCTGGCTGTCCTGGAACTCGCTCCATATAGACCAGGCTGGCCTCAAACTCACAGAGATCCGCCTGCCTCTGCCTCCTGAGTGCTGGGATTAAAGGCTGCGCCACCACCCACTCATTATCCAGTTTTATCTCACCTGCAGGTCTCTAAGTTCTCACAGGCATCCAGGACAGGTCAACAGCCCTTAAGGGATACCTAGTAGCATATTAAGTTTCTTTAGCCATCACAGGGGAGTTATGTATGAACTCAGGTCTGAGCTCTCTGGAGGAAGTGTAATTAATTGGCTTGGACAGAGCAGGAAACAACACAGTGCCCTCAGGTTAGGATTGGCTGTCAGAAGACAGGTAACGAAAAAGCAGAGTTTTGGAAAAAGAGGTGTCTGATTTCACCCAAGACAATGGACACATGAAGAAATTGTCACTTTGCCATCGTCTTCAAAGGGGAGCTTGCACCTTCAGCTAAAGAGCAGGACTCCTACAGTCATGGAGAGCAACACCCCCCGTCCCAGGAAGACTGACAAGAAATGGCGAAAGTTGTCTCAGAAGCAGGAGGAGGAGGAGGCAGCCAAACAGGGACCTGTGGCCATGAGCTTTGCCAATGACTAGACGCCTCATTGGCAGGGGAACAGCCAAGAGTGACGTCCACATGCGACAGGCCAAGACCGATGGCTGTGTGCCTATGCTTAACAAGCAGGGCACATTCCATAGAGGAGGCCATGTATGAAATCTGAGCCAATGAACTCTGGCAGAGTGGGGAAGAATTGCCAGTTCCCTCCACCAGGCATCCCACCTCACTCCCTTTGACCTCCAGTAAGGTGGGGGCACCGAGGGACAAAGTTGCTGCTATCAAGACCCATCCAGGAGCCCCATTTCCAAACTATAAAGTCCTACCAGTTGTCAGTCAGGCTGGTGGAGAAGTGGTCATTTGTCACTATTGCAGCTTGGATGTGTTGGATGTGGGAGGGGGAGTGTGGGACTGTGGGGAGAGGGGGGAGTCAGTGGATGGGTAGGTGTTTAACCTATATATTCCCTACAATCATTGGAACTTTATTCCCCATGGAGCTAGGGTTACATTACATTGAATAAACACTGCTTGATCCCAGGGAGGGAGAATTCATCCATTTAACCACAGCTGAAGTTGGGAAAGGTTGCCAATGTAGGGAAGGGTCCCAGAATGAACTCCTGAGAGCAGGGAACAGATTGGTAGAAGGTGATTATCGAGAAGCTTCCAACAGAGAAGCAGGGCGCCAGTTGGAAAAACATGATGCAGTTGTGATTGATAAGGACCACGAAGTGGGCTAGGCGCCCCTGCAGCCAGGAGTGCGGGGAAAGCAAAGGGAAGCCACGTGAGTAAATAGGGGGTGCTGGTTCTATCTGACCCTTATAATGCACAGTCTTCTGGAAAGTCAGGCGTTGAGGGCTACCTACTGGCCTTCCCATTTGTACCTCAACTACCTTTGCAGTGGTGGGAAGCAGAATCACAGGGGCTAACCATAACTTTCTAAAGACAACACCATCATTCAGTGGGTTGGCTTAATTTGTAGATCCTAAAATATCTAGTCTTGCTATCTAACTTTCCAATCCAGATTTCAGAATATAAATTCATAACATTGCTGTGAAAATGTTTGAAATTAAGTTTTATCTTGGAGAAAATCATAACATAAAACATAGATTTTATGTTATGAAGGCCAGTCATATAACTTGCCTAAAACCCAAATGTGTTTCAGCTAAATCACATCTCCTTAGGATCAATCGGTGAAGAGGCAGGTAGGCTCCTCCTTCCTAACCTTCCAATAAGATTGTTAAGATTGCTTTGTCCTGGTGCTTAGAGAAATGGCTCAGTAGATAAAGCACTAACCACACAAACACAAGAACCAAAGTTCATATCCCCAGACCTATGCAAAGCCTGATACAAAAGCATACGCTTGTAAGCCCAGTGCTACTACAGGGTGGTAGACACAGGAGAATCACTAAAAGCTCATGGACCAGCTACCTACATGCACAGTGATGAACAATAGGAAACACAGCCTTAAACAAGGAAGAAGGTAGAGACTTGCCCCAGAGGTTAACATATGACCTCCACACATGGACCATGGCCCACACTTACAAACATACATTCATCATACTTACTACACATGCACACACACACAAAGATTGCCTTGTCCTATGGAAGAGTATGATGATTTGGACTGATGTACAGTTAATCCAATGCAGTAGGAAGCATGAGACATAAGTAGATTTGAGAATATATAAAACAAGGCTGGCCATGTTAAAGTGGGGTCATGGGTTATACAAACAAGGAGACTCGTATACTTACTCCTTTTGTATATGTTTCAAATTTTCCTTAATAGAAATTTAAAGAATTATATTCAATAGGCAGGCAAAATGGCTCAATGGGTAACCTGCCACAAAGCCTAATAACCTGAGTTTAACCCCTAGGATTTATATGGTGGGAAGAAAACCAACTCCCACAAGTTGCTCCCTGATCTCCACACCCATGCTGTGGCATGTGCATGTCCACACACACACACACACACACACACACACACTAAATAAATAAATAAATAAATAAATGTAATTATTATTATATTTAATTTTTAGTGTAGCCTATATTTTTATTGCTATTCTAAAAACAATTCTATTGTGAAAAATCTAGAAAAGATAAGCAAGTATCAAGGTGGAAAAATGTCCCTGTTCTTGGCATTTCCTGACACTTAGATATCAATATGCAAAGTTGCCACCCCAGCAATGTAAAGGGCATTTTTGTGGCATCAGCCCATCATTAATTTTAATACCAGTTTCCTCTGTATTATAGAGACTGATATCCCTTTATGTTTTGGTGAGAGATGAGAAAAAAAAGTCGTTAAAAAAAACAACAACATTGTACTATTTAGCCACTATCGATTGTGTGGGTTTCAAGATGAGATTCAGGAGTGAACTAGGGTGAGCAGAGCCATGTCTTCATCCCATCCATTGAAGGAATTGTGTGACGGAACTAAGATATCTAGTCAAGTTCTATCCCCAGAGTCTGGTAAACCCTCCGGACCAGGGCACTGAAAGCAACTGATACCTGCAGAAAATCATCCTAACCAGAGAGACAGTGTTTCAAGTTACATTTGTAGATTTTGGCTAACAACCACTGGGTAACAAAATTTAGTAGCTTAGAACAACAAAAAGATTGCCACATTTGACATCTCTGAGGGTGATGAACAGAGGAGCAGCTTAGGTAGGTGGTGCTGGCTCCCAATCTCTTAAGAACTTGCAGCCGCGCTGTGAGCCAAGACTTAACCGCTGAAACAATCCACTTCCAAGTTCATGCTCAAGATGGTTAGCCGACCTCAGCTCCTTGCTGCAACAGCTGTCGGGAGGTTGCCCGAGTGTCTTGACGACATGGCTGTTTCCCCCTAAAATGATCAGACGGAGAGAAGTGAGAGAGAAAAGGCATTAAGAGGACCCACAAAGGCGAGGGTGTCTCGCAGTGAGAGGATCTGCATCGTCTGTCATCTGGTGTAGGAAGTGATATGCCATCACCCTGCCTTTTCCTGTCGATCAAACGTTGTCAAACCAAACCAAACAAGGGTGTGAATACTGAGACGTGGATCACTGGGTGTGTTTTAGAGGCTGGCCACCACATTAGGATGGAAAGAAAAAGATAGTGCCCCTTAGCACTTGAGATAAGTAGAGGAATAGAGATCTGCAAAAGAAATAGCTTGGACTTTTTTTTTTTTTTTAAAAATAAAGTCAAAGAAAGGGGACCAAACAGTGACTATCAAGCATTTAAAATATTGACACTTTTTGTTACAGATGTCTGTATTTAAGAGCAGAGACACATTACTAAACACCCAGTTCAGGAGCTTCCTGACTCACGATATTCTTAGCTGTAGAGAACAGTGTTAACAAGGACGGCTAAGTTCTCGGTTCTCCCTACCTTTCTTGGGGTTAGCTAAGCTCCTGGCTTTTAGTCCCACCCGCCTCTGCCTTGACACAGCTGCTCTACTTCAGCTTTTTTGTTGATTCAGAAATTTGACCACCCTGAGAAAAGAACCATGGAGGTTTGTGATTGCAACGAACCTAAAATTGCAAGGTTTAGGAGGGCAGAGGCAAGCAGCGCTCTGTAAGAGTGAGGTCAGCTCGGTCTCCTGGAACTGGAGTCACACAGACAGTTAGTTGTGTATTACCATGTTGGTTCTGGGAACTAAGCCTGGTCCTCTGGAAGAGAAACCAGTGCTCTCAACCACTGAGCCGTCTGCTGCAAGTGGTTTTGAAAGGATAGTTTAAGGTTTCCTCGAGAATGCCTGAAGTCAGCCCAAAATGGGTCTGATCCCACTTTCTCCATCAATCCAGTAACTTCACAGTCATTGATGTGGTTGAGCCTTCAGAGAGGGGGTGACTTCCAGCCTACCACGGGAATCCCATTTACTCATCAATGGTATTAATCAGGTTGCAGTAATAAAGCACAGTCTTTGGACAAATACCATCACGTCAAAACAGAAGCAAATCCATACGAGACTAGCCTGAAACATGGTTAACTATGCAAGCTGAAGAACGGTCCCTGCGGCCTGAAACGGAGGAAAAGGGAAAGGTGAGTGGCTTCTCGGTGCCTTCATACCAGCAATTGTGGAAGAAATAGTCTATAACGATTTTATTTATTGCTAAAAAAATTTAATCATTCATTTTTTTTCTACAATCAAGGGATAATAAATTGATTCTGTTGAGTGGAAAGAGTTTGATGCATATGACCATTCCTCCTGAGTCTAATAGCCAATATCAATCATCCCTCCTCCCCACAGCGCCCTCAGCGGCCCACAGTCCTGATGTTTTCTGAGTCCCCTGATGCTATCAGAACATGTGGAATTAGTGTTGCCAGGTGTTTTCTTCTCGTCACGATAATTCATTGGTATCTCTTCAAGGGAGGTCTTCACTTTAAAAAATACAGCATTTATTCCCAGCAAAGGTAAAAGATAATTTCTTAATCCCAGAAGAAAGAATTAACCAGGAACAATAGTATCTCTCTTCTGGCTCACTCTTTGTGAGTTATTATGTTTATACACCAGATTACGAAGGTTTTCTTTCTTGGTTCACTTCAACAGACACTTTTTCCCAGGGAAAGTCATGTTGCTGATGGAGGCAGTGGGGTCCAGTTCCTTCTCTTGTTTGTTTTTGAAGACCTCCCACAGCCTGGCTTGTTCTGTGATGGTTGTTCTGTGCCGTTGGGAGATGTCAGGGAGAGGACAGCGATAGGAGGGTGGGGGAAAGTCTCACTTCATGTGAGCTTGTAATAGCAAACTCAAATACTCTCGCGGGGCTATCTCCCCAAGAATCAAAGGGTGACGTCAGACACTTCGTTAATAGCAAGTTTTGATGGGCCAGAAAGATACCATGAGAGCACCAGGCCCCTCAACACAAGGGTTGGGACAGGCCAATGGAACATTCTACATCCAGAACCAGTTATGTCTTTCCATCCAATTCCTTACTAAAGGCCAGTTGACCCCTGTGGCTCCCAATGCTTAAAATGAACATTTGAAAATACTCCTCTATCTAAGAAAAAAAGCTAAGGATATTATAAAAATATGTCTGAAGGTTTGCTGTTGTTTGTCCATTTGTAATTTTTTAAATTAAATATGTGGTTTTAATAAATTAATTTAAATTTTAATTAAAGTTATTAGCGAAAAAATTCTGTTTTATACCTTGGAAGATAAAATGTCCTAAAAAGTAGTAAAAGGGTGTATCTGATACACAATGCTAAGAAGACTATTTAAAAGAAAACTACAATTTCTCTTAATTTTGATGCTGCAAAGCAACAAATGGCCTCCTTATTATATTGAAACTCGCTCTGTAGACCAGGTTGGCCTCCAACTCACAGAGATCCGCCTGCCTCTGCCTCCCAAGTGCTGGGATTAAAGGTGTGCACCACCACTGCCTTGTGATTGGTTTTATAAAGACCCGAATGGCCAATAGTTAGGAGGATAGACTAGGCAGGACTTCCAGGCAGAGAAAGGAAGTCAGAGGGATGAATCTAGGCACACAGGAGACACCAGTGGACATGGAACAAGTTGGACATATGGGACAGAGGAAAGATAACTGAATCATATGTTGAGATGTAGATTAATAGAAACAGGTTAATTAAGTTAGAAGAGCTAGCTAGAACAAAGCCTCAGCTAAGGCCAAGCTTTCATAATTAATAATAAATCTCTACGTTACTTGTGAGTTGGTGGTCCGAGAAAAGTCTGACCACAGCACACAGCCCAGCATCACAAGGAAGGTGTGACCTCTGAGGCAGCTTATGTACATCTCAGTATGTCAGGGAACTGTAAGCCTCAAAGGCTTGCTTGCCCCCAGGGGTCCACCTCCACCCCGACAGGCCTCCTGTCCCCAAAATTCCACAGTCTTTCAAAATAGTCCTGCCAGCTGGGGACCAAGTGTTCAAACATGTGAGCCTGTGGGAACACTCTATATCCAGCGCCAGCAAAGCCCATTGTCCAGAATTATCAAAGAGTACCAAATGCTTTAAATGCACATGTGATCTTTAAAACATATTGGGTTCTGTTTGTTCTCTCTTGACTACAGGAGTCCTGCTGCAGAGAGCAGGATACATGGGTCCCAAAAGCAACAACTCGACGTGAGAAATCATAGCCTTCTCTACGCTGCCATGATTTATCCGGCTCTGTGTTGAGCCAGGACGGGCTGGAATGCATAGAGGAATTAGCCATTGTCTACAGGCCAAGTCAAAAGTCTCATGTCATTTCTAGGATATATTATTTCTGCTTGCAATTAGAATCGCTGTGTAGTTTACCGTGTGCACAGTGATTACTTACACACTCTTCTCATGCACAGAGTCAGTGTCCCCAAAGTTACGAAAGTGGCTACTCTCCTCCAGTCTTGAGTTACAGACCTGAAAGCTTTCCACGTGTGTCCATTTTCCTGCTTCTAGTCCAGCCGTCACCATGGTTTCACCAGAAGTGGAATCACCTTTTCCTCACCATTTCCACTACCACAGCCCACATCAGGTCACGCCTCCTCATTCCCGCACCATAGCACCTTCTCGGGGCCCTCTGTTGTTAATCACGCTGCACACTTCCCCTGGAATCATGTTGTTAGTTTACCACGCATAACATTCTCTAAGCAAATCTCCCTTCTCCAGACCTTAGCAATTTCTCCAAACTAAGACTACCCCCAAGGACCTATGGTTATATCCATACAACTCAGCACTCAAGTATTTTCAGATAATTCAATTCAGTTCATCTTGTCTTCCCTGCAGAAAGAGTTATCCCATATTTCTTGGAAGCTGCTATGCAAGATTTTTACAAGAATACCTCTCAAATTCAAGTGGTGCTCAGTTGGTGCCGGGAACGTAGCTCAGTGGTGCTGTCTGGCACGCACAAGGCTGTGGGTTCCGTCTCCAGGACCACAGACAATAAGACAAAACAAAAAACAAATACTGCCCAATCATGACGACTTAAAGTTCGTCACAGAATGTTCTATACTATGCTATTCTTTTCAATCACTCACCAGACATTTTAAAGCTATCCCTCTTTTCCAAATATCATGCCAAGTA
This sequence comes from Arvicola amphibius, assembly GCF_903992535.2. Lineage (NCBI taxonomy): Eukaryota > Metazoa > Chordata > Mammalia > Rodentia > Cricetidae > Arvicola > Arvicola amphibius. Next base: position 9,079,202 of record NC_052053.1, read on the forward strand.
ATGAATACTCCCTGCCTTCAGAGGGTTTGTGGGAGCACCTGACAAACTCATTGCAGTGAGAAAGTCCTTGAGACCACCCAAAGAGAAACCTGAAGTCCGACTGAGTATCAGTATCCCTACTGGATTTTACAAGCCGGTGGCTATTAAGAACATTAGAAAGAATGCTCCCAGAGGGAATCTGGGGAGAGATTGCAGTCCCTGGTGTTTTCTCATGAGACAGTCAGTAGGTCTAATGACTAGTACAAGCTGGCCTTTTAAGAAACTTGACTAGGAATGGGTGCGTGGCAGTCAATAGGACAAAACACGAGAGATGAAATGTTGAAGGAGCATTATCTATAACAAAGACTCTTGAACTTCTTTATATACTAGAAAACGTGGTCAGATAGATAGTAAAGATTCAGATGAGTTCAAGGAGCAGGTGCTTGATAAAGCTGGATAACTGAACAGGCAAGCGGAAGAAGACAGATGGGAGACAAGGATGTGAGGTAGAATTAACCAGAGAAAGGAGGTGACTTTGTGATGGGCAGGAAAGAAGAGAAAGAGAAGGCAAGCAAGACAGAAAGTTGTAGGTGGTGGAAAAGTTATTAGTAATAACATTAAATTAGTATTCCTCGGGGTCCCTATTCTATGCCAGCACTGCCATTATCAGTTTATATCATGCTGGGAAGTATAGCCTCTCGCACAGTCTCAGAACCTAAGCCTCTATACACCCCAAAGTTTCTAATGAAATGCATTCAAATTAAACATTTCTTTCGAAAGACATCAACAATTTGATTCCCTCCGTTAATATATATATATATATATATTTGTATGTGTGTAATTATGCACACATATACATATGACTCCTAATGGCATTCTGCTGTACTCACAGACCAGCCTTGCTCTGCTGTTATCACAGAGGCTTCCTCCTGCAGAGAGGGGAAGAGACATCAAGATCCACAGCTGGACCGTGTGCAGAGAGTGAGAACACTCAGCCCTAAGTGAGATGTCCCCATCAAATCCCTTCCCTCAGAGCTCAGGGAACCCCAAGGACGAGGACGCAGAGTGTAAGAACCAGAGAGGACGGAGGACACCAAGGAAGCAAGACTTTCTAATCCGTCATGAGCAGAGCTCATATGAGCTCACAAAGACAGAGACAGCGCGTACAGGTCTGCACCAGGCCCTCTGCATAAATATTATGGCTCCCAGGTAGCATTTCCTGGGATTCCTGCGTGTGCAAATGAGAGGACTTCATTCTTGTGCCTTCACCTGGGCTATTTTCCTCCTGTTGATTTGTCTTGTCCAACTTTGATATGATAGGGTTTTTTTTGTTTTGTTTTTTGTTTTTTGACTTGTTTTGTTTACTTAGTTGTTGTTGTTGTTGTTGTTGTTGTTGTTGTTGAGAAAAGGTTTCTCTGTGTAATATCTCTGACCGTCCTGAAACTTTCTCTGTGTAGACCAGTCTGGCCTTGAACTCACAGAGATCCACCTGCCTCTGCCTCCAAAGTGCTTAGCATAAAGGACCTGGGTTTGGTTCCTAGAACCCACACTGTGGCTCACAACCATCTGTAACTCCAGTTGCAAGAAATGCAACTCTTTCTTCTGACCTCCATGGGCACCAGATACGCTTGTGGTATACATATATACACACAGGCAAAACACTAATGAATGTTATATAAAAAGTAAATAAATCTCTCTTTATAATTTAAAGAAAATTTCTTTGGCAGCCTAGCCAAAACTGCAGAGCGTCTGGGTGTGGTGGCTCACCTGCAAGGCAGCACTTAGGAGGTAGGAAGTTCCAGGCCAGCCCAGGCTGCAGTAACAACAATAACAACAACAAATGTAAGTGCCTACGTTAGCATAAACTTCAATTGCTATAGTTGGTGATGCTTAGTCCCCCAGGCAGGATCTAAATGGGGGGACAGGGAAAGAAAGGTCTAGAGTTGCCAGCTCTTGGAGAAGAGGCACACAAATCCTCAGAGATAGCCACCATTCTCTACAAGTTGGTTTGTCCCTGTTGCTCCCCTGTAGGGCAAGCAGAGGGCTTGCTGTATTCTCACAGCAGAACAAGATTCATCCTGACCGAGGGTTTGGGGAACTTTAAATAGCCCACGCACGTGTCGGCCTTCAAGCCCCATCTACAGAGAAGCAAATTAAGAGAGTTCAAAGCAAAAAAGAAGGCATAAGTTAATTTTCAGAGATGTCAGCTTTGAGATGCTTCCACTTGGAAGCACACAGAGAGAGGAAAAGGTGCCAGCTGCCTATCTGATGATTTATCGCAGAACACGAAGATCTTTGGGCTACCTGATGCCCATGATTGGGTAATTACTGTAGTGCTTGCTACTTGACCCAAGTGGAGCAGAAACAAAGCCTGGGATGCTTTCAGGGCATGGACTGGACAGAATGTAAAAAGTCCAAGATGACCAGAAGGTTGCAAGAGGGACCTATGAAGGGTTTAGGATTAAGCAAGGGATGGGGAAAGCACCTGGAGCAATTGCAAAATCAGTTCGCCCTTGTTTTATCTTTCACAAACTGGCCTCAACCCAGCCTTTAGCTAAGCGGTAGCAAAAATATTCTGGGTTCAACAGCTGGGTCAAGGTGTCAGAACAAGGCCTGGAACAGTCAGTGCTAACTTCTCATTTTCCTCTTTAACCTGTCTGTTATCTTTGTTATACTTTATAGCATAAGTACTCTCTCACTCCCACCAATATTGCCTCTTACCCCCTCTTTGCCCAAATATATATATTTAAGTGTAATAAAACCCCAAAGTTACAAATTTGTACAAGGAAATACAAGAAAATTATTGACCCCCCCCCCCCCGCCAGCAGTGGTGGTACACACTTTTAATCCCAGCAGAGGCAGGAGGATTTCTGAGTTCAAGGACAGCCTAGTCTACAGAAATCCAAAGTGAGTTCCAGGGCAGCAAAGGCTACACAGAGAAACCTTGTCTCAAAAAAGGTTGGGGGTGCAAGGTTGTTGCTCCATTTAATAGCGAGTTGAAACATCTGTTCTGTGTGTTTGTTTCTTGCTCCATCCTGGACTTGCTTTTATACTTTTTTTTTTTCAAGCATGAGAATGTGACCAAAGAGCACATCAGGAACATGTAGGGAACTAGAGAGAGTCACCTCAGTCACGTCTGCCAAGTAGGTAAAGAATCTCTTGTGAGCACCATGGTGCCTATACTCAGTATTCACAAGCACGGACCTTTCTTAGTGGATGCCGCTCATACCAGAACTCTCAGGGTTGTCTACGGCTCATCCGCTGCTATCAAACAACGCTTGCTCAACTCTCAAAGCCTTGTTGTTGTTTTTAATCATAAAAATAAAAGCATTGTCTAGCCTGTACTCCACACAGTGACACTAATGACTTAATAAAAGTTATTTTCTTGGGGCTGGAGAGATGGCTCAATGATTCAGAGTGTACTGATCTTGTGGAGGACCTGGGTTCAGGTCCCAGCACCTGCATGGCAGCTCACAACCATCTGTAACTCCAGTTTCAGGGAGCCTGGTGCCCTCTTATGTCCCCGGAGAACACCAGGCACATGTGTGGTACACAGGCAAAACACTCATACACAGAAAAATAACAATAATTCTTTTAGTAAAGCTCATGATCTGGTTGTTTTCATAACATGATCTGCTTAGGGCAGGACCTCTTGTTTCTCCCTGGTCACAGCGCTCCAATCTCTTCCTAGCCAGCGCTCTCTTAGGTCTGCGGTCGGGCTCAGCCACTCTTTGTAGGTTACAGAGGCCCTGGATCAGTTCACAGCATCCACTCGGCAGCTCACATCTGTAGCTCCAGCTCCAGCTCCAGGGGATCGGCTCCCTTCTGGCCTCTGAAGGAACCAAGCATGAACACAGCACAGATATGCATGCAGGCAAAAGACACCCACATACATAAATAACATAATATCAAAAAGAAGATTTAAGTTCTCTTTCCAGCAAAGAGAAGGAAAGGGGTGGGGGAAGTGCGAAAAGAAGGGGTGGACAGAGGAGGCCCAGAGATATGGTGCTAAAAATTGAGAAACTGGATTTTTAATTTTTATTATCCTCCACAAATTTAATAATCAGTTATGAGTAATGGGTACCGTAGTAGACAGCACAGTTCTGGCCGATTTTGGGGGTGTTTGGATAAGGCACTACATACACTATTCTGACCCTAGCCAGGGACGCTTATCCAAGTGAGGAAATTATGTTTCCAGAATGCCCAACTCCATGTAGTGACATTATTTACCAAGATAAAGATGGGTGCTCGGGGAAAAAGCCGGAAATCTACACCACTACAGCGGAACCCCCTACCAGAGAAGCAGGAAACAGACACGCAAATAGTTTACAACAGGTCCGAGACTATCCTTCAAAGTGGTATAAATCCAACTTAATATTTTTCTTTTTCTTTCTTTTTTCATTTGTTTCTTTGTTTTGTTTTGTTTTGTTGTTTTTGTTTTGTTTTTGCTTAGTTTTGTTTGAGATGGTGTCTCTCTACAGAGCCCCGACTGTCCTGGAACTCCCTGTGTAGATCAAGTTTAAATTCACAGAGATCTGCTTCCTGGAGACTGGAATTAAAGGCCACCACACCCAGCCGCTATTGTTTTCCTGCTTGCCTATATGTGTGCTTACCGTGGGAGTTTTATGTTTCTACCCCAACCTTTGCTATAGGATACTTCCCTAAATCCCCTAGTACCAAGACCTCTGAAACAATTACAAAAAACAAAAACCTAATGGAATTAAGAGATTGACTATTATCCATTGTTCTTTAGCAAGGCCCCTGGGAACCTTCCAAGAAGTAACTCATTCATCTACTGCAAGAAAAGAGAACTATATAGTATCTAAAGGCTCTTTGTTGAAAATTTGCCTTTTGACAAATATGGCTTGTCTAAAAACTCTTTGTTGAACTATTGCTCTGAGATTGTGTTTGTTCTGATTATGTTCTTCTGATAGATTTCTTCTTAAAAAGAAACAAGGTAAGAAGCTTATGAGAGGAGGGATCCAACCATTTTTCTGGCCTCTTTTGAAACAGTCCTGATTGCCACAGTCCAGTTTCCTGTTCCTTTACCCCAGATTCAGGGAGCTCACGTGGGAGACCACCGTTTGCAGCCGCTGATAGTCCCGGAGGCTCCTGGGCAGCTCCCTGCAGGGACATCCACTGCCACGAGGAGAGAATATGATTCGTTAAAAGTTACAAGAATTGTATCTACTTCCTTTGTGCTGGAAGACTGAGCCGACTAGAAAGTAAAGAAGCCTGGGTCACGGGGGCTGGAGAGATGGCTCAGTGGTTAAGAGTACTGACTGCTCTTCCAGAGGATCCGGGTTCAATTCCCAGCACCCACATGGCAGCTCACAACTGTCTGAAGATCCAGTTCAGGGGATCTGACACCTTCACACCAATGCACATAAAGTAAAGTTAAATAAACCATAAAAAATATTAAAAAAAAAAAAAAAGAAAGAAACCTGGGTCTGAGGAGACTGAGTGGAAACTTGGAAGAGCCCAATTCAGGAATTTTTTTTCCTGAATTTTCAGGAAAGTTGTTGGAAATCTGAGGCATTAAAGACAGAATGACTTCAACACTAACAGATGAGATGAGATGTTGGGATGAAAATCAGTAGGCAAACTGGTCACTTTCTATTCTAGAGCCCAGATAAAGGGCTCCACAATGGGATCAGGCTCTGCTGGCTGCCTTGAATCTATGCACACCCTTCAGCCTGGATTTCCATTACTATACAGACCAAACATTGTACATACGTGGTTTCCATCTTTTATAATCTCCTTACTTTAAAACTGAGAAAATACAGATTTCTCAAGGCTCTACCAGTTGCTAGAATTCCAGAGCCTGAGCTCAGTTTTGTATGCCCTGAAGTTCCCACTCCACAACAGCAGCCAAGTCCCTGTGTGTCCATATTTCCTTCTCCTTTTTGGAACGAAGTAATAGAAGCTGGAGACTCAGTTTGCGCTGACTTCCTAGCCCTAGAGACCTTGGGACAGCCCATCTTGTACACTGTTGAATTTGGCTTTGTTTCAAGTCCTATATAGTTAGTGACTACGATTTCCAAGCCTTCGTGCCAGGAAGAGCCTGAAACATCAGCTGCTGAGATGTTCTCTGAAAGCATAGTTCATCTCTGTCCCCAACCGGAAGCTCCGGGGGACTTGCGCCAGCATAGCTCTGTAACTCAGCCCATTCGTTTGCCTTCCATTCTGTATAGCCTACTGTGGCTCTGCATCTTCCTTTACCTTCTAGAAATCCTCCTTTGTGGCTCTGCTGACAGCTGAACACCAGGTTATGACAGAGGACCAGGACCTCTTGCGGTGCATTGCCATAAACCAACCCCAGTACATCTCAGTGTGTTTGCGTTAGAGAAAGAAGGCTGCTCCCTTGAAATCCTCAGCGGACTTTGGGTCTGGTTTGGAGGGTGGGGATTCTGGAGCGGAGGAAAAGAGATCCTACTCGTCCCCAGTATTTGCCATCAAAGCGATGACTGTTGATCCCCTGATGTCCCTTAACTGACCCTCTGGTGACCCTCGGCAATGGTCAGCTGTGTGGCAAAAGAAAGGAAAACATCAATCTCCTCGTCCCTTCTTCCTGCCCTGCAAGTACTCCAGCCCTGTAAGCCGTCAGAGGGTTCTGACCCTATCCCAGACACTCTGCAGGTCTTTCTCACCAATAAATGCCTGCTCTATGGTTGAGTTGCTCGTTCCTTTTCTCGGCTGTCTTTCCTTCTCTCTGATCTTACACTCACCCTCCCCACCCTCGTTTCTTTACTGGATTCTCAATAAGCCTCCATAGCTCCCACCATCCTCTCCACATCCATCCTTAACTTAGTCTTGCCCTCTGAGCAATTCCTCCACCTCTTTAGCCTCTGCAGCTCTTTGCGGGTCATCCACAGGGATGCTACCTCCAGCCTGCTTCCCATGACCTTTGACCCTTCCTCTAACCCTGCTTCCCCTACCCTCTCCTCTCTCTGTCCCCAGTGCAAACACAACTTTTTTAAGGACGACATTTTTAAGTCTTTAAGGACGACTTCCCTAATACCCAGACATCTGTGAGCTGCTCCCTAGCATCTCCTCTCAGTGCTTATTACAGATGTGATTGTGCAATTAATTGTTGCTTTCCGCAGATAAACTTGTGAACCCAGGGCCTCTGGTTATGCCATTTACTGCTTTAGTCCCAGTGCCAACTCAAGATAGAATTCATTAAATATCTGTTCAGTGACTGACAACATTCACATAGCAGAGACCCACAGGCCATTGCCTCTTCCTTGACACAACTTTTCTGTGTTGTTTTTGTTTGTCTGTTTGTGAGGTTTTTTTTTTAATCTGCTTTGCTTTTTATGTTTATTTGAGAGTTTGTGGAAGAGAAGGGGACATGAACACCATGTCATGTGGGGGGGGGGGAGGGAACCAGAGGACAGCTCCTGGGAACTGGGTCACTTCCCCCATCATGTGGCTTACGGGGATCAAACCTACGCCAAGAGAAAGCACCCTTACCCACTGAGCCATCCTGCCAGCTCTGGTCTTTTGATTTTAATCGAACAAGGTCTCGTTGGGTAACTTTGGTTGCATCAGATTGATGCAGACCAACTTCGTGCCCCAGCTTCCCGAGTGCCGAGATTACAGGCATACACCACCACAATTTCCGTTTTCACATTTTACTTCCAAACGTGAGAGCATGCACTCTCGGGTGCACCTGCAGGGGAAGCTACACCAGTGTTCTCAGAAATGTCCTGTCTCTCTCCACGTACTTTGCGTGAGGAGCAGCGAGAGACTGGAAGTGCCAAGGCCACGGGATTGTGACTGCTGAAGAAAATCCACCAAGGCCCCAGCTGCGTGCCACTTTCTCTCTGAAGAAGGCCTCTTCCTGTCAGTTTCTCTCTTTCAAAGCACTTGCTGCTCACCTGTTTAGTGGCTGTGCTCTCTCGCTTTTTTCTGTGGTCATTTTGATGCCCACCTGCTGAACCTACAGATCGATCGATCTCCCTCCATTCCTCCCTCTCTCTCTATCTCTCCAGATGTGCCAAGCTGATCAATGTCTGAATCACCTTCGTGTCTTCAGCCTGCAGCACAGTGTGGGGTGTTCGTTAGGAAAAGTTGGCTTTATTCGAGGCGCAGGAACAGAGTGAGCGGGTGCAATCTTACAGACTTATTGTATACATCCATGCCATCACATGCCCCCCTTGTTTCCAACAAAAAGTGCAAAAACCCGAAACATCCTATGCTTCTGTCCTTTCTAGGAAAGGTTTTCAGAATGACTGATAACAAGGGAAGAAACAACGATGCTTATAGAAATGGAAAAGAAACTGAAAAAGACCAAGAAATACATTTATTCGGTGTGGTTCATGTTTAAAGCCCCAAAGATCTTCCTCAAGTCAGACGCATTTAAAAGCGCCAGAGGCCTCAGGCCAAATGCAACTGATGGCCAAGGAGATAAAAGATAAAAGAAGGGAAAGGGTGGTCCTGGTGATGAAGTGAGCTGACTTTTGGTTGGCTATGTAGAAAGACAGTATTGTTCGTTGTATTGCTGTAGTGGAAATTATTTTGCCCAACGTATCCATTTCTCAAAATAATATAATCACTGAAACCAGATGTACTGCCCTAGACATGTCTGGCCCTCTCTAGAAGAGTGACTTGGAGCGTGGCAGAGAACTGTATGCAGTAAATTGTGCTGTTTGTGGGTCCTCTTGGCTCAGATGTACAAAAACAGATAACAACTCACGGGGACTTCATTTCACCTCAACCGGTCCCAGTGGAACCAGCTGTGGATAAGGGAAGACTGTCAGGCCATGAGCCAAGTGATAAGCTAGTCTGATGCCATTATCGATGACAGATCCATCTAGGAAAGCAAATCTTAGATGCAACCACTTCTTATTCATGGCCAATTGACTCTTAGCCATGCATTCCTTTCCTCTCTACTTGGACGCTTGTCAGTTGCCAGAAGAAAGAGCAGAGCAATTGAACGCTGGAGCCCAGTGCTCCAGGGTGCTCTCAGCTGTGTCTTTAGATACCTAAAGCCTGGTGTGCTAGACACTCAGCACACACTCCTACCAAACCCTCCATGACCAGCACTGTTGGTCTCGTTATAGCCACAGCTAGAAAGAGCCTTGTCGCAGTGAGTACAAAGTCATTTCTCCTTAATGACTGAATCCTTCAGACACCAATTCTTTCCTACTGGAAAACCAAGAAGTTTAATTATGGGACCTCCAGAGAGGATAACAAATAAAAATCCCGATTCTCCCTCTTACACACTTTAATGTTTTGATCTGCTGTAATAGTAAACTCAGAAGCAGGGCAGCACTGAAGACCTGTGCCTATTCGCTGTACGGCACTCAGGACTGAGCAGGGGAGAGGGGGAACAAGAGCCGCTAACACAGTTTATCTGCTGCCAATAAGAAGGGTGCTGCCGATAAGAAGTGTGCTTGTTTGTGTTTAAATCTGAATGTTGGCATTATCCCAAAGCTTTTAGCAAGTTTATCCATAACCGTTATGACGTCAAGAAGCTGGGCAACTGAAACAGCTCTGGCTTGTAAGCGATGCTTCATGACCCTGAATTTATTCGAGACGTTCACACCCAAATGAACTTGGGAAGCCTGTCAACACTTGAGTTTTCTTCCCTTTTCCTTTGCATGGTCGCATACTTAGGTGCCTCTCAATCCCGAGGGGGAAATATCTAAGCGGAACTGCCAGTGGCTGGAAGAAGAGAATATTTTAGGATGAAATTCTTCCCATCGTAACAGATTTGTAAGCAGGTTCTGTGTGTACGCAGCTGGATTTTTGCATACTTACTACATGCTCAGCATACAGACAGCCCAGGTTGGTCTTTCCACAGAGAGGCTTTGCTTGCATCTGTAAGGCACCAACAGAAGCTGGACTCCCGTTTAAAACCCTGAGCAATTTCTTGCACCAAATCCAGATAGAAGAGCAAGTTAGTGAGCCTCTAGATTTCTGTTGACTCCTAATTTTATAGGATGCCATAGGACAGGTCTGGAAGGATGAGGCTTTCTCATTCTTTCTGCAGAGAGTACACTCTGAGGAAGACTGCCGTAGCCAGTCACCTCTAGGGCCACTTTCGGGCTGTGATCTGGACAAGCCTTCAGTAGAGAGGCCTCCTCAGCTCCGCTGCTTCATGTTACAAAATTATAGGTTTATAGGTTCTCTCTCTCTCTCTCTCTCTCTCTCTCTCTCTCTCTCTCTCTCTCTCTCTCCCATTCTCCCTCTCCTTCTCCCTCCCATTCTCCTCTACCCCTTCCCCACCCCCTCCCTTCCTCTTTCCCCTCCCCCCTCTCTCCCCATGCCCCCTCCCTCCTTCTCTCCCTCCTCCCCTTCCTATTCTCCCTGCCATTGGCTTATTTAAGTCAGAAACCAAACAAAGCAAGGTCTTCACACTGACTCCACACTGATCTCAGTTAAGCCCTTTCTAATCCCTGCAGGCCTCACCTCCTCCATGTTCTTTCCCTTGTAGGCGTATCCATGGCTACCATCTATGCGTTAGAGCCTCTGACTCAAGGTACCAAAAAAAAAAAAAAGGAAAATGTTAATGTTTTAAGTAAGTTTGTGACTTTTATAGTACACCGTATTGGTAGCTATCCTGAGCTAAACGCAGTCCACAGATTGGCTCTCAAAAGAAACCCATCATTCATCCTAAAGTTTCCAATTTCATTTTCTGTTTCTGGGTTGTGCTGATCACCTTCTGTGACATCGGATTATATCACAGTTTATTCTCACTGTTTCCTGTAAACTGTTGGTTCTACTTAGATGTTTATTCTTGTTCTGACTGGATTTTGTACCTTTTTGCAGGAAAACCTCATAAAAGAGACAATTTCACTTCCATGGGAGGTATGATGTCCAACTGTCCTTCTACAGTGTGAGCAGGACTTATGACAATGCCTTGCTCGGACACGACATCTTTACTGTTCTATATACTTTTATTGATAGTTTGATCATTAAAGGTAATTTGAGACTTCTTTGCAATGTGTTCACGTGTGTGTGTGTGTGTGTGTGTGTGTGTGTGTGCATGTGCATATTCACATGAGTCTGGGCACACACTGCACAAGTCTGTGGAGGTCACAGGTTGGTGTCAAGTGTCTTTTTCAATCACTCATCACCTTAGATTTTGAGTCCAGGTTTCCCACTCAAGACTGCTGGCTCAGCAAGTCCAGCTAGGCAGCCTGCTCCAGGAATATCCTGTCTCCACATCCTGAGACCGAGACTAAGGACAGGCCACCATGCAGCCCGGCTTTCATATGGAGATCCGAATGCCAATCTTCCCACACATGGGAAATACCATAAGCTCATTCTGCCTTTTTCCCCTTTGCCGGAAAAGTTGAAATTTGATGTCAAATTAAAATTGGGAAAGAGATAATAAAGTGATGTGATCTCCAACAGTTTCAAAATGAATCTCAGATTCATTTGTGGGTGAGAGAGAGAATCATACTTTCCAGAGTAAATATTACTGCACTCAAAACAGCTAACCAAAAGGCCCATGAGTCCCTCCCTGTGAAAGTGCCCGAAGGGCCTTGCCCATCAGACTTCTAACGTGAATATCGAATATCGGCAGCGCAGCTTGTTTGAGAGTCAGCCTCCAGCAGAGGAAAAGATGATTAACTCCCAGCTTCTTACTTTCTTTTCCTTGTTTTTTGTTATTCAACACAAGGTGTTTCTGTAGCTTTGGAGCCTGTCCTGGAACTCACTCTGTAGACCAGCCTGGTCTCGAACTCACAGAGACCCACCTGCCTCTGCCTCCCAAGTGCTGGGAATAAAGGCATGCGCCACCACTGCCCGGCAGCTTCTCGGATTTTCAACCCAGTCTCCAAACTTGTCTTCCTTGTGTTTATTTAGCACACTGCCAGGCTTGCTAGGCCACACCCCCCACGTAATTAGCAAAGCTCTTCAATTCTTTGGTCCTTTCCTGAACTTCACTTTATAATTGCTTTTTTCTTTCCCTCCTCCTCCTCCTGTCCTGGGGCTTGAAACAAGAAGACCTGGGCATACTAAACAGACATTCCACCATTAAGTTCTACGCAGCCCTTTAATATCCTCTTGAATTAGGCTAGAATCTGACTCTAATTATAGATCTGGAGAGATGTAGCGAGAATAGGCCTGAGGGAATGGCGTCCTCTCTTGTGGTAGCCTCCTCAACCTGGGGTTTTCCAATAGCAACAGAGGAGCCAAAGTGTCAGCTGCCATGAAGTCTAAGAATTACATCTGGGCTCTTTGAGCTCCTCCAACTCTGCACTATACGGCACTTTAATTTTACAAATTCTAATCAAATGATGCTCATATAGCCTGAGTAAGAAAGCAGACGAACTGATCTGCAAGTCAGCAGTCAAAAATAAGACCCTGTGAGCCGGGCGGTGGTGGCGCACGCCTTTAATCCCAGCACTCGGGAGGCAGAGGCAGGCGGATCTCTGAGTTCGAGGCCAGCCTGGTCTACAAGAGCTAGTTCCGGGACAGGCTCTAGAAACTACAGGGAAACCCTGTCTCGAAAAACCAAAAAAAAAATAAGACCCTGTGGTGTTTTATCTGTCTCCGCTCAGAGTGCCATGAGCGTTTCTTACAACACGTTCATTCACGCTTTTGGTTTCAATGCATGTTCTAAGATGAAAACCTAGTGGTTTTCACTGTTCAGTCTCCGATGGAAGCAGCTCTAGCATAAGTGCCCAGCTCTGGAGTTCTCTTTGCCCTTCACACTGTCCTGGAGCAACCAGTGGTCCTCCATGGTTCCAGTGTTCCGAGGCATTCTTTGTATTAATCGTTTCGCTACTCAAGGAATGGGATTTCAGAATCCTATCTTTGATATTAACTGATTTTTGTTATTTTTCAAAATAGTGAGTCCGGATGACCAGAGCCTCCTCATGTACCTAAGAGTTTGTTTTTCAATAACAACACCCTATTGCCAACTTTGGGGGGGGGGTGTCAGGATTCCTAGTAGCAAGCATTAGCAACCAATTCTATGTACCTTAACTAGAGAAGAACGTATTGAGAAATATCAAGTACATCACAAAGTCCCCAAGAAAGCTTAAGGTTAGGCTCAGGACACAGACAAGGGTCAAGGGGGTTGACAGCTGAAAGCTAAGGACCCCTGCAGGCACAGTCCGGTTATGGTACTTCTGAGGCGCAGTCAAGAACTGCGACAGACAGGAAGAGGAAGTTACTACTTCAGGGGAAGTTTCTGTCTCTACTGCCTCCAGCCCCCTCTCCTGGACTGTTAGCATCATCAGTGTGAATAAGTGATGTGACGGACACAGTGCTGCTCCTGTGTCTTATTCCTCCGGACTCGGTGTCACAGTAACACTGGGCACACTACCTCCCCAACCTCGCTAAAGGAAAATAAAAATATGCCCTTTTCTAGTTTCCATGATGAGCAAAGTGTTCAGTTACTGAGTGACACAAACTCACACACACACACACACACACACACACACACACACACGAGAGCAAGAGAGAGAAAACTCCAAGACACCATGCTCTTGAAAGAAAACCAAGCAGTTTTCATTCATTAAACAATAAACAAGGTTTATTGAATGAGAGAGAGACAGAGAGAGAGAGACAGACAGACAGAGAGAGAGAGAGAGAGAGAGAGAGAGAGAGAGAGAGAGAGAGAGAGAGAGAGGTAAAGGATACAGCTGCTCCTAGGTGTGGTGGAGGAGAAAATTTATTACAGATATGGGGGAGAATGTAGTCAGAGGTAGGGATATCTGGGAGTCCAGAGTGGTCATGACCCAAGGTCATGTGAGGAGATGGGGGAGGAGAGAGAGGGGAACCAGGGGCAGCAGCCAGGAGGCCCAAAGATACAAAGAGTGTGGGTAACCAAAAGGTTTGGACTATATAGGGAAGAGAAGCTGAGCCCCATGGGCTGGAGAGTTTAGGGTAGGGGGCAGATACACCAGCCAGGAGGGTCCTATAACAGATGGGCCCTGAGGGATGCAGAGAGAGTCTGGCCGCCAGTGTCCGATTTTGATCTATTAAAAATGGCACCTTAGCCATTTGTCCCAGGTTTGAAACCCAACAGTTTTTTTTTTATTAGCCTATTTGTTTTGTAGAAACTATGATAACAACTTTTTGGATGAGTGTGTGGCATGTGTGTGCACTGTGTTGTGTATGTGTGGCATATGTGCTTATTACTGAGTTTATATGTGCATATTGGGTGCATGTGTGTGCATATATGTGGAGACATGAAGTTGATTTTGGGTGTCTTCATTGCTGCCAACTTTTTAAAAATTTGTTTTCGTTTATTTAGTGAGTGTGTGTGTGCTAGCGTGCATGTGTGTGCACATGTATGTTCGTGCACAAGTGAGTGTACTCACATGCACATAGCATGCATATGGAAGACAAAAGACAACTTGTAGGAATTCATTCTTTCCTTCCCCAATGTGGGTTCTGGGAACTGAATGTGCTTCATGAGGCTTGGTGGCAAGCACCTTTACCTGCTGAGCAATCTTGCTGGCTTTATTTATTTTTTTAAATTTACTTATTTTTATTTTATGTGTAATGGTGTTTTGCCACAGGTTTTGTGAACCCTGGAACTGGAATTATAGACAGTTGTGGGCTGCCATGTGGGTGCTGGGAATTGAACATGGGTCCTCTGGAAGAGCAGTCTGTGCTCTTAACCACTGAGCCATCACTCCAGCCCAGCTTTATTTTTTTGAGATAGGATCTCTCCCTGAATCTAAAGCTCTTCAGTTACGCAAGTTGACAGGCCAGGGAGCTCCAAGTATCTGTCTGCTGTTTCCCCACCCAGCCTTTCCCCAGTGCTAGAGTTCTAGGCAGGACTTGCTGCTCCAGGCTTTTTATGTGCATTCTTGGTATCCGACCTTGGGTCTTCAAGCAGGTGTGGCAGGTACATTTCCTACTCAGGCATCCCTGGAGACCTATAAAGAGATTTTTTATTTTCAACGGCTTTATGATTACAAACAAAAAAAAAAATAGTGGTTTGAGTTCTGTTCCCCTTCAAAAAGTTAGAATTTTTTCCTTTACTTTTTTCAGCTTAATTGTTCCCAGTGAATTTTAGAACTGTTTCCTCAAGTTTCTAGAAAATATCCAGGAGAGAGTTTGATTGTGATTGCATACATGTGAATGCATTTATAGAATAGTGTTATTTTTATACGGGACTGAAACTTCTTATCCGAGAACACGGTATATCTCAGTTTCAGGGCTTTTTTTCTGTTCTCGAGGAATTTTGTAGCTGTCTTCACAGAGAGTTGGCACACTTCTTCATTCATGGTTTTGTTGTTATGGAAGCTGGGGTTTGTCCCACTCTTTATCTCCCTTAAGAATTTCAACCTCCTAACGCCATAGCAAAACCATGAGCCACTATTCGCAATGCAAATGCTCCAAGGTATGTATGTATGTATACATATATATACATATATGTATATATACATATATATATATATTTATTTTTATTTTATTTGTATTGGTGTTTTGCATGCATGTCCTCGTGAGGATGTCAGATCTTGGAGTTACAGACAGTTGTGAGCTGCCATGTGGGTGCTAGGACTTGAACCCAGGTCCTCTGGAAGAGTAGTCAGTGCTCTTAACTACTGAGCCATCTCTCCAGCCCGGGCTCCAGGATTCTGATTTCTCGATCCAGCCACATAAGTTGAGGACTGAATTTTTCCTAGGTTTATACAACTGCTGTTACTGAATTACATCTTTGATTTCTTAATAGCATGAACTTGAATTTGAAGGTTAAAGGTAAGGAAAATAAATTCAGGAGGGAGAGGAGGAGGGAAAGAGAAGAAAAGGAAGAGAGAGAGAGGGAGGGAGGGAGGGAGGGAGGAGCATCTTAATTGACTTGGTTACACTGGGGTTTCTAAGACACTGCACCGGTACTATGGTGCCTCCTAGTGGACGCAATGGATCATGTCTCCGTTTGCTCACCTACTGATAATTAGAATCTACCCTTAGTGGTTAGCTAGGCCAAAAGCTCTGGTTTCCAGTAAGAGATTGAAGAAGGAAAAGGAGAAATGATTCGTTCAGTTTCCCATGGTTGGCCAAGATTTTCCTCTCCCCCACCCACCTTAGTTCTTCAAGAATCCGGCTTCCTTTTCAGCATGTTATATCTATTATAAAACAAGAGGCCAGAGACACATATACTTAAAATTTCAGTTTCTATCTTCATCTCTAATTTGCCTCCAAGCCTACTTTTTAAAAATCCATTGTCAGGGATTTAATTTGTTGGGGAAATGACCAGCCGTCCATGCAGAGAAAGCTTCTCCACTATCACAAATGGTCTCATGGTGTGCTGAGTTAATTGTTGAGATTTAACAAGAAAATTAGTTCACAAACCTGCCAAGACTTAGATCATATCACAGAGAGAAGACTTACTTCCAAATGGCCTGAATTAAAGCTGCATCTTAGTTTTCTCTTATAGATTCATAACTGGATTGTCTTAGAAAAAAAACGGCAAGGCACTGAAAAATGTCTGTGTGAACCCAATGAAATTGAAATGGATGAAGGAAATTTACACCCCAGCAAGGCTGAAGCATACATGGGCAACCTTATGGCACTTCTGTTGAACTTGTCCATTTTGAGTTTCATGGTCTAAGTTGATGAGGATGACTAACCAACAGGGTCTCTTCCTCAAGAGGATCTCATTACACATGGTTGTGAGCCACCATGTGGTTGCTGGGAATTGAACTCAGGACCTTGGAAGAGCAGGCAGTGCTCTTAACTGCCACCCATTCCAAAACATTGCATACACAATTCTCTAAATCCCAGGAAAACTTCCTCCCATTTTCACTTTGGCAGATCATACTTGTAGGTTATAAAATCCGGGGAAAACTGGGCACAGTGGCCCAAGCATGTACACTCAGCTACTTGGGTGGCAAAGGCAGGAGGATTGCTTGATTCATGAGTTCAAGGTCAATGTAGACCACATAGCAAGACCCCATTTCAACAATAACAAAAGAATATCCAAACATTTTCTAAAATTACTCTGTTCCAAGATCAGATAAACCAATAGTTTAGGACTAGGAGTTAAACAGAACTGAAATAGAATCCCATTCCTACCTCCCTGAATTTTTTGTTGTGTTTTGTTTTCTTGAGACAGGGTTTCTCTCTGTAGCCCTGGCTGTCCTGAAACTTGCTTTGTAGACCAGGCTTGCTTCAAACACACAGATCCTCTTGCCTCTGTTGGGATTAAAGGCATGTGCCACTACTGCCTGGTGTCTCTTTACATTATTAAACACACAAGTTTCTCATAGTCACTGTTGTTTCTATAAAATAAAAATAGCGCATTCCCCTTGTAGGGAATGATGTTTTCTACCACCCTTTTTTGATGTCTGAATATAACATCCTGAATCAAAAATGTGAATTGTTGCTGGGCGGTGGTGGCGCACGCCTTTAATCCCAGCACTCAGGAGGCAGAGGCAGGCGGATCTGTGAGCTCAAGGCCAGCCTGATCTACAAGAGCTAGTTTCAGGACAGGCTCTAAAACAACACAGAAAAACCCTGTCTTGAAAAACAAAACAAAAAAGTAAATTGCATATTCCTTTCTCTTAAATGCAGAAACATTATTACAAGAGAAATATTAATATTATTTACTTAATTTTCTCAGGAATATCATTTTGACTGAGTGCAGCCTTGTTGACCTAGCACCTGGAAGGTTAACATTAGAAGGATCCCAAGTTACCAAGGCTACAAGTTCAAGGCTAACCTAAAGCTTAAAAAGAACGGAGTGCTAAGGATGGCTCAGGGGCAGAGCACTACAATGTGTATAACATTGTAGAATTAACACAATGAATAGTCAGGGTCACTGGCATTTAAACCTTTCAGATTAGGCGGAGCTGCTCTAACAATGGATGCAGCTATAGCAGCCTTCCTGGAAGGCTATTTTCTGCAGAAGAATGTAGCCTTGTTCCACAAGAAACAAAGTCCTACTGTCCTAGTTACAATGACTAAATCGGGCCTGGCAATTATTTATCTCTGTAAGGAATCTTTGTACATAAGCTTATTGCTCCACTTATTGACTGGTCAGACAGCAGCCAGGCTCCAACTTTCTCAGTTTTCCCTCCTCCTAGCCCTTCATGGAGTTACAGTAGACTAGCTGTATAAAAAGTAGAGAGACATTCTTACGGTATGTTCCTTGGCACAGAAGTGCAGAAAAATTGTGTCTTATCCTATAGGTGAATTCATTGTGTTTTATCTCATGTAGCAAACTCCAAGAAGAAGCCCACATCTTTTGCATGTCTTCTAGGAAAAAAAAGCAGTTATACCACAGACTGAAGATTAGGCAACCACAGTCCACATCACTCTGGTTTCTTACCGATACAGCATAGCTGGAGAACCTGTGGCATCACTACCACAGCCACAGTGTACCACTGGACATTACTGGCTAGTTTGGACACTAAGTATATAAAGTCACCATGACATCACACTTAGGAAAGTACAGCACAATTATATACAATACAGAATGCTTCCTGAGGATAAAAACAGGCCATGTTACCCCTATATTCGTTGCTATGTTATTGTTTTTCTCTTTGTTTTAGAGTGTGGTCCTACTTACTAAGAAAGCTAAACAGAAGGGGTTGTGGGTAGCGCAGCAGGCAGAGTGCTTGCCTAGCATGCGCCAAGGCCTGCGTTCCATACCCAACACCACATAAACCAAGTGTGGTGGATTCCTGCAATCCAAGCACTCAGGAGGTAGAAGCAGGAACAAAATGAGTGTGATGCCAGCTTGGGTTGCATGAGACCTCGTCTAAAAAACTGAGGGGAGGTGAAGGTACGCCTCAGTGATTAACTGTTCTCTTGCTGTTTAACCATGAGGACCTGAGTTCAGTTCCTGGTACCCATGGAACAAGTCAGGCATTGTCATGTGGATTCCTGGAACCCCAGGATTGTGGAGGGTGGAGAGGGAAGACTCACTAGGGCTTACTGAATGTCTGCATTGCATCGTGAGTCATCTCAGGCTTAGAGAGAGACCTTCCTCCCACAGAACAAAGTAAAGAGCGACACAGGATGTTGACACCCTGGCCTAGCCTCTTCATGCATGAGAAGAGGCACAACACACACCAGGGGAACAAAGGCAGTTTACCATGTTAGGCCGAGAGCAATCCCATAACGCTGTATTCACAGTTCCTGATTGCACAAGAGGACACGCACAGAGTAATTCACCTATGCCGCTGAGGCTTGTGAAAGTACACTCAATGAAGCTCTCACAGAGATGTCCCTGTTGTTAGTGACCATGGTTACACTCTGTAAGCCACTCGACCCAAAACAAGGCTTCAACAATGTTTAGACAGAGAGGCGTACAAGAGCTGGGAGAGGGCTGGTCTGTTTGCACGGTGGTGTTCACACAGCAGGCCAGTTTCCCTTCCCTGTGAGAATAGTTCCTGAAGCAGACCCAGGACAACCGTTCTATGAAAAGCACTGGGCTTCAAGGTCAAGGAAGTTTGAGGAGACTTGCCTGGCGTTTTCATCGTCTCAAATTCACAGAGTACAGCAGTAAACTAAAGCCTATTAAAAACAACTCAGTATTGTTTTCCCTAGCAAAATGTATTTGACTGACACACCACCTATGTGTACCCGTAAGATAAATGGGTTTTGTGGTCTTGAACTTAAAGGAACTGCCTCTTGTCTTGAAAGGTTTCTTCCTCTTGTTCATTCACCAGAAAAACCAAGCAAACAACAAACAAACAAACAAATAAACAAAAAATATACTTCATCTCCACATCCTGTAGAGGACCAGAAAAACTTCATGACTGATTTTATGTATCTAAGAAAACGCTCATTGGAGCCCTGGAAATGCCCGAAATGTTGATATAAAGCCCATATGCAGACAGATATTCAGATCCTGTTTGTAACTGGACCATCAGGAAAGAAAAGAGAAAAACAAAATGTTAGAGCTGCCAAAACTTACTGATTTTTCTTAGGGTTTTGTACAAACATGTTTCAAGTGTTGGTTTCCCCTTAATTCCATCTGGGAAATTATTCCATGTCCTTCCAATTCTCTCCTCCAGATGGCAGCACAGGCATCCAAAAAAATGCCAGAAGTTCTGGCTCTCAGCCATGGCCACTGACAACTACTCCAACACGCGCCTCTGTTGTTTGTTTCCAGACAAGAGTGTCACGTTGTAGCCCAGGTTAGCCTTGAAGTCACAGAAATCTGCCTGCCCCTGACTTCTGATTCTGGGATTAAAGGTGTGTGCCAACGTGCCTGGCCAACACGTCCTTCTTTTTTTTTTTTTTTTTTTTTTTTGGTTTTTCGAGACAGGGTTTCTCTGTGGCTTTGGAGCCTGTCCTGGAACTAGCTCTTGTAGACCAGGCTGGTCTCGAACTCACAGAGATCCGCCTGCCTCTGCCTCCCGAGTGCTGGGATTAAAGGCGTGCGCCACCACCGCCCAGCCAACACCTCCTTCTTAAGTATGTTTTGAAGAAACAGAACGTCCGGTTTGACGGTCTAATGAGTTTCTTTCTTCAAATAGGTTTGATCACTTTCATAACAGAGCGAAGAATTAATGACAATGGATGAGGGAATTGACTCCACGTACGTGTCTCTTGCCTCCTGACAATGTTGTCTGTATCTGAAAAAGACCGCTGGTTGTATGTACTCTTAGGTCCTGCAGCGAACTAGCGATAGAAGCTCGTGTTCTTACCCTGGGCATTATCTGAGCCACCTGGTTTGCTAATGGATCGGCTTCATTTAAGACCTGTAACAGGCTATGCCTGATCCTCTGGTCAACTGATGCTCGGAGCCAACGGTAAAGTGATCCCTGAACCACCCGATGCTGCTCTGGACTGAAACTCTGGAAGTTAACGGAGAGGCAACGCTTCGTGGAAAGTGAGCAATTTATGGTAGAACTAATAAGGCATGAGGAAAGGGCCTAGCGCGGAGACCTTTCCGCTCTCCGTCAAAGCCCCACGAGGGATATTTTTAAAGCCTTCTCCTTCAGTGCTTCACTGAATCTTATCATTAAACAATAAGATGGAGTCTACCAGCAAGACGTTCTCCACAAAACCTGCTGACAGGGAAAACCGAGGAAGCTGGCCCCTGCAACAGATGGGGTAGCATTTCAAGAGCTCTACGATGCTCCACTGAATTACTCATGTGTCGTGAACTAGGCAGAGGCAAAAAGGTGGCCTATACCTTTAAAAGGGTAAAATGGAATACTTGTGGGAAATAAAAGTAAATTTAATCCATAACTAAAACAACCTGAGGCCAAAATAAGAAACTAAGTGGATATCCGTTCATAAATTTCAAAATCAGAATGTATCTGAGGGTTTTTAAATTCTGTCTCCTTTTTTTTATTTAAAATTTTTGGGGAAATGAGAAGCTGAGACAGTCGCTAATGCAGCCCAAGTTGGCTTCGAATCTGTTGTGTGGCCAAAGTTGACTTTGAATTTCTGAACCTTCTGACTCGACCTCCCCACTAGAGGACTAGAGGCATAGACCACCTGCCCAGCTGCCCCCTCTTTCTACGCTCATCCCAGGAAGTCACTCTCTCAGTATCTCACTACCCAGTCCTCACACCCGCGTTCCCCTCTTCCCTCGCTACTCTCTCTCTCTCTCCTCAAAGCCCTGCTTCCTTCCCCTTCTCTCAGCTCTGGACTCCTTCAAATGCTCCTGGGTACTTTCTCTCTCTTGAGCATAATAAAAATCCTCCCCTTAACCATACCACATAGTGGTGTAAGTTTCCCTGCCGCACCCGCTTGCATACATCTCTGACCCCTTTCATCCAAAACAGTTCCTCAGGAACCCCATTTTATCACTGAATCCCATCACACCCCTACCTCTTCATCTTCTAGTTTTAAAAGAAAAGCCTAGGGCAGTTGAGATGGCTCAGCAGTTAAGAGCACTGGCTGCTCTTCCAGAGGTCCTGAATTCGATTCCCAGCAAACACATGGTGGCTCACAACCATCTGTAATGAGATCTGGTGCTCTCTTCTGGCCTGCAGGCAAACATGCAGACAGAACACTTGTATACATAATAAATAAATATAGGGAGAGAGAGAGAGAGAGAGAGAGAGAGAGAGAGAGAGAGAGAGAGAGAGAGATTTAAAAAAAAAAACTCCTAGCTTCTCCACAAGCACACTGCTTTCTCCGCAGTGAATGAATTTGACCCCGTGAATGGAGGTAGGGCCACCTCCTCTCTGTACACACAGCCCTCTCTTTGTGTCTCAGCTCTTTACCGGCGGAGACCCGCTCCACAGAGTCCATGCATCCCGTGCCAGATGGCAGCTGACCCCTCCCCCACCTGCCATGTTCTTTCCTTCATGGATTCCATCTCTTCTGCTGTGCTTTCGTGCTTATGTTGGTGTCTTCAACCTGCCTTTCTACCAGCTCCTTCCGTCCTAGACAAAAAAAAAAAAGCCCCAGCTCCCTCTGTCTGCAGCCTGCTCTCCTTCCTCTGCCTGCCGCACTCCCGGAGAATTCTCTACGCTCACAGTTTCAGCTTGCTCGCCTCCCACGGGCTCCCCTTCAAGGTACTCTGTGCGCTTCACACAGCTTCGTTCGAAGGATACTTCCCCTCCTCTCTCTTTGACCTGTGGCAACATTTGGGGTCACGATTCCTTCTCTTACCTGAACATCTGTGACTCCTGAACATCTAGCTCTGCAGGTTTCCCAGGCATCTCAGACTCAAGCCGAACCCATTTCCTCTTCACACCTGCCCCCTCCCCCCCCCCCCCCCCCCGCCCAGGGCAAGGGTTGTTACACGCTCTACTGCGGTTGCCATAGACTCCTGGATCACCCTGACTGCTCTGCCTACATCGTCTCTCACATCCGGTTGTGCCACCAAGGCCTCTGCCACCAAAATACCTCTTCTACCCTTTTGCTTAACGCCTCCTCCTCTACCACCACCCACACCACACCTCACCAAAAACCCCTGCTTCCCTTCTTCTTTTCCAACCACTTCCCGTGCAGTAGCTC
Source organism: Arvicola amphibius (assembly GCF_903992535.2). Lineage (NCBI taxonomy): Eukaryota > Metazoa > Chordata > Mammalia > Rodentia > Cricetidae > Arvicola > Arvicola amphibius. The sequence goes on from NC_052053.1 coordinate 9,102,032, forward strand.
CGTGTTTGTAATGGGTTAGGAAAGTCGCAGGCGCCAGATTCCACAAGTACCTGTGCAAAAATGAACACCGTCCCCCACCTCCCCAGTAAACTCGATTTCCAAATCTAAACTCTCGGCCTTCTTCCTGGCAGGTGAGTTCATCTAAACTCATTCCAGTGTCTCCTGTGATCTGTCTGTAGATAGAAAGTACATAAATATTCTAGTTCAGAATTTCAGACCTGCGTTCCATCTGTCCTGCATTATGGGGTTTGACAGCTGCTCAAGGGAAATGAGGAAGCAGATAGAAGCCCATGTGTGATTGGCTGTGGTATTTTGTGGGGAGGGAAGGGAGACCTATTACTAGTCTAAGCAGCTAATACAGTGCAACCTCTGGAATATTGGGTGCAGCCAGTTGGTTCTCATAAGAGCAGTTTCCTGTCCTGCAGGAAGGTCTGTATCCCTTGGAACCCCAGCTATCAATCTAGGAATAACCCTTCCTTTTCTCAACCTTCCCCTGACCCTTTAATACAGTTCCTCGTGTTGTGGTGAACCCCAACCATAAAGTTATTTTCATTGCTAATTCAGAACTATAATTTTGCTTCTGTTATGAATGTTAATGTAAATATTATTGGACATAGAGGTTTGCCAAAGGGGCTGTGACCCACAGGTTGAGAACCACTGCCCTAACACATCCCCTTCCACACCCTCATTGGCTCATAGATTCGAACACTTAATCATCAGCCAGCCAGCCTGTAGACTGTTTAATAGGAGGTACAGTCTTGATGGAAGGAAGAGGCGTGTCCTTGTTGGAGGAGGTATTGCTGAGAGTGGGCTTTGAGGTTTCAAAGCTCAGTCTCTCTCTCTCTCTCTCTCTCTCTCTCTCTCTCTCTCTCTCTCTCTGTCTCTCTCTGTCTCTCTCTGTCTCTCTCTGTCTCTCTCTCGCCTATGGATCAGGATGTAAAGCTCTCCAGCACCATGCCTGTCTGCATGCCAGCATGCTCCCCGCCGTGATAATAATGGACTAACTTTCTGAAATTCTAAGCAAGCTCCCAATTAAGTCAATTAAATGCTTTCTTTTATAAGGTTGCCTTGGTGTCTCTTCACAGCAATAGAACACTGACTAAGACATAGATCAGCTATTTCTTCTCCCACCGCTGAAGGGAAAATAACCAATTCAGTCTTATGCATCTGTGCAGTTCAGTTTTTATGGCATAAATTTTATCTCCAAGTTGAGGGGCAAAATGCTTTATGTTTAAATTTTGTAATATAGCCGGGCAGTGGTGGCACATGCTTTTAATCCCAGCACTCAGGAGGCAGAGGTAGGCGGATCTCTGTGAGGTCAAGGCCAGCCTGGTCTACAGAGCAAGTTCCAGGACAGGCTCTAAAGCTACACAGAGAAACCCCATCTTGAAAAGCAAACCTACAAAAAAATTAGCAAGATGGGCAATGCCATACAAGCTCAATGAGGATGGAAGTGAGGCAGGCTAGTGACGACCGGTTGGAGAGGAGAGCGAGCAACTAAGAGGAGTCAAGGACCTGAACGGTGGACTGGGGGTGTGGCTCAGCAGTAGAGCGAGTCCCTATCACACTCAAAGCCCTGGGTTCAAACCTCAGCAGCAAAATGGAAGAACAGGAAAAGAGATGATTGGCTGAGTTTGTGTAAGAGAGAACCCTGGCACAGTCAGAAACAGATGCAGGGCAGCAGACAGCCATGCCGGCTTCTGTGTGCAGGACGCAGGGAAGCAGAGCGCCATGCCGGCTTCAGTGCAGGACACAGGACAGCAGAGCACCCTGCTGGCTTCAATGTGCAGGGGCCAGGAGCCTACAGGATCCAGGATTTAACAGAAAAATAAACCCTGGGTATCTTCTCTTCTAAAATGAGACAAAAACCAACCAACGAACCAACCAGTGTCAACTTTAACTATTTCTCAGCAGAGAGAAGCAGGAGGAAGAAAGTCAGACCGAAAATGTTGATAATCTTAGAATAAGCAAGAGGGGAAGTTGTACACAGAAGTAGAACAGTGCTTGAGGGAACTGGGAGAAACATAGAAAGGGAATTCTGGAGATTGTGGGGAAGGTGGGGGGTTTGGGTGGTGGTGGTTTTTCTGGGTGGGTCTGCTGATGTAGCCTAGGCTGGCCTAGAACTCACAGCCCTCGCCTTGATTTAATTTCCAAGAGCTGGGATTGCAGGTGTGTGGCACCACGCCCAGTGTAAGAAGCAGCTTTGAACAAGCAGGAGTGAAAGCTAGAACAAGTAAGTCAGTTTACACTGGCACGAAGCCATCTGGGACTTTTTCTCCAGCAGAGCAGAGAGAGAAAGTGTAGTGGCCTTCATTCAGAGGTGGAGTTTAGGAAGATGGGAGACAAGCTGTCGGGGAAAGAAGGTCCCTGTCAGGATAATTACTGATAACATGATTAACAGGAAAAGGGAGAGCAAGCAAAGGGAGCCAATCCTTGGTACTGTGAACTGCAGGAGGGCGGGGGGAGCAGAGTAGGCGCTGCTCAGTGAAAGACACTCTGTGAGCCTGATAAAGCAATTCCAGAACCTTCTGGTATTTCCTCAACAGAGCGAAAAGGTAAATGTCCTTTTAAATCATTAACCTAACTGGCACTCAAGTCTGGGCAGACTCTGCTGGGTTGATGATAAGATTGTGTGCCCACTCCAAGGCTCGAAAGGCAGGCTCCAACCATTGCTGTCTGGACAAGCCCAATTCAGGCTGCCTCTTCCTGCCAAAGCAGGTCAGAGGTCTGCGCCAGAACTGCCTCCCTCTGGCTAATGACCACATTCCAGGATGTAGCACGGTTGGTACCAGCTTCAGGCTTTTAGGGAGTCCTGCTCAGACCCTCGCTGACTCTGCCCCTCACCACAGGAGACAGAGGCCAAGGAGATATTCTCAGAGCTCATAACTTCCTTCTAGACCTCACAAGGGTATTACTGCAGAATTCCTTGTTCAGATGTACCAAGACTAATCCCAGGACCTGCCTAGACTTCTTTCTCAGCCTTCTTTCTCAGAGTAGACTACAATAGTAGGATGTGTAATTGGCTCTAGGCTTGGCAAATAAAACCTACTGCAGAGAGCATGGTGTGTGGCCTGGGGCATCCTTACAAAGGATGGGGAGAGAAGAGAGGAGCTTCAGATCGGGGTCCCGGCTCCCCCAAGGCTCTACTTTCTGGCCCAGAACCCGGAGAAGTCCAAGAATTTTACATTCTAATTTGGTTGGCTCTCTAGGAAGAAAGTTTTTAGCAAAGTGGGAAAAAACTTCTTTAACAATTTCACTGGTAACTCCCCATCCCCCCATCCTCTCACCCCATCCCTGCAGTCAAGCTTATGGATTTGTCTCCTTACCTTTGACCTTTGATGGACCAACCTTACTCCCTCTTAAGATTAAAAGTAATCTTGTTTCAAGGTCCAAACAAATTTATTCCCATTTTTATGTAAAACTTTGACCAGGTCTTGACCAAATTTATGGAATTTGCCATGTTCTACACCCTATACCCTGACCACCACCCTGATAAGATGTTCTGCCAAATAATATTTGAAATATTTATCCAAATTCATACATAACCAAAATTCTGCTGGAAATCCCCCAATCCTTGAAAATCCCCTAGTCTTGAAGTTTTGGGGGTCTGTATAAACCCCACCACCTCTTATATTTGATGCTGTTTTCTCTAACTCCACTTTAGGGAGATAGCCCTGTCTGCAGAAAATAAAGCTGTGTCATTTGCCCAAAGCATTTGACCAGTGGTCTTTATTGTCATGCGGTAGGGTCAACACTTTACAGACGTTAAAGAGGGCCTGATCCTATAATGTATTGTTTACCTGCTAGGAAAAAAAAAAAACTATCCTTTAAAATGATCATTGTAAGTTTACCTGACATCAGTTAGGTTTGAATTGCATTTCAAGACAGCAAAAAACAGAGATCCATTTAAAATCCTGTTTGGATTTCTCTATAGATTTAGTAGTTTAAGATTCTTTCCCCAGATTTTGTTATTATTTGGTGCCATTTGACAGTGTTTCTGTGTTTTATTAAGCTGCTCTGATTATATTTAAGTTGCCTGTTTTTATCTCCCTGTGACATTTATATTACATAGCCAAGCATTTTATATATATATGCCCCACTGGCCAAATACCAGAATATGTTCCCAGTATGCCCCTTTGGATCTCAACGCTCGCTTATGGCATCTTTTTACACACTTCAGATGCTTCCTGACACAAGCTGCCCAGTGCTGCGTTTGAGTGAATCCTTCCCTCCAAATTCCCGAACCATCCTCCTTGATACTTCAAGGCACAGAATCAAGAGAGCCTGACAGTTTTAGTGGCTGAACTGGGTAGAAGAGCGATTCTCCGGATGGCCCTACAGGATCCACCGTCTTCGCTGTCTTTCACCTTGACCAGCCCTGCACTGCAGAGCAACCTCAAAATGGGAGAGGAGCTCTTGGGGAAACCTAAGCGAGGACTGCTGCAGGAAAATTTGCCAACACATCTCAAAGTCCTCTTTGGCTGATATCAAATGGAACTCAGTTTCTAAAGAGCCAGAGAAGAGCAGGGATCTAAGATGGAGACTAACCTTCCCGACTGGGCTGCCTTCGGGTCACCAGTGACGGACACAAGGTGAGGTCATGTTACATTTCTCCTTCTGGGTTTGTATTGCTGTGAAGTGTGCCTAGAGAAACAGAGCAGTGGGAGTCTAGTCAGCTTACTCTTTTACCCGCACAGCAAAGAATTATCCCGTCCAAACGTCAATATTGGTAAGAGGTTGAGAAACACAAGAATAAATAAACTGTTTCTAAATCTCCTTTCTGCCAGAACCGAATGAGGTGTTTCTTTCTTCCCTTCTTTCAAACACACAAAATCGTTTCTCTTTCACTCAGAATTGCCCAGCTGTGGGCCTGAGTCTCCAGAACATCCCTTTCATGTGTGGGCCCTGTGCTTCAGCTGCCTGACTTTATGGCACCTTCCTACCTGTGCGCGCTTCCGCCACTTCTTTCCCTCAACTCCCCCACAGTTTCCACAGGCAAACACTAATCAATGCTCTGTTTCTACACACCCATTCTGAACCTTACACTCATCATGGAATCATAAATACATGTTTCTGGGCTGGGCGGTGATAGCGCATGCCTTTAATCCCAGCACTTGGGAGGCAGAGGCAGGCGGATCTCTGTGAGTTGGAGGCCAGCCTGGTCTACAGAGCTAGTTCCAGGACAGCCAGGGTTGTTATACAGAGAAACTCTGTCTCGAAAAAACAAAAACTAAAACAAACAATCAAACAAACAAAAACCCTGTTCCTTTGTCGTGGGGTTCTTCCACATAGCCTGCGTTCATTGTCTATACGCGTTATCCCTACTTTTTAGATGATGTAAATGTTATGAACATTTATATTTAAGTTTTACGTGGTCATATTTTTATTTCTTTGGGGACATAAACTTAAGAGAAGAGTTGTTGGGTCGTATGATAACTAGATTTAGCCTTTGAAACACTGACACCCTTTAGGACCAAGCTGATGTCTCGGTGGGTAAAAGCACTTGCCACCGAGCCTGGCAGTCTGAGTTCCGTGGCCAGGACACACAAGAAGGTTACAAGCTGTCCTCTGATCCCCATGTGCCTGATGTGACACCTGCATACCCACATACAGATTAATAAGTATAATAAGAATAAATGAACGGAAACTGCCCCCTTCTTTCCCACATAGCTGTACTCTTTCACATCCCTGCCAACAATGCATGAGGTTTCCCTGTGACAGCATTAGTCTGAATAGGAATCTTCTCCCCACAGCCCCCCCACACAAATGTTTAAATTGTTTTAAAATAAAGCTCCCCACCACCACGCTGTGAAACAGCAGAGCCAAGGGTTGAAAGCCTTGGAACTGCTGGCTAAAATATTCTTATTCTCTCAATTATTTTGGCCATGCATGGCTATGTAAAAACAACTAATACAGCCCCAAGATCCCCACTCCCTCATGACCCCTGTCACTCCGTCTTCTGACTGTAGCCAGGGCAGAGGCTATCCCATAGTGTCCTATCGCGGTTTCAATGGGCATTTTTCTGGAGGTTCCAGACAGCAGGCGTCCTTTCCTGTGCTAACTGCTCATTTCTGTTGTCAACACAAATTCACCAGGAAAGGATGCAAGATAAAAAGGGAGGCTTAGTTTCAAATACGAGCAGTTCCCGAGCCAGGGAAATTCAGACTTTGGTACAAAATTAAAGCATGTTTCAAGGAACGAAAACAAAAACAAAAACAAAAAAAGGTTGGTTCATGCTGAGGCCGCGGTTCAGGGCTCACCTTCTCACCCCCATCTGCTTATGAAAATTAGGCTGCAAACCCCAGGAAGTGCTGGGCCTTGCCGAGTTGAAGGCTCAGCACAGTTCATTGGCCAGATCCAGGAAGCCTCTCTGGTAGCTGTTTATTTGGGCAGTTGAAACAAGAACAAGCCCAGGCAAGACACTCAAAGTTGAGTTTGAATTTCACCAAGTATTGTGATCCCTCCATCAGTAAATGGCCACCAAGCTTCCTTCTGAACTCAGACCCAGGGAACACTGGCTGCTCTTCTTGGTGTTCTGGCTTTTTATTAGTTCACTGTGTGTCTTCTACAAATCTCTCTTCAGTTCTTCATCCATTTTCAAGCTGGGCGGTTTGTCTTTTCACATTACTGAGTTGTAAGAGTTCATATCTATATTCTAGACACAAACCCCACATAAACGCATGATTTGAACAGTTTCTACCATTCTATAAGTTTCTTGTTAGTATTATAGGTTGGGAGTAAGTTGTTTGTTTGGTTAGTTTTTGTTTTTGAGACAGGGTCTCCTACAGCCCAGACTGGCCCTGAACTCAATATACAATCAAAGTTGGCTTTAAAATCCCATCCGCCTACCTCCATCTTCGAGAGTCAGGGATCAAGGCATGGCCACTACACCCAGGAAGGTTTTAAATCTGATGATGTCTACCTTATGCTGTCTTTGTTTTCCCTCCTTTGGTGTCCTAAGAGACCATGTGAACCAAGATGGTGGTATTCTCTCCCAAGTGTTCATCATCTGAGGCTCAGCCTGGCCTCTGACTCACTCTATGCTCCTTTTTGTATTTGCTGCGGAATAAAAGTCTTTGCAGTCCCGCTGCCTGCTGCTCTTTACCTGACAATTTGTTCTGACATGACCCTTGTTACAAGTGACCATAAAAGGCAGTGTGAGATGAGTTTCAGAAAACTGTGTGTTTCATTTCTACAATGTTTAAAGAAGTACCTCAACATCCTAGCTCAAGTTACGGTAACCCTTTTGAATAAATAAAAATGTTCAGAATAGAAACCACTTCAAGGCTTTCTTGTTTCCTCAAATCCAGTTAGAAAATTCTACTTATATCTAGACATGTTTTTTTCACCAGGACAGACCATGGAAGTCAATAAGCTGCAGAACTGAGTGTGTGCATAAGGCTTCCCTAGTTGATGTGTGTGTGTGTGTGTGTGTGTGTGTACGTGCGTGCGCTTGTGTGTGTATGTTTGTGTGCATGTATGTGCTCATTGAGTTCTACCACTGAGCTATGCCCCCATCTCCAGCCTTAACTTGTTATAAAACTTATAGAAATTGAATTTCTATATTCTAGTATTTCTATATCTCTAGTATTTCAGCCTAGAATGCTATTTTTTTAAGATTTATTTTTTATTTATTTAATTGTGTGTATGTCGGCACATGAGTACAGGTGCCTGAGGAGACGAGAGGCGTTCAACCCCTCTGGAGCTGGAGTTACAAGTGGTTGTGAGCCAGCTGATAAGGAAGCTCTTGGGACCTCTGCGAGAGCAGTAGACTCCCTTAACCATTGAGTCATCTCTCCGGGCCCGAGAATGTGTTTCTTGACTCAAAGATCTCTTTCCAGCACTTTGGCAGGTGAGTGGGAGAAATAAAACATACGACTCTAATCTCTCAGGTGGAGTACAAGGGTTATCTCCTCAAATAAGATAAGGCTCAGGATGGGAACATGGATGTTGGTTTTATTTGTTAAGTTTGTTGATTTTTGGCAATGCTGGGAGTTGTTCCCAGGGCCTCTGGCATACCAGGGAAGCTCTCTACCACCAGGCGGAAGCACCACGGTCCTCTGCCTGGATGGGACCTTGTTCTGGATAGAGTTAGTTGTTGTTGTTGTTGTTGTTGTTCTTTTTAAACTGATTGATTCCCATTCTAGACCTGTTTTTAATTTAATCAATTTTAATTCCATTCTGATTTGAGTACTCATATTCAATTTCTCTTTATACTTATGAACAATAGCTAATGGTGTTTTGACATTTATACCGTAAATATTTTCTGTTGTTTTGAGTGCTGTAACATTTTCCTTCAAATGTGTGCAGGCATTGAACTTGGCAGTGATGAAAGCTGATTAATGGATGTGTCGGTTGTTATCAAGGCCCAGTTATTAAAGTCTACCTTAGAGTAAGTTATTAACTCTCCAATTTAAAAACAAAAGCCCTTTATCAACTTCTACTTCCCAGATGAGATAGGGACACTATTGACGGTAGGCAATCACCTATGTACTTTAGCCGCTGAACCATGGGGCCAAATGGATGGCTATGCTCTTCAAGATCCTGGCTTGAAATCCATTCAAGTTGATGAGGGTGGGGAGAAGGGGCCTTTGAATCTTGTTACCTTTGCGATTCTGTCTCCTTACATTTCGTAAAGTCTACGTTTTCTCTGTTCCAAATCCTTCAAAATCCTTCTGGGATGCCAACATCCCAGAAGCCCCCTCGGCTTGCAACTTTGCCAAGCCCGGTTCTAGGAAGAGACAAGCTGAGACACTCTCCTCCTTGGGGGCCTGCCTTTCCAACATGGGCCAAATTCCCAGGCTGTGTGAGTCCAGAAGCTGGGCCTGTGTCTTCACAAGTACCCTGAATAACGATATGACTTCACTCCGGGGAAGGGTCACAGGGCGTTGCTACCATTCAAATTCTAGTATACACCCTAAACTTTTTAAATCAAATGGATTCGGGTCCTGGCCAAAAAGGAGTGGCGCTCAGTCATGGCCCAGAAGCATGAGCCTATTACAACATCCCCGCATTTTCTCAGGGCAGAGTGAATAAGGTGGATTCTAGTGTAATTATCTTTGCGTAGCTGAAAATTAAATGACTGATGATATGATTTAAATAGCTATTTAAATAGCTTCCTCTTGTTACACTTATTTTTGAACAACATGCTACTAGCAAAAGGGTTGCTAGTTTTCCTAGTAGATTAGAATCTGAACGGAGCAGACCAGAAGGCATTAAACCAGGACCTGCAAACACACCAGAGGTCAGGTTCCTGGTCTAGATGGACTTTTTCTAACATCCACTCCAATTGTGTACCCCCAAGCGTCAGTAAGTCCTCTTCAGCCATCATGCAATTTTTCTGTGGACTTCTGATTCTCAGTGCTCAAGTTCGCTATTTTAGGCACTGTTTTCTATTAGAAAGCTGGGTATAAGTGCCTTAGGTTAGCAAGTTTTTGTTTCCAGTCTTTTACCCGTCTACTTTGATCCATGGAAGTCTTGGCTGGTGACAATGTCATAATGGGCTGGGATCACAAACTAGACTTGTGCCACTAGTGAAGGGTTTTGGTAAAATAAGCAACTCAGGAAGATGTCCAAAAGGAAAGGATAGGTTATGCTACCAGAATAGGGAGTCTTCCTGTGGCAGGGCAAGATGGTGCAGAGGTTCCTCCATCCTGTTTTCTTGCTGAGGCCATTTTAGGCTTGATTAGAATTTTATCTTCTTGGTAAGAATCCCCATGGAAAATCAGCCAACTCTATTCTAGGAACCCAAGGTCAAGATGGCCCAGCTAACTTACCTTAGCTTCTCTTAAACTGCTTGCTTGTGCAGAAACCCCTCTCCCAGCTAACTGCTCATCTCAGCTTTTGTTAAACCGCTGGCTTTTGCAAAACCTCCCCTGAAGCTGCCAATGGAGATACCAGGATGTGGTTTTTACCTTCAAAACACTGGCCCCCTGCCGGGCGGTGGGGGCACACGCCTTTAATCCCAGCACTCGGGAGGCAGAGGCAGGCGGATCTCTGTGAGTTTGAGACCAGCCTGGTCTACAAGAGCTAGCTCCAGGACAGGCTTTGAAGCTGCAGAGAAACCCTGTCTCGAAAAACCAAAAAACAACAACAAAAAAAAAAAGAAAAAGAAAAAGAAAGAAAAAAAAAAACACTGGCCCCTTTCTCTAAACATTGGCACTACACTTGGCTCCTAGATACATGAGTAGTCTCAGCCAGCTGGAATAAAGACTTTCAACTGGCTATCCACTGTGTTTGTGTGGTCCTCTCTGGAGGGTCCCACAGGTGGAAAGAACCATGGGGGTGTGTAGGGAAAAGTAAAGGCACCTGTGCTGGTTACCCATGAAGAGAGCACAAACCACGTTCTGAGACTTGCTATTGAGTGGCAGCCGAAACCAGCAGATCTGGTGGCATGAAAGGCTGTATGGCACATCAGGCAAAGTCAGGCTAATTTTCTCCTGAAAAAAATGATGGCCCTAGATGGTAGAATTTCAAGTGATAGTTCCCTTTCCCAGAGATTCCTGGAATCAACCACCAGCTACTAGCTAGCTACCCATCAGCTTGTGGGCTGCACTCATCCCACAGCTGCCATTGGATACCAGTAACCATGTGCTCCAGGAACCACAAGAAGGGCAGGGGAGAGCAGAAGTCAGAGGCCGTCCTTAAGCTTCCTGTTCAGACCACATGGTTACACTCTAGAGGCCATGGAGCTGTCTACAGAGCCACTGTGGACATCACTGCCACTTATGGCCAATGGCGTTGGTAGGAGTGGAGGCCCGGAAAACCCCATTTGACATAGCAAGCACATCAGCAGCTGCTGTGACCCCCACAGCTAGGGAAAACCCCCATCATTCCATCTGGCTGGCAAAATCCCAGCTACATATAGAATTCTCTAGGCAGAGCAGCCTAAGAACGACAGTGTTCTTGTCTTAACTGCAAATCACTTTGCACTGACATAGAACATCCACACATCCACATGTTCAAGCCATAGTCAGAGAGATTCATGAATTTTCATAAAACAAGCACACTCCTATGTAGCCAGCACCTAGCAAGGGTATGAACACTCTCAGAATACCAGAAGCCATTGTTTATTACTAAGCCTTATCCCCTCTCAGATCACTTCAGGGGCTGGGGTAGCTCGATGGTAGAAATAAGGCCCCGGATTCGATCTCTACTACCCAGCAACAAGCAATCTAATCAATAATGCAAAGGTGAGCCGAATAAATAGTACTCAAAAAGAAGTGCTAATGGTCAGTAAATATGTACACAAGAAGTTCAACGTCCTCAGTCATTAGGGAACTGGAAATCCAAACAACACTGAGATCCCATTTCACCCCAGTCAGAATGGCTGTCCTCCAGAGAACAAACAGCGGATGCTGGAAGGATATAGGAGGGGATCCCTTAAACATGTTTGGTGGGAAAATAATTATTCCAGCCATTATGGAGGTTTCCAAAACAAAGCAGAGACTCTGTTATATTATCCAGCTGGTCAATTCCTTCAGGTACCTAAAGGAAGCTGTATCCAAATGTCACAGAAAGATCTGCACAGCCACAGTAATCCCAACATTATTTCACAACAGTCACGTTGTGAAATCAGCCTGGGTGTCCATCAACAGATGAATGGATTAAGAGAAATGTGATCAACCCAGCAGGGTGGCGCACACCTTTAATCCCAGCGCTTGGGGGCAGAAGCAGGCGGATCTCTGTGAGTTCAAGGCCAACCTGGTCTACAAAGTGAATTCCAAGACAGCAAGGGCTGTTACACAGAGAAACCCTATTTCCAAAAAGGAAGGAAGAAAGGAAGGAAGGAAGGAAGGAAGGAAGGAAGGAAGGAAGGAAGGAAGGAAAAAAGAAAATGAAAGAAAGGAAGGAAGGAAGGAAGGAAAGGAAAGGAAAAAAATGGGATCTATGCACTCAATGGAGTATTATTCCCAAAAACAAATCATATCATTTGCAGGAAAAGGGTAGAACTGGGAGTCATCACGTTATATGAAAAAAGCCAGGCTCAGAAAGATACATGCAACATTTCTCTCATATGAAGAATCTATGAAAGTAGAATGGGGGTCACTTGAGGGGAAGGAAAGGAACCTGTGGGAAGGGGACAGAAGATAATAGAGGGGATGAAAATGATACATATGTGTGTGTGAAAAGGCGTGGTGGAGCCTGCCATCCGGTACAATCAACGTATACTGACAAGCGTGACAGACGGCTGGAATCTGGAGTTCCCAGGCCATAGACCGATCTTGCCTATTTAGACCTGTAAGTGAAACAGGACAATGCAGAGCACACCCTTGCCTGACTGACTTTTCTCACTCAGCATCCTGTGGGCCAAATGCGTCCACGCTGCCTTGGAGTAGCAGGAAGAGTCTTGCACGTGGGAGATCTAGCTCAGTGGAAGAAGAACTTGTTTTCAGCGCGAACGATGTTAGGTTCCATCCACTAAATCATAAAAAATGAGAAAGGTAAGAAGGTTTGTTCCCAGTGGATCTTAGCAGTTTCAGAATAGATTTTCTTCTTCTTCTTCTTAAGTCAAGAGCTTTTACCTTTTCCTGTAAAGAAACTCCTTTCTGGAGTTGAGAGTGCAGCTCGGCTGGTGAGTGCTTATCTAGCAGAAACAAAGCCTAGCACTGATCACCAGCACCACGTAAGCTGGGCGTGGTGGTGAGGCCTGTAACCCCAACACCCAAGAGCTGGAGGCGGGGAAGCCGCTCAAGGTCATTCTTGGCTGTGTAGCTAGTGGGAGGTCAGCCCGAGGTACATGAAAACCTATTTCAAAAAAGAAACAGAAAGAGGGATGCGGGAGGCAAGGAGGGGGAAATACTACTTCGTCACTACCCGTCGGGCTGTTCAGTAGACAGATTCTCTGCTTTCTTGCTTTGGAACTCCTATTAGGTAAATTGAGAGCCGCCTGAACATGAGCCATGTGGCATCCTGGATTCAGAGTCACTAGTCTGGCCACTAGTAACTAACCAACCGGCAAGCCGTGTGACAAGCTTCCCATCCCAGAAGCAGCAGAGTGGGACACTGGGATTGTAGCAAGCTGTTCAGAATGCCATGTAATTTTAAGTTTACATATTACTCATTTTTGGAATTTCCCATTAAGAATATTTGAACCGGGGCCAGCAACACGGTTCAGTGGGTAAAGGAACTTGTGCCAAGCCCTGATGCCTTGAGTTAGATCCCTAGATCCCTCATGGTCGAGGGAGAAAATTGACCCATGGAACGTACAATGCAAAAATACATGTAATTTAAAATCACATTATGGATTTGGTTCCTGTTTTTCTCATCTCTAATTAGAAGGGTGTTTTTGTTTTTAGACTTATCTATTTATTGTGCATACAGTGTTCTGCCTGCAGGCTGGAAAAGGGCACCAGATCTCATCATAGATGGTTGTGAGCCACCATGTGGTTGCTGGGAATTGACTCAGGACCCCTGGAAGAGCCGCCAATGCTCTTACCCTGAGTCGACTCTCCAGCCCCAAGGAGGATACTTTTTCATATGCTTCTTGGCCACTGGATGCCCTCGTCTCTGAAACACCATTGCATTTGTTTTGATTGATTATCCACCAGTGTGCTGAGCTTTTCTTGTTCTCTGATTCATTCATTTTACCTACATCCACCTTAGGAACTCGTTGCCAGCTTCAGTGACATGGAGGTAACTCTCTAGTTTTCTGATTAAACTCTTTACTGCTGTGCTATTCACATTTACCGTCCGGCTGGTGTTGATGTTCACATACAGTGAAAAGCAGGGAATTCACCATTGAGTCTTCCAGTTGGTCCTGTAGCTATCAGAGTGGCATAGTGAGCGCGGGTGAGCATTCACGCTGTGCAGTCGTGGACTAGGGCAGCTTAGCCCTGGCGTTCATCCCAAGCACTGCAGAAACAACAAGAGACTCCTAGGCAAACTGCCAGCCCCCCTGGACTCCTTTTCAAATACCTACTATCTCCAGCGCCAGCGCGGAGCAGTTCTCCGCTTTCAGCTCTCTCCCCCAGCACTTGCTCTGCCTCTGCTTTCTCACCCGGCTTCTTGGGATGTCACCACTTCATCTAGCACAGCCTGGAGCCCTAACAGGAACAGACCCCTCAGATAAATTGAAAGAAGGCCAGGGTGAGGTCTGTTACGCGGGTGTTAGAATACTTTCACAGAGGGTGGCTTTGGCTCAGGGATTCTCACTCAGTAACAGAGGGTTGGCCACTCTGGACAAGGCCTTGACTTTGACTCTTAGGATCAAAAGAGAAGAGGGGAGGGGATGAGAAGGGATGGGGGAGGACAGGAGGAAGAGGTCTTAAAGCGTAATCAGAGAAAGCAAGTACAAGACTGGAGGGAAAGTTGGCCCACACACCCTACCAAGGCTTCTGGAAGAGGGAGGTTCTTATGAGTTTACAATGATATAGCAAAGACTGGTGGACAAGGTAAACTTCAGGACCCCTTTGTGAGAAGGGCCCTCTATCATGTCTGGGTCGTCTCCAGAGGTCTGACCATCTGCACAGCTCCTAATTCTGGTTTTCCAAACACTTTACTAATTACTTGACAGGCATTGTCTTATTTAAGCCGCATAATAACCCTATATTACAGGTGTTCTCACTGCTTATATTTTATAGATGGGGACCTAGAGGTTAGGTGACACACCCGAAGGCCTTGTGTCTCGTAAGTGGTGAAGCACCTCTGGCTGTGGATTAACTTCTTGACTCTTGTGTGAATGTTCACTAATAATCCACCAGGACGCTCCTGCTCTGCCTGGCAGGTCTTACACAAACCACTTATTACCATCTCAAAGAATTGAGCTCTGTAAGAGCCCATTGCGCCAAGGCATACCAGCCACCTCTGTAAATCCCCTTACTCACTACACCGAACCACGGTTTCTTGGCGCCAGCTCTGTGCCCAGCAGCAGTGCTGAAGGTCAGGGCAGAGATCAAAAGAAACACAAGGGTGTCCACCTTACCAGTCGCCGCCCACTGATTAAATTATTGAGGAAAAGCTGGGTCCTCCAGTCACTGTGGACTTGACCTTTGGGATTCAGACAGACGGAAAGTTGATTTTGTTCTTGGTGTGCCTGACATCCACGTTATCCCCAAGAAACAGTTTCCTCCTGTGCTCATTTGAAGGTTTCCGAGCTCAGAAGGATCCAGGTTCACCATGGCTAGCTTCAGCTGTCCTTAAGACTCAGTTTCCCTGCTGTGTGACAGGCTTCTCTGAAGACGGAATCTCAGAGAAGTGGAAAATGCCATTTCAGAGTAAATACAGTTTTTCTTAAAATTAGTTAATTTATTTTATGTGTATTTGTGTTTTGCCTACACATATATGCTGGGTGTCCTCAGAGACAGAAGAGGGTGTCAGAACCCCCAGAACTAGTCACAAATGGTTAGGAACCAAACCTGGGTCCTCAGGGAGGGCAGGCAGTGTTCTTAACCACTGAACATGTAATTCCAACAGACTTTAGGGACAAACCTGGCAGCTAACCGCTGGATATGTTTTTATAGAAAAAAAAAATCTGTCTGTGTCTCTAAACAGCAATTTGAGACACAATCTGTTCCAGCACTGGATAAGGATCACGGAGCATGCCTTGCACGGCTCAGGGGACGTCACTCTTGCAAGCCTGGCTACCCTAGCATGGACCTCCGCTAGTCTTCCTATTCTTTGCTCTTGCAGACCCACCAGTTCTAAACTTGAACAGTGTCTGCCTTTAGCCCCTCTGGGGCACACAGCACTCTGGTGTGGATTCCAGAAGACTGGATAGTGTTGCTTTCCTGGGTTCTAGTCCTTCTTTGAAAAATCTAGAATCCCCTGGAAATGAATCTGTAACTGGCTGAGAGTAAGAAAGCCTACCATTGGAGCTGGTGCTACTGACACCGTCCATCTGGGGTTCCCGAGACTGTGAGTGTATGCCAAGAGAGGGAAAAGGAGAACATTCTCTCTGTGGCAGCAAAATTCACATCCCTACTGGAAAGCGTAAAATCCCTAACTTGGGGGTAGCTGGTTGGACTGCTTGCTTTTTCTCTCTCTCAGCAGTCAGTGCCTGAATGTGGTGCCCTGGGGAGGGGAGAGCACTCACACAAGCAAACCCCGGACTTTGTAACCTCCATCCGCTTTGACTTCGTCACCTGTAGAATGGGGTCACACCGTCACTATGGCAGGCTGTAAGAACACATGACATGACGTGACCATGCCTTACAGACATCACAGCTGCAGAACACCACAGCTCTTGAAACTTTGTTTTTACTTTTTGGGTTTTTTTTTTTGTTGTTGTTGTTGTTGTTGTTTTGTTGTTGTTGTTTTTGGTTTTGGTTTTGGTTTTGGTTTTTTGAGGCAAAGTTTCTCTGTAACTTTGGAGCCTGTCTTGGAACTCGCTCTGTAGACCAGGCTGGCCTTGAACTCACAGAGATCTACCTGTCTCTCTGCTTCCCAAGTGCTGGGATTAAGGTGTGCACCACTACCACCACCCAGCTGATTTTACGTTTCTTTAGCTTTTCAACCTAGAAAACACACTGACCAGTCATGGCAACCACATTACATTTTAATCCTTTCGTATCACAATGGTTGTAGTGTCAACAGTGGCAATAAAAACAGGGCAGGGGTGGCTTGAATCCTGTGTGCTGTATGCTCCTAGGCTTCTGATAGCTGGGAGATCCTCAAATCATACAGGGAATGTTCCCAGGTCTTGGGAAACTTGCTGCCCAAATAGATGTCCACACAAGTTCATTTAAAAACAAAACAAAACAAACAAACAAACAAACAAAAACAGCCACACGGACTGGGCTTGTACCTCTGTAGTGGAGTGTGAGGAGCTCACGTCTATTCCTTCCCAGCACCTTTTATTTTGTTTGCCATGCAGGGATCTAACAGAGCCTTGTGCACTACAGATATAGATCCATCATTGAGCCCTCCCTCTGCAGGCTTTACTAACTTCTGTGAGCTCCCACTCAAATCAGCCCTTAAGGTAAAAGCTTAGCACAGCTTTGCCTTAAGAGATAAGGTGAATTCCAATATG
This sequence comes from Arvicola amphibius, assembly GCF_903992535.2. Classification (NCBI taxonomy): domain Eukaryota; kingdom Metazoa; phylum Chordata; class Mammalia; order Rodentia; family Cricetidae; genus Arvicola; species Arvicola amphibius. The sequence goes on from NC_052053.1 coordinate 9,119,001, forward strand.
AAAATAATAGAATAGACACCACTTTCCAATTCTCCGTCAGTAGAAACTTTAGGCTGAATTCCACTTGTTGAAAAAAAGAGAGATGGAAAGGAAGGGATGTGTATGGAGTCAGGAAGGGTGGAGAGAGGAAGCCGAGGGTGACTCACCACAGCCTTTGAGAGGAGGATTAGGCTTCCACCCCCACAGCCTGATGCTGTCAACTCCCACTTTGGAAAATAAAGCTGATCTTGACACAAAAGCAGTTTACAGTGGCTCAACCAAGAAAAGGAACTGGATTTATGGTTAGCATCCAGATTGCAGTTTAAATGTAAGAACACGCCTGGCTAAGCAAAGCCGTCAGCTTAGGTGGTGAGCAGAGAGTGGCCGACGTGTGCTGTGGAATATTACTCTGCCTTAAAGGGGAACGGCGGAATGAACAGCACCGGGAGACGTCGTGTTAAGTGAATCAAACTAGACGTAGAAAGCCAAGGACCACATGTTCTGTGTTAAACACGGGTGCTCGGAAGTAGATTGGGATGTAGAGCAGTGTTTGCTGGAGCTGGGGAAGGGTGGAGGCAGGGTGAATAAAACCAAGCTGGATCGATTAATGCACTCAGTGTTCATCAGGAAATATCACACCACACCTCATTAATAAGCACAGTTTATAAATGTATTTAAAATGAAGGAAAAAAAATGAAAAGGAGCATGCAAGAATTGTAGACACACAGAGGCCTTAAGAAGGCACCTACCGGAGAGGTGTAACTCAGTCTCGGGGCTTTCCTAGGATGTGTGAGCGGGTGCTCAGTGCCGAGGGTGAAGGGTGGAGACAAGAACACCTGTTGCCTCATCTTTATTGCTCTGTCCTCCGGAAGCAATTAAGGCAGTCATTAGGGAGATCATTCAAGCTGTGTTCATCACACAGAAAGCATAAAGCAACCCGAGTCCACCAGAAGGAGTTCCACAAACACATCCTTATGATGATATGCTCTTTATATTTAAAATAAGATTCCAAATATTTGTGCCGGGATAAGATGCCACAGATGTCTGAAAGGCAAACATAGGAACCCATGTGTGCACACATGGTTTTGTTCTGATAAAGTAAATAAATGTGTGAATATGTGTGTGTGTGTGTGTGTGTGTGTACTTCCAGAAGCTCCTAAAGAATTAGTCACAGTGGTGTGTGTCTATAAACCCAGCACTCAGGAGGCAGAAACGGAAGGGTTCTGAATTTGCAATCAGGGCTATATACCTAGTGAGTCCCAGGCTAGTAAGACCCAGCATTGCAAGATCCTGTCTCAAAGATAAAAAGAAAAATCAAAAACTTCTGAAAGCTCTTGAAGGGCTACAAGTTCAAGATGATGGACTGAGTTCATGCTTTTAGTCTCCCCGTTTTCCAAGCCCTCTGAAACAATCTAAAGCCCACACATACAGAGCCACCAAGAGCACGGTTGGTAAAAGTCACAAGGGGACTCTCCACTTCTCTTCTCCTGGCTCTGGCTCTGGGTCTTGCCTGCTTCGACATGGGGAGAATACTGGGGACTGAGACGGAAGAATTTTTTTCCTGTTTTTTGTAATGTGAGAGTCTCTCCTTCCTGGTACTGGTGATGCTCCAAGACCCAGGGTGAAACTTCAGCCAGAACAAACACTAATATACACTGTGTTGTTTCTACAAATGCATAAATTTGATGCTTTTCTATCTCAATTTCTTAACATAGTTTAACTTGTAAATTAGGCTAGAAAGGATCAGCGGTGATAATGTAATCAGACAGAAAAAGAACTGCAGCAATACATTGTAATGAAGTTAGCTTTAAGACTCATGAATTACTGATTTCTGGACTTGTTCACTTAGTGCTTTTGGGCATTTGTTGACCAACGGTAGCAGAAACCTCAGAAGATAAAATCACAGATGAGGGGGAAACACTGTATTTGGACTTTTTTCATTAGTACTGTGAATTTTTGTGAGCAGTTGCTAAAGCCAGGTTAGCCCACATCTGTAATACCAGAACTTTGGAGGTGGACGCAGAAGGAGCTAAGGTGTGAGTCTGGTCTTGGTTAAGAAGCACAGTCCAAGCCAACCCAGACTACATAGTAAGATTACACCTCAAAGGAAAGAAGCAAAAGCAGGAGGTGGGTGGGGTGGGGGAGACGAGGGTGTTCACCTGTAACCTTGGCACTCCAGAGGTGGAGGCAGGAGGATCTCAAGGTGAAGGCTAGCCTGTGGTATAGTGAGACCCTGTCTAAAGGGAGGAGGAGGAGGAGAAAGAGGAAGAGGAGTTGGGCAGGGGAGAGAAAGAGGAAGAGGAAAAAGAAGAGAAGGCAAAGGGAAGGGGAGGGCAAGGAGAAAAGACTGTGAAGGTCAGATACAAAAGAAGTAGTTTAGTGGGCATGAATCCGCTTTTCATTTAGCTTAACTAGAATTTACCTGAACTTGGGAAGGATGGAAGGTGATTGAAAAGTATTTTTACAAATGGAGGTGGGAGGAGAAGCGGGGAAAGGGAGACAAGGGAGAGAACATCTGCTTTACGCCGTCTCTTTCATTCGTTCTTTACTCATTCACCCTGAGGGTGGAAGCTGCACCTCACACATGCTGGGGTGGCTGCTGCACCCCAGGTAACCTGTCTTCCACCAGGCCTGGCTCGGAGGGGATTGTTAAGCAGTGGACTGATTTCTGCCTCCAATTAACCCAAACTAAATCTGGAAGAGAGTGCCAACTTGAACCATGCTGGTCCCGTGTGCTTTTTATACGCTGGACACCTGTCACGCTGAGTGAATCGAGTGTTAGCAAAGCCTTTTGCTTTTGTTTGTTAAAACTTCAACGGCATGGCCCATACCTCGGTAGTTATGCAAAGACCAACACATCTTTGCCCAGCTAAAATCATATTCCACAACACACTGAGACACCAGCCCCATGGAAACGTCTATTCTCCTTAGAACTTAGAAATTAACGTCTAAGAAAATGGGAACTTAGTGCTCACATTAATAATAATTAATGATAATGATTCTCCCTCATCAGATTTTCTATTTTGATAGCAAGAAGTATTCTTTTAGTGACAGGAAAGTGATATGCACATTGGATAGCCCTTATCCAAAAACTTACAGTCAGAAGGAGACGGGATTTCAGAGGTTTCCAGACTTTGGGATATTCACATACTCTTTACTTGTTTACCATTCCTAACTCAAAAATCTAAAGTATGGATTCTGGTATATTTCACATTTTCAGATAAGGCCTGCTCAAATTGCAGGGCAGGAGAAAGAAAGGGGAGAGACCACGCACGAAACTGTTAAATATTAAATGAAAAAAAAAGAGAGAGCAATAAAAGGAGACGATAACACAGCGGTAGCTACCGCTCTCCTCCACCTGTGCCTGCTGGCGGCCATAGCTGAATCATTTCCAAAGACGAGATTGCCTAAGAACCACGTTCTCATGCCAGCTCTTCTCCCACCGCTGCCACACGGAGCACAGTCTAGTGATAAGATGTCATATCATCACGGTTTTATACTCTTCCCATCAGATACAAACCTCAGCCACAGTCTGGGGCAAATGGGGTGTGTTACCAGCCTGCTGGTGGTATTATTCTCCTCATGAACTCAGTGTAAGGTGCTTGATGAACTTAGGTGAAGCTCAAATTTACTTTGATGTTATGATTTTTTTTTCAGGATTTGAAACACACTTAAGAAATGAAATTTGAGCCGGGCGGTGGTGGCGCACGCCTTTAATCCCAGCACTCGGGAGGCAGAGGCAGGCGGATCTCTGTGAGTTCGAGACCAGCCTGGTCTACAAGAGCTAGTTCCAGGACAGGCTCCAAAGCTACAGAGAAACCCTATCTCGAAAAACCAAAAAAAAAAAAAAAAAAAAAAAAAAAAAAGAAATGAAATTTGAGGGGCTGAGAGATGGTTCAGTAGTTAAGAGCACTGATTGCTCTTCCAGAGGACCCGGGTTCAATTCCCAGCACCCACATGGAAGCTCACAACTGTCTGAAGACCCAGTTGCAGGGGATCTGACACCTTCATACCAATGCACATAAAATAAAGTTAAATAAACCATAAAAAATATTTTAAAAAAATGAAATTTGAAGCCAAGCAGTGGTGGTGCATGCCTTTAATCCCAGCACTTGGGAGACAGAGGCAAGTGGATCTCTGTGAGTTTGAGGCCAGCCTAGTCTACAGAGTGAGTTCTAGGACAGGCTCCAAAGCTACACAGAGAAACCTTGTCTCAAAACAAACAAACAAACAAAACGAGAGAGAGAGGGAGAGAGGGAGAGAGAGAGAGAGAGAGAGAGAGAGAGAGAGAGAGAGAGAGAGATTGAGAGAGAGAATGTGGTGGTAGCAGTGGGGAGGCAGAGGCAGGCGGATCTCTGTGAGTTCCAGGCCAACCTGGTCTACAGAGATTTTCCAGAACAGCCAGGGCTACACAAAGGAACCCTGTCTCAAAAGCAACCGAGCAAACAAACAAAGGCAGCAGAAGTGTTAAACAGGCTGCCACTGCATTGTGTAAGTTCAAGTCAGATAGAAACTCCAGCTAACAGAGAAGAGAAACTCATGTGCCGATGGTTATTAATCTGAGCTTCTGTCTGCAGCATTGAGCAATTCTGGCTGGGCTGTCCCCAAAGAATGTCTATGAAATCCTACATCACAACCAGGTATTTATCTTAACTGTGTATGGAGCAACCAAATCCTTTGGATCTTTTTGAAGATAAGAAGTAGGAAGCCACTGAGCCACTGAGTTGGAAACTATCCACTAATCCACTGAGCTGGAAAACTATCCAACCTGGGAGACTAAACCAGGTTGTGGGTCTGCTGGTTCCAACTGGCGGGCAGAGGAAGGAGTAGACTGCTTGATCCTCACAGGAGAGAAATGCTTGCCCAGATGCATGGTTCCACACAAAGGAGTCCTGTTTTAATATCTTTAATCTCATACTTTAAAACCTTTTATTTTATGTGTACAGGTGTTTTCTCTGCATGTATGCCTGTGTACCATGTGTGTGCCTGGTGTCTGGGAGAGCCATAAAAAGGCCTTGAGTCCCCTGACTCTGGAGTTATAGGCAGTTGTGAGTCACCATGTGGGTGCTAGGACTCAAACTCTGATCTGCAAGAGCAGTCAGTGCCCTTAACCACAAAGTTATCTCTCCAGTCCCATAATCTCGGAGGCTTTTAATTCTGTAGATTTGAAATGGAAGTAATTCTATTTATCCTTCAAATTAAATGTGGGCATAGAGTGACAGGATCCTAACATGTAAGGACAAACTTCTTGTTTGTTTTGTTTTTTAGGGTTTTTTGTTTGTTTGTTTTTCAAGACAGGGTTTCGAGCTTTGGAGCCTATCCTGGAACTCTCTCTGTAGATCAGGCTGGCCTCAAACTCACAGAGTTTGCCTCTGCCTCCTGAGTGCTGGGATTAAAGGCGTGTGCCACCACTGCCCTGCCATGCACCGCCACCACCCAGCCAAGCTTGAAACCAATATTTCTCAACCTTGGGTCACAACCCCCTTGGGAGGCAAACAACCTTTTTTACAGAGGTTGTATTTCAGATATCCTACATATCAGATATTTACATGATGGTTCATAACAGTGGGAAAATTACAGTTATGAAGTAGCAACAAAATAATTTCATGGTTGGGGGGTCACCACAACATGAGGAACTGTATGAAAGGGTCACAGCCTTTGGAAGGTTGAGAACTGCTGCTTTGAACTATTAACAAGAGGACAGGGCTGGATGTCACCCAATGGCAGAGTGCCTGCCTAGCTGTATGCAAGGTTCTGGGTTCAATCCCCAGCAACACACACACACACACACACACACGAGAGAGAGAGAGAGAGAGAGAGAGAGAGAGAGAGAGAGAGAGAGAGAGAGAGAGAGAGAGAGAGAGAGAGAGAGAGAGAGAGAGAGAGACAGAGACAGAGAGAGAGAGAGACAGAGAGAGACACAGAGAGAGAGAGAGAGAGAGAGAGAGAGAGAGAGAGGGAGGGAGGGAGGGAGAGGAAGAGGGAGAGAGGATAAAAGGATAAACATCCATCTATTGGCCCCTTTCAGCATGGAAGGGGCAAACAGTTCCCAGTTGGAAGCCTAGAAATAATTCCAAGCTTCCCTTGAGTGTTTTGTAAGTCGTTACTCATTCTTGGCAACAAGAACGCCATTTCTCTCGCACGGAATCCATCTCTAAGAAAATACACACTTGAAAGCTATCAACAACAATAAGCTTGCCCACTTGGGATAAGCAAGCCCATTGGCAGATTTGGCACAGATCAGCCTTAATCCTTTCTCAGGCACTGAAGTAATGTATACAAGAGGGTACCTGTCAGGAGCTGTCAGGTGAGTCCCGTCCTTCTCGGTCATCCACAGAGCCACAGCCACATCCCCTGACATCTGCAGTCGGAGCGCTAATGGTGCCTTGGGGCAAGTCCTGTTGAGCCAATTTCAAGAGATCTCGAACCGTGCAAGTCCAGATCTGAGTTCTGAACATTCTTCTAAGACCAAGTGTCTGTCAGATGCACCACTATGCCAGCTCCACCAGGGCCTCTCTGTCATCATTTCTGTGATCTCAGCCTTGGGACCAATCTACTTCTCTTCCTTTCCATACCACACTCACCCCCAAACTCAGCCCAACTTCCCGAGGACATTCTGTCCTTTGTACCCCAAACCTAAGGGACTGTAAAACACAGCTTAGACTGTGCATAGCAATTCTCTCCATGGTCCCAAGCCCGACTCCCACCAAACCTGCGGGGTTGAGACTCCGCTACATCTCCTCCCCACGCCCACCAGTCCCTTTTTTTATCGGATCACTGCTCACCTGAAGTAGATCAAAGGGCAGACACATGCCTTGTGCCTCTCTTTTTTGCCTTTGTTGACTATGGTCATGTGCTGACATGCCTACAGTATTTGGTAGTCAAGAGGGGATGGAGACATGTTTTCTGCTCCCCCAGACATTCCCCGGCTCCTCCTATCCCTGCTTCCAAGAAAAGAGATCACTAGGGAGTTAGTTATCAACTGATCTGAAAAGGATGAGCTCTCAGATCATGGAGTCTGACCTCTGAGGGAAGGAATAGCCCACACTAATCCACCAGTCTCATCGTGATGTGTGGCCAGAACGGTTAAACACTGGAATTAAGAACAGCTAGGAAAATATCAGCTTTCTAATGAGAGCAAGCCCAAACAAGGTCACGGCTATGGAATTGCTTTGCCAAGATCACCTGCTTGAAACAAATCACATTAAATCTCTGAAGTGACTTGATTTCAAAGGAAAGCACTCAGGACCTTGAGTGAACGGAGGTTGGTAATACCCCCCTCGCTGTCACCACGTCCCACGTTTTCTGAGGGAAGCAAACCCCCCTCATTCCCTCCCCACTCCTCAGCTCAGATTTTCTCACCTCCTTACGCACCAGTGGGAACTTCTCAACTGGCTCCCGGTCTCGTCATCAAGGCAGAGAGACGGCCAATGGAGAGAGAGCGAGGGCTAATCCTTCCGGAATGTATCCACCTTCACATTCTGTCAAGTGAAAGAATTTCATTTGAGTGGGGAGAAAGGAAAAACTGAATTTTTATTGCAGGTTTCATTTTTTTCATATTTTAAATGAATGCGCACTATGGCCAACAGGAACATACTCTTGTTTTCACCAAAAATGTGTTGAAATATCCATTGGTGCATAATGTCCTTATTAATTCATAAAAGCACAAGAAACAATCTCGGTATGTCTCTCATCACATGAAGGAACACTATGTGACCAGGGCGTTGAAGAAGCTAAACTACACCACAGCCTGGATGCGTATCACACATGATGATCCAGGCAAGTCAGGGTGGGACTAGGGTACGAGGCAGAGGCCCAGAAGTAGCTGCTGGGTAGTAAGACACGTTCTATTCTGGATCTGAGAGCTAGTGACTTGAGTGTGTTGATTTTATGGAAGGTAATTGAGCTTCAAACATATAATTTCTGCATCTATGTCATGCTTTAAAAGTTGAGACTGGAGCCAAGGCTCGGAGGTGAGGAGCCCTTGCTACTCCTGCAGAGGACCTGGGTTTGCTTCCCAGCACCCGCCAGGCGGCTTACAACCCTTCATAACTCCAAAATAGAGAGGTTTAACAAGAGGACGAGGAGGAGAGAGAAAGGAAAGAGAAGAGAAGATGACGCCCTCACAAGATGGCTGCGTGCGTCTTCCTCTTGCGTCCGCGGCCGCAGTCATCTACACCAACTGCCTGTCTATGCGCTGGTCGGGGGACCTGGAGTTCTTTTCTGGCCTCCTTGTATCCGTCGACACTCATGGTGTCTAGACATATATGCAGGAAAACATTTATACACACAGAAGAAAAATAAATAAATCTTTAGAAGTTTACTTCAAGTAGCAAAGCAGGTTTGATTGAAAGCTATAACTACTTCCTAGAGCGTAGGAAATAAAGAATGGTAAAGAATTGTCTTTAGCCGGGCTGTAGTGGCGCACGCCTTTAATCCCAGCACTCGGGAGGCAGAGGCAGGCGGATCTCTGTGAGTTCGAGGCCAGCCTGGTCTATAAGAGCTAGTTCCAGGACAGAATATAAAGCTACAGAGAAACCCTGTCTCGGAGAGAGAGAGAGGGAGAGGGAGAGGGAGAGGGAGAGGGAGAAGGAGAAGAAGAAGAAGAAGAAGAAGAAAGGAAGGAAGGAAGGAAGGAAGGAAGGAAGGAAGGAAGGAAGGAAGGAAGAGAATTGTCTTTAAAGTGAGCTCAAATTATGAGCATGTATAAATGTGGAATGAACACACAGGGCAGCGAATGTGCCTGGGGCTGCTGTGCCTGACTAGTATGCATGAAGAACTGCTACATAAACACATACAGAGATTTTATTTAAAACGTTAACAAGGAAACCAGCAAGATGTTGAAGTCAGTTCATAATGGGCATAAATACAGAATTAGAGACAGAATGTGTGTGTTCCTGTGTATGGGACTGCGCATAGAGGCCAGTGGTCTATACCAACTGTCTTCCTCTGTATCTGGAGGTTTCGCTTCCTGCCCAGTCCTGCAGTTGCTTCCAAAGTAACCATTCAGAGGCTTAATACCAATTACAAACTATTTGGTCTATTAGCTCAGGCTTATTCCAAGTCTATTCGTGGCTTGTTGTTACCTCACATCTTGCTTCTCAGGCAAGACTCCTCTCTCTCTCTCTCTCTCTCTCTCTCTCTCTCTCTCTCTCTCTCTCTCTCTCTCTCTCTCTCTCTCTCTCTGCTTGGATTTCCCGCCTAGCTATATTCTGCCTTGCCACAGGCCAAAGCAGCTTCTTTGTTAACCAAAGGTTCATACCTTACCTTTTGAAACAGGATCTGTCATTGAAGCTGGAGAGCACTGATTGGCTAGATGAGCTAGCAAGTGAACTTCGGTAATCTGCCTGTTTATGCACACACACACACACACACACACACACACATGCATGCATGCATGTACACACACACGCATGCACACATACACTTTTTTTTTTCTTATTGAATCCATTTTTTTCTTTGTTCCAGAAAGTCAGTTTTGTTTTCTGGTTGTGTTCTTAACTTTCTCAGAAGGGAAAGTACTAGATCAGAAGATATCATTTTGAGACTCTGGCAGATTATTGCCAAAGATTATAGAAAGACCTTGGAGCGCGTGTCTGGGTTGGAGAGCAGAAGGAAGGAAAGGTCTTTCTAGACTACTTGAATATTTAAATTAGTTTCATCTGTAAGATTTCCAGGCTTAGGGCTGGAGAGATGGCTCAGCGGTTAAGAGCATCGCCTGCTCTTCCAAAGGTCCTGAGTTCAATTCCCAGCAACCACATGGTGGCTCACAACCATCCATAATGAGATCTGGTGCCCTCTTCTGGCCTGCAGGAAGAGTACTGAGAATACTATATACTTAATAAATAAATAAATCTTTAAAAAAAAAAAAAGATTTCCAGGCTTAGAGTTAATGCTTACTGTCTTCCAATATCCTGACTCCCATCTCCCCACCCACACACCCCATCCCCCCACTCACCCAGCTCCATCTTCTCACTCACCCACACCCATCCCCCCACTCACCCACACCCATCCCCCACTCACCCACATCTATCCCCCCACTCATCCACCCCATCCCCCCACTCACCCACCCCATCCCCCACCCATCCCCCCACTCACCCACCCCATCCCCCCACTCGCCCACCTCCCCCATCCCTTTACCTGCACCCCTTCTCCTCCTTTGCTTTTGGACTTTGTGCAGAACCCGTCCTTGCTTGAGAAGAAAGTGTGGGTTGGCAGAGCAAACCACAAAAACTTCAAATTCAGAGCAAACCCTTGGCCATCACAGGTCCTCCCTGCACATATGGCTTCAGTGAGGATTAGGGGACAAAACCCTCAAGGGATATTTCCAGAACCAGATTCCATTCCCACCTCCTCCGCAGCAAGTCATATGTTAACATGTATTTTCTGATTGATTTTATCGATCTAGATTTAAAACAGTCAGAAGCCACATGCAACTGGCCATGGTACTAGACCTCAGGTTTATCAGGGAAGTGTGAGGCATTGTGGCAGGACACCAGGCAAGCAAAGTGGTCTTGCTCCTGGCCTGTGCAGTCAAACGGTGTGGTTTTCATGTAAACATCCAGATATGTACAATGAGCATTGTCTGGCTCAATGCTGGGCTACTTCTTTGTTATATTAGCTAACCGTTCTCAGAAGGCAGATGTCTTAAGAGTCTTGCCTTTTCTTTTCTAGCACTCCCCTACGTGCTGAACACTTAGCACACACCTGGCGGAGCCCAACCCACTTACAGCTATCAGTATCTCATGTGTACACCAACCAAGCTTTCCTCCTGCGCCTGCCCCCTCCCCCCCCCCACTCCTAGAATCTCTATGGGAGTAAGAGACCAAAGATTATAAAAAAGGAAATAACTTAATCTAATCATTTTACATTGTATAGCAACAGCTTCAATAGGACTATCAATGTGAAAACTACATTTCATAGTGGTACAGCCCAAATGTAAGTGTATGTGGTATTCATTCAATGGATTCCATTAGATTCCTTCCACACAACAGCGGTTCAACCAGTCACTGCTGCAGTGCGTGTCTGCAGATGCTCTTACCATCCTTGTGTTTCCAGGAATAGGACATGCAATTCCATTTTTTTTTTAATCCTTGTCTTAAAAAAAAAACAATGTCTAGCTGGACAGTGGTGGCACACACCTTTAATCCCAGCACTCGGGAGGCAGAGGCAGGTGGATCTATGTGAGTTTGAGGTCAGCCTGATCTACAGAGTGAGTTCCAGGACAGCCAAAGCTACACAAAGAAACCCTCTTTCAAAATAATAATAATAACAACAACAATAATGCTGATAATAATGTCTAGCTGAGTTTGGTAGTTCACATCTATAATCCCAGCACTTGGGAGGCTGAAGCAAGAGGATTTTCATAAATTCAAACCTAGGCTATATAGTGAGTCCTGGACCAGACTGAACTGTAAAAACTCTTTCAAAGAGGGGGGAAAACAACTTTGAAAAAAAATATAGTGCTATCTAACCAGTAGTAGTGATACACACCTACAATCAAGAATCTGAGGGGCTGGAGAAATGGCTCAGCGGTTAAGAGCATTGCCTGCTTTTCCCAAGGTCCTGAGTTCAATTCCCAGCAACCACATGTTGGCTCACAACCATCTGTAATAGGGTCTGGTGCCCTCTTCTGGCCTTCAGGCATACACACAGACAGAATATTGTATACATAAAAAAAAAGAATCTGAGGACAAGCTGCTCTAAACTGTGAGAGTATGTCTTAAAACTACAAACCAAATAAATGAATAAAATAAGAAATAACATCTAAATCTTGGCTCATGATTCAAAGGCAACTTAACAGTTTTGTCACTGTGAGTCTACCAGCCCAACCTAAAACCTTTCTCTTTAAGTATTTATTTATACTTATTTTATATGCATTGGTGTTTTTGCCTATGTATATGTCTATGTGAGGGTGTCAGATACCCTGGAACTTGAGTCATAGACAGTTATGAGCTGCCATGTGGGTACTGGGAATTGGACCCAGGTCCTCTGGAAGAGCAGCTAGTGCTCTTAACCACTGAGCTATCTCTCCAGCCCCTAAAATCTTATTTTAAAAGATGGAGAGGAATAAAAAAGCCAATGGAAAAATCTGGGTTTTTTTGGAGGGTCTCTCAGCAGGACTAAATCCACACTGGCTTTTAGTTAACACTGTTTCCTACTTCTCCACGAAAGGAGCGTTCGTGTTTGAGGAAGATAAGGGAAGTGTGGCCCACAGCCGGATCCTTTCCAGGCTTCTAGGCTGCAGCACTCCATCTGGAGATAATCAAAGGTCTGGTTCTCCATGTTTGCTGGGAGACAGCTGCTCCCCTAAGCAACCTGAGGTTACAGCTGTGAAGTGTTGAGTGTTTGCCTGCTGCAGAGGGCCGGGACTGGAGCACACAGGGCAGGCATCTGCTCCCAGGACCTCTGGGAGTTCTTGGTGAAGAAGGCCGTTCAGCCACCCCTCCTGATATCACTGTCTTCTGTACAGGCTGAGGGCAGAAAGGGGGCTGGAAAAAAGAAAGAAAAAAATGGGGAGAATGGTGAGAAAAATGGGCCGGAATATAACGCACAGTACCATGTAACAGTCGCTGATCTTTTGGATTAGTGGAGGAAGAAAGGGAGCTTTGACAAGTCTGTGCTTCCTTTCAGACCTTCTTCAGGGATTTGGGAGACATTTGTAGCAGAGGTAGTTAAATTCACCTGCTGTGATGGTCATATGACAGGAAATAAAGAAAATAATTAACCGTGAAGATAGGCGGGAGGAGGAGGGGCTTGAGAGAAGGCTCCGTGTGTAAGGGCACACACTGCTCAAGTTCCCCGTATTCATACCAGTGGCTCACAACCTCCCATTCCAGCTTCAGGGGGTCCCATGCCCTCTTCTGGCCTCCTTGGACTTAGACATATATGGGGCATACACTCACGTGGATACAAATAAAAATCTTAAAAACAAACAAAAAGGTTGGGGCTGTGTACAAGATGTAGGCCAGTCAATAGAGTCTGAACTTGATACTTCAGGCAAGAGGAAGGAATTGGAACTGAGGAGAAACTGTCTCAAGAGGGCAAGAGACACTGGAGCGGTAACTGTAAGGAAGACAGGGAGTGATTAGTTCAAGTGCTACAGAGGAGACAGGACTGAAAAATGAGAAGGTCCGTGGTCGTTTCCAGAACCCACACTATGCTGTGTTGACGTTCACCCTCCAGAACTCTGAGCTAAAACTGTCTTCTCTTTGTAAGTACCCAGCCCTAGATATTTCATGATCATATCAGAAAATGAACTAATACAGTCTTCCTAGTGGGGCACAGCCCAGAACGCGCCTGTCCGTCCTTGCCTTAGCTTCCTGCCCTGGTCTAACGAAGCAGCGACTTGGGTGACTTAAACCATCGCGTGCACGGATCTGCTCGATGAGAGTCTAAGGAGCTCATATGTTTATCTCTCACACTCACCATGTTTGCACGATTTGTTACTCTTTGGGGTGACCAGGGATTTGGGGAGCCGACTGAGATTCATTTCTAGTTTACCCTACCATCTTGCTGGGCTTTTAGTTTTTTTTTTTTTTTTTTTTTTTTTCGAGACAAGGTTTCTCTGTCTGTCCTGGAACTAGCTCTTGTAGACCAGGCTGGTCTCGAACTCACAGAGATCCGCCTGCCTCTGCCTCCCGAGTGCTGGGATTAAAGGCGTGCGCCACCACCGCCCGGCCTTGCTGGGCTTTTAAAAAGCTGATTCCGTGCTAGTTAACAGAGAGGGACAGTGTACATGCCAGCTTTTGCAGGCTTCCTTAGATGGATAGCAAGGACCGCCAAGGCCAGTAGTTCTCAAGCAAAGGCAGGAGAGTTGTTGGAGCATTGTAGCGCAACCAGTAGCAGCAGCAGCCTTGCGTAAGGGTGAAAGCATAGACCTTTGTTGTCCTTGGAAAAGGAAATAAGAAACCGTACACGGCACAACCTGAATTATCTACAGTTGTATAACTCCCACAAACAAAAGACACATTAAATGCAGGAGCACAGTTGCTTCGAGGAAGAGATGAATGGGGGTAGAGAGACAAATAGACTGGTGATGGCTGATAGACAGATATCGTAACGATAAAGATAAAATGAGAGAGGCTATTGAGAGAGGGAAGAAATGAATGAAAGAATACTATAGTCTAAGGAATATTATTAATCCATGCTCTTGAAGTTAAAAAGTAGTTGAGGATGTAGCTCAGTGGGAAAGTCCATGCACATAAAAATGAGCAAATAAAAGATCTTTTTATTATTATTTTATTATGGATATGGGTGTTTAGCCTGCATGTATGTCTATGCTGCATGTACATGCCTGGTGTCCACAGAGGCCAGAAGATGGTGTCAGCTTCCCTGGAACTGGAGTTACAGAGGGTTGTGAGCCATCATATGGGTCCTTGGAATCCAACCTGGATCCTGTAGGAGAGCAGCCAGTGCTTTTAACCTCTGAGCCATCTCACCAGCCTGTAAATTAAATATATATAGAAAGAGATAGACAAAGCAGAAAAATCTGTGAAGTAGTGTGATGTCAGACCCAAGCCAAAGATTTCAGTCTGTTTCTGGGTTTCCCAAGGAACCTGGCTAAACCTGAACTCCCGAGGAGGCCAACCCCTGCCTGCCAAACTTCCATTGGTAAGACTGAGTGTTGCTTTTGTGGCCACCTCTGGAACTAAGGGCTTGAAGAGCCTTACCTCATGGAAACTACAGCCTGGCTGTTCCACTAAATCTCTGGGCTACAGATTTCTCAAGTGGATCTGAGCCCTCGGGGCAGTTGGGTTCTGCAAGGAGAATCACAGCTAAAACAGGCTGCCCCTGTTGGTTTCCCACTGCTGTGATAAACACCATGAGCAGAAGCTGCTCAGGAAGGAGGCTAAAACCACCTTAGAGCAGCCGCGATGGAAAGATCCTTTCACAGGGGTTACCTAAGACATCAGAAAACACAGATGTTGACATTAACATTTATAACAGTAGCAAAATTACAGTTACAAAGTAGCAAGAAAGGTGGTATTACAGTTGGGGGAGCAGCACATTAGGAGGAACCTTGCTAACCGGTCTCAGCATTCGGAAGGTTGAGGACCACTGCCTTTCAGCTTATAGCCCATCGTGAAGCAAAGCCAGAACAGGACTGAAGCAAAGACCACGGAAGAACACTTGCTGGCTTTCTCCACATGGCTTGCTCGGCTTGCTTTTTTATATACCCAGGATCACCTGCCCAGGTATGGCACCGCCCACAGTGGGATAGCCCCGGCCCCAATCGTTAATCAAGAAAATTCCCCCACAGGCTTGAGGGTCCTGATTCTGAAACGATCTAGTTTGATTGGCAGACAGACTAACACACCAGGCCTTCCCTTCCCCAGTCCTGTTCTGTTTAGTTGTTAACATTTCTGAGATCAAACATCCTCACTGTGGTCCCCAGACCAGTGGCATTGTTACCATCAGGGAAACCATAAAAAAAAAAAAAAAAAAATTCCAAATTCCCAGACCCTCCTCCAGAGTTGATTCCCAAACTCTGGGGATGGACCCCAGAGATCTGGCTTTTACCCACCACCCGAGTGACTTTGGTGCGTGTTGGAGCTTGACAACCATGCTCCTAGGTGGATGACTTTATTCAGCAAACGTTTCCAAATGCTGATGCCTGTGCTTTTCACCACCCTAGAGATTCTGATTTAATTAGTTTAGGATGAGGCCCACACAGAGATCTTTTTTTTTTTTTATTCCAAGACAGGGTTTCTCTGTAGCTTTGGAGCCAGCTCTTGTAGACCAGACTGGCCTCAAACTCACAGAAATCCACCTGCCTCTGCCTCCCAAGTGCTGGGATTAAAGGTGTGGGCCACCACCACCCGGCCACAGAGATCTTTTTAAAGTTCCATGGGTGATGGAGACCACTGCAGCCTGGACCTTCTGAAACAGCAAACTTGACTCAGGAACAACCAAAAGCACATTTGTAGTCTAAGGAAGCTGTGGGGACCAGCAAGGATGTAAGCATCATATTTCCCAATTTTAAGTCCTATCTCTTTCTCCAAATCCACAACTGCCCCCAGAGGTGCAGCTGGAAATGCTCTCGGGCTAAGGAGACACGAATTTAGTAGTCTGAGCACTTTGTAAAGTTTTTCTTACTTTAAGCTCATAAATTTAGTCTTTAGTGAATGCTGAGAAGATGCAGCAAGGGGGACAACACCAGCCACCCTCAGAATAATTTAATAGAGGAAATGGGATCTGTGCATGGCACAGTGAAAGGTTAATATTATCAACTATCACCATCCCATTCCTTCATAGATTTATGTGTCTTGTGCTAAAGATCCTGTCGTCTCACTTAGCATATCTCCGGGATTAGTAGGGTTCAATCAGCACTTGTCTAACAAATGGATCCACTAATCAATTAATCAATCCATAAATTGCATCACTGAGGGGGAAGCTAATCTGTCTTTATTTGGCGTCCAAAGTCCAGCGTGTCACTGCTCTCGGCCTGAAACACAGGGAATGACGGCCTTGTGGCAATGCTTATGTGGGGATCGACGTGCCTGGTCTGAATGTCACCTGGGGGTTACTATAATCCCAGAATGGGCAAGAAGGAGAAATGAGTGTGATAGTCATTAGAACCAGTGGCCAGTGAATTCCAGGTCTCTGTTCCAGGGGGTGAGGATGCCCCCTTCCCCTTCCTTGAACGTCTCCTTGGCCATGTGAGTTGTCTAGGCCATTGAAATGAGCCAAGTGTCGCCTTGCCTCCATTGATAAGCTTTAAGAACCAAGAAGGGGTCAGGGGAGTAGTTCAGCGGTAGCAGCATGCTTCCCTAGTAGGTGCAAGACTCGATTGGATCCCAACACTTCAAAAAAGACTTAAGTTTTCCAAAGGGTGGCTCATTATCCAGGTTGACTTGAGATCAAGGTATGGCATTGTCAGTGCTAAACCTGGGTTGGTTCCAGACAGCCCAGACTTAGTCACCCACCAGGGCAACTATCGGCCTTTTAGCTCTCTTCACTCTGGTGGCGTGAGTCCAGCGTGATCAAACCCAAGCTGTGATTGAACTGGAGTCTCAAAATGCTTGAATGACTTTCCCATGGCCGTGTTGCCGCTGAAGATCCGAGGTAGATTCTGGACCCCATCTGCCTCACTTCAGAGGCCAT
The DNA here is from genome assembly GCF_903992535.2 of Arvicola amphibius. Lineage (NCBI taxonomy): Eukaryota > Metazoa > Chordata > Mammalia > Rodentia > Cricetidae > Arvicola > Arvicola amphibius. Next base: position 9,136,086 of record NC_052053.1, read on the forward strand.
ATTTCTGTGGGACCTGTTTCTGGATAATGGTACTTTCTGTTTCAGGTTGTTATTTGATTATTTGGGTGTAAGATACAAATCTCTGCTTCGGACGTAAGATGTTGAAGGAGCTGTGGGCTGCTTCTCAGCTCCCGGCCACCGGCTAGCTTTACCCAAAATAATTACACGGAAACTGTATTCTTTTAAACACTGCCTGGCCCATAAGTTTTAGCCTCTTATTGGCTAATTTTCATATCTTGCTTAACCCATTTTTAGTAATCTGTGTAGCACCACGAGGTGGTGTCTTACCAGGAAGGATCCTAACCTGCGTCCGTCTCGTCTGTCTCAGAGAGGAGAGCCATGGTGATGGCCTGAGGCGTCTGCTCACTCTGCTTTCTTTCTCCCACAATTCTGTTTTGTCTACTCTGCCTACCTAATTTTCTGTCCTACTAAAGGGCCAAGGCAGTTTCTTTATTAACCAATGAAAGTAACACATAGACAGATGACCCTCCTCCATCAGTAAGATACAAGGATTGTTTCCATTTTGTTCCTTCTTAAAGTTCTTTAAGTGTATGGATGTTTTGCCTGCATTAATATCCGGGTACTGTATGTGTCTGGTATCCGAGGAAGCCAGAACTGGGTAACAGATCCCCTAGAAATGGAGTTACAAATGTTTGTGAACCATCATGTGGGTGCTGGGAATCGAACTTGGGTTCTCTGGAAGAGCACCCAGTGTTCTTAACCATTGAGTCATTTCTCCAACTCTTCTATTTTATTCCAGTTTCTATAGACAAGGTTCTACAATGGCGGAGAGAAGGGCTAGCCTCAGATCACTGAATGTTATTTATTTATGAATACATGGTCCTTCTGTGGTTGTTGTGAGCTATATGAAGATGGAGAGAGGCTATGCTTCTCTCATGAACATAAAAAGCAAGAATGGATGTATTCATGGCTTACTAGATGATGCAGAAGTTGGTATGTGTTATTGAAATATTTTATGTATGGCTATGTTTTTAAGTTTTACTACGATAAGAGTATATTAGTTGATTATTTATTATTTATTATTTAGAAACTACATCCTGCAGGCTGGAGAGATGGCTCAGTGGTTAAGAGCATTGACTGCTCTTCCAGAGGACCTGGGTTCAATTCCCAGCACCCACATGTTAGCTCACAACTCTCTGTAACTCCAGTTCCAGTAGATCAGATATCCTCACAGACATACATGTAGGCAAAAATATCAATGCACATAAAATGAAAATAAAATAAAACACTGAAAAGAAAAAAGACGCTACATCCTGCATAACCCAGTCTGGTCTTGACTCACTATGTAGCGGAGGGTGACCTTGGCTTCCTGCTCCACAATAAAGTTTTCTGGAGAGTTCAAATCCTTCTGAACCTTGATTTCAGCTCCTGACTAAGAGGTCAAGAACTCTGGAAAGCTTGGTCCAGACCCCAACTACAGGAAACAGGTAGCACTTGCTACTGCCTTATACACTCAGCTTACGTGTATGCTAGTTTGGGGTGTTCGTTTTTGAAATGGGGATCTCTCTATGCAGCTTTAGCTGGCCTGGAAATCACTTTGTAGGTCCAGCTAGCTTCACACTCAGAGACCTGCCTCCCTCTGCCTTCTGAGTGCTGGTATTAAAGGAGTGCACTACCATGCCCTAGAAATAGATATTGAATTTTATGATTTTAAAAACAACACTTCAAGAGAGCTCAAGTATCTTTAGTCTTCAGGCTACCAATTATCATTGCCATGGTGATAATACCTATAGAAAGTGCACTAAAGCCTTTCCTTGCTGAAGGTCAGTCCCATTTGTTTGAAAACGACATCGCAAGCCAGACCTAGAGGCTCATGCCTTTAATCCCGGCACTCGGGAGACTGAGGCAAGTAGATCTTTGTAGGTTCAAGACCAGCCTTGTCTACTTAGTGAGTTCCAGACCAGCCAGAGCTACACAGTCAGATCCTAGAGGGGTGGAGAGGCAGTAGCACTGATCAACCTTTATTAGGAAGGGAGCCCAGGTTACCACCATATTCTAGTTCCTCCTTTCCCCTGTGGTGTGGTCCAAGTCTGCATGCCCACTGGGCAGGAATCTCCATCATGGGTCAAAGCCAGCTCCGCTAAGAGAGGATAATATCTGTTACTAATGACTGCTTGATCCTCCCTAGGAATCCTTCCCACCCACCTACAGGCATCAGCAGAAAGTCCTATCTAGTGAGAGGTGGTGACCTGGTTGTAGCAGGGGTAATCTGAAGCCTCAAAGATAACTGGGCTCTTTTTCTGGCTCTGGAGAGAGGGTACAGTTTCTGTGGAAAGTACTAGCTGGGCAGCCTCCAGAACAGAGAGAGGTTCTGCTCGCTGGCCTGAGGAGACGTAAGGAACAAACACACGCCTGTTAGAACGGTTTGAGGAAAGCCTGAAACAATAAACCAACAAGGCGAAACCTGCTTGGAAATCGGTTGTAACTTGCATGCTCCCTGCAGGACAGGTTTTCTTTACTGTCTGGATCCGGGGCATCCCCTGGGCCTTACCCATTAGGGTCTGAGATGAGGAAGGACCAATGCCAACCTGAGGTGCCGTAGTGCAGAGTGTTGGTGTCTCCTATCCCAGGCAAAGGGGCTCTCCCCGCTTTCTAGGTGGATGTCTACGGCTGATTAAACCAGACACATACGGTCCAGGTCATCACGCTCATGGCTTCTTTCCCCAAAGCAGCACAAAGTGAGCTTTTATGTTCTTCACGATGGAAGGTAAGGTAGCTGACTTTGTCACTCTCCGTACTTCCAGATCTCTCATATCTGTTTGCATACATATTAATATTACAGGTATTCTATTATCATTAATAATAGTTTGGTGTTAGTTGTGATAGCCTAGATAGGTGGCATCAACACATATATCCTAAAATATTATTGATTTAATATGATAGAATTTGGTTCATGTGCCACAGTTCTGGCTGATTCTTTAAGTTTTAGCGGACATGAGGATTCAGGATCTTCTCACCCTAAAATGCTTTTGTCTCCAACTCTGGGCCTCAGCCATTGCCGCAGAGAGAGTTTGCATAAGACCACATAGCAGGATTTGGGGCCAGTTCTACTTCTGCCATATCACCTTAGCCAAAACCCAATCGCATGGCCCCATCTTAACTATAAAGTTCACTGTGAAATGCCCTCTTATATGTGCGTGGGGAAGGAGAAGGGAGCAGGGAAAGGCCATGAAAAACAAATGTCCCTGTCACCTGTATATCACATACAGTCACATCAGGTCCTTGTGAGGTGAGTATGGGTGCCATTTTATGAAACTCACTAGGAGCGGGGGAGGCGTTGGTGGAAGTTCTTCCACGTGGGAGCTGGCAAGTTAGGAGTCTCCATCCTGATGATCTTTTTTTTTTTTTTTTTTTTTGGTTTTTCGAGACAGGGTTTCTCTGCAGCTTTTTTTTTAGAGCCTGTCCTGGAACTAGCTCTTGTAGACCAGGCTGGCCTCGAACTCACAGAGATCCGCCTGCCTCTGCCTCCCGAGTGCTGGGATTAAAGGCGTGCGCCACCACCGCCCGGCCCTGATGATCTTTTATATGTCCCATCCCAACCCACCCACCTGAACCCCAAAACTCCACCCTAACTTGATCCTAACATACACACACACACACACACACACACACACACACACACACACACACACACACACACACACACACATACACACACACACACGTGTATGAATTTGTATGTATGGAGTACGTGAATATATAAGCATGCTCCTGTATGTATGTATGCGTGGTTTCACGTGTTTGTACACATGTGTGCATCTGGTATATTGGCCGGTGTTTTCCTCAGTCACTCTCTACTTTATATATTGAGGAAGATTCTTATCATTTGAAACCAGAGCTCATCACCTCAATTGGTCTGGCCAGCATGTGCACGGGTTGCTGAGCATCCACGTTTTGGCCCTCGCGCTTACAGCTAGTGCTTCACCCACAGAATCATCCCCCCCCAGCCCCCAATCCTATAATCGCAGTGACTGACTGGGTTTCCAGTTAACCAGGGGCCTGGTCTTCTCAGAAGGCTACACCTGCGAAAGTGACCCTTTTTATTACATTTGTTTGTTTCGTGTGGGCAGCACTTGCTGCGTGTGGAGCATGTGTAGATCAAGGGACAGTTTGAAGGAACCGGCTCACTCCTTCCGCCCAGTGAGAATTTCTTGGCCTTTACTGCTAAACCCTCTCACCAGCTTCATACCCTCTCCCCTTTTTTGTCTTCTAAATCGAAGAAAACATTTTGTTTCTCAGGCTTTTTAGGTGCTTGTCACTGCCTCTGCCTCAGCTGTGAGAAAGGCCCAAGAGCAGGCTTGTCAGAGGGAGGGCTGCGGTACGTCCACGGAAGCATTAATGTGGCGTCCGCAAAGGTGCACTGCTTGTAAGGGCCGGAGAAACTCAGACCAAGTAGCTAGGAGTATGATGCCCCAAGAAAGCAGAACATTTCACTACAAAACAGACAAAACAAAACAACCCTCAATGTACCAGTGTACCATAACCTATTAATGAAATGGGTTTTAAGATTGTTTTCGTGCATGCCAGACTTTCAAAAGATGTTTGTTTTAAAGAGTACAGTTGGCTTTAAGTCAAAAACGGAAGTTTCGGTAATGCACAGTGACAATTGTGGTGTAATTATCGGCCACAAACGACCAGGTGCCCAACTAAGCCTTTTCTACTCCCGTAAGAGAGGGTAGCCAAACCAAAAATATGCCCTGCCTAGCTATAGTCAGAAGTTCAAAAGCCCAGCCTTTGTCATCAGGAGGAATCAACTTAAAAAGCAAAGCCATTACTAGGGACGACCAGACACCCTGTGGTAAACACCTTTTGTTAGCGCACATCGAGAGCCGAACTTTCTCACGTTCGTTAGAGTCCTGCTTCTGAGAAACCTCAGACCAAGCCAGGTCTAAGGTTCTTTTCTTTTCTGCCTGACATCAGCTCCGCGGGAGTCAGCTCCGTGGGAGTTGCACAATGAGGAAATACTGGCGCTGGAGTCCTGTGGTTCTCCTAGCCACCATTTGCAAACACAGGCTCGTTCCCTGTTCTTTCTTGAACAGATTGCAGTATCATCAAAGTAATGACCTGGAAGAGTGTGTGGGGGGAGGGGGAGGGAGAAAAATATTCTAAGACCTAAAATGCACTTTTTCAGTTTATATAAGGAAGTTATTTCCTAACACTTGAGCCATAAAAAGCCCAAGTAAATGTATTTAAGTTTAGAAATTTTACTTAATTATGATACTACAGTAGGGTTTTGTTTCTTCCTGTTGGTGGGGAGAACGCCAACGTGACTCCTTTGTAGTTTGGTAATGATGAGGCTTTTGTGTTTGCTTTCTGTGTGCTCCTCAAAGTGTGTGTATTCTATGTGGGTGTATAGTATAATTGAATAAGACAGCTTGTCACATGGTTGCTATAAGCCGATGTAAGCTGAAGATTGGGTCCGATATTAGAGCAAACCTCATTCTTGCCCTTGACCCTTGTCCTGGGAAGGGTTTGGGTATCCCCAGTCAGCTGGTGGACTCAAAGGGTCCCATGTGCTTTTTCACCCGTGACAGTGGTGGCAGCCACCTCGCTGAGCTCACGGACTGTGAGGAGCGCATGTGTGCGTTCTCTTGGCAACCTCAGTCCTTTCCGGGCCACTGCCTCACTGCATTTCACACATGACAAAGTCAAGGGAAAGAGAGCAGGTCATTAAACCAAATTGGGTAGACTTCCCTACTTTCGTAAACCAAAAAGGTCGAGCGTCAGCAAATTCATGTGCTTCTGACCACCTACTTCCCCAGTATCACAATGAATGGGGTCCCGATCCCCGAGGAATTTTTTGTGGTTGTGGAGGTAAGAGGTTGAGAGGGTATCTTCCTCAATCTCTCTCCGTATTACTCTCTAAGACAGTCTCTCACTGAGCCTGAAACTTCCTGATTCAGTGAGGCTGGCCGTTCATCATACCCCAAGGATCCTCCCATCTCTGCCTTTCCAGTGCCAGAAATACAGAGGGGTGCCGGGGCTCGAACTTGGGTCCTCGTGCTTGTGCAGCAAGCACTTTACCAAGAGCAGCGTGCCCAGTCCCAACTCCAGAGTCTGAATTCTCAACTTTCCCCAAAACAGAGAGATCTGTATGTATACTCCAAATGATAGGCTGGGCTTAGAGCAAACACATAAAAACACAAGAGACCCACACTCAGTATATTGCTTTCTTTGGCTTCTGTGGTGCCGCGCACCACGCCCCCGTGTCTGCGTTTGGTGCACTGGCACCCTGTTCGTGAGATTCGGGCAAGGGGCTGGAGGTTAAAATACACAGACACCCAGACAGAGAGACAGCGACACGGGTCATCCTTGAATTTCCCAAGAATGCCCCCTTTATTGTGTTCAGGGGCAGATTATATAGAGATAGCCACGCCCCAGCCAAACCCACCAGAAACCACTCTCCTGCCATCAGGAACTCCTGAAGGTCTCCTGCTCAGAGCAGCTGTAGGCACTCAGATCAGGGGACTGCAAGAAATTCAGGATCTGGGGTCTCATTGCTCCCAACACTGCAGAGTCCTCTGATTCCAGCTGCTCTCCTTGTTCAGGTCCTTGTGTAAAAGCTGACTCGAGTCAGACCGGATGGCCCTGTCTGTGGCTATCTCAGTTACGTTTCATGGCTGTGAAAAGACACCATCACCAATATGATTTTTTTTTAAAAAAAAAAAAAAGCATTTAATTGGGAGCTTGTATATAGTTTTGGGGGGTTAGCCCACCATCACCATGAATGGGAGCAGGAGGGCACAGTGCTAGAGCAATAGCTGAGATCTCTCATTGGATCTGAAAGTTTAAGGCCTAAGAGGAAAAAAAAAAAAACTGGAGATAAACCTCTTCCCACAGGCCGTCTAACCTTTTCTAAGCAGTCCACTGACTGAGAACCACGCATTCAAATATGTGAGTCTATGGGGGCCAAAGGCCTCGGCTTGCCCTAAACTAGCCCATCAAGCCAACTGTTCACCAGGCTCCCTCTCTCAAGGGCCACAGAGCCACAGCCTCGTCCCCAGGGGAGTTTCCGATGGTGTCTTCCAGAGCTGCTGTTGACTTTCAGCTTGTAAACCTCACAGAAGTCTCGTGCTTACCCACTGCCTGCTGACTTTGTGAACTCAGGACTTGGATCGAGTGAATGAATGTTCCTTGGAAGCTGAGCCTGTAGGTAGGTAAGACCAGAAGCATGGAGATAAATCAAGAGTCCCTCAGGCCTGACAGTAGCATTGCAAACTGTGCTAGCCAATCCCAACATTTAGTGAGCTAGGAAACTGACATTCAGATACTGGAGCCTAGAGTCTTGATTTTACGGTGATCCTTTCTGTTTGCAGGGAGGGGCACAGGATATAGGATTTCTAGTGTTCAAATCAGGGAAAGTCCTGGACAAACTAGGATGCCCACCATCAGAGATGTGGTCTTAGGCTCTTCTGGCTCTCTGAACAGCTGGGATCCAAATAGGCTTCTTAGGAACCCAAGCTGCACAGTGTCGCTCAAACGCTGTTTTATCAGAATGGCTCTACAGGGCAGCCACTTCCCCCGGCATGGGTGTGGATGTCATGGGGGGGGGGGCGCGGCTGCCTTGTGTCTGACTCATGACTGACCAGACTCTCAGCCTCATCCACTCCAACATGCGAGAAAGTTGCTTATAAGGAGTCTGTCTCTCAAAATGAGGCTGTGGTCTCATGTATTCATAATATGTTTGCAGGGGGAAGGTGATTGCAGCTCTGAGCGGCTTCCTATAGGCTGGGAATAGAGAAGTGTGGAGCAGAGAGACAGATCAGCAGGACACCCCATGCCCCCCTGACTTCCTTTTTCAGCAGTTTCCTCATTCGGAGGTTTGAGTCCTGCAACAGTCAGTCATCCTTGGCCAACTTTGGACTTTTCCCTTGAATGTCAAACCCCTCATTTTAAAATCTTTCCTGGTTTTACTTCTCCTCCTGAGCTATTTTACTCCTAGCCTTTGGTTGTTTGGTGGTGGTGTGCTGTTTCCATGGCCTCCTCTGCTTTGTATGCCTCGGGGTTTCCACCTAATCCTCTAATTCCTGTGGACAGGACAAAGCAAGGCGAAGGGGACACACGGCAAAATAACGCCAAGGCTTCAGGCAAAACGTTAAGACTGGTTGAGTTATGTGTATATATGTCTATTCTCTTTCTTATAAGAAATCCTCCCAGATAATCTGAACATCCTAAACTCCATCCTTAAACACACGCTAACTTTTTTTTTTTCTGTTTGTGACAGGCTGGCCTAAATCTTCTTGAGAATGAGTTTCAACTTCCTGCCTACATCCACTCCCTGAGTTCAAAGACTATAAATGTTTGCCGTGATGCCTAGTTTATGCTACGCTGGGGAATCGAACCCTAGACTTCATTATTGGTAGCAGACGCTACCAACTGGATCACATCCCCAGCCCCTAAAATCTAATTATTCAATTCTTTGTCATAATTGTCAACCACCACCATAATGTCCTTAATGTCCATGTGACAGATTTACTAACCTGGCAAACTAACCCTGGATAATGGCTTCAAAAATGAGCCTCAACTGTGACCCACAGATTTAATACCCTACGAGGCTGTCTTAACATTTTAATGGACCTAGCCCTAGGGGAGGGATTTGGAGTTGGAAGAGAGGAAGGTAGGTGGTGGAAAGTATAGTTGGTTATTTTGGGGAAGAGATGAATGACAGGGGTTGCCAAATTTAGCAAAGAAAAATACAGAGCAGCCAGCTGAATTTGGCTTTCATCTAAACAACGAACATCATCTGATACAGGTATATCCACGCAGGATACTTATTCCCAAAGTCAAATTTAACTGCACATCCTGTGTTTTATCTGCAACCCTATCGTCTGTGGTGTTAGAGAGCCAGGATCGCTGTGGAGTTTGGGACAACTTCCAAGAGTCTGGCAGGAGAAGAACAAACCCATCAGGGAATTGATCACGTGGTACAGTCGGGTGAAGTAGCTGCCCCCAAAGCCAGGCAAGCTGACGCAAGGGGGGCATCTGAGGCCGGCCTGAACGGAACGCTCCTGGAGCCCGGCCTAGCTGCAGGAAGGCAGGCATGCTCCTCTGCTGGATCCTTCCCAGAAGGTGAAGCGTCTGGTTCCAACGGCTGAGCCCTCCGATAGCCACCGGCCTAGAACGTTATTTTTAGGCCCAAGGAAGGAGAGGCAAGGTTTTAAAAACAAGGTCACAGATAAAGGGGGGTTGCATTCAGGCAGCTCACTCCTGAAAGCAAGTTCAAGACCAGGAACCACAATTCTAGGCCTACTCCAGTCAAATCTGGAAAAGGTTAGTACTGACAGTTTTCCGTTAAAAAAAAAATGTCGGGGACCCTTCTGTTTCCTTCCGTGTTTGTCACAACGATGGTAACCAAGGTAACCGTATTGACGTCAAGAAAATCGCTTCTGTCATCTATATTCTTTTGTTTTCAACTGATTTGTTCTCTGCTGTGTCTGCATTGGACACACCCACCTTATCACTTCCGGATCTCTCTCTCTCTCTCTCTCTCTCTCTCTCTCTCTCTCTCTCTCTCTCTCTCTCTCTCTCTCTCTCTCTCCTCTCTCTCTCCTCTCTCTCTCCTCTCTCTTTGGCCCTCCGTAGCCCGCTCTGAGTCTTTCTGAGGTACTTTTCTCTCTGTATTCTTCGGCCCAGCTGATGGCCTTGTGCAAGGTTTGGAGGGTGGAAAATCAGAGCTCCAGAATACTGGGTGTGTGTATGTGTGTGTGTGTGTGTGTGTGTGTGTGTGTGTGTTAAAACGCTCACGGTTGAGCCAGGTGTAGTGGTGCACAACTTTAACCCCAGAAGTTGGGAAGCAGAAGCTGGTGAGTCTCTGGTGAATCTGAGGCCAGCCTGCTCTGTATAGTGAGTTTCGGGGCAGCCAAAGCTACAGAGTGAGACCCTGTCTTAAAAAAACAAAACCTGATAAAAAGTTCAATAAACCTCACTGCCTTGTGCTTGGTGGGGAAATACCACAGGCAGCAGCACTGACGGCCGAAGGGACAGGAATGCTCTCTGTCACTGTTACTGACCAACTAAAGACACCAGCAGTCACGGGTTAGACTCTGAGGACGTTGCAGGGTTGGGGTGTAGCTCAGTGGTATTCAATGTGCAGAAGGCCCTCGGTTCAATTTATAACAATGTCCCCCCCCAAATTTCAAATATAAAAATGAAAAAAGAAGAAAAATGTTTTTCATTCCTTACATGGGGTGACTATATGCTTTCAGACTTGAGACTCAACTGAAAATTGCATAAATAATAAGACAATTTAATAAAGTATGCAAAATGAATATGTAGACACAATTAGTCTCATATTCACAAGAGATAACCTGTCCAAAAAACAGAAGGATAGTAGCAAATAAATAAATAAATAAATAAATAAATAAATAAATAAATCAACTTAAAAGGTAAATGCCTAGAAATAGATCTAACAGGAAATGCACAGTCTTAGCTGAAGAAAACTTTAAAAGAAAAACCAAAGGGCTCAAAAGTTTCAAATGACTGGACAGATATGCATGGATAAGAAGTATTAATGTTTAAAATGTCACCTCTCTTTAAGTGACTATTTGAACATGATCCCAATTAAAATACCAACTTATTATCCTTCTATATTTGACAAGATGATTTTTTAAATATATTTTTAGAATCGGGGGAAAATAGCCATAAATATTTTGGTTTAGGTTTTGTTTTTTTTTTTTGAGACAGGGCTTCTCTGTGTAACCCTGGCTGTCCTGGAACTCACTCTGTAGGCCAGGTTGGCCTCGAATTCACAGTGATTCACCTGCCTCTGCCTTCCAAGTGCTGGGATTAAAGGCATGCGCCCCCACTACTGGCTGCCAGAAGTATTCTGAGTGTTCAAAGCCTCTTATCTGCTCCCAGAGATCACAGCCTTTAAGTATACCAGACTGTGGACACTAGTTTTCTTGTCTGTTTAAGGATATAGGAACCTTATTTCCTGCCTTACCTATTTCTGCATCATGAGAAAAATCGTGTTTTTAAAGGTTCATGTGGCTGAAAAATCCAAAAGCTATTTTAAAAATAGATCTTCAATGTTAGGGCTAGAGAAGTCACTGAGTGTAAAGTGTCCGGCTGTAAGGGGCCCAAGACCCCAGGTGCAGTCCTCAGCACCATACAAGATAAATAGATAAATTCAACTTCGTGAAACTTTAGAATCATAAAGTTAAAAGGCATACTAGAGAAAGTGTCTTCAGCTCATATCTTAGACAAAGAACTAATTTCTTTTGTATAAAAAAACACTTCTATAAATATTGTAAGATTTAATTTCCTTTGTACATAAAACATTACCAGAAATAAATGAGATTAACATTTGGCAATTTAATAGAAAAATGAGCAATAAGTATTGATATATCTATTGGTATATTCTAAAATCTGTCTTGTAGGACTACAAATTAATACTATTCTTTGGGAGGCAATTTTGCAAGACGCATTAAATGAATAAGCACATATACCCTTGCCTCAAACCTATAACTACTTCACCATCCTAATGCGCTTGACACAGTAACTAGCTTGATTTCACCATTGACCAGTGTGTGTGTGCGTGTGTGTGTGTGTGTGTGTGTGTACTATAACATCACATTGTATCCATAAACACATACTGCTATTATCCACCAATTAAATCTTTAGTTTAAAAATGACCGCGAAACAAAGCCATTCATGAAATTCATTACTTACAATAGCAACACTGTGAGCAACACAACTTGCATTAATACGAAATTGGTCCACTGAATCATAATTCATCAGGGCATTGAAATATTATCCAGAGATACAAATAAAACCAATGGAAAGAGACTGAAGATGTACTACGTAACAGCCTAAAGTGAAGGCCCTCATAAATATAATTCAGAATTTGGTAACGCTGGGCTGGGGGTGAAGCTCAGACAGAGGTGAATACCTGTCAAGGCATGAGGGCCCAGGTTCAATGCCGAGCAATAAAAACAAAACCTCTGATTCTGCAAAAGGCGCTTGCTCCTAAACACGACGTCCCCAGTTTAATCCCCGGGACTCACGTGGGAGAAGGAGAAAACAGATTCCCCTGACCCCCCGGGTCATCCTCTGGCCATGCTGTAGCACCTGCAGACATGCACACTAAATAAACAAATGAACGTAATAATAAGCTTTAAAAAAAAAATTGGTAACATTGGTAAGATATTTTAAGTCAAAAACACAAGGTGTGCAGCAGTGTGCACTGAGCTACCTTCTCTATGTAAAGGAAAGCCATTATTAGTGTTTTATATGCATTCCAAAGAACAGTCACGGTGAAGGAAAGAAAAGAGAGGCAAGCCAGACGATGAAAAAAATGTATGGGAGCCTTTTGAGTGGTACTCACCCTTAATCCCAGCACTTGGGAGGCAGAGGCAATAGAATCGCTGCGAGTTCGAGGCTAAGCTGGTCTTCATAGTGAGTTCCAAGCCAGTCAGGGCAATATAGAGAAACTCTAACTCCAGACTTAGTTCCTTCATATCAGAACATTGTGTAGCAGGTAGGGAAATGAGGTTCTGTAAATATTCATTAACAAAAGGCTACACAAGCTTAGCTACCCAGAGTCTTCATTTCCACTAAATGCCTAGGGCTCTTGCCAACCAGCAGTTGATATTTTACAGCGTTTGCTCTAATCAAACGCAGCAAAACCTTGTTTCCACAACAGCCTCCCCACATCCTTCCAGAGCAGCATGCTGTCAGGAGAAGCCTTAGACGCTGGCACTTGCTCTTGTGATTGTTCATTAGGGTAACCAGCATCCAGGGCATCCCTACATTGTGAACCAGGGCGAGATGGTTTGCAGCTTCGAGCTCTTGAGGAGTCAAAGTCTTAGCTAACTCCCTCGTTTCGAGCCTGAAGAATCTCTAAGTATCTCAAGCTCAGCTGAGTATTTCGTTTTGAAAATTTTGAAATGTATCTGCATGTATAGGTCTGTGTTTGTCTGTGTGTGTGTGCACACATGCCTGTGGGTGCCTGCAGAAGCCACAAGAGGGTGGCACATCCTCAAGGACTTGGAGTTTTTACGCGTACTTGTGAGCTGACCCACATGGGTGCTGGGAGTTGAACTCAGGTCCTCTGCAAGAAGAGCGTTGCTCTTAATTATCGAGTGATCTGTCTAACCCCCAAAGGGCATTTCTTTTCATTATGTCAAATAACACACATTTATTAAAACACACGTGACTAAATATTTTGTACTTAGGGATTGGCAGTAGCCTAGATTTAGATTAATATTTTTCACAGAGTAAGATTTTATTCCCCCTTCCTATTCATTGTATTGGTATGTCTCTGTGTATATGTGTATGCACATATGTGTAGGCATTTGTGTGTCATGACTTGCAAATGGAGGTCAGAGGACAACTTTTGCCCACTAGTTCTCTCCTCTGCTACATAGGTCCCAGGGTTGAAACTACTGTGGTCAGTTTGACAGCAAGCACATTTACCTGGTGAGCCATCTCATCCGCCCGAATTGGGGTTTCAAACAGTCATGTCAGGACAGAGAACTGCTCTTCCTCTTCACAAGTAACTTCAAATGCATTCTTAGCCTCCTGACAACTTCCATTTTACAGTTCAGTGAGATGGGACAACACACAGCTGTTAAGGAACTAAATCCAGATCTGCTGGACCCTAGAACTCACATTCTCTGCAGCACAGCCTCGAGCGGGACTTCTGAAAACATAGGTAGAGAGAGCTGGAGAGATGGCTCTACCGTTAAGATCGCTGGCTGCTCTTCCAGAAGACCTGGGTTGGATCTCCACCACCCCATGGCAGCTCACGACTGTCTGTAACTCTCCAGTCCTTCCTCTGGCCTCCCCAGGCACCAGGCATGCACATGGCGCACAGACATACATGCAGGCAAAACATACATATAAAATAAATAATATATATGCATATATAGAGATGCAAACAAAATACATTTTGTAAAGAACTGCTTGGGTACAATTTCCATTTGAATGTTAAAGCTTCAGTTGCCTCACAGAGAATGTCTTAGAGATAATCACACCGTATGTGTAAATACAATGTGTTTCTGAGGTCCGTGTTACTTATCAGATGACCATGGGTCCCATTAGCACGAGTCATTACCTACCTCACATTAAAAGCAGTTGTGATTTCCTCGCCCCCCCCCCCCCATTATATTTATTTGCCTTTCATCCTCAAAATTTCTTGGAACTTCATCTTTTAACTGCTCTGCTCCATACCTCTTGAGTAGCCTTTTCAATTATGTCTTTAAAGACACTATAGAATTTCAACATTATTCTGGTTTTTTTTAAGGTACCTGATTATCCTTTTGTGTTTGTATGTGTTCATGCCCCCACCCCACCCCTGTGTGTGTGTGTGTGTGTGTGTGTGTGTGTGTGTGTGTGTGTGTGAAAGAATTGTTCAACTGTGTCTCCTCCACCTTGTCTCTCTCTCACTGGCCATGAAACTCATTGGGTCAAACAAACTAGCCTCCTGCCTCGGCCTCTGCAGCACTAGGATTGCAGGTGCATTTGCGGCCCCAGCTTTCGTGTGGTAGGCCAAACTAAGGCTCGAACCCACGTCCTCAGGCTTGCACGGCAAGCACTTTACCCACAGAGCCACATGGCTGGGTCCCCACTTAAATGTGCTCTTTGACCTTTTCTACTTGAACCTTCTAGGAAAGGCTATTCTTTTCTTTTTCCTCTACACTTATCTGTTTATTTTGAGACAAGGTCTTAACATTTAGGCCAAGCAGGCCTGGGGTTTGCCGTCCACTCTTGCTTTAACCTACTGAATGTTGGACTTACAGGCATGCTCCACCATGCCTAGCCAAGGCAGGTGCTTGTTGGTGAATTACCAATTCACAGTGCACTCAGAGCAGATGCAAATACGATATAGTTCAGATATGAAACTAATCCTTCGTAAAAAGAGATAGTTGGAGCAAAGTGCCCCAATCCAATATGGTATTGACTGGAAGTTGGCCTTTGCAGACTTTGGACCGTGCGTGCACTCAGACTGTGAAGTTTGAATCATGTTCCTTTCAGTGATAATCTTCAAATTCACCCATGAACTACTAACAATCAGATACAGGGATTTTGAGGCCCTTGTAATTTCCCTTTTATGTATTTACAGATTCGGGTCAGTGACAGAGGGTGATAAGCAGCCATCAAGACGGTAGTAGAGGAAACAAGATCCTTCAGCTCTCCCAACGGGGTTTCTTTTGCTTCCCTAGTGGACTTCCCCTTACTATGCCCACCATAAAAATAAATAAATAAATAAATGCACACAGAGAAAAGGAAAAGGAAATAAAGGTAAATTTATGAGCATCTTAATTTGAATTTCAAATATGAAAAACACAGCTATTATAGCTTTATTACCCAATAGTGTAGAGTTATGTTTCAGCCTCCAAATTATGCCATATACTAAAGGGTCAGGGGCAAAGTTATGGTATAGACCACAAGCTCCATGGTGTTTAATTATTCACAAAGCACTGGGGAGGTATTTCATGGCCTAGCTTGATCCAGTGAAAAGAGCAAAGGTTTTTGGACCAAGCTAACCTAGGATTGCAGAGGCGCTGTGCCTTGGATCTTCAGCTGAATGACTGAATCATATAACTATGTGACCTTGACCAAGTTTCCTGATCAAACCGAGCCAGGCTTTATCACCTGGAAATGGTCCTTGTGAAGATTAGCAACAGAGAGGACTCTGGAGGCACAGGAAATAGCTTTACCCACAGTGCCCAAGAAAGTCCAGTCTCCCGCGGACCCTTCCTACCGCAAACATAGCTTCGCTGAGTCATATTGAGTTTGAGAAGATCAGCTCTTTGTATCTGACCTGCCAACCTTGCTGGGCAACCGAAAAGACATATTTACTGCTGCTCATAATTCAGGCTCCCCAATAGCCTGGATTGGGGTGAATTTCAGGAAGAAATGCCTGCATAATGTTCCTTTTTAGAAGAGCAAAAAGCAAAACAAAACAAAACCGCAGAAGAGAATCTGCCTTGTCGGGATATTGTCACAGAGCGTAGCTGCTCGTTGTAAGTTGAACAGTGTCTAACTTTGTAACCAGGCTAGCCTCCAGCTTGTCACCGTCCAGCCTCAGCCCAAGACCTGGAAGCACAGACTGACATCACCAAGCCTGAAACCCTGTCTCAAAAACAAAAAAGAAAATGCTGCCAGTTTGAAAAGAAAACCCTTCTTTTTGGTAGCTTCTATTTTCAAAATCTAGATTTACATAAAGATGCATGTTTTATATTCCCTGAACTTTTTTATACCATCTTATCAATAGTTCACGATACTTTCTTACTTAGGTTTCTAACAACAGGTTCATTTTATTATTTACCTTTATTTTCTGCGTATGAGTATTTGCCTCCATGTGTGTATGTGTGCTTTGTTTTGTCCCTGGCGCCCTCAGAGGCCAGAAGAGGGTGTCATATCCCTTGGAACTGGAGTCGCAGACAGCTGTGAGCTGCCATGTGTGCTGGGAACAGGACCTGGAGCCTCTGAAAGAGCCACAAGCGCACTACACTGCTCTGCCGTCTCTCCAGTCCCAACCGTAGTTGGTTGGGTTTGCTCTCGAGGCAAGAGCTATGTAGTCCTGGTTGGCTTGTAACTAGCTGTGTAGACCAGGCTGGTCTTGACCTCATAGAGAGAGCCACCTGCCCCTGCCTCTTGAGTGCTGGGATTCTTAAAAGCACATACCACCATGCTCGGGCCACCAGCTGCAGTTTTTAATAATGAAACACCATAGGAATGCAGTCCCTCCTCTCAGTCAATATTCAGAAATATTCATTATGTTATACATTGACACTACTGTACTATGGAAACAGAGCCACATCTTGGAAAACTAAAACCATAGTTAGGAGTGTGTATAGATATATGTATGATATTTGAGTATATAGTCTTTAAAAATGTCTATACCACGTAGTCTTTTTAAGAGCAGAGAGGAATTTGAACTCTGACACATTGCCAGTAGGAATGTAAGTTGAAACAGCATGGAAAAAGGTCTGACACATTTTTCCAGAGCCAAAAATATCATCACATCATCAAGGTATTTACCCCAATCCAATGACGTGTTCGTTCATGTCAAGATTTGTACATGAATGTTTTATATAGAGTCGGAAGCTTTAGTTGTAATTTAAATACATGGAAATAACCCAATGTCTGTCAACAGGTGAACAGATAAACACATGGTGACACACTCACCCAGTGGAATACATGAGAAAAGGGTTTACTACTGATGTGTGTAGTCGCATGGCTTCCTCTCATGATGCGGAGAAAGAACCCTGATTAAAGAGAGGCCATATTAGATGATGCTATTTATGGTACTCTAGAATAGCAACATACACTTAGTTACCTAAAGTAGGAAAGTAGGCAAGAAGAAGCAGGATTAAAACTGAGCCCAAAAGCCAGGTGATGGTGTCGCATGCCTTTAATCCCTGCACTGCACTCAGGGAGGCAGAGGCAGGCGGATCTCTGTGGATTTGAGGCCAGCCTGGTCTACAAGTGCTAGTTCCAGGACAGGATCCAAAGCAAAAAAAAAAAAAAAAAAGGAACACATTTCTGGGATGCTGAATGATTTATTATCTTTGATTGTGGTAATGGTGGCTTTATTAGAGTGTGTAGATATGTACTTACCAAATTATGTATTTTAAATATGAGTCATTTATTGTATTTCAGATATACCTCAGTAAAACCTTTTTTTTTTTAAAAGAAAAGTACCATGCATAGGTAAGGCCCTGAGCTCAATTCCTAGAACTTCCCAAGAAGGAAAGAAGGAAGGAAATTATGTCAACTTGCATAAAATAAAATTTATTTTAAAAAAGCCCCAGCTCTCTGTCATGAGAATGAATATTCATAATTTTATTACTATAGGCAATTGTGATGCTTTATTTCTGGACTGTTGGACCCTAAAAGTAAGATCTATGTTTAACTCAAGTCCCTCAAACCCCACCCTATCCCCACCAACAGGCTACTACTCACTAAATATTCAACTTGGGTTTTTTTATAAATAGTAAATTAATTGGATACATTTTTGATAAAACTATCAGAACAGTGCTAGACAACTTTCCACACTAACCTTGCAATAGTTTGAAATATCCTCAGTTCACAATCATTATCACACTTAAGATCGTGAGTGGGACAGGTTGTCCCAGGCCTGAAATCCCAGCCCTTGGGAGGCAGAGACAGGAGGATCGTTACAAATAGAGGCCAGCCTGGGCTACGAAGCCAGACTCTGTCTCAGAGACAAACACAGACAAGAAGTGGAAGGCAATGTGTAGTTGGTTGTTTTACTCTTTTGGCCTTTTGGGGGGAGCCCGCCACTCTGCTCCCAAATAAATCACACACAGAGACTTATTATTACTTATAAATTCCTGGTCTTAGCTTGGTTAGTTTCTAGATAACTTTTCTTAAATTATCCCATCTATCTTTTTGCCTCTGGGCTTTTATCTTTCTCCATGTCTGTATACTTTACTGTGGCTTGCTGTTTGGTAGCTAAATGGCTGACCCCTGAAGTCTTCTTCTCCTTCTCTGATCTCTAGTCCTCTCAGATTTCTCCTCCTGTTTATCCTCTCTGCCTTCCAGCCCTGCCTATCCTTGCTCCTGCCTTGCTATTGGCCATTCAGCTCTTTAGACCATCAGGTGTTTTAGACAGGCAAAGAATCACAGCTGCACAGAGTCAAACAAAAGCAATATAAACAAAAGCAGCACATCTTTACATTGTTAAACAAATGTTCCAGAGCATAAACAAAAGTAACACACCTTAAAATAATACTCTACAACAGTGGTGCTCAGCTTCTTAGTGCCTGAGTGCAAAAAAAAAAAGTCTGTAGGTCTCAATTTCCGTAGTTCTTAAAAAAAGAGAGAAAGAGATGTATCTTATCTGTGTGTATATGTATGTGTGTGTGTGTGCACGCATGCGCACAAGCACATGTATGTTTACGTATGTGCTTGTGTAGAGGTCACTTCCAGGAGTCAATGCTTTTCTTCCAACATTTGGGTCCTGGGAACTGAACTCAGGTTATCAGGGTTGGCAGCTGTTGACAGAGGTTTCTGTCCCACCTGGTCCTACAGTCATTCAGTCCCAAAGAATCACACTCTTATAACTTATATTAGCCCATAATTCTTGTCTGTGTTAGCCACACGGCTTGGTAAGTTTTTTGGCAAGGCAGAGGCAGTCACATTTTGCTTCCTCTGTGTCTGGATGACGACTGCAAACTGAATCTTGCCTCTTCCCGGGATTCTCCTGTTCTCCTTGCCCTGCCTATATTTCTTGCCTGGTCGCCCCACCTATACTTCCTGCCTGGCTACTGGCCAGTCAGCGTTTATTCATTGTCCTACAGCAGGCAGCAGGCACCTTCACCCACTGAGTCTCTCACTCACCCCTCCTCTGTTGTTAAAAGGGTTAATAATATACCCATGCCATTTTTTTCTCTTTTTGAGAAACTCAAAATGATCCAATTCATACAACGCACTTGGCCCCAGTGATTAAGAATTATTCTTTTTTATTTTAGGTTGTTGTTACTATTCATAAGTACAGTATGTTCTTTGGTTATTTCCTTGGTTTCTTTGTTTCTTCCTTCTTTCTTTCTTCCTTCCTTCCTTCCTTTCTTTTTTTTTTTTTATTTGTTTGTTAAAACAGAATTTCTCTGTGTATCCCTGGCTGTCCTGGAACTTGCTCTGTAGACCAGGCTGGCCTTGAACTCAGGGAGATCTCAGAGGCCTGCCTCTGCCTTCAAAGTGTTGGGACTAAAGGCATGAGCCACCACTGCATGGCATGTTCAATATGTTATAAAAAGGAATCCTTTAAAAAGCTTAAATTTTCTAAAAACCTGCCAGCATACATAGCAAACACACAATGAATGTTAGAAGAGGAAAAACTCCTATTCTCTTCTTCAGTTGCAAGTGACTTAATCCATGTCCAACACAAACATTTTAGTTTATGAACTCCGCAGACAGACATACCCCATCTTTCATTAGGAGAGAGAAATCATGACAGACAGTGACCTGAGCCTTCCCCGGAGGAAGGAACCATACCAAGCTGATACTAAAGTTCACCTGAAGGTTAGGCTTTCTAAAAGCAAGCAACCGGAGGAACTAAATTTATTGGAACAATTGCACGGGGCGCCGTAGCTTATGGTCTCGTCAGCATAGTTTATACCTTGTCCTCAGACCTCGTCATGAAGGGAAAAATAAGAACCCTGCTGCTGACTTTCTACCCTCCACTTGGATGCTCTCGCGTGTGGAATCCTCTTGCCATACTTGTTTGCAGGTTTTCGCTAGTGAAAAACACCATGTCGTTCTGTCCTTAGAGAACTAATTAAACAGAACGTGGATCTTCAGGGAGCTCAGCTGTGAGCGAACTCAGTAATACAGCGTGAGCCAAGGGACTCCAGAGTCCCCACCTTGCTTGAACTTAGCCTGGGCTTCGGAACTAACCCTTTCCAGTATCAAATTTTTCTTGAGCTTTCTGAGTTACTTAAAAATAGTATGACATTGTCTCATTTATATTAGGCCCATTCACATCTCTGAATTTTTAGGAAAAAAAATTATAAAATATATACAGTAACTATTAGTGAATTAGGTTATTAATCCCCCTCAAAATCCAAAATTTGACATGCGCATAGTGTTTCCATCTGAGCATTTAAGCGTGGTTCAGTACGGCTCACTTAAGAACGGCCTTCATAGTGCAACTCTGTTTGTGTGAGATAAATAGAGGACCAGTCGCTGAGAAATGTCATTCTATCCCTGATTCTACCCACAGCAGGTAGGTGACCACCTGACCCCTCAGTCTCCTCAAATAGAAAAGTAAACGCTTGACCAGGAACAACACCTAATAAATGTTAGTAGTCCTGTAATTCTTGTGCCATTGCAGGTATTAATAATCAATCACTGGCCTTTTATACAGAATTGGGAGGCTAGGAAGTAGAGTGTTGTACAGACAGCTGAGCTGAGGTTCAGTGATTGCCTGGTGTGTGTGAGGTTCCGATTTTAACACGGGCGTGATGGGATTGGGGGACTTCACAAAAGGGACATTGGATCGCTAGGTGCTTCTGAGTGCTCAATAAAGCATTGTAGGCAGCCATTGTGTAACAAATTTGAATTGACAATCTAAATGAAAGTGGAGGACACTTTTAATCCCAGCACTTGGGAGGAAGAGGCAGGCAGACCTCTGAACGGTAGACAGAGCGAGTTCAAGGATGTCCAGGGCTACACCCTGAAACCTTGTCTCAACAAACAAAATAAAAACAAACAAAGGGCAAAGTCAAAATCCAAGGAGAAAACAAATGACAGCGGACAAATCCCTTCCTGACATAATTTCCCTTTGCGCGTTTGGGGACACCGGGCCTTCACTGCAGGGCGTGGTCACGGGGACACGTGGTTCTTTCCCTCCCTGCATTCCGAATTTTGTTTGTCCAAAACGAAAGCCACTTAATCACTTTTCCCTTTGTTCTAAAATTATTTTCTGTAAAAAATCTAAACATAAGCCGGGCGGTGGTGGCGCACGCCTTTAATCCCAGCACTCGGGAGGCAGAGGCAGGCGGATCTCTGTGAGTTCGAGGCCAGCCTGGTCTACAAGAGCTAGTTCCAGGACAGGCTCTAAAAAAGCTGCAGAGAAACCCTGTCTCGAAAAACCAAAAAAAAAAAAAAAGAAAGAAAAAAATCTAAACATAGAAAAATATAAAAATAAAGGCCAGCAAGATAGTTCATCCAAAAAAGGGGTTGTTGCCATCCCTGATGATTCGGGTTCTAGTCTTTGAAACCGATATGGTGGAAGGAGAGAACCGGTTCCCACAGTTCTCCTCTGACCTCCACATGTGCACCTTGGCATGTGCACGCATGCGCACAAAATAAATGAATGTGAGTTTTAGAAAGGGAAGAAGGAAACTGTGGCAGTGAGGAGTGTTTGGTTTTCTACTCCATAATTAATCCCTGCAGCGCATCATGTTCACTGCGTCAGACAGAGGTTCACTTTTCCACACAGCAGTGTTCTCCCTGGGATGTCTGGTACCTCATTCTGGAGATTCAGTTCTTGGTCGCTGCTCATAAACCTCAACCTTTGTCTGGGACTCCTAGTCTGCTGTGTACAACTTTGCAAATATGGCAATATACTGAAGAAGGAAAGGGTCTTCAAGCCCCTAACATAACCACAAGTCAAGAAATAATCTATTCTAGAACCGGGCTCTGTACAAGTAAACAAAGATGAACACATTTGCAAAATCTGTAGTTAATCCAGTTTGAAAATAAAATTGGCCCAATGGCTTAGGAAGAAAGCAGGCATACTCTCCTCTCTGCAGCATCTGAGCCCCCACCACCCAGTGCTTTTTTTTCTTATGAAAGTAATTAGGAAACTATAGACAGGCAAAGAAGAAGAGGAGGAGAGAAGAGGAGGAAAGAAGAAGGAGGAGGACGAGGAGGAGGAAGAGGAGGAGGAGGAGGAAGAGGAGGAAAGAAGAAGAAGGAGGACGAGGAGGAGGAGGAAGAAGAGAGGAGGAGAAGGTGGAGGAGGAGGGGGAGGAGGAGAGGGAGGAGAAGAAGAGGAGGAGGAGGAAGAGGAGGAGGAGGAGGAAGAGGAGGAGGAGGGAGAAGAGGAAGAGGGGGAAGAAGGGGAAGAAGAAATTGTGTCTCCAGCCAGCATGATTCATCGGTGGACATCGTTTTGGAAGCTAGCTATTTATTCAATCTCTTTTCCGTCTGTGTACATTTTTGTGGAGGCCAACTGGCACAACTCTAAGAATTCTTTTAAGCTTCTGCCCTCCTCCCTCATTCCTCATGCATGGCTCCTCCTGCAGGGCTCTGCTGTTTCTACTCGGAACAGGAAACTATACCGGTTGAAACTGGGTATGTATAGGCTTATAGTTCTTTGGACCGGTAGTTTGTACTGTGAGGTTTTCTTAAGCCCAAGAACCAAGGTTATGGGTGTGTTTGGAAGTTAACACCCCAATTATTTCAAACACTACCATGCTGGAGTTTATCGGCTGGGCAGGCGGCTCCTCAAATTTCCTTAGTAGCTATTCACAAGCGTCTTATATAACAGGCGTAAATGAGGTCAGGCAGGGACAGGTCCTTGATTACATTGACATCAGCAGCTACGACTAAGTCGCTGGTGTCTGTGCCCTGTAAGTGCGTTTTAATGTGGGTATCTCGCCAGCGTCTGGTCTATTGGACGGAAACTAATGCCTGGTGCGATGAGGTCATTTACTCTGTGGGTAGCAGCAGGTATATATTATGGGGAAAACTCTGTCCTCATTCTCGGCGAAGACAATTCTTTTTCTGAGGGTCTGAGACTTCGTTTAAAGTAATCACCAAGGATAGTCCATACGAGTGCTCTCAGTGGCAGTTAATAAACACGGCGGGCGCCCAGGAAACAGGCTGCCTCTGACGGTCACCACGTGCTCTTCTGATCACCGACTATTAGGAAACAAACTACCTAATACTTGGTAGTTGGAAGTAATTTATGTACTCTGTCACAGGTGTGTGGGTTGACTGGACCCAAACAGGCAGACTTCTGTTCCATGGCCACAGACTGATTGTGCCCAGGGTTGGAATCCTTTAGGTACTTGAGGCGATAGGTGTGGAAGGAAGGCCCAAGGTCCTAGGCAGTTTCTTCTTAAAATGTATTCCATTTTATTTCACTGGCTCCGGGAAAGCTGGCCTTGCCTCTTGTTGGACACTATAGCAAGAGAGCGGACCCCAACCCTCACAGGAGAGGCGGTCCCTGCTCTAGGCAGAGATGGCCAACGACAGACAAGGGTGAACTGGGCCTGAGGGCATGGACTGACCAGCTTAGCTTCCTCCCAGACGCTCAGGTGGGCCTTGGGTTGACCCACCGTAGCATCTACCCCATCTAGGACCTGCTGGAGCTCACGAAGGGACTGGTCCCGTGGAACAATACCAGCAGGATCTCCAAGGCTGCCCGATATCCCAGAGGAGGTCCAGTGAGGACCAGTGAGGATAGTGGACCAGAAACCAAAAGCCTTGAACCGGACCAGTGACCATGGCAATGAACTTTCGCTAGGAAAACTGACAGGACAGAAGGGTCTTCTGTGTGACACACACTGAGGCTCCCAATGCCACCAGGGCGAAAGAAGAGGTGGGAAAGGAGAAACAAAGAGGGATTTTGCTGCTATTATTGTTGTTTGTTTGGGTTTGGGGGATTTTTTTGTTTGTTTGTTCTTGTTTTTGTTTGCTTGCTCACTAACTTTGTTTTGTTTTATTTCATAGGGGAACATTGCAGGGGTGAAGAGGTGAGCGGAATTGGAGTGTATGGTGTAAAACTCCCAAAGAATCAAGAAAGAAGTTAAATTAAGATATATATGTATAATTTATTCCATTTTATTGTGTGTGTGTGTGTGTGTGTGTGCATGTGCAGTATGTTTCCCACAGAACAATGTAGAGGTCAGAGGTCAGAGGACGAGGTGCAGGATACCTCTGAGCTATCTTGTCTGCCTCATTTCTTCCTTTTCCTTTTTTTCGGGGGTGGGGGGGAGGTGGTTTGTTTCTTCCAGGTTTGTTTTTTTGGTTTTTTGTTTGTGTGATTGGTTGGCAGAGGCCAGGTTAGTCTCAGACTGCTGACAACGCTCCCACCTCTTGATTGCTGGGATTCCAGGCATCCACCTTCCAAGCTGTTTCTTCCTTCATACCACGTCTTGACGACACAGCCTCGCTGTTCAGGGTTTCATCCGTCGCTGCTTCTCTCTTCCCCAGTTAGGCAGACTTTGAACAAGATGGCTGAATTCCAAGAACCTAATAGCGAAAGCTCACTAGCTCTTTTCAGGCTTGGGCTGGGATGTGGCACCGTGGTGTTTCTGACCTTCAGTAAATTAGCCTCAAAGCCAGCCTTGATTCAACATGCGAGGGGCGAGGCATACGCACCTTGCTATTAGGAAGGCTTCATTTGCTGTTATCTGCAGATTTGCTGCAACTCAGCATACTGGACCAACGAGCGTTTCAGTTGTCATTCCCAAAGGGTCCGAAGATTTTCCAGCTCCAGCCACAACAGAATTGAGAGGAATCCTTCAAGCCTTGCAGCATTGGAGGAGGCTTAATCAGCCCGGACATCCCTCGGGTCTTGAAACTTGGTGGGTCAGAGCAAGAGAAGGTAGACCGATGACCAGGGCATCACCAGTATCCAGTCTCGGTGCCCTCAGGAGTCTTCTTTGATGACGCTTCCTGGGAAACTCTGGATTGCTGTTCCGCAGTGCTAACGCACTGAGAGAGATCGGACATTTCACACTCAAAATGGAGTTCAGACATTAGTGCAAATGTACAAGGATCTGCAGAAATTAGCTAACTGGGGCCAGCTTAGGGTGAGGATGCAACGGTAGGACTAGGGGTGTGGTTCAGTGGCGGAGCACGTGCTCAAGTCCGAGAACCTTTTAAAAAAAGCTGAGAGCCTGGCAGTAAATCAGCTCTCCCCGCACCAGAACAGGAGGTGAAACCAGCAAATCCTCTTTGCTGCTCCTTAGTGCTTCTCAGCAAGCAGCGGTGACAGCGTGTCAAGGAGAGTGTCTGGGCCTTCTCTCTCCACAACCATTGGGAACCTCCTTGACTTGGGGGTCTGAGACAGAGGTTCCATTTTCGTAAGCTGAACCACCAAAGAGTTTTTCCCGTGTTTAGCTTTCTTTCTTTAACTCGTTCAGGCTCGGATCCCTTTGGAAGTGTGCACTCTGCAGTTGCCTGGAATAATACACACCCAGTAAATTTATTTTGTGAGGGGAACGGTTATTTCATTCAATGCAAGCTCGGTGGACATACTACTTAATAAGGAAATGAAAATACCTGAAAAATTCCTTCAGGGCAGTACTGTGTCACCCAGGACTTTGGTATGGTCTACCTCCTGGGCTCACGGTCTGCCTTTTCAGGGGCAGTAGTTTTAATAAGAAGCCGAACGGGTAACATCACACACTTCCGGCCTCTTTCTTTGCCGCGGAACTGCCATTTCACTATTACGTCATTCCTTCTTTTGTGTCAAGGTCTTTGTAATCATCTCTCAGTTTTCACTGTGCGGCACATTTTGCAGGCTTTTCATCTAACAGATGAAAGGCTTAATCCTAGTTGGAGAAGCCTGCTTCAATGACAAGGACTGGGTTTCGGCTCCATTTATCTCAAGGAAGATTGAAACGTAAAGTTTACATAGCAATCCTGGGAGTGTCAAATTATGAAACGAAGAGAAAGCGCGTTTGCAGTTTCTGGAGCGTTGATCTGCTCCCGTCAGTGCGCACGCTCTGTCGGGCTTTAGGATGAAACAGTAAAATTGCCAGCTTCAGTTGTGTTTTTATAGTTCCAAGAAGTGAAAAGCTCCAAGTCACATTAAAGAGTTAGGTAGTTAAAGCTTTAAACACACACACACACACACACAAAACCCATCCTTTTTTATTTTATTAATTTTTATTGAGCTCTATATTTTTCTCTGCTCCCCTCCCTGCCTCCACCCTCTCAACCCTCTCCCAGGTCCCCATGCTCCCAATTTACTCAGGAGATCTTGTCTTTTTCTACTTCCCATGTAGTTTAGATCTACGTATGTCTCTCTTAGGGTCCTCATTGTTGTCTAGGTTCTCTGGGACTGTGGTTTGTAGGCTGGTTTTCTTTGCTTTATGTTTAAAAACCACCTCTGAGTGAGTACATGTGATAATTGTCTTTCTGGGTCTGGGTTACCTCACTCAAAATGATGTTTTCTAGCTCCACCCATTTGCCTGCAAAATTCAGGATGTCTTTATTTTTTTCTGCTGCGTAGTACTCCGTTGTGTAAATGTACCACATTTTCCTTATCCATTCTTTGGTCAAGGGGCATTTAGATTGTTTCCAGGTTCTGGCTATGACAAACAAAGCTGCTATGAACATAGTTGAGCACATGTCCTTGTGGCAAGATTGAGCATCCTTTGGATATATACCCAAAAGTGGTATTACTGGGTCTTGAGAAAGGTTGTTTCCTAATTTTCTGAGAAATCGCCACATTGACCAGCAATGCAGAAGTGTTCCCTTTACCCCACAACCTCTCCAGCATAAGTTGCCATCAGTGTTTTTGATCTTGGCCATTCTTACAGGTATAAGATGGAATCTCAGAGTTGTTTTGATTTGCATTTTTCTGATGACTAAGGATGTTGAACATTTCCTTACGTGTCTTTCACCATTTTAGATTCATCTTTTGTGACTATAATGGAAAAATTAAAAATGTTGCAGGATCCCTGGTAGTGGCAGGCAGCAGGTCACGTGGTGACAGGCAGTGGGTTCCAAGAGCGGCCAGTCCCAGGCAGGGACAGCTGCAGGTCCCTGAGCAGTGGCTGGTCCCAGGCAGGGATAAGCACGCCATGCAGAGTGAGGTTGAATATTTATTTAGTGTGTTATGGAGGGGGAAGGGAGAAGGGGAAAAGAGGAGAGGGGGGGAGGGGAAAAGTGGGGAGAGGCAGAAGTTGCCTCTTCCAGAGGGAGATGAAAAAGAGAAGGAACTCAGGCTGGAAGCTGAAGATCAGCCTGCCTCAGTGGACAAGGGAGGGAGTGGGCATGGCTTGTCTCTTAAAGAGACAGAACAGATCATTACAGTGAGTTCTCTGTTTAGGTCTGTACTCCATTTTATTGGATTATTTGTTCTTTTGATGACCAATTTCTTGAGTTCTTTGTGTATTTTGGAGATCAGACCTCTGTCGGATGTGGAGTTGGTGAAGATCTTTTCCCATTCTGTAGGCTGTTACAAAACCCAATCTTTTAAAAGAATTCATGAACTCTATGTTTTGAAATTCTTGGTGTTTTCTATAGGCAATGATTTTTTTTTCCCCGCCTTTGATACTGGGCTTCATTGGGGGAGGAGCTGACCCTTGGCAGGATCTCTGAGGGCAGGGCTTGAAACTGGAAGGAATGGGGTGGCATTCCTAGTAGAACCTCTGGGCAGGGTTTAGAATGGGGCCAGAACTGGAGATTCCCAATATTTGTTTGTTTTTTTGTTCAACACAGGGTTTCTTTGTGTGACACTGGCTATTCTGAAACTTCCACTCTAGACCAGGCTAGCCTTGGACTCAGAGATCTGCCTGCCTCTGCCTCCTGAGTGCTGGGATGAAAGGTGTGCATCACCACCATTGACAGAGTGCTGCTTGCTGAGTCAAAAGGACCAATAGGATGTGGGATGCCACAGGCCCTGGCGTGGTTTTGGTTTGTCTGAGTGGCCACTGAATTGTATTATTCTAGATGATATGATTCTAGATTATAAAGCCTCTAAAATGACAGAGGCCTAAGAAACAGGATGGACTAGGCTAAAAGGGGTCGAAAGAAAACTTTAAAATGTGGGGAAGGAGATGAGAAGCTAAGGAGTTAGAGCCACAGTTATGAGCACCAAAAATAAGAAAAAGGGGGGGGGGGGGGCGCTGAGACAAGCAGTTTGGCAATAACCTATGGAATATCTTGATCCTTACCTAAGGTCTGTTCAGACTAGCAGAAACTGACTTGAAAATGTATATCTGGCCTATTTGTCTTTGCTAGCTTTGTTAGCTTTAGCTATTTGGATAAACTGAATCATACAAAACTCATGCTGGGCGGTGGTGGCGCACGCCTTTAATCCCAGCACTTGGGAGGCAGAGGCAGGTATCTCTGTGAGTTCAAGGCCAGCCTGGTCTACAAAGTGAGTTTCAGGACAGCTAGGATTGTTAGAGAGAAAAACCCTGTCTAGAAAAATCAAAACAAAAAAAAAGAAAAGAAGAAGAAGAACCTGTGCTATGCAGCATGAATTCTGATTGTTCTAAATAAAACCTGGAGTCAGACAGATATTAGAAGAGTGAAAGTCACCCACTAGAAATCCTTTTACCTCTATCAAATCCTCAGACAAGGAAGCGGTCCTGTCCTCAGACTACAGCTGTCTCCACCAAGCCTCGGACTGCAGTGAACTCCTGTCTCCTCCCTCCTTATAGTCCTCTCTCTGCCCAGCCATATCCCTTTCTGTCTCCACCTCCCTAGTGCTGGGATTAAATGTGTGAGCCAACACTGCCTGGCCTCTAGTGGCTTAGCTCTGCACCCTGATCTTCAGGGTTAAAACACAAAATCACTACAGTGATAGTCTGTAACGATGCATTATAAAAGGATCACGAGTAAGATTCTTAGTCTCTCTATGGGCTGAGTTTATGATTTGAAGTTTTATTTTGGTACTAAAGGAGCTTCAATTAAAGAATTGTAATTTTTATAAGGCTATAATTAGGACATGCAGGTTAATAGTCATGCACCTTATAAATAATCAAATTCTTCAACATGCTCAGAACTGTGCTTATAGTCATGCTAAAAACAAATATAATTCATTTTCATGGATAAGCTTTATTTAAGTTTCTGTGGTAGCTTGAATGTAATTGGTCCCCATAATCCCAAAGGGAGTGGTGCTATCAGGAAGTATGGACTTGTTGAAGTTGGTGTGGCCTTGTTGGAGTAGGTGTTTCACTGTGGGGGCCGGCTTTGAGGTCTCTTTTGCTCAAACTTCACTCGGTGTGACAGATAGTCCACTTTCTGTTTCCTTCTGATGAATATGTGGCCAGTACCGTGTCTGTCTGCATGTTGCCATGCTCCCCACCATGATGATAATGAACTGAACCTCTGAGCTGTAAGGGAGTCACCACAATCAAATATTTTCTTTGTAAGAGTTGCTGTGGTCGTGGTGGCTCTTCACAGCAATAGCAACCCTATCTAAGACATTTTCTGTATAAGTTTTCAAGGTTAAGTCTAAAACATGTAGCTAAAAACAAGTAAAGTTTATATAGAGTAAGATTACTTAATAGACAGCCTTCAAAAATTCTTCAGAGATCTGCTGAATATTTAAAGTTTTTAGTGAAAAAGTGTAGTATGAGGCCACTTGTTTGTTCCCGGCTGCCCAGATCATGAAATAATCATTCAGCAACTATATTATTCGCAATACTGTTTGACCAATAGCTTAAGTGTATTGCTAGCTAGCTCTTACTTCTAGAATTAACCTATTTCCATTATTTTATACTTTACCACAAGGCTCATGGCCTACTAGCAAGGTTCCAGCTGGCAGCTCATGTCTTTCCCCTCTGGTGGCTCCATGGTGTCTCCCTGACTCCGCCTCCTTTCTCCCAGCATCAGTTCAGTTTTCCCTGCCTTCCTCTCTGTCCTGTCCTAAGCAGGCCCAAGACAGTTTCTTTATTAACCAATGGTATTCACAGCATACATAGGGGAATCCCACATCAAAAAGGTTTCCTGTGTTAAACAAACAAACAAAAAACAAAACAAAGGCCAACTCCTACAGGCAGCCCTAAGGTCTCCTTCAAAGAAGATGACACCACGTAGATTGTGGTAATGCTAACCACTGGGCAAAATAGCCCCATGTCTCACCAACCCCCAGGACCCCACCAAGATTATGAACAAGCAGGACAGAGGAGAACTGACTGCTCCTCCCTGCCTCACCAAGATAGGCCAGTCTCTCAGGTTCCTCATCTATAGGAAATTATCTAAGATCTTTTGGGTCTGGACGCTGAAGACTGAAGATGCAGGACCGTGTGGCAGTCAGAGAGCTAATGCCGTCCTCTGTGACCACTGGAGATTGAAGCCACTCTACCTCCAAAGAAGCTACTGAGATCATGAGTAGGAGCTTGTGGTAATGGTCCAGGTAGCTGGTAAGTCTCTCATTTTATTGATGCCGAGGCCATTTGGTTTATACTTCTGCTCAAATTCATCCTTCTCAGAACTCTAATGGTGTTGGCAGCTAACTGTAGTCTTATTCAGTTGAGCAGCAGGTCTTGCTTTTTCTAGAGCTTTTAGGTCTCCTAGTGAGAAAGGCAAACTCACGAAACAAGGTTTTCCATAGAACTTTTGCTAGTCCTCTATTTAAAAGAACTTGCTTTGCCATGCCTGCGCTCAGTCATCAGCCACTGTGGCTTGTGGTAAATGAGTGAATGAAAAAAAAGGTTTGAGGTTTATGCAAGTTGTAAAGGTCTGAGAAAATAATTTTTAAAAATAATAATAAAATTTTAGAGATGGGGTTGCAGAGATGACTTAGGGCTTAAGTGCACTGGCTGGTCTTTCAAAGGTCCTGAGTTCAATTCCCAGCACTCACATGATGGTTCACAACCATCCGCCATGGTAGCCTCATAGGATCAGATGACCCCTTCTGATGAACAGATAGATGTCCATATACATAAAATAAGAATCTTTTAAAATAAAACCTTAGAGATGATATATGGTGTTAACAGTTCAAAGGTTCAGAGTTTTAACATATTTTATCAGTCAGTGGGGTTCTGATGAGCTGGCTCTGGTAAAGCACTACTATTGTAGTCACACCCTCAAAATTTTAAATTTCCTTTGGTTGTTTTCTAAGTATACACTAAAAGATGCTTCTCTTCATGCTAAAAACAACAACAACAACAAAAAAAAATCCCAAAAAAAACTCTGTCCAATCTGTATATATGCAGCCCCCTGGAGAGAGGAAAATGTGTTAATGTTTTTAACTCAAAATCATTTTGGAGTCCCAAAGCTTTTACTATAACTCAAAGGTATTGCTTTTTTTCTACAATGTGGATTTCTGTACAGATTACAAATAGTGGGAATGTTAATACATCTAAAACCTTTATCCCTTCTAGTCAACTTTAAATTCATGTAAGCTTCAGAGCGTCATGACTTAGGTCAAATGGACTCCCGGATAGATACTCCTATCAATCAACACCCTAAGCTTCCCCACCTGCTGCTCATTCCTGAGAGCTCAGTTCTAAATGCAAAATTTCCCTTTAAGTTCCTAAACTTTAACTTCTGTCCTAAGTTGATTTACTTAATTTTTTGGTGTTTTCTGTCCTAGCAGATTTCCACTTGGCTGACAAACACCATCCAGGAATCAGCTGTGAACTGAAAACTGCTCCTAACAGCTGTGAGCCCCGCACTTGTTGAAAGCTGATGTAAACTAGTCCAGCCAGTGTGAGTGTCTCCATCTCTTCAGCTGCATCAGCAAACCAGCTGCTTCTGGTGTATGCCCTCCACTACCTGAACCCCAATCGTTGGCCTTTGACTAGCATTCCAGCCTTCGTGGTCCCTGACAATGACATCCTAATCTCTGCAGCAAAGCAGTTACAGAAGAGAGTATGTCACACCTGATCCTCAACAAAAGGCTGGAATGTTAGGTCTAAAGGAAACTGGGACCCCACTGGAAGGGACCACACCTTGATGTAGGTGGGTCTTCTTTCTATGTATTGCTTTCATTGGTTAATTAATAAAGAAAACTGCTTGACCTGATAGGTCAGAATATAGGTAGGTGGGGAAGACAGAACAGAATGCTGGGGGGAAGAAGGTAGTGAGGCAGACACCATGATTCTTCTACCCGAGACGGATGTAGGCTCGGATCTTTCCCGGTAAGCCACCACCTCGTGGTGCTACACAGATTATTAGAAGTGGGTTAATCAAGATGTGAGAGTTAGCCAATAAGAGGCTAGAACTAATGGGCCAAGCAGTGTTTAAATGAATACAATTTGTGTGTTGTTATTTCGGGTGTAAAGCTAGCCATGCAGGAGCCGGGCAGGAACACAGCCCGCTGTTCCTTCTACCACACCATCCTTACCACCCTCACTGCTGTCATGGTAGACCATGTCCACACTTGGATGCATACGTCAGTGGGTCACAGGATGATGACCCTGATATAGAAAAACGGACCATCACCGTGGCTTGAGAAGATTCACTAAAGATAAAACTGATACGGGTTGTAAATTATGTTTTGTCTGACTGTGTTACCACCTGCTCTTTCATGGGGTATGTGTCTCGATTCCCCTTTAAGAGCAAATGCAAACTTGCCATAAATGTCTCACAGCTATTGGCCACACTTCACCAGGTGGCCATTCTGTTATGGTTTTGGTCCCTGGTCCCTTTAAGAGACAAGCCACGCCCACTCCCTCCCCCATCCGCTGAGGCAGGCTGATCTTCAGCTTCCAGCCTGAGCTCGCTCTCTTTTCCATCTTCCTCTGGGGGAGGCAGCTTTGATTCTGCCTCTCTCCCCACTTCTCCGCTTCTTCCAACCCCCCCCCCCCCGTCTCTCTCTCCTCTCTCCTCTTCTCCTCTTGTCTCTCTCTGTCTCTCTGTCTCTCTCTCCTTTTCCCTTCCCCCTTCATAACCCCCTGAATAGATATTCAACCTCACTCTGCATGTCGTGTCTATCCATGTCTCTGTCTCCTGACCGCCTGCCATGTGTCTCCCTGCCTGGGACCAGCTACTGCTCAGGGACCGGCAGCCATCTCTGCCTGGGACGCTGCTCCCACTGCCTGCTGCCTGCGGCCACATGCCCGCCACCACCGCTTGGGCCACCGCTCTGGGACAGCAGCCGTCTCTGCCCAGGACTGGCTGCTCTCAGGGCCCGCTGTCTGCCACCACATGGCCCGCTGCCACCATTTAGGACCTACAGCATTTCTGCTGCCTACTGCCGCCGGGGATCTTGCAGCATTTTTTTAAAAAATTATAAAACATTCTTTCTTCACCTCTCAGCTGAAACTGTTTGGTTTGCATACAGTGATGGATTACATCCCTGCTTAGCTTTTTGCCATATGCACAATCCCCCCAAATTTTGTATCTTAGTATTCCTATTTCCCCAGATATTTGTATATGATGGTGTAGCATGGAAAGAGCACTTGTATTTTTCAAATCTTTCAGCACCCGAGGCAGAAAGAAACATGCAGTTCCTCTTCTTAAAGTCGTGATAGTATGCCATTCTTGGGGCAACAGGCACAGCAATGACTGATATCAACTACAAAAACTTAGACTTCATGCTGGGCAGTGGTGAATCCCAGCATTTGGGAGGCAGAGACAGGCAGATCTCTGTGAATTTGAGGCCAGCCTGATCTACAGAGTAAGTTCCAGGACAGTCTCCAAAGCTTCATAGAGAAACCCTATCTTGGGGGGGAAAAAACCTTAGAACATCAAATAACCCAGGACTTGTTTGCATTAGAAAAGTCTATTGCAAAATTAGGACAGGTTGACTCATTAGCTGAAGTAGGGTTCATGGGATATTTGTACATTGTAAAAATGTGTTGCTGTGATGGGTGTAATAAAAAGCTGAGTGGCCAATGGATGGGCAAGAGAGACTAGGTGGGACTTCTGAGCAGAGAGCCAAAGTCAGAGGGATGAACCTAGGCATCTGTGAGATACCAAAAACCTTGGAACAAGTTGGACACAGGAACAGAGGGAAAGTAGTCAAACCGTGTTATATAATATATATATAAAATATATAAAAGGTTAATTAAGTCATAAGAGCTAGTTAGAAAAAAGCCACTGCTTCTCTGCAGACCATTCAGGAATTATTGGTATAACTTAGACAAACTTTAAAAGCACCTCACAGAGAGGGAAAAGGCCCTGTAGTGAGGTGATGAGCAGGCCTGCTTTTCATCCCGCCTGGCTCCCGTATGGCTAGCTTTACACCCGAAATAACAACACACAAATTGTATTCTTTTAAACACTGCTTGACCCATTAGCTCTAGCCTCTTACTAACTCACATCTTGATTAACCCATATTTAGTAATCTGTGTAGCACCACGAGGTGGTGCCTTACGGGGAAGAGTCTAGCCTGCATCCATCTCGGAGAGGAGAGTCATGGCGACCACTTCATGGCGATTGCCTCACTTCCCTTCTTCCCAGCATTCTGTTCTGTCTACTCCACCCACCTATGTTCTGACCTATCAGGCCCCGCAGTTTCTTTATTAATTAATGAGAGTCCTCCATCAAGGCCCTATGGGGAGGAAGTTATTGGTTCCCATTTTTTCCTCAGGTTCTTCCTGGCTAGTAACTGCTGTCAGCCATCACAGGGCCCTTACTTTTCCAGCTCCTACCGATTACAGTTGGCCCCTGCATCATTAATACCTTAACCAGATGTAGACATTCCTTCCCACTTAGAAGCTTTTCAGCTGATGGTAATTAAGTCCTAGTATGAATAGGTACCCACCACCAGAGTCAAAGATTTGGCTCAGGGAATAACTCAAGGGGGTGGGGGATGACTGACATGTTGATTGCTAATTTAATGATTAAAAGCTTAAAATCTCTGTGCTTAAGAGAACTATAAAACAACATTTAAAAAAAAACAGACGCTGGGCGGTGGTGGCGCACGCCTTTAATCCCAGCACTTGGGAGGCAGAGGCAGGCGGATCTCTGAGTTCGAGGCCAGCCTGGTCTACAAGAGCTAGTTCCAGGACAGGCTCTAGAAACTACAGGGAAACCCTGTCTCGAAAAACAAAACAAAACAAAACAAAAAACAAAAAAAGACATTAGATTGGGAAATGAAAAGGCTGATAAGTGTTAAATTTTTTGCTTCTACTTCTGCTTCTGTAAAAAAAGCTTTTTTTGCACATAGGACCTTCTATTTGCAGAGAACAAATTGTAATTTTGTATCCTTTGCCTGTATAAAGCCCTGACTAGGAGGCTGGGCTTTGCATTTGGAAATTCCCCAGTCCCAGGTGTAGGTAT
Organism: Arvicola amphibius; assembly: GCF_903992535.2. Lineage (NCBI taxonomy): Eukaryota > Metazoa > Chordata > Mammalia > Rodentia > Cricetidae > Arvicola > Arvicola amphibius. Next base: position 9,171,453 of record NC_052053.1, read on the forward strand.
GTAGACCAGCGCCAATATCGGAATAAAAGTCTCTTGTTAATATCTATTATTCAGACTGGTGAATCTCTGAAGGGCCCCAGACCCATAACTAGGTAATAGTTTTTATTTATTTACTTTTGGTTTTTTGAGACAGAGTTTCTTTGTGTAGCGCTAGCTGTCCTGGAACTCAGTCTGAGACCAGGCTAGGCTGGTCCTGAATTTACAGAGATCCTCCTGCTCTGCCTCCCGAATGCTGAAATTTAAGGCCTACATCACCACTGCCAGATGGGTAATGGTTTTTAAGTTACATTTTGAAAGAAGATATTCATTATGGATTTCAAACAGACTTTTAAAGAACAAAGAGAAAGATAAAAACACTCCGTGGGATTTCAACTATTAATACATCAGTGAACATCCCTTCATTTCTCTCTCTTTTTTCCCCCTAGGTCTTTACAAACTGTCTTATAGATTTAATTTTTTTCAGGGGCCAGGGAAGTATGTTAGGAAATGGACGTTGTCAAACCAATCACCATCACCACCAACAGAGCCTAGTAGCATAGCCTATAATGGAGTGTTTTCAACTCATGGGTCGCGATCCCTTTGGGGGTCGACCAACTTTCACAGGGGTTACATTTCAGATATCCTACATATAAAATATTTACATTATGATTCATAACAGCAAAATTACAATTATAAAGTAACAACAAAAATAATTTTATGGTTGGGGATATTACAACAAGAGGAACTATGTTAAATGTTCACAGTATTAAGAAGGTTGAGAACCACTGCTATAATACCAGCCCTTGGGAGGTGGAGGCAGGAGGATAAGGAGCTCAAAGCCACCCGGGCTTCATGAGACCCTATCGCAAAATTCCAAAATAAAATAGTAAAGAAAGAGGGGGAGCTGTATCCTAAGTACACGGAAAGGAAGGGTGATCCAACATCGGTGAAGGATGCTACTTGTGTGCCTGCTTTGTCTGTTCTGGGTGGGTGACCCGCACACTCAGTCCTGGCCGCTAGCCCAAGGCACGTGGGAGAAGTAGAGGGCGTTAAGTGAGCACGAGTTTGCAGTGTGGACACATCTCCCCAGAGCAGAGCTGTCCGGCACAAGCATGAACGGGAACAGGGGCCAGAGAGCAGTTGGCTGCCTGCACAGTCCCGATCCCAGCCCAGAGCCCCCACCCCCGAGCTGGCGCCACAGTCAGCCGGTGGGGCAAGATAAAGCGGGCAAGGTTCTGCGGATCCGAATCAGGGAGGTGCAGCTCCGATAGCAGCGCCCGGGCCGAGGCTCCCGGTGTGTTTGCTCCAACTGTTTAAACTGCTTCAAAGCGCCAGAGCCCGAGCGACCTTCAGCAAACAGCTGCTAATCTCTAGAGAGGGAGAGCTGTCCTAGGGAGGACCCGGGCAGCCGTGGGCCTCTCGCCCGCACTCCGCCCCCGTGGAACCTCAGCCCTCCAGACTCGGCCACGCCCGGACCGCTAGAGTAGGGTCATCAGCGGAGGCCGAGGGGAACGCAAGAGCTCTGGCCGGAAGCCCAGAGGGTCATTATTCCGCCCCCAGGCTCTTGCTCCTCCCTCCGGCCCCCTCCTTGTCCCCTTCCCTTTGTCCCGCCCCCGGGTCCTTGCCTGGACCCCTCTTACCCCGCCCCCGGGCCCTTGCCCCGCCCCTGGGCCCCTGCCCTTGCTCGGGCCGCTTGCGAGACTTCAGGCTCTTGTCCCGCCCCCAGGCTCTTGCCCCACCCCCGGGCCCTTGTCCCGCCCCAGGCCCTTGCCCCGCCCCCAGGCTCTCCCCCCCCCCCATGCCCTTGTCCCGCCTCTAACCCTTGCCTCTTACCCGAGCCCTCACTCGCCCTTAAGCGCTTGTCCCTTCCCCAGGTCCTTGTTCCGCCCCAAGGGGGCGGGGGGCGGAGCGGACCGAGACTGGCCGGACACTCTAGTGAGCCTGCTGTCTGCTGGATCCCGGTAACTCTGTCGAGTTGCCGCCGCCGCCGCACCTCGGTAGCCAGCGTAACTTCGCCGTCGGGGATCCCCAGTGCAGCGTCCGCTCTCAGCATGATGGATTTGGAGTTGCCGCCGCCAGGACTACAGTCCCAGCAGGTGCTGCTCCGGCCCTCGGGCCTCTCGGCTGTGCCTAGGGAGCGGGCAGGAGCTCGAGGGGAGGGAATCCTCCGGAGGGAGGGACAGTCTGAACCCGGACTGCGACGGCCGGGCCGGGAAGGCAACGGAGGATGTTGGGACAGCAACAAGAGTAGGGACCGAGCCTGAGGTCCCCAAGGGCTCCGTGGGGCCGGGGACGACAACCACCTCGCTGGGTTGGATGCTCAGAGGCGGCGGGAGGGGGTGGACCCTGGCTGTCTTAGCCGGCGCCGCCCGGCCCTTTCCGGGCCTGCGTGGTTTCCCAGAGTCGGTGCCGGTAAAAATGTGCCTAGTCACGGGGCCGCGCTCGGGGGAGCTGAGGTCTCCTCGGCGACCGCCCCGGAGCCCGGCCCTGTCCGCGAACTCCAGCGCGGTGGCCTAGCCCACTTTGCCGTCTGTGGCTCTCTCGGCCCGAGAGCTGGTCGTCTGTAGGATCTCGCCAGCCCGGCTTGATCTAGAATAGGCCTGTCCTTCGGGGGGCGGAAGAGAGAAAGTCACCGGGTGGCCCTCGTGCTCAGGCGCCCCGACGGGCGGCCGGCGGGCTGGGCTCCGCGCGCTTTCCTCGACCCGGGAATCCGGGGTTGGCCTTACGTCAGGCGAGGACGTGAGGACCTGGGCGGGCTCAGAGGACCCGAGTCGGCCGCACGGGGGCTGCCTGTTCTGTGCGCTGTGACTCGCGGGGCCCCACGCTGCGTGCATGCGTGGCGGTGGCCTCCGGGTGGGTGACAACGGCCGGTTGGCAGTCATAGAGGCCCTCGATTGGCCCTTTCCTGCTTTATAGCGTGCAAACCTCGCCGCTCTGGGGCCAAGGGACAAGTTGGAGCTGTTGATCAGTTGCGCAATTGTTATTTTCCCCTGGGCGGCTTTGTCTTTGGATAGAGCTTACAGAATTGCAATCCCAAAATGTGTAAGGCAGGATATACTGTTCCTTGCCGTCAAGGGGAAGAGTTGTAGGTTAGAATTTGTTGCTTTTTATACTGTTGACGAAGTTTTGCTTTTAGCTATTACCCTTCTCTTGTGCCTTAGTATGTTTTCCCTTGCTGTTTTGAGATTTTTGCCATCTTAACTTCTTAGCATGTTGCGTACTTTTATGAAGACAGAGAGGATGGGACGCTTGCGTTTCATAACACATTGTTGATAAGTTTTGAAGATTGTTATGTAAGTGAAAACCAGTTTCTGGTCATACTTCAGGCACTTTTAAAGAAATAAAAGCTTACGTTGCCAAAAATTGTGTTGTAATTGGATTTTTAGAAAAAGAAAACATTTGGCTGAAGGGAATGTGTAACTTGGCAAACAGTAAGTTAGCTTAAATGTAAAATCTTAGGCTGACCCTGAAGGCCCTCGTGTAAGCGTTTGGTTACTGACAGTGTTTCAATTCTACACTCTCCCTTTCCTCCAGAAATGAGTGGGGTTCTTGCCTGGTTTTCATTAGGATGAACGAGTAAACTGTACTTTCTGATCTTCTGTTCTTCATTAGTAATCAGAAGGAATGCTTGTCTGGCTACAGGATTCACGGCGCAAACCATCTTCGATTTTAAAGTTTTCTTTTCTGTGTGGCGTGTAGCATCACCTTTCATGGCAGACACAGCCCTTTCTCTTCCTTGTGAGTCTTCATTTGCCAACAATAACCTTTCTTGTTATTTCCAGACCTCGATTTAAATATTTGAAGACTTTGAAAAAAGAACTAAGAATTATAATTTATCTTAAAATCATTGGTAGTCCAGAGGGATTTGAGTTGCCTTGCAAATCTGAGCAGGTGGTTGTAGTCATAGAGGATATGGTTTTTAACTGTGCTCAATGATTATTCATCTCTGGGGAAAACCATCCATTACTCTTCCAATGGTGTCTGGGAAAAATAAAATACTTTTGAAGACCAGAGATGAAGTCGATATTGAATAAGACAGATGAGATTAATTTTAAAAGTCGAACAGAAAGAGAAAGTGGACAGGCCTGTGCCCCAGAGTAAACGTTAAGCAAGACCAACTTGACTTTTTAGATACGTGGAACATCTCTGAGACGCTACAGAAGCTGAATGTAGGTTGATAAACGCAAGACTACATCAGTCTCTCTGCTGTAAAGGTAACTAGGGCCATTTTGAAATCCCATTTGTATTAACTTGGGTCCTTAAAAACAATCCTAAGGGAACAGCCCTCGTTTTTAGAGTTACCGGGGGAGTTGAAAGCTAGATATCTGCTTTTTCCTAATATTTGTTTTATTTAGGATTCGTTAATGCTCAGCAAAGCTGCAGGAGAAAGTGCTTGAGTGGTTGTACTTATGTCTGGATATTTCCTTCTTTGTGATTGAGCGTATCTAAAAGGAGGTTTTTACAAATCCATCCTTCTTAATTTTTCCTTGAACTAGGGTTAGCTTGAGGATGTAGGGAGAATTTGGAACTTAGATGCTAGATAGTAGGTGAGTGGACACTCCTTTGCAGGCCAAGAAGTATGGGAATTCTTGGATGTCTAATTTCTCAGTAACCCCACGGGGCACACTTTTTATCTTTAGTTTTCGGGTTAGGAGAGGCACACAGAGCGGCCAGGACGCCTCCTCCAACTGTTCCGTGGTGAAGATACAATCCAAACTTAGCCTGACTCCTACCTAGGTCTCTGAATTTCCATTTCCAAACTGGACCAAATGAAACTTGAAGCAGGGCCACAAAGCTTCTCTTTTAAGTGGGTAGATTTCAAAACAAAACAACAACAACAAAAACCCAGGAAGGAGAGGCTGGGATGATAAAGGCTAATGTCTGCACCTTCCCCTCTTACCAAGGAGGCTAATAACCACCGTGTGAGAGGGAGGGCATCCTTGTGATGACAGCAAGTGAGGAAACCGGCAATGGTGCCTGTGGTCCTGCCCAGGGAGGCATGGAAGCAGGCAATGGGCAGCTTTCATTTGGAGAGGCAGGATACTTTTTTCTGTAATTATCATTTTTAAAGCAGTGTCTGAAAGTCTGCTTCCCATTTCCAATGGTTATTTTGCCTTTTTCTTAATTAAATCTTTTAGCTGCCTGTATCTTTGCCTCTGCCTTGTTTTTGATAGGTTCTCCTGTGTTTATTTTGGGGTGGTGGCCAAAGTTATATTTACTGCGTAGGATGTGTTGTACATTGTGACCAACAGGGTTAAACTAGCTTGATGGAAACTGGATTTGGGATTGGGATTTGGGATTGAAAACAGCAGAAACCTGTTAGGTCAAACTGAACACGAATCCCCTGTCTTGGCAACTTGGCACTAAGAACTCAAGTCTGTCTGGTGTACCCATAGCTTTGAAACTAGTACATTTGGAGGTTAGCTGCTTTATTTCCTTGCCTTTATTGTTAAATCCTGTTAGGAGTTATTGTCTGATTTGTTTGTATTGAATATACTTCAGGACCTTCAGGGTTTTGTGATTTACCTGAATTTTGTGTATGTGAGTCTAGATACTTGAACTCCTGGGTCACCCACTTGTGCTGAACCCTGGGGTGGGGGTGGCTTCTGGAGGTAGTTAGTGGTTACCCTGCTTCACTCCATCCTTGAGTGTAGAAGGGACCATCTTACTGTGTCGTGCCAAAGAGTTTCTATTTTGACAATGTGATCTCCGGAAGGTACTGAAATTTCATTGCTGCAAGTGCCAACACCATTTAACAGAAAGGGCTTTAAGGTTCCAAGGCAAGACTTGGACAGTTGGCAATAGTATATGTTATAGACACGAAAGCAAAGTGTGTTTTTAAGTTTGTGGAAAATACAATTGCATTCTTTGAGAGTTTGTCCCTCAGAAAAACAAAAACAAAATCCTAAGTTGGGCTTCTCTGTATAGCCTTGCTATAGTAATATTGGGAATTTTGAGGGGCTGGAGAGGTGGCTCAGCGGTTTGGCTGCTCTTCCGGCACTCTCGTGGCAGCTCACTGTGCTACTTCAGTTCCAGGGGAACTGCCTTCACACCAATACACATAAAGTCAAATAAGTTATATGTAAAAATTAATTTTGATGAATGCGTGGGCGGGAAGCAGTACAATGCTAATCTGTCATTTTTCTAACATGTAAACAGTGACGTCACAAAACCTTGCGTCAGAATTCTCTGTCCCGAGGGTGGGTGGTTGGGGTGTTGGGGATCAGTTCCAGGTCCTTGCACATGCTAGGCACAAACTCCACCCCTGAGCTCACCTCCCCAGCCGTGAAAGTCCTTCTGTGCTAGAGAGTAAGCGTTTTTTTACCCAGAGCGCTGTAGTGTGGAGACAGAGCCAGGGCCTGTGCAGGTCTGAGCACCTGCCCTTCCTCCCCAGGCCTCTTGATGACCTGCTGGTGCTCACATGTCACACTCCAGAACAGCTGTCTTCTGCAGGAGCAGTTCAAGTGAACTAGAATCCGCCCACCACACAGCTTACGCACTCAAAGCCCATTCAGCAGTCCAGGCGTTTACAGTTATGTAATCACCTGTAGTTAATTTTATCACTCCTAGAAGGATCCCAGGCCCACGAGTAGCACTTCCTATTTATTTTCCTCCAGTTCCCCAAACCCCTGATAACCACTCAGTTATTTGTTTTTTCCTTCTAGATTTGTCCATGCTAGACATTTCAAAGAAATGAAACATTCTATGACTAGCTTGACATGTTTTGAAGCTTAGCCTTGTTAGACCATGTATTCTGTGTCTCCATCCCTTTTCATTGCCGAATACTATTCCATTGTGTGGGCATAGCACATTTCCAATTGTGAAACATTTGAGTTATTTCTACTTTGTGTACTTCCAAACTTTGTTGTTTGTTAGACTCACCTCCAGTGTTTCAAGTCGTGATGTTTTCTTTACTCAGTCAAAGTCTCTAGGGATGGCTTCAGGCATCCGTGCTACCTGTAAAGGCATCCCACTGGGTTCCAGTTGCAGCGAAGATTGAGAGCTAGTACCTTAGGGACCTAGCTCAGTGCCTGGTGCGCATTGAACATACCTTGTGTGCAGTGATTTAGAAGAGCTGGTTAGAGCGCTGCCTTTGTTGTGAAAAGTTCTTGTGTTTGACCACAGCCCATGTTTCAAGTTACCTGGAGAAGGTTTGAAGTGCAATAAATATGGCTTGAGTTCTTTAATACCCCGTGGAAATTTGCATGATGCCCTTGTTATTGACAGGCTTTCCCAAAAGAACCACTAGGACTTTTCCATGAGGTTTTTAGGAGTGTGGAGAACCTGAAGTAAGATTGTTGAGGAATGGCATATTTAAATGGCTATGAGGGGGCTAGAGAGATGGCTCAGGAATTAAGAGTACTTGCTGCTCTCGAAGAGGATCCAAATTCAGTTTCCAGCACCCATGTCAGGTGGCTTACAACTGCCTATAACTCCATCTCCAGCTGAGGACTTAAGGCTCTGACCTCCCCCAGCACCTGCATATATTAGCATATCACACACACACACACACACTCACACACGTGCGCGCACACACACCGAAAGGCACATAATTTTTAAAAGGCAGTGAGAGCCAGGAGCGTGGTGGTCATTCCTGCAATTCCAGCCTCCTAGGGAGGGTTGCTGGCATTGGGGCCGGCTTGGCCAGCAGAGAACCCTGTCTCCAAACACAGGAGGAGAATGGAATGTCACGCTGGGGTGGGTGTTGACTGGATTCCTGCACCTTTGTTTTCCTGGCCTTTGTTTTCTTTCTTCAGAGAAAACTCTGGAATCCCCAGGCCAACTTTTAACAGCTCTCGTTTTTCGACTGTGCCTGACTGTTAAGCAACTGTATAATCCTGACCACAGTGATCAGTACTTATATTGCTGAGCCAGTTCCTGATTTGCACATTTGGAACTAGAGGCCGCCTTTGCTTGTGGGTGCATGAGGGGTGGGGTGGGGGACTATTGGGTGAGCACCTTGCAGCTGGCCTGTACACTCTGTGCACACCTCTGCCCTCGATGCTTCTGCTCAGTGCTGCCAGGTAGAGCTGGTTGGGCTCCACCCCAGCCATTCCCACAGCTGCTTGCTGGGGTATATTTAGTCACCTGTTAGGAAGCTGGTAAAAATTCGACCCCGATTGCTTTAAGGTTTTGAAAAATGGTATCTTATTTTTATATTTGTCTCTAAAAGACTTGAAAACTCTCCTTGGGGTGGGTTAGTACCTCCCATATTTGATGAGAGGCAGGACATGAATGTTGGGGCTGTATTGATTGTATGTCTAAACGACTGGCCCGTTGGAAAGGCGAGTTGGAATTTCCTTTGTCAGATCTAATGCTCTTTCTGATGTGTTTTGGGAATCTGGAGTGTGCACATGGATGCAGAACCTCACCTCTGCCCAGCCCAGGGCATTAGATTGGAGGGGAAGTGGTTGTGGTTGGTGCCTGCTGCGGCAGAGCCTTGCAGAGTTGTGTCCGCCCCATGGGATTGCTCTGTGGCTGTGGTTCTTATGGGTAACCAGGAACTGGGACTCTGTTGGTTCGTTCTGCCATACAGGAGCCCCGAATTGGTTGATTTTCTTGAGACAGGATCTCATACTGTAGCCCACCTTCAGCTCCCTGTGGTTCTCCTACTTAAGCTTCACTGGTGTGAGCTCACCTGGCCTGACAAGCCAGGGAATCTTGTTTCTGTGAGTAGAGAATGTTGAAGAATCATGAGATTTTGTTGTTAAACCAATAAAGTCTTGGTAATGAAAAGCACCCAAAATAAACGCACCATTTTTTATCTGCAATAGGAAAAACTGCCAAGTTTTAAAGTTTCTGGTTTTGCTGCTGGCAATTCTCAATGAAACAGTGAGATAGATACCCTTAAAGGTCTGCTTTACTTTGTGCTGCTGGGGGTGGGAATGGGAAGTGGCGGGGAGGGACCTGCCACCACTCCCATGTTCCTAGTGGTTCCCAGGCTGAGAGTAGGTCTCTGTGGACTGTCTCATGTGTCACTAGAAAATCTCTACCTGGCTTGAAGCAATTGGTTCTGACTAATCCATGGGCCACTCCTGGAATGTGGGGGGAGGGGACTGAGCACCTCAACACTCTCCTCATTAACCTTGACAAGTACAGTCCTCTGTCTCCAGAGATGTGGGTCAAAATGGCTCCTCCAGGTAGTCAGCCGGAAGTCCCGAGCTCAAGTTCAGTCCATCTCTTCTGTGCTTCGGTTGGTCAAAGTTCACATGATTGTCGGCTGTGGCTGTATGTGAAAGACGATAGTGGAGAGAGGAGACGCTCAGCCTCTCCCTGTGAAGATAGCCCATCGCTGGCTCCCCTCAGTGTCTCAGCGCGTGTACTTCCAGAACCTGTGGGCACTGAACCCCTCAGATGCTCAGATCCTCCTTGTAAAGTTAAATTATTAGGCGGCAGTAGAGCACGCATGCAGGCAGGTGAACCTTCTTTCAGTTGAGGGTTGCTTGACTCTGCAGTCCGAGGACCAGCTGCACTGCGCACTGCAGCTTCCCGGGTTGGGGAGAGCAAACTCGTATTTGTTGAAATCCTGCTACTGCCAGATCCTAGTTCTGGTCCTTGCTCTTAACAAAAGTCTACATAGAAGCTGGCGAGATGGCTCAGTGAGAAAGTATGGGCTTGCTGTGTGAGCCTGACGTCATAAGTTCAGTCACCAGAACCCGTGTAAAGGTGGAGGAGAACCTTCCCAAAGCTGTACTTGACCTGTACACGCACCATGCACACACGCACATGTCCGCAGACACATGTCATATGGCAGTATTAATAAGTCTACGTAGATATCCGTTATAGTTGACAGAAGCTATTCGGAGTGGTTAAGCTACTTCCCAGGATCACACTGCGTGCATGTGGCAGAACAGGGAATCTGCGTGTCCCCAATCCCTGCCTTCTGGCTCCCAGACGTTTACTGCTTCACTCCTTCCTTCTTTCCGTCTCTAGAGGTGAAAGTGTTTTCTCTTGTTACCTCCAGAGAACGAAGGTCTCTTTACAGAATGCCAGAGAGTTCTGCCAGTGGGGCAGTGTGCTCCTGTGCCCAGCTTCTCATGGAGAACAGACCCACGGTACAGCAGCTACCAGAAGGCCCCATCCTCTGCCTCCTGTTCTTAGACTCCATGTTGGTGGACACATGCTGTCTTGTTTGTAGGGAAACCCATCACCTCCTCAGAGAGGAATGGAGGCAAAGGGGAGAGAGACTGAAGATGGCTGCAGGGACCAGGCACATTTTCCTGATTTAAGAAGAGTGCCTGGCCCAGATCCTTTCCCATCGGGGCAGTGCTTATTGGACCATTGACACGGGGGTCTGTATCTGCAAGGAGGCGGTTGGTCCTAAAAGATGAGTTAACGCGGTTCTTGTTGAGTGTGTGAGGAGAAAGAGGTGGAGACCATGCCGCTTTATTTCCCCTCATGCTCATCTCACCTGAAGAAGTCTGAGTCCTGAGGAGAGAGCGGGGAAGCTGTGAATGGCTGGATAGGCTGCCGTGCCACGTTAATGGCGACACCACATTCCTAGTGATGCCAGGAGACTAGCTTAGTGGTCTGTGGGCGCACACGCACCCTTTCTGACCCTCTCGAGGGAAAGAGCTAGTGTCCTTGAAGAAAACACACCTAGTCAGTTAATTATTTTCTCTGCTTCCCGGATTGCAAATGTCTGGCTTTGGATTTTTGGACAGACTCGTGGTGGCAGAGTTAGGTTTGAATGCTTCTAGTCCAGGATGGTCTTAAGCTCACGTCATTGAGTCTCTACCTCCTGAACGCCGAGATTGCAAGGCTGCAGCTGGCACCCAGCTTCCAGATCACGGAATTCTTTTAGTGGACATTTCAGGACACTGCCACATTTGCCCTCCTTTAGAAACTTGTATTAAGGCAGGAAATCTAGTCTGGGAATAGCAGAGTACAGGCCTAGCATGCACAAGGCCTGAGGCTCTATCTCTAAAAGCATACCCTGCTCCTCCCAAAGATAACTGTTTTACCTTGAAAGGTGTGTGCTTGAAAGGGTGTATGGCAATACTCTTCAGATACAATACTTCTTGTACTGAAAATGTTCAAGTATTGCTGTAGGAATGGAGTTAATTTTCTATAACTGGTATTTGGTCACAAATGATATGAAAAATGCGTTTGGTCATTTGAACTGTGAACTTAGACCTCATGGTTTACAATGAAAATGTTAAGGTCTGCATCCAAACTTGCACAGAATGAAGGTTTGCTTTAATCTCTCAAGATAGTGCAGCAATTGCCCTTCAGGGATGAGAGTTTCTGAAATTGCTCTTTCTAGTTCCTCTGACCTTTGGCTCTTGTACTGCTGAATTACAGGGTGTGTTTTATATGGTGATTAGTGTGATTTCATTAGTGGTGTCTGTTCTGCTGGGGTCTACAATCTTGTGCTTGGCAGTAGTTGCTCAGTAACACAAGGAAGAAGTGTCGCCTAGGAGCTTGGTGCTCAGTACCAATGACGAGGCCATGCCACCACCGCAGAAGAAAATGTCAGTTCTGCCTGGGGTGCTTAGGGTATCTAGAAGGTGGTAGCATTTCCTCGGGTGTTTGGATTTTCTAGCCTGTAGACTTCATGCTTTCGGTTTAGTAAAGCTGGTGACAGCCAGCACGAGCTGGACTCCAGTGGCTCTTGTGCCCTGCTGAGAAGGTTAATATGGGGTGAGGGGGGCTCCAGGTCTCCTGAGCAGCTGTACTGCACCTGAGTCACAGAGCCCTGGCAGCCTTGGGAGGTTTTAGAAAGGACAGAGAGCCTGGGTTGGCTGTGGTCCAGGAAGCTTTTGTGGGCAGGCTGGAGATGGGAGATGGTGAGAGGCCTGTGGGTATAAATGTCCTTCTAATGGCTTGGTCCGTTTGACAGCCGTGTGCTAAGGATCTGTAATTGTAGCTACTTTGCACTTTTTCAGTTTGAAAACATTTAAAACCAGAGATGGTGGCACATGCCTGCATATCCAGCATGTGGAAGACCAAGAATTCAGGGCTAGGTTGAGCTACACAGTAGGCTTGAATCCAGGCTCAGCTACATGAGACCCTGTCTCAACTCCTACCCTTGCTCCTCCCCAGAAAAGATAATTTTTTTTCTTTCCCAAGACAGGGTTTTTCTGTGTAACCCTGGCTGTTCCGGAACTCTCTCTGTAGACCAGGCTGGCCTCAAACTCAGATCTACCTGCCTCTGCCTCCTTAGTGCTGAGATTAAAGGCGAGACTGACTCATGGTGGGCTTCACTGTGGATCGTGTCTGTGACGTTGTATCAGTAAAATAACTCAGTGTAGGCGCTGGCACACAGATGATCAACAGGTGGTAGCTGCTGTTGTCGCCCTTGTCATGTGTCTCGGGAGCTTTGGGATGTGTAGCCGTGTGAGGGTTCCATTGGCCCCTTGGAAAACAAGTCCCTCCTCCATCAGCAGCTGCAGCAGAGCTCAGGCTTCCTGGCTCTGTTGTATTCTTGGCCATAAATGTCCTCTTTTCCTGCCTCCTTCAACCTTTTTATATGGAACCTGGTTGGAAACCAGTCTCCTGGGAATGAAAGCCAACCCCTGAAGAGGCCTTTTGAGCCCAGCAAAGGCCACGTACTGCCCAGGCTCCCTGGGGACCCTCCAACCTGTTGCTGGATCCCTTCTCATTAAATGGGTTAATAAGCCGTCACCTAGGATGCCTTCCAGGCCTGTCTCTTCACTTGCGCAGTTTCTTACTCAGGGGTTCTGGCCTAGGAACCTAGTCTCCTGTCTGTCCTGTCTGTAGCTGGATAGAGAAGTCTGGAGAGCACCCGCGCCTTTGGAGGAAGGCTGAATCCCAATGCAAATGGAGACGACCCACCTTCTTGTCCTCCCCTCACCCCCACCCAAAGGCTTAAAGTATTGTTTTGTAATATCTCTTCCAAAATAACTTTGGCCTTTAAAGTCGGCAGAGCAGTGGAGAAAAAGAAGATCTCCTGGGATCTGAGAGAGAGGTGGCCGACTGCGAGGCGTTTACATCGCTACTCTGTTTCCATCAACAAGTTATGGCCTCACCTTCTATTTTTTGCCCAGTGGCGAGACCCAGAAGCCTGAAAAGAAGCCGCTTTCACGGTCGCTGACGTTTGCTACTGGGGGTAGATTTATTAATAGGGTTGCTGCCACACCCTGGCCTTCTCCTTTACATGTTAAAGATGCATTTGCATACTTTTTCATATAAAGGATCATTCTGTGAGGACTAGCATTATCTTGGCTTTCTGCTGTGTTCGAGCCCTCTGTGGGGGTAGGTGGGTGGGCGCTGTCAACTAATATGGCAAAGCTGCTCAGTTCTTCCAAGCTATAGTGTGCTGTCCTTTGTCCAAGCAGCCTCTCCAGGGAGGGGCACTGGGGAATTGAAGCCTGTGTGCTAGAGCGGGTGAAAGCTCTCCGCAAGATCCCCTGCCTGCTCTGGAGCTCACTGTCGCTGTGTTCCATGTCTGCTGGCAAAAGTACTAAAGCTCTTTGTGCTTCCATTTCCTCACTCCAGAATGACGATGACATACTGCCTGCTTGGCGGATTGCTGTGCATCCCGACGAGGCGGTACAAGTTTTGGAACAAGTTTTTTGAGCACGTAGAAAGTATGTGACCAGTGGTGGCTGTTATTGTTGCGATGTGATGCCTGCTTTATCCGGACTTAGACCGTCCACAGTTGTAACCTTCCACTCTCAGTGTGGCTGGTGTCTCACACAGCTATATGTATAGTGGGTTTAATTAAAGATTGACATTAAGGGAAGGATGTCTACATTCGTTTTAAGAAAGTGAAACTAAGATACTTTAAAACTCCTTTTTGCCGGGTGGTGGCGGCGCACGCCTTTAATCCCAGCACTCGGGAGGCAGAGGCAGGCAGATCTCTGTGAGTTCCAGAGCTAGCTCCAGGACAGGCTCTAAAGCTGCAGAGAAACCCTGTCTCGAAAAAAAAAAAAAAAAAAAAAACTCTTTTTGCATTTATTTTTCTGCATATGAGTGTTTTACCTGTGTGTGTGTGTGTGCCCCACATGCATGCCTGATTCCTTCGGAGTCAAGAAAAAAAGAGCATCAGATCCCTGAGAATGGAGTTACAGCTGCTTGTGAGCCGCCTGTGGGTTCTGGAACAGAACCTGGCTTATCTGGAAGAGCAGCAAGTGCTCTTAACCATTAGATTAACCGTCTCTCCATCCCCTAATAATCCTTTTTAAGAGACCCAAATTGCTTCGTAGCAATCAGCAACAGTGGTGAGTACCATAATGCGTTTTCAAACGTACACATCTGAAAGCTGTTGAAATATAATTTATGTGTTTATTTGGAACAGAGAGTAGGATTCCATCAGGTTAGTCATTGAGAGCCCCTCTTTGTGATTCCGATTCACACTGACTCTTTGAGATAATTGCTAACAGATACCTAGAGTGTTTAGAAGGGCTGCCGTCCACACTTGTAGCCTCAGGAAGTCATTAGCCACCAGAAGGATCTGCTTAGAGCACTCCTAAGGAATGCAAGGCCCTAGTGGAGGCCGCTGCAGAGCTGCGCAGCGCTGCCCATTGGCAGTCCCTAGCCGCTTTGCACGCTTGAGGCATGCTGAGTGAAGCTGAGAAGCTGGAGTTTTCATTTTAATGAACTTGACATTTACTGCTATGATTCTGCTCGAGAGAGACCTTGACGGCGGTGAGAGCCAAATACAGAGCTTCAGTAGAGTTCATTGAGAAATGGGGGAAGGGGAGGGAAGAGACATGCTTGCCTCTTCCGAAGAACAGTGGGACTGGAGCGGGAATGGGCAGAGCGTCTCTTAAAGTGACCTTTTGCACCTGCTTACAGACCACTAGGGATGTAGCAGCCATTGGACCCTGGGCTGGCCAGGGTACTGCCTGAGTGCATCCTTCCAGGTGCCAGGCCAGCATAATCTATAAAGAGCAGAAACTGCTTTTCTGTAGATTGCCTTAGTGCTTATGCGGTGCTCTGTAGCTCAGGAGTGGGGCTTGGGGCTTGTAGGCATGCCTTTGGTGTTTCGATAAGACTACTTTTCATGCTATCTTCTGGGTAAGATTTATTGTCATGTGCTTGAGTGTATTTGTCACTTCTAATACAACAGTAATTTTTGTTACATGTTAAATAATATTTTAACAAATTGGATTAAATACATCGTTCAAATTGAATTTACTGTGTTGGTTTTGTTATTGTGTCTAAGCTGCACACAATACCATGACATACTACATTGTATTTCCTTTAGAGTTGCTTTAGTGTGTACTGTAGGTACTTAAAATTAATGTATATTTCACATTAAAAATTAATTTTCAAAAAATTAGTTATATTTTGGACATCACAAAATCAGAAACACTTAGAGCAATGTGTTTAGGAATCTTCCCACCCAACCCCACTCTTAGATAGGTGCAGAAGCCAAGGCTGAAGGGTTCTATAAATCAGCGATGCCCAGTACCAGGTAGGGCCTGGAACCCACCTGTTCATCTTCACCGTGACTTGGCAACACAGCCGACCAGAGAGGTTCCTGTCCTCCTGTTACAAACTGAAAATGGTTCCCTAGCACAGCATTGCAGGTGGTGAAGAATGCGGCCATCCCCAGCTCCCCACCCCCCACTGTCACCGTCCAGTGAAAGGATGGTGTTGTCATTCCTGGGCAGTGTAGGTGACAATAGGTAACACTTGCATGAGGGTGACAATAAACTTTGCTCATCCACTTTGGAAAATTCCATCCTGGTTTTCCTATTCTAACTTAAGTCACAAAGCCAGCCAGAGATGTTTTTTGGTTTTGGGGTGTGGTTTTTTGTTGTTGTTGTTGTTTGTTTTTTGAGACATGGTTTCTCTGAGTAGCCCTGGTTACTCTGGAACTTGCTTTGCAGACCAGGCTGGCCCTGAACTCAGAAATCTACCTGCCTCTGCCTTCTGAGAGCTGGGATTAATGGCTTCAAGCCAGGGACACCACCATGTCTGACTCAAAGTCGTGATTTTTAACCAGCTTTAGTCTTTAAGGGAAAAGACAAAAGAGTTTGACTTTGTATGCTTGGATAGGCCTGGTTTCTGACATTGTTTGCAAAGCCAGCTTGAAGAGCCATCTGCAAGTTTGACTTGCTTTTTGAGGAGGTGGGGAAGAGGAAGGACTTTGTTCTGATTGCCCAGGCCTGCCTTGCTGTTGCTGACCCAAGCCCTCAGGTGGAGACAGCGCGGTGTGGAGAAGGGCGGCTGGAGCTGCAGGCACAGCCTGTGTGGGCGCTGTCTTGAATGCTTCCTCTTCCCTGTGTTTTCCTCCTCACACAGAGAAGGCACAGGAATTACATAAGATGCAGATGGGGCTGTGGCCTTCAAGCGCAGAATGGCAGGCCAACGCAGCGCCCAAGAGCTGTCTTCCTCAAGGAGGGCAAGGGCTGCTGCCTGCTCCCCAGTCCTGGGAAGCTGTGGCCCTAGCAATCAACTTTGTATCTGAGTACTTGGTCTGCACTGCCTGATTTGGGCCTTTTTGGGTCCACACTAGTTTCAGGCAGTCTGTTCAAGGTCAGGTTGCTCTAGTGGTTGACAGCAGTGGCTGGGACTGAGGGCTGCAAGGCTCCTGCTGGGTTAAGCAATGGTGCAGCCTTGGGAGAACCACTTGCTGTTCAGAACACTGGTGGGGAAGGCAGGCCCCCATGGAGACCCTACCTGGTCAGATGCCCCCTGGCTTTCTGATAACAAGATTTCACACGTCAGTCCCACACAGCAGGCTTTTACCTTTTTTTTTTTTTTTTTAATGTTTTGGCTTTGATGTTGCCCTGGTTAGTCTGGGCTGGTTTTTGCTGTGTTGCCTGGTGGCCTCTGGTTTACAGCAATACTTCTTTCCGCCTCTGCATCCTTGACTACAGGATGGCCAGGTGTGTGCTAGTTCACCTGGCAACAGTGTTAGCAGTGTCTGCTTCCAGAGACATGCACAACAGTTGAGTTTGCTTTCATTTTCTTAATTTATTTTGTGTGCATTGGTGTGAAGGTGTCAGATCCCCAGGAATTAAGAGACAGTTGTGAGCTGTCATGTGAGTGCTGGGAATTGAACCCAGGTTCTCTGGAAGAGCAGACAGTGCTCTTAACCTAACTGCTGAGCCACCTCTCCAGCCCCTCCTACATTTTTTGCTTGCTTTGGTGTGACTATTGAGTTACCAAGGTGCCGGAGCCTGTGGAGAATACACTGTCCCCTCCCTTCATCCTTGGAATCAGTGTTCATGGTTGGAGTCCTAGTTCTGTTGGTTGCTGGAAATGTGGTTTGAGAGAGATAGCTCTGCCCCCAAAGCTTCAGTGTGCTCATTAAGAAATGGAGATGACAGTGTCCGGGCTCCTCCCTCATAGGGGAGACACCCCTGCAAACAGTGAGCCCAGGGGCTGGAGACACAGCTCGGCGGTTATGAGTGATCGGTGTACAGCGGCTGCAAGGACCCGAGTCGAGTCCGGCACTCACATAACAAACGGGCACGGTCTTGGGCGTTCCTGTAACCTCTGTGTTGTGGGAAGATTACCAGAGCTCGCTGGCTGTTAGCCTGGCCAGAAAATATGAGCTCCAGATTCAGGGAGGGACCTGCCTATGAATAGTAAGACTGAGTGAACAGGGAGGACGCCCTCCTCTGGCCTCAGCTCACATACTTAGCACATGCATCCACACACAGAAACGCATAAAAAGGTTTTTCTTAAAGCACGAAACTGTACCTGTACCGGTTATGGTGGCTCACACCTTTCATCCCAGCACTCCAGAGAAAGAGAAAGGTGGGTCCCTGAGTTCCAGGCCAGCCTGGGCTACTGAGTGAGTTCCAGGACAGCTAAAGAAACCAACCCTCTCTTGAAAACAACAAAAAAAGCCCCAAACTGAAGCTCATTGAGAAGAGATGGTGAACTAGAGGTCTATCTCTTCTCTGCCAGCTTGGAAGGGATAATAAAATTAGAGACGTAGATGAGGCAGTTTTAAATGTTTTGCCCTCTGCCCCTAAGCAAGTTATCTCACCCACTTTGCAAATGAGAGGAACTATCTGGGTGATTCTGGCAGCCCTTTCCGTGGTAGCATTCTGTGACCGTGTGGCATAAACAGTTGTTCCCATGTGATCTGAGTCACACGTACCGAAAAGTCCACAGGAAAGGAGGAAGTCTTGGGATGAGAATTTTCCCTGGGCTAGAGAACTGGAGCCTCTTTTGGGGGTTTGGGGATGCGCACAGTTGAGAACGAAAGAAAACATCAGCACTGTCAAGCCCAGAACACGAGGTTGGAGCTGTGATGACTTTTGTATGTTCTTACTGCCTTGGATAGCTTTCTTATTTTCTCTTACTGTCTTAGGCTAACCTTGAACTCATGACCTTGCTCCAGCCTCCTGAGTACTGTGGTTGCAGGTATGCTCGACCCTGCCTGACACCTGTTGCTTTCAGAGACTCCCTTGAGCTGGGCCTTGGGAACCCAGACTTACCCCACGTCTATGTTCCTGGTGTTCCTGGTTGTGCCTGCTCTGCTGTGTCTCTGTGACTTTAGTGACACTTCTGTGCTGCCTGAGGTTCCGTCAGGCTGCTCGCCGTGTCTCAGAACTCGTCAGAGACTGCTTCTTTATCTCTGTGTCCCCGGCCCCTCGGCTGTGGCCTGTGTGTGTGTCTGACGGATACACAGACGAATACTACACTTAGACTGGACACTAAGCTTGCTGGTCTTTACCACCACATTTATGAACACGACCACGTTTTGACAAGAATCCTAGCCACTAGCGCCTATTATTTCAAGAAATACTTCTTGCTCTTGCTGTCTTCATAGCACGTGAAGGAAAATTGGACTGACACATAGGTCGCATGCCCTGGGAGAGAGACGGTATGCAAATTGGTGAGGTGTTCCTTACAGAGTCAAAAAACAGTTCATACTTGCTGGGTGGTGGTGGCACAGACCCTTAATCCCAGCACCAGGAGGCAGAGAGGCAGGAGGATCTCTGAGTTTGAGGCCAGCCTGTCTACAGAGTGAGTTCCAGGACAGTCAGAACTACACAGAGAAAACCCCTTTCTCAAAAAACAAAACAAATCATACTCAAAACAGTTCATAATTAAAAAAAAAAAGTTAGCAGAGCTTTTGGAAACTACCCTAAAGGTGCCTGCAGGTCGCTATGAAAAGCTTTCTGAGTGCTGTAGTCTAAATACAATTCAGTATACTATATTAATATCTGAAATCCCTCAGCACCACTGCCATCTCCACAGCCAGATCTCAAGATTCCAGGGTCTCTGACTGTACATTTATTCTTACCCGCCCCTCAAGCCTGGGGAGGGGGCTGTCTTGATTGTTGCTATTTTTAGCTATTTGTTAAGTGGCTAGATCTGAAAGTGACCTTGAAAGTTAGACTAAACAATTTAGGGACCCAAAAAGAAGATAAAGGAAAACCCGAAGCACCAGAAGTTTTTGTGAAGCCTCGTTCCTTGAGCTGAGGGTCGGAGAGGTCAGGGGTGGAGACAGCAGGCCCCCCAGGCTGCCTGCCTAGACTACTGAGCCCTCCACTCGGCGAGGTGAAGTAGCCAGGAAGACGGAACCGGCGCTCCTGAAGGTTCTTTCCACCGTGAGCTGTGCATGCCATTCTAACAGTAACTGCGGAGTCTTCATAGAGTGCTCTCCCTCACCCTGAAGACTACCTGCCACACCCTGCTCTGCTCCAGAACAACCCGACTGTATGAGAGCCCAGTATGACAGAGCTGTGTGGGTCCCACAGCAAGTGGGGTTACCCAGTGTTTGGAAACGAACTAAATGTCCCCTGTGGTTTCTTTTTGACCACGTTACAAACGGGCCTCTGAAGAAAGCCCGTGTGCTGGCTGCCTTCACTTTCCAGTTTTGCCTTGTCTTGCATCATGCGCTGCAGGCGGTGGACAGCGTAATGGGCGAGAGATCCAGTAAGCTGACCTGATCGTATTTCTTAGACCGAGTGAGTCATCGCTAAGAAGCTTGTTTGAGAACAGGAAGTGGCCCGAGAAAGTGTCTGCACACGGTGACCTGCCAGCCTGAGGAAGCAGACCACTTCCTAGCCTAGACAGCCTAGGGAAGGGCACATCCGTGAGCTAGGCCTTGTGTAACCTTGTGGAGTCATTCGTTCTTGGTGGGACTTGGGGAGTTTTTATGTGGCTAGAATCTGGAGTATTGAGGGAAGAAGGTTTCTACAGAAGGGAAACTTGGGCAGTGCTGAGTGTTGAGAGTCTGCCAGGTACATACGAGGGGCTTCACCAAGTTCTTTCTAATGTTGTCGTGGTTACCGTCTAAACTTAGCGATATATATCTATGCTTGATTTAGATAGCAGTAAAGCCCTCTTTGACCCCATACTGTTCTGTACTGTTAACTATTCTGTATATTTTAATTATCTATTTCACGGTAGAAACACAATTAAGAGTTAGAAAATTAATCCACTAGAACCAAATATGCTCGGGTACGGGGCCTCCTGCTGTGAACGCTTGGTCTCTTCTGCCACCGCTGGGAGTTGTGTTGGAAAACAATTGGCATTGTTTTGTCTACCATGCGATGCCATGTGGGGCAGGAGGAGCCTTAGAGAAGAAAATGGGTAAATATTTATATCGTCTCTGATAACTCTCATCTGGTTGCCTTTCAGACTGTAGAGCATGAGTCATGTTTTCTGTCTGATTTTATTCCAGAGCATTTGGGCATTGTCTCTGGGAGGGAAAAAGCTGAACCAGATTTAGCATCTAGGTGAATAGCGTATTACCTGGACAGCAGTGCAGTGTGTGAGAGGACAGCACAGCCGGGTCCTCCCTCCGGGACCTCTGTAGTAGCTAATGGGTGGAGGAGAGGGTGCAGAGAAGCACAAGTCAAGCCACGGTTGTTCTCTCTGGGAATGTTTGTATTTCAGGGTGTGTATACACCTGTACCCCGGCATTTGGGAGGTTGAGTCAAGAGGATGGTCAGGTCAGCTGGGCCTTCATAGTGAGATCCTGTCTCCCAGGAACAAGGAAAGAATAGCAACTTGTACTTGAAAGTTGGAAGCAAAGATCAGTTTTCATTCTGGGCTAAATGATAGGGATAACTTATTATTTTTAGCAGTTTATTAAGATACTGTTCTTGTAGGGCTGGGGACGTGGCATAGTGGCTAAAGACACCTGCCCGTACGGCTGACGACCTTAGTTCAATCCTGGGGACCCACATGACAGAGAGAAGCCTTTCCTAAGCTGTCCTCTGACTTCTGTTCATTCTCTGAGGCACATGTGCCTCTCATAAAACAACACAAACTTTATTCTAAGATACGATTTAAAATTTCTCAATAATATACCAAGTCACAATTTAGTGAAATGGGTTAATTTGAACTTTTTTAAAGATTTGTTATATATAGTGTTTTGCCTGCATGGTCACCTTCACACCAGATGAGGGTGCCAGATCTCACTACAGGTGGTTGTGAGCCACCATGTGGTGGCTGGGAATTGAACTCAGGACCTCTAGAAGAGGAGCCAGTGCTCTTAACCACTGAACCATCTCTCCAGCCCCTACAGTTTAGTGAATAACTTTAATTTAGAATGAGAATATCATCTTTGCTTAATTTTTTTTTCTCTTTTAAAATCGTCTAAACATGATAGATGTTTGTTCAAAGAACTGAAATTGGCTCAAAACACAGTATGGCTCCAGTGTTCAAAATCTCTATTCATGTACAGAGATGTTTATTTCAAAATGGCATGAATTTGTTGTCCAACTGAAGAATTCCATGAACCTGTGATGGATTACCCAGATGGCAAATGATTAGCACACATTTGAATATAACTTTCTGTTGGAACAGATGGCGATTCAACAGGAATTGTCCAACATTTTGTTTCTTACTGTCTTTTGTATCAGCCAAGTCTGTAGCAGAATTTGGAACACACTCAGGAATCTATGAGAACAAACAAAAACTCGAAACAATAAGTGGCAGGCAGCGTTTGCCCCTGTCACCACAAGGCTCGCCCCTGGACTTGCTTTACCCGTGGGCAGTGTAAGGAAATACCTGTTGGGATGCCTTGCAACTCTTCCCTGCTTTTGATTTCCTCCCCAGACTGTGGCCTTCCCTCCTGGGGGCCCCGACAAGGTGGGGGTCAGGCCCCAGCTGCTCCTCAAAGCCCTGGCTTTGGGCAGTTTTTGTTCTCCTTGGGCACTTCCCTTCCCTGCTGTCTGCTGTTATGTTCTTGCTTGTTATGGGCGCCACCCTCGCATTTCCTCTTAGATGATGTTCAAGCTCCGCAGAACAGTAGGTCAGGGATGGGTCTTTGTGGTGGAAGTCATGCGCCAGTCACAGGGCTCCTTACAGGAAATGCTCGGTGCTTATTTGGTCATTAGAGAAAGCAGCACTCGGGCTGTGGGTTAACAAGCTTCTGCATAACGCTTTCTTCCAGTTCTACTTTGAATGCTTCATACAGAAGCCAGTATCTGAAGCCGGGTCATCATGGCACACACTTTGGGAAGCTGGGGCAGGAAGATTGCCCCAGACCATCTTGGGCTCATTATGAAACACTGTCTTAAGAGGGGAAAAAAAGTCAGATTTCAGACATTTTCCCTTAAACTTGTGTGGAAATCTAAAACAGCAAAACACAGGCCCAAGCAGAGCCTTGCTCTCTGTCGCTGCGTTCTGATCAGAATGTCTGCGTTCAGGTCTCTGACCGCGGCCTCTGTTTCCGCTAAGCAGGATCAGCCCTGGCTTGCACTCACATACACCACATGCATCCAGGTGACCACAGAGGCTCCAAGACTCTTTGACTGGAGTTATGGTCAGTTGTGAGCCACATGTAGACGCTGGGAGTTGAACGTGGGTCTTCTGGAAGAGCAGCTGGGACTCTTTTAACTGATGAGCCATCTCTCCAGCCCCGTTGGATTGTTCTCAGTATAGGTGGTATGGAAACTGGCTTCAGCTTTCTAAAACCCTTTCTAGACTTTTTCAGAAACTATAGTTATAGATGAGAAAAACTGTTTTGGAGTTGGAGAGATGGCTCCAGTGTCAAGCATAGTGACCCATACCTTAATCCTAGCACTTTGTGGGTGGAGGACTGCCTGGGTTACACATGATCTCAGAATAATAATGCTAATTAAAATGAAAACTTGGCCTCTCTGTAAGATTTCCCCATCTCTTAAATGTGATGTCTTCAGTCTCTCTAGAGCAGTGCTTGTTTTGAAGAGTGTTTTAGGTGTGAGGGCCTGGGTCAGTGGTGTGGTATACTTAGCATATACTACCTTGGTACTTTTGTAGGTAGTAGCCGGTTCGCTTTACTAATTTGTTCATGACTTAGAGACTAAAGCTCAATAGCAAATCTGTTTCTCTGTAAACTGGGTATTTGCTGAATGAGTTAAAGCCAAACCCTGTCTCAAACATGAGTGACTCAGGCTATTTGCTGTAATTCCAATTCTAAATCGATATGAGATTTTAAAAAACACACTAATGTGAAATATGCATAACTTGTCTGTCTTTATTGTTACTTAGTCATCAATGATTCAAATTGTGATTAGAATGGCTGGCTGTAGATAGATCCTGTTACTTTTTAGTGAATGGAATTAATAGTGCTCTTCTAGACCGCTAGGTCTGCCCTCTCATTCAGAGCGAGTTTGTCTTCTCCCACTTTGTGAACCATTTTGACCATGGTTTCTCCTTCCTTTTCTTTCTTAAACACAGGACATGGATTTGATTGACATCCTTTGGAAGCAAGACATAGATCTCGGGGTAAGCCGAGAAGTGTTTGACTTCAGTCAGCGACAGAAGGACTATGAGCTGGAAAAACAGAAAAAACTCGAAAAGGAGAGACAGGAGCAACTCCAGAAGGAACAGGAAAAGGCCTTTTTTGCTCAGCTACAGCTGGATGAAGAGACAGGAGAATTCCTTCCAATTCAGCCAGCCCAACACATCCCAACAGCCAGCAGTGGACCCGCCAGCTGTTCCCAGGTACGCTTCATTCTGAGGGAAAGGTGTGGCAGGATCTAAGGAGAGCGCAGAGTGGATCACCTGCATTTGAGTTGCCTGCTGTCTACCATGTGTTCTGTGACAGGTCAGGCTCCCAAGCTTAGCTTCCGGATGAGTTCAGTCCTTGCACTCTTAGGGGATCCCTGTGATGAAGACAGATCCCAGGGAGCACAGTTGTGAATTCCAGAGAACCCTGCTGGGAGCAGCAGCAGCAGCAGTAGTGTTGGTAGACGTGGCTCACAGTGTTAGGGCAGGCATGGCCCTAGTTGTATGAGCAACTGATTTAACTTACTGCGTTAATTACTATGTTATATACCAGTAGACAACTAAAGCCATTGGCTTAAATCATTTACCCAGATCACTCAGGAAATTAGGGGAGGTTATTGCCTAGCACAAGGCCCTATGTTCAGTCCTCCAGCACTGTTGATTAGTGGGGGAGGGGCACTAAGGTTTGAACTTGTGCAACAAACTGATTTCTGAAGTGTCATTAGTTTATAAATATCAATATTTTATGAACAATTCGATGCCGGTCACAACTCTTAGGCTCAGCAGTAGGACTCTTAATAAGTTCTTTTGTATCTTTCCCTTTTTATCCAGGTGGCCCACATTCCCAAACAAGATGCCCTGTACTTTGAAGACTGCATGCAGCTTTTGGCAGAGACATTCCCATTTGTAGATGACCATGAGGTATAAAAATATTTACTTAACAGCAAAACTCTCTTATCTGGTAGTAGACCCTTTAATGTGTCCCCCAGTTATGAGAATAGAAGAAAATTTTAGAAGGAAGAATTTCTTTGTCAGGGAAACCGTACAGGTATCTATACCACATTTAAAAATAAGACCTGTACACAATACTAAACCAAGTCAGTTTTACTTGTATAGCTATGGGAAAAAATGCATCTGAATAATTTTCCAAAGGAAATGATATAGATTAAAGAACAACTATTAGCCAGGGCTTCAGTTCACTTTGCTAGCTATTGTAGATAGAAATTAAGTCCTAGTGATTATTTTTGTCCATTTTGAAGTGTACACTTAAATACATGGGTAACAACCGAGTAAATCATAAATGTTGATTCATTTGGGAAGGAAGAAATGTTTTGTTTGATAGAAACAATGATCAGAAATCGGAGAGCTGCCATGTGCTCTGCATGCCTTTGCTCTCGTTCATGTAAACACCTTGTCAATCTGAGGTTTCTTCACCTACGTTTCAGTCACTCGCCCTAGAGATCCCCAGCCACGTGGAAAGCCCAGTCTTCAGCAGTCTGGATCCGGCTCAGTCACTCGGCAGCTCTCTGGAGACAGCCATTAATCTAGACAGCATGCAGCAGGACATGGAGCAAGTTTGGCAGGAGCTTCTTTCCATTCCCGAGTTACAGGTAAGCGAGTTCTGCGGCCCCTAGTCATCCTGGTTATTATTATTTACATGTCACCTACTTATAGGAAGAAATTGGGGCTTTGTGTAAATTACTCATGAGAGCTTCCCGGGCTTGCTTAACCATATAATTTTTAGTTAAGCAGGCTGAATATTTCAGGATAGATTCCAAGTTGAAAGCTAATTTAGAGCTTTGACAACCTTGCCTATCTGTTGAAAATGAGAACTCTTGGAATTATTGAAAAGAACACCTTGGGAATGGGGGTAGAGCTGATCTAAACAATACCTAGCCTCTAGTCATACAGTATGAACTTCTTTTCTAGTGTCTTAATACTGAAAACAAGCTGTTGGTTGAGACTTCCACTGTTCCCAGCCCAGAAGCTAACCTGACAGAAATTGACAACAATTACCGTTTCTACCCCTCCATCTCCCCGCTGGAGAAAGAAGTGGGCAGCTGCAGTCCCCATTTCCTTCACGGTTTTGAAGATTCTTTCAGCAGTATCCTCTCCACAGAAGATGCCAGCCAGCTCAACTCCTTAGATCCAAACCCCACATTAAACACAGATTTTGGTGATGAGTTTTATTCTGCTTTTGTAGCAGAGCCCGGTGGCGGTAGCAGCATGCCTTCCTCTGCTGCCGTCAGTCAGTCACTCTCTGAACTTCTGAGCGGGCCTATTGATGGCTGTGATCTGTCACTCTGTAAAGCTTTCAACCCGAAGCATTCAGAGAGTACAGCCGAATTCAACGACTCGGACTCTGGCATCTCCCTGAACACTAGTCCCAGCCGAGCATCCCCAGAGCACTCTGTGGAGTCTTCCATTTATGGAGACCCACCGCCTGGGCTCAGTGACTCTGAAATGGAAGAGCTAGACAGTGCCCCTGGAAGTGTCAAACAGAATGCTCCCAAAGCACAGCCAACACATTCTTCTGGGGATCCGGTGCAGCCTCTGTCGCCAGCTCAAGGGCGCAGTGTTCCTGTGCATGACCCACATTGTGGAAGTACAACAGCAAAAGAGAGGCCTGTGAGCCCTGGCCATCAAAAAGTCCCGTTCACAAAAGACAAACATTCAAGCCGCTTGGAGGCTCATCTCACGAGAGATGAGCTTAGGGCAAAAGCTCTCCATATCCCATTCCCTGTTGAAAAAATCATTAACCTCCCTGTTGACGACTTCAATGAAATGATGTCCAAGGAGCAATTCAATGAAGCTCAGCTTGCATTGATCCGAGATATACGCAGGCGAGGTAAGAATAAAGTCGCCGCTCAGAACTGTAGAAAAAGGAAACTGGAGAACATAGTAGAACTGGAGCAAGACCTAGGCCACCTAAAAGATGAGCGAGAAAAGCTACTCAGAGAAAAGGGAGAAAACGACAGAAACCTCCATCTCCTGAAGAGGCAGCTCAGCACCTTGTATCTTGAAGTCTTCAGCATGTTACGTGATGAGGCTGGAAACCCTTACTCTCCTAGTGAATACTCCCTGCAGCAGACCAGAGACGGCAATGTGTTCCTGGTTCCCAAAAGCAAGAAGCCAGATACTAAGAAAAACTAGGTTCAGGAAGATGGAGCCTTTTGTTCTGAGCTAGTGTTTGTTTTGTACTGCTAGAACTTCCTACTGTGATGTGAAATGTAGAAACACTTTATAAGTAACTATGCAGAATTCTAGCCACGGCTAGTGCAGAAATAATAGGAAACTTTATGACGCATTAAAGCCTCGATGTTGAATCAGTTTCATTTTAACTCTGGAGTTAATTTCTTGGGCTCATTTGGGCTAGTTTCTGTGTAAGTGTAAATACTACAAAACTTATTTATACTGTTCCTGTTTGTTACATTCATAGATTTATATGACATCTGGCTAAAAGCAAATTATTGAAAAACTAACAAACCACTATACTTTTTTATATACTGTATGAACAAAAGAATGACATTTTTATATTAAGCTCTGACAAAAATTAAAGGAGCTAGCACTAATAAAGGAGTATCATGACTTAAATTACTCTGGATTGCTTGAGTTTATCCACAACAGTATTTTCCATAGGAGAATCATCCACTTGCCACATTTGGTTATTTTACATTTGTTATTTTACATGGTTTTGAAAATTCGGGAGCATTTTATAACCAGCATGGTAGTACTTGTCTCTTATTCTCAGCAGTCAGGAGGTAGAGGTAGGAGGATCTCTGAACTCAGGTCAGCCAGGGCTGCATAGGGAGAGCTTGCCTCAAAGGAGACAAAAACAAAACCTCTTTATACTAAATGTGGTTACTAGGGTTGTGGTACCCAGGAACTGTATCTGTCGCCATGAGAACGTGTTTGCAGAGCAGTGGTGTGTCTGCTGAGCAGCACCACGGCACAAAGGACAAAGGCAGTGATAGCCCTGTGTCCTGAGAAGTGGCATTCTGAGAGGGGGCTAGGAAACATACTCTGATAAGAAAAGGATTGAGGAAACCAGGCTAGAAAGAAAAAGATGGGCATAGTGGCTCTTGTCTTCTAATCTTGGCACTCTGGGCCAGAGACTGGCCAATCTCTTTGAGTTCATAGCCAGCTTGGTGTACACAGAGAGTTCCAGGAGAGCCAGAGCTCTGTAGAGAGAGAGACTGTGTCTCAAAAACTCCAAATAAATGAATAATTGTAAAAATCATTGCAACCCTGAGCTTGTAACATCTGAAGGTGTAGGTCAAGCCACTGTCAGAGCATTGAATGCTAGCATAGACCGCAGGCCAAGGCTGAACTAGCTACAGGAGTGGATGATGGGAAGAACCGCTATGAAAAGCGCAGGAGTGCCAGGCAGTCTTCGGAAGGGGGGGGCTGCGGTTGAGTAGGAAATAAGCCTGTTCCCTTCGGTTTGTGCATCTAAGCAGTCTACAAGGCAAGAGGGGTCAGAGAGACCAGCTGTGAGGTTCGTAGATGCCACTGTATTTCTTTTCCCTTTTTTTTTTTGACTTTAAGACAGGGATTTTCTGTACTCAGACTGTAGACCAGGCTGGCTTTGAATTTCCTGCCCCTGCCTCCGTGTGTGTGGGATTAAAGGCATACACCATCATTTTCTAATAAAATCAAGGAATTGAGTTACTCAACAATTAAGAAATTCTAGTGATGGGAAAACTGGCTCACATTTGTACATACGTTGAGACCTATATAGAGAGGGCATACAAATCCCCTAAAATTTGAAAACGTGCACTCTTTAAAACAAAACAACTTCATCACACCAGTTAAGTTCACCTAATCACTATAGTTCATGTGTACTGCCTTTTTTAAGAGTTGGGGGCTATGTATGGCTGTGCACCAGGAGGCAGAATTATCCCAAGTTCAAACCCAGCCTGAGCAGCTCCATGGCTATGTAAGGAATTTGAGGAAGGGGTCCTGGAGATGCACTTGAGAGCTGTGTATGTTAACAAGCATGACTCCTCCAAGAGCCCTACGGTCCACTAGGATCAGCCATGTACTTATCAGCCCTGGCAGCAGACTGACCTTGTTCTGGCCATTTCTTAAAGACCTCCATCTGCTCACGTTAGCACTCAGCCGTGTCTCACCTGTGATGGCAACGTCTGTAAATGGATGCTTTGTTCATCTGCAAACCTTGTTTTTGGTGACAGATGTGTTGAAAGTGATCTAGGCTATATAACATACTTGGTCCTGAGTTCTCTCATGCCATCGTCTCCTCTGGAGGTGAGGTAGTGATGGATGATCCCAGGAAACACTTTATTCCAATTGATAATGAAACCGACAGGAATCCTAGGAGCAGCTCCATATGAAACAGTCAGGAATGTCCATCCGCATTATCACAGTTCAATTTGACAAGATTCTGCCATTCATAAAAAGGAGCTGACCAAGCTGGGCCCACGTGGTGGTACATGCCTTTAATCCCCTCTGCAGGCTTTGAGTTCTAGGCCAGCCTGGTCTATAGAGTGGAGTGCTGGGACAGGCTCCAAAGCTACACAGAGAAACCTTGGGGTGGGGGGAAAACTGACCATAGGACTTCTTTACAGTACCTAAATTTACATTAAGTAGTGCTTTATGTAATTACTTAAAGTTTCAAATAGAGGGTCTGAAAACACAGTTCCTTGATTAAGAGCTCTGACTACTCTTCTAGAGGACCTGGGCTCAAATTCCAGCACCTGCATGGCAGCTCACAACCATTTGTAACTGCAGCTCCAGGGGACTCAACCCCCTCTTCAGGCCTCTATGGGCACCAGTTACACAGACAGGCATGCAAGCAAACACCCATACACACAAAATCTTTTAAAAAGATGGGCAGCACAGGAGGAAAAAAAACTGAATTCGTATTAAACATTCTGCAAGACCAATAGAAAAAATTAAAACTTCTGAGTTTGTGAAAAGTTGGAATGTTGCATGTCCAGAACCAAATTATCTTGGGTTACTGTTTCCAGTATTTACCAAACCAAAGGCTAAAACACCATCAGATAGCATCTGAGGTCTACAGCAGAGACTTGTTTGCCTTGCATGTCGACCTCGTATTCTGATGAATGTTTTGAAATATGCCTGGAGTTGTGGCTTTCTTGATTCCTTTATCACAAAACTTCATTAAACTGTTACCACAATGTAACTTAAATCTAAAAAAAAAAAAAAAAAAAGATGGGCAGCAGTGGCACATACCTTTAATCCCAACACTCGGGAGGCAGAGGCAGGCAGATCTCTGAGACTTTTGAGTCCAGCCTGTTCTACAGAATTAGGTCCAGGACAGCTAGGGCTGTTACACAGAGAAACCCTGTCTCAAAAAACATAAGGAAAAAAAAATGTAAGACTTCTGAGCATCCTAGCATACCCCAACTACCAAATCCCCATATCCCTTTGTTCTATATTTGAAATATTAAATCTAGCACAACTGTTTAAACCTTACTTGAACCGTTTTTAGTTCAATTCTAAAATGCACACCTTTGAGGATACATCAAACATTGTATTCTAAATCTTTGTTTTAACTTTAATTGTGTGTACCTGAACATCTGCGTTGGGTATGTGCATGAGTGCAGTTGTCTGTGGAGACTGGACACTGGAGGAACAGCTGGTTGTGAGCCACCTGGTGTGGCTCTTGGCTGCTAAGTCCTCTCCAGCCTCTCCAGCCCCTTATTTTTAGATTTTATGTGTGTGAAGGTTTTACCTGAATCCACGTCCCTGAAACTGGAGGTTTACTGATTGTAAACCATGTGGGACTGGGAATCAAACCTAAGTCACAAATGCTCTTTTTTTTTTTTTTGGTTTTTCGAGACAGGGTTTCCCTGTAGTTTCTAGAGCCTGTCCTGGAACTAGCTCTTGTAGACCAGGCTGGCCTCGAACTCAGAGATCCGCCTGCCTCTGCCTCCCGAGGGCTGGGATTAAAGGCGTGCACCACCACCGCCCGGCCCACAAATGCTCTTAAACACTGTGCCAACTCCTTAGCCCCTTGTATTAAGAACCTAGAAACCCATCCAAGAGGTTTTTTCCAGCTGTTTTTTTAGTAAATAGGAAGTCTATTCAAATGTGCTACCACACCCATAATTTATGTGATTATGAGGCAGGATAATAATAGTACATGGCTTTAATCTTGTAATTGTCGGGAAAATCTTGATTGAGCTGTCCCATGTAGGTGCTGGGAATCAAACCTAAGTCCTCTGGAAATGCAACAAATACTCCTAGTCACTAAGCCGTCTCTTCAATTCCAAAACCCAATTATTTTAAGCTTTCTTATTGGCAATATCAAATAGATAAACACAAATTGTCCAAGCCCACATGATTAGGCTCACAATTTAAACCTGACAGGCAAAGCTTACAGACTAAACAAAACTTAATTGCATTCTAATAGTTTTGTTTTTCCAGACAGGGTTTCTCTGTAGCTTTGGAACCTGTCCTGGAGCTCACTCTGTAGACCAGGATGGCTACACCTGCCTCTGCCTCCGGAGTGCTCGATTAAAGGCATGCACCGCCACCACCTGGCCCTAACAGTTATTAAATGAAGACATAAAACTGAAATTCACTGCAGGTGGCTTATCTGAAGCTTGAAAGATGTTTCCATTAACCACATGGGGAAACAATGTCCATTAAAAAGAAAACTATTATAACCTCCAGATAGTCAACTATTTTAAGCTATTAAAAATCACAATGGAAGGGGCTGGAGAGATGGGTCGCTGTTAAGTACACCTGCTGCTCTTGCAGAGGACAAAGGTTTGGTTCCTAGCACCCAGTTAACTTAAAATCTGGAACTCCAGCCGGGCGGTGGTGGCGCACGCCTTTAATCCCAGCACTCGGGAGGCAGAGGCAGGCGGATCTCTGAGTTCGAGGCCAGCCTGGTCTACAAGAGCTAGTTCCAGGACAGGCTCTAGAAACTACAGGGAAACCCTGTCTCGAAAAACCAAAAAAAAAAAAAAAAAAAAAAAATCTGGAACTCCAGGGCATGGCGCCCTCTTCGATATGCATTTATGTGCATGCAGGCAAAACAATCTTTAAATAGTGGTCAAGGACAGGGTGTGTGGGTGTCACTGGTAAAGGTAGGAGAAAGGGGAGTGGTAAAGGAAAAAAACAATGCCTAAAGAGAAATGCATTCTAAAACTCATCCGTTTCCATCCATTCATATATGTAGTCGGCTTTTCAAGACTAGCTTCTCTGCTTAAGAGCTCTGGATGTAACAGAGCTCGCTCGGTAGACCAGGCTGACCTCAAACTGATCTACCTGCCTCTGCCTCCTCCATATTACCATTGAGCTCCATCCTTTAAAACATTAAAGCTCAAAATTTACATAACTTGGAACGTTTATGCTAACTAAACCTTAGAGATTATCAGTGGATAAATGCTTACCTTCCAGTTCCCAGAACTATCCACTGGGGCTGAACATCTAGTTAACAAAACCCTACCTCTGCCCACTTTCAAATGTGCTAGCCAAAACTGGCATGTCCCCGAAATTGTTAGTCAACCTAAAGTTATACCAACTTAATGCTTAACAGGATCCTAATCTTACTGAAGAAAATAGCGCTTAAGTGCATCAGGGAGTTCAATCTTGATTTTTCCTGTTTGGCAGGTTTGAACAGAAAGACTGAATCTAGAATCTTGTGCATGCTAAGCAAAGATCAGGGGCAGCACTCAGCACGTGGCACTAGAGCTCTTTTCATTGTGGTCCCTAATTACATAAAGCCAGTATGTGAAGGTATAAAAACCCCAGCACTAAGACCCTCACCTGGACTGCTTACAAAAGTGGTTAGGCATCCTTACAGACCCAGGAGTCACACAGCTGAGGAAGTGGAATCTGAGCCACAAGAGCAGCCTAGGTTTAGAGCTAGTAGAAATCTCAAAACTCAAATGTTAAGACTCCCCATATCTTGGGGTGGAGACGCTGTAATGCAGAGCTCAGTTTCTTACCCTACTTATTTCACGTCTGACGAAAGAACCACCTTTCAAGGTTAAAGTTGTCACAGGTAGAACTCATTTCCCCCAGCCTTTCATCATTTCACTGGCCTATCTCAACCAAAGCCTAGTCTACAAACACCAATCATCCCGTGTTGTCCTTCTATTAGGTAGAGTACGCTTTTCTCTATCTCATATTCTGTCTTTTAAAACAAGCTCACTCTATTAAGGTTCACCCCGAACTTGTTACTGTCTATATTCACACAGGACTGAGCTAAAGGAACACTGCAAAGTGAGAAAACAGCACACACACACACTTCTAAAAATATTTTAATGAAAAAGTCATCTGTTAACATTTTATTATACTACAAATTAAACAATTGAATGCAATACAGACCACCTCTGCTGTCATAAAAACATTCAAGAACGAATACTTGGCTAGACTACCATTCCTCACAGCACCCTGCACACCCCCATGCTTACCATTTCCCATGCCCATCACTGTCAGCAATGTTTGGAATTGCAATATAACAATCATTGAAACCAAGCCCATTTCTCAGTGGCCCATGTTCTTGACATGTGAATGCAGTTTTTAGACATGTGAAATTGGAACTATCCCACAGGTCAAACAAAATTACCCAACTGTTTCCTGTCAACCTTTTTTATGTAAAATGCTTTTGCAGAAATGACAGTGGAACCACATTAAGTAAAATCATTTTATTTCAGAAAGGAAATGGAAAGTAAATGCCTGCTTTAAAAAATGCATTCCTCTAAATGAAGGAACCACCATTGAAAGATTGTTACCTTATAACCTATGGTCATGTAAATTCAGTCCTGATTGAAGTACCAAGCAAACTTAGTAAAGGGAAAACATATAGGGCATCCCTGTGAGAAAAACATCTCTAACCATTATTTTTGCGAACTTGTCCTCTGAAGTTATTAAAAAGTAACCTGAATTAGCAATTTTCAAAGCCCTTTCAAGGCAGCAAAAAAAAAAAAATAGCCCTTATGAACAATCAGCAACTTATCTGAATAGTAACTCAATTGTTCTTTGGATTTTGTTTTTTAAGGAACGTGAGTGACAATTAGGCACCACCCTTTAACCATGCCAGCATTTGGGGGACAGGCAAGTGGATTATGTTCCAGGCCAGGACAACAGTGAGGCCCTGTGTTTAGAGAATGGAGGGGAGACACACAAGTAAAAGTGCTGGTTCCTAATGGTCCACGATAGTGAACTGATACGCAAGCAAACCTTGAGGAGAGAAGCATGCATCCTGCTCACTGTGAAAGCTCCCCATTTTCCCCAGGGCAGGAACTAGTAGCTCATTCGAAGCCTTATTTCAAAAAATTATTTTCTGGAAAGCTAACATGACTTTTGTTTCCCTTATAGAAAATGGATTTTATCATAGATACCAATGGTGAGTGGTATGTATGAAGAGGCCACATCTGGCTTTTGACAAATACTCATGGCCAATGCAGAATGTTAACTGCCTCAAGTCTTTGAACTTGTTCAACAGGGTACCCAAAATAAAACTGAGACTGAGGATCCTGCCAGTGTCCCTACTAACGGGGTAATGTTCCAAACTGTTGCATGGATTTGTAGGGGAACCAATGGTGTTATCAGGTTTTACTGTGAGCTACAAACCTTACCCAGCCAGAAACCTTCGTATTTAAGATGGTAGGAATGACATTCCTCATTTAGGCAAGTAGGGTTCTCATTCACCTGCAAATTAAAAAGATTACTCTTACCTTGCTTTACAAAAATGTACTCTTTAATTAGTGAAAAAAATCAAATTCAAGCCTTACCTAATGCTTATTGCCCTTCCTTGCAGGTCTAAATGCTAGACCTAGTGACTGTGGCAACTATCTCATTGATGTTCCAAAAGGCGGAGCTCCTTCCTGCTACTTTCTTCGACATTTCAGTTGCAATAAGCAGATTTAACTAGCTTTTGGAAAGCTGCTCACTATCACCATAGTATCTTATGCCTCCACTTCTCTGTAGTTGAAGTTCTTGCTGCTGCCTTCTCATTCTTTATTTATGCTGACTTGTCCAAACACAAAGGCTGCTGAAGTCCTGTCTTAGTGGGTTTCCTTTGATCCAGTGCTTAAAAAGCACAACTTAGGTCCTTTAAAGCTGGTTAAGTCACTCTCATGGCTTACTTTTCCACATTCTTCACAAAAGCTAACCTTGTACAACTTATAAACAGGTCACATACAGATTTCACCTGATTATAGGTTGTAAACATCAACTTACTTAAAATGTTTCACTATTATACTTGTTCCAGAATATAAAAAGTTGGTTAACAATACAATCGACCTCATGACATTAAAGGATACTGTCAAGGTTGTGTCCAACAATTTCACAAACAAAACCAGGAAATGTTAACCTCCCCAATTCTTTAAATCTTTATTATATGAATAAAATGACTTGAGACAATTTAGCTCAGTTTTAATATTTCCTAAGCATTTTGACCAGGTACCCAGGTTTAAACTATGAACATTGACAGTGTCCATTTATATAACCACACTTTGTTATGAAAGATGTAACCATTTTCTAACATGAGCCTATTTTCTACACTGCTTATTCACATATGCCCATTAACAAATGGAATGTTGTCTGTTACATTTATTGGTTTGTGAGTGTTTTCTGGAAAAACTGCAGTATTTGTGAAGACCAAAGTTCCATGCTAGCATTGCATGCATCCAAATATTAATAATGCACAGAATTAGAGCAACAAGAGAGCATATTTGAACACTAGCCCGCCCCATTCCCCTTTTTATTGCTTGTTTTGCTTATACTTCAAAAACCAAGTAAAAATCTGAATTCAGCGTTCAACTGCCAAAGAAAGCACAGCAGAGCACATACTCAGGGCTTGGATGAAGTTAAGCACTAGCTGGCGCAACAGTAGACATTTTTCAAACGACCTTAATATCTAGAACTCTTCTCAACCAGGGTCTCTGAACAAACACCAACATGTTTTAGGATGAAATATATACAAATAATAACCGTGTCTTTGGGGATTTAAGCATTCAGGACTATCCAAATTTGAACTCAAGATCTTTGGGAAGTGAGGTGGCTCACACTAAGCAACTGTGCTACATTTTCTGCTTTGTTTTGGACAATGACACCTTAACTATCCTTGGCTTCATCATCCAGCAAAATGTATAGGGAGGGTATAAACAGGAAAGCATGCCAGCCAGTTAGGAGTTCAAACAAGTGATTTTTATTCCTCTGTTCTGAAAAAATGTGTGTGGGGGAAACTAAACCAAGGAAAGGACTAAGATCAGTGTGCTTTAGGATTTTAAACTTGAAAAGCAGGACAAACCAGGTATCCACCAGTTTGCTCAGACAGCAGACTTGGTGGTCCTGTATTAGAACTGTTAAAACTGGGAGATGAAATACATTCACCACCCTTTAGTAGAGGGCAGTATAAACACTTTATACCCCCCAAACTATTGGCAGCAGTTTTCAATGTGATCAAGGTAAATGAGGAATGGAGATGTTCTTAACACGGCTAGGACTCAATAAATCTAACATACTAAAATCATGATTACATTTTGAAAAGAAAATGCACAAAAACCAAATAGGAACTTTTGAGATCTTTTTCATTTGAAAGTAATCTTAATGCTATTTAATTCACAAATATGCTATTTTTATTACCCAATTCCTAATTATCTAAAACACACATTGCAAACATACAAATATCTATTCTCTCCACATGTCAGCGCCCATTTATCATGGTTTTGGAAATGGGGAGAATAGATTCCCCTTAAATTGCAAGTCAGTAGGTGTTTCTTTACAGTTAACTTTAGCAAAATTCATACAAAATAGTAATTAACAATGATCTTCTTCTTTACTTGTTAACTCACAAGGAAACACCTTCAAAACTGCGTATTTTTTGTTAAAGTTTCTGTACTAAAATGTAGAAAAACTGAACTACACAAATATTGAAAAGTTAAAAATTCCTTAATTTTTTATTCCTGGTACCACTACCACAATTTACAGGGCAATATACCTGATGTAAAGAAAAGAAAAAGAAAGACAAAGCTACAACAGATAAAAGACCTCAGGAATGTACATCTAATTGACACTACATTGCATTAATCAATAGCTGCACTTTTTGCAAACTGTGGCTCTGACAGTCCTGAACAAGAAGGGCCTCCTGTTTAAGCTGCGGTAACTTTTCTGACTATGGATCATCGCTCCTTCTGTGGCAGATTTTTACAGTTCCTCTAATGCATTTAGGACGACTGTCTCAAAGTAACCTGCAGCTTTCCTGACAACTCCTCGCTCTCTCTCCTGCTAAGAACTGTAGCCTGTTGAATAATACAGGATAAAAAAATTATTACACTCAGTGAACAGTTCCACATAATCTTTTATCATCATAATTTTAAAAAAATTTAAGGATACTTACCCTTTTCTGCTGTTTTTTTAAAACCTTCTGCTACCATATCCACCACTTCCACCACCTGATCCATAGCCACCTGGAAAATAACATATACAGCTCTAAATACACATAAAATGTTAACCAAGATGGCTCTAAAGAATTCTAACTGAAAAGGACTTACCACCATAGGGACTGCCTGAGCTTCTTCCACCAAAACTGCCCCCTTTCATGGGTCCATAATTTGATTGCTGTTGTCCACTATAATTTCCAAAGTCATTATAGTTCCCACCACCATAGTTACCTGAAATCACAAACACTTTATTTGTAATTTACCAGAATAATTTGGACAATCATGTAAGTATTTTAATGCAAGCATTAACATCAACCTTAGGTACTAAACTCCATTTACCAGAAGCCTAAGTGAGCTAATACAGACTTGGGGCTTATTAAGTGAAACATTCAAGAGTACATTTCTAAGAAGCTCATTAAATTTCAGCACATTTCGACCTTATCATTTAGATCATCTAAACTGTCAAAGTGATTCTGACACAATGCACCTTTTAAAGCAGCACTCACATTAGAGTTAGGTTCAACATTTCCCTACCAAAGCTTATTACCTGTAATAATTGTAGAAAACCCATGAACCCATGATACAGTATGTACTATGTTAGTACATAACACATACATAACAGAGTAACACACCCAAAGTATTCTAAGAGCTGATACATCACCTTATTCACCTAAGTATTCAAACAATCTGTACACTCCATTATAAGTCTCCCCATGTAATTTACTAACTTTTACATGTCCGTTTTGCTATATTAAAGTTCTTCTTATAAATTTACAATATCCACTTAACACTGAAAAAAACTTTTTTAAAGATCAAATTTGCCTGGTGTGGTCGGGAGGTGGGTGCAAGGTTTCAAAGCCATAGTCCAATACATATTTAAGGCTAGTTGGGTTATAATATAGTACCTCTTCAAAAAAAATCCTATTTGTTATGATGACAATGTTATGGGAATAGTCATGTTCATAAAATACTATAAAATATGCCTCAACAGCATTCAAACTGTACACTAGAAGCCTTATTCTATGCTATTCAGACTGATCTGGAGCCCAAATTTCCCTACAAGCATCATCTTAAAATTGTTTTCTAATTGTGAAATGTATGCAGTACCCTTTTTCCCACAACTTAAAAATAATGGGCATGGCCAGTTTGCTACATTTATTTATTTATTATTATGTATATAGTGTTATTATAGATGGGTATGAATCATCATGTGCTTGCTGGGAATTGAACTCAGGACCTCTAGAACAGCAGTCAGTTCTCTTAACCTCTGACCCATCTTTTCCAGCCTTATGAGCTTGTTTTAATAATAGCTATTAACACTTAAAATTTTCTTTCCCAAGTCTATCCTTAAAAATGTTTGAGTATGCAGAAAATTAACTTAGATGGTCATTTGTGTTTATTTCAAACACCTGTAACTTACCTCCACCAAAATTTCCTCCTTCATTGTAACCATCATATCCTCCTCCTCCTCCACCACCGTATCCACCACCCTGGTTTCCATAGCCTGGTCCACCACCACCATAGCCTCCTCTACTGCTGTAGCCAGGACCACCACCGTAGTTGCCACCTAAAAAAAAAGCCAGAGACAAATGTAGAGGGAGGGCCAACACTTCTGGCTTCTACCACACTGTCACTGGGAATGTGCCACTGAACAATTAACACTAAAATCCAGTCAGAGCCAAGCAATCCTGGTGGCTTAAATCTTAAGACGAGTCTTGTTTTTTCAACAAGTCAGTTTTCACTTAAAAAAAAATTTTTCACTAAGAATATAGCCTTACACAAAAGCAATCGTAGCTCAACTGCTGGTACAAATAAATCGTACCGACTTAAGACAACTAATTATTTTACTACCATCCCTGGGCAGAGAGGCTTCTTTTGTGGTAAATTTTTAGTGTGGAAGGCATGACTGTGATTGTTATGCACAGCAAACATCTGCCATATCTGTGTCTTACTGCATAGCATGAGGCCGTGCGTCTGATTCCCAGCAATGCAGAAATTAAAGACCAAAATCTTTACATACTCACCATCCCCTCCAAATCCATTATATCCACCATCACCACCTCCATAACTACCTCTGCTGCCACCACCTCCACCACCATAGCCTCCTAAGGAAAAACCAAAGGTTGAATTAACACTACACCTTCAACTTACTAGTAAATTTATGACGCCTTAGCACTTAAAGTGTGCCTTACCTCTTCCACCAAAGTTTCCACCACGACCAAAATTACCTCCACCACCTCCAAAGTTTCCTCCACGACCCATAAAATTGCCAGATCCACCTCCACGGCCTGTAACACAGGTCAAAGTAGAAATTTCAAAATCTTTCAACTACTGTTCATATCTTATTTATGTGTGTATGATCCTACTTACCTCTCTGTGATCCAGCAGACTGCATCTCTTGTTTAGAAAGGGCCTTTTTCACTTCACAATTATGCCCATTAATAGTGTGGTATTTCTGAACTACAAGTTTTTAAGTAAAAGACAAAAGAAAGTTATTTTTGTTTGTAAAATCATATAGGTAAAACCTTTTGTTACCATGCAATTAATTAAAATACTGTTAAATTGGCAGACTGATAAGGGGAAGAAATGATTTTCTGTTTGTTTTTCAAGACAGGGTTTCTCTGTGTTAACAGCCCACACTGTCTTGGAACTCACTCTGTAGACCAGGTTGGCCTGCAACTCAGAGATCCACCTGCCTCTGCCACTGGGTGTGCCACCACCCGATGAAGAAATGTTCCTTAACTTAGATGCGGATCACATCAGATCTCTAATGTTATGATTCATAACAGTAACAAAATTACAGTCATGAAGTAGCAACAAAAATAATTCTATAGTTAGGGTCATCACAACACGAGGAACTGTATTAAAGGCTCACACAGCATTAGGAAGGTTGAGAAGCCCTGCTCTAGATGATTCATGAAAACTAGAATTACATCCTTCTACCCTTTTCAAAGTATAAGCACGTTAGTGGATTCAGTTGAAAACAAATCATTCACGCAGCAACTAATTGTTACTTACCAACAATTTTATCAACTGTGTCATGGTCATCAAAAGTCACAAAAGCAAATCCTCTCTTTTTCCCACTCTGCCTGTCTTCCATAACTTCTATG
The DNA here is from genome assembly GCF_903992535.2 of Arvicola amphibius. Lineage (NCBI taxonomy): Eukaryota > Metazoa > Chordata > Mammalia > Rodentia > Cricetidae > Arvicola > Arvicola amphibius. Next base: position 9,211,537 of record NC_052053.1, read on the forward strand.
GTTTCAATCTTGCCATACTTTTCAAAGTAGTCTCTCAGGTTATACTCTTCTGTATCCTCTTTAATACCACCAACAAAGATTTTCTTCACTGTTAAATGGGCACCAGGCTTTACAGAATCCTGCAAACAAAATAATTTTAAGTCAAAAAAACCAAACTCTTACAGCCCCATAAATCATACAACATGTTATTAAAATACCTCTCTAGAAACAGCTCTCTTTGGTTCCACCACACGCCCATCAACTTTGTGTGGCCGAGCACACATTGCAGCATCCACCTCTTCAACACAAGAGTAGGTCACAAAACCAAAGCCCCTGGAACGTTTTGTTTGGGGATCTCTCATTACCTACAAAATAAAGGAACAGATGTATTTACATAGTCCTATACGTCCCCACCCGTTCCTAAGACCACCCTTTCACCAAGAACTCACCACACAGTCTGTAAGTGTGCCCCATTTCTCAAAATGTTCTCTTAAGCTATCATCTGTGGTTTCAAAGCTCAGACCACCAATAAACAGTTTCCTCAACTGTTCTGGTTCCTTTGGATCATGACCCTGAGGAAAAAAGATCAGCACAGTTTTGTTTTTTCGTGGAGCAAATTTTAAGTCACGTGAGTCTCAAAATTTTTAACATTAATGTCCCAATTAAATAAATCTGCTCTACGCTGGGCATGATAGTACACACCAGTTAATTTCAGCGTTTAAAGCAGAGGCTAGCTTGGGTTACATATCCAGTTCAAAGCCAGTATAAAATACATAGTGGGTGGGCTGTCTTAAAAAACCCCACTACAATGGAACCTGGGGTCACTTTAAAACATTATTGTTAACTGAACCCCAGAATTAAAAAGCAAAACTCTTTTTGACTCCTACAACTGAAAGGAATATATTTCAGATGTTTGTCTGAAACATGGCATCATTCAACCCATGCCATTGCCACTATCCTCAGTCTGCAACATTAACAAACCCTTGATTTTAAAACACAATCTACGAAATGCAACTTAAAAGGTTTGAGTGGTAAACTGGGAAAAATTCAGATTTCCAGCAAATCGGTCATTTAAAAGACATTCCTAAGCAAAACAGACATCCCAAAGAACAAAAAACACCGCTATGGCTTAAACCCCGTAGTGCTGAGGGGAAGGGCTGGTAAGGCAGATTTTCACGAGCGCCTGTTCAGGCTAGACTGAACTTGAGGCAGCCCTTCTACCTCAGCCTTGCACGTGCTAACAGGTGTGCATCATCACACCCAGTTGCACGACTTAGCTTTCTGTAATCAATTGAACTTGGTGTATGCCCACATATAGTAAAAAGATTTCAAACACTACTACATTCACATGCATATAATTGGAATTTATGTCACCGTAAAGCATAATACCGTCTGCCAGAAGAATTAAGCACAAAACCGTAATCAACTTAGAAAATAGCTAGAATGAATTTATTTCCATGGTTTTAAATTCAAGTGACCTGCTTTTAATGAACGCATTAAGACAAATCAAAACAAATCCTTAAAAAAAACACTCATTCACATTTAAAAACGTCTTCAATCTTCTAGAAATAGAGGTGTTAAAGCATTCAGTGACAAAGCTGTTACATTCTACAAACACGTTAAATGATCAACTGCCCAAAGCATCAATTCACTTAATCCCATTTAGTCAAGCCTCGGATAAATGCATTCGACAATACACAAAAATAGCATCTCTATACACACAAAATCCCCGCAATCGTGAAATTCCCGACTGTGGTCGCAGTTCTCCAAAACCAAAATCCAGGAAACCACAACCGGCACCAATACAAAGAAATCAGATTAAGTGTTAACAGCTCCAAATAAACACATTACCTACACGCAAATCCTGAAACAGTTAATACTTCAACCGCCAAATCCCTATAAGTACTTTCCTTCCAAATACTGAGCGAAAAGGAGCGGGTTAGGAAGCACCTTAAAGCGGCAAGCTTTTCAGTAATGCACCCCCAAACGAGCGCGAAGAGAATCCGGCCAGAGAACTGCGCGGTTCGTCATCGCCGAGGAGGCCCAAAAGCCCGCTTCCGCGCCGGCAGCACCCCAGCGCAAAGCACCGCACCCCGAGGCCATCGGCGGCATTTTCTGCCCGGCCGCCTCTCTCGCCGCTCCCTCCAATCCCACGCACTCCTCGGCGGCGTAAAGCAGGCGGCGGCCATTGCGGGCCAATGCGCCATTTCGTAACGCGCCAGCGGATCAATGTCAATGTGGCCGCCGCCCGCCTGCTGCTCGCTCGCCCGGATGTGCGCCTCCCCTCCCCCACCGCCTCCTCCCAACCGCTCCCGCGTAGGCCCGCCATGCCGCCCGCGGCCTCGCCAGCCAGGCCGCGTTAGGCCGCGGGCTCCCCGCCCGGCCGCCGAACCCCCTCCCCGGCCGCGCCGCCGTCTCCGAGGGCCGCTGGGGCAGCCGACCGAGAGGGCTAGGCCGATCCAGGGCCTCCATGAGGCCGCCCGGCCCGCTTCCCCTCCCCCCCCCCACCGTCCTCTCAGCGCAGAGCGCGGGACGATCGTCCCGGTTCCCTCCGGCCTCCCCGCTCCCATGAAGCCAAAGCCCCCCCACGCCGGCAACTACCCAGCAACCCCCCGCTCTCCCCCTAATACCTCCTCCCCCCGGCGGCGGCGGCGACGGCCGGAGTCAGGCTGGGGGCGACCGGGCGGCGGTTTTACCTCCATTTTGAGACCGGACTCGCCTCTTCCAACTCGAGTTCAATATGGGACCGAGAGGAAGAGGCGGGGCTAGTCATCACGTGACACCCTTTCCGCGCGCCGCCCGCCCACCGGGGGCGGAGTCGTGCCGAAGCGGAGCGCGATTGGACGGGCGGATTGGCGGGCCAAGAACGGAGCGCGGGGATTGGTCGAGCCGCGGGAGCGCGCGCGCCGCACCGACTTCCAACGCAGCGCCGCCCCCTCCGCGGTTCGCGCCGGGCAACTGGGGTACGTCAGTGGCAGCTCGACCAATGGGAAGCGCCCACGTCGAGAGAAAGCCGCGTGACCGCGCGTTGGCCCGGAGAAAGGCCTTTTCCCTTTCTTTTGGCGCCTCCCGCCCCTCCCCTGTGCGCTGCTTGGTCTCCATTTCCGAGGTCACCCTACTCCAGTGCCCTAAGGAAAACCACGCGGCCCGAGAGCCGCTGAGCCCTTCGCCCCCGTCGAGGGGATCTAAGTGTCGGGGCCCGATGTACGTGCACAGTGCGACTGCGCCGCCTCCTTGCGAGGCCCAGGCTGCAAGGCCTTGGCGGGAAAACGCTGCCGATTTAATGAGATTTTTCTCTTCCGGCGACCCGCAGATTGAAAAAATTCATGGTTTTATCAATCCGAGGGGAAGGAACAGTGTTTGGGGTACAGAATTTTAGAGAAAGGAAGGATTGTCAAAGTTCCTAACAAGGCTTTGTGGCCAGCTAGACTACCTGTTGGCTAGTGATTTGAGTCTTTTTAAAATGACATATGTTAAAAGTTTTACTGTGAAGCACGTGAATGAAATAGAAATCGCATCTTTTCTCTGCCTGGCAAACGGATCTGAAACCATTTGGATTTTAGTTTTTCAAATAAAAGTGAACATAGGATTAGATATCTCCCAACCATGATAACTGTAAATTAACAATACGGATTTGCCAGGCATGGTTTGGCACACCTCTAGGCCACCCTGAAAGGCAGAGGCAGGTGGGTCTCTGACCTAGAGTTCCAGGACAGCCAGTGCTATATAGTGAGACCCTGTCTCAGAAAAAAAAATATTTAATATTACTGGGGGAAAGAAAAGCACAATTGACTAGCCTTTTCCTGCAACAACTCGCCTGTTTTAACATTCCGCCTAACAAATTCCTTTAGAAATTATCTGTCCCTCCCTGTGAGAGAATGGAGATAGATTCAGGTGGTGGCACAGGCCTAAGAAGGCAGAAGCTAGTGGATCTCTGAGTCTGAAGCCAGCCTGGTCTACAGAGCAAGTTCTAGGACAGCTAAGGCTACACAGAGAAACTGTCTTGGGGGGAAAATGGATTTAGGTATGTTCTAACTTGCTCAACTAGAATACATGAGACTTTTGCCTGGGTCTTCATATGAGCAACGTGACACAGCCCCTAATCACGCTTTTGTGGGTTGGCCTTAGGAGATCAGACAATTGAGGACAGCCAGGTGTGGTACCTGACACTTTTAATCCCAGCAATCAGGATACAGATTCAGAAGGATCTCTGTGAGTTTCGGGCCAGCCTGGTCTACACAGCTAGTTCCAGGACAGACAGCTACACAAAGAAACCCTGTCTCAAAAAAGAAAAAGTTCAAGGACATTCACAGCTACAAAGGGGAATGTGAGGCCAGCCTGGGCTACATGACAACTGGTTCTAGTCTGCCCTCTATTGCTGTAATAAACACCACGACCAAAAACAGTTTAGAAGAGGAAATGGTTTAATTCTTTTTATCCTTCCAGGTCATGGTTCACCAATGAAAGCACTGAAGCTGTCCTGGATCTCACTCTGTAGACCAGGCTAGCATTAAACTCACAGAGATCCTCCCACCTCTACTTCCCAAGTGCTGGGATTAAAGGCATGGGCCACCACTGCCCAACTAGCTTCAGTTTTTGTTTTGTTTTATTTTAATCCTTGGTTTTTCCAGACAGTTTCTCTGTGTAACCCTGGACCTGGATGTCCTGGAACTCACTCTGTAGACCAAGCTGTACTAGAACTCACAAGATCTGCCTCTGTCTCCTCTGCTGGGATTAAAAGCCTATGCCACTACTGTCTGTTTTAGGAAGGACAATTCTTTTTTTCCTTTCCTTTTTTTTTTTTTTTTTTTTTTTTTTTGGTTTTTTTGAGACAGGGTTTCTCTGTAGCTTTGGAGCCTGTCCTGGAACTAGCTCTCGTAGACCAGGCTGGCCTTGAACTCACAGATCCGCCTGCCTCTGCCTCCCAAGTGTTGGGATTAAAGGTGTGCGCTACGAAGGACAATCTTAAAGACCTTCAATAATAATATTTAAACTGTGCTTCCTCTGAGAAATACTGCCAGGGTGATTGGTAAGAACAACCTGGCATTTTATGTTTGTCTAGGATTTTTTTTCTGTCTTTCTTTTTGTAGTTTGACCATTTTGATAGAGTTTGAGAGAGAAGAACAAAGTAGGCAAGCTGTAAATCCCAGCCTCTACTGGAAAGAGAGACAGAGGAGAACAATATTCCTTTTGAGTAGTGCATGGAGGTGGGCAAGCATCTGTAGAAAAGTGGAGTGTGGGATATGTCCTTCAGAGAATCAAGGTCCAGTGTGCCTATGAAAGCATGGTTATAGGCTCTGGGCGGAATCCAAAAGAAAAAGAGGGCTACCAGGCAGTGGTGGTGCATGCCTTTAATCCCAGCACTCTACAGAATGAGATTCAGGACAAACAGAGCTGTTTGTTAAACAGAGAAATCCTGTCTTCAAAAACCTAAATAAATAAATGACAGAGAGAGAGAGAGAGAGAGAGAGAGAGAGAGAGAGAGAGAGAGAGAGAGAGAGAGAGATTGAGGTTACACGATTTGAACTCAGGAAGGGGGCAGGCCTAGCAGTGAAGATTTGCAGTCTGCCTGTCTGCATGTTGTCAGCCCAAGTTTTTTGTTGTTGTTGTTTTTGTTTTGTTTTGGTTTGGTTTGGTTTTTCTTTTTTTTTTTTTTTTTTTTTTTTTTTTTTTTTGGTTTTTCGAGACAGGGTTTCTCTGCAGCTTTAGAGCCTGTCCTGAACTAGCTCTTGTAGACCAGGCTGGTCTCGAACTGGTTTGGTTTTTCGAGACAGGGTTTTCTGTGTTGCTTTGGAGCCTGTCCTAGAACTTACTCTGTAGATCAGGCTGGACTCAAACTCACAGAGATCCGTCTCTGCCTCCTGAGTGCTGGGATTAAAGGCATGCACCCCCACCGCCTAGCTTGGGTTTTGTGTTTTAAGACGGGGTCAACAAGACCCAGTAGTGCTGGCCTGGAGTTCACACTGCAGGTCAAGCTGGCAAAGACCCCACCTATGGGTGAGCAGTCATGCCCAACTATTTTTCCATACTTTTTCCCCCTAAAAGTACCTCCAGGTCTTGCGCCCAAAATATCGCACATATAATATCCCTTGATCTAGCTCTTGACCCTATAAAACACAGGCTCAAACTTTGTTGAACCTGGTCTTCTGTCAATACTTGTAGCCCCAACTTTTTTTGAAACAAGGGAATGTAGTAGGATGGAGTGGGGAACAGGGATAGGGGGTGAAAGGGGTGACCTAGAGACATTATATGAGGTCTTTCCACTTCTTCCATTTCACAAGGCACAGATTTTTTTGTTTGTTTTTTGTTTTGTTTTTGTGACGGTCTCCATATGCAGCCCTGACTTGCTTGAAATTCATTATGGAAACCAGGTTGACTAGAATTCACAGAGAGCCACCTGCTTCTGCCTCCCAAGTCCTGGGATTAATGGCTGTTACCAAGCCTAGAAAATAATTAGAAGTCTTTGGGATTGGGTTTTATACAGCCCAGGCTGGCCTTGAATTTACTGTGTGACCCTGAACTGAAAAAACAGTTTTTCAAAGCTCGCTAGGGTAAGTAGCAAGCGATCTGGTGCCGTCTAAGTAATGGCTGATTTAAAATTTTCATAACATCTTCTTTATATAATTGTGATTAAAAATAAGATTCAAATTATTAGGGAAGATATTGCACATGGAATTTGCATAAAACTTGCAAGTAAAAATATCCATTTTGTTAATGATCACTTTGAACTTGGTCCTGTGACTATATTTTCATATTGAGTTTTATGGTTGGAATGACTTTATGCAGCTTTTGATTCAGACTTTCTAATGATGAGTCCCTCATATTCTCGATACTCATTATCACTGAGGGCCTCTGATCACATAAGTGGGTAATAAAATATTTAAAACCACTTTACACCACCATTCAAAATTTACAATTATAATTTTATTTAAAGAATCAAACAACTTTTCTTTTTATTGACAAATGTAATGTCATTTCACGTGATAATGCAGATGAATTTCAAACCCAACAGAACAATTTTATATAATATTTCTACTTTGAGCCAGATATAGTAGCCGCATACATATAATCCCCGAATCTGTGTGGCTGCGGCAAAGATAGGGAGATCAAAAGTAAGTTCAAGGCCAGTCTGTGCTACATAAGACCCTGTTACTCCCCAAATTTAAATGTATATTGAAACTCTAACTTTCAGAATACACTTGCCCCGACAACAAGCTGGATGCCCTTGAAAAGGCACAGCATCGTGGCTGTTGTGGGGTAGAGTGCTTGAATATTATCTGCAAGCGCCAAAAAAAATTTTTAAAAAATGGCCCAAAGGCACTGACTACTCCAAAGGAATAATAATTGTCACTACACATTCCGACAGTGACTAAGAGCATTCGTGGAGCTGAGCCCACCAGAATCTGTCTACCACTCAGCCCTTCTCTTCCTTACCGACAGCCCAGCCCTCCGTACCTGGTTTCCAAGCCCATGCACTAACTGGCTCTAGAGCCTGGTCTACAACAGTCACTAGGATGTCTTAGTCATATTTGATGCCGAGCTTTGTGTATACCCAAAACACTCTGTTATACCAATTGAGCTCATCCCTGTCCTACCCCATAGACTGCTTTAGGATGTCAGTCCTTTTAGTATTCTCATTCTTTTGAGGAAAGTAAGTAAAGGAAAACTCAGTGAACTGGCCAGATGGACCTCAGACCTCAGCTGAGTATGATCTTAAATTCCTGAGACTTCTTTCTTTCTTTCTTTCTTTCTTTCTTTCTTTCTTTCTTTCTTTCTTTCTTTCTTTCTTTTTGTTTTTTGTTTTGTTTCGTTTTGTTTTTCAAGATAGGCTTTCTCTGGAGCCCATCCTAGAACCAGCTCTTGTAGACCAGGCTGGCCTCGAACTCACAGAGATCCACCTGTCTCTGCCTCCCAAGTGTTGGGATTAAAGGCCTGTGCCACCACCGCCCGGCAAATTCCTGAGACTCTTATCCCCACCTAAGTGTTGGGATCCCAGGCCTCTGACACCCCCCCTCCCAGCCCCTTTATACTTTGTTCATAATCAAACATTGATATAGAATTTCTCATCCTGGTCTTACATCTACTAGAGACACATCTGATAAGCATTGGGGTTCATATTTGTACTCCCAGTCTTCAGAAGGCTAAGACAGATGACTCATGATGTCATGGTTTCAGAGTAGGACTGTATCTCACACACACACACACACACACACATTCATAAATACATACACACATACGGGAATGGTGGTGTACCACCTTTAATCTCGGTATTTAGGAAACAGAGGAAGGCAAATTTCTGGAACTCTGAAACCAGCCTGGCCTACAAAGCGAATTCCAAGCTTGCCTAGGTTGCAAAGTGAACTTGTCTCAAACAATAAACAAATTAAAAAAACCCTTTGAAAATGTTTATAATTTTCAAAAGAATCAAACCATTGTAAAGGGCAATGAGAATATTTCATGGCCACAATAGTTTTTACAGGACATTTAGCTAAAATTCCGTAATTTTGAGGGAGGGTAAAATAGAAGCTAACGGGGAATTAGTGCTCTGAGTTCTCCAGTGGGCACGGATCTGGGCTCCGCTCCTTGTTTCTGGGCTCCTAAACTCCTAAAGACCTAAAAACAACTCTAGCAAATAGGGCACATGAAAGGGAGACACAGGCCTGGGGTCGTTAGTTGGTAGAATACTTGCTTACTAGGCATGAAACCCTGGGTTTCATCTCCAGGACTTCACAAAAAGAGACCAAATCTAATGTGCTTATTTAAATTTCTCCTTCCTTGCCATTTGAATTTTTTTTTCAAGACAGGGTTTCTCTTTAGCTTTGGAGCCTGCCCTGGAACTGGGTCTTGTAGACCAAGCTGGCTTCAAAGTCATCAAACTTACAGAGATCTGTCTGCCTTTGCCTCCCGAGTGCTGGCATTAAAGGCATATGCCAAGACCACTACCTGTCTTGTCTGCCTGCTCTTGACTGTGGATATGACTTCAAGTTCCTGTCTTGATTTTCCAGTAATGATGGATTGTAACCTGGAATTGTAAGCTGAATAAACCCTTTCTTACCTAAGCTGTTTCATGTCAACATATTTTACCACAGCAGCAGTAACCAAACTGAGCCACAGTATGATTGTCACCTGAATATTTGGATAAGATGCATTTTCATTTTGTTTACATTTTCATTTTAATTTGTGATCTCCAGAGTCAAAATATCCACATCTGGAATAGGTGACCATGTCTGTGGTTTCTACTACAGCAAACAAAACCAACTTGGAGCTGATTCCCTGAATTTCATCGTCAGCAAAGCATTGAATACTAAATTTAATAGGTATTAAATATAGCATTGTTGTTGAAATTGTTGTTTTTTGTTTGTTTTTGTTTTTTTTGAGGTAGGGTTTCTCTGTGTAGCCCTGGCTGCCGTGGAACTCACTCTGTAGACCAGGCTGGCCTTGAACTCAGAGAAGCACCTGCCTCTGCCTCTGAGTGCTGGGATTAAAAGTGTGCACCACCACTGCCCTTCTGAAAATTTTATTTTATAGAAAAGCCTACTTTTTATGTTTCATTCTTCAAGCTATTTAATAACAAATGACTTATTTCTACAATATAATCATTAAATATTGTCATAGTCTCTTGAATAAGGCATCTCAACAGGAATATGTAGTATAAATTGGGCATGGTGGCACATGCCTTTAATTCCAGTATTCAGGAGGCATAGACAAGAGGATCTCTGTGAGATCAAAGTCTCCAGAGTTCCAGGACAGCCAGGGCTATACAGAGAGACCCTATTTAAACAAACAAACAAACAAACAAACAAACAAAAAATACCAGGGTGGTGGTGGCGCAGGCCTTTAATCCCAGCTTTTGGAAGGCAGAAGCAGGGGAATCTCTGTGAGTCTGAGGCCAGCCTACTCTACAAGAGCTAGTTCCAGGACAGGCTCCAAAGCTTCAGAGAAACCCTGTCTTGAAACAAACAACAACAACAAAACTAAAGCACACCAAACCAAATTAAACAAACAAAAAAAGGAGTATGTATTGAAATCCTCAAGATAGCTGGGCGGTGGTGGCACACGCCTAAATCTCAGCACTTGGGAGGCTGGAGCAGGTGGATCTCTGTGAATTTGATGAGTTTGAGACCAGCCTGGTCTACAAGAGCTAGTGAACTAGTTCCAGGACATGCTCCAAAGCTACAGAGAAACCCTGTCTTGAAAAACCAAAAAAAGAGAATTCCTCAAGCTAAATTCCATGACAAACTCTCCAGTCTTGCTCATGCTTTCAGGGCCACACACCTTTCACAAGTGAAAGGAGCTTTTTAGCACAGCGATGGAAAGGACAGCAACCAGGCTATTTCTAGGTGCCAAGAATATCACATTCTTTCCGAGAAGCTTTTTATGTGATAGTGGAAGCTAGGAGGATGACATTAAAGTATTCCTTACTTTGTGAAATAAAGACTGTTTCTCAAAACTTTCAAAAGGTCAAATTCCTACATAGTGAAATATATTTTAAAAACATAACTAAAATGTGATTTTTTTCTTGTTCCTTTGAGAACTTGTTTGTCTGGATTCGAGCAAATTGCCAGAGCGGCTAAGGTAGCAGCCATCTTGCCTTTCTGGCTGTCTGTCAATTCCAGCATTAGATTCTGTGCTGTTTCCTGTGTTGTGAGTTTGAATTTCTAAGCAACAAAGATAACAAAGTAGGAACAGTGTGGTTTTTTTATTTCCACTTCTATTTAAAAGATGGAGGTGGGTGAACACTTTAATAAGGACTCACCCCTTGTCAAAAGTGTTTATATACATTGTCTAAATTAATCCTTTTGCTGACCATAGGTAGGTTTATTATTTCCGTGGAAGATACAAAGTTATTGTGAGAAGCTAAGTCATTGTTTATAATCACATAGCTGATAAAAGACTGGAAGCGAATTTGAGGTCAAGTTAGAAACAAAGATCAGGGTTCACTCAGTAACTCCCCCTTTCTTGACCCTGCCATAACAGCTGTCGAGGTATCTCTGGGCCTTCGTGCGGGAGGAAGATGATGGCTGCCAAGCAGAAACTTCCTTTTCGCCAATGACAGCCGCAACCGGCCCAATAGACTGGAGGGAAATAGCATAAATCAATGTAAGTTTCTAGGTGTGGTGACATACACCCGTAATTTTAGTGGTCAGGAGGCTAAGGTGGGAGGACTGTGAGTCTGTGGCCAGCCTGGGCTACATGGTGAGAGCTTATATCCAGAAGAAAAATTAAAGTATAATATTGAATCCTTCTTTTACTTTAACTTTTCTTTAAATTTTAATTTTTTGGAAGATTTTTTTAAAATTTAATTAATTTTTGTTTTATTTTCTGGGTGTGGGTGTTTTGCCTACAATGTGTATGTGTGTACCATGTGCTTGCCTGGTACCACAGAGGCCTGAAGAGGGCAGTGGATCTCCTGGAACTGGAGTTACAGTTGTGAGTTACAGTGTGGGTACTGTAAATCAAGCCTGGGTCCTCTGCAAGAACAGCTAGTGCTCTTGACTATCGAGCCACCTCTCCAGACTTTTTTTAATTTTTAAAATTTTATTATTATTATTATTGTGTGTATTGTGTGTGTGTGTGTGTGTGTGTGTGTGCGTGTGTGATGTGTGCACGTAGAATGCCTGTGTGCACGTCACGGTGTAAGTGTGGGAGCTCAGAGGACAACTTGGGAGAGTCAGCCGTCTCCTGTCTTTCTCTGCATCTAGGGATGGAATTCAGGCCTTGAGGCTCGCTCAGCGACCTCTCTTATCTCAGCCATCTTGTTGGCCCTCAATTACCTCTCTTGTTAGCAGTCTGGCAGGGATGCAGTTGCTCTAGTCTGAGAGGCTCAGCAGGGCTGGCTCTTTGGCCTCAAGTCTTATGGGCAAATTGGTGTACTTCAAGTCTTTCTCCTTGGTCTTCCTATCTATAGGTATTATTTTTTCTCTTTTAGACCTCAGATTGGATTTTACCAAAGACTTTCCCCCCTCCTACATAATGTATGTAGGTTAACTGTATTTTACTCCTCTATTAGATGTGCAAGTTGAGTATAAAGTAAGCCACTAGCTGGAGATTTGAGTATAAAGTAAGCCACTAGCTGGAGATTTGAGTATAAAGTAAGCCACTAGCTGGAGATTTGAGTATAAAGTAAGCCACTAGCTGGAGATTGGGCGCACAGTTAACACTGGCTCCTCATCCAGAGGACCTGGGTTCCACTCCCAGCACCCACTTGGCAGCTCGCAACTGTCTCTAACTCCAAGACTTGACACCCTCAAACATACATACATACAGGCAAAAACACAAATGCACATAAGATATTCTCTCAGAGAAGAGTGAAATGGCATAACTTTGATTTTGCTTGTTTATTTATTTGTTTGTTTGTTTGTTTCGGTTTTTCAAGACAGGGTTTCTCTAGCTTTGGAGCCTATCCTGGAACTTACTTTGTAGACCAGGTTGACCTTGAACTCAGAGCTCTGCCCGTCTCTGCCTGGGCCAGTTTTGTTTTTTTGGTTTTTTGAGACAGAGTTTCTCTGTATAACAGCCCTAGCTGTCCTGGAACTAGCTCTTGTAGACCAGGCTGGCATCCGCCTACCTCTGCCTTCCGAGTGCTGGGATTAAAGGCGTGCGCCACCACCGCCAGGCTCAGTTTTGTTTTTCTAAGGAGTAATTGGTCAATAGTCTACTTCTGTGTGAAAGCTGCACATTTGAATCCTCTGATAAGTGTATACAATTGCTATAAAGTACATTATTTATAATAGTAATTATTATTACTTTATTATTATTACTAATGTTCATGGACTGCATGGTAACATTGCTGCTTGACAAAGTTCCAGCATTTCAATACTGCAGGCCACACTTCTCCAGCAACTTTTTACTTTAATTTTTAATGATTCCCAATATTAATCCCTTTCCCTTTGGGGAATTTTGTGCGGGCTTTGGTGAAGGGTAAAAATGTGTACAATGGTGGCCTCTCTAAACAAGATAATTCTCTGGGAAAAAAAAAAAAAAACAAAAATAAAACAGGAATTCCATCATGCCTTCCTAATTACACCAAGAACAGGAAAGTCAGAGATTCCCTAGACGCTCCTGATCCCAAGGATGACACGCCCACAATTCAGATCCAGAGCCTGAGGCGGTTAAAGGCAAGAGTTCAGTTAGTAAATACGGAGAAAAAAGAATGGTCCCATATAATGGGAAAGGACTTAGACAGCAGAACCTTCCCTTTGGGAGCGTTATGAGAGGATCAGGCCCTTAGAGGAAGACTAAAATAAAGTCCTTTTCGCAGGTCAGGCATTTGCATAGGACCTCCGTTCCGCAGGGACTTGAGGAAAGAAAGTTCCTGCTTGATTAAAAAAAAAAAAAAAAAAAAAGGGAACCATTCTTATCTCTAGCGAGAGGAAGTCGTGGCCCTTCTGCACCGCTGGACCGACGCCTATTGTCGGCCGCTGCTATCAAGACACGCCTCAGCTCCCGCGCCTCGCCTCCGTTTAATCCTTTGTGAAATCTTAGCACATTAAAGGGGCCTTCTTTTTTTTTTTCAGTTAAAGGTTGCTGGCAGCCATCCTGACGTCCTCAGATCGTGTCTATCTCCTCCTTCTCCCCTAATCCCTTCCCACTGCCTACTCCACAGTCCTCTTTGGGACCCCTACCCTATAGCCCCCACCCCCACCATCACCACCCCACCCTGCCGAAGCAGGTCTCTAGCAATTTTGGTTTTTCAATACAGGGTTTCTTTCTTTTTTCTTTTCTGTTTTTTTTTTTTGTTTTGTTTTGTTTTTTGTTTTTTTGGTTGGTTGCTTTTTTGTTTTGTTTTGTTTTGTTTTTCGAGACAGGGTCTCTCTGTAGCTTTGGAGCCTGTCCTGGAACTAGGTCTTTTTTTTTTTTTTTTTTTTTTTTTTTTTGGTTTTTCGAGACAGGGTTTCTCTGTGGCTTTGGAGCCTGTCCTGGAACTAGCTCTTGTAGACCAGGCTGGTCTCGAACTCACAGAGATCCGCCTGCCTCTGCCTCCCGAGTGCTGGGATTAAAGGCGTGCGCCACCACCGCCCGGCGGAACTAGGTCTTGTAGACCAGGCTGGCCTTGAACTCACAGAGATCTGCCTGCCTCTGCCTCCCTAGTGCTGGGATTAAAGGCATGTGCCACCATGGCCCACCTTCAATACAGAATTTCTCTGTGTAGCAGCACTGGCTGTCCTGGAACTCACTCTGTAGAGTGGCTAGCCCAGACCTCACAGAGATCCGCCTGCCTCTGCCTCCTGAGTGCTGGGATTAAAGGTGTGCGCCACCACCCGCTCAAACACAGAGTATATTATTTAAGTCACAAATTATTTAGGATTTGTGTTTTACTAGGGAATGCAGAAAAATCTTGTTCTCACTGCTTAGCCCTATGTGAAATGGGTGGCCAAAAGATACCCCTTGTTATATTAATATTATATAATGTCATCTATCTTAATATTATATAATGTCATTTATATTAATATTGTTATATTAATATTATATAGTGTCAAGGGGTTTTGTTAGCTACAGAGAGAACGTTGGGAGTGGGGGCCTGTGTTTACTGTAACTAGCCTATCTCACTGCTTCTGAGAGTGCCAGGAAAGAACTCAAAGAAAGCAGAACTTCTTGTCTTCTGTCCTCTGCACCTAGGATGGGCGCACATCCACCAGGGACATTTGCCACGTTTACGCCCTCAGACTTCCTCAGCCCCTTTGCTGCTCTGACTAAGACGTCAAGACAGGTGACTGACAGCTCCACAGCTGTGGTTCTGCTGCCTGATGCCGACCCGTTGTGTGTCCAGGATGTTGACTTTTCTTGGCAGCTTCTGGAGCCTTTGGAATGCCTGGCTTTTGATGAAACCCTACATCAAAGAGCAAGGTCTCCAGTTTCACAGATGGTTGCCCAGTCTTTGGGTGATGTCATGCAAAGGACTAGGGTGTTAACTGCACCCAGAACGAACTCTGACCAATAGGAACGGGGTTCAGGGGGAATGTGGTGCTTTGTTCGCCCGTTCTTCCTCCCTCACTAACTCACTGCCCAGTGGTGGCTTTCCGGGTAGCTAACGTTGTTTCCCATCCATTTCTGCCGCGTCTCCCGTTTCCCTTCCCTCCGCTCCCTCCCTCTACTCTTTATATAAATTAATCAGGGATACATTCCTGTGCCTGGCCGGGCGGTGGTGGCGCACGCCTTTAATCCCAGCACTCGGGAGGCAGAGGCAGGCGGATCTCTGTGAGTTCGAGACCAGCCTGGTCTACAAGAGCTAGCTCCAGGTCAGGCTCTAAAGCCGCAGAGAAACCCTGTCTCGAAAAACCAAAAAAAAAAAAAAATTCCTGTGCCTGTGTAAATATATACCATGTGTGTGGAGGTCCCACGGAGGTCAACGTGTGGGAACCCCTGGAGCTGGAGCTGCAGGCAGTTGTGAGGGGCCTGGCATTGGTCTTGGGAATGGAAAGAACCAGAGCGGCTGAAAGAGCGCTAACCACTGAGCCATCTCTTCACCCCCCCACCCCGTTTGAGACAGGTTCTCCTCTGTGCTCCAGCATAACTCATACGCCTTTTTGCCTTTGTCTCCCTGTACTGGGTGCACCCCTTCATTTCTTTATTCTTTCTTTCTCTTTTCTTCTTTTTATTTTGTTTGTTTATTTATTTTTTGTTGTTTTTTTGAGACAGGGTTTCTCTGTAGCTTTGGAGTCTGCCCAGGAACTCACTCTGTAGACCAGGCTGACCTCGGACTCACAGAATGCTGGTATTAAAGGTGTGATCCAACACGGCCTGGCATCCCTTTTTTTTTTTTTTTTCTTTTTTCTTTTTTTGGTTTTTCGAGACAGGGTTTCTCTGCAGCTTTTTTAGAGCCTGTCCTGGAACTAGCTCTTGTAGACCAGGCTGGCCTCGAACTCACAGAGATCCGCCTGCCTCTGCCTCCCGAGTGCTGGGATTAAAGGCGTGCGCCACCACCGCCCGGCCTGGCATCCCTTTTTTTTTCAGAGGCAGGCGGATCTCTGAGTTCGAGGCCAGCCTGGTCTACAAGAGCTAGTTCCAGGACAGGCTCTAGTAACTACAGGGAAACCCTGTCTCGAAAAAACCAAAAAAAAAACCAAAAAAAAAAAAAAAAAAATTATATGTAAAGAGGATTTGCTTGCATGGGTGTCTGTGTACCTCGCCTACCTCAGGGCCAGAAGAGGGTGTTAGCGCCTCTGTGATGGTGTTACAGACAGTTGTGAACCTCTGTAAATGCTGGGAATGAAACCCAGGTCCAAAAAAAACAAAAACCAAAAACCAACCAAACAAACAAACAAAAAAACCCCAAAAAACCTTCAAAACCACAAGGCCACAGGCCACAGGATTGTGGGTTCAAGGACATCTTAGTTTGTATAATAAAAGCCTTTTTAAAAATTTCTTTCTTATTTATTAGAAGTTTTGAGAAACAATTTACAGAGCCTGTAACTGGATAAAAAAAAAAAAGAAATGAAGCATTTTATTTACAATGTTCAGTCACATATACATTGTTATTTGGTAGCTGAATACTTTATAATCATTTATTATCATTTCCTTCCAGCTCAATTAGAATCAACTGTTTGTTATTTGAGTACACTGGATCAAAGTCTCATTGCTAACCATGGGCAAAGTTCAAGTTGGAACTCCATGTTTGTGGTTCCCCCCCACCCCACCCCCGAGACAGGGTTTCTCTGTAGTTTTGGTGCCTGTCCTGGAACTAGCTCTTGCAGACCAAGCTGGCCTTGAACTCACAGAGATCCGCCTGCCTCTGCCTCCGAGTGCTGGGATTAAAGGCGTGCGCCACCACTGCCCGGCTACGTTTGTAGTTCTTATCTATTTTGTTTTATCTTCATGAAATGTCTCCGCAGTTATAATGAAGTAATAATAAAAAGCCATTGCTGGGTATGGTGGTATATGCCTGTGATCTTAGTGCTTTAGAAGGTCATGCAGGACAACCACATGTTCAAGGTCAGTCTAGACTTCACAAGACTAAACTAAACTAAACATGATCGCGAAAGTGTCCATAGTGTGGGTTACTTCTGCATTTTTTTTTCCAATCAGGGCTCCATGACAGAGAGCAGTGGCTCCCATCCTCCCAGTGAGTCTGCAGTGGAATTCCCTTCGAGTCATTAGTTCATATTCTTGCAGTTAAACAAAGACATTTTGGTGGATTACTTTTGTATACCTATATTGGTGTAGTGGCTTGTCTGTAATTCTTTGACAACCTACCAGTACCAACCAGCTCTCTCTCTTTCTCCTTCTCTCTCTCTTTTTCCCTTCCTCCCTATGTAGCCCTGGCTGTCCTGGACTCTCTGTCAGTGATTCTCAACCTTCTTAAAGCTGAGACCCTTTAATACAGTTCCTCATGATGTGGTGGCTACCAACAATGAAATTATTTTGCTACTGTTATAAATTATAATGTAAATATCTGATTTGAAAGATATCTGATATATGATCCATGTGAAAGGATCCTTTGACCCCAAAGGGGTCAAGATCCACAGGTTGAGAACTGCTCTAGGTTGATAAGGCTGGCCTCAAACTCAGAGATTCTGTCTCCACCTCCTCCTAAGTGCAGGGATCAAAGGTGAATACATCTGGCCCTTGTATCTTTTATCTGTACTCCTTAAGTAAAAAGAACTGTATTTGAAGTGTTTTTTTTTTGTTGTTTTTTTCTTTTTTAAGATTGCTTTAACTATCATTACAGTGTTCTGTCTCCATGTTTCCCCATACGCCAGAAGAGGGCATCAGATCTCATTATAGATGCTTGAGAGCCACCATGTGGTTGCTGGGAACTGAACTCAAGTCCTCTGGAAGAGTGGTCAATGCTCTTAACCTCTGAGCCATCTCTCCAGCCCTTGAATTCTTATTACTAGGTAAAATATAAAATTTAATATTTAGATTTATTTCCTTCTTTAGCTTTGTCAGAAAAAAATTATTTTATTTATTTATTTATTCATTCATTTATTTATTTATTTATTTATTTGTTATGTATATAGTGTTCTGCCTGCATGTATGCCTGCAGGCCAGAAGAGGGCATCAGATCTCATTACAGACGGTTGTGAGCCACCATGTGGTTGCTGGGAATTGAACTCAGGACCTTTGGAAGAGCAGGCAATGCTCTTAACCTCTGAGCCATCTCTCCAGCCCCCTGAAATTTTTTTTTTTTTTTTTTTTTTTGGTTTTTCGAGACAGGGTTTTCTCTGTGGCTTTGGAACTAGCTCTTGTAGACCAGGCTGGTCTCGAACTCACAGAAATCTGCCTGCCTCTGCCTCCCGAGTGCTGGGATTAAAGGCGTCTGCCACCATCGCCCAGTGAAATTTTATTTTTTAAAAAGAAAGAAAAACAGTTGGTCAACTATGGAGATCTGGCCTTCGGCACAAAATGAAAATGAGCCCCTTTCTTTTCTCAGTTTTTTTTTTAATGGATTTCCCACAAACTACTTCATTTTTTTTTACCTAAGTGGTTATTGTAAAAATAATGACAACTCCTCATCATGCCTGCTGCTGTTTTTGGTTTTGGCTTTGTCTCTAAACCCTTCTGTGATGTCTGGGGACTAAGGAAGATCAGGTTCTTTGGAGGTTGTCTGCAATTCTGGTCTCGAGATCGGATTGGCCATATGAAGAAATGAGAGAGAGAAAGCAAAGCGAGGCTCTCGATTAGTTTGATC
Source organism: Arvicola amphibius (assembly GCF_903992535.2). Classification (NCBI taxonomy): domain Eukaryota; kingdom Metazoa; phylum Chordata; class Mammalia; order Rodentia; family Cricetidae; genus Arvicola; species Arvicola amphibius. The sequence continues at coordinate 9,230,147 of NC_052053.1, forward strand.
TACAGTGAGAGACATAGCCAACCACTTTGTAAAATCCCTTCAGCTGGAAACTTGGCACAATGGAGTCTCAGGCTCAGAACGATCTCCACTGATTCCTCTTAGAGGTTGGGCTGGGTGCAAGAAAGAAGAGAAATCAGGGGAAAGGAGCAGAAACCCTACTTGTCCCACACATAAGGAGACTGAATACAGAGGATGGAGGAGGAGCCTGTAGGTGACAGCACTGGGGACAGACTGGAATAACAATCCTGGGGAGAGCTTACCACGTGGGGAAGAAGAGTCAGGAGAGGCAAACAGTGCCATTACCCGGACAGATCCTCTGATACACCCATTGTCCTAGGTGGAAACAATATACAACAATATAAGATCTGGCTTTAGTCCACTAACATGTGAAGTCATTGTTTAAGTCTTATATTTATTTACTTATTTATTTCAGTACTGGGGATTGAACCTAGGGCTGATAGGTAAGTGTTTTACCACCGAGCAATACCCCCAGCCAAATATTATTTATTAATTCTAAAAATTATTTTTATTTTACATGGGTGGGTGCTTTGCCTGCATGTGTGTCTGTGTGTCTCTTGTGCCTGTGGAGACCAGAAGAGGATATTGGACTCCAGGGAAGTGGAGTTACAGACAGTATGAGCTGAAAGAGCAGTGACCCGTGTTCTTAATCGTTATCATTTCTCCACTCCCTCCTCCTATGTTTTTCCCCCACTCCCGTCTTTTTGAGACTGGGTTTCTGCCTGTCCTGGAGCTCGCTCTGTAGACCAGAAATCACAGAAATCCACTTGTCTCTGCCTCCCGAGTGCTGGGATTAAAGGCATATGCCACCACTGCCTGGTCCCTCCCCTATTTTTATTTTGATTTAGCGTCCTACAAAATTACCCAGACTGCCCTTGAACTCATCCTATAGTCCCAGGTGACTTTCAATTTGTAATCCTCTTGCTTTAGGTTTTCAAGGAGCTGGGGTTATAGTTCTATACTCCCAGGCCTAGTTAGCCATATAAATTTTAATCAGAAAACATTTAGGTAGCAAAATATATTACAAGCTAAGTTTACATTGTTTTGTTCTGTTTGTTTGTAACGTTCAAGACAGCACCCAGGACCTCACACATTGGGCAAACAAGTTCTCACTGTGCTATAATGCCTCGGTTCTTTCTTCTTTCCTTTTTCCTTTTTCCTTTTGGTTTTTGAAGGCAGGGTTGCTCTGTTTAACAGCCCTACCTATCCTGGAACTCGCTCTGTAGACCAGGCTGAACTCCGACTCACAGAGATCCTCCTACCTCTGCCTCCCGACTGCTGAGATTAAAGATGGGCACCACCACTGCCCGGCCGATGCCTCGGCTCTTTAAAAGCCAGAATATGGGATAATTGAAGATTAACTTTTCAGGAAGATGTGCAAATCATCGGGGGCTAAGAGAGCATTTGGTGTAAGTATCATGATTCATAAGTATAGATCAATTAAATAAGGATTTATGTTGTTCCCACTCTCCGTTAACAAGGTGAGTATAGGGATTAATATACACCATAACTCTTGCCTCAATACTAATTCTGGGCTGATGATCAATCTTTTATTTTCCCCTGTAAATGTTCACAAGTCATCTGTTTAACTAGGTACACTCTCTGTTGACCTTTGCCCAGGGAAAGTATTAAAATCATGTATATCTTTAACACTGATCATGCCTTGGTTTTACTCTTTTGATCTGTTCACCCCCCCCCCCCACCTTTTCTTTAGATGAGGTCTCCCTGTGCCACTAGGAAGCTCTCTCCGTAGCCCCAGTCTGCAATTGAACTCACCATCCTCCTGCTGCAGAATGCTGGGAGTGCAGGGGTGAGCCACCGGGGCTGGGGGAGTGCAGGGGTGAGCCACCGGGGATGGGGAGTGCAGGGGTGAGCCACCGGGGATGGGGAGTGCAGGGGTGAGCCACCGGGGATGGGGAGTGCAGGGGTGAGCCACCGGGGCTGGGGGAGTGCAGGGGTGAGCCACTGGGGCTGGTTTGGTTGCATTTTTGTCTATCACAGTTACTTGTGTATGTGGGTGTGTGCATGCCCCAGCCAGAGAGCAGAGACCAAAGGACAATGCGTGGGAGGCTCCAAGGATAGAACTCAGGAGCAACAGCCATCGGCTCTGCCTGCTGAACTAACCACCTTCCCAGCTGCCTTGTTTGCTTTGAATCTGTCTTTATTCTTTTTTGATTTTTTGAGACAGGTTTCTCTTTATAGATCCAGCTGTCCTGGAACGGCCTCTGTAGACCAGGCTGGCCTCAGACTCGCAGAGAGAGCCACCTGCCTCTGCCTAGCAGGTGCTAGGATTAAAGGCTTGCGTCACCACCACTTGGCTGAATCGATCTTTCTATTTAAATAACTGATTTTAAGGCAATGAGGGGTTTCTTTAAAACCCTCTTTGAAATTTTTATGACCTGTGTATTTTTCTTGTTCATATTTGGAAAAATTTGATTTATTAAAATACTATTGCAATTTCAAAAGTGGAATTATATTGCTTGGAAAGTTAAGAGTTTGATTTTGAACTTAGGCTGTTGAGTAAAAATGTTTCTAGAAACACCTATGGTGGCCGGGCAGTGGTGGCACATGCCTTTAATCCCAGCATTTGGGAGACAGAGGCAGGCGGATCTTTGTGAGTTCGAGGCCAGCATGGTCTACAAGAGCTAGTTGCTAGCATATAACTCAGGGTCTGGAGAGATGGCTCAGAGGTTAGGAGCACTGACTGCTCTTCCAGAGGTCCTGAGTTCAATTCCACATGGTGGCTCACAACCATCTGTATTGAGATCTGGTGCCCACCTCTGGCGTGCAGGCATACATCGAGGCAGAATGTTGTATACATAATAAATAAATAAATCTAAAAAAAAAAAAAAAAAAAAAAAAAATGAGCCGGGCGGTGGTGGCGCACGCCTTTAATCCCAGCACTTGGGAGGCAGAGGCAGGCGGATCTCTGTGAGTTCGAGACCAGCCTGGTCTACAAGAGCTAGCTCCAGGACAGGCTCTAAAGCTGCAGAGAAACCCTGTCTCGAAAAACCAAAAAAAAAAAAAAAAAAAAAAAAAAAAAAAAAAAAAAAAAATCTAAAAAAAATGGTACTCAATTTCATTTGGAAAAGCAAAAAAAAAAAAAAAACCCAGGATAGCCAAAACAATCTTGTACAATAAAAGAACTTCTGGAGGCATCATAATCCCAGACTTCAAACTCTTCTACAGAGCTACAGTACTGAAAACAGCCTGGTATTGGCAATAAGAACAGATAAGAAATAAGAAGACCAATGGAACCAAATAGATGACCCGGATATTAATCCACACATCTTTGAACACCTGATCTTTGATAAAGAAACAAAAAATATCAAATGGAAAAAAGAAAGTATTTTTTGTTTTGTTTTGTTTTGTTTTTTGAGACAGGGTTTCTCTGTGGCTTTGGAGCCTGTCCTGGAACTAACTCTGTAGACCAAAACTCAAGTCCAAATGGATCAAAGACCTCAACATAAAGCCAGCCACACTGAACCTTATAGAAGAGAAAGTAGAAAGTACACTTGAATGCATTGGCACAGGGAACCACTTCCTAAATATAACCCCAGCAGCACAGACTGAGAGAAACAATTAATAAATGGGACCTCCTGAAACTGAAAAGCTTCAGTAAAGCAAAGGACACGGTCAACAAGACAAAATAACAGCCTATAGAATGGGAAAAATCTTCACTAACCCCACATCAGACAGAGGTCTGATCTCCAAAATATACAAAGAACTCAAGAAATTGGACACCAAAAGATCACATAATCCAATAAAAAAAATAGAATACAGACCTAAACAGAGAACTCTCAACAGAGGAATCTAAAATGGCTGAAAGATACTTAAGGAAATGTTCAACACCCTTAGTCATTAGAGAAATGCAAATCAAAACAACTCTGAGATACCATCTTACACCTGTAAGAATGGCCAAGATCAAAAACACTGATGACAACTTATGCTGGAGAGGTTGTGGGGAAAAGGGAACACTTCTGCATTGCTGGTGGGAATGCAAGCTGGTACAGCCCCTTTGGATGTCAGTGTGGTGATTTCTCAGAAAATTAGGAAACAACCTTCCTCAAGACCCAGTAATACCACTTTTGGGTATATATCCAAAGGATGCTCAATCGTACCACAAGGACATGTGTTCAACTATGTTCATAGCAGCTTTGTTTATCATAGCCAGAACCTGGAAACAACCCAAATGCCCATCGACTGAAGAATGGATAAGGAAAATGTGGTACATTTACACAGTGGAGTACTACACAGCAGAAAAAAATAACCACAGCTTGAATTTTGCAGGAAAATGGATGGAACTAGAAAACATTGAGTGAGGTAGCCCAGACACAGAAAGACAATTATCACATGTACTCACTCATAGGTGGTTTTCAAACATAAAGCAAAGAAAGCCAGTTTACAAACCACAATCCCAGAGAACCTAGACAACAATGCAGACACTAAGAGAGACATACATGGATCTAATCTACATGGGAAGTAGAAAGTATAAAAAGACAAGATCTCCTGAGTAAATTGGGAGCATGGGGACATTGGGGGAGGGTTGAAGTGGTAAGGAGAGAGGCAGGGAGGGGAGCAGAGAAAAATGTAGAGCTCAATAAATATCAATAAAAAATTTTTAAATAAAAGTAGAGCAATATTAAGAAACAGAATAAGCCGGGCAGTGGTGGCACATGCCTTTAATCCTTGCACTCGGGAGGCAGAGGCAGGTGGATCTCTGTGAGCTCAAGGCCAGCCTGGTCTACAGAGCTAGTTCTAGGACAGGCTTCAAAGCTACAGAGAAACCCTGTCTCGAAAAAAGAAACAAACAATAAAAAAGAACAACAACAACAACAAAAGAAACAGGATAATTAATATTCTTATGAGAAATCTCACTTAGCTGTGTGTGTGTGTGTGTGTGTGTGTGTGAGTGTTGCTGAGGATCAAACCCAGGACCTTGTGCTTTTCAGACAAGCACTCTACCACTGTGCCACATCCCGAGCTCCATACTTGTCATCTTAACAAACATGATTTTTTGGTTTATTTTATCTTATTTTGGTTTTTTGAGGCAGGGTTTCTCTGTGTAACAGTCCTGGCCCGTCCTGGAACTCGCTTGGTAGACCAGGCTGGCTTCGAACTTGCTGAGATCTGCCTGCCTCTGCCTCCCGAGGTGCTGGGATTAAAAGCATGCGCCACCACCATTCAGAGAGCATCTGAATCTTTTTGGGGTTGGCAGCCTACTCCCTTACGTGAATGACTGTGACTTCAGCCATTTTGCTATGGACGCCAAGAGTATGTATAGTTTCTACCAGATGGAATGATGTCGTTCCTTCATTAGAGTCAGGAATTATCACTTGGGGAATTCCCCTGTCTTCCTTCCGGAGTGAAGAAAAACTGGTTCTTCAAGTCTGAGGTTTTCTCCAAGCTGTGTCTGGCTTTTTGCTGGCCAGACAGGCTGCGGAAAGTCCCATTCCACTCTCATTTTTTTTTTTTTTTTTAAGATTTATTTATTATGTACACAGTGTTCTGTCTGTCTGTATGCTTGCTGGCCAGAAGAGGGCACCAGATCTCATTACAGATGGTTGTGAGCCACCATGTGGTGGCTGGGAATTGAACTCAGGACCTCTGGAAGAACACAGTCAGTGTGCTTAACCTCTGAGCCATCTCTCCAGCCCCCCACTCTCATTTTTTTACATCCACTCCAATCTCAGCGTGTCAACAAACTTGTGCTGCTGGTGTTTGCCTCCTGTGTCCAGGTGGAAAGACGAATAGGCTCCCATAGTGCTCTCTGTCTCAGACTTTGGTTTCCCATGGAGGTTATGTCTGTCTGTCTCCTCTTTTTCTTCCTCCTCCTCCTCCTTTTTTTAATGCGTATGATTGTTCCCCTTTCATGTCTGTGTGTGTGACGCCCTCCGAGACCAGAAGAGGCTGTTGTATGCTTGGAATTGGAGTTGCAGCCCCTTGTGAGCCATCACACACAGCCAGTGCTCTTTCACCACTGAGCCATCTCTCTCCACCCCCTACAATGTCCTTCTTTAGGAAGTATCCATCCCTAGAATGTTTTCAGAGTCCAGAGAGATCAACACCAAATGAGTGGGAAGCACTCTTTCAATGCCTACATGCAATAAATCTTGCTTTGCTGTGATGTTCCTTTCCCACATCCATCAGTAACTACTCAGGATCTCAAAAGATGTTCCGAGGCACCCATCTCAGATAAGAAAGGCTGTCTTCTTGGAGGATAGTAAGCAGTGAGTTTCACATGGGGCCTCTGGTTGTCCCATCTTGTGCTGGGATGATCTCAGGGAGCTGAAGGGATCTATCACAAAACTAGAGGGCTGTCTAGTTTAATGTCAACTTGACACGAGCTAGAGTCGTCACAGAGGAGGGATTTTCTTTCTTTTGGGGGGGGGGCGGTTGAGACTGGGTTTCTCTGTAGCTTTGGAGCCTGTCCTAGAACTAGCTCTTGTAGACCAGGCTAGCCTTGAACTCACAGACGTCTGTCTGCCTCTGCCTCCTGAGTACTGGGATTAAAGGCCTGCGCCACTACTGCCCAGCGGAGGAGGGATTTTCAATAGAGAAAATGCCTTTATAAGATACAACTGTAGGCAAACCTGTACAACATTTTCTTAATTAGCAATTGAGGTGGGGGGGTCCAGCTTATTGTGGATGGTATTAGCCCTGGGCTTGTGGTCAGTCCTCTAAGAAAGCAGGCTGAGCAAGCCATTAAGAGCAAGCCAATAAGCAGCACTCCTCCATGGCTTCTGCATCAGCTCCTGCTGCCTGGCTCCTGCCCTGCTTGAGTTCCTGTCCTGGTTTCTTCTGTGATGAAGAGGTATATGGCAGTGTAAGTGCTTTGGTCTTGTGGTTCATCATAGCAATAGTAACCCTAAGACAGCTTGCAAATGCCAGAATATGGAAATGCCTTTTCTGTCCCTTTAGAGGGGCAGAGGAGAAAGGCTGGCACTCTTGTTTGGGTTTAAGTTCCTTCCACAAGGCCACCAAGGTTGTAGTAGGCTATCTTTTCTGGGTGTCACGGAGCAAACCACACACCTACTTTCTTTTATCTAAACTGCCACAACCCATCTCTCCTCCCTAGTTTTGTTTCTCCCTTTTTCTTGCCACATTTTGTTGCCTGCTCTATCGTTTGCCGTTCGTGTCTCACCTTCCCCAGGTCACCAGTGTTCTCAGCCACATCTTAAACATCGCGCTTGACAGCCAGGCTGGGGAGGAGGAGTCTGGGCACAGCCGCTCTCTGGGGGCATCGATTGACAGTTGCTTCATTCATTTCAGTCATGCTTATGGCTTTCTCGATCCAATATCTGGGCACAGATAATGAGTGTTTACCTAATCTCCACACAGAAATCCTGCTCCTTCCGTGTTTTCTCATGGGGTACCTGTCTCTGGGAGGTCTTCTGTATTTGGACATGTCTTCCAGGCAGAAGAGGAGGCAGCCTATCAGGACATGTTTTCATTGGATCTTGCAGGCATCTGTAGGTGCTGCCTAATCCTTGTGTGGTGGTTGAATGACAATGGCCCCCTTAGGCTCACGTATTTAGTGCTTGGTCCCCAGGTGATAAAACCTGTTTTGGGAGGGATTAGGAGGGGTGGCCTTGTTGGAGGATGTGTGTAATGGGGGGGGGGGGGAGGGGATTTGAGGTTTCAAAAACCCACACCAGGCCTAGTGTCTCTCCCTCTGCCTCTGACTTGTAGATTAGATGTAAACTCTCAGTTGCTGCTCCAAAGCCATGCTTGCCTGTCTGTCTGCCGCCCTGCTTCCTGCCACGATCCTCAGAGGATCCTCATCCTCTGAAACTGTAAGTGCCAAATAAACCCCTCCTTCTCTAAGTTGCCTCGGTCACCGCGTTTCATTCCAGCAATAGAAAGGTAACTGAGCCGACTGTGAAGAACAGGTCACACCTTTTGAGTTCCTCTTTCCTTTCCATGTTTGCTTTCTGTGCTTGCTGCTTTTCACTTTTCTTGGATTAGGAGGTTTGCACATGGCCACTGGATCGCAAGGTGTGTGTATGCAGAATGCCAGGAAAAAAACCTCTGAGTCTTCCAGAGAAATTTTAAGTTATAATGTACCTGGGGTTGTTTCGTATTTTCACGCACACACATACATACACACACACTCACACACACACACACACACAGAGAGAGAGAGAGAGAGAGAGAGAGAGAGAGAGAGAGAGAGAGAGAGAGAGAGAGAGAGAGAGAGAGAGAGAGAGAGAGAGAGGCTGAGATACTTAGTTAAAGGCAAGCTATTTTTCTCAAGAAACTGAACAGCTTTTCTTGCTGTCGGCCTTTTTCAAATCCACCTCACGTCCACTAAGGAAGGGTCTCTCCTGTGGAAATCCACATAGCTGAACTGTGGGTTGAGACCCTAGTTTGAAAGTGTGTGGAGATCTGATTGATGGTTACTATCTCTGCTCTGGGCCCAGACTCTCATAGTAGCGCAGAGTTATGGAGGGAGCATGATCCCGTGGAGACCAAGAATCCAGGTTTGAATCTCTTCCCCTTACTTGTTTAGCGACAGCAGCTAATTTATTTAGCCTTTTAGGGCCTAGATTACTCGTTTAAAATAGGGGCAGAGTTACTGGGCAGATACTGCATGGGAGGTTTTGGGGATGTGATGTGGAAATCAGCAGTTGCTAGAGCTTTATTAAAATTTTGATACATACACACAGAGAGACAGACAAGACAGACACTTAACCTTGAGGACTGGTCTTCATCTTCTGAATTCTGCTGATAACATAGCCACTGAGTTCACAGTTGACTGTAACGAGAGCAGGAGTTCCTATCATCCAGCGTGGGGCATGACAGATAAATATTTGTTGAACAAATGTTTGTGTCCGTGTGCAGTGTGCTCCACCTTTGTCAGGTGAGCCAATAGCTCTTCACTGCTATGAGAGAATCGGGGTGCACACTCTACATAGCAACGAGGGAGACTGTGAGACTCGAACCTCATGGTGCTCACTAGAAAACATTAGTTTGCCGTTTCCAGTTTTGCTCTGTTAATTCTCTTCGATTAGGTGGTAGCACAGTGATTAAGTTCTGGGTTACACTACCTGGTTTGGAAGCCAGACTGCGTTGTTTACTAGTTGTGTAGGAATGCGCTAGCCCCTCTTTCCTCGGTTTTCCCATCTGTAAGATGGGGATAATTCCACCAATCACACAGAGGTGCTGTTGGTGGTAAAATGAACCCTCCGTTTAAAGCACTAATGTCTGGCACACATTACGTGTGCTAGAGCTTCTAGATTCTGCCCTGTGTGGCCTGTGCTGTTTATTCTAGCATCCTAGGCCTAGGACTATGGTGGGCTGTTTTTTCTTTTTCCAGATTTAGCTCTAATCCACTAGTTTTCCTTCCCAAAGGGACACTGCTTTTTCCTCAGCTGCCTGTTGGCCTGTTGGCACTGTATCCTGGGACTGTACTTGTGAGAATCTTTCTGTTCTGCCCCCCTTTCCCCCTAACTCAGTGTGTTCTAGATCTCCTTTTATGGTTTGTCTTCAAAGTCCCCAGCTCTTTATAAGCTCCTCTTTCTGGAGATGCTGATCCCATATCTGGACTGACCTAGGTCATGAACACTTGCCTACTTTTCCCTGTCTGCCCTTCTGGGACCAGCTCTTTCTCTTCCAGGGTGAGGAGAGGCCCCAGTTCTTGTGGGGTGTATAGGAAGTATTCAAATACTGCTAGACTGAAAAGCCAAGGGACAGCAAACATGAGCAAGCCTTCTGACCTTGCTTGCTTTAACCAGCAATTTGGGAGGTGGCAGAACTGAGCAATAGGCATACAATTCGCTTGGCTACAGATAACACCTCTGAGGATGGGTTATGGAGGTAATGATCGCCTACATTGCCTTTTTAGGAACTTAGAGGTAGCTCCAACTGATTGAAATCACTGACCTTCCATGAAGCCTGTACAAGAGCCCAGTGAATGACCTTTGGTGTCACATGGACAAGGTTCTGCCGTCAGGCATGCTAATGCTGTCATTTTCCAAGCACACTTCCAGTAAAGCTTGAGTATATATAGATCACTGGTTACTCCTACTTCACTCTCCTGACCTCCAGGCTCCTTTCCCTAGGCCTTAGACCACTTCATTTCTTTATGTTATTATTATTATTTCTACTATTGTTATTGTGCCTCAAGACAGTGTAGTAAGAGGTCTCTTGTTCATTTCCCGGCTGCCCAGCAGCTCAAACCGAAATAATCACACAGAAACTATATTATTTAAATTACTGCTTAGCCCATTAGCTTTAGCTTCTTATTTGCTAACACTTATATCTTACTTTAACCTATTTATGGTAATCTGTGTATCGCAATGTCGCTGTGGCTTACCGGATAAAGTTTCCAGCACCTATATGGTTTCTCCTTGACTCTGCCTTCTTCCTCCCAGCATTCAGTTTAATTTTCCCCGCCTACCTAAGTTCTGTCCTGCTATAGGTCCAAAGCAGTTTCTTTATTCACTAATGGTGATCACAGCATACAGAAGGGAATCTCACTATATAGTTCTGACTGTTCTGGAACTCCCTCTGTAGATCAGGCTGGCCTTGAACTCACAGATCTGCTTGACTCTACCCCTGAGTGCTGGACTTAAAAGTGTACACCACTACACCCAGCTTTCTTTGTTTTTTAACACCCCCAAATTTTATCTTTCGGGAGAGATTTGAGGCTGACTTTTCTTCTGTGTGTAAACTCTTGGGTTTTTGTTTGTTTTAATTCTTCCAGAGCTGGGAGCTGAACCCACAGCTTTGTGCTTGCTAGCCAAGGGTTTTTGAAACTCATCATTTCAGTGATGTTATTATGTGGAAGGTAGACCGGGCAGGCTGGTATCATCAGACCCACTTCCCACAGCCATACAAGCAGACAAAAATCCTAATATAGTGAGGACAAACTAGAGATCTTGGATGGAAGAACAGAGGTCTATAGGAAAGCATGTGGCAGAATACAGCTGAGGGAGTAACAGGCTTGGCTCTCAGTCACACTGCCTGGGAAGGCTCTGGGCCACTCACCTTGAGAGACCCAGATAAATCCAGACCCTTCTAGCAGGAAAAATAGAGCCAAAAATCTAGCAGGAAGAGAAGAGCCAAAAATCTAGGTTAGCCAGTTCAGTGACTCAGTTTCAGGAACTAGCTGAAGATAAAGTTAGATTATAATCTTGAGAAACAGGGAGTTACCCCCTTGTGATTATCACTGGTATTTTTGGAATTTTTCAATGATCACTGGTATTTTCGGAATTTTCCAATGATGCTCTCCCTACTCCCTTTGGATTACTGGGTTGTAGTTTCTTCCCTTAAATACCCCTTCTCCCAGCTACTCAGGGTCGAACTCTCTTCCCCTGCGTGGGAAATGAGTTTCAGCCCCAGTGCACTGGTCCCTGTCCTGTCAATAAACCTCGTGTGATTGCAGCAAGGACGGTCTCTCGTGAATTCCTGGGGGGTCGTGTTATCCCGAGACTTGAGTGAGAGTCTCCTCACTCCGGAGGTCTTTCAACCTCTGTTCCCAGGCCCCCCTACACCCCCTTCAAGGGTGTGCTTGTGCTTGTGTAACTTTGGCTGTCCTGAACCTCACTCTGTAGACCAGGCTGACCTCAAACTCACAGAGATCCTCCATTATCTGTGTCCAGAGTGCTGGGATTAAAGGTGTGTGCCACCAATGCCTGGCTTTTCTTTTGTTTGGTTAGCTTGCTTTGCCTGTGGGAAGACTTGCAAGAATTTCACTGTGGATTCCTACCTAGTCTACAAACAGCTTATTTTCTGTCTCCTGATAGCATAATATACAATAATAAAAATATAAATGTAATTTTTATTTTTTGTTTTTTTGAGACAGGGTTTCTCTATAGCTTTGGAGCCTGTCCTGGAACTAGCTCTTGTAGACCAGGCTGGCCTCAAACTTACAGATATTCGCCTGGCTCTGCCTCCCAAATGCTGGGATTAAAAGCATGTGCCACCACCGCCCAGCTCATGGTTTCTATTTTTTTAAATTTTATTTTATATGTATGGGTATTTTGCCTACATGTCTGTTTATGTACCATGCATGTCTGGTACTAGAAGAGGGCATTGGATCCCCTGGATACAGACAGTTGTGAGCCACTTTGTGGGGGCTGAGAATTGAACCCAGAACTACAAAAAGTAACCAGGAAAGAAAAGAAAGGAAAGAGCCGGTCAGTGGTGGCACACACCTTTAATCCCAGCACTTTAATCCCAGCCGGGTCTACAAAAGGACAGTTAGGACTCTTACACAGAGAAACCTTGTGAAAAACCAACCAACCAACCAACCAACCAACCAACCAACCAAACAAACAAACAAAAAACAAACAAAAAAAGGAAAAGAAAAACATCCTATTGGACATTGTAGAAACTGGTTTGTTTTGCCTGCATGTATGTCTGCACACCAGAAGAACGTACCAAGTCTCATTACAAATGGTTGGGAGCCACCACGTGATTGCTGGGTATTGAACTCAGAACCCCTAGAAGAGAAGCCAGTGCTCTTAACCTCTGAGCTAGCTCTCCAGCCCCCAGAAATAGAAGTTTTAAAGAAGGCAGTTGGTGACTGCCACATTTTTGCTTTCCTGGCAAGATTATAAAGCAGAAGTGACTTCATTATTCTGAAGACTCAGGTTTTCTCTCCAAAGCTTATTTTTAATTTTTACTCATGTGTGCATGTGTGTCTGTTTATACGTATGCCACATATATACAAATGTTCACATAGGCCAGAGGATGGGGCTGGATCTCCTGAGGTCTGAATGACAGGCAGTTGTGAGCTTGGATCTGAGCTCCTGTCCTCTGGAAGAGCAGCAAGTGCTCTTAACTGCTGAGCCATCTCTCCAGCCCCAGCCGCAGAATGCTGCTTTTAAGAAAAGCCCCTCTGTCTAAAGTCTCATCTGACCATATCAGGTTTCATTCTGATATGTGGTACTTAGCATAACTGACTCCATTTTGGTTTGATTGGGACCTAGCACAGGAGTTGAGTTTAGAAGATGGGTTTTGGGGGCTGGAGAGAAGACTCTGTGGTCAAGAGCTCTGGCTGCTCTTCCAGAGGGCCTAGGTTTGATTCTTAGCACCCCCATGACTAGGAATGACTGTCTGTGACTTCATTCATTTCCAGTCCCTCTGATACCTTCTTTTGACTTTTGAGAACACCAGGCAGTACACGCTGCATAGACACTTATACATGTAAAATAAATTTAACTTAACTTAATTTTTTTTTTTTTAAAAAGAGAAAGATGAAGGCTGGAGAAATGGTTCAGTGGTTAAGAGCATTGGCTGCTCTTCCAGAGGACCCAGGTTTAATTCCCAGCAGCCGCATAGCTCACAATTGTCCGTAACTCCAGTTCTGGGGATCGAACACCCTCTTCTGGCTTCCGTGAGCATGGCACATAAGTGGTGTACAGATGTTTGTGTAACATACGCATAAAATAATAAAATATGCAAAGAAAAAAACAAAGATGGCCTCATATAAGTCTTTTAAAAAAGATTTATTTATTTATTATATATAGCGCTCCGCCTCCATGTCTGCCTGGAGGCCAGAAGAGAGCCCCGGATCTTCTTATAGATGTTGTAAACTGCCATGTGGTTGCTGGGAACTGAACTCTGGAACTCTGGAAGAGCAGCCAGTGCTCTTAACTGCTGAGCCATCTCTCCAGCCCCTTATGTAAATTTTATTTACTACTTCCCAAAGGCCTTTCCTCCAAATACCATCATACCCGGAGGTAAAACTGCAATGTATGAATTTGGGGGACACAATAAGTGGAGGAAAGGTACTGGATCAGTGTACAGGTTTGCTCCTTTGGGATTTCTTGGCATAGCAGTACCCTAAGAAGGGCCTCTGAGTGACTAGGCTACAGCCATTCCATGCTGAGACAGTGTAACACAGATGTTAAAAACTGTAAAGACAGCTAGGAGGTGGTGGCGCACACCTTTAATCCCAGCACTCAGGAGGCAGAGGCAGGCGGATCTCTGTGAGTTCGAGACCAGCCTGGTCTACAAGAGCTAGTTCCTGGACAGGCTCCAAAGCTACAGAGAAACCCTGTCTTGAAAACAACAACAACAACAACAACAAAATTGTAAAGACAGCCGGGTAGTGGTGATCGCCTCTAATCCCAGGGTTTAGGAGGCAGAGGCAGGTGGGTCTCTGAGTTTGTGGACAGCTTGGTCTATATAGTGAATTCCAGGACAATTAGAACTGCATAGTGAGATCCTTTCTTAAAAAAAAAAAAAAAAAAAAGGTTGTGAAGGCACACAGTTGTGTGCTGTCAGACCTGTCTTTACTTAGAACTGAGGGTTAGCAGGCAAGCAGGACTTGCAGCTTAAAGCTGACCTCTATGAGGTATGATGGCTCTGCCCTACCAAGGCTCCTACCAAAGGGGCCTACAGACGGGTGACCGCTCAGCTGGGTCTGAATGCCTGAAAACTTTATATCCACTCTTCCAAAAGACCCCTTGAAACTGTCCTTTTCAAAAGTTCAGGTTTAAGGGCTGGAGAGATGGCTCAGTGGTTAAGAGCTTTGCCTGCTCTTCCAAAGGTCCTGAGTTCAATTCCCAGCAACCACATGGTGGCTCACAATCATCTGTAATAAGGTCTGGTGCCTTCTTCTGGCCTGCAGGCATACATGTAACCCCCGCTTGGCGGGTCAGCTATTCAGGGTCCTCTGAAGGGTTGCTAACCTGCAAGACATGGGCTGAAGAAGAGAAAGGAGACCAAGCAAGATTCTATTGTCAAGGTCTCCGTTTATTGGGGTGAAAGTTACAGCTTATATACCCCTTGAATGGGGTGGAGGTAGGGGTAGGCAGGAACTCTGCCGGGATAACTGAAGGTCATCGGCCAGCACTTGGTGTAAGCCGAAGCATGTGATTCATTAACATTGGAGTAAGGGGCGGGTTCTGTTAACAGATGTGATCCATTAGCATTGGTGTAAGGGGTGGGTTCTGTTAGTTAACAGAATGTTCTCAATATAGTTGGGATGAGGGGTGGGTTCTCCGTAAACATCCTTAGGGCAATGACCTCTGCTATCCCTGTAAGGACGATGGTCCCTGACAAATCTATCCTTAGGAAAATGGTCCCTGACACATACACACAGACAGAAAATTGTATACATAATAAATAAATAAATATTTAAAGAAAAGTTCGGGTTTAAAATGGAGTTTCTACCCCATTTTCTTTAGAGCTGGACTTGAATTTCGGGGGAGGGGGGGAAGGGTCTCTTTAACAAGGAACAAAGACAATGGAGGCATCCTGAGGCCCGGTCACCTCCTCTCCAGAAAAGGACTGTTACTGTCAAATCAGCGCCAGACTAAATCTATCCATCTTCTGACCTTTGTCTCACTGCGGATAAAAATTGTAAGGCCGCCAAAGGCCGGGGGTGGGGGTGGGGGACGAGGACAACGACAGGACAGGGGTGGGGAGGGTGTGGGGGTGCGGAGTGGGGGGGGGGGCGGAGAGGAAGGGACACCAAAGACCGAAGACCGGAAGACGCAAGGACACCTGAGAGGAAAGGGAAGAGCTTTTGTCTCCTTGGTTTGGTCACACTGTAGACAAATCCACCTCCTTCACCAATTACTCTAAATTACTCTCTTTAGGGTTTTTGTTTTGTTTTGTTTGTTTTTTAATGGAATAATAGGAAAGCAAGAAGGTGGGTCAGGTGATACTTAAGTGATCACTAACAGCTTCTGGCTCTGAGTTGCCCTTGCTTGTCCTTTGGCCACGGTCCCCAGCAGGACACCTTTGTCTCTGTGTGCAAAGGCTTAGCGCAGGCTGGTTTTTTTTTTTTTTTTTTGTTTGTTTGTTTGTTTGTTTTTTGGCGGGA
This sequence comes from Arvicola amphibius, assembly GCF_903992535.2. NCBI lineage: Eukaryota > Metazoa > Chordata > Mammalia > Rodentia > Cricetidae > Arvicola > Arvicola amphibius. The sequence goes on from NC_052053.1 coordinate 9,245,949, forward strand.
TACCAAGCCTTATCTGGAACCTGTAGCCAAAATGATGCCAGTCGGTACACAGCTTCTGACCCCCTGTCTCGATTTTCTCTGAGTAAAAAATAATCCTGTGAATGATTTTCCAAGGCGGAAGTGAGTCAGGCCCCTTGTCACGAGATTAACTCGATGATTAAGACGCTCCCTCTTCCCCGAGAATGTGTGTTTTTTTTTTTTTTGGTTTTGTTTTGTTTTCTTTTTTTGGTAGTGGGTGGGTGGGGTGGAGAAGCATTTTCACAATGCAAACATACCCGCTCCCACCCCAACCTCACTGCCTTCCCCTCCGTTTGCTAAACTTGTCTGGATGCGCTTGAGTTTCAGTAGCAGACACAATTTGGGTCCCTGCCAGGGGTCCCTTAGGCCTTGGCAAATCCTGCCTCACCACTTTGACGAATCTGTCCAGGCATGCCTGAACCCCAGCAGCAATTAGGTTTCCTTCCACTTCACAAAGAGAGGATGCAGAAAAGGAAGCTGAGGTCAAAGAACAGCAAGCGGAAGAACAGAGCCATCCAGTGGCCCTTTCTGTCCCGGCTCTTCTGTGTGAAATTTATTTGGACGCTTAATTTTAAGGCAAAGGTTGTCTTTTTTCCTTTGTTCCTCTCTGGTCTGGGTGTAGTGCTTTAGGGGCAGAGTTTTTAAGAATTATTATTTTATTTTTTAATAGTAAGAAATATCTCTAGCTGTTGGTGGTGGTACACGCCTTTAATTCCAGCACTCCGGGAACAGAGGCAGATGGATCTCTGTGAGTTCAAGGCCAGCCTGGTCTACAGACTAAGTTCCAGGACAGGCTCCATAAGCAACTGAGAAACCCTGTCTTGAAAAACAACAACAAATATTTGTGTGTGTGTGTGTGTGTGTGTGTGTGTAGTGTGTATAACTCAGGGCAGAGGTTAAAGCAAGAATACTTTTTCTCTATGCTTTCAATGAAGAACACTGTAAAAAAGAAAAAGCAGCTCAGGATTTTTAAATCTACGAAACAAGGTTTCTCTGTGTAACAGTCCTAGCTGTCCTGGAACTAGCTAGCCTCGAACTCACAGAGAGCCACCTGCCTCTGCCTCCCCAGCGTTGGAATTAAAAGCATGCACTACCACGTCCAGCTAACTATTCCCTATTCTTTTGAAGAGCATAGCTTTAATTTCTCTCTGCTCAGCTTTGCTCCCTCATTTGACCAGTCATCCTTGAGCTCTGGTCCCCTTTCTCAGGGGGCTCTAACTTCATCCTTACATCCCTTGGTTTGGCAAGTGTCCCCCACTGGACCTGATGACACTTTCCAACACAGAGATGACTGTTGTCTTCATCCCCTGAGAGACTTCTCTGAAATTACCCAAAAAAGCCGTTCTTGGTCTTTATAAAGAACTAGTTGCCACAAACTCCAGAATTCTCTGGAAACAGGCTTTCATGTCTTTTATATAGGGGGATAATAGTAGCACATAAAGACAGTCATAGGTTAAGCAAAACAAGGGGTGGGGTCCAGCATTGGAGTGGACCATTTTGATTTGCTACAGGTAAAATCATCTGCAAAAGGCCGACCAACCTCCTTTAAACCTTCCATAGTGTCCAGCAGGTGCCTCGGCTCTAACCCAGAGTGTGTTTACTCTAGATGCAGGTCCTGGCCACTAAATACCAATGCCAGAACCTTTCCCTGCTTAGGCTCCTGCAGGAAAATGCTTTCTCTCATGAGCAGAGGAGGTTCTGCTGTGGCCAGGGAGCATCTGGATCCTGCTGGCTGTTCTGTGCCCTCCTGTAAACTTATACACAGTGAATGTGTGTTTACTTCCATGAGTTTATGTGCACCGTGTGTGTACAAGAGCCCTCGAGGGCCAGAGGCATTGAACTCCCTGAAGTCAGAGTTACAGGCAGCTGTGAGCTTCCCCACGTGGGTGCTGGGAACTGGACTCAGGTTCCCTGCAAGAGCACTGAGTCTCTTAACCATTGAGCTGTTTCTCCCGTTCTCAGCTAGACAGGAAAGGGGAGCAGCAGCAGCCTGAATCTAAAGGGCAAGAACAGCTGTAGGGATACCAGGCAGTAGCCTGTGCTGCAGGGTTAACACACTCATTTAATTTCTTTGGAAAAAAAAATAATGAAACCGGTGAAAAGTATTTATGGAACCGGAGGAGAGCATATTTTGCTGGTTTTACTTTATGTTTGAAGTTTTGGGTATAGCTCTGCTCATAAATACTGAAATGCCTAGCATAAAGAACGCAGCCTGGGGCATACCCCATAAAACTTACAGTGCAATTAAATGAGCAATTTCAACTGGAAATAAAACGGGTGTGTTGACTGGAATATGAATTAAACTGCATGGGGCTCGGGCTTGCACTGGGCTCTGGAGAGGGACCTGCTGGTGTTGGTAGCACCTAATGTCGTCCCTACAGAGGTCAAAGCCAGTAAATAACAAAAGACAACCGTAGGAAGGTCAGGGTTTTCCACGCTATGGTTAATATAGTTTCCTGTCACATCTCCTGAAAAGATGCAGCAAAACTCCAGGTGATAGCCAAGGAGGAAACCCGGTGTTTTATTACATGGCAGGCAGGACAAACTTCTGTTTTGTGTCTGTAATGTAGAATTTTGGATCTTTTCTTCATATTCCATTTTCAGTTTTTGAGTGTTCTCCTTTGTAAAAAATCATGTGTGTGGTGTGGTGTGTGTGTGTGTGTGTGTGAAGGTAGATGGGAGGGGTAGGTAGGGGGGGTGGAGAGATGCTTCAGGGGTCGAGAGCATTTGCTTTCTTAGAAAGGATTGGAGTTTGGTTTCCAGTACCCACAAGAGTGACTAACACCTGACTGTTACCCATACACATGTGCATACCTCTTCACACACACACACACACACACACACACACACACACACACACACACACCAGTGCATTTACACAAAAGAAATAAAGATGATGCCTCACTGAGGGGAAACTCCACTCAGGAAAGGACATTAGCCTTGGCCTGGAAGGAGACGTTTGTGTAAGTTTGGCTGGCGGAGACACTGACGGAGAAACTGAGTTGTAAGTGTGGTCATCACCCAATACCCTCCAGCTCTCTATCCCTGGACGCAAACAACTGAATGTGGAAAATACTACAGATAGTTTAAAGAATGGGACCCGAGAGTGTGCAGAGCTTCTTGTTCGTTTGTTTTGTTTCTGCCGTTCATACAACTGTATTGGAAAGCCTTGAGAAAGGGGGGATTTAAAGGACTCAGGAGGATGTACGTCTGTGTAAGTTATATACAAAAAATGAGCCGTCTCATAGGACGGACTGCACCGTCCGTCAACAGGGCCTCCTGGAGCTAATTCCCTCCAGGTTCCTGGGGCAGGTGACCAGAAGAATGCGTTTTAATCTACGCCCACCCAAAATAAGACCCATCTTCTTTCTTTGAAGAATTAGAGTAAGGGCTTGGGGAGGAAAGCCTCATATCCTCCCCCACCTTGTGAAAGTCACAGTCAAGGTCAGAGAAAGCAGCTCCGCCCCATTGTGGTCCTAAGTACTCTTCCTCCCTAGGTCCAGGGAGGGAGGTGTAGGTGGGTGACTGCCTGTGAGTCTCATCAGCATCACCAGGACTTTAAAAGGTCAGCAGGGAGACTTTCTTTATAAAAATTATGTCATTGCTCTACCCGAGTTCACATCCTGTCACCAAAGTAACTAGACCACTGTGCGTTTTCTAGGTTTTAACCTCATGTATACTACACATATCAATCAAATTTTCCTGAAAAAACTCTTGTTTTCTTGGCAAGGGATATTTTGTTTTGTTTTTGTTTTTCCGAGACAGGGTTTCTCTCTGTAGCCCTGGAACTTGCACTACAGACCAGGCTGGCTTTGAACTCATAGAGATCGGCCTGCTTTCCCTCCTGAGTGCTGGGATTAAAGGCACGCCACCACTGTCCAGCGGCAAGGGATATTTTGAATTTTTTTTTTGCATTTGAACTTGTTCTCTCCAGAACCCCCTAAACCCTGCATGACTCAGTTTACATCGTGAACGCTATGCACAACTTCTTGCACATTTATTTAGGGGCTGCATCCTAAAATGAGCTTTGAGAGGGCTGCCTGGCTCCTCCCCCTAGCATGAGTCTAGAGGAGCGGTATTCTGCATGTTCACTAGTGAACAGGAAAAACTGAAGGCCCTGGGATGCATGTATTAAGAGAAAGCTGAGGTTACTCGGGAGAAAGACAGATGGTGTTCCTGCAACCCTGACATGGGAGACATTTTTGGTTTAGACCAAAGACATAATAATATGCTTATTTAAGTTAACAGAATATTATATAACTGGATTTTTTAAATTTAAATTTTATTTTTAAAATTTTATATGTATTATGAACTATTTGTGGTGTGGTGGGGCAGAGGCTTCCTTTCTGATTTATTATTTGGATAAGATTTAAAAAGCAATACTCATGCATTCTTTAAAGATTCATTTTTCTTTATTTTTTTAATGATTTTTTTTTAATTTTATGTACATTGGTGTTCTGTCTGCATGTATGTATGTCTGTGTGAAGGTGTCAGATCCCCTGGAGCTGGAATTACAGACAGCTGTGAGCTGCCATGTGGGTGCTGGGAATTGAACCTAGGTCCTTCAGAAGAGCAGTCAGTGCTCTTCACTGGGGAGCCTTCTCTCCAGCCCCTTTATTTCTTCAGAAGACAAAACACATACGAAACAGTTGTTTACACCGGGTGTCTGCCTCTTTGCTGCGGTTGTTAGGTCAGATATTTTTATGCTTTTCATCTGCTAACTACTGGCAGCTTCAAACAGTTTTATTAATTAACAAGCCAGATCGTCACATTTTTAGAGCTCTTGTGCCAGCTAGTGGCAGCGACGGAGAACTGCACAGTGGCGCTCGGATTCTGAGCTGCTGGACCACAACAGGCCTTTCTCCCATGTCCTCCTGTGGTTTTCTTCGTCAACAGAATGGGGTGTCGTTGCAGTTGGTCGATTATAGATGAATTTAGATAAGCCAGTAGTCCAGGGGCACAGAGAGGAAAGGCCAGACGAACGCTACCGCTTTCCCAAAGGGTTTGAGATCATTTATTTACTTAAATATCCCTGGCATTTCTGTCAGATTTTGCCAGAGTTTCGAGCCTTTTGTTTTTCATTTGTAGGTACGTTTGAATAGATGTCCGAGCCATGTGATAACTATGAGCCTCACCGCAGACAGCACCGAGGACAGAGCTCTAAGTGGAATTCTATGCTTGCTTCTAGGTAGCAAATATTTCTAGTGGGCTCAGGAATTCTGAGCGGAACGATTCTAGCAGAGCAGAAACCTCTTAGGATGGCGTTTGTATCTGATACCCTATATGGAAAAAATACTAAAGTTACATGTAAAGGACACTTTTTAGGCTAGACAAAGCACACGTCAGGGCGGAGCTCCGTCCGCTCTCAAATAGAGAAACACGTTATGATGGTTTTGGGGAAAATAGAAAATGAGGCACTATTTTTAGAACAAAGAATCCTTAGCAGGCGACTTCTTTATTTAATTAGTCAATATCTGAACAGACTGGGATTATAGAGGTTGCTAATAATAAATCCTGAAGCAGAGATGCCGCACTCCTTACATGGTAAGGAGAGCTCTTTAAGCTCTATCGCTGACTGCTAAAAATCAGTATTACTAATAATATACATGGGCTTTATTATGAAAGCAAGCTGGGGGTGATGAAGGACTTTCCTTTAGAAACGTCACTTGTAGATCTGTGTCAGTTATGGAGAACAAGGACCATCCAAGCTGGGGCTTCTTGGAATATTTTTGGAAGGTAAGTCTAGCTTTGGAGGTTTGAAGAGGAAGAATTGCCACGGTTTGACCTTGAAGCTTGACTGCTGTGTGTGCTGTTGGGAAATAACGTTTAGATATCTGATCGCAGAATAGACAGACGGTCATGGGGGAGATATTTTAACTGCTGCCGAATCTGAGCATTTGTATATGAAACTCATCTCATTTCCGCTAACCTAGCCCAAAATGTTGCCTTTCCCTTTTTGCATTTAATCTGTTAATCTTTGATGTGTAAGGACAATATTTTTAAAGTTTTCCCTTCTCTCTCTTCACCTTTTACCTCTTAAGATGGAAGCCAAGCTTATGTAATTGACTAAGTTTCAAATCATCCCTGAACGGAAGTGTCGTTGTGTTTTCAGAGAAAGAGAATTGATTATTTCAATAAGGCTATATTAATGACAAAGGATAAACTGAAAAGAGAAGTGAAAGACAGTTGAATTACCATAAAAATTTGAGAGTCACACCAAACCAAAATAACTTGCCCTCTTTGACATGAGCTTTGTAGAACATCTCTAGCATCTACTTTAGATGCTGAGTTTGTCATTAGGCCTATCTTTAAAACTGTTCAGTGGTTGCTTTAAAATATTTTGATGCTACTATAATCCTTATATAATTCCCCATATGCTGCCAAGCAAATGCTGCAAAATACCATTCCATCATAATTTGAAATTTGCTCATAAAGATTTTAAGATGATCATTACAGTGTTATTTCTTATTTTTGAAATTATGCAATCAGAAATTAATTGTATATCGTCAATTAACTCACTTAAAGGGAGGAAATCTGAATATATTCTTGAGTTAAAAAAAATACAACCCTCTTTAGAGATCAGCCCATGACTTTGACATAATGATAACCAGCAAATAACCAGTTCCCTCAATTCCAATCTTCCTTGCACGTAAGATGGTCTATAAAATTTTTATAAAAGAAATAAACAATTTTACTCGTGGCCCTGAATGTGACGACATAACGAGAAGCTTACGAATAAACCGACTTGCATGTTCCTCCTGGCGTTCACATCTGCAGGCGTGAGGCCCTACTAAAACGCAGACACACAGAGTTAAATATTTGTTTGGCTTCCAGATCCCAGGGCTGTGAAGCAGGCCTGTGTTCCCCCGCGCTGGGAGCAGGGAGCCCTCTGCAGAGCATCCCTTTAGGAGGCATTGGTGCAGGATGAGGGGGCGCAGCTGCCAGCCAAGCACTGCAGATGGTCCCCCTCATTAGCCTACAGCGCTCCACGCAGCCATCCGGAGGAGGCTTTGGATGGCACTCGGACAAGATGTTAAGCTAGCCTCCTGTTCAATGTCATTATGGTTTCTCCAGATCCTCTGCTCAGTGCCGCGCTGCCAGGCTCAGGCTAGGAGAGGTGACAGCTCCAGGCCGGTGTCCCCAGAGCCGACCCGGGAAACGTCCTAATTCTGGGCTAGCCTGAGCCATCCGAAAATGGAGGTTGGTTTTCAGCGGCCAGGCCCCACGTACCTACGTGCCTCGCCCCACTCCCCGACTCCGTGAGATATCTTGTCAATCTCGTTTCTCGTCTTCCTTGTCTACGCACTAATTTATTAACGTCATGGGATTTTAATTCTTTCTTTACCCTTTGTTTATGAACCAGCCTTGGAGTCAGGGCAGCCTGCCCGGGCACGGGAAATGTTAGTTAAATTTAGCAGTTGAAACAGCAGGGGGAGCTCATACCGTTTTACCGTCTGCAGTTTCTCAAGCTAGATTGGAATAATTACGATAGTTGTGGTCTTACAATTAGAACATAGATGCTTAAAATCTGTGTACATGCGTAGCATAGATGTGCAGGACACAGACGGTCACCATCCACTAAATGACAGGAGTTTTAAGTCACAGAGCATTTTTATTCTTTAAGTAACTTTATATACTTAAAGTTGCTACCCAGGGGAAAGGGAGATGTTTTTCTTGACAGGAAGTTTTCTCCCTTGTCTTTTAATACAATCAAAGGAGTATATTTATTGAGATCATCTAAATCCCCTATGCAATCTTTCTAACTTCTTGTCACCCCTAGCTATGACCAAAACCATTTTTATTTAGATTTATTTTATTTTATGTGCGTGAGTGTTCGTCTGCATGTCTGTGTTTTCGCCACGTTTATGCCTGGTGTTCCACATCAGGTCCCCTGGAATAGGAGTTAGGGATGTTTGTGAGCCACCGTGTGAGTACCAGGAACTGAACCTGGGTCCTCTGCAAGAACAATAATTTTGCTGGGCAGTGGTGCTACCTGCCTTTCTTTAATCCCAGCACTTGGGAGACAGAGGCAGGCAGATCTCTATGAGTTCGAGGCCAGGCTTGGTCTACCTACAGAGCTAGTTCCAGAACAGGCTCCAAAGCTACACAGAGAAACCCTGTTTCAAAAACAAACAAACAAACAAGCAAACAAGAATAGTAATTGTCGTTACTTGCTGAGTTGTGTCTCCAACCTCAGCTACCCCTGCCCTGCCTTCTTTCCTATAACAGAGAGATTGAAATGGATCACGTGGCGGCTTTCTTCTGATGGTGAAAGTGGGACCAGCCCCTCCTGCAATCTCTGTATTCTAACATGAGCCAGACTTCAGTTTCAAATTTTAAAGCTGGTAACATTTAAAGGTCAGTGGCCTTTATATTATGTTCCAATGTCTGATGAAGTTGTGGATCAGTAGCTCCATGCTACGGTAAGGTAATTCAGGATGCCTGAATTACTCTTTGTTTTGTAAACCATTTTAATGTACGTCGACGTGTACTTTTACAGATTGTGGCTCACTGTGGCTCCTCTGGAGGGGAAGGAACCCTGCCTGGAGTGATGCTTCAGGCCTAAAATCACGACTTGGTTTACAGTGGTATAAGAGTCACATCACTACGTGTTTCGTGGTAAGAAGCGCACACCTTTCATCCCAGCACTTGGGAGGCAGAGGCAGGCCGATCTCTGTGAGTTTGAGGTCAGCCCGACCTACTCTATGGCTGATCGGTGTTTCTGCAAGGAATTGAGGTTGTTTTATGGCTACTTTCAGGTACCCCGTGCTGTGGGACTACGGTTTATTCAATCATATGCTGGTAGGAAGCAGGGAATGAGTTAGAGTAACATCCACTTATATCGAGCACTGCCCAACAATGTCTGTCTTCCTTAAAAAGACTCATACTTTATGGATCCGAGGTACTGAATATTTCACTTGATGCAGAAAGAGAATATGCAAAACTAAAAGGTGAGCTAGCCTGGAGGTTTAGTTCAGCTGTAGAGAACTTGCCTAGCATGCAGCACAAGCTCTGCCTAGCTTCCAGCAGAGAGAGAGAGAGAGAGAGAGAGAGAGAGAGAGAGAGAGAGAGAGAGAGAGAGAGACAGAGACAGAGACAGACAGAGACAGACAGAGACAGACAGACAGAGAGAGAGAGACAGAGACAGAGAAGGGCAGGTTTAGTGACACATACCTACAAACTTAGGCGGCAGAGGCCGTAAGAACATGGAATTCCAGGACAGCTGGGCTACACAGTGAGATACTGTCTCAAGAGCAGAAGTAAAACAAATGAAGAAGGGGGTGCAGCGCATGGCGCCCGCCTGCTTTCTATGCGCTACCACACAGTTCACGAGCTTGGGGCAAGGGGCTGGAGGTTGAAACACACAAAGACTCACAGACAACACAGACAGAGAGACAGAGACACGGATCTCTAGTCACTGGTAAGAAGCCCTTTATTCAATAGCACCGCGGAGGCTCATATACCCAACACGGTCAGGTGGGCCAACAGGTGAAAACCTTATCCTCTGATCCTCAAGGCCAAGGCAACACGTGCTCGTGAAGCAGAGCTGGTAAACAACTTTGACACAGCTTTCAGTAACTCAAATCAGAAGGAAAGTAAAGATCTCTAGCAGGGAAGAGCAGCTGGAGGCCAGGACTCCAAATGGTCCCAACAAGGGGGTCCTAAATCAAAGATATTCAAAGACTTTTTTTTTTTAAATATTTATTTATGTATTATGTACACAATATTCTGTTTTGCATGTATGCCTGCAGGCCAGAAGAGGGCACCAGACCCCATTACAGATGGTTGTGAGCCACCATGTGGTTGCTGGGAATTGAACTCAGGACCTTTGGAAGAGCAAGCAATGCTCTTAACCACTGAGCCATCTCTCCAGCCCCTCAAAGACTTTTCATAGCACACAAAATTAAAAAAAAAATACGAAGAATGTTTAATTTATATCAACAAATCAAGAAGTCACGTGATAACCATTTTAAAAGTTCTGGAACATATTGGACTGGGGAGAAAGCCCAATAAGACAATCTTTTTCTTTTTCTTTTTGTGTTTGAGAGGGCCTTGTGGTGTAGCACAGGGTAGCCTTGAACTCATGATCTTCCTGCCTCAGCTTCCCAAGTACTAGAACTGCAGGTATATACCACCAAACCTGGCTGAGACAACCATTTTCTTCCGGACCATCTGACCGGTCCCCTGGGTGAGGTAGTATAGGCCTGTGTCCCGATCCTTGGTTAGCTTGGGCTACACAGTGAGTTCTAAACCACCTTGAATTAGTTCAGCAAGACCCTGTCTCAAAAGCACCTGCTCCACTCCCCCACCCTAAAATATGGAACAAATCCCCCTATCCAAAAGCATAACCACATGACACAGTGTAGGACTTTTGCCGTGCGATGTTCAAAAGCAACGAAACCAACACCCAGGTTTATCTGCTGAGTGACTCGGACCATGGAGGGGGCGTGGGCGTGGGCGTGGTCTTTCCTTCGGGGCTTCTCAACACCTCGGTCTTCCAGGTCTGTGCCCCCTTCCGCCAAACTTGGCGTAGATAGGTGGGGCTCTTTAGAGCCGGTGTTTGGCATTGTCACAATTTTTGCTTGGCTCAGGAAGGGCAGGTTGATTATCATTAAAGTGTTATTTATTTCTATTTTATTAAGCCCCTTTTACATTCATGTTACAGGTTAATTTATACTTTTATTTCATGCACTACTTGGCTTTACTGATTAATATGCCCCATGGCATTCCATAAAGTCAGGAGTGGAGGAAATGAGAGAGGTATCAATTTCTAACATTGCTATAAATTTCCCTTAATAAAACCAGCTCAATAGCATCACGGCAGTCGTACAATGGATGCTTCCAAATTGTTAACAAAGATGCAACTAAACAATTTTTCCTTCCTGAATTTAACGTGCCTATATTGCCTTTTCTTCGAAGTGTTGCAAAGAGACCATCTGCTGTGAGCGCTTCTCTTGAATGATAATCCGAGTTGGTGGTACACTACAGGCCGGCGCTCTCTGTGGGGCTCATTCCAAAACATCTTATCCCGACTCTAGGCTACAAACTGTACACATTCACCCAGGCCCACAGGCTCCCTGGGGGCGGGGAGACATTTCATTTATGGATGGGTTTTCATGAAGACTGGAATTCCACCGAAGGCGTCTGTTGTTTGTCCTTCTTTGGTGTTTTAACAGTCGGTCCCAGTAGTAGGGCTGCTGGGAGTCAGAATTATTTTCATCACGGAACCCACCGCTCTGACCCCTACTGTTCAATGAAGTAAGGTTAGAATTCGGATTTATAGGAGTGGATAAAGCCGAGGACATACTGCCACCCACTGAATTTTGGGTCACAAAATTTTTATGATTAAAGAATGTACTTCATGACCCAGTAACCAAATTCATCTATTGGAACGGAGCATTTATTCTGTGCTCTTCCTTTATAAGGGTCTAGCCTAGAGGTTCTCAACCTCCCTGGCGCTGTGGCTCTAACACAGTTCCTCATGTTGTGATGACCCCCACTGTAAAACTATTTTCGCTGCTATTTCAAAACTGTAATTCTGCTACTGTTATGAATCATAATGTAAATATCTTATATGTGATCCCAAAGGGGCCACAACTCACAGGTTGAGAACCACTGCATCCAGCCAGACCAGAACCCCACCCCTCCAAATGAGTTTATTTTCAGAAAGTCATTTTTTCTTTAATAGTGAACCTTAGCTTGAGGTTCTTGTCTGAGATTTCCAACAGTTCCTTTGAGTTCCTGCATTTAAGGATTGGAAGGAGATTTGACAGGGAGAAGAAAAAGGCAACAAAGAACACCTCAGAATTTCTCTTTACATGAGAGCATCAGGACTGTGCTCATTCAGGGGACAGTCCTTGATTAAGCTTCCTGCAGGCTGGGGTGGCCCCAGAGAGATATGGGCTCAGCTCTTGTCCTTTGAGTCACTTAATAGGATAGGGAAATTCACAAGCTATTCAGAAAATTATTTGGAGAGAGGAAATGTTTTTTTGCTTGTGGCCAAACTGGCAGGTGCCCGGACCCACAAGTTCAAGTCACTCTCGTCCCCTGCATGCGGTGGCTTCACCGTGTCATCTTAGCAGAGTGTAGGGTTTGGAGTTTCCATGTTGTTTGCCTATTGTTTGCCTAACATGATAGTTTGGACAGTTCATATTGGAAATACATGCCTGTTCATGCCAATGTATTTCTGCAGTTTCCAATAAATTCCTTTATTTTTATTTATTTATTTTTTAATAGATGAGTCCTGGGCTTGGGCACATTTTAATTAATTAATTTATTTATTTTTGGTTTTTCGAGACAGGGTTTCCCTGTAGTTTCTAGAGCCTGTCCTGGAACTAGCTCTTGTAGACCAGGCTGGCCTCGAACTCAGAGATCCGCCTGCCTCTGCCTCCCGAGTGCTGGGATTAAAGGCGTGCGCCACCACCGCCCAGCTTAATTTATTTATTTATGACATAGACAACATTCTGCTTCCATGTATCCCTATAGGCCAGAAGAGGGCACCAGATCTCGTTATAGATGTCTACGACACTCCATCATGTGGTTGCTGGGAACTGAACTCAGGACCTCTGGAAGAGCAGTCAGTGCTCTTAACCTCTGAGCCATCCTTCCAGCCCAACTCCCTCCCTCCCTCCCTCCCTCCCTCTTTCTCTCTCTCTCTCTCTCTCTCTCTCTCTCTCTCTCTCTCTCTCTCTCTCTTTCTTTCTTTCTTTCTTTTTCCAAGACAAGGCTTCTCTGTAGTTTTGGAGTCTATCCTGGAACTAGCTCTTGTAGACCAGGCTGGCCTCGAACTAACAGAGATTCACCTGCCTCTGCCTCCGAGTGCTGGAATTAAAGGCGTGCGCCACCACTGCCTGGTTTGCACTCTCTAATTTCAGGAGAGACTAAGGTCCCACCATTTCTGTTGTTTGTCCATCTTCTGCTCTTGAAAATGAAACCTTGAGGAAATGTTTTGCAAACAACTCCTCAAACCCAGCTTTAATTGTCTTCTAGAGGAGAAAACTGACATCCTCAATGCTCAGACTGCCAGTTCAAAAACAAAGCCATTGGCGTAGAGGTTCTGAGTCTCATCTTTGAAAGCTTGTTTTCAAAAGTGACGAACTGTTACTGGGGAGATCTTGTATCCCAAACCCAGAAAAAAGTAAGGCTTTTCTCTAAGGAAGCTGTGATTGCAAATATGGGGGCAACTTAATGGACCAATCCCAGTGGGCACTCGCCAGCAAAGGCTCTTGTTTCAATCAGAAGATTGACAGTGGGCACTCGCCAGCAAAGGCTCTTGTTTCAATCAGAAGATTGATTTGCTAGCTATTTTGGTAAAAGATCATAGAAGACTTGATCCAGGCTTATCCTTTTTCTCTTCTTCCAGACAGGATTTGATGTAGCTTAGGCTAGCCATAAACTTTTCCAGACAGGGTCTGATGTAGCCCAGAACAACCTTGGGCTGTCTATGTAGGTGAAGATGACCTTGAACTTCTGATCCTCCTACCTCCTCTCCTGGGTGCTAGAATTTCAGGCATGCACCATTATACTCAGCATATGCAATCTGAGGGATTTAACCCGAGGCTCACGAATGCTAGGCAGGCAGTCTGCCAACTGCATCCCCTGCCCTTATTTTGATATGTTTTGGTGAGTGTTATAGAATCTAGTTTATCATGTTTTGGGATGGATTTGACAGCTGTCAACACACAAATGATCTGAAAGCAAACATGTGCACCTCTATCAGTAGGCTAGAGAAAAGTTTGCAGTATAATCAAGTGAGGTTATTTTATTCATAAACAAATGAAAAATCAAGCTTGTGGGAAGAGGTAAGATGGTGACTTGAGACAGAAAACAGAGTTGTAGAGTGTAGCTCTCAGGAAAAGAAAATACACTGTTGGTCACCCCTCAGGACTTTGAATTGATGGCCAATGAAATTGCTTGGAATCACTCTCCTATACTCTTCCTTAATGTCAGTGCAAATAAACAAAGTGCGATTAAACAGGAAAAACAATGTTTCCATTTTAGATACATGTTTCAGAAGTATCAAAACTTTAGACACTTGCAAACTTGTATTAATTTTCTAAGCCATCTTTGTAATGCTTGCTGAGGTTACTTTGTATCACAACACACAGTTATGATAGCGTTTAGATGCGGCTCCTATAACAGATGAATAATGGATGCCGAAATCAAACAGAACTTATTTGGTAAGCCCTAGATTATATTGATGTGGTTGTAAATTTCAGATATTCCCAACCTCAATCCTGAGGAAAATGCATATTTTGGATGATCGCAGCTCAGCAAAACCTGTGCACGTGAGAGGAAGTATAGAATTTCCCTCTCTTGATTTTTTTTTAAACTACACTAAAGCCTTTCTAGTACCCTTTGAGGCTAGGACGTTATATTTTTTTCAAAGGGAAACATTGTTCTCTATAATATGACTTACACTGTCTTTTGTGACATTATTAATGCATTTCCTGTTAAAGGAAATGGCTTTTTTAAAAAGCATGGTAGTTTAAACTTCAAAATAAGCACTATTGACGTTTAAAATGTCTTATCTTAACCAATGCCATTCTGGGCATGAAGAATACAGTGTGGAAAATATTTGTCATCTGAATTCCATGTCATAACCTCCTTTTGAATGAAGTGACTCAGCCTATACTTGGGGGGACTGGAGTTGAGGAATTCAGCTTTGTAGATAACGAAGCCCTTCGTTTCCAGATGAGTGAAGGATATTGTGATTTTGTAAACAAAATATATATCATACCTATTATATAAACTATAGGTCAGGAAATAACTCCCAAAGATATTCACAAAGGCCATTCAAATGTCATTATAACATTTTATTTAAGAACTCAGTTTCACCGGGAGATGTTAGCACATGCCTTTAATCCCAACACTTGGGAGGCAGAGGCAGGTGTATTTCTGTGAGTTCGAGGTCAGCCTGGTCTAAATAGTGAGTTCCAGGACAGCCAGGGCTGTTACACAGAGAAACTCTGTCTCAAAAAATCCAACCCAACCCAACCCAACCAAACAACAACAACAACAACAAGAATTCAGCTTCTGACAGGAATGGTGGAGCACACCTATAATTCCAGCACTTGGGAGGCAGAGGTAGGCCAAGTTCTCTGAGTTCAAGGCTAGCCTGGTCTACAGAGGTAGCGCTAAGACAGCTGGAACTACAGAGAGGCCCTGTCTTGAAAAGTCCCTCCACCCCCCGCAAAGAATTTAGTCTCTTTTCATTTATATTTTTCTGTTTCCATTGCATTCTTCAAACCCACCACTTAAAACACAACAACAGTTTAGCTGGAAATTTATGCTCATAAACTAGAAATAGCAAACTTAGGTTTTTATGATGGTATAATTTTCACATCATATCTTTAAATCATATTCAACAACAAACATACTTTTAATAAAACCGCAGATAAACTACACTATGAAGATGCTAGCTTTTATTGAACAGAATATGTATTTTCATTGAACTTGTTCTAGCTCAGATTATTTAGCTATGAAAGAAGCAAGAGAGCTATATTGTCTTCCCTACTTCATACTCAATATAAGCATATCTTAGAATTTTTCCTTTGGGCGAAAATATAGTTACTAAGGTTTTTTTCTTAAAAACCAATATGACCTTTAGTTTTGAAAAGCATAAGGCATTATAGTGAACTGTGATTTTTTTTTTTTTTTTTTGAGGCAAGGCCTTGCTATGTAGCCTTGGCTAACCTGGAACTCACCATGTACACCAGGCTGGCCTCAGACTCACAGAGATCCACCTGCTGCTGCCTCTTGTGTGCTGGGATTAAAGGTGTGCACCACCAAGCCCAGCCTTAATTGTGATTTAATAATAACAGATGTTTGTTGAACACTTACTGTGATTTAATTCTTACTTCTGTGCATGTGTGGTATATGAGTAAGCGCGCGCGCGCGTGTGTGTGTGTGTGTGTGTGTGTGTGTGTGTGTGTGTAGGCCAGAGGTAAAGACTTTCTCTAATGTTCTCCATTTTATTTATTCTCTCTCTCTCTCTCTCTCTCTCTCTCTCTCTCTCTCTCTCTCTCTCTCTCTCTCTCTCTCTGAGACAGATCTCTCACAGAACTTGGACTTTGATGTTTGGACTAGACTGGCTGGTAGTGAACCCCTGGGATCTGTGTCTTTGCCTTCCAGCATTGGGGATAACAGGAGTACCCCTCTGTGCCTGGCTTCTTACATGGGTCCTGGGGATCAGAGTGAACAGGCACTTGCCCACTGAGCCATCTTATCCTTGTTGTGTATTTATTTTTGCTCATTCTCCCAGGACCTGGTTTGTGTTTAAGCCTATCCGTGGCTACACTAACCCAACTGTGCTCATTTGTACCATTCAGTTTTCCTTTCTCTTTTTAAAGATTTATTTACTAATTATGTATACAGTGTTCTGTCTGCATGTATCCCTGCAGGCCAAAAGAGGGCACCAGATCTTATCAGAGATGGTTGTGAGCCACCATGTGGTTGCTGTAAATTGAATTCAGGACCTCTGGAAGACCTGCCAGTGCTCTTAACCTCTGAACCACCTCTCTAGTGCCCTCAACCCCCCCAGTCTGGTTTTTCTTCTAGCTGCTTCCTACCTCAGAAGGCCTTACCCTCCAAACCCATATTGCCTGCCATCTTTAGGAAATCTGAAAATTTAAACAAGCCTTATTGTTCACACCACTGCTTCCAGTGGGGCAAGAAGGAGCGTGCCCTGAGTGGAGGGGAGGTCAAAGAGAATGGAGGCTGGCATGCAGACTCTGGGGGAGGGGTGCGTCCATGTCAGGACGAACCCTGTCTACGGTGTGAGGGAAGGACGGCAGAGGACCGGAGAGGAGGCTGTGTCTGGTTAGGAGGAATATTATAAAAGCTTGACACTAGGCTGGGCAGTGGTGAGGAGGGGGCTGCCAGGGCACAGAAGAAGACAAGGGAACCCAAGTTTCAAGGAGGAAGTTAGGCAACATTGGCAAACGATGCGGATAAAACCTGTTTCTTGACTTCGGTGTTAAAAAGTCCCTGGCGATTCTTGCTAGGGGAGTCCCTCGCGAGTGATTAACAAGGAAGCCAGAGGATGAGTGGAAACGGGGGTGGGGGTGGGGGGAGGAAGCTAAGGTGATGGTAGCCTGGGGTTTTTCTCCCTTTCTGTTTCCCAGGGTGAGTTCCTCCTCTGTTGTTGAGCCGATGGATGAAACCTGGCAGTAAGCAGTTTAAGCCTCGAGATGATCCCGTGACACGGGGTTAAGTGGACTCTATCTGACAGCTGAGCCCCTGAGGACTTGAGAGATTTACCCACCAGCTGGAGGTCCATGGCGAGTAAGTAGCTGGGCTTTAGGGAGAATCCAAGCCTGATGCCCGAACCCCTCCTCTCTTAGGACAGAGCCTGCCTGTCTGTCATCATAAAGCAGGTAAACTTTCACCAAAACACAAGTCAAGTACCAAACTGTCTCCCACACCCTGCATTTTGCAGTCAAATGCTCCACCCCTGAGCTATCTCCCCTCTTGATGCATTAGGAAGTGTCCATTGATGACTTTATTTTGTATTTTGATTATGAAATTCTCTGTTCAAATTTCTTTCTTTCTTTTTTTCAGTTCCAAGGAGCAAATCCAGGGCTTTGTACATGTTAGGAGAGCACCACACCACCAAGCTACACCAGGGTATGTCTTTCCCCCACCAAATACTATTGCGTTCACCAGCTTCCTGTCACGTCCATTTCGTGACTTAGGAACTTACAGACTGTTTTGAGGCTGCACAACTGTGAAGCCTCCCGCTTCTCTGAAAAGTCCTTTTCTGCATCTGAAACTCCCCGGAGCAGTTTTAAACATCTTCAAATATTTGAGAGTGCCAGGATTCCTGTCTCAGCTTGCATGTGAAGCTGGCGCGTGGATGCTGTAGGCCAAGCCTGAGGAGCTGCGGGAGTATTTCTCAACCGAAACGTCTAAAGAAGCCAGGTGAACTGAAAGCATAGAATGGGTTAACCCTGGACCCCCCACTTCCCCAGTTCTCCACTTCATTGCTGCAGTCTTAGCCAGATGAAGTCAGCAGGCACATTTTCCTACCTTGGTCCTTTGACTAGTGCTTTTTCCCCCTTCCTCTGTACAAATCTTTGGGCTGTAGTAACTTTATCCTTCGAGGAACAAAGTAGGAAGTATCCACAAACTCAAATAGTTTTTGCAACCATCTCAAGAGATTGGGTGGGGCATAAATTGGTAACAGACTTTTGGAAAGGGAGTCATTGAGATAGAACACAGCCAGCAATAAGATAAAGCGCAGCTTGCGCATAATCACGCCGTATAAGACAGACGAGTGCCGTATAATGGTTTGGCGGCTAACTCTGGGAGTCAGAAAGGTTGGGAGGGGATTTGGGGTCTGCTTCTCATTCCTTGCCTACCTCTCATGTTTAGCTTTCCTCACCTGTAGAGTGGGAGCAGCAGTCCTAGTGCTAAACCCATTTCTCTGTGGCTGCCGTGAGCATCCAGTATCTGCTGAGCAAAGGGCTGGATTTCTCTGAAGCTTGGTAAATGGATGTCATTGTTGGTAGAGTTTGTGCATCAGACGGGGTGCTGGATTATTTACACCATCCTGACAGAGCCGTCATCTATGTTATAGCTATGCATTCACCATTTAGGAAGCTTTTTTGGAGGCTGCTGATGCCAATCAAATAGAAGTCCTGTTTATGGGGATGAGAAAATTATAAATTATAGCAAAGCGATAATTTAAAGAGGTGAACTTGAAGCAGGGTGCACAGAGCCGTCTGGGGAGCTTCCCGGAAGCTGTCATCTGAATGAGATCTTATACAACTTGGTTAAGAAAAGCAAAGTTCTTCCATCCAGAAAAAATATATACACAAAGAATAGAGGGGGAAACAAGAAAGAACTAATTTTTTGGGATACAAATCAAATTGTTGGGGTGGCTTATGTGTTGCTGAGACGAACCCAGGGCTTCATGTATGCCAGCCAAATGACAATTACAACTCTACGGTTTTCTTCATAAATATAAAAGTAACATAGCACTTTGACATTTGCAAGATAGACACATATACACACATATAATGTATTTTTCTCTTATTAAAAATGGATTTTTTTCATACAATATATTCTAGTTGTGGTTTCCTTTCCCTCTATAACTTCTGAGTTCCACCCCTTCAATCCAGATCTGCCCTCCTTCTGCCTCTCGTTAGAAAACAAACAGGTTTCTAAGGGATAATAATAAAATAAAACAAAACAAAAAAAAAACTGGGATAGAGCAAAACAAACAGAAGGGAAAGAGCCCAATAAAAGGCATAAGAAACATAGGCACAGCGGCCACTCGCTTGTACCCTCAAGAATCCCACAGAAACACAAAACAGAAACACAAAACTGGAAGCCACAATATATACACTAAGCCGGTGGAAGTCAAACTAATAACAGTAACATAAAACAAAAGTCAAAATAAAAATTAAAAGTTAAAAAAAGCCCTGGCTCAGCTTTCTGAGCCGAGGAACCTCCAACGATGCCCTCGAGTTCGCTCTCTACCGCTGGCATGCAGCTTCCCTTAGGAGGGGTTTGTTTCTCCAGTGAGATGCCCTTGCAGAAAGCGAAATTGTCATTGCAAGTGGTTGTAAGTTGGAGAGAGCTTCTGGGTTAGGAATGGGGGCTGTATCCATTTGTCTTTTTTCTTTTTTTTTTTTTTTTGGTTTTTCGAGACAGGGTTTCTCTGCAGCTGTTTTAGAGCCTGGCCTGGTCCATTTGTCTTTCCAGCCCTAGCATCCCATCTGGTGTGGACCCGTGCGAACCCTGGGCGTGCTGCTTCAGGCTTTGAGAGTTCGCATGAGCAACAGTCCTGTTGTGGTTTTTTTTTTTTTTTTTTTTTTTTTTTTGGTTTTTCGAGACAGGGTTTCTCTGCAGCTTTTTTAGAGCCTGTCCTGGAACTAGCTCTTGTAGACCAGGCTGGCCTCGAACTCACAGAGATCCGCCTGCCTCTGCCTCCCGAGTGCTGGGATTAAAGGCGTGCGCCACCACCGCCCGGCCAGTCCTGTTGTGTTTAAAGGCTTTGCTTCTTTGGGGTCCTTCGTTCCCTCTGGCTCTAACACTCTTTCTGCCTCCTTTTCGAGTCCCAAAGAGAGGGATTTGATAGAGACATTCTGTTTAGGACTGGGTAAGATATTCATTCATTCATTCATTCGTTCGTTCGTTCGTTCGTTCGTTCGTTTGTTTGTTCGTTCATTCATTCATTCATTCATTCATTTATTTTAATTATTTTTTTTTTGGTTTTTCGAGACAGGGTTTCTCTGTAGCTTTGGAGTCTGTCCTGGAACTAGCTCTTGTAGACCAGGCTGGCTTCGAACTCACAGAGTTCTGTCTGCCTTTGCCTCCCGAGTGCTGGGATTAAAGGTGTATGCTACCACCCCCGGTTTATATTTATATTTATATATATTTTTTATTTTTTATATTTATATTTTTAAAAGGTATTCTTGAATCTTTTGTGAATTGACTCATTTGCTTGTTTGCCATTTTCTTTTAAATGTTTCTCCTTCCGCGCCGGAAGTATGAATAAAATGTATTTATTGGTAGGAGTTTGCAGTGTTTTATATAACCCATCATGTCCTGATGACGCCCCAGGCAGACAGTGTCCACTAGGTGGCGCGCACGGGCCTCAGCGGTAACTGTGGTGAGTTTTCTAAACCTGGCTGAGGAGCGCAGTGCCATCCCGGGTGAGGAAGCTTGCATAAGGCCAGCCCCAAATGCCTTAAGCCTGGGGTTCCTACAAGCTGTTGTGACTTCAGACAAGCTTCCAGCTGCAGTTTGCAGACTGCTCAACCTCAAATCACAGGCTGCAAAACCAGAAGCCCCGAAGCTGCTTAAAACAAAAATACTGATGTGGGTAATGTCGCAGCTGTTTAGGGGAAAGGGATAAAGACATTATTGAGGTATTAAAAGATAGAGGTGCTTCTGGTATTGGTTTTCATAACAAGTATAATTTTCTCTCATTTTGTAAGGTTGGGCACATCGTGAAATCGAGGCTAGATTCTGATGCAGATTTCATAGTGGGAGGTGAAGTCATTTTGCTTTCCTTTAGGATAGTGCCAGCCGATTCCCTTTATTTTCCAGATGAAATACCGAAGGCTTTGCCATGGTTTTATCCTTATTACTCTTCTAGAAAGGGACAGGTGTCTTCCTTTCAACCCGAAGCAGCAAGTAATGGCTTTGGCACCATTTCCCTGCCTCTTTCAAGTTTATGGAAACCCATTTCTCATTGTTAGGCTAAAGATGCAGATCAGAACGGATGAGCCTGATTCTTGTCACACGAAGGCTGCTTCTTAGGCGATTAGAAGGCAGCAACTGGGGTCTTGACGGAACGTGTGACCCATAACCATGGCAACGCAGTTACAGTTTTTGCACGCTGGCTCTGCAAAACCTATGGCGCTCGCCCTACAAAGCCCTGGGCTACCCCACTCGCGGGCATCTCTGCGCAGGAGCCGCCCCAAGACCGGTTCTACGCGTTTCTCAGAAGCTTGTCTGTGCTGGTTTGTCTGAGCCGGCACAGACAAGCAGGAGGCCTTTTTCCTGCAGTGTGGCCCAGGAGTTCCCATCAATGCAGAGGCTTGTCTTGGGCTCAAGGGTACCTGGCTTCTGTAATTACAGATCGATAGGCTCATTCTGATTTCGGTCAAAATAAGACTTAAAAATTTTTTAAAATTATTTTTGTGTATATGGATGTTTTTGCCCTCATGCATGTCTGTGTGCCACATCCTTGCACAAAATAAAATTTAAAAAGAAAGTAAAATTTATATTTCCTGTAGAGTAATAATAATAAAAGTACTCTTTGCCTGCTTTTCCTTGTACTCACTTGCCCGGGGTCCTCCAATATCCTCCTCTTACTATGGTGTTCAATGGATTTCTTAAGATTTTTTTCAAGGTTATAACCTTACTTCGGAAATATGGTGTGGTTCAACAAACACAGAAACGTAGTTAAGGGAGTATGGGAATAGTGGAGTAACGGCAGGGTGATCCTTTAAATACGGATTTTTCTAATGATTCTGATGAATTAAAAAAAGGGTTGGATGCATTTTTGGAAGGTGTTATGTCTACTATTCAGTTGGTTTGCTTATTTTTTTCAAAAGAGAGGAATTGATAAGCAGAAATAAGGAGCTTTTTCTACAAAAAACATTTAATTTTACTTATTAAAATGTGAAATTTCAAAACAGAACCAGGAGTCAGCCATATCTGATATGTTTGTTACTAGAAAAACATCTGGAAGTGGCAGGAAGGACGGCTGAGAAACGGTTAAGGCTGGAGAGCTAATCTCCAGATGTAATATATTTTTACCTCTGGGTGGCGCTGTTCAACTGCTTCTTGTCTTTATGTGCGTTTGAAAGCCCTTGCTTTCCCTTAGATGTATTCTTCAAAGAATCTGTTAAAGAGACACTTCCTCTACCCACACTAATCTCTAAATAACTTTTTGTCACATGAACGTAAATTCAACGTGGTTGTGATGTGCCTTTTAAATTACCAAAGATGACCAAATAATACTACGGATTGTTTATATGGGCAATTGGCCAAGTTAAAAACCCGATTACATATTGCTTGAAAAGAAATCGGTTTGCATTTTGGTAGGCATTTAACTCGAGAAGGCCGTTAACATATGAAAGTTTTAGTTTAAATTGGTTGTCACTTACAGACGCAATTTTAATCCCCTAAAGATATTTCAGTAGATGTCAGTTTATGAAAGGGAAGCTTAGGTACTGAGGAAATCTAACTAATCCCAAAATGTAACTTTCAAAACCTAGCATTAGTCACTAAGGCATTATTTTCACTTAAATTTGAAGCGGAATGCCGTCAATATTAAAAAAAACCAAAACCCCCAAATCCTACGAAACCTGTCTCTTTATCTTCAGACATCTTACTATAGGATTATTTTAATAAGTAGCAATTGTATTTATACCTATGCAAAATGCGTGGTAGGCAGTCCTTATATCTCTTATAAACAAGGTAGGGTGTTAATATTGTGTGCAAGAAAACACACGCACATGTCAGCTGGTTTTAAGATATGCCTAATTCTTTATTTGAAGCTCAGGGTCTGTCAGAAATACCAGATGAAGGGGTTACAATGCCAAAGTTAATTTTGTTTTGTCATATATAAAGTATTTAATCTAAAAATTATTGATTGATATCCTCCCTCTTTTAACTCTTTTAGGACTCAATATTTAAAGCAAAACTAATTTATCTAGGTGTTCTCCTGCACAAAATTAATTCTACCGGGACTGGTGAGGCCAAGCCTCATTACGGAACAGTTCCTTTGCTGAGGTAGCCTGAGCAGGGTGCTTGTTGGAATACCCTTTCAAAATTAGGCACGACAAAGAATTTAACCCTCAAGATGCTGGAGAACTGACCTTCAGTATTATACTTCTGGGCCATGTGATGGAGTCAGGGAACATTACAAAGACAGCCCATCTTCCCTGTGCAGGCAGGTACTGCCTCAGGCTCCAGTGAGACACCGTATCTATATATGAAGGAAGAAGCAGTCTTTGTGAGTCATGTGCCGGGGTGGCGTGTTTGTTAAAATGGTATCCCCTTCTCTAGTATGTATCACTGTATTATAGACCTCATTTTTTTTTAAAATTATGTGTTAGTGTGTTAGGCAGGGTGGCATATCCCTTTAGTGCCAGCGTTCGGAGGCAGAGGTAGGCAGATCTTTTTGATTCAGAGACCAGCCTGATCTACCTCGTGAATTCCAGGGCAGCCAGGGCTACACTGTGAGGCACTGTCTGTAAACGTTGTGTGTAAATAGTGAATTTCCCTCTTTGCCTGGGTGGCCAAATAGTTGCTCAGATTTGTTCAATTTCTGGTGGGATCCCTTGGTCACTGGAGACTTTGTGTTTCCTAAGAGCATAACATTACAGCTGCTAAGTCCTGGTTATTGGTTGCAGCTACCAAGGTAGCTAACTGTTGGTGTGTGTTCCCTCCCTCCTTGTACCTCCTTAGTACCTATGCAAAATATTATGGGGAAAATTTAAATGTCTTTCAGTGCTTGGGGGCTCAAACCAATGTGCTCTGTCAATGAGCTACACCTTCAGCCCCAAGTTTCAAGCTTTCTGTGGACTTTTTGGTCCTGAGTGTGGACCTCAAGACCACTGGAAACTCTCAGAGGCTAAGATACCCTCTTCGGCTCATCTCATGTACTGTTTTCAGGGAAGCAGTTTTCCTATTTAATGTGCCTCATTTCCATCTGGAATGTTACAAACTGGCACAATATATTTCCTTTTTGTAACTGTCAAGAAATAATTTTTTTCTTTAAAAAAGATTTATTTATTTTATGTGTATAAGTGTTTTGTCTGCATGTAGGTATGTGTACCACATGTGTGCTTGATGCCCGAAGAAGCCGGAAGTTGGATCCCTGGAACTAAATTCTGGACAGTTGTGAGCTGCCACGTGGGTCCCCTGTAAGAGCAGAAATTGTTCTTAACCACTGAACCATCTTTCCAGACCCAAGAAATATTTAGGTAGTGGCAGTGAAGGCCCAGTACTTTCCCAGAGCACAAGATGGCAGCCACCATAAGGATGATCTTTTACTCATCCACACTGCCAGGATTAAACCCGGGACCTTGGACACACAAGGTCCATAGTCTGACCACTGAGCCCCCCTTATGTTACAAAGACAGTTCAGTCTTTAGTAGGCTCTTGAGGTCTATGAGAACAAAGCAACGCGATCCCCAGCTCTGCCCCACACCGGGAACTGACAGGGTTTGTCAGGGACCAGCCGGTTTCTTCTCTCAGGGATGGTGTTGCAGTTATCCATGGAACCTGAGTTACATCCATTGGAACTGAAAGGCATTATCAGTTGCTGCATATTCCTGCTGTAACGCTAGCCTGAATTAATTATCCTGGGCTATCATTAAATCACAGAGATTACAGGGGCACTAGAGAAGAAAACCTCTCTGAGTCAAATAAAAATCAGAATTTAAGAAAAATTACCTTTACAGGTCTAATTTTGTTTTAAATCGAGAGAATGAAGTGGCTTACGGGAAGCTTTGTAAAACTCTGGCTATTGAATTTAATTTCTCTGTAAAACGCTTAGCTTTAATAGAAACTGCTGCTTGAGAAACCACATTCTCTGCCTCTAACATGGCCCATGTTTCTGTTTTAAATCCAGTATAAAGAGTATGTAAGCATCAAGGATTTTATTGCCCCCTGTATTCTTGTCAGCTCTGATACAGAAAGAAAGAATAAAGATTTATATCTTGTGGACATTTAATAGATGTTAATTTTTAATTGACAATTGAAATGTAATCTCCAAATAGATGCGGATGTTATTAGCTTCAATCATTTCACAATAAATAATCAGGGATAGGAAAGGATGCGAAGGGTTATGATTCCACGGTAGGAGCTGTGGCTGGCCCTGAGAGGGGAGCATTTTCAAGGTCATTTTCAGATCTAAATTTTTCTCTTGCAGATTCTACAACAATCCATCCTCAGTGAGGAACAACTCAAAGGGGTTGGATAAAAAGAAAGAAGAAAATTAAAAAAAAAAATAAGACTTTTTTTTTTTTTAGCTTTCATTTTACATTTTATTTCAGTTGGAAAATCCCCGCTGATTTTTTTTTTTTTCTTTTCAAATTTAATGCATCCTGGGAACATGCCGTTCAGGATTTTGGCATGGGAACTTCAAACGAAGTTGGTAAGGGAGGCAAAATGCGTAAGTGGAAACTTTGAGGAAGCTGGCAGCTGGGCCGGAAGTCAGTCTTTGGTTCGCTCCACCCCCTCTCATGTGAGTACAAAGCCGGAGCCGGCTCGTGAGTCAGAGCTCTGCTGGCCCAGAGATTCCCAGCATCTGTTTCCTCCACTATCACCCAGAGGACTCGGGTGCTAAATCACGGCGCAAAAATAGACTCAGAGCCCCAGCTTCAAACAGATGCGCCGTGGTGGGTGTGGAAGAGGACTCTTCTTAAATTCCTCATTAGCTGATTAATGGATATGTTATTTTTATGTTAGCCGGCCATACTGTTTACCTTGCCCGCCTGGACGTTAACAAGTTCTACTGACCTGAACGGAGCAAGTTCTTCAGTTCCATTGATACTAGAATCCGAACTTGAACTTTCCAGTTGTCTAAAGGCTGGTTGGTCTTTGACCAATAATTACAAAAGTATAAGTTTTACTTTAAACACCAGAAACTGTATATTTTAGCATACATTAAAAAAAAAAAAAACACCCACAAAAGAACACCTCACACTCTACCTGTTTTACCATGATGCCAACTGCCAAAAGCTGGTAGGATCTGTCTGTGTTTTGGGCAACACTAAGTTTTATGACTAGAATTGTTGACTCGATTTAAGATCTTTCGGAGTTTTATTTCACATACAGGAAAGTGTATTTCAGGCTTGGCTAGAATTGTTGTAACTTAATATTAAGTTATAGCTTCAGTTTTCCCACCAAAACAGCCTCTGTAATAGATGAGATTAGCAAGTGGGGATAAGTTCAGAGCGTTTAATGGAATTGATCTACTAAATTAGCATTGACAATTTTTAGTGGCTATCTTAAATATACATTATTATCACGAAGGGTTAGTCCAATTAAGCCTTTGCTTTTGCAAGCTGCCCAGCCTGACCTTGTTCGACTCAGTGTGCAGAAGGAGAGGGCTTCTGGGTTTATTTAAATTTGGTACTAAATCAATAGGTTTGGGGCATCCATCCACTTTTTTTTTTTGAAAGGCAGAGATGCTAAAGGCTGTTTGATGACGTATCAGTTACTATAGCAGTTATATATGGAGAATTAAAATACTGGCCCGAGAATGGAATAATATACCAGTTGATATATAAGAAG
Organism: Arvicola amphibius; assembly: GCF_903992535.2. NCBI lineage: Eukaryota > Metazoa > Chordata > Mammalia > Rodentia > Cricetidae > Arvicola > Arvicola amphibius. The sequence continues at coordinate 9,272,736 of NC_052053.1, forward strand.
AACCAAGAGCTGTGGCAACATTTCTTTGGCTGAATACAGTGCAGTAAGTGCTGAATGCATTTTGGAGCCAAAAGAATTATATTGGACTTAATATCAGATTTTATTTAGGACATTCTGAATTATTAAATAACCAGCTAATTAAAAAAAATTGGAAAGCTTTGCAAATATGAATGAAGAAATCAGCATGGGGGTTCCTAGAGATCTGTGTCTTACACATCCACAAAGAGTTTTATATTCCGCGGGTACCCACTGACTTCTTGTGACAAGTCGGGGTGTTGGGTTTTCCGTTCAGTTGGGCCCAGATCCTGAGGTTGTCTGATTATCATGAAGCTGTGGATCTTGGCCTTGGAAGCGGCTTAAGTGGCCAACTCCCAAGTTCACAGGGGTTTGTGTGCAGACCTTCCTCGGGACAGCTGAGGAGCTTGCTCATCTGCAGAAGCATTCAGGGAAATTTATTTTAGTTGTGCTTTGGTTTGTTTTTATTGCTGTTATCCATTACAGTATTTAATGGTCCATTTCCCTAGTCTGAATTCATAAGCCAGATATTTTTGGATTTTCTATATAAAAATATAACGTTGACCTTTTGGTAACTCCTGCCAGTGACTGAGACCCTTGGGAGATGGGGGCCAGAGGGATGGGAGTTCAAGGCCAGACACTTGCTACTTAGATATCAGGAGGCCAGATTGGGTTTTGTGAGACTTTGGAAAAAAAAAAAGAGTAAAAAAACCCAAAAAACAAAAATGAAGACTGTAACCGTATTTTCTCCAGCTCTCTTCAGAGAGAGCAGGGTAACTAACTTAGCCCTAGCTATCTCTTCTGGAAATGGAATGGTCTTGTTCCCATGTGTCAGGTCCCCAGGTTGGCTAGATTCTCCCTTGAACGTCCAGCCATATCCATCTTTAAGTTAGGAGCTCCTGGCCATGCTTTCATGCCTGGCATTTAAGAAAGAGGGGAGATGATATTATTTATTTTTCTTTTTTTAAAAAATGACTTCTTTGTTTTTATTTTACATACATTGGTGTCCTGTGTGAAGGTATCCGATCCCCTGGAACTGGAACTGCAGACAGTTGTGAGTCATCATGTGTGTGGCTGGAATCCAACAGGTCCTTTGGAAGAGCAGCAGATGTCTTTAACCATTGAGCCTTCTCTCTCACCCGGAGCTGGTTTTTGTACAGGGTAAAAGACAGAGATCTGTTTTCAAGAGTTTACCTTTCCAATATTGAGTCTCAACGGTGCTTTTCTCATTGTTCAATGATGCCCCTTTACTTCCCGGAATGAAAGTACATGATTCTTGTAGCACAGCCTTTGGATGTGGGTTCCTGTTGTCATAGTAACTAGAGCCTCTGAAAGTCGGACCTGTGCACATGTCCTTGTGCTTTTTAGATTCTAGCTGCATGCAGAGTATTTAGTGAATATATGAATCAATGAGCCTTAGTAACAGAGGGTGAGATCATAGCCTTTGTGTTTGATTCTTTTTCCCTCTGATTTTCCTGGGTAACTTGATTTAGCTAGTGATGGAAGAAATAAAGCAATTTCTTACTTTTCTAGATCACCCAGGTGTGAAGCATATTGCTACAGAGCTAAGCACCATACGGTTGAGACCCCCCTCTCTCTCCTCCCTCCCTTCTTTTCTGTGTGTGGTGTGCGCATGCGTGCCTGCGTGCCTGAATAGATGTGTGTGCGAGGTGTGCTTACCCGTGGATGCAAAAGGATGACATTCCTTTGTCTTCCTCAGTCTCTCTCCACTTTCGTTTTTGAGACAAGATCTCTCAGGGAACTTGGAGTTTGCCTTCTTGGCTAGGCTGGCTCCTCAGTGATCTCCCAGGTTCTGTTTGTCTTTGTCACCTCGCTCCCAGGACTGGCCTTACAGACACTGCCACCATACCTAGCTTTATACCAAGCTTTTATGTGGGTGCTAGAGATCTGACTCAGGTGCCCGTGCTTAGTGGCAAGCACTTTGCTCACTGAGCCAAATCCCCAGCTTGAAAACAGTTTCTTCCCTCATTTTTTCTCTCCCTTCCTCCTCTCTCTTTGAAACAGAATCTCACTATGTAGCCCTGGCTGACTGGAACTTGCTGTGTAGACCAGGCTGGCTTCAAATCCACAGAGAATGGCCTGCTTCCTCCTCCTAAGAGATCGACAGAATCATCTTTTTATGGGTGAAGCTCTTTCTGATGCACTATGCACTTTATTATGTAAAACATATGAATGCAAACACTTAGAAGACATAAACAACCTACTCAGTAATTCTACTACCTAAAAATGGATGCTATGATTTTGATGTATGTCCTTCCAACCTTTCTTTTCTATGTGTAAGTAACTATACATTTGAAATAGTATTTTTTACCATAGATTTTTATTGATTTTATTTTTATTGATAAAAGTTACTATGGATAACAATAACTGATTTTCCTCATAAGCAACTTTACATAACAACAGATTTATACCCAATAATGTTGGTGATTATATAGTACTCTCATATGGAAATATGCCATAACTTATTTACTCTATCCCTTCCTTATTGGATATTTTTATCTACTTCACACATTACAAGAGATGTTGTAATGAGTACTGAGACTAACTCAACATTGGGACTACCTACGGAAAAGTTTTAAATATCCTCCTTTAAGCCATCAAGGTGAGGTCAGCCTATGGTCCTTTCTCCTTCCATCCTGAAGTTAGGAAGTCTATTTTAATTTCTTCACTGTGTGAGACAGCTCAAAACTTAAAGAACTATTGTTAAATAAGGGCATGCCGTTCTGATTGATGATAATGGAATTACTTTCTGTCTCAGATTGATTCTAGACTACTTGTTTGGCCTCATTTGGTCTTTAGTGGCATGAAAAATGGACTTCTTTATTAGATTTGCTCCTATAAAAGGAAGAAAGGGGATTCTGAAGGCCCACATTTCCTGGAGGAAGTTGGTACCTGGCTGTATCTTTGTGTAGTTTTGTAACATGGTGTCTGGGAGGGAGAATGGTCTCTGTGATCAGCCTTGCACCGTTTTTGCAAATGAGGACAGAACTCATCACTCTTCTCAAGGTGCAGTGAGAGGAACAGCTCCTGCGAGCAGCAGCAACACCATCCCAAACGGCTGTGAGGGGAAAGCCACAGCAGCGCCTTCAGCCGGAACAGGCGTTGTGCGCATGCGTGGGTGCGTGTGCGTGCGTGTGCCTGAGCGCGTACATGCGTGTGCGCACATGCACCTGTGTGCGCGTACATATACAAGCGTGTATGCATGTGTCAAGGTGCAGAGCTGCTGGTTAAAGGGCACACAGTGCCAGGGAAACTTTGGTTTCTCCTGACGAATGGTTTTTGCTTGTGCTCCAGCTGCGGCAGGACACTAGAAGCCATTCGTGGGCATGTTTTCTGGATCTGCACAGACGTGAGGAGGAGAATGCCCCGTGGAGAGTGCTGGGCGTGGAATGGGAAGGCTTGGAACTCTAGAGCCTCTTGAGTTGCTACACTGGGTAGGTAACATCTTTTCTGGCCTCCAGCTCCTAATTTATGAAGAAACATGTTCGCCAAAGTTTGCTAAGCAGCAAGTTCTTTCCGGGTGTGTTCCCCGCCTGTCTCTCTATATGTGCATACTATTTCATTTGAGCCTCACGAAATGGACTGTGCCCTTGTTATCCTACTTTATAAACGAGAACTCTCTGATCCAGGAGGTAGTCGGTCTGCGTCATCCATTTCACAGAAGAGAAGTTGATGGGAACAGGGTTTGCAGTCTTTTCACCTCGCCCAGAGTGTGGTCTCCAGCCACAACGCCTGTTGGTGGCCTTCTCCTAAAGAGGCGGGCAGGATTCCCACAGTCCCTTCTCCCCACACTCACAGGGCACTCTTAATTCTGACAAGAACTTCCGTGAAGGTGAGAGACAGCGGCATCTGTGGAGGTTTGCAAATAGTCCAAATGGCCAGGCAGTCCTCCCTTTTAGTCTCTTAGACGTAGGTGCGTCCCATTCAGTCTCCTGCTTTTGTGGTGGTTCTCCATAGTTCTGTACCTTACTGCTAGGTAGATCTCAGGCAGGTCAGATGCCCACCATGGTCAAAACTCCTCAATGAAAATTACACTTATCACTCGACTTAGGGTTTCTGTTGCTGAAATAAAACACCGCAATCCAAAGCAACTTTGGGAGGCAAGGGCTTGTTTCCCTCCACAGGCTGTAGTCTGTCAGTGGGGGAGATCAGGGCAGGACTCAAACACAGCAGGAATCTGGAGGCAGGGACCGAGGCAGAGGCCAAGAAGGCGGCTGCTTACTGGTTTGCTCCCTATGGCTTGCTCAGCCTGCTTATGTATACTATTCAGGGATTGCACCACCAATGGTGAGCTGGTTGCTGGGGATTGAACCTGGGTCTTCTGGAAGAGCAACTAGTACTCTTAATGGTTGCGCCATCTCTCCATCCGATGTTAGCCCCTTTTGAACGTCATCTACTTTGCTGAATTTCAATAGAAGGATGGTGTTTCTGGTCAGGATCGGAAGCTGTTCTGAGGCATAAGGATGCATATTGGGAACTGATGAGAAAAAGAAGAGCTGTGTAGAATAAATCATTGTTAATTAGAGATTGTGGGATTTGCAATTGGGAACCGGAGCATAAAGAAAGAGATCGTTATTTTTGTTTGAAATAAATCAATGCCATTAATTGAGATCTGGTCCTATACAAAAGCAGAGGGAAATTGGGAGATTGCTATTTCCTTTTGTCAAGTAACACCAAATAATAATTAAGTTTGGTTGATTAGAATTTTCCTCCTATTAACTTGCCAGGAAAGAGAAGTGAGAGTTGCCCTCATTGGGATGTCTTAGAATTAAAAAAAAAATCAATAAAATTTCATCATGGCTTTAGTTACTTTAAAAACCATTGTTTTAGCAGAAATAAATCTACCCAAACACCCTGACTGTGAACACAGAGGCTTTAGTATAGTGTAACTGCCTGGGACTCTGTGCTCCGGCAGCCGAGTGCAGGATTTTGGAGTTCTTGGTCCCAGGGTTCTGTGAAAGAATGATGTGCAAACTTGTTGCTTCAGAGGGGCAAGGCGGGGGGTGGGGGTGATCCCTGGATAACCACTGAAGTGTGAAATGTGGAGGACCCTTGAGCCTTTGGCCAAAGAGTTGAGGTAACCTTAGCTCTTGGGGAAAAAAAAGGCATAGTGGGTGTTTGGGGACCTACAGAGCTGACAGGATTGCTGGTATTGGATTTGAATTTATCTACCTTGGAAGATGGACCTGTAGCTGAGCAGGAGTCAGCAATGACTCCTGAGAGCCAGTGTATTGTAGGGAAGAACACAGGACAGGAACCTGGCAGGCTCAAGTCCTTTCATCCGTGCTGTGGTCCAGCTGTGTGGTGTGGATGAATCGCTTACCCTGCCTATACGCAGTTTCCTCTTATATATAACACAGAATGTGTTGGGGACCCTGGAACAATGGTCTTAGAGGTCGTCCCCAGGATGGGGCATCCTGTTCTCAGGTAGCATAGCTCCTCAGGGCAGAGAGTTTTGTTGGTATGGATGAAGACAGCGTTAGTGGGTTAAAGGACATTGTGTTGAGGTTTCTACCTTGTGTCAGGGAAGATCTGTGTTCCAGCTGTACCTGCTCACAGCAAGCCCGTTTATCTTTTAGATTTCAATTGAAAGAAATGCGATCAGTCAATCAATATTTGAGGCATTTGGGTTTCTTTGGCTCTTGATCTGATATTTGGACTATGAAGAAACAAAGTTACATTAACAGCATCACCAAGAATCTATAAGTAAACTCACTGAGATTCAATTTTTTGAAATATGATCCCTTGTACCCTTCCTTCGTCTTTTCACCATTAGAATTAAGGTGTTTTAAAAGCCCAGAAAACAGGACTTTTCCAGTGACACTAAGAGGAACTCATTAGCCTTTAAAAAGCCTATGTAGTGCCTGGGAGTCCACAGAAGGAATCGTTCTTTATTTGAGGAATCCAGAAAACAATGTTTTCTTCTCTGGACCATGTCAAAATGACAGCTAACACTGATGTGTGAGTTAGCGTTTGGAAAAGCTGTTTGCAAAGAGTTTTGGCTCTGCCGCAAGTTCTTCTGAATCCAGCTCCACACACTGGTGGAGGGAGGGCTGATGTCCTCTGTCTAGACCTCTCGGCATTCCGTCATTCCGTCAGGGTATCCGTTCTGCCATCAGGGCATGAGCCACCAGCCAGGCCTATTGGTGTTTCAGGTCACTGGCTAGAGGGACCTGCTGCGCAACTTGAATGAGCTCTTACTGGCTGAGAAGGGATTTGTTTGCCTTCCCTGTCAAGGGCCAGAGAGTGGATGTTTTTGGCTCGGCTTTTCCACTGTGTGGGTCTCCATTGCTGGGAATCTGTTCTTCAGCAGCTGAGTTCTTGGCCCCAGAGCTCTATAAAAGAATGATGTGCATAATTGTTGTTACAGAGGGAAGAGGCTGGGGTGTGTGTGTGGGGAAGTGAGCAGCTATTACCTCTCCTACAGATACATACTAATATGTATTTTAATAATAATGACTTTCCTATAAGTCTTTTATGTGTCACAAAATAGTATTTATTTTGACTCCCCTCACAACCATTACAAAATGGAGATCTGGGTGTGGTAGGATACCCGGTAATCCCGGCACTTGGGAGGCTGAGATAGAGCAATCAAGAGCAGGGGGATAGCCTGATCTACATAGAGCAAGACCCTGGCTCAAAAGCAAAAAAGAAAAGAAAAAGTTAGCTTGTAGACTTTATAATGCTGGGTCCTAGTTTAGGGAATCGACATGATAGGGACATATTTGGAGAGCACAAATAATTCCTGGTAAATGTTTGTCTCCCTGAATCCATGACTTCAGATTGTCCATTCTTCTCATGGTTAAGAGTGGCCACATGGCTTGGTGTCAGCCAGTACCATGTGTGTGGGAGAGATACAGTATTGTCCCCGGGCCTGCATGACCCTCATTCTTTCTCAGGAGATGGTGGGGTCCTAAGATGGAATGAGTCTGGTTCTTGGGGTTTTCTCAGTGTTGAGCTCCTGAGATGTTTGGCATCCTTTGTCTGACTACTGTACCAAAGTAGACGCGCAAAGATTCAAGCTCGGTTGGAGTTGGTTTTTACCCTGTTTTGTTGTCTCTGTCTCACACCTACGTGGAAGTTCCTCACCTGGGTGCATTTTTGTGATGGAATTGACGATGGCCGTTTGTGTCATGGAGGGATAGTACAAGAAACAAGAACAGATGCTTCCTCCATAGACAGGAGGGAGCTGTCCCCATCTGAGCTACCTAAGTGTCTTTTCCTGAACTCAGGGTCAGGAAAAGCTTATCTTCCAATGAGGAACTTGCATATTTTCTTGTAAACAAAGAGAATATTGTTAAATGTGCTCAATTGTGTGCCCTTTTCCCTTTTCTCCCTGGTTGCCAAGAAGCTCAGAGCCAGTGCTTTGGCTCCGCACTGGGAACTACCTGTGGCCTACATCCCTGAGGTTGTGGTTTCTTCCTGAGTTTGACCCTCTGTTCTGTTGTGTGTTCCCTGTCCCTGATTTGCAAAATGTGTGTTCTTTAATTTTATTGCTTGTTTTCTTCCATGCTTCCTTAGATCTTCTGTGGGAACAAGCTTGGGTAAATAAAGAAATTTTTGATTATTAATAGAATACACCAAAAGCCTCCTTTTAATCACCAATTCAGTGGTCTGGCAAGTAGAGTTTCCTATGTATTTCACAGGCTCTCTCCTTAGCTCCCATGTCGCACAGTTTGGTAGGGGAATGGCTTTGTAATTATGTGAGTTGAAGGCCTTCACACTTTCCCAGTCTCTTTCAAAGACAATGCCATTTTAGGAAAGGTTCTTATTGTTTGCCATATAAAATTTATAGATGAATTTAACTGATACCAGAGGCTAGAGGGATATTTGTAATGTTTCAAAATGGCAAAGAACTAATGGAAAGACTGTCAAAGGACCTAAAAACCAACAAGAAAAAGGTAAATCCGATAAACCAGTGATAAAAGATATAAATATACAAATAACATTTTTTTTTTGAGACATAGTCTTACTAGGTAGCCCTGGTGGTCCTGTAACTCCCTATGGACACCAGGCCTTGAACTCACAGAAATCCACCTGCCTCTGCCTCCTGAGTGCTGGGATCAGAGGTGTGCGCCACCATACTTGGTGGCTTATTTTTCTTAAAGTAAGGTTATACTAAAAAAAAAAAATCCACATATATGTGTATAGATGTGAAATTTATCTGCAATCAGAGAGCAAACACAAACATGAAATTTTTTTACACTTGCTCAGTTGACAAAAGTTAATAGGTGAACGCTAAACATTGTCAAATAAGCAAGAGGAAGCTGATGTTGTTGTGTCTGTCTGGAAATCAAACTGTCATTATTTAGATAAAGTAGGTGAGTGCCTTAGGCCCTTTCTCAGTCATGTGTTAATACGTAGTCACTAAACACTGTCAAGGAAATAAGCAAGAGGAACCATGCTGGCTTTCTGTCATGCCTCACCCACGTCTTTCGGGAGATGGGGTAACAATGGTTTTTATTTTAGAGGGTTGTGATGAGAATTAAACAAATCAATATATTCAATGTACTCAGAATGGTGCTTGTTACACAGCAAATACTTCATACGTATCCATCAGGTAAACAAGGCTGTCTCACAAGCATTTGAGTATCTGACACTGACAAGCATGGCGCTGAATCTGGGAGTTCATCTCAGAGCCTTGCAGTTCTCATCCAGTTCTGGATCCAGCTTTTAAGATCTGACTCAACGCTTCACTGCTTGTGCCCAAGCCCCATCTATTGCTTCCTTTCTTTCTAAGACACTTGGACTCCTGAAAGGTTGGGGATCTGTGTATTGGTATCTGATGCTCTTCTCCAGTCTAGACCATCTTCTCAATGTTAAATGCAAACCCGGATTTCTGCCCTTGGCTGCTGCACTCGTTCGACTGGGGTGGTTTTACTTACCACCTCTTCCCCACTGCTGTGATGCTGTCCCAACTCAACAGGTCTTCCCGAAGATCCCATCTTTGCTAGTCTTAAGTAATAGTAAAATGGCCTTCTCCAGAGGTCCAAGTCAGAAGCCGGAGTCATCCTTGATTCCTTTCCACACTCCCTCCAATCTAATCTACTGGCGTCCAAAAGATCTTTCATTGGTCTCTTCTGCTATCACTCATTTTACCTTCCCCTTCTTAGGCATGACCCGTGCAGTAGCTCCCCAGCCTGCCTCCCTGTTTGTGCCCCTGTGTTTTATTTGCTGTGTGCAACTGGAAGGGCATATACAATTGCAGGCTAGGTCCTGTCTGATCTCTGCTCGAACTCTTGCTGACCTTTAATTGCACTCAGAATTAGTGCTACTAAACCATGATTTAATTTATAAGGGCAAGTTTTGAAATAAGTGTTTTCTAACCTTTGAGTCAACCTTAAGAACATTTTGCTATGGAATTTTCAAAACCAAAAGGGCACAATCGCAATACTTCACTATTTAATTTTCTTCTTGGTTACTAGATATTTTACTGCTAAAATCAGTTCGAGGGGGCTGGAGAGCTGGCTCAGCAGTTAAGAGCACTTGTTGCTCTTGCAGAGGACCCGGGTTTAATTCCCAGCACCCACATGGTGGCTTTCAGCCATCCAGAACTCGTGTCAGGAAATGTGATGCCTTCTTCTGACCTCGATGGGCATCAAGCATGCGTGGGGTACACAGACACACAAGCAGGCAAAAACACATAAAAAGAATAAATGTAATATCCTTTCTTTGGCAGACCAAATGCTACCCATTGCTCAGAATCCAGGGCAATTTTTCTTCTCCAGGAAGAGTATTCTAACTTTCCTAGTATGGATTAAATAAGGACCTTCCTTTGTTTTGCAATGACCTTTGTGTCTTTCAATTATAGCATTTATGGTGAGCCTTACTAAGCCTGTTTCATTCACTTTTGAATTTCAGGTCTCAGCGTAATGTCCAGAATATAGCGAGATAGTTTAGAAGTAAGCTTGTTGAATGAATGCCTGAGCTTCCCACTCCCAGTTGTTTTCTCTTGGTCACTGGACTTAGGTAGCAGTTTTCAATGCTAAGTGCAGGACTTAAGAAACACCTGGATCATGCCCCAGGTCAGTTCAGTTGGACTCTGCTGGGGGTGAGGCCCAGCATTTTTGTTCCAAAAGCTCCCCAGTGGTTCGCATAAACAGCCAGGTGGAGAACAAACAGGTTAGCTCCCCAGCGTCGCGCCTGAGCCCATGGCAGACTAGAGACAAGAGACGGGGTGCCTGCCTTTTGTCTTTAAAGCTCAGGCAGAGAAACAAAAGAAGCATGAGGGAAAACTGATGCCCTTTGCAGGTATTTTGAAAGCAGATATATGAAATAACCATACTGGGATTGAGGGTGTCACAGAATCCAATGATCAGTGTAAGGGGATGCCACAAAGTTGGGAAGGACTCTTTCTAAAATGGTGTTTTAATGACTGTCAGTTAGCACAGCTGTCCAGGCTAGTCTACTTTGGCTGCTTTTATTCATATATCATTTGCTTTGTGTACTGGCAAGCAGCGTTTAAGACTTTCAACAAATGACTCCTCTTTCTCATACTTTAATATGCTAATCGGAAGCCATCCTAGGAGTTCCGATATACAGCAACAATAATACAAAGTTAATTATGAAGACAGAGGGTTGACTGTTAGTGGCTCTCCACTATGCCAGGTGTGAGCACATCTGCATACCGTATGTTACTGCTCCTCAAGGGTTAATGTTGTCTACTCTGGGTCGCTGTGCTAGACTCTGGGGACACAGAAGCTGCACCAAAGTCCTCCTTGCCAAAATTCATTTTCTTGTATGTGAGCAGCTAGGCTATGTGACCATACGGTTCACTCCAGCCAGAACTGGAGGGCGGAGTGTCTGCGAATGAGCCATGGGAAGCTCATTACAGAGATCTTGGAATGATGGTCCCCAAGGCAAGACAAACCTAGAACAGTCCTGAAAGGACAGCTTGGGGCACTTGGGGCCGTGATGTGTATGTACTATGCAATCCAAGGCTCATCAAAAGGCAAAAATCCAAAGAAGCAGTCAATGGTATGACAAAAGGGGCCTAACTCTGAAACACCAGGAAACACCTGCTTTTATGACTTGAAGGAACAATATTGGTTGTGCCAGTGGGAAAAGACAATGTTGCTTATGGTTGGTGTACAGTTCCGAGACAAGCCTCAGAGGTCAGTGAGATGGTTTAATGGGTAAGAGCCCTTGCTTAGGAATCCTAATGATCTGCGTTCAATGCCTGCACCTTGCATAAAGAGTCCAGATGTTGTGGCATGCATCTGTAATCCCAGCGCTCCTCCAGCGAGTTGGGAAGCAGAGACCAGAGAATCATCTGGAAGCTCTTGAGTCAGTTAACCTGAGTACAAAGTGCAGAAGAAACAAGAGAGACCCTGCCCCACAAGGTGGAAGGAAGAACCAACTCCTGGAAGTTGTTCACTGGCCTCTCTGCGTGCATGCACGTACACACCATGCATGTACACACACACACGGGCGCATACACACACACATGCACACACACACATACACATACGCACATACACACGTACACACATTAATAAAAACCAAATAAAATGACTTCTGCTCTCAGCAGCTGAGAAAGGTTTACTGCTTGCATGCCACTTGCGCTGACCGTAGATTGCTGTGTAGGTGGGCGGCAAATTCTGTTTTGAGTCTCTTTCTGAGGGGTGGAGGCTTCGGCATCTTTAGGCCTCATCAGTCAGGAAGAGAAGAATGGAACCAGCTACTGCCAACAGACACTCTGCCTGGAAGCAAGGTGCTTCCTGTCTCTTCTCTGTTTATTGGTTAGAAATAATTCCACGCTGTGCCCCCATTCCACAAGATGGGGCCTTATGACCTCTTTGTACCTTGAAATGATGAACAGCTAAATATTGGGAAATACTACCAATGTCTACCATAGGCAGCCTTGGCAGCTCGACCTATGTGTATTGGAAATAAAAATATTGTTTTTTTCTTCAGGCATGAATTTAAAAACATGACTTCATTATTATTGGCTCTTACTGTATTTTAATATGTGGGGGATTTGCTCCCAATTAGATTTTTATTTAAAAGTAGTAGCGAGATTGGTCTTTATCAATATTAAAGCTATTATTTTGAAGCCTTGCAATTGATTTCCAAGGCTGTTATACAAGGCGGCATAGATATGAATTCCAAATACCAACCAGTATGATGATTACATAATAAAAATAATTTTGTTTGGATAGATGTGGTCATATGGAAGACCCCAAAATTCTAACAGCGGCTTTTACATGGGCGTTAGTGAACCCCGGGAACAGGCTCACTATGTGAACCTATGGGATGAATGTAGACAATGCTACCACACTTTGCAAGTAGGCTGGATTGATATTTAAACAGACCGCCTTCAAAAGTCTCCCACACCCTTCCACTCTCTTTTCTCCTTGCTCAGGAAGACAGGTAGGAGCCGGCAGACACTGAGGACATCGTGGTAACTGCTGTGTTTCTTGTCTCTCCTTGGTTGATGCTTCAGGTGTTCAGAGAACCAATCCGTTTCTTAGCTGCGCCCTCGGGAGATGAATTAGGGGAGAGCTTACTCTCTGTCCTCTTGAATATGATAGTCCCGAGCTACAGACAGCTCTTGAGAGCTTGAAATGTGACTCCGGCTATTGAGAAACTGAAAACTTGCCCAATTTCATAAATTCCAACACCCACATGAATCCAGGTGATAGACAGAGGGAGGTTGTTCTCAATGCCTTCTCGGTGAACAACTTTCTATACGTTTTAGCTCTTTTCCCTCCCACGCAAGGGTTAAAGATCTCTTAGGTCAGCTGGGTGGGTGTAGGGGTGGATCTGGGCAGAATCTTTCAGCTGGTAGGCTCTCCTGGTCTTCTGTCATGAACTATGGGATTGAAGATATCAAGTGATGCCCCCCCCCCCCCACAAAGTTTGCAAACATTAGATTTGAGGACTGTTGCAGGATCTCAGGCCTGCTTTCTTTGAAAGGGAGAGTGTTACTTTGGGCAGGAGGAAAAAAAAATAAAAGAAAGAGGCGAAAGGCCTAGTGTAGTAACCTTTAATGTGGCGTCAGCATCCTCCTCCCTGTGATATATTTGGATATAAAATCTTTATTGGGCTTGAAATTCTTATTAAAAATGCAGTGAACTTTAGTTTGCTCATTCGCAGCCTTTCATTCTTCATATCATTCTTTTGTAAGAAACACTTTCTTTGGTAGTAGTTGTTTAATGAAAGACGCAGGCAGTTATGGAGGGAGCGAATGCCATCAAATCCTCGTTGGTGATTCGCGTGTTGGTGCCAGGCTAACAGGCTATAAAGTGTCCCGTGGGCATGTGTCAGAGGAACCTATATTCTTTTCTATCTTTGTCTACTGTCCATTTTGGAAAACATCTATTTTTATTACCTGATTGTAAAAATTAGTGCTCGCATTAAACAATTTAATGAACTGAAGTGTCTCCGAATGCACATAGCCACACTGGCCTTTCCTAGAGCCTTGGGCAGAGGCCAGGACAGAGGAGCATGGCAAATACTTGGATTTTATCTTTGAGACTTAATGGGAAGGCAAGAGGGTGACGGGAGGTAGAAAGCAGGTATGGCTCTAAGGTAATTTGATTTTAAAAATATTTTTTCTCTCTCTGAATTAAAACTATAATTCCTCTTTAAATAAACTAAGCACAAAAGAAGTCATGTTCTAAATAGAATATTCAGCACCCAGTTTTCCCCACCAGAGCATGGGCACAAACAGGAAAAGTATTCTCAATGGGAGGTTGTTGACACCACCGTATCTGGAGCCAGATCAGGGCTACGTTAGTCTGTCTGCCCCTACACATTCCTGAACCCACCTTAGTCTACCCGGATGTTGTACCAACATAAAGGCCAATGCCGGAAGTGCTGGTAATCGCTTCTCCAGATCAGACCCTAGTCATGAGACCAGGAGACAACTATGAGGGGTTGAGTCTTTGAGTTCAGAATAATTGGGTAATTGGCGTCATCCTGTGACAGGCTTCCCTTCTACCCTGTCTGTTGACTAATGGCCCTATTGTTAGTGCCCAGCGGCTCATGCCCCGTAGCACCATGACGTAAAACTTGATCTTTGGAAGAAATGCCTCCCACATTTATTCCCTCCAGGAAGCCAGAGGGCAACCGAGTGACATTCCAGGTTGGGAACCCTGCCCGTCACACCATGACCTAACCTATTCCAGGTGAAAAATTATTGGGTCAGAAATCCTTTCATGAGAAAATTCTCACTTGGGTTCCTGTGCTGGTTCTCAGCCCTAGGTGTCTATCAATTAATTATTAACCAGCGAGTTCAAACAGCTGCTGTGTGGGACCCACCGGAAACTTAACAACGTTGATTTCTTTCACGCGTGTGTGTATATGTTGTCTCTGTGTGTACTCATCATTTTCTTCCTAATCTAGAGCTTTGAGGAAAGTCCTGGGTACCTGTATTTTGGAAAAGTTACCTGCACGGTCAGAGAAAATGAGTTCAGCTTGATTTAGGATATTGATTTTAGAGACAGCACTTAATAGTGTACTTTGGAAATGAACTTAGTGGTCCTAAAGACGTGTTTCATTAGTTGCTGTCTTCCATGTCCTCTTTTATGTGTTGACATATGAGCACTATAAAATAAGAGAGTCTGGTCAGGAGACGAGCTTTATCATATTTATTTCCAACTGTCTGATTCTAGGGAATAATTTCATGGATTCAAAACAAAATTTGTGGACTGGGGGTGCAGTTCCTTGGTAACACACACACACACACACACACACACACACACACACACACACACCACATCATGGCACAAAATAAAAGAGAAAATGCATTTCCTAGTGGCATTTTCAGCAGCTTTGGGTAGTGTGCTGAAGTTCTGAGCTCAGCGGAGGAGCCCTTCCTCAATGCTTGTCCTTCACGGGAGCTGGATCCCGATGGAGGTGTAGCTTCGGTTCTTCTGGCGCTTTGAGACTAGTTTAACATTTTTGTCTCCATGCGAATTGGCAAGAGGTAAAACTTGTCTATTCTAGTCAAAAGATGCCTGCTGGACCACAATGCTAGGTGCCAGGGATACCAAATAAAATAAACTGGGCTTCTCTGCAAAGCTCTGGTAGGCTAAAGCAAATGTTCTCACAGTGAAATTTTGGACCAGCAGCTTCCATTATCCCTGGAAACTTGTTAGAAACACAAGCTCTCTTGGGAGACCTTGTCTGAGATACCATGATGTTTGGAGACCGCTGGCCTCTAGGAGGAGCAGTCAGCTCAGCAGAAGAGAGCTCCATGCGATGGGCAGAGCAAGTTGGGGAGGGGTGGGACATGGGGGTATTGCTGGGAGGAAGTGATGGAGCAGGAGGAGCCGGTCCAGTATGGTGGGAGGGGTTTCTAGGTAGGGCCACTAGTTCCACAACACCGAAAAGTAGGTGTTGCAGTCCAGTGCTTCTACAGGAGCCAAGAATCTCAGAGATCTGGACTCCAGAGAAGAACAGGACTTATCCGGAAATCACTGAGAAACCCTTCAGTTTTTATTTGTTGGCAGTGTGAGTTGAGGAGATTGGGGCTGAGGGAGATTAAGGGCCTTGTCCAAAGTCTACAGGCTGGTAAGTGGGAAGAGCTAAGATGCAGACCTCGTAAGGGCAATCTGTCACACTGCTTTGTAAGGAGAGATAGCCTGTGTGTCCTACCCCAAGAGGGGCTACGGAAAGTCCAGCCCTCTGGGTTACATCTTTCTTCCTTTGGCTGACAACACAATGTGCTTTCTTAGAAAATTCAATAGCTATAAAACCCCATACCACTGTGATGTAAAAGGTATCTAAATTCATACTAAAGACACCAATTAACTAGGTGTGGTGGCGCACACCTTTAATCCCAGCACTCAGGATGCAGAGGAAGGCGGATCTCTGTGAGTTTGAGGCCAGCTAGGTCTGTATGGGAGTCCCAGGTCAGCTAGGCTACATAGTAAGACATTGTCTCAAAAAAAACAACCAACCCACCAAACAAGCAAATTGCGTATTTTCGGGTACAATGGGCCTTTGAGTTTAACCTTTTACTGTATCGATTTGTAGAGCTTGTTTTTACATTCTCTGTTCAAACAATAACTGGTTGCTTTATATTTATAGCGATGTAAGGATCAATTAACATAGATCTCAGTAGTTACATTTTCCACCCTATTGCTCTGACTTTACTCCTTCAGGGGCGCTGAGATCTAGGCACGGCAGGACCTATTGTTTATAATTCCTACTCTATAAGCTGAATTTAAGTGTTGACTTTACCTCACAAAATTCACATAAATTTTGAAAAAACAAAAAAGTTCACACACGTATGAATATATCTACATCTATATATACTGCAAGTCTATCTTGAAACACACTCTGGTATAGCACAAATTATGCTCCATGTATTATAGTTTTTTTTTTGCCAAAACTGAAAGAGAAAGGTAATAAATCACATTTACCTTAAAAAACAAAGCAAAACAAAACAAAACAACTCATCCACTTAATTCTGGCTTTGTTTCTTCTTCTCCTCCTTTTTCTTTCTGGGTTTTTTATTTTTTTGGTTTGTTTTTTGTTTTTGTTTTTGTTTTTTTTTGGTATGCAGGTTTCTTTGTGTAGCCCTAGCTGTCCTGGAACTTGCTTTGTAGACCATGCTGGCATTGAACTCAGAGATCTACCTGCTTCTGCCTTCAGAGTACTGGGATTAAAGCCATGTGCCCTCACTGCCTGGCATTCTGTTTCTTAATAAAATAATGAAAAAGAGAGATTTTAGTTAGAAATTGGAGCCAGATCAGGCATGGTGACACAGGTCTTTAATCCTATCACTCGAGAAGCAGAAGCAGGCAGAACTCTGAGTTCAAGGCCAGCCTGGTCTACCCCTCAAACCTCTCCTAAAAAAAAAAAAAATGAGCCTTTCACAGTGTTATTTAGAGGGTTTTTTTTTTTTTTTTTTTTTTTTTTTTTTTTTTTTTTTAATCTGGGTTGTCATGGCACATACTTTTAATCCCAGCATTTGGGAGTTCAAGGTCAGCCTGGTCTCTCAAGAGAGTTCCAGGGACAGCCAGGGTTACATAGAGAAACCCTGTCTAAAAAGAAAAAAAAAATAGATTTTAAAAAAAAAATGTTTTCTAACTTTTTGTTTCTGTACTCTAGTTCTTAAAAGACATAATGTGGATGATAAAATCATGTTATTTTGTTAAAGATTATTTTAAAAGACATTTCTCTATATTTTCCATCTATAGGAAGATGTGGTAAAAATATAACAATAGAAGACTCAGGTGAGGAAATCATTTAAAAATGATGCCTCGTTTCATGTGGGGGGCACCTGTTTCTTCAATACCTCCTGGCATCTGAATTTGAGAAAGTCAAATTGGCCCTGGTCACGCTGGACAAACTCCTGTGGCCTCAGCACAGCTGGAGAGCTTCCTGTCAGATCTTTATTCTCCTTGCCTTCTCTGAAGTAAAAGTCAGCAGATAGTAACTCAGATTAAAGCCCTGGTCTCCAGATACAAACAGCGGGCTGATTAAATGGATCGCTTTGCCAAGGGAGATGCAGCTGGAGCACCCATTTTTCATTCAAATGTTCCAGCCTCGTAGAAGCACCTTCCAGGTCCAAATAGATTGAATCACTATTAACCTACTGGAGGAGACAGAAGCACAGACACATGCTTTCTTATTAGATGAACATGGCAGGTTGTCTGATAATGCAAACAATTAAATGGGAGGATTTATTTATAGCTCTCAAGGGGTCCTGACTAAATACGTCCTGTCAAAAGAACACAGATCCCCCCACCTTGGCACAGTGGGGTCTTGAGGTCCCCATTCTTGGAGAATGGGCGTGTGCTATTAGTTGCTCTAGGGGGATGATGTTCTAGGCTTTTGTAGTTTGAGGGATGACCCAGCACTAGCAGTGTCCCACACATTCGGTGCAGGGGCTCGCAGAACCTGGAATTCTACCTTTCACCTGCAGAGTGAGATTCTGAGCCTAGGATGCTTCCCAGGCAGTGTGCATGCATGGAAGTTTGCTAAAAGTACCATTCCGGGACATCCCTCACAGCACCCACACAGGTCAGAGACGGTCGCAGGGCTTTTCAAACGCCCAGCTCTGTTCCCCTCTGGTTGAGTGTGGAGAAGGTGTTTCTCACAAGGTCTCAGGTGCTGCTGCTGAGCCCGTGACCAACATGGCCACTGCTCTAGGGCAGTCCTATCTGACAGAAACATCCCAGCGCCACACACACAATTGAAACTGCTCTAGAAGCCATATTATGTCATATAACGTCATATTAGATGTGCTATTATTTACCAACCATCTATCTAACTTTATGGGTTCAGTTTCAATCAATATAAACAATAATGAAAGCTGGGTAGAGTGGCTTCCACGTAATTCCACGACAGTGCAGGTTGCAGATCGAGAGCTTGCCTCAAAATTACGAACAGACAAATGGCTGATGAAATATATATTCTCTCTGGTGGTAGTCAATCTCCAAAATCTGTGGTGTACATCACCTTTGCTGCTCATTTCCCTCCTAGACCAATGGCATCGGAAGCACACGGATGCCATGCCTAGTTGGTTAGGGCTACATTTCTAAACGTTACTGTACGAAGTCTCAGTTAAACCTACAGAGAGAAACAAGCAAAACAGAGCCGTGTTTCCTCAGTGTAAGCTTTCTCTTTTAGTAGATTGGCCTCTGTCCATTCTCACGCGAAGCAGCCTCTCTTCAACACAGGCGGTTTCAAAGTGTGGCAGTTCCCTTGGCAACAGTAGCATGCTGAAGCCTGGAAGAAAGGCAAGCGCCCATCCCTAGCCAGGATCAGTTGTGTAGCTGCTTTCGGTGGTGGTGGTGGTGGGGGTGGGGTGGGGATGGTGGGGATGCTGTGTCTGAGGCATGCTAATTCTGCTGGAATGGAATGTTGAGCGAGAAAATACATAGTCAATTTAAAATTTTCTGTAACCATAAGTGGCAAAACCAGAACTGGTGACTTTATCTGAACCTCTTAATTAAAATATTTCTATTGGTTTATGAAGTTTGAAAGGCAGAAACACCCAGGTGCCGGAGGTTAGTTAAATACTTTGTACCGCTTTGGGTAAAATACAGTTTACAAAACAGGGGAAGACCTGGAAAATGAATGTGTATATAAGTTTACAAATGAATCCCAGGAAGGGATGCTTGGCTTTCATTACTAACACCTTTATGCAATTACTACTGCAAAATGAATACACTCACTAAACAACACTTACTAGGAACCGCGTCGTGAAAACAGGTCGGAAGAAAATTCCCATAAATATTGATGATCTCATTTCTGCGGCTCCCTGGTAATTAGTCAGTATTTGGCTTTCATTACTACAAAAGCTGTTCTACAGAAATTATAATATCTGGTCCTTAAGAAAGAAGGAAACAAAAGCTCTTGGCAATTGTATATGTCCCTTCAGAGCGTGGCTAAATAAGTCATGAAGCCAGCCTTTTAAATTTGGTTTCTGTAGTGACCCAGGCAGAGGAAGCAGGAGGATACTGAAACCAAGGACAATAGCTGTGATATAAATAATATAGGGAATTAACCATGAATGATCCGACAAGTGGAATCTAAGCTCACAAAGAAACATGTATGTGTGCTCAGGGGGTTAGTTAGATCAGGGGAGCCTTGGGGCTCAGCGTCCCCGAGGCTTCTTCAGTTTACATATTGGATGTGAGCCAGACTATGTTTAGGCTCCATTTTTCTAAATAAAGCTGAAATAAAATGGCAGCCTGTGTCAAGTGCGTTGTGAAGCTGTTGATTGATGAACAGTGGCCTTATTTTTTTTTTTTTTTAAGATTCCTGAGGAAAAAGAGGCTTAAGAACTCTCAAGCATTATTATTCCCCTTCTCAAGAAGTTCCTTTAGGCCCAATTCAGAGGACGTTCAGGGAGATACAAGAAAGAAAGAAAGAAAGAAAGAAAGAAAAAAGGAAAGATTAAAGAATAGCCAGTTCTGTTCTCTGTCTGAATAAGGTCCCTGCCGTGCTCAAATGCTGAAGGCTCAGTGCTGAAACTGAAGTCCTGCTCCTTTGTCTCAGGGAGGTGCATTTGGCAGGGTGGTGATTCTTTCCTTTTGGGTCCTCAGGCTACAGTCATGGGGTGGATGCTCAGTTGGGTACCATCAAGCTGAGCTGTTTGCGATGGCTGTCACCAGCTCCGCGTCACTGACATTGGCTGCTGGTCTGCCTCGAGGAGTGCTGTCTGTGTGAACTTGCACTGGACTTGAAAATGGAGTATGGAATAGAAGATAAAACACCTTGTTAATAATTTAAAGATATTGATCAGATATTGAAATGTGGCTTCCAGAAGGCATACAATTACACGTTTGGTTTATGAAATACTTCCTCCAGACAGCAAACCCATAGGGTGATACTTTTTAAATATCATGGAAGCTGTTACAAACTAAAGTGACATGAAAGAATCCTCTACCCTGCGTTTGTGGACGAAGAAAACACCTGGGGCTTAGCTGAAGCCTGTTGCCGAATGAAAGATCACGCTCCCAGAAGCATGACTTTAGGGCTAGCGCGTCGGTGGTCTGGCGCTTGCCAGGTTCAGTCACTAACTGCCATCCCTACAGGAGTACCGCTTACCGCTTTAGAGCCAAGAGAAGCCCAGGTGTTGTGGATCCTTTTCATAAGTCAGCAAAAAGGATATGAGATTATAGTTTCTTATAATCTGGGACAAAATGTTTTTATTTGAAACAGTCAGATAGTAAAGGCAGCTAGTTGTTCCTGATATATCTCTATCTATCTATATATATATGATAAGATATATCATATATATATCAGATAGTAAAGGCAGCTAGATGTTCCTGATATATATATATATGTATATATATATCATATCTTATATATATCTCATCACACACACACACACACACGATAATAAAGTGAAACAGGCAAACAAAAACATTTCGACAGTTTGCTCTGCATCTGGCCCCCACCACTACTAACTAGTATGTGGCTAAACCCAGGCTTGTTCGGTTAGGTTTGTTTCTAAACGTCCCTTAAATAAAAATCATATTGTACAGGTTTGCATGGGCCTCATTTCGTTTAAGTCACATGTTATTTTGAGATCCATTGTGGTTGATGATTGGAGCCGTAGCTTATTAACGTGCATTTCTGTACATGAGTCATCATAGAGAGCTCTCATACCTTGTGTAGTCTGTGGGATGCGTTCATATCATTGTCCTGTAGTATACACGTCCTGTGGTTCTCTCAGTGCGTATGTGCAGACTTCTCGAGGATATATGCTTAGAGTGGATCATATTAGCATACGCATGTTTAATTTTACTAAGTAATATCAAGCCGTTTACCAAAAAAAAAAAAAAATAATGCAGATTGTCATTCTCACCAGCGGAGCTGAGCGTTCTCTGCTCTTCAACCTCGTAAAGCTGTTTTACCGCACCTCTCAAGCCTGGCTGTTGCGACAGGCTTTTCCATGGTTTTCATTTCTCTTCTCCGCGCACCTCTTCTGAGTCTGTGGACCACTTGGGCTTCATTTGGCTATTTGGTTCTTTGTCACTCTTCCTGATTTGTAGAAGTTTGAAAGCTGTTTTCCCAAAGCGCTCTTGACACATCCCTAGGGTGCTGTCATCCTTGTCTCTCAGGTGGGGTTTCCTGTCGCTCCGTATGGTGCCTTTGGACCCACATACGACATTAACTTCACCAGTCAGGATCTTCCTTTATAACTTGAACGTCTTACATCTTGTTTAAACACCCCTTTCCCAGTTGGAAGTCATAGAGATAGTCTAGGGCTTTATTGTCTAGAAGTTTTATGTTCTTGCTTCTCATAGTTGGGCTTTAATTTACCTGGAAATGATTCTTGCTGATTCTGTGAAGTAGGAGTTTAATTTAAGGCCTTCATTTTGATGCGAATTATTCCAGCACTATTTATTGAAAACAAAAACAAAAACAAACAAACCAGCTCATCATTTCCCCACTTGTCTGTGGTAACATCCCTGTCATGTGTGAGCTGGACTCTTCAGCCGTTGACTGGTTGGAGGCCTGAGGCATGTCCTCTTTATGTTTCTCTGTGTCTATAATTTTGTTTCCTGAGACAAGGTCTCACTATGTAGCCCAGGCTGGCCTTGAACTTTTGATCCTCCTGCCTCAGCCTCCTGAGGACTGGGATTGCAAGCGTGAGCCACCACACTGCACTCCCTTCTGAGAAATTGTCTGTCACAATGAATCTTTCTTCGTGAATTTAAGTCTTTGTCATATATTTCAATGAACATTTGTATTTTTTCCTTAAAGTCTTATATCTTTTATTAGATATTTCTCTAAGTACTTCATATCTTAACATGACAAAGCAGACTTTTTAACTTTCTGCTTATTCCAATGATATTGAAATATATCATTTTTTGTACAATGATCTTATACCAGCGTATTTACCAAATGTTTTATTTCTATAACTTATCTCTGTTGAAGATCACACCATTTTGGAGGACAGGGTTAGCCTTTCTTTCTGAAAAACTAACACTTTTTTTTTGTCTCTTTTGCTTACGTTTTTGGACTGGATGGGGCCCCCAGTTTAATTTCATACAGAAATAAGGGCCACAATGGTTCATCTGTGTCCTCCTAATGTATTTCAGTGTATTCATTGATTTGTACACAACTACTGATATATTTCTCTATTTCTACAGTGAATGGCCAAGAAAAGTTCTGAAACATCTCAGTATAATAGAAGGCTAGTCAATTTTCCAATGTGGTTCTAAAATTTTTGTTGTATTTGTGCTGAAGGTATCATTAGTACAATTATATATATGAATATATTATGCATATCTTCCAAATGAGTTGAAGTTTTCACTTGTATGCAATGATTGCATTTGTGTTTAATAATATTTATTTGTCTACACATGCTATTTGTTAGGCCCAGTCATACTAGATTTTTAATTGTGTTTTTTTGATTTGGTACAGTGGTACAGGTACTTAAAATTTTAGTTTGTGGAGTACTTCAGAAAGTAAAATTTCAGATGCCTTTGGGTACGTAACTAGGAATGAATTGTGAGTCGTGTCATAACTATATATTTATATTTTGGGGGAAGTAGCTGAACCAACATATGAGGGTCCAGTTCCACACATACATTCCAAAACTTGCCATTTTCAGCTTTTGGAAATCGTAGCCGTTCTAATAGGTATGGTGTGCTCTCTCACGGAGAGTCTGACTGCTCTTCTCGTGTGCCTGGCCACTTCTGGATCTTCTCTGAAGACACGCCCATTTGCTCCTTTGCCCATTTTGACTTGGGTTGCTTTTTCTTTTCTGTTGAGTTACAGGACTTCTTTATTTTTTGGATATTATCAGATACATGAATTTAGACACTTCCTCCCATCCTGTAGGTTGTTTTCCCCCTTTTTATTTTTTATTTATTTTTTTTTTTTTTGTTTTTTTTTTTTTTGTTTTTCAAGACAGGGTTTCCCTGTAGTTTCTAGAGCCTGTCCTGGAGCTAGCTCTTGTAGACCAGGCTGGCCTCGAACTCAGAGATCCGCCTGCCTCTGCCTCCTGAGTGCTGGGATTAAAGGCGTGCGCCACCACCGCCCGGCCTCCCCTTTTTTAATAATGGTTTTGATACATAAACGTTTTTCTATTTTTTCAGTGTTTACATTCTTTCACCACAGTGACTGCCATTCTGGATAACTCTCTGTGATGCTATGAACCACAGCTATTAAACACAGCAATCAGGTGTCAATTGCTGGGTTTGTAACCTCTATCGAAAAAACAAAAAATAAAAAAAAATGCCTTTTAAATTCTGTATTGGGTAATCCAAGCATCTGGAGTCTTCTCATTTTTGTGGGCTGTTCCATATGGCCTCATTGCTCTATGAGTCTACCATGTTTGAACCTTGAGCTGTTTAGCTTTTTTGGGCCTTTGTTGATGGAGGTTCTTTGAGTCCTGTAACATTGAGGCTTTTCCAATAAAGGATTTGCACTTGCTTTAGTTCAGTGCCTGGGACATTGCTACTGCGGGACCAATCTCTTAAGATTGCCTTTAGATTAATTTCTTTAAAAGACAACTTCTAACATGAATTTGTGTGCAAGCTTGTGTGAGGTCCAGCTTTTGACCACACGTTCCCAGGGTATAGTTCCTCCTATTTTCTTCACTGCCAGATTATGAGATGCTAGTTTTCCATGTCATATCTAGGGAGAAGTGGAGAGTTTATGTGAGTTTCCTCCTTCAATGAGGGCGTGCTGTGGGCTCCAGTTTTACGAAGGTCATAATGTAGGACACGCCAACGTGGGTGGTCCCCAGGCTTTGTTTGCTGTCTCCAGAGCATGCAAACTGTGCTCGAGTTCACTGAGCCCTGCAAGTGCCCCGGAACTGTCAGAGTGGTCTTTCTTGTCGCGCTGTTCTCAGCGCTGTTCTCATGCGGATGCAGAAAAGGTGGTATTTTTATGTTTTCTTCAGGAATTTTAGTCCTCATCTCAGAAAGGGAGGGAGCTGGTCCTGAAACTTAGTATGCCACATTGCCAGAAGCTCAGCTATCTCATTGAAAGATGTTTTCTGCTAGTTATTGGAGCTAGAGTGTTCTTGATAACCCCCACTTTTAATAAAGACCAGTTGTAGGTTTGTGGATATACAGATGTGGTCTCTGTGCTGTGAACTTCCAGGCACAGCTGGCAAAAAAAGGGGAGACAGAGCCACCAGGAACGGACGCAGGGAAGGCCATAGGCTTTGAAAGGAAAAAGCGAGGAGAAGGAAACTGTTGGGTTACTAACCCTCAAACTTTACCAAGCAGACTTTCTCCAGCAGAAATGAGTATTTGTTTACTGTGTGTGAACACATCTATGCGTTCAGCAACTCCCGAAGGAGACTGCTTATAAAGGAGACCGAGAAAACATCAACGACACTAAAGAAAGGATGTGCCAGGTCCCAGCCACCCAGCAACGCAGGTCAGCTGAGTGTGAGGGTTGCTGCCCAGAAAGAGAGCCCCGTGACATCAAGTAGGAGAGTCACACAGATCTCACTCCTTTGAGCCTTCGCACGGGTTGTCACATCAGCCTTAGACGGTAGCAGATGGCTGTCTGGGTACATCCTCAGCTACACACGGTGGATGTGCTGCGGGAGTGGGATGATTCACGAGGACCTGGATTCAGGGGCACTTGGTTTGGAGGACAGCTGGATTGTCTGATCATGAATGGAGGAGACTCAGAGGAAGGACATCTAAGAGCCAAGAATCAGACCAGCAAATAATCCTGTAACGTCTCTACGGGTGAAGAAAGTGAACACTTTTGGACACCTCCTTGTTTAGTAGTGCCCTTTGGAGAGTAAGTGGCTCCTAACTATTTGCTGAATGTATTTTCTGGTAAGGCCCATGAGTCATCAGGGGCATAGCCAATTTCAGATAATGTGGAGCATAAGACCATGTTTAGAGGACTCCACTTGCAAGGGTAAGATCAGAAAACAAAGGCCAAAGGCTGGAGAGATGGCTCAGTGGTTAAGGGCACTGGTTGCTCTTCCAGAGGACCTGGGTTCAATTCCCAGCATTCACATCCTGACTTATAACTGTCTATAACCCTCTTCTCGTCTCTACAGTAACAAGGCATGTATGTAGTCAACAGACATGAATGCAGGTAAATAAATAAATGCATGAAAATAAATAAGTAAATAAAACAAAGACAAGTCCAAAATATAGACATGCTGTAGACTGCAGAGATGTGGGATGTGGGATTTTAGCCTCTTTGTTCCTGTTCTTACTGTTTGATAATACAGAAACCAGAGGCCCAAAGATTGTGGGATAAACTTTTACTAATTGCTACCCTTTATAAAGACTTAGTTCTTTAAAAGCATCATACAGCATGTTTCAGTCATATGTCCCCAACTCTCCTCAGATCCACACACCCTGCTGTTCCCACCTAACCCAGTGTCCTTAAAAAACAGCTTTTATTATAAAATTAGAATCTGTCTCATTTATATTTAATAGTATTTGATACTCTGTCGAACTAGTTTTGCATAATTGTCCAGGACACTTCTTGTTAGAGTTGAGAGCACTCGTCTTGTGGTCGAAAGGACTTATGCATAAGGACTGTGGCAAGCAGGCGTTGGGCTATTCATGGTGACATCAGACTCTGTAAGTGTTCATTTCATGACTGATTGGTTTAATGACAATAGAATCAGAATGTTTGTGCATGACGGAATTTGTTTGATATTAGCAGTAAAGCAAAGGCTTGAGGGATGAATTAGGAGACTTCATTTTATAATAAATTATAGTTATAATAGCTTTATAGTCCCATTAACATCATGAAATGGCAACAGAATGAGGAACTTTAGAATACTGTCTTGAGAATTGTGTGAGAAAAAGATGGGTTTGAATGTGGTACTCTTCAAAAATGTCACAGTGACGATATACGATATTTTCCATTTTTATTTATGTTTTAGTTGCTTTGGGCTAATAATGGGAAAATTTAAATGTTCTTGCATTATACTGCTAACACACTTGGGTATTTAATAGGATGTACTATTGCAACAGCTATGGTGGCATAGGCCTAGAATTCCTGTTCTGGGGAGGAGGGGCTAGAGGGTCAGGAGCTTAAGGCTATCCTCAGCTACCTAGCAAGTTACACTCCCCAAGTCCTAACAAACACACACACACACACACACACACACACACACACACACACACACACACACACACACACAGAGTTGGCTCAGTAGCTAAGAGCACCATTGCTATTGCAGAGGATCTAGGTCCTGTTTCCAGCATCCATCCACAAGGGGGCTCATAATCTTCTGTAATGCCAGTCTCAGGGGGTCTGATGCCCCCTTCTGATCTCTACAGGCATCAGGCATGCACATGGGACACATATAGGCCAGCACACACCCATACCCATAAAATAGTGAAAAAAATTTAAATGTGTACTGTTGCACTTTTTACTTTATCCTATACATGGCCTTTTCAAAAAGCCAGATAAGTTACCTGGTTTGGTTTCTTTAATGTCTACAATCCTGCTGATATGGGAAGTCTGTGATGGCCACATACAGCATAAATGAATGTTACAGGTCTCCATATTCAGAAGCAGAAGGAACTTGGGGTCTTTCCCATTTTCCTGCCTTTATACTTTAGTCTTAAGCACTCATTCCTTAACTTAAATTTAAATTTTATTAAACAAGCAATTTCCTAAATATCAAAATCTTTATTAATATTATGAAAGCAAAGGCATCGAGGTGGGCTATGACAGGGCATTTGTTCCCCAGGGAACAGTTTTGTCTGTGACTATGGACTTCTAACATCCACTCAGGAAGAGAAGTCCAACATCTTGAAATTTGTGGGCAAATGGATGGATCTAGAAAACATCATATTGAGTGAGGTAACCCAGACCCAGAAAGACAAATAGCATATGTACTCACTCATAAGTGGCTTTTAGACATAAAGCAAAGAAAAACCAGTAGATAATTCACAATCCCAGAGAACCTGGACAACAATGAGGACCCTAAGAGAGACATACAGGGATCTAATCTACATGGGAAGTAGAAAAAGACAAGATCTCCTGAGTAAATTGGGAGTGTGGGGATCATGGGAGAGGGTAGAAGGGGAGGAGAGAAGAAGAGAGGGGAATGGAGAAAAATATATAAATCAATAAAAACAATAAAAAAACCAGGCAGAAGATATGGAGTTGGAAAGGGTGTGTTTGGAGGGTCTTGAAGGAGTAGGAGGGGACAGCAAGGCAGGAATGTCATTAAAATACATTGTATACATGGATGAAATTCTCAAAGAATAAATAAAAAATTTAAAAAGTTAAAAAAAAGTAAATGAAGAGGAAGTGAAATCCAATTATCATTGATTCCCTAACCAGTATTAGGAATCATAGCATAAGAGACTTTAGCTAAGTCATGCTGATTCATGAAATTTTTCTTATTTATTTACCAAAAGAAGAGCATTTTAAACTAAAACATGTTCATTACCACTAATGGTCTTTTCTTCTATGGCAAGATCATCACAACAGTGTCCCTAAGGAAAATCTCCACGTAATTGGGGTCAAACTCATCTGCGGGTCCGTGTTTCCACTCAACACTGCTCCACCAGACTTCCCACGCCACAGATGCTTTCCAGAGCTTTATTTTTAATGATACCAAATATTATTACTTAACCTTATCCTCTCTTGGAACATTTTGTTCATTTCTGTGTCCCGTTCTAACACCATGGTGAGAAGGCTGGCGTACAGATCTTTTTCTTTCCTTGAGAACATGCACTTCACACCTTTGGGATCCTGTATCGCTTTCCTCTCTGCCCCTCCAAGAGTGCGTCCTCTGCCTGTCGTCACTGCGTGACTTCCTGATGTGCCAGCCATGTCCCCCCATCCCATGCTCAGCAGTGACTTCTCATTTCCTGCTGGGAGTGCGGGAGGAACGTGGATTACGGCCGTCCACACTCTTGTTCCTGTTGATTTCTGAATTTCCAGCTTTTGAGGTGGTTCCGCACTCCGCCAGCACCCACCTCAAGAGCTCTTAGCTGCCCATTCTTGTACTTCAGCTCCAGCTCTAGCCGCTTGGCTACTTCACTTGTTGTGAAATAAAACATTTTAACGCATGCTCAGGCATGCCAATTATTTCTCCCTAAATATTCATCTTTTCAGTTATGCTATGCCAATTTCTATAAATTCCTTTACCCTTTTGTGTAGGCTGAGACTGCTTGTTCTTTTCCTGGATGCCCAGACCTGAAATAATCATACAGAAACTATATTAATTAAAACACTGCTTGGTCTACTAGCTTAGGCTTCTTATTAACTAACTCTTACATCTTAACCCATTTCTATTATCCTGTGTATTGCCACAAGGCTGTGGCTTACTGGGAAAAGTTCCAGCATCTGTCTTCCTCAGCAGCTACATGGTATTTCCCTGACTCTGCCTACTCTCTCTTTATATCTCTGAACAGATTTCCCTTCTGGCTTTATTCTGCCCTGCCATAGTCCAAAGCAGTTTCTCTATTAACCAGTGGTAATAAAAATATATTCACAGCATATAGAGGGGAATCCCACATCACATTTGTATTTTCTGGACTTGCTAGATTCTCTGTGTCATTCTTGTGCTTGTGGCATGCATACATGTGTGTGTGTGTGTGTGTGTGTGTGTCTTTATAAATACACCAGGAAAGATCTGAAAGTGCACATACCACAATTTATTTATGTGAAAAGGTCTTGGGATTCTATTTACAGAGGAGAGGAAAGACACATTTCACTTCTTATTCTATATACTTCCAATTTGTTTCAATTTTATAAGCAGTTGCCATAATTTGGATGTAAAAATCCCCACAGATATTTGATTGAATATCAGCACCCAGATGTTGGCGAGTTTCTTTCTTTCTTTCTTTTTTTTTTTTTTTGAAATAGAGTCTAGCTATGCAGCCCTGGCCTAGAACTCCCTATGTAGACAAGGCTGGCTTCAAACTCACAGAGATCTGCCTGCCTCTGCCTTCCAAGTTCTGGCATTAAATATGTGCACCGGCACTCCTGGTCCTATTGGTGCTTTTATAAGAGTCTGTGAA
This sequence comes from Arvicola amphibius, assembly GCF_903992535.2. Lineage (NCBI taxonomy): Eukaryota > Metazoa > Chordata > Mammalia > Rodentia > Cricetidae > Arvicola > Arvicola amphibius. Next base: position 9,302,174 of record NC_052053.1, read on the forward strand.
ACTTGTCCTTAGAGGTTGGTCACTGGCGGCAGGACTTTGGCGGCAGGACTTTGGCGGCAAGACTTTGGCGGCAGGACTTTGAGGGCAACACCCTCCTTCTCTTCTTGCCCTCGCTCTCTATGTCGTGACCCACCATGCTGAACCCTGCATGTTTTCACTGCCACAGAAAGAGAGAAGGAGACTGGGGAGGTGGCTGAGAGGCTAAGATCACTTGCTGCTTTCCTAAGGGAACCTTAGTGTGAAACCTGGCATTCCCTTCAGTTACAACCACCTGTAACTCCAGCTCTGGTGGGTCCAATGGTCTCTTCTGCCCTTTACAGTCTTCTTCATACACATAGCATTTACACACACACACACACACACACACACACACACACACACACTAAACATTTAAAGGATGAGAGAAAGAAAGAAAAATGAAAGAAAAAGTAGAAGAGAGTTGCACGGATTGTCTCAGTTCGCCTCATCTGTGGTTCGGATAGTTGTTAATGGACTTTGTTTTCCCACTATCACATCTCACAAGTGAAGCTCAGAGAAATGAGTTTAAGTCTGGGGAGATGGCTCAGCCAATAAAGAGCTTTCACAAAAGCACGAATGTCTGAATTCAGCGCCTCAGCACCCCCACACAAGCTGAATGCATTGAAACATGCCTGTAATCCCAGGGCTGGGCAGCAGACTGTGCCTGGGGCTTGCTGGCTGGCCAGTATAGCTGACCCTGTGACTTTGCCTCAAAAATAAGGTAGAGAATGACTGAGGAAATATCTGGTGTAGACCGCTGGCCTCCACATATATGAACACACACATTCCTCTGCACAAAACATGTGAACACATATATATACTGTACTCAATGAAGTCAATTTAGTATGTCTTTGAGTTGGGAGAGACAGCTGTAGGCTCTAATAATCAAAACAGGGTTTATTCATCCATAGAAACCTAGCCAAGTTTTAAAAGTTGATAGCAGTTGAACTAACAAAATTACATTTTATTTTTGAGACAGGGTCTCTCATAAACCAGACTGGCCTCAGATCCCCTTTGTAGCCCAAACCAGCCTTAACCTCCTGATCTCTTTGCCTCTTCTTCTTGAGTGCTCGAGTTATAAGTGTGTGCAACAGTGCCTAGTTTATGTGGTTCTGGGCATCAAACTTGAGACATTGTGCATGGTGCCAACAGAGCTAAAGCTGATGTCTCAGAAAAGTGAATTCTGGGTGGTCAGAGCAAAGCCGTGGATGGAAACCCATTGGCCCTAAGTGTAAAAACTTTAGGAAGCAGTTTCTTTAATTCTAATTTTTCCTTCATTATATCTTATAAGTCTGGAAACTCTTAAAAGAGAATTTGTGGGGACTGAAGAGATGGCTCAGCAGTTAAGAGCACTGGCTGCTCTTCCAGAGGTCCTGGGTTCAATTCCCAGCACCCGCAAGGCAGATCACAAGGGTCTGTAACTCCAGTTCCAGGGAATCTGGCACCCTCGCACCGACATCCATGCAGGCAAAATACCAATGCACATAAAACAAACAAATCTTTAAAAGAGAGAGAGAGAGAGATGTTGCGAATTAGGTCGATTTGATAAGTAACCAGGCTAGCTCAAGAGTAACAGGAATACTTGTGTGTGCCATAGGACCGGTGTGGAGGTCAGAGGACAACCTGCGGCAGGAGTTGGTCCTCTCCTTCCACCATACTGGACATTGAACTCAGGTTGGTGGCAAGTGTCTTACTGAGTCCTGAACCAGTCCTGTGTGCTTATTCTTAACTGAAAAAAAAAATCGATGACCACTGTTTAGTTAGCTTTTCTTATAAGTGAGACAAATTACCTGACAGGACACATGGTTTTAGACTACAGTCCATCATGATAGGGGCGGGGCACCTCAATGTGGTCAGAGCCCCACCCCATCGTGTGGGTCTTTCTGTTTTTATTCATGGCTCCATTGGAAGTTAGGAGAAAAGCTAACTCTGAAAGCAAAACCATAAAAATTGGTATTTATAGGAGCCCCTGAGTCTCATGGCATAAGAATAAATCTTGGGGGTAGAAAGTTTCCTATTATCTCATACTTATGTAAATTTAATATGCAAACGACTTCATGAATGTTAATGATTTTATAAAGGAAGGTTTGGGGAAAAATTCAACAATAGTCAGAGAAAAAACTGGTAATCTAATTTTGACTGAATAAAAGAGGAAAAGAAATATGAACTGCTTATAATAGGAAATGTAGAATATCACTGACTTTCTAAGATATGGAAAAGCAGATTTTTGTTTTTTTCAGCAGGGTAGCTTTGACTGGTTGGGAACTCACTATGTAGACTAGGTTGGCCGTGAACTCACAGAGCACCAACTACTTCTGCCTCCCAAGTGTGGGGATTAAAGACATATGATATAGCACTCACTTTTTTTAAAAAAAAGATTTATTTATTTTTACCTTATGTGTATGGGTGTTTTTGCCTGCCTTCCTATATATGCACCTCGTACATGCCCGGTGCCTGTGGAAGCCAGAAGAGGGCATCAGATTCTCTGGAGCTGGAGTTACAGGCAGCTGTGAGCTGCCATGTGGGTGCTGGGAATTGAACCTGTGTCTTCTGCAAGAGCAACCAGTGCTTTTAGCCTCTGAGCCAGCTCTTTAGCCCTGCAAAACGGGTGTGTTGAGGAGGAACTTGTGATGGTTAATCTTGTTTGGCAACTTGATAGAATTTATGGTTGCCATGGAAATAAACCTCTGAGTATATCTGGAAGGGAGTTTCAGGATTAGATTGAGGTGGGAAGACTCGCCCTAAATGTGGGTGGTGACATTCATGGAGGAGGGGAGGATCCTGAGTGATGAAAAGAAGGTGAGCTGTGTGCTGGTGGTTGTCTCTCTCTGTTCTCAGACTGTAGATGCAATGTGACTGGCTGCCTCATGAACCTGCTGCCTTGATTTTCCTGTCGTGAAATGTGTACTCAAACTGTGAGCCAGAATACACCCTTTCTTCCTTATGTTGCTTGTACGAGATATTTTGTCTGGCAATGAGAAAAGTTGCTACAACAGAGCCCTTGTGGTCTAATGCGGCAGTGTGAGAAACTCAGTAGAAAGTAAGATGTTTGGTCAGTAAGTGGGCTGACCTTAGTGGTGGTTCTGAAGAATCTGGTGATATTAAAAGGTCAAGGAAGCTGGACCTCAGTCACTGTACCTAAGCCAGCCCACTCCCCAGAGCTTAGCTCATAGACATCCAGCATGCTCTAATAGGTAGCTTTAATCTGGCATGGCTGTGTGTGCCTGTGATCTCAGCACCAAAGGGACTGGGTTAGCAGGCTAGCTGGGCAGTGGTGGCACATGCCTATAATCCCAGCACTTGCGAGGCAGAGGCAGGAGGACCTCTAAGTTCAAGGCCAGTCTGGTCTATAGAGCTAGTACCAGGACAGCCAGGGTTACGCAGAGAAACCCTGTCTTGAGAAACAAAAACAGAGAGAGAGAGAGAGAGAGAGAGAGAGAGAGAGAGAGAGAGAGAGAGAGAGATCCAAGACAGCTAGTGCTGCACAGTAAGACCCTGTCTAAAACAATAACACAAGGAGCAGCTCCATGTGGAGAAGGCTCCAAGTGCACCAGAGAGGAAAGGCAGAGGCTGATCTCTCCTGATGGAGGATTCTCATTGGCTAATAAACAAACTGCCTTGGCTTTTTGATAGGGCAAGATTTAGATAGGTGGAGTAGACAGAACAGGAAAAAGGAAGCGAGGTAGATGGCTCAGACAGTTGCCCCGCCTCTCCTCTCTGGGACAGACTGCCATGCCTCTCCTCAGGGAGAGAGATGCAATGGAGCCAGCCACCAGGTCAGACATGCTGAATATTTCCCTGTAAGACACCACTTTGTGGTGTTACACAGATTATTAGATATGGGTTAAAGCAAGAGATGTGAGAATTAGACAATAAGAGGCTAGAAATAATGGGCTAGGCAGTGTTTAAAAGAATACAGTTTCCGTGTAATTATTTCGGGTAAAGCTAGCCGGTGGTTGGGAGCCGGGCGGTGGGAAGCCGGCCCACAGCTCATCACTATACTCTCCCACCTGGGGATTAGCGAGCTTCACTTTCCAGTTTAGATGGGTCCTTTTAGGTTAACCATGTACAAATGAAAATCAACAAATACATCAGCAGCATGCAGTCTGGGCCACCAAGCCTGTATAGGCTGGTTAATCCTCCAGGAAGCCTGACAGCAAGGAATATACTCACTGCCATGTTACAGATAAAGAGATGGGGTATAGCAAGGCTGAGTGATTTCCCTGAGGTCTGATAGCCATCCAGGGACAGAGTCTGTCCTGCAGCAATGGGACCTGCATTTTAATCCCCAGTCATTAGCCCAGAGGAGTAGCTCAACCTGTTAGCAAACCCAAGAGGGACCTGGGTGTGGTGGCTCACGACTGTAATTCTGACACCCAGCAGCTCGACCACACTCCCATGGAGAGCCACACCCAAGAATATTTGGGCAGCACAAACTGGCCTTGATGGGGAGCCATGGAGGGACGCAAAGTTGGGTGAGAAGGGAAAGGGGTATGGATCTGGGAGGAGTTGGGGGAGGGAGAGTGGATGGGTGAAAACAAACATACTTCTCAGCCAATAAAACACGGGGAAATTACAGTTTATAAAACGCTATCCCAGCCGCGGCACTGCTGGTGTTTGACGACAGATAACTTACTCGCATAGCAGTGAAGAGAGTGTTTTCTTCTTCTAGTTTCTCCTCTGTCTCCCATCACACTGGATGGGACGCTCATATGCTCATGGTGGCCACCATGAGAGCCTATGTTCCTTGTAAGTTCTTTTTTTTTAAATTTATTTATTTATTATGCATACAATATTCTGTCTGTGTGTATGCCTACAGGCCAGAAGAGGGCACCAGACCCCATTACAGATGGTTGTGAGCCACCATGTGGTTGCTGGGAATTGAACTCAGTACCTTTAGAAGAGCAGCCAGTGCTCTTAACCTCTGAGCCATCTCTCCAGCCCCTCCTTGTAAGTTCTTATTCATATTTATTTAATTCTGCTACTCCAGAGGGTCTCAGAAAGAAAAATTCTCCAGAAGGAGACCAAATATTTTTTCTTTGATTAATATTCATTGTCTTTGGATACTACACTAAGGGAAATTCATAAAGAAACAATTTTGAAAAAAGAAAGACTCATATACCATTACATTGCATCCTCAAAGGAATTCATTGACCAGAAGACATTTTTCTCTTATTTGTGATTCGAAAATAGAGGTAGGACATATTTAATCAATTGCAAGTTTTAATTTCCATCGTCCTATTTGACTAGGAAATGAGAGTTTGCTATATGTAATTAGGTACAAGGTGTCTTCAATGTGATCTCTCTAGAACTTTGAACTTCTGACGTTTCAAATGACCGCTGAATTTGTAGGAGTCCAGGACCCAGAGCTGAGAGGAGCCTGGGCAACAGCTTCTCTGTGTCATTTGCCTCTTTGGGATGTAGTGAGTTGGTAACACAGTAAGATGCTATATTGGCTTTTAAGTGTATCTGTCCCAGCTTTCAATTTGCATTGCGCAAACTGTTCTGGGTTTACACATTCCAGGAAAGCTTGGAATTGTTTGGGGAATTTTGTCTAGGACAGTTAGAGTTCTGTGACTGTTCGGTATGTTGAAGTGAATGAAAAATAATCCGGGTTAAAAAAAAATCCTATTTTTCCTGCTGTATTTTAGGACTCAGCCTACACCTCTTGATCCATCCATCTATGGCTGCCTCTGGTTTGGCAGGTGTGGTGCCAAGCAAAACCTTCACCAAAGCCCAACGTTGGCTGTAAGGGGTCTACCAGATGACTCAAAGACCCATCCCATTTCCCAAGGGTGGATTAATAAGGGAAGAGTTTTCATGAAGTACTCTGAGTGGAAGAGGATAGTTCAGACCATGGGGCTGAAGGCCACTGTTTAACCCCGCCCCCCAGACATGGATTACCTCTAGGTAAGTCACATACATCTAGGTGGCTCCACGGTCAGGAGAACCTCCTTCACAAATGCTAGTCCTCCATTTTATATATTACATAATATTTCTATGATACCTATATATAACATCACTGGATTTGTGATGTGTGTGAGAGTTGAGAGGCTGAAGATGTGAAGTGGCTCTGTTGAAGGGGAAAGGAAGAGGGGAACTGATTTCAGTTATTATTATTGTTGTTTGCTACGTTCCTGTCGCTGGCAACTAAGAATGGCTGTGCGTGGTAACTTCAGAACAACCGGCTTTGACGTTCAAGACGTTAAAGAGAATCATAGGTAGCATCAACTGTGTATCTTAGTGCAAGCCTGCACTGTGCTCAGGGCCAAGACCTCTGTGCTCCTGGGAAGGCGTGTGGGCATCGCTGCTATGTTTATTGCCATTGCTGTTATTAATAATGAAGAAGATTGCTGCAGAATGGAAGCGAGGAGGCACCAGCTATGCTGACCCACACAAAACCTTTTGCACTTTAATGAAAAAAAGACAAGGAGAGACAACATTTAGAGCAGGACCTATTTTCTTTCTTTCCTGTGTGTGTGTATTACACGTGCACAACCGTGCAGGCGTGTATGAGTGTTCTTGTGTGTGTGCGTGCATGAAATGAAATGAGGGCCAATTAATTCTGTTTCCAGACAATGCTTCGAAGAACTATGAGGTCAGTCATATCCACAGTCCGTGAAGAAAATGATAAATTTGTACAGTCCGAGAACTCAAAAGTATGAGAAGGGAACTTGAAATAAAAAGTCCTGAAAGGTCCTGCTTTTATCAAGATTCATGAGGGGCAGATTTATTATAAATCAACTGATCAGACCTATGACTCATGCCCAGGGATGTTACTGGAACTGGCTATTTGGCTCTTATGATCACTGAAGGTGATGCTTGATCTTTCCACTGACCATAAAGACGTTTTGGAAACAGTGACATAAGCCACTCAGTGGAGTCCACAAGGCCAACTGCAGCAGCAAATATATTTTAGTGTTTAGTCTGCTAAAGATGTCACATTTGTCTGGCCTTTACCTTTGTTGTTAGGGCAGAGAGGCAGCTCTCTTTGGCTGGCATATAGTCACAGCAAATGAGGTCATGAACAGCGGCACACGAAGAGCAGCAGTCAGTCCATATTAGTACAACAGGAAGAGATCGTGGTTTTGGCAGAGGTGGGGAGAGCATGATTCACCTGGGCTTCCATTGTGGCCATTTCTAGACTGACTGGCAGGATTCCTAGTCAGACACAGCTGATCTGGGCAGGGGTGCTGGTCTCATGTCACAATTAGATGGCCAACTCAAAGTGCCACTTGTGGGACAAAAGGGAGGGCTTGCCACAGGTGACATGAGCAGCTTCTGGGTTCAGGGAGGGGAGAAGGAATAAAGGCTTAGTTCTGACATCCTGCAGTGCAGCTATTCTAAGACCTGTGCTAGAGATGTCGTAAATATGAGCGTGGCAAAGCTACAAGTCCGCTTGAAAGAAAAGTCTCTAAGGCCAGTTCTTAGAGACAAGCAACCATCTAAGCCGAGTGACTTCTCTTCAGAATTAACGGTTTTGGGGAGATGATTCTAATATGTTGTTATTACTATTACTTATATACTCTGTTAGCACCTACAAAAGACCCATGTATCTGCACGTTGAACATGAGCCTGAGGCTGCTAGTATTGCAAGTGTGCTTTCCATAGCTTGATCCTGTTACCTTGGTTCCTTGGGGAAAAGAGCTGCCCCATGTTTGCTGGATTCTGTAACTCTGTGCTCCTGATTTGTAAGTTTTAACAATATCCCATTGCTAAAAGGGACATTCTTTTTTCTTTGGTTTGTCTTTATGTGGTTTCGAACCTTTATGGTTTTTTTTTTTATTGTTCCTCTTTTACCTTTGATATCTGAAAAACTCAGCATTCACCTAGGGGAATGAAGCCATCACAAACCTCTCCTGAGACAGGGACTCCGACCAGGGTGACCTTGGATTTCTGATCTTGCTTCTACTTCTCAAAGGCTGATGTTACATGAACCCACAAGAGTTAAAGGGTCTCAAGAATTTATTTAGGTATAAAATGGGGATAAACTCTCACTGATACAAAGCAGACGCTGCCGCCATCCAGCCGCTGTGTCCTGCCTTTCTGCCCAGGGAAGATGGGGACCAACCTTACTTCTTGTTCTGGCTCCAGTGGGTGGGAGAGCGACCCCTCTCCCTCAGCTCTTAAGCAGACAAGACCACCCCCTAGGGCTTGCTGCCCCAAAAGTCACTGGCTAAATGGATCGAGGTCCCACAACAGGCTGAAGGTACAGGCATGGAGTACCATGTTCGGTTTGTACATCGAACATGTACAAACAATGGGGCAATGGAACCCCAGTCTTGAGTAAGCGAGGCAAGCTCTCTCCCAGCTGAGCCATATTCCCAGCACAGTCTGTTCACTTACTTTTCTTGACCTCTGACACTGTTGCTTTTGCTGTGAAGCACAGCCCCCAAATCCTACGTTAGATTGGTTTCAGATATGGTCAGTACTAACTAGTCTCTTGTCTCTCGTGTCTAATAAAGCAATTGCTACCTTGTTCCTTGGAAGGTTCAAGAGCATAAAGCGAGCTGTTGGTAAAGGAAGGAAGGTGTAGTGACTTGATATTCTTCATTGAACTGTGAAGAGAACCTGAAAGTTCATTTCCGGAAGCCCAGGCCTTGCCAGAGGCTCCGTTTATGGCTTTTGATTCCATAAACACTATGTGTTCTTTCTTTGAACATTTTCTTAGTGGGCTTTCTTCTAAGATGCTGGAGGTCAGAAGTAAAGAAAGGAAAAACATTGTGTCCCGTCCCCCTCCCCAAAACGATATGGTTCTGTTTAGAAGATTTTTTAAAAAGTCAGTTTATGACTAACACACCCACTGGTAATAATCACGCACACCTGCTGTTCTCAGAGAAACTCGGGACGGGAGAATTGGCTATCTTCTTCTAAACCTCTCTGCTAGAGAAACAGTATGCAGTGAACTCTGCTGGAGGAACTTTGGATCTGGCAGGAGAACCCACGTGGGAGCTAGATCTCCCAGAACTGAACGGAGAAAAGAGCGGTTCGCTTGTTCTGGCGCAGAGTTGCAGCGATTGCACGCCGCTACTATTAGCAGAGACGGGGACTAAGCAGTGGAGTTGGCTTCACGTTAGCGGACAGATCCTCTGGATTGCGCTGGTGCCTTCCTAGCCCTCTGTTGCCAGGACGCAACCATCGTTTTCTTCCCGTTTGTCCTGGAAACTCTGCATGTTGTATGCTATGGGTTGAATTTGTTCTCATCTGGCAGACGGACGTGTGAGGAGCGAGGATGATGTAGAACCTACAGGGAGAGCCCAGCCCCGTGAGGATGGAGACAGAAACTCGAGTTATGGAGCCACCAGCTACAGACCATCTGGGGTCGCCAGACACTAGGCAAGGCTTGGAAAGACTCTCTCCCGCAGCTCTTAGAAGCAGCTAGCCTGGCTAACGAATTGCCCTCTGAACTCTTAATCTCCTAATTGATACACTAAATCTATTTTTAAATCTTGTGGTAGTTGGTTGTGGCAGCTACAGGAAATTAATACACTGTACTTACATAAATTGAGGAACTTTCAGTGTTTCCTCAAACCCTTTGTTGTCTAATGGAAAACAAAAACTTAGAACTTCGGAAAGCCCCTTCCCTCCGTCCTCCACCCCGCTTCCTCTGCACAGCTGTGGATGACTGCAGAGCACACGGAGTCCCTGTCGGAAGAATCTCTTGTGTTCACAGGGCTTGAGCCGTGTAATTGAAACAAGCTGCACATGCGTTGTGGTGTGGACTGCCCCATGCCAAGGCCAGCAAAAGCTTGGTCCCAAATCACCTCCCAGATGAAGGAACAGTGACAGATTCTAACAACAGACAGGGTGTCACGATGCTAGCCAAGTTGGAGCAGAGTATTACTTCCTCCAGAGAGGATTCATGGAGTCAGTAGCATTAACCTTCATATCAGCGAGTCCAAGATGAAATACTAGTTCGGCCATCAACTAACCCGAGATTGCCTTGTCCCGTCTGTTTTGGTGTTGGGAAATAACTTAGTTCAGTATCTTGAAGATTTACTCTCCTGTACATGTGCTGATCACACTCAGTGGGCTGCAGGCTGGAGCCAAGGGCTGTATAATTTGGAGCTGAGCTAGTGATAGGCAGATTGTCTCTCAGTCTTTGGCGTCCATCCAACTGCCTTAAATATTAACACATTTCTTTGCTGTGCTCTGAGGCATTTTCAGCATGCTGCGTTCTTTGTGATCAGCTGAACCTAAAAACATTGCATCCGAATGCTCTTATAAGTCAGGTAGATCTTCTAAGTAAACACTAGTTAAAATGCTGATATGTAAGGCTGGAGTGGCATTTCATTTGTATTTTAATAAATAAAGTTTGCCTGAAGATCAGAGAGTAAAACAGCCACATTGATCAGCCTTACAGACCATGCAGTGGTGGCACACGCCTTTAATCCCAGCACTAAAGAGGAATGTAAGATGGGAGGTGACGTGTCTCAGTTCAGTCTCATTTTGAGGATTCCTGCAGGCAGGATCGCCATTTCTGATTGAGGTAGAGGCTAGTCTTGAACTCCTAATCCTCCTTTTCTCTATCCAAACATTGGGATCATGGGCAGGCGCCACGGTACCTCGCTGTTCTAGAAGAACTGACTAGACTAGTGACCCTTTATTTGCATCTGAAACTTTTATCATAAATTTAAATACTTGCAAAATGCAGATCACACGATCCACCTAGTATCAAGTATGTGCTTCAAGCACATTTTCATCTAAACTTTGGGGCTCCAGAGTGGGCTCATTAAATTTATAGAAACTGTCCATCACACAGTTTAATTGGTGTGGCTAGGCCTGTTGTCAAGCCATCCTGCCAATTTGGATATCTCTGTCAGAAAAAAAAAGTCTTATTTCAGCTTTTAATTCAAATGGGTGTGTTAATATGCAGCCTTTTGGAAGTTTCTTCTAATTCTAAGAACTGAAGGAAGGAAACGAGAGGGGTGGAGGGTCTGTAGAAAGCTATCACAAATCTTTTTACACTGTCAGTCTTTCTGAAGTTTCTTTGCTCTTTTACTTCTGTGGAGGTTCCCTCTGGACGAAGTCTTGGAGGTTTTTATATTTCAAACAATGATCCTGAGTAAGACGGGGTGAGCAAACACTGGGTAAGTATTCCTTTTCTCTCACAAGGTTGGAGACAGACGAATGGAGGCAAAAAGTTTCTTCATGGCATGTCCAGACACAGATTGGTCTTAGGAAAAAGGAATGTTGTACTCAAAAGATTTGGCAACTGAGTTCCTAGGCTCCTCCTGGCTGGGCATACCCGGGAGACTTCAGGTACCAGGGCTGTTAGACCTGCCCCAGTATGAAGTTCCCTGGGGTGACAGAATTACACTATCCTTATTTCAACTTGCCCCTATTAATGGAAATAGAATCTAGATAATCTTTTGCTCATGAATTACTCCTGCCACTCACTATATCCAGCTCTGCCCTGGCAGATACAGACTATGTGTGTAACATGAACCATTTATATATATGAATATGTATATATATATATATATATATTTATTAAGGGGTGCTATGGGTAAAACAGACTCATGAAGCTAGGACCAAGGGAGCTGGGAACCGGCCACATACTGCTTCATACTGTCTGACCTGTTCTTCACAACCCAAGAGAGTGTGCACAACCTCTGTCTCTCTCCTTTTAAGAGATCATGTGTGCAGACAATAAGCCACACCCTAAGGCTGGTACTCCAAAGCTATTGATGGAATAAATTCCCACAGCACTTGCCCCTTTTGTCTAAATAAGAAGGTTCTAAACCTAATACAAAGCAATATATAATAAGACCAATTATCAAGTATCATCCAGGAAAAAGAAAGAATAATAATATACACAAAAATGGAGCTACAACCAGCAAGAATAGCATCAAGAAACACATTCTAAATGTCAAGGCTATAGGTAATTGGCAAATAACAGAGATTATTTCAATAGTTGTAGAGTCCAAGTCTTGTAGTGAATATGCCTTCACTAAGATATGAGAGGGTAGTAGTTGTAACTATCTAGTCTTCAACCCCCTCAAAGATTTGAGAAGGAAAATATTACCTGAGTAAGCACGAAGTGCAATCAAGTAACTCCAAAAGATGCAAGCAATGACAGAAACAACAGGCTATCTGGACAGTCACCCAACGTCTCTCTGGAATGTTGGGGGCAACCAACTTAAGCTATAGGGCTAGAATATCTGACAGACCATTTTCAGAAGCAGAAAAATCCAAAAAAAAAACCTGTCCTACCCTGTCTTGGCAAAGTTTAGTAGTTGCTTATCCTTCTATCCTGCTTGTCCAGACTGGACAACATTTTTATTGTCAGCAGTTGAGGCAACGGTAGTTCTTTGCCCAATAGGCCAGTTTTGCCAAGAAGAAAACAAACTCCATATGAAACGTCTTTGGTGTTCATCATTTTCTCAGGAGTAGATAGGTTCTGCCAGGTGCTGTTGTGTTTCACATCAACAGAATTCTAAGTTATTAAAACAGTTAAACACCACATTCTGTATATCTTTGAAGTATTTGAAGATTACCTATCTATATGGATTACATATTTGTGCAGCTACAGAACCTAGCATAATTATAAGCATGACAAACATAGGTGACTATTAACCCATAATTCTTTTTTTTAAAAATATTTATTATGTATACAATATTGTGTCTGTGTGTATGTCTGCAGGCCAGAAGAGGGCACCAGATCTCATTACAGATGGTTGTGAGCCACCATGTGGTTGCTGGGAACTGAACTCAGGACCTTTGGAAGATCAGGCAATGCTCTTAACCACTGAGCCATCTCTCCAGCCCTAACCCATAATTCTTAATAACCTATAAAGCTTAAAGACCAAGGCTTTGCATTTTAAAAATAAACAATCTTTAAACATGTGTGCAACGTAAGGATAACGATCTCAAAATTGTAACAATATATAAAAATATCTTAATCAAAGGTAGAAATATATAGTGCTATATGACAAAAATATCCTTAATTTATATCAATATATAAAATACCTTCAGCAGAAGTAGAAACATACATACAGTATGACAAAATAATTTTACATTTGTGTACAAAAATATCGCTAACAGAAATAGGAACATACATAATATGACAAATATAATTTTGAATTTGTATCAATACACAAATTATCTTAGACAGGAATACAAAAACGTTTTTACAAATGTATCAATATACAAGAATCTATACCAATATAAATTGTCTAAAGTTAATAGTTGCTAAAATAGTTTACAAGTAGACACACTAATCTATCTTATTTTCCTACCCTATCTAGTCCCCATTTTTTCCATAGCAAACGAGATTCCTGAGTCTATTTTTATTCTGCCCCCAGCCCTATAATAACATATAACCAACCCTGAGAAAAACCCAAACCATTCATCCCATCTGTTGGGAGAAAGGAAATGTGGGAATTCATTCCACCAATAAGGTGTGGCTTCTTGTCTGCAGACAGTATCTCTTAAAAGGAGAGAGGCAGAGGTCATGTGTGCATACTCTCTTGAGTTGTGAAGACCCAGTTAGTTCCTAGCTCCCTTGGTCCCAGCTGCGTGAATCTGTTTTCCCCATAGCACCTCCTAGTAAATTGATATATTAAAAAAGTATATATCTTTGTGGTTTACATTACATTATGTAGGTGGTAACCCTGTGACTACCTGAAATTCAAGTAGATTAATTATTACTCCTTTGTATCCTACATCGGTAACCAGCCTTTACTTTTCACGAATCGTGAATGTGTTGGCTTTTGTTTTTCCCCTGAACAGACAGTCTTTGTTCTGTAGTTCCACCAGAAAGAGATGACAGCTTCTCATTTCCAGGCAGTCCTTGACTTGGAGCAGCAGTGTGGAGACAGACACAAAAGCTGAACAAATAAGAGGTCTCTTCCAGTCCCTCTTCACACCCCACTGGAGTAGCAACGTGGGCCATTAGCGGGAGATGCTGGGGCCAATTGCATTTCCCCTACAGGCACACATTTGCATAGAAATTGCAGTGTGTTGTCAGGACTCTTCTAAACATTTCAGCCAAAACAATTGAACCCAGCACAGAGTTTGCCCTCTGGGCTGTATCTCTGTAGGGCCAGGAAAGTGAAATTCCTCCATGAAAAAAGACCTGCCTCTAAGACTTCCCTGTCCAGGAATTACCCAAGTGACAGTCCTATAGATTTTATCTGTCTGAGGAGTTGTCAGTGTGTGATTTTCAGAGCACGGAGAGGGTGGGGAAGGTGGGACCAAGGCTCTGTCTTATCTTAAGGACAGCCAGAAGTGTTAGCCGGTGTGTTCTTTACTTGTGCTGCAGGTGCTCACTGCACTCCAGGGTTGGAGAAGGCAAGAGGATGCTGGCAGGGAGGCATTCAGGACAAAATAATCCATCCCACCTTCTCCTGTCCAGGCTGCTTCCTCTTTCCTGAGGGCTCGTCACACACCTTGGAGCCCCGGTGCCTGATATCAGTGTTTACTCTGTGATATAGATGGAAAGGACCGGTGGCTTTTCTGTACAGACGAATAATTAATAATTATCCCAATGTGGAATGAGAAACATAAATGCAGGTTTAGCCACTCGTGAACAAGTAGGGGATTCTTTCAGCTTTTACTTTACTGTGTTTGTAACCAACTACAACAGGTAACTTTTTTTTTTTATGTCTCTGTCCCATGAAAACCTAGGAAATGTGGGATGGAGAGTGGATGGCTGAAAGCTTCCCTTACCCAGCATCCCTCAGGCAGGGGTGGAGCTGCAGGGAGCAGGTCAGCCAATGTGGAAGAGAGGTTTGAGTTGTCCAACTTGGTTTCTTTCTTTTTTGTGGGGAAGAGTCCTGGACCTGAGTCAGACTGGGTGGCAGAACAGGACAAAGTCAGTCCTTCTTTTCACCTCAAGATCTCTAAGAGAAAAGGCAGCCCGTGTATGAAGTGATATCAGATAGGTATAAAAACTAAATTCAATTCAGATGTGAGCCTTTGAAATATTAATACTTATGAAGTGCCTATAGGGGACTAGAGAAGTTTTTGGTGCCTTTAAATGCAAGGTTTAAAAAAAATATCTTTTTCATTTTGGTTTCTTTCATCGGTTGCCCTGTTTAACTTAGGGGATGTCTTTTTTTTTTTTTTTTCGAGACAGGGTTTCTCTGCAGCTTTAGAGCCTGTCCTGGAGCTAGCTCTTGTAGACCAGGCTGGCCTCGAACTCAGAGATCCGCCTGCCTCTGCCTCCCGAGTGCTGGGATTAAAGGCGTGTGCCACCACCGCCCGGCGGGGATGTCTTTTTATATATTGCCATATGGAATTTTGAGAAGAGAATGGATGGTATTAGAGGTATCAGGGGAATTACGATGATGCAAGTCATAACCAAAGAGTAGATGACCAAGGGAAAGGCTAGGGCAGGGCAGAGGCAGAAGGGAGAGCACGGTGCCAATGAATGACCTCACTCAGAGAAAAGGTGCTGCCTGCTGGGGCTGGGAGCATGGTGTACCGACTGACAGTGTGCAGCCTGTTCCCGCAGGTCTACAGCCGAGGGTGTGTCCCACTCGGTTCACAGATTTCAGAATGCATTGAAATTGTTTATTAGATGTAAAAGCACAGATACCTTATAAGAGTTGGGTTTTCTGAGGCCTTCATTAGAAATCAGAGGAGCTGGCAACACTGACCACAGTTCTGTGCAGTGGGGATGGGTTGAAATGAGGGGCCTCTTTTTGTCAGGACAAGATCTCTACATGTGCACCCCCCCCCCCCGCCATTGCTTCATTCCTGACTACCTTCCTCATGTATATCACTGGCTTTGTGTGTGGGGACACTTCATTTGTTAACCTTTGGGCTCAATCTGACAGCACCTGGGGAAGGGAACCTGATGGGTTCATTGTTTGGCTTTTTGGGGAATGGTGGGTCCACAGTGGCCTTCTTCTGACACCTCTGGTCATCTATCAGATGAGGGTTGTTGCACTTCAGGAAACGTGACCTCTATGTGGTGGCTCTACGGCATTTGAGGGAACAGTAGAAGCAGGAAGGTTATTCCCATTCCCCCCCCCCCCGCCTTTTTTTTACCCCAAAGCCACTCATAAAACTACCCTTTCTGAATCCGGAAGGAAGAAACATCCTCACCCCCAAAGCTGTGGAGACTCACAGAAGAACCTGAGCAAACCGGCTTTGCTGTGTTCTCTGCTAACCACCGCTAGACCACCAGTTTCATCGAGTTATGCTTTCCCCTGACCCTCCACCTCTTCCTCAAACCCAAGCGTAAATTATGCAACTTTCCTCGTCTGAACCTGAATTTCCTTTTAAAGCCTTCTCTGTCACATATAACTTATTATCAGATGCGTCTAAATGTGCTTCTGTTAGCGGTCTTAGTTATAGATGGATGCCTTAGTCATCAACACAGTGGTATAGTTCAGGAAAGAAATCATTCCTTTTCTAAAAGAACGAGTCACAGGAGGGGTACCAAGATGAGAAAAGTGTCAGGCCACAAACCTTGTGGACCATGCAAACTCATAGAAGTTAGAAACGGCACTTAAGTAAGGGGAGTTTTCCGCTCTGGCGCACCAATGACTGCGTCATGACTTGGATGATTTTTGTTGTTTTTCTTTGTAGTATTGATTCATGTGTGCCAGGTAAGCGCTTTACCACTGAGCTGTAGTCCCGGCTCTCATCACATTAAATATATTAATAAAGTTGTGAAGAGATTCATTGTCTTACACTTTCAATATTTCCACAAGTGTGATGAAAATACAGTGTAAATGGTGCAATCGTTTTCGGAACTAGTGTACGTAAGGTACGTGCCAAAGAAGACCCAAGTAGGACGATATGAGAACCCACACCATCGTGTTTGCTTAGTGAGATGCATTACTTCCATGCTCATGGTGCTGCGAGCGCATGCTCTGGCGCTGTTACTGTTTTAAACACTTTCTCGCACTTCTCTATAAGAAGATGATGTCAAAGAAACGAACTCTCATTTCCTACAGGGGCTGTGGAAGCAGTGACCTCTCTCCCTCCCCCCCCCCCCCCCCCCCTGTAATGAGATGGAGACACCTTGGGCCCTGAGAGTAGCTTTCTCAGGCCATGTTAATTCCAATCCTGTCTTTGAAACTCCCTAGCTTTTCATCTTGGGGACATTACCTAAGTTCTCTAGGCTAATTTCTAAAACGATGTTAATAATACATTGACCGCTGTGGGGATTAAAGGATAAATATGGACGGCATACTGTTTAATGTACAAGACCTAGTTAGCTTCCATAAACATTGGCTCCCATTATAACGGCGATGATTTGTACGGCTCTTCCAGAAACCACTTACGAAGTTACCAGATTCTCTGGGTCAAGCTAATTATGAACCCATCAAGCTGTGTAGCATCTGGATATGACTGTGAGCAAAATGTGAGCAAAATGGCTAGCTCCGTGATTGCCAGCCCCGGTGCAGACTCCCTAAACACCATCTCACCTTTGCAAAACATTCATAAAACTTGTGTTTACTGAGGCACCCCAGTGGGTAGGAAGAGTGAAGGGAAAGGTTAAAAATCGCGGTTAGCAAGAAGTCTGAGGTAAAAAAAACAGAATAAGAAGAAGGAGGAGGAGGAGGAGAGAGGCTTTTTATAACCACTTAGAGAGTACAGAGGGGGAAAGGAATTTACCTGGAGGCAGGAGGGTAGATGCATGGGCTTCATGCTGGGATCCTGCTGATCAAGCTGGGTAGCGATGGTTTATATTCCATACTGTGGTTTGACCTTCTGCTGCAGCCTAGAGGCTAAATGAGCCTAATTAAGCAAGCAAGCAAACAGGTATTAAAGCCTGGGGGGAGTAGAGAGGCAAGGGGCGGGGGAGGATGGGGGGCTGCTTAGTGACCAGGGAAATAGCAATAGCCTTGGCCCTGGCCAGCAGTGACTGCATATTTCCCGGGTACCTGAGGGTAACAGAAAAGTGGCAACAACGGTGGAGACGCAGACCACGCTGGTGATACCTGCTGGGATCTGTGGCCCTGACCCACGAAACGGGGCTCTGGTCCAGTGCGTGGAAGGTGTAGAGCGCAGGAGGTACGGTTCGTGTTGGTGAAGGCTCCTGAAAAATCTGCACAGACTGCCTTCCAATGGCTGTCGATTTTCCTTTAACCCAAGTTCTTTGTGACCCATGTGGCTGATAGACTTTTAAGAGGGAGAGCTGGTACCAGTCCCCTGGATGCCTTGTGTGCTGAGATCTCTGCATGGGTTTTAAAGCATCGAAATGCTGACCTTGCTAAAAGACGTCCAGAGGACAACACAAGCATTAGAGGAGTCGTGCTTCTGAGGTCTGCACAAATGTCGAGGCAACTCCTGCTTGAGCGTTCAGATGAGCTGGTACTTGGGCCAAACTGAAGGAAGACTCTAAACTAATAGGGGGAGAGGCTGCTACCCACTACCCTGAATTAGAAGCAAGCTAGATACTCTGATTCAGATGGGGTGGATCTACGCATGGCTTGGGGTTTCTGCACCCCCTGAGCCTCTCTCTGAATAGCTCCCGAGTTCTGTTGTGCTGGATATTCCTAGTGTGACCCACGGTACCACCGTCCACACCTGTCTGCCTGCTTTGGCTCTGAGGAGAGTTCTCAGAGGCATCGCATCTGCGCATTTGGCCAGGGAAAAGAATCAGACAGAAACAGAAAGGAAGGAAGGAAGGAAGGAAGAAAGGAGGGAGAGAGGGAGGGACAAAGGGAGGGAAGAAGGGAAGGAGGGAGGGAGGGAAGGAGGAAGAAAGAAAGAAAGGAGGGAGAGAGGGAGGAAGGGAGGCAGGGAGGGAGGGAGGAAAGGAAGGAAGAAAGAAAGAAAGGAAGAAAGAAAAAGCCTAAACCAAAAATAAACTGAAATAAACCTTTCTTCTTTTGAAGTTGATTATCTCAGCTGTCTTGTTGCAGAAATTGAAAACAAGTTAACAGCTCCCACCCCTACTCCACCTTACAGCTCAGCTGTAGCTTATAGTTTCCTGGGTCAGAGTCCCTGGAATAGGTGGCTGGGAGAGTCTTCCCCTTAAGCCTCAATCTGTGGGTCATGACCCCTTCAGGACTAAATGACCCTTTCACAGGGGTCACCCAAGACCTTTGGAAAACACAGATATTTACATTATGAATCATAAAAGTAGCAAAATTGCAGTTCTGAAGTAGCAGCAAAAATAATTTTGTGGTTGGGGGTCACCACAATGCGAGGAACTGTGTTAAGGGGTCACAGCATTAGGAAGGCTGAGAACTGATGCCCTAGCCCTTCATATGCTTAAACCCACAGTGACCGGAACACATTATTGTCTCAGGTTCCCGTCACTCCCAGCCTGTCGTTGAAAGTAGTTCATTTAACTGTATAGAAGTTCTCTGGAAATTTATAGAATTTTGGACAGGGTAAGTGTTTGCCTGAGTGCTTACCTTAATCTAGCTGTCTGATGTATTTATGTGTGAGTACATTATAATAAGTGATTTTACCTAATTAAAAAGAACAGTAATCCATTTGGGATCATTTCAGTGATTGCTCACTCCCGAATCTGATGGGGGAGCTTTCAGTCCAGGTCCAGGGTCCTCATCGTGAGGTCTGAGACCTTTGCTTGCTACCCCTCCGCTCGCCCCCTCTGCACTTCACCGCGCGGCCTCCCCACAATGCTGCGGTCTAGCTTTCCCGTCTAGCCGCCATCTCCCCTCCCACCGGCACTCATTTTGTTTTTCTGACCCTGAGTTATCAGTGACATTGCCCACGTCTCTTTTCCCTCAGCCAGAGCCATGGTTGGGAGCTCAGCTTCTAGAAGTTTCCAGGTGAACAGCTCAGGCAGAGTTTTCAATATAAATGAAAAACAACTCTGAAACTATGCTTGAGCTTGGAATGAAGGCTTTCAAAGTAAGCGGGGTAGTTAAAGGATCTTTCTCAAACACCCGAAGCACTTTCTAGAAAGACAAATGTTTCGTGTTTTGCATCACCCTCATGTGGTATAATTTTATTTGTGTCTGAAATATCTTCCTGAAATGTGTAGAGCTGAATAAAATTACCTATGGTAAGTGTGACTTTATAACGTGTATATATGAACCTTGGTAGGGTTTGCTGTGCATTTGCTCCTTGTTCTAAGTGTCGTGCTGTGTACTCAGCTGGTGAAGGTTAGGGGGCAGAGTGTCTACCCGCTCAGCTAAGGAGCATTAGCTCACTAGACTGTCAGCCACCGACTCCAGCTCCATTCTCCGAGTGGAGAATTACCACAGCATCATCTTTACTGGTTACTGTTTGATCTAAGAGTTCTTAGATCCCCTTCTAGCTCACAGAAAGACACTGAGGCATAGTCATTGATTATGATAAAGAGGCACAAGGAAAACTACAACTTAGCTGCCAGCAGTTGGGGGAAATCTCAAGGAAAAGGTCTTTGTGTAGGGGGAAAGAGGGAGTCGGGGTGGATGGAGACCTGGGATAACACGAGGAGTCTTATAAAGGTCTGTGTGGCACACAGGATCATTCAAAATAACAGGTATGGAAGATGGAGGTGCCAGGGCTGGAGACCCATCATGCTTTGAAGGAAGTCAAGGAGAACTAAGTAGGGCCCGCAGACAGTGGCCTTGGTGTTAAAATAGAGACGGCCAGGCTC
The DNA here is from genome assembly GCF_903992535.2 of Arvicola amphibius. NCBI lineage: Eukaryota > Metazoa > Chordata > Mammalia > Rodentia > Cricetidae > Arvicola > Arvicola amphibius. Next base: position 9,322,716 of record NC_052053.1, read on the forward strand.
ACAAAGACGCCAGCCACATCCTAGCCTGTTCGCCTAGATGCCTATTTCCGGTACCGCCCCATCCTCTGCGAAAGCTCCAGCACCATTTCTTTCCTACTCCGTGGCGCTTACTTCGAATATGCCCTGATAAATGAAACAGGGCCAAAATAGAATTTTCATCTAGAGCTTTCCAAACAATGTTAGCTGCAGTTTTTACAAAGAAAGCCCAAATAAGCCGCTGTCGTATATTTATCAAATTCAAAATTCTTCCAAGCATTAAATCAATCCCGTCACGGCAGCTTGATTGCTGGTGGATGGATGGATTGAAAGCGATGTGTAGCTGTACAGGGGTTTGCCATTTGAAGTAGAAAACCTGCAGGGAGGCCCGGTGGCCTGGCAGCGTTCTTTGAGAGCTCACGGGTATTTCCTGTTTAGATTCTAAGACTGCTGCTCTTGGTGAACTGTGTTGAATTGCACTATTTGAAGACTGTTTTAGTTTCCATACGCTTAAGGTCAAATCCCGAGTATTTCCATGATTCTGATATGCTGTCAAGAGCCAGGTCACTTTTCAACGTCATTATGTGAGCCAAACCCTACCCCTGCTTAGTCTTTTGTGAGTTGGAGAAGGTGGAATAGGATCTGGGCTTAATTGCCATAAATTAATGTATTGCTTAATTAGCAAATTGACTCCTTAAATCCACATGGCATAGGGAACCCTGGCATTATTGATTGCTAAAACTTAAGTTGGGGGAAGTAGAAAAAGACAAGGTCTCCTGAGTAAATTGGGAGCTTGGGGACCTTGGGAGAGGGTTGAAGGGGAGGGGAGAAGCAGGGAGGGAACAGAGAGAAATGTAGAGCTCAATAAAAATCAATAAAAAATACCCTTAAGTTGGAGTGATTGAGAAGTCTGGCTTTACTTCATGCATAAGGTTGGCCACCAAGAGGAAGCGAGGTGTTGCGATTATTTAAAATTCTCTGCTTTGTTTTGTTTGTGTGGGTGTTTTGCCTGCATGTAAGTCTTGCTTCACATATGTGCAGTGCCCTTTGAGGTCAGAAGAAGGTATCATCTTATCCAGTCCCACACAATTGTGAGTCACCCTGTAGATGCTAGGAACTGAACCTGGGGCTGCTGGAAGAACAGCCCATGTTCTTAACCACTGAGCCATTTCATCATCCCCAAAAATGTGTGTCTATTTTAGGGAAGCAGTGATGAATTTTTCCTAATCTACTAAGTTTCTTTCACTAGCTGTGGTGATTTGAATAGGAATAGGCCTTATAGGCTCATCTAGTTGAATGTTTAGGCACCAGGGGGTGGGGCTCTTTGAAAGGATTAGAAGGATTAGGAGATGCCCTCTTGTTGGAGGAAGTATGTCACTGGGGGAGGGCTTTAAGGTTGCCAGACAAAGTCTCTCTGCTTGCAGATCAAGATGTACCTCTGAAATATTTCTCTAGCACCAGGTCTGCCTGCATGCTTCTATGTTCCCCACCATGGTGACAATGGACCTCTGAAACTGTAAGCAAGGGCTCCATTAAGTGCTTTCCTTTGTAAGAGTCGCCTTGGTCATGGTGTCTCTTCACAGCGACAGAACGGTGACTAGGACACCAGGTCATCAGGCTTGTGTGGTGTTTGGAGCTTGCAAGTCTGACCTCTGTAGCCCGATGAGTTCAGCTCTGCATCTGCACACAGAGTCATGCTGTCGGGTTCCCGTGTGTCTAGGAGAGATGTCTGTGTTATTCACGTCTTGCAGGGATTGGCAAACTGAGAGGGGGTGAGCAGGGAACACATCAACAACCATATCACCCCCCCCCCCCACTTTGGAATACCATTCTCTTCTGTCTGTTTCAAATAGATTATCTTTCAAATGGCAGTAAACAGACCTTTCCAAAGGACCTTACGTGCTGCACAGTTTACGGGTGAATGAGTAGACTTCACTACAGGAGAATTCTATGAGTACACTTGTCCATTATGGAGATATGTTGGGATCAATTGGAGTCAGCTGCTCTTCCCTGCTAGAGCCTTCTAATTGGAGTTACTAAAAGCTTTGCCTTCCCTATAGGATCAGAGGATGGGATTTTCACCTGTTGGCCATTGACTGCTGGGTATTTAAGCCTCCATGGTGCTATTAAAGAGGGGCTTTGTACCAGTGATTGGAGGTCTTTGTGTCTGTCTGTCTCTGTGTGTGGTTCCTCAACCTCCAGCCCCTTGCCCAAAGCCCATGAACTGTATTGTAGCTCATAGAGCACAGATGGGGGCACAGTGCGCTGCAGAGATAATTCTTAGGTTAGCTTGAAAACTCTTCAAAGAAGCCAAGTGAATTACGTGTTAACCCTGGAAGCATGACTATTCAGATTTGCTAGAAGTTTCTAATTATCCAGGTCACTTAGACACCAGAAGTAAATGGGTTTCAATGGAAATAGAGGAGGGAGGGATTTTCTCATTGAGAAACTTGTAGACATGGAAATGAATTGCTTTGGGAAACTAGGGAGATTTTCTTTCTAATACTTTGTTCAAATCCCTGTTAGCCAAGTAACTAGATGTAAAAAGATGAGGTAGGGCAGGATTCAATTTTTTCTCTCTCTTTACTTCCTCCCTCAATTCCTTCCTTCTTTCCTTTATTTTCTATAAGACAGGATTTTACTATATATCTAGGCTGGCATAGAACTTGAAATATTTCTGCTTCAGTCTTCCAAGTGCTGGGATACAGGAATGCCCTTCCACGCACCGCTCCAGACAGCAATTGTTTTAAAAGCACAGCTGTGAGCCTGCTCGGGAGGCAGAGGCAGAGGCAGGTGGATCTCTGAGTTTGAGGCCAGCCTGGTCTACAGAGTGAGTTTCAGGACAGCCAGGGCTATACAGAGAAACCCTGTCTTGAAAAGCATAAAAAACAAAAAACAAAACAACAACAACAACAACAACAACAACAAAAAAAGGTGAGCTGGGTCATGCATACACGCAATCCCAGTACTCAGAAGGCAGAGCCAGGCTATGACAGTGCATTTGAGACCAGTCTGAGCTCTAGTGAGACCCTGTGGAAGACAAACAAACACCCAGATTTTGTGTCACTTAACCAGTTGTGCCCAGTTACTGCATGCTCTTACTATATTGAGAGTGGCCATAGGCAATAAGTAAGTGAGTGGATTTGGTTGTTCTGACAACTTTTATTATAAAGCAAATTGGAAGGTAGGTTTGGCTCCTGGGCTATGGTTCATTGAGCATCTTTGATGTTGAGATGTGTGACATCTAGGTGTGGCTATGGCTCTCAGCTTTAGGGCATATTGAAGTTAATCACTAAGAGCAGAATCATCAGAAGTAGCATCACCCGTTGGGTCAACGTTTCGTGCAGTGTCTGGACTGTCCCTCCTGAATAGCTGAATAGAAGCTGCTGCCTGCACTGCCAGCCAGCGTTCCTGTCACTTTGCTGTCACATTTGGACCTTTTTCTCCTCTTCTGCTCTTTAAATTCTGGTAAGGCACTCGTACAAAATAAAATTTCGGAAAAGTACATATTTTTCTTTCAGAACGAGAAGTCTGATTGATGAAAAGCCTTCTGTGGGAGCTTTTAATTCAAAGAATTAATTTGCTCTCCTCCTTAACACAGATGTGGCTTCCTTTTTTAGGAGGGAACCAGATGCCGTTTGTGTTAACACCAGGCAATCCACCATGACCGCAGTCGGGATGCTGAGTGCATTGCTGGTAGGAACAGGACTGTCTGCCTTGTCAATCAATAAGGCCTTTTTGTAAGTGTCTCATACACTACACAGCTCCTCTCTTTATGGAACCCTTGATGTGTGCATCCTCTCTCTCTCTTCCCCTGATACTCAGTTTACATTTGTTTATTATTCAGGCATTCCAGCACTCTTCCCTGACCACAATAACTGCACTAAGTTCTAACTGTTTCGAATTTGAGTTTTGCTCTGAGATCAGAATGCTAATTGTTCTTGAACTGCAACACGGAAAGAGAGTAGTCCTTGTGTTGGCTGGACTTATGGAATAACACTGTCTCACTGGCTTTACTTACAGAACCATTAACCTTTCCAAAGAGCCCAAGGAAGAATAACATTTAGCATATAACATTGATTTGTCTTTGAGCAATCTTTACTTAGCTATGCATAGATTTAGTTTCTGCAAATTCCTGTTTTCTTTTTTAAAAGTATTAGATAAATTAGTAGATAGATAACTATTACAAATTTCCATGATGGTGCCTGGGAATGTAACACATTCTATTCTCTGTGTGTATGTGTGTTTGCCAGAAAATATTCTAGTTTTTTACCATAGGCCCATTTTCATGAGAAAAACCTTGGATTTGTTCTGGAGAGACCCAATACAGATCACTGCTCTTCTCTTACTGGACTTGCTGCTGTTGTAGTCCTGGGCTGGCTAGACAGCCTCTGTGAGCCTCAGTGGTAGGATGAGGATACTTTGTATGCCTCGGTGGTATGCAGAAAGCTAGGAGGATCCCACTTCCATTGCTTCCAATGGGTAGAAGAAAGCTTAACTTCTCCATGCCTCTGTGTTTCCTTATCTGTCACACATGGAGGCTGAGGCACTATGTCCTTCAGGAGGAGACTCAGAAGGATGAGTCCCCACCAAACATGCCAATCTCACATCCTCTCTACCCTGTCTTCTTTTTGCCATTTCCTCCTTCTTTTATCTTCTGTTTCTCTTCTGTTCTCTGAAGGATAAAAACCTCCCTGGAAATGATGGAAGTGTGTATTCTTTCAGTTCACCAAAACAAGTGGCTGTAATACTGCAGTATGATAGTGCTGACAACCCAACCAACCCAACCAACCCAACCAACCCAACACAACCCAACCAACCCAACCCAACCCAACCAACCCAACACAACCCAACCAACCCAACCAACCCAACACAACCCAACCAACTCAACACAACCCAACCAACCCAACCCAACCCAATCCAACTCAACACTCACTGTCAAATCTGCCACAGCAAAAGAAGATTTAGTTCAGTCCTGGTTTTGGCTTGGTCAGGGAACCCTCCACATTCTTTAGGGTTTCTTCAGACCCCAGAGTGGGATTCAGGTGGTGAGCTATCTCCATGGGTTGGTGATTACTGGAACTGACAAGAAGGACATCAACAGATGCTTTTGTCTTGCATATTTATAAGTTTGAGGTATTCTAAATGGCTCATCAGGTAAATATACTAACAGTATGTTCAACTGTGAATGATGAAGTGATATATATATATATACTACATATTACTATATATGTTACATATGTGCATATGCTGAACTAATGGAGCAACCACTTTAGAGGTTGGTGTGAAGATGGACAAAGGTCAAGCTGTGCCTCTTGAGTTTGGATTTTCTGTGGGTTGTAGATTGCTGGAAGTGATTAGGGACACTTGGAAGGTGCCTGCTCAGTTTCTGTTGTGTGGCTTCTGTCTAATTTACATCACTGGCTCTTGGGAAGAGGGCTCTCTAGGATGCTTTTTGAGCTGTATGAAAATAAGGAATTGCCTATCTATCTATCTATCTATCTATCTATCTATCTATCTATCTATCTCTAACATCTGTCTATCATCTATTTTCTATCTGCCTGCCTGCCTGCCTGCCTATCTATCTATCTATCTATCTATCTATCTATCTATCTATCTATCTATCTATCTATCTATCTATCTATCTGTCTTCAGCCTCAGAGCTGACTGAATTTAAAGAGGCTGCTACAGAATCATTAGAATCTGCACGGAGGCTCACTTAGTCAGGGTGCACTAAGTGTCCTTAATCCATTTTAAGGACAAACTGTGAAACGGATCTGGGCACAATTAGTCTCAGTAGACAGTTAGAGCCACAGTTTGGTGGAGAAATCACTCATTTGCAAACTAAGAATGTTCCCATTACAGACATCTGACAGAACTGGTAAGAACCATCCCCCAAATTACTCTGGGGTTGAGCTGTAATATACATATTGAAATCCCCCAAGAACATATTGAAGCAGAGAAGAGCAGCAATGGCCTGTGGTACCCATAATCTTCATTTAAAGAGGCCCACAGTGCACATTTACATAGCAGACCATGGTCTGAGTTCAGTGGCAATGAGGTGTGGACTGAATCTCATTGCGAGCTACCGACTCACTCTCCCACTGTGTGCCAGTAATAGCTCCAGGGGAACCCTTCCACACTCAGGATCTTGAAGTAACAAGTAGATTGAATTAATGTATTTTAGTCTTTACCTCCACAAGCTAGCTCCCCCTATTAAGGGTTCATTCCTATTGACATTAAATAAACAGAAGGCTCTCCCTTTCCTTGGAAATCTAATTCAAAATGAGAGTTTAAATCCACCCTAACAATGCTATTCTGAGTTGAGTCATGTTATCACATACCATATATCATATATTGTCAACTATTGTTTTGGTTTGCAGATATAATTAATATAAACTAGCCATTAATAGTATGATATACGATCCAGGAACCTTTAATATAACAAAAGCCAACTAATATTTATCTCTAATGTGCTCTAATCTCTCCTCACATCATGAAGCATTAACAAAGGGTATATTCTTTAATGTTACACTCCCGTGGGTTTATTTGAACTTTTTTTCTGGTTTAATTAGCTTATTCATTTTAATTAAAGCACAGTGCAACATTTACATGGTGTTTAATCTGAAAGTTAATCCTGTTTTCTTAAAAGATTAAGTATAGTAATAAATATAAAATAATGTGTAACTGCTTCTCCCAGGACTGGGACTTGGAAAGCACGAAGAACTTTGGGAAATAGAAACACATTTTCTCGAGTATTCTTTCCTGAAAACATAGCACCACAAGAACAGGGTTTCAACCAATGAGGAGCTGTCACCCAGCCACATCACAGCTAACACTTGGATGTGCGTGTCTCTTCAGTCCGGGGCAGAACCTCTAACCTGCGGAAGTGACTCGTGTCTGTGGGCGATGGCTTCCTCAGAGCTCATCCATTCTACCCACACCCAGCTTTTCGTGACCAGGGCATCTAACTTTTCCCTAGAGACAAGTATATTAAGCTGCCATTGTTCTCCTTCAGCTCGGCTCCATCTCTCTGACTTGTACAGTGGTCACATCACTCTCTTCATGGACGGCCTGCATAGGGGGTCTCTTTTGTTTGCCCTCGCTAGAGATGATGGTTTTCTTGTTCACTCTGACTTAGCCACTCCCTTCTGTGGTCACACTCCGGACTGGCATAGCGGGAGCCTCACTCCGGAGTACCACTGGTTATCCTACAGCCGCCGTTCCGTTTCTCTCCTGTCTCAGCTGCAGCGGTACCTTCTCAGAACCTCCATCCATTCACTTCTCCATCTCCTGCAGGCTGCCCTCCCCCTGCTCAGTCCACTTACATGTCACAACCAGTGCATTTCTTGCAAATGCACTCAGCTCCCTTGCCCTCTGCAGCACAAGACTCCTATGTTGGATGAAACCAGCCCCTCTTTTACCTTGCCTGTCTCCACCAGGTCTCATTCTTCCCATCATTATTCAAATGTGTTTTTGTATCTTCTATGAAAAGAGTTCTCTCCAATTTTACCTTCCCAAAATTGCCCCCTTCGCTGTCGATGGTGTGAGGAAAAATGCTCATATATTTATTTTACTTGCTCTCATTTCACTTGTTTCTTCCTTTTTCTTTCTTTTCTTTTTGGGCTGGTTTCAGATGCATTTTCCATCTTTCTGCTGAGACTCAGCTTGCTGAGGTTGCCTGTGATTTCCCGGTATTCGATGTACCAGCCATTGTCAGTCTGCAGGCTGCACTGCTTCACAGCGACATTTCACAAGAGCTGTCTGGTCTTTGTTTTCAGTTCTGTCTTGGGGGCTTCTCCTTTGCTACCCAGCATCTAAACAGGAGACCTCAGAGCATGTCCTGGGCTCTCCTATCAATCCACTTATACAGAAAACACCATTTTGCCCAATGTTCTCAAACTGGAAGCAACACAAAGCCATCAACAGAAGAATGGATCGACAGAATCCCTGCTATCTGTACAATGAAATATTAATCAGCAATCATAAAGAATAAGCTACAGAGCCGTATAACGCCATGGATGAATGAATCTCACAGCCTTTAAAGATTGACACAAAGAATGCATATGCATTGTCTGAACCTATTTATGAAAGTCTAGAAAATGAAAGTTGACTTAGAGTGATGGAAAGCTGATCAGCATTGCTTGAGTCTGGGGCGGAAAGAAGGAGGGACAGAAGTGTCCTGTGTCTTTGTCATGAGGATGGCTTCATAGGTGAGCTGTCAGTCAAGACTCAAAATTGAACACACTTAATCGGTGCAGTTTATTAGAAGTTCTACCACAGTAATGTTGATTAAAACCTGTGTGCTGGCAATTCTCCCATTTATGACTTGAACAGAGAGCTCTGCTGAGCTTCAGATGGTGGAGGCGGCTCTTCATTTCATAAAGCCGTTTTGATATTTCAAAAGAATGCCTGACTTAATAAGTCTAAAATGATCTCAAGACTTATTTCCCAGAGCCCTTCCCCTCATTTAGTACATTTATGTCTCAAAGGGACTTAGATATGTGACTGGGGAGCTCAGGATATAGTGCTTTTTTTTTTTTTTAAAAATTAGACTTTTTCAAGGCCAGCCTGGTCTACAAAGCAAGTTCCAGGAGAGAATGAGGGAGAGAGAAAAGGAGAGAGGGAGGGAGGGAGAGAGAGAGAAAGAGAGAGAGAGAGAGAGAGAGAGAGAGAGAGAGAGAGAGAGAGAGAGAGAGAGAGAGCGAGCAAGCATGTAGGTACTTATGGAGGTCAGCAGAGGCTACTGGACCTCATGGAAATAGAATTACAGGTGGGTGTGAGCTCACCCAATGTGGATGCTGGGAACTGAACTGTGGTCCTCTGAAGAACAACAAGGACTTTTAACTCCTGAGCCATCTCTCCAGCCCAGGATACTCAGGATATCCAGCAGAGACTGGATAGTGTAGAGCTGGATGGACTAGGTGGGGTGACTTTGCTGCTCCAACTCTTGGGGTGCTGAGTCCCAAGAAAGCTTCAATCCTTTTCACCTTTCACCCAGGAGGGTAAAGGAAATGACTGCACCTTCTTTTCAGGCTGAAACCTTGATGTTATGAGACCACATTTTACATCATGACAGGCTGGGGACCATTGTCTTTTTGTAGCCATGTATTCAGCTGAACTTTTATTTCTCTAGGCTAAAACTTTATTCCTATGGTAGAAAGGAAAGCTGATACCAAGCTATAAAGCTTCCTCCAGGGCAGCTGGAGACTTGGGCAGACATGTTCGTGCAGGAATTATGGTATTTTGAGACAATGATATTTTATAGTGTTGACTGCATCCTTGCATGGACTGGACTGGATCATTTGCCTAAAGCATGTTCTTCCAGCACAACTCAAGGCTGACTTGAGACAGTGTTCATTGCCACATCGATTGGGCACAGGAGAAGGCACCCACCAGAAGGGCCTGTTATTGCTGGGGAGCATGAACACCAAAACCTTCAGAGGAGATCATCTCTTCTAGGAGGGTTCTGCCTGCCCCTCTTTACTTCCTTTGCATACACCATGGATGCAGCCTGCTCTTCTCCACTTGTGGAAGAAGCTGCTTTTGTCCTTGGCGTTCCCTGGGGAGGACAGCTGTGTCATTGGGACATGGTATCTATCCTCTGGCATCAATTCAAGGTAAAAGGTTATAAGGCAACCAAGCAGGGAGAAGCCACAAGTTGCCACAAAAACTACTGTGTTCTCAGTGTGATTCCTGGATTAGATCCTGTTCCTTTAGGGTATGGTAAGTGGGCATCGCTCTGGATTTGTATTGTCTGCTGTGACTTCTGAAGGTTGAGTTTACCAAAGCACCTTAAACACAAAGTGTTTCTTCACCTTCTTCAGGAAGGATCATACAGGTCCGGACAACCGGCCCTGGCAGAATCATGACAGACAATTGTTTCTATCAGGCAATTTGCAGTTCTGAGGGCTGTCACATTAGATCTCAACACTTACTGTGCATACAACTTTGAGTATAGAAGTAGTTTGTCTGATGAATTCTATCCCGTGTGACATTTTGCAGTCACAGGTCATGGTACCGCATAGCAGCATAGTGCTGGATCGGAACGGCAGCTCTTCCCACTTAAGGATGAGTAAAATGAAATGGGAAAATAAGGCATTTTTGATACTCTGTCTGACTTCAAAGAAACCTCAATTATTCTCTCAAAAGGGAGGAATGAAACACATTGTGCATCTTATTCTGATGTCATTGGAGAAAGTGGTGTAGAGAAATTCGGATCAGCCAGTTCCAGATTTGCGTCTTTTGGGCTGCTTGTTCTTGGAAGCTGTGAGCTACAAGAGGAGATACACTCCCCCCCCCACACTCCCCAAGCGCTCAAGCTGGACAGAGCCTAGCCATCTGCTCTGTTGGCAGGGCCTGGTATCGGCTGACTTAACGAATAACGGAGATGGAGCAGCCATGTCATTTCTGGTAGGGAGGCATGGAGACAGACTCCTAAACCGTCAGTATTTGGGATTCCTAAATGTCTTTGGAACAGCTCTAGTAAAAACTTTATATCTTTAAGAAAGGGGATGTGGTGGAGTCTTGATTGTGATACAGTTCCAGCTATGGAAGGATACCCGTTCTGGCCAGCATCCCTGCTAGGTGCCATTTTAAAGGCTGATGGTAGAGCAATAGACAGGAGAATGCAGGGCAGCATGGGATGGCACAAGGATCAGTGCACGTTCTTATTTAATGACAGTTGTCATAAGCATCGTGATGAAGGTAGGGTGATCTTTGACAGCACATAATGGAGGGATATTAGCCTGTGAGGGGGTAGGTTTTAGGGAGGGCTCTCCTGAGAAGGTGGCATCTCTACTAAGCCCTGTAGATCATTAAGACAGACAGCTTAGCAACAATGCCTCTTCCTTTTCTCCTTGGAGGGCCCCTTGCCTTCACCTACTGATTTACTTTGGATGTTAGGTGTCCATCTTCCTTTATGTAGCCATGTACTTAAAGGAAGTAGAAACTGAGTCCTGTCTGGTCTGGGCCAATCATAGTGGCCTTAGTCCCTTGGCATCAGGCACAGGTTAAGTTAGAGCATGTAACCATTTAGGGCCTGTATTACAGCTTTACTTCAAATCCTAGAAAACCTTTGGGAAAACATCCTCATTTTTTGTAGTGAAAGGGTGACCTCTTTTGCATCCGAATGTTGTCATGACTTGTGACCCTGAGTGCAGCTCTCTTGATCAACGCCATTCATGAAAGACAGAGCAAAAAAAATGGAGAGGGCTGTAGAGACAGCCTCGTAGGTCCTATGCAAGCACAGACACCTGGGTTTCAGTCTACAGGACTCATGTAAAGGAGTAGAGGCATTGCTGTGTCTGTCACAGCAGTGCCCGGGGAGGAGACAGAGGGACCCACGGGGCTTGTTGGCCGCCCAGTCTAGCAGAATTAATAAGCTCTACATTCAGTTTTTCCTGTCTCAAAAAGTAAGACTGAGGGCTGGTAAAACGGCTCAGGGGTAAAGGCGCTTGCTGCCAAGCCTGGCGACTTGAGCCTTGGAAGCCACATAATGGGAGGACTTCAGACCTCCACGTGTGCACGGCAGCACGCATGCACCCGTCCTTCTAAGTGAATAAATGTAATCAAAGTAAGGTGGAGAGCGATTGAGGAAGACGCCTGACCTTGGCCTCTCATCTGCACATGCATACAGACACACACATCTCCTACAGGAACACACACACACACACTGGAAAGAGTAGAAGACCCTCTGGCTTCCTTATCTAAATGCATCAACTGTGGAGCACCCTTGACTCTAGGTTTTTAGACACGTTCATTTAAGTTTGGGTTTCTGTTATTTGCACTGGCAAATGTCGAGGGTTGTCTAGGTTAGGATGTGAGTGGAAATAGAAAATAGCTCCACAGGGTCGGAGAGAAGTGAGGTGGAGTGGGAGGAGCAAGAGGAGGCCAGCGAATCGGCAGAGGTCAGATACTATCATTTCTGGTCACCTGCTGATCACTTACGCTTTGACTTTTAAACATAGTTAGGCTTATAACGCATTAATAGAGAGCTAGGTACATCTTATTTTTTCTTTGTAGTGGAGAATATGAATGATTATGGACCTAGATAGTCCGCAATATGAATAAAATTCACCAATAATGACTCAGCTCTTTAGTTTGATTGGCTTCTATAACCACAGTCTCTTTTCTCCTTTGTTATTGTTGCAGGAGTGTTGGTCCTGGGCTTGCTGTCCACTGGAGCGGTCTGGGGGTCACCTACCCTCCATAGCAATTGGGTCACCTCTTCAGCATTTAACTCCGTTGGGTGGTTTGGAGAGTAGCCATAACACTGTGTTTGCCATACTGAATCTGAAGATCTTAAAACTCTTTGGTCTAGGGCTCTAAGGGAGACTCCGAGATTTCCAAACTAATTGGAATCTAAAGTGCAAACACTTGTGCAGAAGAGACCCCATGGGAACCCAGCGGTGGAGAGGCTAACTCAGTGCTACAAGACAATAACTGACTGGTATCCCAGGCACCTTACTGGGCCAGAGAGTTAAAGAAATGAACACAAAGAAAACAACCAAATGAAAACCAAAGAAACCCTGAGCGGCACAGTTTTAAAGTAGTTTGATTTTACCTTGGACATTTGTTTCCTATAGCCAGATCTAATTTGCAAATACGGCTATGATTCTTACATGGAACTTTTCAAGAATTATGACCACAAATAGCTTTTTACAAAGTTGCCTTGCAAAGGGAGGACAGGACGGTTTGATCTGTGCCCTTTGATGGACAGGTTAAGTTGCCTGGGATGCAGATTCGCGACAGGTGCCTCGCATTTGGAGAGAATGATTTTGTTTTGGAAACGTGTGTATAGAACCTTCTGGGATGTCTCCAGCAGGAGCACAGCCCTGAGAAAACCCACTTTGCAAAGCCGGTTATTTATTTTACTCCTGCCAGATTATTGAAAGTTTGTCTGCGGAACACTCCCTGGAATAAAAATGACTTATTCTCGGGCTTCCTTTGCTTTTGATCCTGCTGCAGGATGGTGTGTTCTCCTAATGATGCAGAATCTCTCGTTAAGTTCAGGAAACAGGATATAAGGATAAGTCAATTGACTCAATTTATGGACATAATAAAACGGTCCCTATTACCTTCAGCAGTCAAGGCAAGACAAGGTGAAACACAGTGGTGTAAAGTTGTTATGACAAAATAGTTTAGTATTTACCTGACCAAATAAAGTGAAAATACTGCATTTATTTTTGAAGCGGCATTTCAGACATTATGACCTAAAATTAATAGTGGTAGACGATCATTTATCCTGTCGCACAGGGATACTGCAGAGTTCACTCAAAGCCAGGAATATCTGCTATTAAATCATGGCAAACTAAAAAAAATTCTTTTTTTGAAGTATTTCCTTGTGTCTGCTCTATGTCTACCAATGGCCCCACCAAGCCAGTGTTAACAGCTAAGGCATTTCTTTTTCCATCTTGTAATATAATTAAAAACAAATTTAGAAACAGAATAGATGTTTTGTATGTTAGAGCCCTGTTAGTTTGGGGAAGGGATGGGGGATTTGTGCAGCTGTTTCTGCCGATTATAAACATAGAAGGTGGGGGAGAAAGGGGAGAAAAAAATGGAAAAGTAAAAAGAAAGAAAGAAAGACATAGAACTGACCAAATATGGTTGTTTTTGTTCGCTAGTGAAAAACAAGTCTTTGGGAACAGACAGGAAAAATAAGTGTAAATCAAATCTTTTAAATAGCTCTCCTTTGAAAGAGATGCCCACAAGATAAGAGTGTGTGGCAAGCTTCCAGTGGTCCAGGCATCCAGCGGCTGTGGACGGTATTAGCAGCTCACAGACACTGTTGTAGTTCAAGCTAAAGCTTAGTTTGCTTCTGTTTTTGGTCACTTTCTGTACTCTAGGATCAAGAATTTAAGGTGTAGTGGTTTTATGTTCTTGAATTAAGATGGGGCTATAACGGCCATATTAGATAAGCAAGGCTTTGTAGGAATGCAGACAATTTCAAACGCTTGTACTGTAGTTATCTAAGCATGCATTTGCATCCGATGCCTGCAGAGTTGGGGAGTGCCCACTAATAAGCCCCACAAGCCTTGGGTATCATTGTCTGTATACTATCACTCTGGACGGCTCTGCTTGAGATTGTGCCTGGTCAGGCTCACCTTGCCCTCAACCCCAGCCCGCTTTGCCCCACACGGCCTTTTCTGCTAAAATGCTCGACAATTTGCTTTTCATGCCTGATGTTAATCTCTTCCTCTCCTTCTGCATGTGAAACCAGGCTCTTCGGTCTGAGCCTGAAGCACTCAGAGCAACTCATTCCACATAGTAGGCCCTCAAAACATTTTTTTTAAAAATAAACTTCATCTCACTTTTACATAAACACAGTAGCTTCCATGGACTTCATAATAAGGCTTGACTTATTTAGGTGGCAGATAGGACTGAGTTCCTCCAACCTATCTATAAAAATACATTTCTCCATTTATCCCTTGAATGCTGCAGCCCTATAAAATCGTGGAGCATTTGCTTGCTCTGTGCACACCATTTCTTCTCCTGGAGTTCTTTTTGTCTCCTTTCTCCTGGCCGACTCGAATTCCATTATCAGGACTCAGGTTAATTTAGGTTTCCTTTCCCATCCCAGGCATCTTGGTGCGGTCTTCCAAGTCTATGCAATGCTAATCCCGCCATGCTTTATTAACTTAGTAAGGTGATTTTGTATTGCCATTGCCTTCCTGATGATCTTGTCCCCTTAGGCTATAGACTCATTGGGAACAAGAGCCAGGCCTGCCTTCTTCACGGTTTTCTTTGTGATGAATGCAGTACCTGCCACCTTTTAGGAATTTCATAGACATGTGTTGGATCAGCGATCCCCAAAAAGAAGGTCAGGTATATTTCAAAGGCAGTAGCATCGAACTTGGTAAGAGCAGGGAAAGGCTAACCCAGCGTCCTTCTCTGAAGCATCTTTATCTCCAGGGGCACATCACTTTTGCCTCCAGTTTCCCTTCTCACTGAGTGGTTCCGGCCCGTGAATTTCAAGTGACGGGTCACCACACAGCAGAGAAGCTGGAAGCTCAGGAGCAGGGAGTTCCCACCCCACCCTTGTCATTTACTAGCTCATTAGCTCCTCTTTGCCTCTGTCTCCTCTTTCACAAAATGGGCAAGATTATGAAAATAATAGCACCTATCTCAGGACACATTGCAAGAACTTAACTAGTGGGTGCATACAAAGCACAAGGAATTTAAGACATTAGGTCTTTATAAATTCTGCTGTTCCCAGTTCACTGTGCAGAGCAGGCACAGTTAGCAGTTAGCAGCGTGCTCAAGGGAGGTTTGTAGGCCCTGGAGTTCCACCGCAGCCGGTGAGCGGAGACATCTCTGGAGACATCTCAGTGCAGGTCCCTTTGTCCAATCTACAGCATCGTCACATCTGGCACCGTCCAGCGCTCTCCTCTGTTGTAGCTGCATCCCTGCCTTTCCTTCCACCGTGGCACCGTCCCTTCAGCGGCCACTCCAGCGCCTCTCTTCCAAGATTCATTAGCTAAGAATGACCTCAGGTTATGGCTCCTCTTGCCTACACCTCCCAGAGTTGAGTTTACAGATGTGGGCCACCAAACCCATTATTTTCGGTGGTGGGGATAAGCAGAGTGCTAGGCACGTGCTTTCCCAGCTACTAACATATATCCCCAGTCCTGTGTCTTTGAAATTGCAGATTTTCTTTACTCCATTTAGAAGGGGAAATGAATAGCAGTAAGAAGCATGGGGAGGTTTGTGTGTGTGAAAACACATTCGCGAAGTAGAAAATGTGTGTGTGTGCATGTGTGTGTGTGTGTGTGTGTGCGCGTGCGAGCACGCGCCCATGTGTAGCATTTGCTAATTCTCAGGTCTTGCTCTGTGTGTGAGACCACGCAGTACCCGTTGCCATTCTGATGTGAACAGGACTAGCACAGGGCTCCCCCAGAGCCGCTCCTCTGCTTTCCCTCTTAAATGAGTCCTTGCTGAAGTCCGGCGTTGGAAACAGCCACTTTGGCAGGACCTAGCTGCTACAACATTGTTAATGCCAGCAAATAAAAGTGTCAGCAGCCTGGGCTGGGGGCGGCTGGCAGCCCAAGATCAGAGTTAGTCTGTCCAGATCTGCCTTGTAGGGGCTGCTTCATATCCAGCCCACATGAGTCGAGATTCAAAGGTATTTCCTATTGATGGCTCGCCCTGACCCCAGGAGGAGGTGTTTGGAGGTCTCCCTGCAGCTGCAGCCCACCAGGAAGGACAACCTAGACTTGAATTGCCCTCTTTCACCAATAGATGGCCCCTTCCCAGCCAGTGGTGTTCTGAATGGTGGCTGGAAGCTTCCCCACCACTGCCTGCCTTGATAATAGAATTTTTGCATTACTTCTCCTGAGACTCATAATCACATGAAAAAAAAATATAAGAAGGCTCGTTTCCTTTTCATCGCTGGATGTATTTATTTACAAAGAGGGACTTTAAATGGCCAAGGCACATGCCCTCCTTGGCAGTAAACCTCACCCTGTGATTCACTGACTCTCCAGCCTGCTTCCTGGGTTGCGAAGGCTATGTCATGTCACAGCCCTCAGAGGGCTGTGTCACTGGACAGACGAGTCCCACGGCTGGTGAGTTTGACGAAGGCAGGTGGTGTTTGAGGGCCAAGCTGCTGTTTCCATTTCAGTTGGAGGGAAGGCTGTGGCTTCGGTTTGCCGTTGATTGTGCAGAAGAAAAGGCTTGCTTCTCTATGTGAATGTTCAGTGTGTGGCTTCTGTAGCTAGGGGCCCAGTCAGGAGGGTTTTAGGGGGGTAAGGTCTCAAGAGGGGAGGAACACAGAGCCATGTGTTGATGCCTGTTCCTCGGAATGGGCATGCTAATGGCTTGGAAGTCATAGGCAGGCCTCCCTCCCTCCCTCCCTCCCTCCCTCCCTCCCTCCCTCCCTCCCTCCCTCCCTCCTTCCCTCCCTCCCTTCTGCCCTTCCTTCCTTCCTTCCTTCCTTCCTTCCTTCCTTCCTTCCTTCCTTCCTTCCTTCCTTCCTTTTTATTAGATTTTTAAAAATGCCAATCCAAGTTCCCACTCCCTCCCCTCTTCCCATCCCCTCCACACACTCTCCCACCCCACTCCCACCCAGTCCTCAGAGAGGGGAAGGCACATTGCTTTGTGGAAGGTCCAAGGCCCTCCCTACTATTTCTTGGCTGAGCAAGGTATCCATCCAGCGAGAATAGGATCCTAAAAGCCAGTACATGCAGTAGGAATAAATCCTGGTGCCACTGCCAGTGGCCCCTCAGTCTGCCCCAGCCATGCTGCTGTCAACACATTCAGAGGGACTAGTTTGGTCCTATGCTAGTTCCTTCCCAGGCCAGGTAGAGTTGGTGAGCTCCTATTAGCTCAGGTAAACTGCTTCAGTGGGTGTCCCCATCATGGTCTTGAACTCTTTGCTCATATTCTCACTCCTCCCACCCTTCAACTGGACTTTGGGAGCTCAGTCCGGTGCTCTGATGGGGGTCTCCTGCGGGTGTTTTAAATGATGCCTTCTGAAGAGTTCTTAGGACATGGAGAAATACCTTGGACACCAGTGAGTAGGTGGCAAAATACACTCAGTATAATTTGAAACCCAAAACAATAGGGACCAAGGGACCTACAAAGGGCACATTGCCGGTGGCATTCAGGCGTGGTTTCAAGCATGCGTGTATTAGTAATGACGTCCTATGATTTCCAGACTTCCTATACATGACTCTACACAATTGGTGTTTATTTAAAAATAAACTGAAACACCTATTTCCATTGGTGGCCATGTTAAAAGGTTTGATCTTTTATAGCGTGACAGAAATCATTATTGTTCTGTTATGTCATTCTCCGTGGGTAAGTAGAATGTCTCGCTTACCTTAGCCCACTCATGGATTCGCTGTGTGTTTCTCTCACCTCAGAAGCTAGGGTGCACATTTGAGACAGATGCCAGCTTTTGCAGGGCCAGTCAGGTGCACCGGGTTTTAGCTTTAATGTCTGAGGACTTTATGTTTTCGCTTGAGGGAAGTGTGATGAAGTCTCACACACAAATGCAAACACACAGTCTACGTATAGAGATATGTATAATGTGTATGTCTATATAGAGTGAATATGGTTATGTGTAAAATTTGCCTGTGTTAAAGATCTTGTTTAAAAATAATTAAATATCTAATCTACATGAGAAGTAGAGAAAGACAAGATCTCCTGAGTAAATTGGGAGTGTGGGGATCATGGGAGAGAGTAGTAGAAGGGGAGAGGGGAGGGAAGGAGGGAAGTGGAAAAATATATAGCTCAATAAAAACAATAAAAAAGAATATGTTAAAAATAATTAAATAACTAGTTTTTATTTTTGATATTTGGCTGTTCTGGGGATAAAGAGCAAGTTCCATTGTTAGGTGATTCAACTCTCCTTCCTCCTACCATCAGAGTGTGGTGGGCGTGTGAGTTTTGAATGACCCCTCTATTAGATTAATTTGGAGGTTTGTACTTGTTCAGCATCTTTGTG
Source organism: Arvicola amphibius (assembly GCF_903992535.2). Taxonomy (NCBI): domain Eukaryota; kingdom Metazoa; phylum Chordata; class Mammalia; order Rodentia; family Cricetidae; genus Arvicola; species Arvicola amphibius. Next base: position 9,341,143 of record NC_052053.1, read on the forward strand.
CACATAGTTCACAGATACAATTATGTTCTAAAATACGGATTCCAGAAATGAATCTCATAGAATCCTTGTTCACACATGTTTGTGAAAAGTGTCCTGTGTTGCAAGAAACACCAGGAATGCTTAGCTAATCCTCCCAAGTTAGTGATTCCCAGTATTCTGTAGTAAAGGACGCTGTACCCAAACTGGTATTTCCCACTCTAATCCAGCCAGGAAATGGAAGCACCTCTTCCAGAACACTGCAAGAGCCTATACCATGGAAGAAAGAAGCAACTTTCTCTTGCCATGTTTACTATGAAGCAGGAGAGTATGCAAATAAGCCAAGCAAAATATTCTATAAAAATAACAGGGCTTAGGCTTAACTCAGAGCTCTCTGCTCCAAGCTTTTTGGTTAGTTATAGGATTCCCCCAGATACCTACTTGGCCATAGCAACTATTGATTGAATTCAGCTCAGGAAAACAGTGGAAGCCAAGATGCAGTATATAGGGTACAGGTCCCTGGGCCACCTTTCAGAGTCTCAGTGTATTTCTCAATTTCAGGGTGGTGACTTTGGCAGTCACAAGATGGGTTGATTGGTGTTTGCTTCACTTGCACGACACCCCCACCCCGGGCTCTAGGAACACCATCCGTTACCCCTTCCACCTTTTCTTTCTCCTTTTGTGACAGACACAAAAGCGGCTGTGTGAGTTCTAGAAACTCTCCCCTTTACTGCCTTTGCTCTATCAATTTGTAAGTCATTGGATCTTTATTCTAGCAGGCTACTGTGTGCACTGTTTAGAGGATTTTATCTATCTGTCTGTCTGTCTATCTATCTATCTATCTATCTATCTATCTATCTATCATCTATCTATCATCTATCTATCTATCTATCTATCTATCTATCTATCTATCTATCTATCTATCTATCTATCATCTCTCTATCTATCTATCTATCTATCTATCTATTTATCTATCTCTATCTATCATCTATCTATCTATCTATCTATCTATCTATCTATCTATCTATCTATCTATCATCTATCTACCTACCTACCTACCTACCTATCTATCTTCTATCTATCTATCTATCTATCTATCTATCTATCTATCTATCTATCTATCAGAATTCCTCTAGGAGGAACTCATTGAGAGCACTGCATCACTGAGAATGTCCACGAAGCCTTCTAAGCCTACGTCGTGGGCTGTGTGTTTTCTCGAGGATGGTGGTTCTATTTGTGCAGTGTTTAATGTATTGCCGCTCTCCATCATTGTCTCTGTACCTGGGAAGTCAGTGCCTGCACTTCCTGAAGCGTTCACAAATCCGTAAACAAAGAGAAGTGCTTGGGATGTCATGGATGCTTTACAAAAGGTATCCATGACAAGGCTAATTGATTCAGGGGACTTCATTTTCAATAAAGGAACAGAGATTAGTTTACTGTCGATCTTAATTATTCCATCCATCAACCATTTGTTGCCCTGGGCAACTGGCATCATTTTTGCTGCTTGCTAATTTTAGCTCATTTTACTTGGTGGAGCTTGTGTCTTTTGTTTCAGTTTTGTGTATTTGGCTGAAGGAAAAAAGGAGGTCACATATGTATGATACCTTCTGAAACTGCTTCCTGAATTCATCAGCAGGAGACATTTTTTTTCTTTTGTTTTCAACTGACTGAAGGTTGAAATTTGTAAATTGCGCTATGTGTTCAGCTAAACCAGATATGTTCCTGTACATGAACATAACGGTCTACCTGAAAATAATCTGAATGCATGAGAAGAATATGATCCCCATTGTCCGAGGGCCTTTGGTTACAGTCTCAAAGTCGCCCTGAAGCTCTGGCTCTTGGAATCCTAGTGAGTCTTCTTCCTAGATTTGAGGCTCTTCTTGGTTTTGCTTTGCCACCCTTCAAAAGCCATTACACTTTCCTGTGTTTCTCTCATTTCCATTCTTTTGTGGTCTTTGTCTTCTTGTCTGCCTTTGCATAGCCCCCCCTTCCTGGGCCACTTGGATTAAATGCAGTTTGCACAGAGGGATTTTTCTAATCAAAGCCGTAGGAAAAGCAAGAGTTAGAACTTTACACAGGTGAAAAGCAATATAGTACACCCAGAGAATCAATAACTATATGACTCCAGACATAGGAGTATATTTGGGAGCTTGATCAAAGAGTAAAGCATGCTATCACTTTAAAATATATGACATTTTAATTAATTCTTTGAGACTTTCATATATGAATGCACTGTATTTTGATCACATTCATACCAACTCCTCTTTTATGCTCATCCATCTGCCATCTTCTCTATTTCATGTTCTCTTTAAAAATTATTTAACTCAGGGAGTTCAATTTGTGTTGCTCATATATTCATTGGTATGGGGCCATCACCAGACCATGTTTGACCTACAATGAAAACTGATTTTTGTTCCCTAAGAATCCGTCAGCTGTCAGCAGTTCCTCAACTAGGCGGGGTGGGGGGGGGTGGGATTCATAAGCTCTTCTCCCCTCCATGGAATGTTGACTGGCTTAATCTTTTTCAGGCCCTGGGAAGGCAACCTCAGTCCTGTGAACTCATGAGTACAGCAGTCTAGTCATGCCCAGAGGACAGTGTTCACGATGGCCCTCCTCGACTTTTTGTTCTTGCAGTCTTTCCTCTTCCTTCTTCCTCATTGTCCTGAGCCACGGGAAAGGGGCATGAGCTACATGTCCTGTTTTCGGTCGATCACTCCACAGACACTCATTCACTGCACTTTGATCGATCACGAGCTTCTGCGTTTCCCACCCTCCACTGCACAAAGAAATGTCTCTGATGAGTTCCGAGAGCTGCACCAATCTATCTACAGGGAAGAGAAATGAATTTAGAGAGCAATTTGATACTGTGGCCATTTAGCACAATAATAGTAGCAGGTTCATCCCTGGGGCCTGTGAGCTCCCCAACTGTGGGTTCTTGGTCAGATTTACAGTACCAAGCATGTGTTTCCTCCTGTAGAGTGGGCCTTAAATCCAACCAGAAGGTGCTTGGCTACCCCCATAACCTCCATGCTACTGTTGTACCCATGAGCATATCCTGCTGGGCTAGTCATTACTGTAGCTCATAATATTTATGGCTGGGTGAGACTGTTGATGGCTTTTTTCTCTAGCAGCCTGTATTGTGAAAAAGAGCTAGCAGGGAGGCAACTTCTTGGTCAACACCAGCTCAGTTTCTCTATGTCCTGTGACCAAATAGTGAATTGTGAAGTGACGATCTATTCTAGAGGAAGAGACTGAGGGTCCTGTTTTTACATCAGATGTTTCTTCTGTTCTGAGCATCTCTGGCCAAAGGAAACAGGATGGCACATTCAAAATCTGCTGTGATGGAGGAGAGCCACTCTTAGAGCAAGAATTGTCGTGACAGATATCAGTGAAGAGTCTACACCATGACCACCACCATGACCACCACCATGACCACCACCACCACCACCACCACCACCACCACCACCACCACCACCACCACCACCACGACCACCACCACCACCACCACCACCACCACCACCACCACCACCACCATCACCTCCACTTTTCTTGATGTCTCACTTCTGGAACTTTATGACTTCTGGGACTACTGTTTGGGTGTTCTAGTGTCAGTCCTCTGGGATCTGCAGTCAGTGTTCCTGTCATCAGTTATTTCAATATCTTCGTGTTCATTTGCTACTGTCACCATTCCGTATGCCGTCTAAAAGGCCGGTGTCTCAAATGCTATAGTAATCAGCTTCTCTGCCCTGCCCCTCCACGCCCCCCAGGCCTTAGATTTGGAATGACCAGTGTCTGCCCCCATTCTTGCTCTGCACTCTTCAACTCCTTCCTCAGATACAGAGTTCTCAAGAGGCCAGTATTGGTCCCTGTGCTTCCAGCCCAGGATCCAGGTTGATTGAGAGACTGAGAAGCAGGGTAGAGCGGAAGCCAGTGATGATCCAGGACAAGCAGAGTTTCCCAAAGACCATGACATACCTCTTGTCCAATACAGTGCTCAACATTTTCTCAGGACGAAAGATCTGAGCTGCATGGCAGTGTAGAGTTCAGGGGATGAAAATAAAAAGAGAGCTGCTTCCCTGGGGAATAGGAAAGAGACAAAGGGAAATTAAGAAATAGAGGTTTTCAAACTTGCAAGATTTTAATTTTTGTTATTTCATCAGCACTGATGGAAATTGAAGCTACACCCTATAAACTTTATGTCCTGTGTAGCTCCCTAAATTTGTCAAAGTCATAGTGACAGTATCTTCATTATCATAACATTTAGTAACAATGACCATGAATTTGTGTTCTCAGCATGTGCCATGAGTTCACTCATGATAGCTGTGTAGGAATGACATTGTTCCGATCATGCTTATGGATGGTGTGACCAAGGCACATCTTAATCTTAATCTCAAGATTTTAAAGGCCAATAAATGGCTGTACCAATGTTTGCTTTCTGGAGACGGGGATCAGTAGCTTTACTTTAAAATACCGTGCTGAGAAGGCTTCCTGTATGCATGTAATACACATTAACTGTTCATTTTGATGACTCCATATTGGAGAGTAATTATTTTCTGGAAAGGAATGGGCTATCTGGTACAAATTTAGATTAGTTTGGATGAAAATGTAAATTTCTATATTAGGTATTTGTAAAAATGTTGTAACAAAATGCAGTGGTTTAATCAACATAGATGTTTGTGAGGGCATCAATGTAGATGTCTGGAGGGGGAGGATATTTGGAGGGATGAACGCACCTGGGGAGGGAAAAGGACATATAAAAGAAGGTAATGGGGGCAAAAAGTACAGTGATAAATGTGTATGAAAATATCGTAATGAAACTCATTACTTTATGGATTAAAAAAAGCAGATGTCGACTCTTCTTTCACAGTTAAGCCTCAAGAAAGATAGGGTTCCAGAGTCATCCAGGAATACACATTCCTTCACCTGGACATCCTGCCAGTCCAAAGGCATTGCCCATGTCTGACACTGACACTGTATCCCCATTCCAGTTCATGGGAAGTGGGAGACTCATCATTCTTAAAGATGAGGAGCTAGCATGTTCACATACCATTCCTTCTTGCATGCTATTTAATGAGGACTTAGTTACACGTCCACGTCTAGCTGCAAGGGAGGCTGAGACATGCCCTATGGCAGGCTGTGAGAACTGATGGCAAACAGCTTCAGTTCCAGCTCAGTGGTTCTTACCTCTAATAGACAGGATGGTCCAGCACTGTCTCACTAAAACTTCTGCAGGGTTCTAGTTCTAAAGAGAAGAAACAGTTCGCTGGGAACCAGGAACAACCCCTGCCCTATTTTCAAAGTAGTAACACAAGCAAAAATTATTTTTTATGAGTTTAGAATTTTTAAAGTTAGTTGACAATGGGCATGTGTGATACTTCTTACCTGTAATAAAACTATCTTGTCTTGGATGTAATGAAGACAATAAAAACAATACCCAATCTCAAAGTAAGGTTTATAGTGTGAATTATTTAAAAACCTGAAGAGATTGTAGGCCATTTTTTTTTTTTTTTTTTTTTTTACGGCAAAAAGAATTATAAACCTGCTGGGAGAAACTGCTATATAGTTAAAGACTATTCATGGTCATACAGTGCCCAGGGCATCTGACTAGATGTTTGGAGCAGCTTATGGACCCACTATTAACATGATATCTCTTCTCTGTTTGACTTGTGAAATAAGATTGATGGGTGTACAGACAGAACAAAAGGGGATTTAATAACAGGATTCGTCCTCACACAAAGTAGGCATTCTGATTTAAAACAAGCAGCACGCAGGCACAAATACTCATGTCTGGAAGCCTCTTGACTTGATTAGCATCCTTAGGTGAATTAAGAATCCTCAACCCCCCTGTGGGGGCCCGTGTAGAACGCAGTTGTCTGAGCAGTCAATGGCTAAGGGACAATGATGTCATTAAGTCTAATATGTGTATTCAGATTCAATTTTCACTGCCAAAGAATATCTGCTCTAGAAATTTCTTAGTATAGGTTTTGATGAAAATCGCCATGACACCGTGTGTCACTTGGAGCGAAATGCCTTGAACAGCTCTGCCGGTTGCTGCTGTGTGCCATTGTTCAGCGGGCCTTGGCTCCTGGAGCCAGAGCTTGTTTGTTTTGGTGGATGCACATCCTCTTTTGCTTGTATAGGCTGCAGTCTTGCTGGCCTGAAGCGATCGTTAGCTTTAGTTTATGGACCAGGAAGGAGCTTCTCCAGGGATGGGTACTCAAATCACAGAACATGAAGCCATAAATGTCTCACACAGTATAGTCCAATGACCTTGACAGATGAAGGAATTGAGGCTCTGGGACTCTGTGGGGCTTCCTGGCTAGTTCAGGGCAGTTGCATCTAGAACTCACACCTCTGGACTCCAAATCCAGGCTTGCTCTCATTACCTCTCACCTTTATTTGTCTAGAAATGTTAAGCAATCTGAGAATTTACTCAAATTCTTTTGAAGTCCTGTCTTCTTGTATAAAAACTACTTTAGTTTAAAAAGATTTTGGTTTTCTAGTGAATTAGGAATTTCTTGGCCATTCCCAAGGACCAGGAAGGTCTTATGGAAAGTATTTATTTAACCATAATTTCTAATGTATCTCCATCGAATCATTTAAGCTAGGTACATGTATACCCAGGGCATTAACCTGTCAAATGTAATGATTTAAAATTCACAATCTGGGTAACTTTTTAGCACGATATATTTTGTTTTAATGGAATAGGGGCCTTTGTAGCCGAAAGCCATGGAAGCCCAGAGGTCTGAGAGTCGCTAAGAGTAACATCAGGTGCAGGCAGAGGGTGAAGTCTGAACTGAATTAGAGTCTTTATCACAGAATGGAGCTTCTGCTGTATCTTTGATGTTGATTTCAGTGCCTATGGAAATGCGTAAAACATCTAGCAGAAGGCAGCCAGGAATTACTGTGGAGACTCGTGTCACACGGAGGAGTTATGTAGCCTGGGCCAGTCACACACATTCCCCAAAGCTTCGTTTTTCTCACCTGTGGTATGGGGTAAGATTGCTTGCGTCACAAGGTGGTGTCCAGGATGAGATAAGATGCCCTTCGTGATCACTTTTCAAAGCCAGAAGAGCCAAGGTGAAACCCGGCTTTGTGTTGGTGTGGCAGGTTTGCTTTTATGTCAATTCAGCCAGAGAGAATCTCCAGCTCAGTGGCCCCCAGCTCCAGTAAGCCAAGCTGTCGCAAACTATCTGAAATAAGTGTCAAATTCATTGCGTATGCTATGCCTGTGTCCTAGTCAAGTGTTGCGTATTCAAATCCTCACCTGTAAGGTTATGACTTTAGGACTTGACATCTTCAGGAGGAGAAGAGATGGATCATAACGTAGCGCCATCTGGAATAGGGTTATTTCTCTTAGAGAAGAGGCCATAAAAGTTGCCATGTCCTTCTATGAACCAGAAGTTTCTCACTAGGTTCAGAAATGGCCTTGATCTGAAATTTCCAACTTCTATTGTTACTGTCACCCACTTTTTGGTATAGGATAAAGCAGTCTGGGCGGGCTAAGACAATAGCTTGGCCTCTTCGTCATCTAGTAACACGCCAGACTGTCCTTGTCAACTGATGGGTGTCTTCTCGGGGGCACTCCCACAGTGTTACAGACCTCTTTGGAGCAGCTCCACATCTAGCTGGGAACTAACCAGGGACTAGCCTCTCTTTCCCAAGTGTGGCCTTTAGATCTTTTCTGGGCTAAGTTCCTTCATCTTCCTCCGTCTAGAGAGCTGTAGGAAGGTGGCCCGGAGGGTAGATGTAGTCCTGGGCAGTTACAGGGACCCCTCTTTTCTCTAAGCGTGTGCAGAACTGGCAGTCCGAACCCCCCTTCCTATCTCAATGCTGTCTTTCCTCCTCCTCCCCTCCTTTCCCCCCTTCCTTTTTTCTTTTTGGGAGATAAAACTCACAAATACAAAATCCAGGGACATTTGTTCCAGACTTAGAGTGCTGTCTCTGATGGTCACACTGCTCACTTTCATCAGGGTTCTTTCTTTTTTCTTTTTTTAAATTGTTTTAAATTGAGCTATACATTTTTTCCCCACTCCCCTTCCTTCCTCCCCACTCTCCTTCTACCCTGCCCCTGCTCCCTTGCTCCCATGCTCCCAATTTACTCAGGAGATCTTGTCTTTTTCTTCTTTCTAAGTGGATCCATGTCTGTCTCTCTTAGGGTTCTCTTTGTTGCTTAGGTTCTCTGGGGTTGTGGACTGTAAGCTGGTTATCTTTTGCTTTATGTGTAATGTCCACTTATGAATGAGTACATATTATATTTGTCTTTCTAGGTCTGGGTTACCTCATCCAGTATGTTTTTTCTAGTTCTGTCCATTTGCTTGCAAATCTCAAGATGTCATTCTTTTTTACCCCAAGTAGTACTCCATTGTGTAAATATACCACATTTTCCTTATCTATTCTTCAGTTGAGGGGCATAGCAGCATTATTTGTAATAGCCAGAACTTGGAACAACCTAGTTCATCAGTTCTTATCCGAACAACAGGCTGGCTTTGAACGACACCCAACGGCTCAGCCATCCAAAGCACTCTATCTATGCTCCAGTACTAGAGGGATTCACTGCATGGCACTGGAGCTGGAGGGGCCAAGAGTCAGGATGGCCTTCGAAACCTGTACAAGGGGCATGCAGATGCTGTTGCTGGGCCTCAGAAGTGTTTCAAGAGAGAAAGGACAGCCTGGGTTTGCATTTGACCACTCTGCTTTTAGTGACCTTCTGCTAGGAGCCCTCTGTGCTCCTGGGCCTTTTCTGGTGGGATTCAGAGGGGTGAGGTTCTGAAGGTGTATGTTCTACAAGGGTTAATGATTGGCTCACACAGAAGTGATTGCCAGGTTACTTTGGGCTTTACGACAGCAGGGGAGGATATTAACAACATTCTTGGCCTCTAAAGACGGTTAGCTTTGCCACCGGAATGACCAGACATGTCACAAGAAGTAGTTTAGAGAAGGCGAAGTTTATTCTGGTCCACAGTTCATGGAATTCAGTCCATCATGGCCGGGAAGGCACGGCGGGTGTGAGCATGAGACAGCCGCGAACATCACATTGGTCGTCTGGTAGCAGACAAGCCTTGCCTGGAAGTGGGGAAGGCTACAACCCAAGGCCCAGCCCCAGTACCCTACTTCTCCCAGCCGGTGAAGGACTTTGCTGTGCAGGTCCTTCAACATCACCACAGCATCGCTACCTGGGACCCGAGTGTTCAAACACAGGAAAATGTGGGAGACATTTCACTCTCGAATGGTGTCAGCCTCCAGCCCCCAAATCTGTGAATAAGCACTTGAGGTTTGAGACACACTCTCCAAGTCAACATCGGATGAATATGTGATACTTAAACTAAGATATTACAGCAGGAAATGTAATGGTGGGGATAGCATGGTGCATTCGTCACACCATGGCCAAGGCAGCTTGCAGAAGAGTTCACATGTGGCCCTAGCAATGAGCTGAGCAGTTACAGCTAAACCACAGGCAGTATGCAGAGAGAACCGACTAGAAATGGCAGGAGTCTTTAACTCTCAAAACCAGCTTTCAGTGACACACTCGCTTCAACAAGACCACATCTCCCAAGAGTCCCCAAACAGTACCACCATCTGGGGACCCTGTCGTCAAAAGCCAGAGACTATGGGGGTGTGTTCTCACTCTTGAGGTGAGCTGGGAGAGTGGGAGGTGCCACAGGCAGCTTTTTAGGATGTCATAGTCCTTTCTGGCTATGGCCCCAGACTCTTCCTTCCTCCTCAGAACCAGTCAGAGGAAGAGAAAAACCAGACTTGAGAGATGTTGTGTGTGTGTCCTTCTGCATCCTGACTGGTTTCAAGCCCAGAAAACACACGCTGCCTTTTCGTGACGCAAAATTAACCCCAAAGCATTGCGGCACGGGTTCCGCAAAGGTGGTTTGGGGTTGGCTGCTAGACTGACCCCAGTCTCCTCAGAACTACCCCTTTCACTTCAGATAGCAAGAAACTTCCTTCCCTTAGTGTATGGGAGAAGAGTGGCTTGATTTTGGGGAGTCAGCTAATGTTCTGAGGGGATTCACGGGCAGCTGGCGGGAGCGTGGGGGGCAGGGGACGGGGCGGTGGTGTGGGTGGGTGGAATCCTGATAGTAATGGATGATCAGCCAAGAAAACTTCAACTTTAGGATTGTGTGTGGGCGATGCAGTGAAGGAGGAGAAAGGCAGCTGTAGGGCTTCCTTTCCTAGTCATAAATATGGCGGCTAACATTTAGCAAGATCATTGTTTGAACTGTGTCTCTTCCTGCGGCCATTTTCTTGTGCTCTGGTTTTTTTCTACGGCTACTTCCTGTTAGTTCTAACCCTTTTCCCTTTTATTTCTCACTCTCAAAAAAAAAAAAAAAAAAAAACAAACTAAACAACAACAACAACAACAACAAAAAACCCAAAAGCTGTTAAGTAGAATTTTTTTCATACTAGCGCAAATTGCTGGGGAAAAACATATCAAGGGTTTATTTTGATCTGAGATGTTTTAGAGACCTGGATGCTAGTAGAAACCTGTAAGAATGTGTGGCTGGGCTGATGGTAAAATATGGTGTTACCCAAATATTTGAAATGTGGAGGTGCTTTGGGTAGGTATTGACAGTTGTCAAGAAGAAGCTTAATCCATGAGATCCAACCCCCAGCTTAAAACTCATCCCACCTCCCCTGGTTTAAAACAATTTCTTCACAAATTGCACTTAAAAATAATTGGGAAAATTTTAAAAAAGCAAATCTAATTTTTCAATAAAAAAACCCAACTTTTAAAATTCCTCCCTGGTGGTCCACTATTATTAAATATTCTTCTGGATATTTTTTTAATCTTGCTTTATTGGAAGGAGAAAAACAATTATCTGTAAACGTAATTTTTAATGCATGGTAATAAAAATAAATGGCACAGTTCTGCTACAGTTCACCTAAATCTTCTTCCCTGGTGGTCTCCTGGTATTAAATAATCGGTACCACATGTATTCATCATTTGCTGACAGCAGAGGAACACTTTGGCATTTTATTGTCTGAAGAAGCAGGCGTGATGTTGTTTAGGCTTCTGGGGCCGCCTTTGCTGATGGTCTGTGAAGAAACCTTCCTTTTCCTTGCTGGTGGGGTTGTGCTTTTTTTGTTAATTTACATGGCAATTAGTTTAAAACGGAGTCGGGCACTCCTTCCGAGGTTGATTTGAGTTCCTCTTTGCAGGTTGCCCGGAGAATGATTTAGCTTTCCGCTTTGCTTTTCTGTAGTAATTGGGGCAAAGAGAATGTGTTATATATTGTTAACTCTCTGCTGGGTGGGAGACCTGCGACTGGGCAACGTAAGTAAAACAATCATGACTGAATCAGGGCCTCTCTCTCCCCCTTCTCTCCATCCTTTCCTCCCTCCCTGTGTCTCTATCTCTGTCTCCCTCCCTATCTCTGTCTTTGTTTCTCCTTTCCTCCCTTCCCTCTCTCTCTCTTCTCTGCCCTCTTTCCCTCTTGTCCTCTGTTTCTGTCTGTCTGTCTCTGTCTCTTTGTCTCTCTCAGCAGTGTAAATGTGATGTTAGCAGTAACCTCAACCCCCATGCTTCCTTGGACCCATCCCCTGAATGGATCACTACATGAGTAAACAGAAAGCTGTGTCTGAAAGCTGATCCACACTTCTCTTTACATGCAATAGAAACGGCTTTGTCCTCTCGTGAAAACTCATATGCTTATAAAGGTTCGAGAGGGGAGGCTGAAGTCAGGGCTATGTTGGCACAGCTCACAAAGACAATGCTCATGAGGACCAGGAGGCTGCGTTGGCTGTCTGGAGCACACAGATGTGGCAAACATTAACAACAGCTGTAATAAGAAAACAGCAAACCACAAACAGACACGAATGAACAAGTTCCTTTCAGATGGCCCTTGATGGGCCTTTGGAGACAATAAACTTCAGTTTCAGAAGAACTGGAGAGCTCTCTGCATTAGCTGAAGTCAGTGAGCGGCTTGTCTAACCAGAGCAGAACAAGTCACCATTGCTAAAGACAATATGATGTCCCCGTCCCTTTCTTGTATATGCTTCCTGTAATAGGGATGATCGCAATGGCAGGCAGGTATAGTGACCGACACTTCTAACAGACCATGGTTTGCCTGGGCTCAGCAGTGGGCGCAGGGGTGCTGCAGGAGGGCCTCTCCTGTTGCTGCTTTCCAGGGAGGCTCTTTGCCATAGCAATGAACTCCAGATTGGGGGTCCTTCAATCTCCTCTTCTTGGAGGGTGACTTTGGGCAACTGTATGAAACCATCTGAGGCTCAGCTTCTTTACTTAGAAGACAGAGGGGAAAAGTGAGCTCTTCACGTGTGGCTAGCACAGGCTAAGCGCTCATATGTGCTGGTTTTGCACTAAAGAGGAATTAGACAGTAAACCAGCATTTTAAACTTTGGGGGGGGGTAATTGATGGTCTTGAATATTAGAAATTCATCCCGAAATTGCTCCAGTCTTGGATCATCCTGTAAAAATGACAGTTAAAAAAAAAAAAAAGAAAAGAAAGAAAAGGAGAGATCATTGTTTTTTCATTTTCTTTTTTTGAGATAAAGTCTTGCTATGTAGCCCAGGCTGGCCTTGAATTCACGATCTTCCTGCCCAGCCTCTCGAGCACTGAAATTACAGGTCTGTGCTCAGTGTAAGGTAGCCATTTTCAATACAGGAGTTTGTCTGTCTTCGAGTTAAGAGTAGTCCTGCCTGTGGCCGTGTTCCTTTAAAGTTCTTCCGTTGCCTTCCCTGCTAAGCTGTGGACATTGCACTTGCCCTCAAATGCCTGTCATTTCCAAAGAGTCTATAAATAAGGAGTGCCTATCTGATCACTATGGGATGCAACTTTTGATTCCACTGCTTCAAGAAGTTGCGAGCTTTAAGACATGAAAACGAAGGAAGCAAAAGAGAGCACCTTCCCTGTAGATGGGAGCGGCCTCTCGTTCTTCCAAAGAACTTCGAGGACGTGAGCCATGGGCACGTTCTTCCATGAAGAGTTTCTTCCACACCAGCAGAACGGAACGCGAGTCCTGACCTCTGATGGGAATCTTCGGCTTCTAATTGGAAAAGTGTGCACTGGTGTGGAGCTGGGCCCCTGCCAGGCTGTGGGTGGCAGGAGTGAGTCTCCCCAGAGCTCCAAAGCCCGCTGCAGTTTATCGCAAGTGAGCCGCTCCACTGGAGTCCTTTTTAATGGGCTTTATTTAGGTGGCTTTTTAGTGCCAGGTTAGAGGGAAAAGCTTCTCTGAGAGGTCTGTGAAGCAGCACTGAAGCCCTGGAGGGGGCAGGTTTTGGTTTTGTGGTGTTTGGCTTTCAGCTGAGAGTTGATGCTTTGGTTTCTCCTTAAAACATCTCCCCCCACATTGCTTCGAGCTGTGTCCCTGGTCTTGGGGGAAACTCCCTCACGATGTAGCTATTACTGATTTATGTTCCAGTGATAAGAATGTGTTTTATTGTGGTCATAATATTTGTTCAGTTTAACTACTATGTACTGTAAAGTATCATAAAAGCTTCTCCTCTGATCAAACATTATGAGACAAAGGATCATAAACTGCCCCCAATCCATGCATGCCAACTCCTGGGAATCTATGGGAAGAGGACAGACAACGGCCTAAGGATGAGGCCCCCTGCCTCCTACTTAGGATGTAAAGCCAGGCTCCTCTACAGGTTGTCTGCACTTCCCGATGCTTGCCCGTCGTTGGCTGAGCGCCCTATGTCATTTCTCCTGGCTCAGCCCCAGTGTAGCACCCACCTTTCCCCTGACAGGCTCCTTTGGAACCTAAAAACTTCACAGAGATTCTCAGGCTTTTCACGTATATTCTGTGACTCTAGCTTTCTCTGTCTTATCTTCTATTTTGATCAGTTATTATTATGACCACCATTTTAGGCATTCCCCATTTTTTTTTTTTGAGACAGGGTCTCACATAGTTCAGACTGGCCTGGAACTCACTATGTAGACCAAACTGGCTTTGAACTCATGGAGATCTGCCTGCCTCTGTTGCCCCAGTGCTGGGATTAAAGGCTGGTACCACCATACCTGCCATCCAATGTATCTTGATCATATCCACTCCTAACCCTTCCTTCCTATTCTCCCCAGGGTCCCCAACATGTCTTCCTCCTACATTTATGTCCTTTTCTTTCATTTTATAACCTCTACTGAGTCTAGTCCTGTGTGCACGAGTGGGGGCCATCCATAGGAGCCATGGGCAGCCAATTAATAGCCACGCCTTAGTGTGCTTATCAACATTCACTCCAACAAGGCCATGTTACCTCATCCTTCCCAAACAGTTCCACTCACTGGGGATCAAGCATTCAAACATCTGAGCCATGGGGGCCATTCTCATTCACACCATCACATTGGGGAGGACCAACCCCCCTGTTGCCATCTGCTCTCAACATTCCTTGGTTGCCTGTACTTCTTTGTGTGGGGTTGAGCCTGTCCCGTTTGGTAGTGTCTCTTAGTGTTGTCCCCGTTGGTGAGACTTTCTGAGTGAAGCCTCAATGTTACTAGAAGACGCAATCTCAAAGGAAACTCCCTGATCCTCTGGCTCTGAAAATCTTCCCCCTGTGTTTTCCACAATGACCCCTGGACCTTAGATGTGGTGGTATTGTAGATGTGTCCATTGAGAATGGACTCCGCAGCTCTGCATTTGGAATGCTTGTAGATTTCTGTAGTGGTCTCTGTATGTTGCAAAGATAAGTTTCCTTGGTGAGGGGCGATTACTGTAATCAACACCTCTCTACTGGACTTAAAATGTACTCAAGGAGAGGGCAATCATACCCAGTGGTGCTTACATTTTTAGAATTGGCAGCTGCCACTTTTTAGTGCTTCTAAAGAAATATTGGCCCCGTATGTTTCTTTGAACTAGAAATGGCATTTCTTTGAACTAGATTTTGAGTCTCTTTGGTTATCTTTGTGTCTCTCCAGCACTTATTCTGCAGAAAATACCCAAGATTATTTATTGAAAGAAAGAGCAAATCACAGTGCATAGCTACCGCCCCCGCTTCCCCTTCAGCACGAGAGAGTGAAAACGGAGTAGGGACCTCACCATGGTGCGAGCACCCTCTGGGGAGCTTCTGGCCTCAGCAATTAAGAATTCACAAAGATGATTAATCTTACACGACTATGCTAGTAAAATAACTTAGAGAGGCTCATTGCACTGGGATTTCCCTAAAGGGCCCTAGAAGCCCTCTCCTGGCTTTTGGGCAGGTGGTTCTAATATACTGTAGAGATGTTAACTGAATACTATTTATAATAAATCTCCAAAGGAAGAATTCCTGATCTTCCCTGTTGCTAATACAGAATAATTTAGTGGCCAATATCTCTTTAGTGAGAACTTCATTGGGTAGTTCTCAAGGCATTGAAGATTTAGGAGGAGGGTAATGAAAGTGAGTGTCAGGCTGGAGTGTAGAGCTTCTTTGAAACTAAAGCTAAGCGAATATCAGCTGTGTGTGCTCTTATTGGAATTATATACAAGAAAATGTCTGCCGACGACACACCAGCTCATGTCCCTACATTGCGTACTCATTGGGAGCCTCTGTGTCCTAGGTATTGTGCCCTAGTCTGGATATACTATATGCTGTGCCCTTTCTTCCTTTCTTCCTGGTGCTTGTATTGAAATGCAAGCCTGAATGTGGAAACAGTATTTGTGTGTCTGTGTGTGTGTGTGTGTGTGTGTGTGTGTGCGTGCATGCGTGTGTCTCTCTGTGTGTGCTTGTGTGTATCAAATTACAACCTTGAGTGTCCTTCTTAGGTGCCATCTCCTACCCCCTTCATAAAAACAGGGTCTCTCACTGACCTGTAATGTCCCTTGTAGACTAGGCTCCCTAGATCTGCCTGTCTTTGTTTCCCCAGTGCTGGGATTACAAGTGTGTGCCTCTGTGTGCTGCTACTTTTATTATTAAAGATATTATTTATTTATACTTACGTGTGTATGACTATGTATGTGTTTATGCATGTAGCGCATGTGCCTCCAGAGGCCAGCAGGGGGCATCAGATCTCCCTGCAGTAGGAGTGACAGGACGTTGTGAGCCACTGGTTTTGAGTGCTGGGAACAGAGCTCCAATCTTCTTAGAGAGCAGCAAGCACTCTACCCACAAGCTGTTTTCCCGGCCCCATGGCAAGACTGTTAAAACATGAGTTCTGGAGATACTTTACCAACTGGTCTGTGCCCCAAGCCCCTCAGAATTTTAAAGAAGGGTTGGAATGAATAATCATTTCTAGACAAGTGGCTGGAGGTGTGTTGCAGGGTTAGGATAGGGAAAGAATCTTTATACATTGTTGATGGGAATGCAGAATAGTTGAGTCTTGATGAAAACCAGGAAGGGGATTCTTCAAAATACTAAAAGGAGAACTTCCATATGATTCGGTCATATCACTTCTGGGCTTATATCCCTTAAGAACTGAAGTCACTGTACTAGAGAGACACCTGTACATCCATGTTTATTATGACAGTATTTACAAGAGCCAATTAGAAATCTCCTTAGGGATATGTCAATAGAAGGCTAGGCAAAGAAAACGTGGTGTCTTACACAATAGAGATTTCTCAAGAAATAAAAAAGACATTGTATGTTATTTAAAAGATACTGAAATAGCACACGCTAGTACAATTATTTAAAAAAGAACGCTACAGGGGGAGCAATGGTAAAGTGACGAAGTTCACGCAGATGAGGCTGGAGAAATAGACCAGGCTAGACCGTTCCCCGACCTTCTCAGCCATGTGTGCTGGTTTTGAGCTCTGTTTGTTGGTTCTGGGTTACTGTACACCTCAGGAGACATTTTGTGGGAAAGCTGGATGCAGAAGGGAAGCAGGAGCTGTCCCATGCATGTTCTGAGCACTGGTGGATGGCTCCCGGCCCTGGGGCAGCCAGGGATGCGTCTGCTCATTCGTTTTGTTCGCATTGAATGACACACGGATCTGCGGGCCCTGCAGCTTTCCCCAGATCTTCTCGGTTCCTCCAAGACCAGGGGCTGTGTGCACATGCAGCCCCAGGGCTACAGCTGAAACCACAGCCCGTCTGTCCACGGGAGCCCCAGTTCATTCTCACCGGACTCGCTTGCCTGCATTTAGCTTGCCTTCCACTCGGCAGCCCAACTGACTTAGAATTTTAGGCTGGGGAGTAGACACGGAGGCAGCAGTTTCCGTTCATGGCTCCATCACAGTTGGGTGAAGTATGTCCTCTTTAATAATCCTTTTATCCCTTGGTGCGGTGGCTTTACTTCTCACACGCAGCCCCAACTGGTACTCCGTGAAAAGGATTTAGCAAGCAGTGATGACCACTTGAGAGCCCTGTGAGGGAGAAAAGTGTGATCAGCACTTCCCCCCATCCTGCCTGCAGTGTGGAGAAAGGCTTGGCGGGGACAGTTAGGTCAGGAGCGGAAGAGAGGAGATTGACAGGCAAGGAGGCTGATGCCAAGCGTAAGTCCAATCAGGCTCCCTTTTTCTTCCCGGCTCAGGAGTCCGATTAACTCTCCAGCCTCCTCGCAAAGGTGCGAGGCAACACAGTCGAGCCCTGGTCAATAGTGAGGGCACGGATGTGATGCTTGCTGCTTCTGCTTCCGGCAAGCCTCCCCGTTCTCTCATGCTAGACTAAAGCCGTGGATGCGGCAGAGGACCCCAAAGCTCTCCCTAGGAAATGACAAAGCCACGGGATACATGGGCCAAGGTCCCCGAACAACTATTGGCAGGAGGAGTCTAATCACCAGCTCTCCTTGGACTCTGTGGCTGGAGAAATTATCTGCTATTCTGTCCAATCACTCAGATCTTAGGCTGTAAGCAGTAGCATGGGCCAGGTAATGCAAAGTACCGTCAGCGGGAGCCAAGAGAACATTTGAAAGTAGGACCCGTAGTTCTTATTGGTTACCAAAGGGCTAGTGATGTGGAAGGATGAATTAATAATGAACTAAGAAAGAGGCCTAATTTTTGGTTTAGTAGCAGTGAAGGCGAGGACTATTTACCAGGATAATGGCTATTGGAGGAAAAGCAGATTTTGAAAGAGAAGGAAGAATTCAGCCTTGTGCCTGGGGAGTCAGAAAACTCAAAGTGGAGATGTTTCTGTTTCTCAGTTCCGGGAACTAGGCACCAGTTCTGCCCAGCACCTAGCCATGTATCACCATGGGTCTGACATGCTGTGTTGTCTCCCCTCTACTTCTTAACGCTTTCCAAGATGATGTCATTCGGTCTCATCAAACCAATTTCCAGTTTATAGACACGGGATATCCTGCAAAGGTGGAAGATAGCCCGGGCGGCCTTGGTTAGGCTGCTTGCCTCATTTTTATCCTTACCCCACCCATCCTAGTTCAGCTCCTGAACTTTCATTCACGCCTGCAATGTGAGCACAGGTGCCCTTTACTCTCTTACTCCTCCTGCTCCTGCAGACCCCTCCTTCCCAATGTGTGTGCTCGCGTGCACTTGTGCAGCTCTTGTGCAGATAGCCACATCGTGACTCCATCAGCCAGGCCATATGCAGAAGACAGCATTTCACAGGGATACCTGCTCATCCTTTATTATTTATTTATTTATTCATTCATTTATTTATTTATTATGTATACAATATTTTGTCTACATGTATCCCTACTGGCCAGAAGAGGGCACCAGCCCTCATTACAGATGGTTGTGAGCCACCATGTGGTTGCTGGGAATTGAACTCAGGACCTTTGGAAGAGCAGGCAATGCTCTTAACCACTGAGCCATCTCTCCAGCTCCTGCTCATCCTTTAGTTCTTAACATCTTTCTGCTCCCCCTTCCGTGATGTTTTGTGAGTCCTGGGGATGGTGATACAGATGTCCTGTTCAGATCTGAGCCCTAACAGTCATTTGTTCTCAGCATTTCCACCAGCTGGATCTCTATGGTAGCTGTTGCCCACTGCGAAAAGGCACTTTTCTGGCCAAGGCACATGGCTGCGCTGGGTTCAGGTTACCTGGCACTCTCAATGGAAGATAAAAGGCAGTGAGGGCGCGTATCCAGAGGCATCTTTCTATTTGAGTTTCATTGATTGTCATTGCCGAGAGGTCTTAGGCTATCTCTGGAGGAAGGGCGATTGTTAACTTGTATGGTCTGCCTAATTCTTCATGTCTTTGAGGTTATTGATAATTAAAGTGGACAATAAAGATTTCCCATTTATTCTAGCTTTGGATGTTGGCTCGTGGAAGTACACTAGTGTCCCCGGCCAAATTGGTATTAATTGATTTCAGTTTTTATAAGTGGCCTATCAAGTTTGGATGTAAACTAGAAACCCAGACACGGGAGGGCTAATACTCCATGGCTTTCTTCTGGATCCCAGTCGTTATTTCCTCTGTTTGTCTCGCCTCCCCCCTCTGGACTACAGCGCAGGTAGTCCGAGCACGTACATCCCTTCCTTCCCCTGGTTTGTTCCGCCTCTGCCAGGTAATGGGACAAGTGTTGAACACCGAGCCCAGCAAGCAGAGCTTCCCGTGTTACAGAAGCTTACACTCTAGGGAAACTGGAGGGAAATGGGCAAGCAGTTTGAATGGGAGCAGTTGAGTGTGGTGAAAGCACAAACCAAGGAAACTTAAGGCCTTGTCAAGGTTTGCAGAGTAACAGACAAGAAAGAGCAGAAAGGCTCCCATGGGGAGAGGAGGGGAGAGGAGGGGAGAGGAGGGGAGAGGAGGGGAGAGGAGGGGAGAGGAGGGGAGAGGAGGGGAGAGGAGCGCTCCCTCGGGCAGGGAGAGGAGCCCAAACAGGCTTGTTCCAGAAATGCATGAGGAAAGGGGACAATTTCATGCTCTTCGGCCAGATGATCTTTGTGTGGCCTCGACTCCTGCCCACAGGTGATGCTCCTTAAAGATGCTCCACACTGGTCATAGAGGACTCAGTTTCCAGGGAGCGAGGTGGGGCTGGGACCGGACGTCTTCTGCTTACCCCATATACGAGGCGCGTTTCCTCCAGAGTTTTCAGACTGTGAACACCAATCGTGGACCGAAATTGTCCTACTGTAGCGCATATCAGGTACAATTACTCTGCATCAGTCAGCACTAAAACAACATAAAGTGTCACATGACACGCTTTAAATACTCACAAGAGAAATGATGAGAAAATTGAGTGAAAATTTGTTTTGAGGTATGTTATGTACGTATGTACATACGTGTGTGTGTGTGCGCGCGCATCCAGCTCCCTACTTCTTTTAAAATATTTGTGCCTCAGTCTTAATGGATCAGATCAATTGCTACGCTGATATTATAATTGAATGTGCGTTGCTTTCACCCTTTTGCAAACCATCAAGTATGACGTACGGGAGAGAAGATAAAGCCAGCTAACACGGACCTGTATTTTCAGGTGTAAACACAAGGACAAACATACTTGAAACCGCTAGTTCACAAAACACGGCTCCAGGGGTGCATGGCAGCTGGGGCTGGCAAGAACGTGACAGAGATGCTTGTGTCCACGTAGGGTAAAAAGGGCCGTGACCTGGAAAAGACGCTGGATGAAATACCTCTGAGATTTCTAGGGAAATCCCAGGTGAGTCAGGTTTATGAAACACAAATTAAGAAATTGTCCTTTTTAAAAACAAAACATAAAATGAGAGGTTTTGTTCCACTCCACCTAGTGGAATTATTTTCCCGTCTTCTGGCTCTTTCAGGGAAGTCATTTCCACACAGGGCCCAGGGAGAACACATTTGCAGAGCCCACTCGGTCTCGCGAGAGATAATGAAATCTGGCGTGTCAGCGGTTTGCGAGAGGAAGGCTCCCCCTCACTTCCCGAGCTCGGCTATTACCTTATTCAATTTGCACTTCGTTTTGAAGCAGATGTATAGAAATAAGAAAATTATTAATTCAAGCTTGTCTTCAATTTTGTGCTTGGCCTGCAAACCTCTACCCATCTCTTCTCAGTTCCCCAGGCAGACGGCTGAAGGCCTGGTGATAGGCAGAGGCGGGCGTATTCATTATTCAGTACGAGCTGCAAGCAATTTGATATTTCACAAAAAAGCATGTGGCAGGGCTGGAGTTGGGGGAGGTGTCACTCAAGGGGTAGGGAGTCGCGACTGCTCCTGCTGCCACGCTGAGCCTTGACATTATCTGTGCTCACGTGCTTCCAAGAGGAAGATGGTTCTGCTGAGTTTCCTGGCTCCAGCCTGCTGTTTTTGTCTCGGGGACGTGTTCTATTCTTTGTGCAGGTGAGCACTTCTTGAGCCAGGCCATATGCTCAGCACCACAGGGACTTTGAATGTTCCGTCTGGAGCCCTGGGAATAATGAGATCCCGAATGGTAAAGGTCAGAGTCTCCCTGAACAGCAGCCATGTTTGGTGGAGGCAGGGCATGCCCAGGCCCAGCTCTTGAGGCTTTGTAAATTTTGAATGGGAAAGCATTGGGATTTGTTCGTCTTAATATCTATGCTTTTCCTGAGGAGAAGCTTGGGACTGGAGCTGTGAGTGGATTTGTATAGAATCACACAGCTAGATAGAGGCACCTGGAGACTGGGTCTCAGGTATTCCTGTCTTCCGTCTGAACTCTCATCTGAGCACCTACCATGGGCCTGGAACCTAGGGACCACTCAGTTCATAAATTGAAATGACGGTAGTTTGTGAACTACAGTATTTTTTCAAGAGATCATTCCAAGACTTAATATACCAGCTCACACCAGCACAAGGTCTGAGAAACACTTTCCCAGCATGAGAGAACAGATCTCATGTCTGCAATGTGTGAAGCCTCATGGACTCAGCTGCTCCCTCCCTGTGCTGAAACCATCCATACAGGAGTGGAGATATTCTATCCTGTCTTTTGAGACACGATCTTACAATAT
Source organism: Arvicola amphibius (assembly GCF_903992535.2). Lineage (NCBI taxonomy): Eukaryota > Metazoa > Chordata > Mammalia > Rodentia > Cricetidae > Arvicola > Arvicola amphibius. The sequence goes on from NC_052053.1 coordinate 9,362,834, forward strand.
AGCACTGGTTTACCTGGACGTTGCTATGTAGAACAGGCTGGCTTGGTCTGACACTTGCAGCCACACCCCTGTCTCTAGCGCCCAAGTATTAGGATTAACAGATATGAGCCTAGTTCGGAGCAAAGATATTCCAAAAGGAAATACTTGTGCCTCTTCCTTTTGCTATTAGACTATAAAGATAATAAACTCCAAGAAGTTGGGATGTCTTCAGAAGTATCGCATTGGGAGAAGAGAAAGTAGGAACCCTGGTTGAGCCTGGCACCACTTGTCTCTGAGAAAGAGCTTTTATCCTCCACCTTGTAGGAGCGACTAGATGAGACCGTGATGTGGCCAACGGGAGCAGGACCTTGACCATGGCTGCCTAGGTATACCTACCCCGGCTCCTATTGACCTCTAACCTTAGATTAGGGAGATATTCACTGACCTTTTTATTCATTCCTTTCCCCAGTGTAACCACGTTGAATAAATATCTTCTCTCTGGCTCTTATTCTCACTTGTTTCTTGAATTGGCGTATGGAGGATAGCTGGGCAAGCCTCCCTTGTAAGGGTTTACTAGGGCCTATGCTTTCGCCCAAATAATTGGTAACAACCCTATCATCCTGTGCTTTTCTAGTGTCTTGTAGAGAGATGACTTAGTCCCTCGGTCCATGGCTTACTAGGTAATGACTGTGGCCACTTTTGGCAGAGAACAGTCCATGTGAACAATGAATAGACTTGGGTGGGTCTATCAGGCACAAGGCGAAACCCTGGGATGTCCTAGGCATCGCCATCTTAAATAGTGTCCTTCAGCAGCCGGGGCCTGTCTGGGCTGCTGCTGTGACTCATCTTGTTGTCATAGATGGAAGTTCCTAATCAGCAGACAAAGACACAGACAGCAGAGGAGCCCAGGAAGGAATGATAGGCTTACTAGGCCACAGGAGGAGGTTAGCAGAATGCCCTGGTAGGGTGGAAAAGGAAGTTAAGAATGTGAAGACTTAAAAAAAAAAGCCGACTTCTCTGGGGCTCTCACATGGCTATTTTGTGTGTGTTTTTAGACACATGTGCACACCGTGCCTTTTGTCACACGTGACTGTGATTCTAAACAGTGTTTTCCCTTCTGTAGTAGGAGGGACCTTGACTTCCAGGCCCACAAGGAGTCTGTCGACTTGAACTATATTCATGACTGCACCAAGATATTTGTCCCATTCATTCCGTCGTGGTGTACAGTGAGACAGCTGTGCACAGGTCATGTGGTACACAGCAGATTAGGTGTCGAAACAGGGGTGAGTCTTAGCTGGCTGCTACTGAGCCACCAACATTAAAGAGCTTTGCAAAGATAATGATGCCATTATTCTTGCTAAATTTCATTTTTTTCAAAATGCAGTTATTTGACATAAAATTTTACTTATATTAACATGTAGTTTATTACTGTTATTTTTAAATGAACCAACAAACATTTTATATGTCTTTTTGTTTTAATTTCTAACTGGGTGAATATCTGTGGCTATAGCTCACATATGCAAAAATTCTTTGCTGATTCTCAATTTCTCAAAAAAGTACTGAGGCCAGATCTATGTAAATGTTGGTTCTACTTGTGTGTGTGCGTGTGTGTGCCTGCAGATATGTGCATGTTTATATGTATGCCAGTGTGCATGCATATGTATGCAGAGAGGCCACAGGTCAGTCATGGGCATTATTCCTTGAGAACTGTACCCTGTGTTTCTCTGAGGCAGAGTCTTTCTCTGGTATCTGGGGCTCTCCATTTGGTCAGGACTGTTGGGTATGGAGCCCCAGGAATCTATTCACCTTCACCTCCCAGTATCTGGGTTTACAAGTATAGGTCACCAAACCTAGCTTGGGTTCTGGTACTAGAACTCTCCAATGCTTAGGTGATGAGTATGTTACTAACTGGACTTTCTCCCAGATTGAAATAATTCTAAATTAATGAGATTTCTTTCTGTCCATCTGTCTTTTTTTTTTTTCAGACAGCACCTCAGGGGTTTTCCTTCCATGAGAATCACATTGAATGTATGTATTTCTACTCTAGTAATGTCCCTATCCAGTCCTTGAGGTGTCTCCTCTACAGAGCTGCCAACTGGCCAGCCCTTGAGCTTCCCAGAATTCTATTTTATGATGTTTAGCATCCACCATGCTGGATTTCTACTAATGACCTATCTGTGACTCATTGCAGGCTTCAACCATTTTGGATTTTTCTGTTTAGTTTTTGAGAGAGCATCTTCATTCCTTATCGTAGGCGGGTCTTGTATTTGTGAACAGGCTTCTCACCCCAGCCTCTCGAGTTACAAGGGCGAGGACTAAGGCTTGGTGGTTTTGGAAGCTTTAACAAAGCCCGACACTTAGAGGCCTCACACCTGCAGCCCACATTTCATGGAAGAGAATTCCTGCGCCCAGAGTGCAGCCCTTAAGAAGGGCTGACACCTGTTTGGAATAATAGAAGTAGTATGGACTCACCTGGCTTTCCAGATCCTTACTTTGAGGGAGACACTGTTCTTCGAGGTGCGGAAGGCCTGCTGTGTTTATGAAAACCATCTTTTATTCTGTTTTTTTTTTTCTCCTCATCAAAAGCACAGATGTCACACGGCTGTGTTTCCAGCAGTGTGCTTATCTGTAAATTCTAACCTTGGGAGGTGCCAACTATCTTTGTGACAGGGCAGTAACTTTATGCTGGTTTCCATGCCCCATGGTAACCCTGAGCAACAGATGTGTGTGAGTGATTCCTTTCTCTCGAACCTTCCAGGACACTAAGCTGGTTGTTTGCTACCTTTGAAAATACGCGATACATTTTTCTGGGATGTACGGGGAGTCTGCATGATGATTTTAGAACAATTTGTATATTTTCTGGGAAAGAAAAAAAGTCACAGGGCTTTAAAAAAATCTCTTAAGAAAAACCACTAAGACCCCTTGTTAGCACCTGCCAGGCTGTGTAGGAGAATTCCTGCTGGTGTTCATAGCGTCACTTAAAGAAGTATGCATCCACCGCTCTGAAGAACAGAAGATGGCCTTTTCTGTCTTCTAGAGAGAGATTGAAGGTATTGATCCAGTTCTGCTGGAAGCTCTGTGCTTTGCTTATCAGTGAATTTTAAACAGAAGGTGTCATGGCGATTCAGGTGCCGGTAGGTACCGAGTTCACCGCACTGGGGCCAGCTCTCTGTCGCTGTGCTATTCAACGACACTGCTTGCTTCTGCCCTTTAAGCGGAGTTCCATGGATAGATTACAGACTGTCTCTCCCATCTGTTTGCCTGCTCTTTGATGTGGCCTCTGGTGCACAGGTTTGCCGAGAGGGGCAGGTCCAGTGTGCTCACGGACATCACGGGGCACAAAGAAGAAAGGCCCATCATTTCCCCAGTGTTCACTTTCTTGAAAATATTATAAACATGGTGATTCTTACTTTCTGTCTGCATATGGTTACATATTTTATATTTTGTGGGCTGGAGAGATGGCTCAGTTGTTAAGGGCTAGGCACACATATTTTATATTTTGTGTATAATTATTATTTTACTGTCACATCTGGTCAAGGATGATGAAGTAAAAGTGACTGGTGTAAAACTGGAAAGTGAGATAAATTCAAGGCTATCCTGGGCTACAGAGTGAGACTATGTTAACAACAACAACAACAACAACAACAACAACAACAGAGGAAAGGCAAGGCGAGGAGAAAACCATAAGATTGCCTGGGGGGGATGGGGTGGTCCATGCCCACAGTCTCAGCTCCTGGGATCCTGAAGCAGAAGTAGTGATGTGAGTTCCAGACTAGCCTGGGACAAGACTCTTTTGTTTTCTCACATTTTTTATTAATTAAATAAAATTAAACAGAAGTAAAGAAAACTGAAGGCTACCGGTAGCACTGAAATTCAAGTCGAGGCTGGGCATCTCTGAAGCACGGACTCTGCTGTATTGCACGCTAGCCTTTTCCAATAAAAGAGTCGGTTGAGCTAGAAGACGTTCGAGTGTTTCTTTTCAAGGGGAATTTGTTTAAGCATGTGTCTTAGTCACTGTTCTGTTGCTGCGGGGGACACCATGTCTAAGGCAACTCAGAAAAGAAAAGCATTTAACTGAGGGCTTGCTCACCATTTCAGATGGTTCATCTATGTGTCCTACTGTGATGACAATGGACGAATCCTCTGAAACCGTGAGAAAGCCCTCCATTAAATGGAAACTTGGCAGCAAGCAGGCAGGCAGGCTTGGGGTTAAAAACTTCCATGGTGATCCACAGGTGGCAAGGAGAGAGAGAGAGAGAGAGAGAGAGAGAGAGAGAGAGAGAGAGAGAGAGAGAGAGAGAGAGAGAGAGAGAGAGACAGAGAGAGAGAGAGAGAGAGACAGACAGAGAGAGAGAGACAGAGAGAGGGAGGAAGGGAGGGAGAGAGACAGAGAGACAGAGACAGAGACAGAGGGGGGGGAGGGAGACAAAGGCAGAGACAGAGACTGGGACTAGCATGGGCCTTTGAAATCCTACCTCTCCCCACCCCAGTGATACAACTTCTCCAACAAGGCCAAACTTGCATCAATATGACCGCACCGGCTCATCCTTTTTAAACAATTCTATTAAGTGGGGACCAAGCATTCAAACCCACGAGCCTATCATTCAAACCACCACAGCAAGACTCTGTAAAGTACATTTTGGTGGGTGGGTCTCTGTTTAAAATGTACCCGAGGTCATGACTGCATGGATGGTTACTGACTAGAGTGGGCGTGAGCTGCATTGAGAGGAGGCCAGTGGCCCAGGGCTGGCGTCGGTTCATGCACGGATCATGCTGGCTTCCTAGCGCTGTTACCACAATGCCATGGCTTCAACCAATGCATGGTTCATCCTGAGCTCCAGAGGTTAGAAGCTGGTACAATTGAAATCAAGGAGCCAGTGAGCTTGATGTATTGGTATGTCTTAGGGAAAGCAAGAAAGGCTAATCACGACTGGACCTGGGGGAGCAGGGCAAAACGTGACTACTGAACCTAAAGGAAGACAGAGTATGATGGGACAAGGGCCACCTGCAAATCTTGGCTCTGCCGAGGCACCAAGTGAAGGCAATCATACAATACTTATCTTTTTCTGCCACTCTTTGGTCTGCTGAAACTGTCCCGGACTAGACCCGCTGGCAATCTGAACACAAGGGTGACCGCAGATTTAGCTCCCACAGGCTACTCTGGCAGTGAGAACTGTGGATTAAGGTTGATGAAGCAACCAGAAGCAAGAAGTCACCAAGTGTTGACTGAGTTTTCTGTCCTGCCTGGTCCTGCCGCCATTCAGTCTTAAAGAAATACACAGAGGTCTACATCAATTATAAACTGATTGGCCCAGTATCTCAGGCTCTTCTTATTAACTAATTCTTATAACTTATATTAGCCCATTATTCTTGTCTATGTTAGCCACATAGCTCGGTGCCTTTTTTGGTGAGGCAGTCACATCTTGCTTCCTCTGTGGCTGGGTCACAACTGCAGACTGCTTCCCTCTTCCCAGCATTCTCCTTGCCCCACCTCTACTTTCTGCCTGGCTACTGGCCAATCAGCATTTTATTAAAAATAATACAAGGGACAGGCTAAAAGACCATTGTCCTACAGAAACCAAGTTTGCATGATATCTGGCCAAATATGGCTCTGTTCCCCCATCTCTCACACTGAGGGTAATTACATCCCTGTCAGTCATAAGGGCACCTGAACCTGCTTAGATTAAGGCTCAGAATGACTATATAAAAAAGCTGGCCGAAATTCAGGCAGAATGGTATCAGGCTGTGAATTTCGTACTTCAGCCATAATGACAATGTTGGCTTGATACTATATTGTTTGGGAGAGGTCAAACGCAGAGTTACCTTGGAAACTATACAATGCAGATGATTAGAGAATCTGCAGTTTTACTTGTGGTTATGAAATAAATGGCGTGGGCGGAGTCATGCAACACCTTTCTTTCTTTTCTCCAGTGTATAACTTCATGCTCTCATCAAGTGTATACTCTCTCTTCATCGTTCGAGGCTGTGCTTCTTGAAGAGATCAGACGTAGGTAAATGAGTTCTTTTTCCCCATGCCAATGAATATTCTTTTGGTTTCAAAGCATTGGTGTCTTCATTCCCTTCGAGTAGTGGGATCATAGTAATTGAAAATGAAATATGACTTGGTTGCTAGACTATAATTTTCCAGGATGCATCTTTCAGCAAAAAAAGAGACAGAATGTTATTAATAATACTTAAAATAATGGATAGGACTTAGGATTAGACCCTGAGGTTGGAAGAATCCTGGAGAGTATATGTTATAGCTACTCAATACATGAATCCCCTCTTCTATGTCCAACCCTCAAGGGTCATCCAGGATGTGCTTAACCACCTTTGGCTATCTGGGAACTCACTGACATTATTTCTCCAACAAATAATAGTTGTCATGGTTCAGATGATCAGAGTCTTAATTTATCATCATAATGTGTCTAATTACATTATAATTATCTATTATTGAGATAGGAATTTACTAGTGATATAAAAATACCCCTTAAATCAATCACACTTGAACTGTAAGAGTCCTCATTTGCATCAGACAGCTTTAATTGGAGAAGACTGGCTGAATTGAGTCCAAAGTGGTGAAAGAGACTTTGGGTCACCAAGGATCTTAATGTGTCACTCTAAGCAGGTTAGGTGCCGTGGTGTTGCTTTTGTAGATGTTAAAAGAGGCTCTCTTGAAAGGGAGAGCTGTGGAGTTGGAGTAAGCACCCACTCTCAGGGGGCTTGGGAGATGGCTCACTCAGCAAAGTTCTTGACACAAAACACGAGGACCTGAGTTCAGATCCTCAGAAGCCATGTCACGAGAGGTGAAGTAAGTTGCACATGGCAGCTTGTCTCCAACTTCAGTACTAGCATGGCAGAAAATGTGGATCCCTGGAGCTTGCTGGCCAGCCAGCCTAGCCAAGAAGGTGGGTTTCAGGCTCAGTGAGAGACCTTGCTTCAAAACAGCTAGGTAGAGTGAGAACACATGATGCTTACACTCAGCTGAGCATAGGGACACATGTGCTCCCACCCACATATGTGCACTCATATACATGAAAATGCACACACATGAACACACACACACACACACACACACACACACCCTGAACTCAGAGTGTACCGCTCTAGGTTGAGGTCCTTCATATGGGTCTCTAAAGGTAGCAGGTGTGAAGAGAGACTTCCCCTGCTGGAGCTGCACATCCTCTGTCGAGTGTCCATTTGGTACTTGGCATTGCTGCGCAGCTTCTAGTTAATCAGGGAAGTGGAGTTCGGCAGTGATCTGGATTTAGAAGGCATTATATTGGGCTTAGGAGATGGTCAGGGTTCAGTCTCATTTCTGGGGAAGGACAGGAAAGGCCTTTATGCATACCTATAAATCCTGCCTTTTACAATAATGAAGAAACTAAAGAGAGCCCATGCCATTTCTCTCTGGATACAATTAACTGATCAAACATCTTTATTTGGTGGAATCAGCTGATTGAGTTGAAGACAGCATACTGTTTGCTGAAAAGTCCAGTCATGACTAATATCACTGATTGAGTTTCTCTGTCCTGAACATATTATTAGGGATGCTACCTTTTCTAGGAAATTAATGCCTCCAGCTCCTATTCCAGGTGCCAAACACTGCCCAGTGCACATGGAAGACCGTGGGATGATCCCAGAGGCCTTGACTATCTTTGGCTGGTGAGCTAAACCACAGGGGCAGATTCCTGCTATTCTCCAGGGACTACAGACTATGTGGAAGAGGCCATGGAATTGGTCTTTGTCACAGGCTCCTAGATAATTCTGAAACTCTTTTAGGTTCTGGGATTAATGATTAAAGACTGTATCTCCAGGGGCTTGAAATTCCAACAATAATCTCCTTTTCAGTCTCTAAGAATCCTGATAGGGAAAGCCATGGCCCAGTAGGTGGGGTGGTGGGGGGCAGGCATTCGGGGTAGGGTGGGAGATGGTGATGGGGACCTGAAGAACGAGATCTCAGTTAGGAACAGGGATGATGAAGAATCAAAGATAAACTTGGTGCATTTGACAATGGAGTTTGGAACCATCTCCGCATGAGTGGACCCAGCCTGCAAGCCCTGCTGTCTCACTTCCTTGGAGATGAAGATGATAATAGAGATTGGGGTAGAGGATTGTTAGGTTTCAAGACTTTATACGGCATGATGGTTTTTTATCTTCTTCCCAGCCCCAGGAACAAAACAAAATCCAACTGCCGAGTAAACTAAGCATCAAGGCTGAGTCCCGATCTGCACTGGAGTTTATTAGATGTTAAGCTGTCTGGCTTCACTCGAGGGAGGGTGCATTGGTGATCTGGTGGTGGAAAGGTGAACGCTGGTGAGAGTTATATGTGTGGACACACAGTAACTGAGTGGTTTCCATAAGGGGAGCAGGATCCCAGAGTTGTGTGTGGTACCGCTGGTGCACTCTGTGTCAGACCCCGGCTTCTTCAGGCTCAAGTACAGAGGTGAAGGAGAGCCCAGCATTGTCCTGTCCCTGGCACGTGGCCCACAGTCATGGAGACCAGTAAGAAACAATTCAGTTCATTGAAAACACTGTTATATGAAAACGGTTATGCATAGTCTTCTCCTAGAATCAGAAAGAAAAAAAAAAAGACTCCATTTCTTAAGTGATTCAACAGTTCTTTAAGTAGATTACATTTCTTCCAAGCTGAGGGCGTTAGCTTCTCCTTGAATCGTGTCTTACTCCTTTTTCTTAAGATTATGACACGTTAAATGGTGATTTACTCATTTCTGTAATTAGATGTGGAGATTAGAATCCCCTTTATCTTACTCTGCAGTTTTTCTTTATGGGAAATTATGAAAGAATAATAGGTAAAAAGTTCAGAATGGGAGAAAGAATAAACAGAATGCTGAATGGATAATAAAATATTTAGTGCTTTTCAATTAACTGTTCTCACGATTAGTACACTAGTATATTATATCATAAAAATCATGTCTATTAATTTTTTGCAGCCATTATCTTGACTGTGATTTACTCCCTTCAAATCATTAACAATACCATTAAAAAGGTGGATGGAGATGAATGTCCTGGAGAGAGTTCAGGGCTCTAATAGGATTACTGCTCAGGGTCACAGAGAGATTGAAGACCAGAGAGTGGAGGGGAAGCGATGGGAGCTTGCAGCCCTAAGAATGGGGAGAGGATGGAGGAGGATGCCTACAGTCGCGCAGTGGAGAGTGCAGTTGGTCCCTCCATGGGAGAGTTCGGGAAGGGACCTAAAGTGGAAGAAGATTCAGTGTGTGCAAAGCCCAGGGACTTGACCGTGTGGGCTTTTCTCGTGGTAGAATCTCATCGCTCGGGGAGGAAAAGCTAGATATGTGTACGGAAAAGGGTCCTTAGGGTTCCCTCAGAGCCAAGGAGGCATTTCTACTCCAGGTTGCGCTCATGGCTTGAGGGGAGCTTTTCTATCCAGCCAAAGAAATTCCCTTGACTCTTCCTAAATAGTTCTCTTTTGGGGAAAGCGAGATAAAGCCATCTGAACGGCGGAATGCTAAGCAATCAACTTGGTGAAACCTGGGCACTCTGGGCTTGGACCACTGCTCTGCCTTCCATCAGCATGCAGAGTCCATCTCTTTACATCACCTACCATAGGCTAATCAGGCAGTCTCCAGTCAAGGTGTGGGGTGGCTGTATGCCATTCACATCCCCAGTGTATTCTGCCTAGCCTTGACAAGTTAGATTACAGTCGTGAACAATGACCAATGCTTGGCTAAAGTCTAATTGTTCTCTCGTTTTCTTTTCTTCTTACCAGTGTTGGGAACAACTTAGCCAGCACAGAGCCTGTTTGAATTCTGGGTCTAAAGCCTTGACTTCCTGTCTTAGTTGCTGAGGGTGCACATTGCAGATGCCCAAGGAGTGCCCTCCTGTTTAAATACTGCACAAGTCGATGGTGGAAGCCAGAGTCAGAACTAGTTCTAAACTTTTAAATACGAGTTTTCTGAGTCAAAGTTGGCCCCAAGATACATCTTCATAAAGCGCGTGATCTGTCTGCGTTTCATAGGCTGGAAAGAGAAAAGTGATGCTGACTGACCAGTCAGACTGAAGGTTTAGCAGCTTGGTATGCTTGTGCGAATCCTTTTGGCCTGTGCATTTTAGCTGGGAAACATACCATTTCTCGATCCTATTACTACCGGGTCAGCATTGATGTTCAGAGTCATATGTTAACTGAAACCTCAAAGAAACTCCTTTAAATGAAATTGTAATGACAACATTTTAGAACCCAGAGTCCAGGTGTTATTTTTTTCTAGACTACTGCTTTTCTGTTTGTCTTAGTTAGAGTTTCTATTGCTGTGAAGAGACACCATGACCGTGGCAATTCTTATAAAGGAAAACATTTAATTGGACCATTTACACTTCAGAGGTTTAGTCCATTATCGTCATGGTGGGACACGGTGGCACACAGGCAGACATGATGATGGAGAAGGAGCTGAGAGTTCTACATCTTGATCCTCAGGCAACAGGAAATGAATTATCTCCCACACCGAGTGTAGCTTGAGCAAAGGAGACCTCAAAGTCCACCCCACAGTGACACACTTCCTCCAGCAAGGCCACACGTACTCCAACAAAGCCATACCTCCTAATTGTGCCACTCCCTTTGGGGACCATTTTCTTTCAAACCACCACACTGTTAATAATTTCAATTATAAAACTGTGTAATACAGAGATACACATTTATTTATTGTAGAAGGAGCAGCGGGCTGAGTCCCGCCACCCGGCTCTGCACGGCTAGCTTTACACCTGAAATAGTTACACAGAAACTGTGTAGAGAAAGAAAACTGCCCCTCAGGAGAAGGGCTGTGGCCGTTGGACTAGGACTCTACCGCAGAAATCCCAGAAATCAGATTGAATGCTGCAGCAGTATTTCCTGGGGTGTGGTAAAAACAGGGTGCACACAGTGTTTTCAGTTCATTCAGGAAGGGACCAAAGCTTCTGATAAAGGAAAATCTGCAGGCTTGTAGTGGTGGTGCTTACTTTTAATCTGATTTCTTTCTCTATGGTACATAGAGTGATGAAGAGGTTGGGGGCACCGATGAGCAGTCTTTGGGGAGTAGTGATCTGCAACTAAGAACCCGCGTAGACTGGTTTTGCCACGTGGACCTTGGTGAGCCTTATAATTTTCTCAGTCAGCCCCCCTTCCCGTTCCTGCAGCTCCCCAACAGCCGCCGCTCTGAACAACGTGGGAAGACAAAGACAGCTGTGCCTGCTGGCTGCCTCAGATGTTCCCACAGCAGCGCTACACTGCAGGGTCCCCAGGGTCATCAAATATGCAGAAGGATGCTGGAGTCCTTTGTACCACAGCCAGAAATGCCACGTGCTCAGGGTTGGCTCGCACTGGGCTCTCCTTCCTGCCAGCAGATTGTGAGAAAAGGAAATGGCTCTTTTTAAAACTTTTTTTTTAATCAAACTGTATGCTGATAGCAGATTACAGCTGTCTTTGTATTCTGTAGAATGACAGATTCCCCAGTTTCTTGTTCAAGAAAAATGACTCAACAAGACCTATGCTAGGATAGGAGACCCATCCACTTCAGAGGAAAAACTCTTTAGTTCTCATTGTAATACATTTTTTAAAGGCTTCAGCCTGTCCTCCCCCAGAGAGCCAGATTGGCTCACACTGCAAAGCCGGTTCTGTAGTTAGTTGTTTTTGGCGGATAACCATGGAAAACTAAAGTTGCCTTAAGACATCCCAGTGGCTGGGGATGCTGGAGAATGCGACAGGGTACCGAGAAGCACATGGCCGCAGAGCAGATGCCTCCTCCGTTTTCCTTCCAACGTGTGACTTCTTGGAGGGGAGTGACATACAGCTTTTTAAAGTGAGGATTAGAGAATCCACTTTGTGTGACACTTATTTTCCATCCAAACTGTTTTCCCTCTTCTTCACGCAGTTAGCATCGCTGTGGTTTTGGAGTTCTGTCTGATTTGAGTGACTGGAAAGATTCACTGGTCAGTGTCAGCTGAAGGGAAAATAAGTGAGTTTCCATACCAGCCATCCTTGGTCTGGTCTTAGGCCGCATTTCCCGAGTGACAGGGATGAGTGAATAGGAATCTGTTCATTAAGTTTGCCTATGGAAACGGCAGGGTGAAATGGCTTGCCCCTTAATAGAGTCAGTTTCAAACTGAGCAAGTAAAAATGAAGAGAAGGAGAAAAAGGACAAGAAAGAGAGGAAGGAAGAAGAGAAGAAAAAGAAATAAGAACAGGTAAAGGAGACTAAAGTTTAGAAGGCTGGGTGGGGTAGAACTAGGGCAGGCATCACATCTCACAGTGCAAGCCTGTGACCTGTCAATTATAACTCACCTGAAGCCGCAGCAAACTGTAACCTAGATCCATGTCTGGGAGCAGGCAGGTCAGCGGCTGGGTTTTCACACTAGGTCAGTGAAGCATCTGCCCTGCATAGGAGTTGGTGAAGAATGCAACCCTTGGCCATTCTGAGGTGGGTTGGTACTTTCTAGATTATAGAAGCAATGGTTGCTGGCATGAAGACAGACCTAATTACACACGTGGATCCAGAGGGGGGAAGTTTTCAAGGCTATTGGTCCCACTGAGAACTGTAGAGTCTCGCTTAGGCTTCTACTCTAACTAGCAGAGCGACCTTGACCCAGCCCTTCAACAGCCGGAGTCTTCCCTTTCTCTGCCAGGAAACAGATCCGTGTAAGGACTGTGAATGGGAAACCGAACCTTTCTCAGTGCCTTAGACAGGTAAAGAAACCACGTCCGTGTCTAACAGGTCGGTTCCACTGTGGCATTTCTACACGGGTATGACTTGCGTTTCCATCATTTTCATCCTTTGCTCCCCGTTCTCTTCTCTCCCTCTTTATCTTGCCCTTGCTGTGACTGTCCCATAAACGTTTGCCTTTCATTTTCAGGACACGTCCATTTTTTTCTCTTTGGTTTTCATGTATAAAAGAAAGCAAACAATACTTTTCTATGTCTGACCAACTTTGCTTAGGATAGAAAACCCGTAGCACAAGTAGTAAGAAAAATAACAGAGGCAGATATTGGGCTTCTACCTGAAGATCATAAAAGCAAAGCAGCAAAGCCACCAGAGACCTCTTGCCTCTGTGAAATCTTCAGACTAAAAGACAGCCAGTTTCTGTCTCATCCTGCCCCATATTCCTCTCTAGTGCTGGGATTAAAGTCGTGTACCACTGACCTCTATAGCTAACTAATGTGGCTGCTGGGATTAAAGGTGTTTGCCACCACTACCTGGCCTGTATGACTGTCTAGTGTGACTGTTTTGCGTTTTGGTCTTCAGGCCAGCTTTATTTATTAAAATATAAATGAAATATCACTACCCTAACCCCTGGTTCCAGCTCTTTTCCTGCAAACAGGGTGGTTTCATTGTCTGAATAAACATCATCGTGCATGTACCATGTTTTCTTCATCTGTTCATTGGTTGTTGACACCCAGTGTGGTTTCATATTTTGGCTATTATGAATAGTGCCACAATCAACATGGAGTGTGAGTATCTCTTTTATATCCCAGTTTTATTCCCTTTACGTTCAGGAGTGGTACATCTGGGTTGTATCTTCTATTATTAGGTGTTTGAGGAACCTCTATACTGGCTTCCATAATAGTTGTGCTAATTAATATTCTCACAAGCAGTGTTTAGGAGTTAATTTTGCTCTACAACTTCACAGGCATTGTTATTTTTAGTATGCAGAATCTTTTAAAAACATAAATATGCATAAGAAAAAATACATCTTTTTAATCAAAAGACAGAAAGTGTTTTGGACTCTAAGTTAAGCCTCATCATGGCCCTAAGTAAGCTCCAAAAAGGACTGAGATACCTGCGGGCAGACAGGCTTCAGGTTCAAGGAAGAAGGAGTCCTGCTATTATTTGAGTCAACAGTTATATGTGTATTGACTTATTAACCCTCAAACCACTGTAGAAGGGTGGGTGGTCACTACCCACCTTAGGGAGGAGGAATCTGAAACACAGAGGTAACACTGATTAAAGTCATTATGCAGTGGGCATTACTAATGGTCCGGGTTATAATGATGTGGATTCCTAGGGTTATGTGGCCATTGGTCTCACAGTAATGAGAAAGAGAGTAAGGAGAGCAACTCAAGACTTCTTTTATTCTCCGGGGATGAGCTCAAGGGCTCTTGGGCAGGGAGCCTGTGTTCCGGGAAGCCTTCTACTAATGAGTACCTCTGTGACCTTGGTTAAGTCATTCTCTCTTCATTTTTAAAAATTTTATATTTTATTTTATATTTAATATTGTGTACTCATGTGTCTGTGTGTGGATACAAGTACATAAGTACAGGTAACCGTGGACACTGGCAGTATCAGATTCCCTTGGAGCTGGAGTTATAGGTGGCTGTGAGCTAGTCGGGGTCTGACCTCGACAGGTTCATACGTTCCCAGGGTAGGGGTGTGTGGATTAGACATGTTAGGCAGAGAAAACAGAGATATAAAATAAATACAGAGGCACAGACAGAGTCAGGATGACCCAGTCAATACTGAATCAGCTCGTGTTTATTTCTCATGATCTTTAAATACCCGAATCCAAAAGGAGGGAAGAAGGCAAGACTTCTTTACCAGGAAACAAACAAGGAACAAACACAGTAATTACCATCTTACTACCCTAAACACCAAGTAACCACACCCTAGGTCAAGACATCCTGTTAGCACCCACACCTGAGGTTAGTCGGCACACCTTAGGTCCAACCCCCTTCCTGTCAATAACCTTGAAAGAGTAAGAATAGGTCTGAACTCCCTGATCTTTAGTCAAGGTAGAATGGATTCACTTTTATGAGCTCCGACATGGGTGCTTGGAATCAAGTTCTGGTCTCCTGTAAGATCACTACATGTTCTTAACCACAGCTGCCTCTCTAGCCTCTCTCTCTCTCTCTCTCTCTCTCTCTCTCTCTCTCTCTCTCTCTCTCTATATATATATATATATATATATATATATATATATATATATATATATATATATATATATAGTTTTTGGATGAAACCTTCCACATTCGTAAAATGAGGTTGTGTTCTTGCTCTTTATAGAACAGAGAAAATAGTGGATCTGAATTATCATATATCTGAGTAAGTATCAGAATAATGTATCTTCTAGTGCTAGAGCCACATGGAAGATTGAGAGAGGGTGTCTCACCTCAGTGAAGCTGCTCCTCAGTGACACCAGCCATTCTTTAACAAACAATCATTGTTAGGAAGAGACGGGAGTAAAGGTCCTGTGCTCATCCCTATGGTCTGCATTGAGATGAAAGAGTGGCTATGTTTTGGTTGCTCTATTCTTTGTTCATGCATCCTTGCTTTTTAATAATATCTCCAAAAAGTATTTATTTGTTTATCTGTGTATTTGCACAAGTGCATGTGTGTGTATGTGTGTGTACCTGTGCACAAACATGGAGGCCAGAAAAGAATGTTGGATTTTCTCTCTTTTCATTCTTTGCCTATTCCTTTAAAGATAGGGTCCCTCCCTGAACCTAGCATAGCTTCTCAGATATTTTAGAAGCCAGCAAGCCTTAGCAATCCTTCTGTCTTCTGTGCTCCATGCTCAGATCTGGTTTACAGGTATGCATGGGCTGCCCAACTCTTGGGTGCGTCACACTGATTGATTGCTGGGGTTACAGGTATGCATGGGATGCCTGACTCTTGGGTGCTTCACTCTGAGAGCTGGGGTTACAAGCATGCATGGGACACCCGACTTGTCATGTGAGCTCTGGAATATGAACTGGATCCTCTGACTAGAGTCCCCCTGTGATAACATCTCCATGCTGGCAGTGTCCTAAGTTGATCTCTAATTTAGTTCTCCTCCATGTTTCAGGGTGAGTGTCTTTGTCTCCTTGCTGCTAGTCCATTATCTAGTCCTGGATGGTAGTGTTTACATTGTTCTTCAAGCCCTTGCACGGTGTGGTGTTCTGTAACTGCTTTTGCTGACCAGTATGAACACTGGGGAAAGGCCCTTGTTACCTGCTGAGCAGAGCTACTTGTACGGAGGTTTCTGGCTTGTGTAGAACTCTGGGGCGGGTTTCGAGAGGCACACATTCTTTGTAATAGTTGGGTGCCATTCTCGATTGTGTGAGATGAGGGGCACAGGATGGGATGGTGGGTCAGTTTCTTACTCTTACTGAGAACATGATCTTGTTTCAAAAGACATGCCCTCAGCTTTCTGGGCGATGAATTATACCCACACGAAACCTGGCATTTTCCGGCTTAGGCGAGAAACTAATTAATGTCAACCCAGTGTGAGAAAACTTACATTGCATGAGTCCCGTGCTTGATGCACAAAGCATCCTTAGTGCTTCATGTCTGTATCAGGTCGCTGACAATGGACGCATCACACCAGACTGTTTATTGGTTATATACAGTATTATGTCTGCATACCAGAAGAGGGCATCAGATCTCATTATAGATGGTTGTGAGCCACCATGTGGTTGCCGGGAATTGAACTCAGGACCTCTGGAAAAGCAGCCGGTGCTCTTAACCTCTGAGCCATCTCTTTCTTAATGTTTGAGGCTGTCTGTCCAGTCTCTCTCAGCAAGAGGGGTAATGGCAAACACGGCCTCTTGTATATCTCCGTTCTTTCCTTTCTTTCCCCTTGTTTGCCCTCCGTTCCCACACTGCTTTAGACTTCTTGATTGTCAATCTCTGTCACATCCAAAGATCGTTTTGTTTCTTATTTTTTTTTTAATTGCTTAAAGGACTCTGAGCACCAAAAGCCCCTTCCTCTCACTACTTTCCATTGGAAGGACAGATGGGAAGGGCTAAGATTGTGTGTGTTGGGGGGATAAGAACCACATCAATACAGATTGGGGAAACTGCCACCCCCCCCCAAAATAAAAAGATGTGGGACTTTGGGAAAGTTATCCACCTGCTCGCTGCCAAGCCTGTTTCTTCTGAGGTAAGATGAGTAATTATGTCTGTGCAACATGCAGAAAAATAAATAATGCAGTATGCATAAAAGTACCTGATACTTCAGCCAGTATCTATTGTTTCCTTTTACGTCTGTTTTTCTTAGCTTTGTGAGGTCTGGAGCCATGTCTTGTGTTTCCTGTAACTCATAATGGAATATTTATTGAGCACTCAAAAAAAAAAAAAACACTACTGAATGAGAGAATCTATTCTATGTTAATACCACAGACATAAAAATAGCACTCTCTTTCTTTGACTTACCTTTATTCTGGGGCAGTTGATTATTTTATTCACCCTTGATAATTCTATTTTACAGCTTCCATTTCTCTTATATCGTATAAAAGTAATATCTGGTAGGAATTGCTGTAATTGAAGGTTAGTTGCCCATCCAGTTAAGAACCTCATTTAAATATATACTGACTTGTTCCTTTGATCTAGCCAGCTCCTTATCTGTGGAGTCAAAGTAATACTGCATATGTATCTTTTATAAAAAAGGAAAAAATATGTTCCCCATAGCAATTGTATTCTCAATAGGAAGATGGAGGTAAAAGCGTCTGTGCAGTAAGTGCCAGGGAGGTACCAGTCGGCCAGGAGGCTGTTGTAATAGCCTGATTCTGTCGTTGTTCCTTTGTAATTTTACCCACGTTGCACCCTTTCCAAGCTAATATGAAGAACTAAATTGTGATGGGCATAATAATGCGTATGCCCAACGATGCCTACAGCCAGGCTCTGGAAACTGAAAATAGGTTGCTTACAAGGGAAAAGGGAATTTGTAGATGTGATTAAGCCCTTATAAGGAGGAATTTTATCCTGGATTTTGCAAGTGGTCCAGCCTAGTCTCATGAGTCTTTGATAGTGGGACCCTTCTCTGCTGCAGAAGGACAAACAAATTGCAGCATAAGAAAGACCCTTCACGGCTGCAGTCTTTGTAGCTGGAGGAAAGGGGCCATGAACCAAGGAATGGGAGCGACCTCTTGAAGTCAGAGAAGGCAGAGGAGCTCTTTCTTCAGGTTCACAAAGGAGTGTGGTTTTGTAAACATTTTGGTCTTAGGTCATGAAGTTTGTACCGTGCGTAAGGACCATGCAACAATGAGAGAAAGTCCCGTGACAACGAGAGGCAGAACTAAAGCTCCCAGTTAGTCTAAATTCACGTCTGCATTGAAAGAAATTTATTATTTTCACTAGTAATTTCCTTCTCTTCTTTGTCCTTTTTTCCTCCAGCTTTTTAAAAAAGGCTTTTTATTTGCATTTGTGCTTGTATGTCTGCACCCGTGGAAACCGGAAGAAGGTGTCAGATTCCCTGGAGCTGGTGTTATAGGGAGTTTGGAGCCACCTGACATGGGTGCTGGGAACAGAACTCAGATTCTCTTGAAGAGCATTGAACGTTCTTAACCTGGACACCTTTCTACTACCCATTCCTTCTCTCATTTTCTTATTTAGAATCTTACTCTGTACCCCATGATGGTCACAAGCTTGAGACGTTCCTACCTCAGCCTCCTGAGTGCTGCATTGCAGGCATGCATTTATTTTCTTGACTTCTGTTGCATGAGTTCTAATTGGTCTTAATAAGTAAAACCCAGAGCCAGATATCGGAGTAAATGCTGAGAGATCAGAGAGACAAAGGAGCAAGCCACAACCAACTCTTACCTTGCTAACTCTTCAGCCCCAAAAGGGCCAAGCACCTGTCTTCTCCCGCCCTATATTGCTCTCTCTCTGCCCAGCCATATCACTTCTTGTCTGTACAGACCCTCTAGACCTCTATGGTTAACCAATGGCTAGTTCTGCCCTCTGATCTTCAGGCAAGCTTTATTTGTTAGAGCACAAACAAAATACCACCATAGACTCCACTGAATAAAATAAAACCCAGTATTTACAGAACATCTGTTTGAAAGATGCCAAATTATGAGTGTACATGGGCCTTAGTGTAGAGTGTACATATGGGAGAGTTTACCAAGGGTTGAGCCAACAAATACAGCCAACATCAAATGAGTTCTCTATCCTAAGGGGCTTCTGAAATTGACTGTAGTCCCGCATGGCTAATTCATGAGCCACATGTGGACATGTAGCAGGTGTGACAAGCTCAAAGTTCTGTGATTCTAGGAAGAGGGGATGGTGCATAGCAGGTGGCATTTCTGCAAGTGTCCCCAGTGGGTGGCTTTGAAGAGTGAGTGGGAGGGGTTGGGGTAGGGAGAAAGCTGAGGCGGAGGAACCAGAGCAAGGAGGCAGATCTGAGGGAGCCCGGGGAATATTCTGGAGCGCCAACACTGGCTTCTGTCCCTTGGGACTCTCTCCTGACTTACTGTCACAGTTCCGTGGAGTCAGGGAGGGGGAAGGTGTCTTAGAAGAAAGACTTGTTCTCCGAGTTTTACATCTTACCTCAACACACTTGTCTCTTCCAAACACACACAGAGAAGGAGACATGAAGACAGTTATTTGACATTGTTCTGTCTCGCTCCTGGGTTTCTCCAGGGACGAGTGTGACTCTGTACTTAAGCAGGAAGGGGATCAATGTGCTTAATGGGATCTAAAATTGTTCCTGAGACAAATCTTTGAAGGGAAGATATCCCATGTTGTTAATCAAATATAAGGGGGGAGTGCCATTGTCCTCTTATGGGTAAATAGCGACAAAGCACAGGTCAGCATGGGTGTGTCATTACTGGGTCTAAGTAGGATATCTGGTGTGTATAAAGGCAGGGATCTAATGACAACTACCAGACACTTAGAACAACCACAGGCAAAATGAGTGAACGAACTGCAACAGCTCGCTAAGTCTCTGTAAGCAGTTGAGGCTCAGGGTGGTTATCCTGGGTATCTGCTGCAAAGCGCTTGTCTGCAATATTTTAAAGACTTAATAGAATTTTATTTTAAAGCCATGACATTAGCACAGTTAAGCCAATCAATGTTTTTTAATAGCCCTTTAAAGGTGCCGTTTTAATTGTGCTCGGTGGGAGGGAAAGGCACAGGAAGACTGGAAAACATCTAAAAATGGCTTAGTCAGATCTTTCAAAAATATTTGCAAGTGCGAATTTCTGCCTTGGTTTGATTGCTGTGGAACTGGGGTTAAGGGGTAAGATCGGAAGGGCTTATTCCCCAGTGACCAAAACAAAGACTTAGCTCTTGCATAGATCTACTTAGCTCATGACTGCCTGGCAGCATAGTTAGATGTGCGGTTTCTTTTAGAAGGGCCTGGGATTTATAACTTCTTTTTTTTTAAACAAATAAATAGTTTTGTGCAGAACTTTCCCTGCCTTCTTTGGCATCCAGGAGACCCAGAGAACAGACATCACACCCCTGCTAACAATCTCTTAACTGCCTGAAGGTTTGCCAGGGACTGCTTTGGTTTTAATAGTGAGAATCTGTCCAGACATCTGGATGAATAGCAAAAAGTGCCATTAACTTTTCAACTGGCTGTTGGCACAATGTCCACACAGCTAGTGCTGTTACCATGGCCCAGTTCCCTTTCTTCATAACTTACTTTTGCATGATGTTTTATTGCTTAAAGGATGATTTCATGTATATTGCACTGCTGGGAGCCCCATGATAGCCCTACGAGATGAGGAAGTTATTATTAGTTTCTGTTTTATAGATGTAGAAAGCGAAAGTTGGAAATGTGGAGAGGTTTACCCAGGGTCAGTTCAACAAATTCAACTAACATTTCCCAAGTACTGGAGAAATGCTTTATGCATTCCAGGGGCCTTTCAAACCCCTTTCCCTCCCCGGCCCTGTTAAGAACCCAGTGAGCCATGCACCTACCCCAGCTTCCCACTTCTCCAGCACCATCCCACAGAGCTATGCTGTCTTTCCCAGGACACGAGGAGTTACCTGGAGAATTTACCTTTTTAAAACCTTTTCACATAAGTGCGTGCTTGTATGGACTTACAACTTAAAGGCCTGGTAATGGGCAGATTATTTTGGAGGCTGGCATTAGCCATGAGGGCATTTGGTCTTGCTCTTTGCTTTATTTTGTTTTTAAAGAGGAACAGTTCAGGGAATCTGCCTTGTCAAGTGTTTCCCTGCAGTGTTTGCCCGCTGTGCTGTGCAGTGGGATATTGATCTATGCTGCAGGGGTTATCGGAGTATACATGCCATGCCTGAAACTGAGCAAGACGATGAGACCTACCGGACGTGAGGGCAAGCGATTCAGTTGCTGTGGGTGCTGGGATCACAGTTGGGAGGTTTTGATGACTTTTGATTGAACTAGTCTGGTTAGTAAGGGACATAGTAGCTAGTTTGTGGGTTTGTTTGTAATTCTCTAAGAGAAAATATAGTTTTGAGAACCACAAACTTCCTAAGTTAAAGGAGGAGGGGCAGGTTCCCTCTCCTGTATCTCAGTTTTGATTCCTTGTCCTCAAGGAAAAGTACAGAAGGAGCTGAAAAGATAGCTCAGCAATTAAGAGCACTTGCTCCTCTTCCAGAGGACATGGGTTCTGTTCCCAGCACCCACATGATGGCTCATGACCATCTGTAAATCCAGTTCCAGGGGATCTGATATTCTCTTCTGGCTTCTGTGGGCACTAGGCAGGCATGCGGTACACATGAACATAAAACAAAATAAATACCTAAAAATAGTACAGAAAGGCCAGCAAGTCTGAGTGACTGTCAAAGATAAGACAGTTTGGAAACCAAGAAAACAAGCTGTGTTCAGTGGAAGAGTGGCGTACAGTCTTCCAGAGGTGACCGTGCCCTGTAGCACTGCTGCCCTGTTCTTAGGTATTTAGCTTTTGGGGGACCTAGTTTCCACATGGTAAATTTGAGCTGATAATATCTACTTTAATTAAACTTTAAAAATGTAGTGTACGCACATACGCGGAGGTCAGAGAGCGACTAGTAGAAGTTGCTTCTCTCCTTCCACTGTGTGGGTCCTGGGGACCCACAGCTCATCAGGACGGGCAGCAGGTGCTGTTATCTGCTGAGCCATCACACTGCTCTGCACCCCGAGTCCGTTGTTTTTAACAGTTATGTAAAACGATGTTATGTGAAGGGTTAAGGAGAAAGGAAACGAAACCAAACCAAACCAGTGTGCAGAGGCCAATAATGCCAGCAGCTGCTGCTGCTGTTTCTGTAGTTCTTATTGTTGTGGCCGTCAGGAGCGGGAGGAAAGGAGGCGGGATTTTCTCTGGATGGCCACCATGCTCATTCTAAGGCATCCTGTGACAACAGCTTTGACCAAAAAATTCCATGAGATTCCAGGTCGTCCTACTTGTAACCCAAGTGTTTAGTTACTGTGGGCAAGTCTTTTAGTCTCCTAAACTTCATTTTGCCTATGCTAAGTGAGAGCTGAATCCCGTACGTGTCAATCAAAGCTAAGAGGAAGAACCATTTGAGTTTGTGGATGATTCACCGGGGCCTCCTCTCTTTTGTACACAACGCTGACACTCCTTCTCTGCTGTGCTTTTTGGCATAAATAACTTGGTGTAGGGAAGACACAAGTAGAAAGTTTATGTTTTTCCTTTCTTCCCCATTCAGAGGAACTTTCTGCGTGCCTCTTGCATATTAGGCAACGACCAAGTACTGGGGCTCTCCCAGGCATTGCAGTGGAGAGCAATGAATCACGGGTTCATGCAGGATCTGGCAGTGTATGAAGTGTGTAAGTGGAAACAGCAGGTCAGGGGGCAGAAAGGCAAAGTCCGTCCTTAGGTGATGAGAGGGACTGAGCCTGGAAGGATGCTCTGGGCTCTGTGAACATCATTATTAGCAGGTTGGAGATACACTGGAGAGTGTTCAGAGAAAAGCAGCAAGGATGATGAATGGGCGGAAAGACTGATTTATGAAGACTCACACAACAAAATATGTATTCTTGGATCAGCAAAGACTTCACAAGAAATGTGATTGCTATCAACAACTCTCTGAAGACCGCAAGTACCCCAGAAGGTTGCTGGGCTTTGTCGGAGACTTGGAATAGTGACACGGAATCAGACGCTGGCAAATTTTACCTGTGGATCAGGGACAATGAAGCCAGCAAATCTATCTCTGTCTCATTGACAGAAAGTGGCTTCAAAGGACAGCATCCGTCAGCTGCTTTGCCTCCTATCTCCACTTCTGCAGTTGTGATTACGCATAGCCACTTGTTTTCTGCTTAAGCTCAGTGATTTTAATGTGTGTTTCCTATTTATATATACCTTCCCTCAAGATGTCAAGAATGAAATATTTGATTTTTTTAAACTATTAACTTCAAAGGCTGGAAGATAAAAGCAGTTGAGTTCTAACAAACTTAAAACACTCAGTTTGCTTGCTTAACCCTCGTCGAAGGTCACTGTCATCGTGAAGGGTTCTATTCTGAGGAAAAGCCAAATGGGTGAGATAAGTCTATAAAACTATCCGTTAGTGCCATATTTAACCAGAAGTTTTGTAAAAGCCCATGCCCACAGTGCAAAGCTTTCAAAGGGTAAAAAAAGCTGAAATGCAGACCAAATACACACCCTCGCTATTTTGTGTCGTCTAGATGCCTACCAGAGGGGCTATCTTTGCTATGGGGACAGTGCAAAATGAAGATCCCCTTTGGGGCTGGACTTGGAATTTGGTTTTATATACCGTCCGTCTTCTCTCAGAGTCTAACTTGAATCCACCTCCACACCTCTCAAGTCTGTCTCTTTCCGGGCTCCTCTGAAGCAACTCAATTTTTAGAAGAGGCAGGGAACCCAGGAAGGACCAGAGGAAAAGGCAGGGGGTGGGGGGAAAGATCACTTTATTCTGTTGAACATGGATTCACAATCACCTAAATATAAAGAAGGGTATGTATTAGATTCTTTATTTAGACTGAGGAAGCATATTGAGTCATTCATTTTATTCTTCTTATTTTAGCTTTTTTTTTAAAAAGTAGGGTCACATGTATCCCAGGCTGTCCTTAAACCTTCTAGGTACCTCCAAACAACCTTGAACTTCCAATCTCCTGCTTCATCATCCAAGTGCTGGGATTACAGGCCTGTGACTCTTTGCCAAGTGTGTTTGCCTTATTTTTGACTTAATGACTGCTAATAAATAATAAAGACACATTGGATTTTTTTTTACTGTTGTAATGCCAAGAGAAGCATGCCAAACAAATATTAAATACTTGTTTATATCTTCATTTGATAACCTAATTTCACCTAATCACCAAGTGATTCTGACCGTCAAACCATATCCCTCCTGGATTATTGACACAGGTTCTTACTTTGCAGCCCAGTTTAGCTTTGACTTCATAATCCCATGATTTTCCTGCTTTAGCCTTCCAAGTTCTGGGTTTACAGGAGTATACCATGTCCCAGCTTAAATCACTTTCAAATTAAAATATTTATTGTGACCAAAGGGAACCATAGAATCAAGAAGGCGGTGTTAGCTGAAAGATGGCTGGAAATAGTCCAATTATAAAGCCACTGACTCGATGGATTTTCTTCCAGTCCACCACAGTTGAGAAACCATAGAGTAAGCGATGGAAGGGCACCCCTAGACGGCGGTATGGATCATCGCCTGTGGTTCCCTTTTGTAGTCTAAGCCCAGGAGCCTTTTTAGTACAGTTTATAGATTCAGCAGGTAACTTCCTCACCATTTTCTGGCATAGCTCTTTCTGGGTGTGGATATTCCCTACTCCTGTAAACCTTCTCTGACACATTGGGCATTGTGACTTGATCTTCCTGTGAAGTCACGGTCAATGTGTGAGCTCAGGGCTCCCTAGTGTTAGGTGTGGTCAGGAATAAACAGCCCCATGACAAGCAAGGACGGTTCGATTGCCCTGGACACTTCCTGGGGCTGCGGTGCCTGCAGGAAATCACACCAGGGTAGTTTTCCTGGAAGCTTTCTGTGCGGGCCTGGCTGGAAGGAAGCCTGGTAGATCTAGACATGAGAAATAACAAGGAGTGGAAGTTGTCTGCTAACAGGTGCTGGTGGTGGTTAGTGGAGGAAATTTCATTTGCTAGTTGATTTGAGTTTTAAATTGATCATTAATCTTGCTTTATGACTTTTAGGGGGAAAAAGCAGTATTTTTCAATCACATTTTATTTGATATGCCCATGCCACATTACTAATTTCCAGGTGGAAGATTGACTTTCAAGGACATCCTTTTTTTCTTTTTTTAAACCTGACTTGACAGATTGAGCTAGGATTAATTCCAAAATTCCAAGAACAAACGTGCACCGAAGAAGCCTGGATTCAGGTGAGAAACAGCATCTTGGAAGATTAATTGGAGGACAGAACTTCAAATGCTTAGTTGTTGTTATTTTTCATTTCAGGAGATGTTGTGGGACAATGGTTTTACCCTGTAAAGATTTGTTTCTTGTACTTGTTTAATAAAATGCTGATTGGCCAGTAGCCAGGAAGGAAGTAGAGGTAGAGGTGGGGCAATGAGAACAAGAGAATTCTGGGAGGAGGAAAGAGTCAGTCTGCAGTTGTCACCCAGATGCAGAGGAAGCAAGATGTGACTGCCTCATTGAAAAGGGTACCAAGCCATGTGACTAACACAGACAAGAATTAAGGGCTAATATAAGTTGCAAGAGTTAATAAGAAGCCTGAGCTAATAGGCCAACCAGTTTATAATTAATGTAGCCCTCTGTGTGTTTATTTGGGACTGAACAATTATGGGACAGGGTGGGACAGACAACCTCAGTCAACAAGGAGATTCAAATACTGAGCAGCCACAGGCCAAGAAAGGCAATGGCATGTGTGAGTGCCTCGGAGCTGTACTGATGGTGGGACTGAAAAGGTTTGCAGAAGAAACGGGCCAGCCAGCTTTTGAGCTCTAGTGCCTGAAAGTACCATCTACCTGCATCTCTGAGCACTTGGGACTATTGTGACACTACATGTAACACCCTGCAACTCTAGAGACAAGTGATTCCATTGACTATTAAGACGTTCACCAGCAAGGTGATAATGTAGAAGGGAAGAAACTTTTCTTTCTGTTTATTATTCTGCTTATTATAGTAATGAAACCTGATGCTAGATGAAAGTACCTGAGGGTGGTAGCAGTGGAAGATTTATTAATTTTGCGTAAGTCCAAAAGGCATAAGACAGACAAGTCAGTTTTTTAGACAGACTCTCTTTTAAACAAGATTTATTTATGTACTTTATGTATTCGAGTTCTCTTTCTGTATGGCTGTCTGCCCTCCAGAAGAGGGTATCAGGGCCTGATATAGGCGATTGTGAGATGCTATGTGGTTGCTGGGAATGAACTCAGGACCTCTGGAAGAGCAGCCAGTGCTCTTATCTGCTGAGCCATCATCTCTCCAGCCCAGCCGAGACTTTCTAAACATCACACAGAGAGATACCTAACAGCTTGAAGTGTCAGCAAGAAACCTTAGATCTCATTGCTTGGCCAGTGGGGTCTGGAGGGTTGGCCATCAGTCAGGGCCGAGGAGGTTGATGAACATTAAGGAAATGAGTGAATGAACTAAAGAAATGTCTCTGTGTTGGGCCTGCCTTTATAAATGGAACCAGGAAAATGGAGACTGGTACTTTCAGGGATCTATAGACCACCAGCTTCTTAGTGGGGAAGGGATATGTATGATCCTCCTGCAAATTTTGCCTCCTTTTTTTTCTGAATGAAGATATTTTACTTTTTCCTCCCTAAGACTCTGTGAAAAAAATCCATATTTTTTTCGAATGGATTTGCAAACCCACCCAAGCAGAACCAGACCTCTCGTCCTCATTTCTGAGACTCCCCTTTAGATGCTCCCTGTAGGTGAAACTGTAGCTCTGGCCTAGCTAGACCTGCAGGTAAGGCTGTTTGTCCTTCTATTGACCTTGTCTCATTCTTGGGAATTTTCTAGCATGTTTAGCACAGACATGAGAGGGGACAGCAACAAAAACCAAGGCCGCAACAGTGTGATTTATTAAGGCGCATATTTGTCAGAAGAGACAAAGCCAGCATCATTGGAGAGCAGTCATAGAAGGTTCACGGTTGCCTCAGAGGCAGTGCTGGGCTGACATCACGAAAACAGCCACAGAAAAGCAGTTAAATGATTTTCTATGTGTTCTTGGGGGAGGCTGGATCTAATCTGATGCCGTTGCTCCACGGGAGCCCGGCTAATGACATCTCCACCAAATATCAGCTCAATAAATTGCTTCCCTTCATTAATCTGGGTGTCAGTGTCTGCGTTAATGGTGTTTACCCAGCAGAAGGGCCCAGGGAGAGATAATCAAGGCCTGTGTTTGGTGACATATGAGGGTGGCCTCCTGAAAACAAGTGGGTTTATACCGGGTCCCTTGGTTCTGGTGGATCTAAATCACTTTCTTCATTTCTCTTCTTACTCTACGATTATTCTCTGCGTGACTGCTACAACCTGGTTTTACATTACAGCTTATCTACCAACCAACAAAACACCATGGGGGGCTTCTGGGTAGTTGAAGCGGGAGAGAAGACATCGCCCACATGTAACAATGACCGCTGCGAAAGAACTGAAGGAAACCATTGAGTTCTTTGAAAGGATGTAATGAGGGATCACACTTGGATGGAGGTAGACTGTTTTTCCAGAAGAAAAGAAAATCAAGACTTTCTGCTTCAGAGTCTTCACAGAAATAAGGTTACTTGGAAATCACAAGGTAAAGGCAGAGAGGAGACGGAGCAGGGCTTGTGGGACGTTTCCAGGCTGGTGAACATACGCATCACCTGCTACGCCACCTTCTCGACTGCTGCTTGCTTTAAATTCTCAAGTGAATAAAGTACACAGTGTTGAGACGAAAGGACAAACAGCTTAACTCCAGTGCAGCTGTTTTGCACGGAAGGGACAGTTGTTGAAGGAGGCCGCTTGTTTCGTTCCCAGCCTCTTAGTGGCTTGGTACCTTTCTCAGCGAGGCAGTCACATCTTGCTTGCTCTGTGTCTGGGTGATGACTGCAGACTGAAATTTCTCTCTTCCCATCATTCTCGTTGCCATGCCTCTACTTCCTGCCTGGTTGCCATCACCCGCCTATACTTCCTGCCTGGCTACTAGCCAATCAGCATTTTATTAGAAATAATACAAATGACAGGATAAAAGACCATTGTCCCACAGCAGACAGTGATGTCATTGTGAGGAAAACCTGTCCAAAAGTACAGATCAGTGAGGATCTAGAGTCAGGATCAGGGCTGGGGGCCAGTGGGGAGTATCCTGAGCCCCAGTGCCTACTGCACAATCAAGGTGGTAGAATTTGTTTACTTGAAACAGGGTCTCCCTGTAGAGCCCACACTGGCCTCAAACTTGCCAGGCTCCGGATTCCATTCCATCACACCCAGTTCATAAATCTGTTACTGAGGCTTCATGTAGTAAGGTCATCCCCTATGGAGATGTGTGTCGCTGAAGAACTGCTTCTTACAGGTAAAAGTCATGCCAACTGTGCATCACCGAGTGTAATCTGCTTTATTCAACATACTAACGTAGAAGTCCCTCCAATGTAGCAGCGTCCCTTCATGCAACAGCTACAGTCATATTTAGCCAAGTATTTGAGCACTGTGGTCCAGTCAGGTTAACAATCCTCAGCCCCCATGACATTTATCTTCCTTCGTTAGCCGTCACAACACGGGGCCGCTCTCCTCTCCTTCACATGGGATGTTGGGTCCTACGCCCCAGAATAAACTTCTTTGTCACTTCTGTACTTTGTCCACTGCATGAAGCCTGAAAGCTCAACCATGAGTGTTTCCTGATTCCTCCAGTTAGACACATGTATGGGTAACGTATGGTAACGTATGGTAGTCTATAGGAGCGCTACATGAGCACTGCCTCTGCTGACCTCCAAGTTTGCATGTGACCATCTCACTAAAACAGAAGTCTCTGCTCCCAGCTGTGGAGCCAACATTCCGACGAGATGCCCATCAGTGACATCAGAGACTGGTTGTGTAATAGCCGTGGGTGTGCGATAAGCCACACACAGTATGCTCTAGCAGTTGTGTAATGTTTAGGCATTTCATTTTCATCCCCAATCACGTAGTCTTCTGATGAGTTGTGTATGTCTCTTCAGACTGGCCCTTATTAGGTAGGTATTTTCCTTGCTTCATACTTAAATTTGTGAGCTGGCTCATGTTTTCAGGAGCCCTGGAATTTCTTGGGCCCTTATTAAAACTCCAGAACCTGAGTAATTATGAGAGTAGTTCAGTTTCATTGAATGAGGGAATAAATATAAGGAACAGCTGGACATATCACCACTATCATTTTCCTCCTCGGTGATCACATTTATTGTCATTGTGTGTGTGTGTGTGTGTGCGTGTGCGTGTGTGTGTATATGTGTGTGTGTATGTGTGTGTGTGTGTGTGTGTGAGACTGGGTTCTGTCTGTCTGTCCAAAATTTAATTGAATTCTCACAACTGATCCCCAGAAATGAACAGCTCAAAATATGGATTTGGCAAATTTTTCTTTCTGGTAGATGGGACAATAGGATATCTTCAAGTTTTCAGAAGGAAATTCTTTTAAAGAGAAGCTTGCTTACCCACCTGCCTCATCTCCTAGTCTGTTATTTACACTGTGGCTGGGGTGGCTGTCAGCGTAGTCCGGAGAGCTTGGCTTGGCACATTACACACGCTCAGTTTTACGGTGGCCTGAAAGTGTGTTTGTGAACCCTAAGTTTTGTTCTTGTGACCTGTCTGATAAAGGGCACGATATGTTCAATTGTTTAATTGTAAAATTGGCTTTGTGGGGCTGGAGAGATGACTCAGTAAGTAAATCGCTTGCCTGGCAATTGTGAGGACTGGGATTTAGATCCCTGGAGCAAGCTGGCCAGCTATAGTAGCTGTTATCTCTATGCTCTGGGCTCAGAGACTTTGCCTCAGTAAATAGAGAGTGGTCTTCCAGAAAGACATCCAGCATCAACTTCAACCCCCCACATACACACTTAGGTTCTTATACCCACAATATGTGAACATGCATACACAAACACATACCACACAACAAACACAAAATAAGCTTTGTGTTAGGTGGTTTTCCCTTACTATTTCCCTCAGTAGAATTCTGAGCACGTTTGAGGGAGGCTAGGCTAAACTGTGATGTTCAGTGAAAATTGTATATATTAAACACACTTTTTGATTTGTGATGAGTTTATTGAGGTATAATCCCATTATAAGTTCAGGAGAATCTATACATCTCCTAACCATTTTCTGAGGTCAACAATGGCTGTTAACTGCAAAAGGAGAGGTTTGATCCATGTTTTTAGTTAATCAGAAAGTGACATATACACACATGTATGCACACACACGCATCTTAGTAAATATCTGCTGACTAGAAGAAAGTATTTGATCAAATCAGAGATGGAGAACTTGGATTTTCTAATTGGGACTGCTTTTAAATCTCCGTCACAAGGCCAGTCATCTATTGTTCCTACTTTGTCTTGCTGTATTTGGTTTGCTTCTATAAGAAATAGTGATTGCATACCTCACGAAGCTGAGAAGGTAAATGGTGCCCTGCAGATCTAAATATTTCTCATTGGTTCCCTGAAGTGAAGAGAGCAAGAGTCACTCAGTGACCTCAACATCATGGCGTGTCCATCTGTGTTTTACCACATGTATGCGTCTTGCAAGGCTGCACACCCTAAATCTTCCTCGACTTTGCACTCAGCATTGGTGATGATTAAGCCCGTGGATGTCACCAAGGGATTTTTGAGCATGCTTGGTGTCTTTCAGCCCAGTAGAAGTGACTTAGAATCCCCGGTGCCAGCAAGCTGTCGCCCACCCCAAATGCTTTACGAGCCTTTTAAAAGGGTGAGTATCCAGGAACGGAGGAGCAGTTTGTCAGGACACTGTGTAATCAGGACCTCGAGGAGCTGCTTCTTGGACTGAAATCAAATTGCAATGGCTTGATGCGGCCAATGGAGGCTTTAATATCAGCCCAGTCCATCACCCGCTGAGAGCACTATTAATAACCAGGTAAAAGCCTTTGTGTATAAGCCGGTTCCATTTACAGTTATATCATGTCAGGCGGATGTCAGCGTTCTATCTTGTCTTAGTCATAATGATGGCTAATATGATCCATACGGAATAATAGATGGGGTGGGAAGGATTACAGAGTTAAAAATCAATCAATGCTCTCTCATACATTCTGTGCTTTTGTGGCTGGTTAAATCATCGAAGTCTCAAGATTGAGTTTTTGACTTATCATAGTGTGTTACCTTTATCTCCTCCTTCTTCTTCTATTCCCTCCCCCCCATGCTTTAAACGTGTACACAAGAGTCATATTCTTTTGCTGGATAAATACAGAGATACCCTCTGCCCCAGAGGGAAGATTTATCAGATGTTGATGGCAGAGCTGAAAAGTTGTGCATGCTACTGTATGGGACGGGCAAGATATAGCAAATGATAAGTAGGAAGCAGTTTGTTGTTGTTTTCTTTTCTTTTTTTTTTTTTTTAGAAATAGTCATTTTTGCTTGATCCTTCATATTTTATTTTCCTCAGCTAACACAGAGGCTCCGTTTGTCTCTCCAGGGAAGATCTGCCTGTGCTGCTTATGCAGTGGCGTCTGTTAGCATGAGTCAATGTACGTGTTAGCAGGTCCTGTCTGTGGCCCTGTGTTCGTTTGCCTACTCGGCAAGGCCTCAGACACCGCGATGACAGTGCAGATCAGCTCAGAAGGGAGCCAAATGCTTGCTGTTAAACTACTCCAGATAAAAACGATTAAAGAGCAAGTAATTGGCTTTGAGCAGGTTGGCATCAGTTAAGGGGATATTGGAGAGGGAAGAGAACTCAACAAACGTTGCCAGGTGTGGTGGCGCATGCTCGTTCCCTTTGGCCAGTGGAGGTCCTTATTGGTGATGGAAGGTTGGGAAGAGAGTGGGGTTGTGAACTCCCCACGCGCAGTGTCCAGCGGCTGGCTCAGGCTCGGGCTGTCGCATGCTCCTGCAAATGGACAGCGCTTCTTTTGGAGCAGCCTGGACTTTCCATTGTGTGGCTTCCCACCCCCTTGGGGTGTAGGAGTGGCAGCCTTAGGTCACTGTACAACCCTTTGAGGTTTCTTTGCAGTCAACCATCACATTTACAAATTGCCTCTTTAAAAACTCAGATTATATTGATTTTGCCATATAGTCTGTCTCTTGCTGTGACCCAGTTTGATAAATACTCCGGCTCATCACGGTCTCTCCATCCTCATGGCCACAGCCTTTCTCCTTCCTGGCTTTCTTCTCTTCCTGATGAACTAACCCTTTCCCTCTGGTGATTTTACACCCGATTCATCAATATACATCAGTCAAAGACATCCTTAAAATTGTAAATCAGATCATGACAATCTCCTGCCTAAGACTCTTGGATGACGACCCAGAACTTTTTAAAATCTAAAGTTCTCACACTGACTTAGGAAGCCCTTCATAAAATAAGTTTTTCTTCCCATTCTGGCCATGTTGATCACTCTTCCCTCAGGCCTATGTCCCAATTGCTGGGACAGTCCCCAATCACACAGACACTCCAATGTTCTCCCCTTTGAATGTTAAATGGTCACCCTTTCTATTGTCCAAATATCAGAGTTTAGCTGTGTCCACCAGTCATTTTCTAGGACAACTGATTATAGGGTTCTACATAACTTGCCACCTCCCTTTGCCTACCTATTTCTCTGTCTTTTCCTCTGTCATTTGTCTGTCTGTCTACCTAATATATATCTAGTCATTCACCCATCCTAGATCAACCCTGTATCACCCTTCCCAAGAATGAAAACCTCTAGCGGAACACAAACTTGTGTCTTTTGCCTTGTATTGGGTCTTCCGCTCCATCACTTGGTACCTGACATGTAACCTTTCAGTACTCACAGCTTGAATAAAGCAGGAACAGATGAGAAGGGGTGGTTCTAGGACGACTCGAGAATGACCCCTGTTTCCAGAGAGACTGATGCGGGCAAACTGAATGACTGATCTGGGTACTGGAACTTGGTATTTGGTGGGACCAGATAAAATCCATTTTCTGTGGGACTGAGTTCCAGAATCATGTTAAGGTGGGGGTTCTATATCTAATATTCTTCTCCCCTCCTCCTCCTTTCTTCCTCACTCCCCCACCTCACTGTTTCTGCAGTGTGCCTATTTTATGTGACTTGTTTGAAAGTCAGATGATGCTAATAAACTCTTTCTTAGAAAAAATGTTTTTAATGCACATAATAAAATATCTAAAATACAAAGAAAACCAATTAGATTAAGAATGGTTATAGAGGATATGCTAGAATTATAAGTTATATGTATGCCTTATTAATAGTCTAGCAATCAAAAATTTGAGGTAGTGATGGGTGTGAATGAGATACCTGCAAAAATATGATGCTATTTTCGTATGGAAGTCCCAGGTGCACTAATTGAATCCTACTTCGTTATCTTTGCTCACAGTTCAGGCAATGATAAATTTACTTAGAATTGAATGAAAATAGTCTTTTCTTGCTCAGGTTTCCAGATGTTCTGATTCTGTCTGCTGATCCTATTGTGGGTTGCTTTAAAATCTTGATGCAGCTGGGGCAGGAGCTGAGGTGGAAGCCCAGAAGTCCCTCCAAGGCCAGAGAGGCTGGCAGGATTTGCACTGAGTCCGGGAAGTGATGGATTGTGTGGATGTGTGGAAGTCCAGCTGTGTGAGAACATGTGCGTGGCCTCAGTCTTACTAAAGGTTGGTGCTTCTCAAGGAGCAGGGGACCCTAAGTTTGCTTCCTTGAACCAGATCCAACCCTCTGTCTCCTTTAAGAATGAGTTTCTCTTTGGGAAATCATGAAAACAGATCTTTTTCTGTTGAGGTGTTTGGGGCTTCCTGTTTCTTACTGAGAAGCCCAGGAGGTGGCTAGACACAGCATCTCTCGGCTTCTCTTGAGTCATGTCTATTCCAGGACATATTAATGTGGCAGAAGTGAGTGTTCTGAAGAACATTCTACATGTATCTGACATAAAAGGGTACGTATCTGACATGAAATATTTAGGGTAGTGCCCTGGAGCACTACCTTTATATATAGAATGGATAAGCACTTACAGATGGGCCCCAGTCATCACGTTTATGATCTATAGGCTCTGCCCAAAGTAGTTTCTTTTCTACTTCGTTGGTTTGAGATCTGTGCAGTACATGTGCAATTGATCAGAGCTGGGCATGTTCCCACTCACCTCTCTGAAGAGAAGGGGTCATTTGAATGTGCTGCCAATTCCCACTATAGAAAACACACCCAGGGCAGGACGCACTCCTATTACACATGGGTAGCTTATTGTGTGCACGGATGTCCTGATAGCTGTATATCAGAGAACTTCAATGGGATGCAAACGTCTATGATGTGAAGTGCTGAAATTCAGGGTGGCCCTTACTGGTGTCCTTTGTGGAGGTTGGCATTGATGTTTATAGCTTGAGAAATGGCAATGGCCATATGTTTAGCTCAAGATAAGTTTTGTTTCATTTTGGTATTTGGTAAAAAAAAAAGTAGGTTGAATTTAGTTATTGGGCGATAACGGATGGAAGAGCCTCGTTTGTACCAAACCAAAAGCAAAGAGGAGCAAAGTTTAGAAACCCTTCACGGTGTTCTACTTGGGTACTGCCTATCAGCCGGTAAGGAACTTGGGAGGATTTCCAGGGTGACAAGTCCTAACGCATTGTGGTCGATCTTGGCTTTATGGCAAGTTTTTGAGTCAAGTTGAATAGCTTTGGGTTGTTGAAATAGTTCCCACGATGTAACTTGACATGCGACATCTTATTTTATTAAGCAGTGAAATTGGGATGGAAATCAAGAGCGTGGAACTCCTCTTGCTAAATAAATCAGCAATGATTCCCTCCAGGTTTGGAGTGGAAATGGGGGTAAGTCTTACAAGTCCACCCTATGACATCTGACAATCAAATTAAAACCAGGTGTGACCTCTGTCACCACAGCCTGTCCCTTTCAATCATTTCCTGACTTTGGTAACTGCTATATGTGACTCTGATATAGCAGCACACGGTCTCCTGGTGAGGACCCGCCAGAGCCTCCGCTGGAAATCACAGAGGTCTGTGTAGGGAGCGGGTCTTCTTTGTTTCCCATTTGGCTACACAATGCAGTAGTCTTGGGGGAAAGTTCTTTTTCGCTCTCAGTACTTCAGCCCAGATGATTGGTTTACATTCTTAAATGGCCTTTCAGGCCTTAGTAATAAGAAATGACCAGATTGGGATGTATCTGGACGACTAGGATTTGATTCTCATGACCAGAAGTGATGGCTAAGGCTGTCGCCGAGGTTGTGGATCACTTTTGCCGGAACTTACCCTCTTCCTCTGTTCCCACTCCTGGGACAAATGCTTATTACCCTTTAAGGCTAAACTTTTATAAGTAATTAGCAGTTGAATCTTCCCTAGGCTCAATTCTCTTCTCCATTTTCTAACCAAATTCCCATTGAAATCAACCACTAGGCTTATTGATTTAATTTAAACTAATTTAATTTTAATCGATGACTTGCAGTTGCCAGCACTGGAAGTTTAAATTAAGAAAGCCCCCAATGAAGTAAACAAATGGATTTGCTATTTCACAAATATTTACCTTTAAAATGGTTAGCCTGCTTGTGCCCATAAAGAAAATGAACCTCTAAATTTTGCACAGCAGGAGAGTCAAGCTGCTGGCCAGTCAGAAAGAATCGAGCCGATGTGTACTCCCTGCTGCCTAGAGTCCTGTTCTCCCTGCTCAGAGCGATAGGTTTAAGAAGGATTTTCCACAAGCTGCCGTATGAAGCCCTCATTTACCTTGGAAGTCAAGTCAGGGTGAGAACATCTTTGTCAAAGGAGCAGAATTCCGACAGCACAAGCTTCCTTTCCAGTGGCTCAAAGTGAGAGTCTTGCAGTTCACCTCAACATGGGAAGGTTTGGGAATCTTAAGACTGGGCTTGTGTGTGGAAGCCTCTAGAATGCACCATTCTGAATTCACCAAGACAAGCCCACCTTGCAGTCCTGTGTGGTTGCCCTCCTTTTCATTCTTTAAAGTTTGAATGTCTTTCATCCCGGCCAGAGCTGCAGCCATTTTTCTCCCTGCTTGACCCAGCCATTTTTCCCACTTTCTTTTGGCAGAAGAATAGAAAACATTTGCAGAATCCCTAAATTAATTATACTTTTCTCAAGCCAAAGGACTGTGACAGAGCCCCAAAACAGCAACTGAAAACTAATTCCTTAAAAGAATATGAAAAAAGGAAGTTGTATAAGATGGGGTAATTAATCTTGCAATAAAAATAATTGTTTACAGTTAAAATTAATGTAACATGCATTCCTCAGCAGATAATAAATTATGGACTTTCTCATTAGCATTTGAATTGATTTCCTCTAATTTCTGAGGAGCACATGAGCATGTGACTAGATTAAGTTTAATTGGACTACAGCTGGCGCTGATTGTATACGCGGAGGGTGGGGGCTTTGCTGACTGATTGGCTGTCTTTGAATTTTGTTTCCATGGTCTTTCTCTTTCCACCTCTGCTTTTACCCTTAAATGCAATATATATGGACTTAAAATATAATTAAACAGAGAAAGGACTGTGTTTTGGATAATGGCTGCCTATGAATTACTATCAAGAACAACCCATTTTGACATATGTTTACCACATTTGCTATTTGTTATTATTTCTTATTCTTATGTAAGAATTATTTTTATCAACAATTAGCCAATGAGCTTTATAGGCATCCACAATGCAGCACTATTGTGTTAAGTACTTCTTGTACAATTTTTGATCTCCAGGGCACTTTCTCTGTACATTTTGTTACTATTCCCATTCTCTGGAATTGTAAACTAAGGCATAGTAAAATATCTTATTCAAGGAAACACAAATGGATCGGGTAGAGTTGAGATAAAAATGCCCCACCCCCATTCTATGGACTCATACGCTTAGCTATTATTCTAGTTACTTAAAAAAATCAAGGGATTTAATTGTTCTGGTGGTGGAGAAAGAAACATGATTTACTTTGTGGCTATGGCTAAGCATCTACAAAATATGGCAAGCAAGGGTTAACTACAGTTGATGAAGAGCTATATGGTCACCATGGAGATAAGCAGGGCTTCTAATAGGCCCATAATTATAAAAAGAAAGCATGAGTCCAATTAATATTGGGCTGTTACTGGGCTTGTGGGAAGAAACCAATATTTCAGAAAAGGCAAAAAAAAAAATGATAAGGCTTCAGCTCTCTTCTGGGGTGTATCTGATGGCTGCTGATAAAATTAAAAACAAAAGAATAATTGTAGATTTTTAGCTTTGCTATCTTTTCACTTAGAATACATTTCTCACTTAAATGAACTGAAAAAT
This sequence comes from Arvicola amphibius, assembly GCF_903992535.2. Taxonomy (NCBI): domain Eukaryota; kingdom Metazoa; phylum Chordata; class Mammalia; order Rodentia; family Cricetidae; genus Arvicola; species Arvicola amphibius. The sequence goes on from NC_052053.1 coordinate 9,399,791, forward strand.
AAACTCCTCCAGGGAGCCAGTGGGACTTAGTGGTGGGGAGCTCAGTGTCCTCCTCATGGCTGTGATGGCTGAGCTCCTCCAGGGAGGGCTCACGCCTTTTGTGGTAGATGGGAGGAACAGCAGCTTTGAGGGAGGCTCTCTCAACAGTAGACAGACTCTCTGCCTGTGAATGGGAAGGTTTCTTCTGGGTTCTGTTGGTACCGTTCTGAGTCAGCTCCATCTCGGACCACCTCTTCAACACAGGGGCCCACTTTAAGCGTAATAAATACATGACTATGTAGGAATTAATAAACCATCATAAACAAAATTTTACTTTATTTTAGGCTGGAAGAGTATATATTTCCCAAGAAATTGCTTCACTACCCTTTACATAGTTTGAAAGCTGGAACTGCCATCTGGCTTGTTCGGGAGCTCTGTTGTTTTATTTAGGTTTACTGGGCTGGGATTACCTAGCGTTGCGTGCAGGAGCATGGGTTGAGGGTAACTCAGCAGTGGCTATACCACTGAAGAAAATAAATAACCCTCCCCCAAAAGCCATTAACTATCAATAGCTTCTCAGTGGGATGAGGCATCGTGAACCCCTTCCCTATTCATGACTTAGGGTTGACAGGCCTGATCTTGAGCCAGTAACCATAGCTGCTGTGACTTCATGAGTGCATTTGTCACATGGCATCCAGAAGATGGCGTTGTGTAGAACTACCTCCAAACCAACTCTTGCCCTTTCTCCTCCCTCCTCACAATTTGTTTCTGAGCCTGGTGGGGCTGACACAGCTGTCTTGTTTAAAGCTGAGAACTCAGCAATTGATTGGTTTTAGAGCTTTGACTGGTCACGAATGTCTGACCACGGTCCCCTCACTGCACAGGGAAGCTTTTCTGCCAAGTCTCAGAGCAGCCCCTAATCCGTGGATGTAAACACATTTTTCTACTGATAGAAAAACATTGGCTATTAAATTTCTTTTGCTAGTCATATTGGCCATATACATTTGCATCATCCTCTGTGGCTTATTCAGAAGTTCAGATGATGAGGAGGTAGCTATATGGATACACAATGAGAGACTAGGAGGTGTGCTGTGTGAGGTTTATTCTCGCTCTTTTGGATGGAAAATTTGACCAAGAGAAGAACTTCCAAGATATTGACAACAGGATCTTGGTTTTTAAAGAGGAAGATATTCATGCACACACTCATTTGAGTCTAGTTTTCTCTTTCTGCTTGGGCACTAACAAAACGAGGAGACAAAACGCAAGACAGTTGTTTGAGGTGTTACTATTTTAGCTGAATACATGTGACCCATACAGATGCCAGGGAACTACCCTGCTTAGAGTCTATTCTGGCCCTTTGGCTTCTTATATTTTTAAATATTGTTTATTATTATTATTTAGCTAAATTTTTCAATAGCGTTCCTCTTTCTGGCCCTTCACTCTTCCCTTGCTCGAGGTTGCTAAAAATCTGTGGTCCATATCCTTAGTCTCAGTTTTATCGTAAGCTGAAATACAGGTCCCCACTAAACAAAGTGCCACGTTGTTGCAGGCTTGCCTTCTCACCTCATTATGGCCCAGCAGAGCATGACGTCACGCTTGACCCGATACCAGTCTGCCCATAAATGACACAGCCGGTTCCCCTCTTACTTCCTGGCTTGAGCGCCAGGGAAGGGGCTTAGTATGAAATTCATGCCGTGATGACAGATTTAAAAGTTGCTGCAAACTCTAACAGACAGCAAGTGTGGTTTGTAGACACACACGCGACAGGCACGGCTCCCCTGTAAGCTGAAGTGGTGACATTCTTCATTTAAGGGGTTACGTTTATACAGCTCATTATCGTGGCCTGTCTGTGAAGCTGGGGTGGTAGGCGAAGGGGAAAGAAGCCTAAATTGGATATGAAGACATTTACCAGAGGAATTTTCCAAATGTTAATGAGCAGCTTAAGGGCTGCACACATGTGTAGTAATGTAATTGGGGTTGATGCCTTCTGGGGACGCTGAAGCATTTCCTGGCCATGCCCATTGTACTTTTGCGGGTCGAATAAGCACCTTAGATTTCTAACACTTTGGCTCTGAAGATCCACATGGTGCTACATTGTAAATCTGTAGACAGCCAACAAATGGAGGACCAAGTTCCAGCTACTCTGGTTTCGTTTTTTTCAGCCAATTAAATGAATGGCACTCTCTAAATGTCTCCGGGGAAGCGTAATGTGTTATGGACAGAATTTACTAGAATGGGGCAAGGAGATATTGCCTCTTCATTTTGGGGGATTTTCCTGAAAAAAAGAAAAGAAAAGAACACTTGCATCCAAATGTGTCTTGAGACTCTGTCCAATCAGCATCTATCTCCTAGTACCTGTGACCTTTGTAGTGTCTTCAAATCCTCAGCAGGAAAGCCTTGTTTTCCCATGAGAAGCAATTCCCACTCCGAGTGAGCACATCTGAGGATGAAGAGGTAGTGGGTTTGGGTATCTTCTCTTTGGTTGTTTTACAGCCTCTTGGGGAGCACTTCTGTCATTCATAAGGTGAGGAGCAAGAGACTTCATCCGTGTGGGCGGATTGTCCCCATGTGAACAGTCTCTGGGTTTATGGAACTGGTAAAGAAGTATTCTAGGAGACGTGGGTGTCAGGAAGGGACCACGACATTCACACGCTGCCCCATGCACCAGAGGATAAGGTTCCTGGTAGCTTTTGCTTGTATGCTGCCAAGTCTAGGAGACGTTGGTTTAGACTGATTAGAATGTGGGGGAAGTTTTATTGAGCAGAGGAAAGTCCTTGATTTAGCAGAGCAAAATTAGTCCTGCAGAAGCAAGGGGCTGCTGGCCAGCATCATGATTCGGTCTGTAGAAGCACCTGAAGCTTCCCCCAGCTGCTTTAGCTTGAGAACGAGACAAACTTTTATAGTGGGACTGGCCTAGAAAAGCGAGTCCTTCATCCTTGCTTATTCCTTGGAAGGTGCAGGCTTGCAGTTTTCATCCTTGTGAGGTCTTAGAGAATGAATGCAGGCTGAAGTGAGCAGCTGTAAAACTGAGCTGACTCTTGGTTAACCCTTTAACTTTCTGTTTCTCTTTGCATCCCATTGACATGGTTTCATTGCAAAAAGACTTACTCTTGGTTTGGCTTTTACAGCTGCTTCATAACCACTGAGAAGGAAGAGCAATGTAAAGTCGAGAGAACACTATTCCAACAAATCTTCTGGGGTTCTGCACTTGCCCCTAAACTGAATAATACAGACTTGCACTCTCATAAGTTCAGAGGTACAGTCTCCATGCCTGATGAATCTGTAAATTCAGCAGAATATTTAAGTTCAACTGCTATGGAGGCCAGCCACCACTTTCCCCAGACATTGTCTCATTATGAGGAAGTGGCAAAGAAGCACCCTGCAGCCTCTGATGTGGTGTAGGGAGTGCAGATGTCATGGGGCCCCAAGGATTTAGGAGGAGGGTTTTAGTCTCAGGATTGCTGTGGGAAGCCACCCCCAGACTTCTATTGAGTGCTTTCATATATACGGATTCATTTAATTCTTTAGGTGTCCTTGGCCTGTATTCTTATTTTCATTTACCCAGGGAAGACAACAAAGCCCTGAAAACCTAGAAAAATGAGTCAGAATTCAAACCCATCTTAGAATATTTCAGGAAGTCAGCAGCATTACAAATGAGTGGCAGATAATAATAAATGATTTGATTGTGAAATGCTCCCTGCTTTCTTGTGTGTTTGGATATGAAGTCCCCATGAGGAGGGACTTTTTGGAGAGGTGGTGGACCAGAGACGTGGCTGATAGGAGTCTGTCATCTGAGGAAGCCTTTGAAGCGTCTAGCCTGTCCTGATGTCCAGCTGTATCTGCTTCCTGATCTTCTAAGCTGTGAGGAACTGGTTAGACACAGTCCAGTCACTGCAGAAATGTTCCACATGCCTGTCCTGCCATGACAGACTAACTTCTGGAGCTGAGAACCTGAAGAAGTCCTTCCTCCTTTAGGTTGTATCCATCAGAACACCGAGAAAAGTGGCTGTTACAGGTACCGATAGATGAAAGCCAGGAGAGGCGGAAACTGCGGGAATTCCGTCAACACGCAGCACCCAGCACCGTTGCCCTGACTTGGAGCTTTGGGTGGTGTGGGGATGAAAAGATGGGAAGGTAAATCCCGAGAAAGGTGGGACCCTGCTTAGGACGGCTTGTAAAATAGATGGTTCTAGTCAGAAGGACCCTTCAGCCGTCCAGTGCAAGTACAGACTGTCTGATTGGTTCACTTCAGGGTGGACTAACCCAGGCCATGGTTGATGCTCTCCGGAAGAGAGGGAGGAAGAGGGACCTGTGGACCCCGTTTTTCCTGAAGACAAATTTGCTGCACTGTGTTGTGGTGTGTTTTAGTTAGGGTTTGCAGTGCTGAGATCAAACACTACGGCCATAAATGGCTTGGGGAGGGGAGGGTTTATTTCATGTAATAGTCCATCACTGAAAGAAAGCAGGAACCTAGGGGCAGGACCTGGAGCAGAAGCCACACTGTTTAGTGGCTTGCTCTTTGTGGCTTGCTCTGCCTGAACTCCTGTATCACTCAGGACCACCAGCCCAGGGGTGTCCCCACCCACAATGGGCTGTCCCCTCCCCCCACTATAAGTTGAGGAAATGCACTGCAGACCTGTCCACAGGCTAGCCAGTCTGGTGGGAGCATTTTGTCAGTCGAGGTTTTCTCCTCCCAAATGATTCTAGCTTGTGTCAGTTGAGATAAAACTGGCGAGCCAGCACACGAGGGAAGGCTAATCCTGACGTAGAATTTTAGGATCATGGGTGGCTGGTAGAATTTGGAGGCCAGAGTTAAAAAGTCATAAAATTTAAACTCTATGTTAACATTTGGATTTAGAGAACTTTTGACTCAGGATACACACACACACACACACACACACACACACACACACACACACACTGCATGAATGTAGGTATGTAAGTATGTACATACATATACATTTTCACTATCTTCTGAACTTAGGTTTCTTGAAGCAGCGCTGCCTGTGGTGAGAGCTGGCACCCCCGGACGAGTCCTGAGGGACGACTGGAGATGAAGGGCTTAATTGCTTGTTTAATGTTTCCAGCAGATACACAGGTGGACCATTTTGATGCCGCTCAGCCTTAAAATCCACTTTCTCTTCATAAATGCCAGGCTATTTTGGTAATCAAGGATGGTGATTATGCCAGTCGCTGGTTGCGTGAGCTCGGCTGTCAGGGTTCAGGGCTTCATGTCATCAGTCAGAAATTTGGGGGAGATAAATGTGAGATTTGCCCTGGTCCTTGGGGTCAGAAGGGTGGCTGCTGAGAATGGCTGTTTTCCTAGTGGATGCGTGACTGTGACAGTCGGACCACTTAAACTTGACCTGGCTCTTAGATGGGACTCGTAAGAGGCTAAAATCACTAAAAGACCTGATGCATTTTTTCCCCAAAGTTCTTTGTGTTTCTGCCTTCTAAATATAGGTCCTTTGGTGTGGGAAGTCCTTCTGTGCATGTGTTGCTTGTATTGGTTAATGACTAAAGCTGTCTCAGCCAGTAACAGTAAAGCTGTTGGGCTTAGCAGAATAGAGCTAGGTGGGAAAACTAAGCTGAACCCTGGGAGAAAGAAGGCGGAGTCAGTGAGAAGCCATGGAGCCGCTCTGCCAGGGACAGGTGCGCTGGATCCTTGCCATAGCCACGTGGTGATACACAGATTAATAGAAATGGGTGGTAAGTCAGAAATACGCTTAAGCTATTGGCCAGACAGTATTGCAAATCATACAGATTTCTGTGTGATTATTTCACGGGCTGGGAAGCTGGGAAGGATCAAGCGGCTTCTGCCAACATTTTATAGCTGATGTTTTGTTTCAGTTCGGTACTGGTTTTCCGTGATCACACCATTTCTCTCCCTATTTCCAGATCCTCCAGGCCATGCTCATGTGGGTTTATAATAAGCTCCTGAAAACAATTTTCATCATGATTCACTGTTCATTAGTTTATTCAACCATCATCTGTTCTTTTTCTGTTTTTAAATTAAAATTTTTAAATAAAGCAGTTTAGACGCTCAGGAGAGCAGGCCCTGCTCCCTGCCTGGGTAGCACAACAGATCCAGCCTTGTTGGCAGAAGTGTGGGCGAAACAACCCCGAACTTGGTGCAGCTACATGGTGTCTCCCTGACTCAGCCTACTCTCTCTCTATATATCAGATTTCCCACCTGGCTATCTTGTGCTCTGCTATTGGGCCAAAGCAGATACTTTATTAATCAATGGCAACTTCTCCCTTGCCCCTCACTGCCGGTGACAGAGGAGCAAGCTGAGCCTTCCCTTACCAGCTGCAGCACTCGGGAAACCAGGCCCTGTCCCTCCGCAAGTCAGCACAGTAGAGCTGATGGTGACGGCAGAGACACGGGTGAGATAGCCATAAGGACAGTGACAGTGGGATAGCTGGCCACCCCTGCCTTGTCTGCCCTGGGGTGGTGAGGGCAAGGCAAAGATGCCCTCCTCCCTTGACTCTGCCACCTGTGGTGGGCAGGGGACCTGACCCTCCCCCTTCCTAGCTGCAGCACTCAGGAAAGTGGAGCCTGTACCCTGTATAGTAGAGCAGACCCTGTTGGTAGAGCTGATGTTGTGAGCATGGGAGAGCTGTTCCCATTACTCATCTGTCATGTGGTGGCATGAGCGGAGGACCGATGCCCCCATCAATGCCTGAGGCAGGTGGAAGGGCTGGCCCTGAGGTCATAAGAGCAGGAAAGCTGTCCCTACCCCTCATGAGCTGCAGCGCTCTGGGGAGTGGTCCTCTACACCCCACCTGGGTAACACAGTAGAGCTGGCTCTGAAGGTATAGCAGGAGAACGGCCCCGCCCCTTGATCATCCCTGGTGATCAAGGGGTGAGCTAGGCAGGGCAAAGCTAGAGCACTCACCCTGGTGTGAAAACAGGGGAGAGCTGGCCCAGAACCAGGGCTGTGTGTGGGTCCATCCCAGCACCCACCCACCCCATCTGTGATCTGCTGGGGCACGGGGGTGGGGGAGGGGTCAGTCCTGCAGGATCTCCACAACACAGGGCAGTAGCGGTGGGATGTCCAGGGGCAGTCCCAGTGAGGGCAGACCAGACCTTGAACCTGACCAGTGATTCCTTGTGATGCATGCTCTGAACCAGACCAGTGATTCCTTGTGATGCATGCCCACGTGTAAAATTGTCTGGTTGAAGGGGTTTAATGCGTGACTCACTTTATTACATTTGCAGGGTGCAGAATCTGCCTTTCTGTCCAAGAGTCTAGACGAATAATATGTGGAAAGAAAAGCTCAAGGGCCCAAACACTGGCTCACCGGGCAGGTCCACACCCGTAAGTGGTATGGCTGTGTGGAGTTCATCTTGCAGGCTGTGCCATTCTTGTTCCTAAGTGGCATCTCCAGAAAAGAAGAGGGAAGCTTCTAGAATGTCTTCCTGGCCAATGGAAGTGAAGGGTTTTTAGTTGTTTTATCCTGTGTGTGATTATCATAGAAACATCGTCACCCAAACTTCAGCCAGATCCCTTCTTGTAGCCCAGAGCAGTGATGCTTACACCACGTTCTTCAGTAGCTTGTGAAATCATTTTCTTGACAAATTGGGTTTAACTGTTGTGATTATGTTATTGCAGGGTTGTAAATACAGAATAGCAAAAATGTCACCTGCTCATTGACATGGATAGGATTTAGAAAATTGACTATTTTCTTTTCAGCGATATTGATAAAGTTAATTTAAATCATCATTCATTTTTTTTTCTAGTTGTGAAAAGGTCTATGATTGTGTAGCAGTTTAAAATATATTTTCAAAAGCCCTGATTTCCAGTGACATTTTGGTGTTGACAAATGAGAAACCCATCTGGAATTTTATAAGTTACCCCAAATACCAAAAGCAAATGCTACCAAAGTCAGAATCATAAAGGAAAACACTGGTAGGTCAACTTCCTTAGAAATAACACAGTAGTAGAAACACACACACTCCATAAACAAAGACAAGACATGGAGAAACTGGGCAAAGGTATTTCCCACATACCATGGGAGGATATATCTCTAGTACGTAAAGCACTCACAGAAGTAAAAAAAAAAAAAAAAAAGTCAACATGCAGCATAAAAATGAGAGTGACCAAAAAACATGAAGGGTTAGTAAATGGTATGAATATGCAAAGAGCCATCAATTGAAAACATGAAACATGTTTTCTTCTCTGAAATGAATAGATGTTGAGAATGGCCCATATTGGTAGGAAAATAAGGAAGCATACATTCTTATAAATTTGTGATTATGATAGAAATTGGTCTAATGTATTCTATTGGCAATTTGGTGATGGGACTTAAAGATGAATATATGCCTTAGAAATCCTACTTCTGGAAATTTATTTGGTGAGAATACTTGGATACAAACATGAAATGTGTGTACCAGTGTAGTCAATATTGTTTATAAGAGAAACCGCAATCAGTTTAGGTCACGTTCACTAGGGCTTAACTCTAGAATCATGGGAATGGGATCTCACACTATTAGGAATTCATCGTGAGTATGGACCTCTGGCTTCCTCAGACACATGTACCCTCATGCACGGGCCAGGATGTGTGCCTAACACACACACACACACACACACACACACACACACACACACACACCTTTGCCTTAAGAGCCATTGAATAAAATGCCGTAGGTCATCTCAACAACACTGTTAAAGGAGTCTTAGCATATTTGCTGAAGCTCTTAGGTTGTTATGGTCGCCACCTGGGCACATAAATGTCTGTGTGAAGAGATAGGGTATGCGGAAATGCAAGTCATAGATATGCTGCAGGACAGGCTATAAATCTGGACTGCAGCATCCCCAAAAGGGGCATTCCTGAACACGTGTATGTAACTTACAAAGCAAACCATAAAGGCACCTGGGGGTGGTGCTACAAAGAGAGGCCGCAGAGCAAGTGCAGGGATGTCCCAGTGACTTTACATTTATTTGTGTCTTCATAGATAATTCTAAAGGTGCTGGACACAGTGTACAAAGTGTTTGCAATTTCTGTAAACATCAAAGCATGCTTGACTTCATTGGAGGGGAATAGTAGGGCCATTTGGATTACTAATAGACTGGGTTTCGGGCAGGTTTGATGTTTATTAAGGTGTGATGGTGAGAGAGATGCCTCTGTTTCTTCATCTGTAAAATGGAAATAAAATGATTTCTGAATTTGTGTCAAAGGGTTACAGATGACTGAAGAAATTAAGGAATGTGTTAGGTGCCTGTAGGCACTCTAAAACACAGCTGTTATGAACCTGCTTTCAATAAGTGCTTTAAAAATATTTTATTTTATGTATGGGAGTGTTTGGCCTCTAAGTATATCTGTGCACTACTTGCATGCAGTGCCCAAAGAGGCCAGAAGAGGGCATTGGACCCCTGGGGATTGGAGTTACAGATGGTTGTGAGATACCATGCGGGTGCTGGGAATAGAACTCAGGTCCTCTGGAAGAGCAGCCAGTAGTATTCTTAACGACGGCGTCATCTCACCAGCCTCGAGCTGGAATTCCTCTAATGTTTCTATCTGTCTGTCATCTGCTTTTGTTATTTTTTTTGTACTTTTTTCTTTTTGAGACAGAGTCTAACACTGTAATCCAGGTTGAAAATGAGTTCACTCTGTAGCCCAGGCTGCTCTCAAGTTCATAGCAGCTCTTCTGCACCAGCCTCCTGAGTATGGGAACACCGTGTGAGTCAACAACAGGCCTGGAATTTACTTTATTATCATCTTAGATTGGGTCTTGGTGAGTCTCCTAGATTGGTTGTGAAGTTGATATGTAGTTCAGGCTGGTCTTCCTCTTGCCTCGGACTCCAGGGTAGCTGGCATTACAAGCTGAGCCACAGCAAGCTCTAAGGCTTCAACCCTCTTCCTCTTCCTTCTGTTCCTCCCTTCTGCTTGTGGTGGATGTCTGCATGGACAAGTGTGTGTGCTTGTGTGTGAACTCTGTGTGTGTATGGACAAGTGTGTGTGAATTATGTGTGTGTATGTACAAGTGTGTGTGCTTGTGTGCAAACTGTGTGTGTGCATGGACAAGTGTGTGTGTGAATTATGTGTGTGTATGTACAAGTGTGTGCGCTTGTGTGTGTATGGACAAGTGTGTGTGTGTGAATTATGTGTGTGTATATCTGTACAAGTGTGTGTGCTTGTGTGTGAACTATGTATGTGTATGGACAAGTGTGTGTGTGTGAATTATGTGTGTGTATGTACAAGTGTGTGTGCTTGTGTGTGAACTATGTGTGTGTATGGACAAGTGTGTGTGTGAATTATGTGTGTGTATGTACAAGTGTGTGTGCTTATATGTGAACTATGTGTGTGTATGGACAAATGTGTATGTGCTTGTGTGTGAACTATGTGTATATATGTACAAGTGTGTGTGCTTGTGTGTGAACTATGTGTCTGTATGTACAAGTGTGTGTGCGTGTGCCCGTGTGTAGTGTGAAGGCCAGAGATCATTGTTGGGTATTTTCAACTTCTTCCCATCTCATTTTCCAAACAAGTTTGCTCACTTAACCTGGAGGTCACTGTTTCAGCTAGACAGGATAGCCAGTGAGCCCCTGGGATTGGGCTGTGTCACCCCCACCTTCCCCCACCCCCAAGCGCTGGAGTTACAAATGCTGCTGTGTCAAGTTTTTACATGGAATCTGGGGGTCTGGACCCAGAACCTCGTGCTTGTGCAGGGAGCACATCACCCTCGGAGCCACCTCCCCAGCCCTATCCCATTCTCAGATGCTGTTCCGAGGTGTATTTCATGGGCAAGGGGGTAGGTTGTTGCTACATGTGCCGCCCCACCTTAGCAACATCGTGACGTCTAACTAGAGTCAGAGAGACTACACACACCGGTCTTTCTCAGCAGAGATGAAAATGATTGGTTGGGGGAGATAAGTCCCAAACGTCAGTACACTGAGTGCACGATTCCAGGCAGCTGATCAGAGATGCATTTATAGTTTATTCTTCAGTAGCTCTCTGGGAAGCACAGAGTTCCCGTGCTCTGGAAAGATGTTGCTTGGGAGAATTTTTGGACCCTTCTCTTGGCTGCAGTGGCGGATTGGCAGTACCTGCTCGGAAATTTTTCCAAACCCGAATGCTATATGGTATGCCGCAGAGCCCTGGGGATTCAGCAAAAACATTTTTCATGTCCTGGAACTGACCCCAAGCTGCTGGGGGAGAGCAATTCCAGCCAGTCTTGCTCCAAGGGACCTTGTAACATAACCCGGTGTGGTGGAGTGACTAGAAGTACCTCTAGATTTCTTAATAGATGCCAAACCTGCCACCTGCCTGTTCCATTTCCATCCTTAATCTTTCTAATCAAAAATCAGCTCTGGGGACCCCTTAGAGGGGCTATTTTCAGATGCTTGTAATCCAGTTTAGTACCCATCCACAGCTTTCTATTGCATGTCTGAGTGAAATCTTGGTTTTTCTCTTTGGTGCGCAGATGCCCTAGTTTGCCTGAGATCACCCCATTCTGTGCCTACCTCTCTAACAGGCAGGAAAATCCATCTTTTGCTCCCAGACTTACTCTTATGGCTTATATATTTACACTGTAATCACTCAGACTATTGGCCTGCTAAGTCTCTGACAAGATCTCTCTTCTGTCCCACTTGTCCTTTGAGGGCTTTGGGACAGCTTACTCTACACACAGCTGTCCCTTCTTTGAAGACATTGGTCTTGCTCATGTCCCAAGGCCCTGGTCGTTTTGGTACCTTTGCCCCCCACCTAAAATAACATCCTCCACCGTTCACACTAACCACTCAGACGGTGTTGTTTCTTGCCCTGATTCCTAATGATCTCCTAATTTATTGACTTGCCTGTCTCTGTTCCCTAGATGAGTAAGGTTCACCAGGACAGGACTCTTGTGTGCCACGTTGGCAGCATCCTCACCTTATAGGAGAAAGCTTGTCATATAAAAGGTGGCCAGTAATATTTGCTGAATCAAGAAATCACAGCACAAATCCAACTTCTGTCAAAAAGAAAGGGGAAAGAGATGCCCCCAATAGTAAATTTTTTGACTTATGATCCGTTCTCTCAAAATAGCTTTATTGAGACTTATTTTACACATATAACTCACTAAAGCTAATAATTTTAAGCATATACATAGATGTGTGCATTTCATGTCAAAATCAACTTTAGAAAATTTTCTTTACGTCAAATAACTTCAAAATATTGACAACACTCCAGGTTTCCAAGAGAACCCAGGCTTCAATAGCCAGTTAATCAAGTTTCTATCTGGATAGAGTTGCTTATTTTGGACATTTTACTTAAATGAAATAGCACCAGAAAACCAAAGAGTAAATAAAATTAAGAAATGAAAAAGATGATTATTAGTAATGGGAATCAAGTTAATTAATATGAACTGCTTCCTAATTTTCCTAATTAGAGAGCAGCACTGCAGTATTTCTGTATTTCATGGGAACACATCCACTTACCCCCACCCACCCACCCACTCACTCACCCCCACCCACCCACTCACCCCTACCCACCCACACCCACCTCCAGCCGGAGCCTAAGTGCCAGTGGTAACAACAAATCTTAACACATCAGAAATGATGTATTAAGCAAAATCAAAGTTACTATTTACGATACCTGAATTACTCTCTCATGACCTCTTTTTATGGCTCTGAGTACAAACCTATTTACTTAGCGCTTACTAGGAAATTAGTCTATTTGAAAGGGGGACGGATGCAGGTGGGAAAGCCTGGCATCTCCTTTCCCACTCTCCTCGTCCAGGTCCGTTCCAGAAAACCTCTAATCCGTTCTCTTTCGGCTCCCCGTGCCTGAGAGTGTTTCCCCCACACTACATCTACTGCCTCTTGTAAACCTCTGAGAGAAGTGCAGACGCTTCTTCTGAGCCGCCATCTTGATTTGAGTCTGTGGCAACGTTAGTATTCAGCGTTACACTACTGTTTCTTATGCTACTTATTGATACTTCTGAATTATTTGGTGTTGCGTTATATGTGTTTAATCTGAATAACATTGGGCACAAGTGGTATCTATTTCCAGTCACCCCTCCCTGCATTTCTCCTTCTTTCCGCCTGTCTCTCGGATGCTTCACAGTTTTCATGTTTAATTTGCTTATTATTTAGGACATTTAGGAGAGGAGACTATATCTCAATATTCACTTCAATTTTAACTCTAGTTTTTTGTTTGTTTGTTTTTCCCGAGACAGGGTTTCTCTGTAGCTTTTGTGCCTGTCCTGGAACTAACTCTTGTAGACCAGGCTGGCCTTGAACTCACTCACAGAGATCCACCTGCTTCTGCCTCCCGAGTGCTGGGATTTAAGGCCTGTGCCACCACTGCCTGATAAGTTTTTTTTTTGTTTTTTGTTTTTTTTTTTTTTTGTAGAAAAGATTTAAACGCTTGTACTTAACTTTTCCTTCTGTTTTTAGGCTTCCTAAAGGAGTTGAATCTTTCCCAGAAAATGTTCACTTAAAAGTCCTCTCAGTCACGGGGAAGAAAATGTGAGGAGTTAAATTAGTTGTTTGCTTTGATCACCTCTATCTCTGGGGGTTCTCTGAACGTTTTATGGCTTTTCAAAGAATTTCAGTAGACGTTTCTACTCTCATCATCTCAACTTTGAAAAGCCCTGGCAAGAAGAATAAACTTGCAGCCGGTGTGCCTTTGAGCGCAGACAGAAGCAAGCAGCCGGCACCTGTGTTCCTATGGCAGGGAGTAACTTTGAGATGGCCGCTGAAGCTAGCGAATCATTTATGCTGGGAATTTCGCCACAGTCACAAAGTCAGAGACTTCCTGTGAAGGCACCCCGGCCTCAAAACGGACAAGGTTTTCCCTTTTCCTAATGTAGCCGCATTAAAACTCACTCTTCACTCTTCCCTGCTCTCTCGCCTGGAATGGGCACACGGCGAACGTGCCCCTGTAGATTTACCACTCCCAAAACCTCACAGAAGCCTCTGTCGAAACAGTTGTCTTACGGGATCGCTTTTTAAACGTAATAAATGAAGCCGACTTGAGGCGCAGCTTAGGCATACTCTTTGCATAGAGGTGAATGAGGGATTTACCATTGGGTGTAAGATATTTACATCTGTTCATCAAAATACGACTCTTGTAGACTTTGAAAGCCAAGCATGTAATATAGATTATGATGGTAATTTAAAAACAGAGCATAGAGTAGAAAGATAGATGCACGGCGTCCGACTCTCCACAGCTCTAGTAAATTTTGTACCTTAGGGTAGACGGAATACATTTTGGGTTTCTCGCGCAACAGTCATTTTGGAAATGCGTCACTCAACTGGCTTCTTTTACTCGTTATTATTTAGCCTAAAGATCCGAGGAATCTGTTTTTATTCCGTCATCAATTTATTTCTAAGAAGCGCCACTGCCTTTGTCAGCTCGAGCGGACATTTCCTGTCTTCCCACTTCCAACGACTGGCAAGCTCGCTCGGGAGCCCTTGCCACCCACATCTCGTCAGCTCTTTCCCAGGGTCGTGTCTCCTTCCCCCGTGGAACGTATTCCTCTACAAATTAGTTTAACAGATATTTCAGGAAAAGCATCCGAGCTGCAGAGAAAGTTCTATTTTTAACCCCCTTTCAAAGCAAAAGATTAAGAATATCTTTCAGCTTCCCTTTATTTTTGTAAGCCTTAAATCTTTTCCTCCAAATCCTGAACAAAAAAGAGCCTGGAAAGCCTTCGCTGAATTCTACGAAGGGCATGTGGTTTCGACCTCCGCAGGAACCCCGGGCTGCAGCCCCGCTGTCCAGGCTCCATCCTTCCCTGCAAAGGTGAAATGATTTAGAGGCCTAGAGAAACTTAATTTTTCTTGATCACCATGTGCAACTCGGAATTTTAATGGCAGGCATAATTAATTCTTCTGATGTTAATCATCAGGGCTGGGCTCCACAATTATCAGCCTGGTGCAGCTGGGGCATGGTGCAGACATGAAAAATTAGGAAAATGAATCAGTAATAGGGTGGCAGATTTAATCTGCATCATGAAAACAAAGTTAAAAAGAGGAAGACCGGGAGGACTCCAGCCGAAGCTTTTGTGCCAATGCGCAGTGACAGAGCTGAAAAATGTTGCCGATGTCCAAAGTGATTGGTAATTACCAAGCCATTGAATTTTTTATTGTCAATTTATCATTGCGCCAGAGGTTAAATTTAACATCTTCTTCTAAAGCCATCACTCTAAGAAGGCGGCCTGCGTGTCACGTGGCTCAGAGTCAGCAAAAGGTCAATCAGGTATCTCTTCTGTTTGCATGAGCTTCCTAACCCTCCTTCCTCCCTGGCTACTGCAGGCGCCTCATGCCTGCCTCTCGGTCCCCGCGACATTCAGATAAGCACCAGATCATCACACACACACACACAAGCACACACACTCTACACACACACACACACACACACACACACACACACACACACACACACACTTTTCTCTCTATTGGTATTTACTGAGAATACTGGTGCAAGAAAAGAATTATTCCTCACATAAGAAAAACCCTATCATCCTAAGCCCTGATATGTTTTCTTAAGGTGCAGTCAATCAATCTCTCTCTATTGCCCTGTTTCTCTCTTGCTCTTTCTTTCTCGCTATAGGCACTAGAGGAAATCATATGACCCTTAATTAAATTAAAATTGCACAATTTCAATAGATTCAGATTTAATTCTTTTTTTAAGCTTCCTTTCCTTCCCCCCTTCCCCACAGGATGTCTCTTTTATTAATAGTTGAGGGGAAACCCCTTAGTTTAGACGGAAGGGGATATTTATCCGTGTGAATACCGCACACTTCAAATAACTGTGTCTTTAAAAAGCATTCAGAAGCGTGTGACAGATCCGGTACTGCTGATGAGATCCCACAGGGGCAGCTTCTCCTGTTCACAAAGTGGTGCAAATTCTTGAACTCAGCCACCGCCCCACCTTCAACACTTACTTCAGTGTTTCCTTGTTCGCACGCGTGTGCTTCCATTGCCACACACACTTTGAAATGGAGAACAGTTTCTTGTTAAGGGAATGATATGTATTTTTTTCTAGAAATTAAAAATGGAAATAGCCTTTAGGGAGATTTGGGAAAAAATCAATGTGTGTATTAATTACTGCAATTCATTACTCAAATAAAAGCGGGCTCACCCACTCGCTGGGTACAAATTTCGGAACAGGAAAGTTTGCAAGAGACAAACCCTGCATTCTGATCATGCTATCTGCCAAAGAAAGACTCTATGAGCCTGGTGGATGCTCCTCTGGGGATAGAGGAGCTGGGCTCCATCCCAGGCTGGTGGATGCTCCTCTGGGAATAGAGGACCTGGGCTCCATCCCAGGCTGGAGCAGTGAGTTATTACCGTTGAATACAAAAGCTGGCCACGTGACTGTCACCTACCAGCAGTGGCAGGAGTCCTCCAGCCTGGGTTTCCTGAGACCTTGCTTTTCTGAGACCTCACTTTTCTATAATTAAATCCGAACCATAAAAGCCATACCTGTCAAATGACCTCCGGCTGCCCTCATAAACAACACTGGGAATTTTGCTGGTAGCAGCCAGGCCTTAGGAAAGAGCATTGGAAAATATCCTATTTAGCTGCCTCCAGCCTTCCCTCTCACACTGCATACCCCCCCCCCCTTATTTCTTCCCTCACTAAGCTTTACTCGCCCCCCCCCCCCCATTTTGGAATTTAGGTAGAGGAAAACAAAGCAAATAAAAAAATATGTAATATATTGAAAAGATTCTGCTGTCTTCTCCTGAATTAGTACCCTGTCCTTTTAGGAAGGGGAGAAAGAGGAATGAAGGAATGCAATTTTTCTAACAGTGTTTGGCTGCCTTTCTTTGATCATGTTTTATGACTAGAGGATAAATTACCATGTGACGGTTTCTGTTTAAAAGCTGAGCATGCTTCATGTGCTTTGAATCCTGCCATATTTTGCATAGCTGCCTTTTGCCTGAGCAAGCCTTACTGCAAAGAAGAGCAGCTCGGAGCATGGCACGCATTCGCGAGTTCTTCTCCGCTATTGGAATCTCCTACTATTTTAATTGGATTCTTTCCAAAACTGAAACTAATTAAGAATCAATTCAGGACCATTAGCAAGTGGGACAAGCTAGCTGGTGCTGCATATTTCAAAAGAGTTAGTTTTAATGAGAGGTGTAACTAGACTGGGGGCGGGGAGGACAGATTAAAGATAGAGTAGGGACCTTCTTTGGATACCTGAACGACTAATGGTACATGAAAAGATGCTGAATTTGTAGTCCTCTGTAATTGCTCTACCTACTGCTCCTAAGGAAACTTTAAAGACACAAACGCAGGCATTTAGGGGTGCGCGGGAGGTTCAATAGCTGTTTATGAATGTTGCAAGTGGTTGGCTGCAGTAGCGCGTTGCCCCTCTCAGTGGAGAACCATATGGTGTCTGCTTTCAGTCGCGTTAACCTCGGTCCTGCCAACCCATTTTCTCTTCCCTGGGCTTTGTGCTGGCGCACATCTGTGGATCAGACTGCCTTGTCTGCAGATGGTGTTTTTTAATTTGTTCGAGGGTTAGCCGTGCCATATTTTTGACAGCTGCTCTCCAGGTCCTTTACCACAGAGGAAAACTTCGTAGAACCTGGCGCTGGGGAGGGAAAGCTGATTCTCATAAACCTCATTAGTTGCTTCTATTCTTTCTCGGATCTTGGTATCCAGTTTCTCTTTGTTAGTCTGAGTTGTGTGCAGGCTGCTGCGCCTCTCTAGAAGCGGAAGGTGGGGAGTTGCTGTGTGGTAAGCCCGCTTTGACCATTACATTATGAATATATGTGGAGTTGCAATGGGTAGCCGAATATTTAATCATCAGGGAGGCCAGGCAATAAATCAAATGTCTGAACTTGGATGCATTATCTGAAATGCCTGATTTTAGACTTAACCTTCTTCATGGACTTCTGTCGTGAGAAATTACCTGGACCAAGCTTCTTCATTTGAAGCAATCATAATCCAACTACGGAGCTCTTATGATTGTAAGATAATGGCAATAAAAAAAGACATTGTTGGCTTCTCGAAGTGGACATGGACAATAAAAATATATTACTCTATAGAAAAATCATTTTACTAAGTTTGGGTTTGATGACACTTTCGAGGTGGAGTAGAGTAGAGATTGAAAAGGCAATTACAAGGACATTGAAGACTTATGAGCGTAGAGAATTCTTTAAGGTGTGTAGGAGAGTCATGAATGTTTATTGGGAATTGTTTCTGCTCAAAACCGTTATCAAAACAATGGGGAAGCTGGTTGGAACCTATGCACTGTGGCTTATACTTAGGCTCTCAGTGTGGAAAAATGTTTCTTGTTATCCACCTGCATCCCATTCACCCGCCATCATCCGTGATTGGCCCTCATGACCCCTTTCTGCATACAATCAGTCACCGAGATCAACTAATTTTCCCTCCGTTGCTCAGTTGTCATCTCCTCTCACCTCTGTGGCCTGCATAACCTCTTTAAAAATATTATTACTTATTCCTTGAGAATTCCATAAGCATACATAATGTATTTTAATCATATCCACATCACACTCCTCCTGGATCCCCCATGATGCATCATTTCTTACCTATGTCCCAGGAACGGCCCTTCACTTGCTTCTTCTGCCCACTCTTACTCCCCAGTCCTTTTCTTAACATACCAGGCTTTTGCTGCTGTCTCAAGTGTCACACTGTCATTTAATTATCAATTCATTCAGCCCCCTCCCCCTCTTAGAGCTCTCTAAGGCCAAGGACTTAAGTCTTTCATACCTGTATCTCAAACCCTAGAGATTGCACACAGTAGGAGATCAAGAGAGGCAAACTGAATTATCTCCTACCATATATTAACCCTGTTTCAGGCTGTGGACACATAGCAGAGAGTTGGACTCCTGAAATTCTCTATCCTTATGAACCTCAGATTCATGTCAATAGCTTTGAAAATGAGCAAGTGATCTCAAAAGCTTGTTGTCTGGATGAGAGCTGTGTGGAATGTTCAGGTCCAAGCACATAGGTGCCCATCTGATGGCTACACGGAAGAGATCTGAAGTCTGAGGAATCCTGTAGCTCCCAGCTTTGAACTCAGCTTCGCTTCACCTACTTCATCGGGACAGATAATTCCAGGAAGTTGAAGAATGAAATCTCATTGGGCCAAGGCTGTGTGATTGCCAGGTTGCCAGTTGGTGATGTTTCCTTTGTACCCTTGTTCTAGGTTGACTCTAAGCTTGACTCTGGCTTACTTTGGCCATTGGTTTCAAAGGCAATGTGAAATCGTCAGAGATGAGCAAAGCACTCACACACTGGGCTTGCCCATTTGTGTTGTAGATAGAGCCGTGATAGAGAAACTTGGGCTGAGGTGCTGGGAGAGGAAAGATCCATAGCTTGGTTACCCTCCTGGCTCTAGCCAACTACAGAAAATCTTCCGGATAAGTAGGAAGCCATTATGGAGTCCCTTGTTCCCAGCTGACCATCCCACTGACTACAGAGGCACGAGCCCAAAGCAGCCAGGGCTGTCTCGGATCAGCAGCAGCATGGAGCTGACCATTGACTTGTGAACAAAAATAAATGGGTTATTACTTGAGACCACTATGCTTTGGGTGATATGCCACACGGAAGCAGGTAAGTAATACGAGGCTACACGTACCATCTCTCTTCTAGCTGGCCAGACGAGTATACTACATCAGCAGTTCCAACTGGAAGAATTCTAAACGTGGAATGGAAAAGTGTTGTAAAAGACATAATCCATTTTAAGCCTGGTAATGTGTGACATTTTTGATCTTTCATGTAACACGAGGATACCATCTCACGGGGCATGGGCAAGGACTTGAATAATCCAAGATGTGAGGTACTCGGGTGGAGACCAGCAAAGAGCTAACTCCTTCCCAGCAGGCCCAGGCACCTGTCCTCTCTTTCATCCACCTGTTTTTCTCGTCTGGATTTCAGGTCATCAAGGTGGTTCTCTCACAGCTGCCCAGCTTCCTTTCACTGGTCCCTACCTCCCCGCACTAAATGAGGAAGTTACTTAAAACCCAGGACAGTATATTGGGCAACACTCCATTATTATAGTTTTAAAAGAGAAATTGGGGTCAAGACTTCACAAAGCATGCTGGCTAATCACATTAGTTGAGGTTCAGTTACCGAAATAAAGAATCTGCTCTGGCTAGTTTTAGCAGGACAGGGAATTAATTAGCTCACAGAATTATTGGGAAGGTGGAAGAAAATAGATCTGAGTCGAGCTTTCTAAAAACCCGGTTCTCTACTTTTTAAATCGATGTTCCGTAGTGCTTATCCCTCTACTAAAATGTAAGGCCCAAGGGGCAGTAGGCATTGCTTTGTTTGTTTCCAAAACTCCAGGCACCTAGAACAGTGTGGCACCTGTAGGTTCTCAAATACACACTTAAGGTAATAAACTGTAATACTCACAGGGATAACTTTGAAGTGGGAGAGCCCAGAAGGCCTTTTAGCTTATTCCCAAAGAGTTTCAGATGCAAAGTTTCAGATGGAAAGAAGACGCAGATGCATTATGGGGGACTTGGGCGTGTATTAGAAAAGTTATTAACACCATGGATAGATAGACACAGCGGGGCCTCTGAAAAAGAGGAAACCAGGGCCCGTGTGGCAGAAGTGGGCATCTCTTAATCCTTCCCAAGGATGGGGTGCTTTCACAGTATCAGTCCACAGTCAGGCTCTCAGACTCTCTGCCAGAGAGAGAGAAGTGTGTGAGAGCAGATGTGTGGACAGCAATAGCCCGTTAGGTGTAAACTCGCTTCCTGGGCGAGAGGTGTAGGGAGTCTGTTAGCTCAGGTCTCGCAGTGGCTCAGTTAGGGTGCCTATCAGAATCTGTGACTACAACAGATGTTGTCACCTGGGCAGCAGCTGGACGGAGTCTGTCATTACATTCCCTCAGAAATGGAGGTGCTAGGTGACCTTTTTGAATTTGGATATACTTGACTCTATGCTAGCGAACTTGTAGGAATTTAGCCAAATTGGACCTTACTGTGTACTAAAATGATTTATTTTTTTTTATTTTTCAAGACAAGACATCAATACATCAGTATTTAATGGATTCAAGTTTGGCCATCTCCTATCAGAGAGCGGCATGAGTAATGCATACGTCTGCGTGTGGCGGGCAACTTTTAATTAGTGGCTTCATAAATAGAGAACACTGAACTTTCAGGGCTCGAGATAGGGCTGGACTGATTTAAACATCTGAATCCTTTTGGACCAGGCAAACCTCAGCTACAGAATCAAAGCCTTGTCAATCATGAGGATTTTCTGGGAGATTTTGGTGAGGATTTGGGCAGATTTGACAGGTAGGTAATACAGGTGAAAAGCCATGCCATCTGGGCCTTGTAGGAGACTCCAGTTTAAAGCCTGGACTTCCAAATTACTACGTTGGTTTCTGCTTTTGGGGACAGAGCGTGAACATACAGGGGACACTAGAGCATCCTCTGCTAGCTAGTGTGCAGCTTCATTCATACATTTATTTGGTTAACGTCACTGAAGAGCGGTTTGATCTATGGGAATGAGAGGCCCAGGTTTCATACAGCAGGCTGTGCCAGTTCCAGGAGTGTCCTGAGTACTTTGGAAAGATTGGTGAAATGACAGCAGGCATTTTAGGGACATGGAAAGGCAGGAGAAGGGCCTCGCTCTCTTCTTTCCTCCTTCTGGTCTTTCATTCCCTCCTCTTTCCATCTTTTCCTTTTGGTTCTATCCTCTTGTTATTAAAGAAGCTGTATATTCCAATATATCTTTAAATCCAATTAAATTCATTCCTGAAAAAATTCCACTAAAAGAACATTAAAAAAAATCTACTCTAATTCAATAGGAGCCAAGGGACTTGGAATGAGCCTGACACTGAGGCCTTCAATCACTGAATTTCTCTGATAGATTTTACAACAATAATCTGTTATTTAGATAACTACATTTATGCTCCCAATAAATCGAGACCACTGTTAGTCCTTCCATGTGCTTAAATAAAAAGAAAAGCAAAATGCTTTGAAGCTTTTATCATGTTCACAAAGGAACAGCACTGAACCGAAGGCCAGAGCCTAAGCTGTTAGAGATGTTTAATGAGTTAGCAAATTCTACCCAAATTGCCTACTCATGGTGTATCTTATCTTTGTTTAAAAACTGACTGTGTTTGCTCAGCTCTTAAAGGAATGTCTTCATCAAATCTCTCCTTTTAGGGGACCCTGGGGAAGAGGAAGTGGAAATACTTTAAGAGCCAGAAGAGATGGAGGACACCCAAAAAACAAGCCTAACAGCAGGGCTGGTGTCGGTGTGAACTCACAGGCAGCATGCCCAGGGCCTGCATGGGTCTACAGCAGATGGGGGTCCTAGAGCTGAGAGAAGAAGTAGACACGGCCCATACTTAACCCAAAAGCTGTCTTCAATTGATAGTCATTTGCAAATGAAAAATTAGTTTCCTCCAAGGAAGAAACAAAGCATCATTAAGGGTAGACAGCATGCCCAGTGGTAGACAGCCAACACAGAATGAACTCGGGCATCTTTGGAGGGTGGTTGTCTCACAGTGTTGAGTAACAGCTTGGGTTTTATTTGTTTAGTTTTACATTACAGGTCATTTTTGTGTACATTATCTTCTGATTTTGTGTTTTTATGTGTGTGTCTCTGCATCTGTTTCCTGTGCTTTTTCTTGCTTTTGTTGTTGTTTGTTTTGTCTTATTCTGATTTGTCTGTTTTTTATTTGGCTTAGTTTATTTTACTACTACTCCTTAGATGCCTGTGTTTTCTAAGGAGAGACAGAAAGGGCGTTGAGCGGATTGGAGGGGAGGTGCAGAGAAACTGAGAGAAGTAGGGGGTGGAGAAATTGTAACCAGAATATACGGCATGAAAATATTTATTTTAAATAAAAGAAAAAATTGTTTTGTAAAAAAAATGGATCAGTTTGCTGTTAGGGTTTTATGGCTGTGAAGAGAAACCATGATGATGTCAACTCTTATGAAGGAACACACTTAATACAGTTCAGAGGTTTAGTCCATTACTGTTGTGGTGAGAACCATGGTGTTGAGCAAGCAGACATGGTGCTGCAGGAGTTGAGAGTTCTACATCTTGATCTGCAGACAGCAAAAGGAGACTATGCCACACTGAGTGTAACTTGAGCATCTGAGGCCTCAAAGCCTGCCCTTACAGTGACATACTTTCTCCAACGAGGCCACACCTCCTAGTACTGCTATTCCCTATGGGCCCTGCATTCACACACATGAGTCCGTAGGGGCCATTCCTATTCGATCACCTCTACCCACTACACAGGTGAGGGGAGAGGTGAGTTATCTGATATAGACAACACGAGTTCCTACAAAAGGAGATGTATGCTGACCAGACCTGTCAGTTCCCAGGCCTTCAATTCCGCAGGAAGGCCCCAGTTTCCGTTTGCCCAGAGAGTGACGGGATGGAAACGCATGCACACCTGCAAACACCTTGATGAGTCTGGAATCTACGGAGACATCAGAGAAACCTGGGGCACAGAGCTAGTAAATGTCAAAGCAAGTGTGTTTTCAGGATGCACATGATTCTCACTCGTGTGTGTGTGTGTGTGTGTGTGTGTGTGAATGGAGATGCTCACATACCCTGGTACCCATGGGGAAGGACAGCAGCTTGGTTGTTATTCTTCACCTTCTTTCCACCTTATCTGAGACAGGGTTTCTCTTCTGTTGATGGATGCTGTACATCCCAGGCTCATTGGTCCATGAGCTTCTCGACGCCCTTCCCCCCTCCCTTATTCAGTACAGGCATATGCTACCATACCTGGCTTTCATGTGGGTGGTGGGGCTGGGACTCAGGCCCTGGTGCTCATGCAGCAAACCCTTTAGTGACTGACTAATCTATCTGCCCAGACCCTGCATCATTTTGATGACTTCAGCATTTGTTTGCAAACTTTCTTGACGTAGAGATAGAAATTGCTGCACATTTTTAAAAAGATGCTTGCCAGTTCTTGTAAAACTTTTCTCCAAAGGGAAATTTCAAAAGTTACAGCTTAAAGTGACATTTGAATGTTGTCAATGATCTAGCAAATCCCTGACTGAAGATTCACCTCCCATAAGTCTTCCATCATTAATCTGGAGGGAAATTTCCATCTGATCATGCATCTTCATTAATTCCTCTCTCACTATTATCTTATTAACCGCTTAGAGGCCCTCCCTTTCCATTAGATGTATTCTAAACCCACAGTGGCACTGGGCTTGGGGTTTCGTGTGTCTGAATTCATGAAGCTGATAGGACAGGTTATCTTGGGGTGCATTCAGGACACTTACACAGGAGCATTGCTGATGGCAAGGTTTTCTGTGGGATTCGGCAAAGGATGCTTTTCTGAAGTCTCAACAAATAACAGAGAGAACCAATATCTGACTTATCTGTTGTGCATATTGTTTAATTTTGCACATTTTGTCTTATTAGACATCCATTAATTAAGTTGGAGCATGCAGGGAATGAAACTTTATTCCTGTACAGCAAACAGTACATTTTTTTTTCTTTTTCAAATTCATTCTTCATGGTGAAGGAAAGGTATTCTTAAACCAGGGTAAACTGTCAAGTGTTTAAGGGTTGTTGATCACTGATTTACTTTCTAAATTACAAACACCTTGCGCTAACCCATTCCTCCCTCCTGAAAAGCCACACTCATTTCCAGAGAAAAGGATTGTGTGAATTCATAGTTGAAAGGCTAGTTTCTTATTCAGTTTTTTGAGTTAGCTTAAAGTATGGACCAACAATGAATCTACAGTAACAGCTCAGCTTTGTTGGGCTAAAGACACAGGACAAACAAACAAACAGACAAAGAAGCAAAGGTGATCACCACAGTATATTTTGACTTCTGTTTCAAAGATATCTAAGGGGAACAATTGAGACCAAAATATAAGGACATGTATATGAAAGATGTCAGAACCCATTGCTATATA
Source organism: Arvicola amphibius (assembly GCF_903992535.2). Lineage (NCBI taxonomy): Eukaryota > Metazoa > Chordata > Mammalia > Rodentia > Cricetidae > Arvicola > Arvicola amphibius. The sequence goes on from NC_052053.1 coordinate 9,424,590, forward strand.
TGCCGCCCTCTAGAATCAATATAAAATTACCCTAGCCTGGCTGCTTTATGTCCTACAATCTTAGGACTGGGATGTCCACAATCAAGACTCCAGGAGATTCGCTGTCTGGCAAGGTTTTGTGGTGTCCTTCAAAAGTGTCACTTCTGTATTCCCACATGTTAGAGGGTGGACCCAGCAGGGCAAGTTGCTCTCCCTCTCTCTCATTTGTGTAATCTGCTTATATTTACTTTAAAGCTATGACCATAAGTGCTCGTGGGGAGATATGCAAACATGACAGTTGGTAAGCTTTTGCAAGCGAGGCACTCCTGTGTGGGAGTGACAGTCCCTCATGGGAGGGGGTCGCCCTCAGAACTGGCTTCCTGAAAGTTTCACCTGTTGAAACTAGCACACTGGAGATCAAGCTGAAACTTATGAATTTGGGGGACACCAGGGGACGAACTGTGGCAGCACAATCACTCAAAAACGAGATGAAGTCAATTGTGACACAGAGATCGAGCAGATGCACCAGCAAGTTGGATCGGAGGACAAAGACCGGAGTTGGGGTGCAGCTGTGCTGAGCTTTAGAATGTTCAGGAAATTCTTTGATTTTGTTTGGTAGTGAATTTTATTGCTCGCCTCTTGAGTACTCTGTGTTCAGCTGACTAAGAACTCACTGGGAAGTAAGCGTTGTCGGGGTGGTCTTCCTTACCCGAGCCCCAACCACTGAGCAGCAATTGATTAATATTTTAATATTTGGATTAATGTATGTTAAAGAAGCACATAATTCCTGACATTTGTTAGAGAGAGTTTACTTAAGGAAAGGCCACCATACAGGGATGCCACAAAATCATTCTGAAGGCTGAGAGATTGGGTTCAACTATAGGATTTTGTAGGAAAGGAGACTTATTACCAAGCTGCAGAGCAGCAGACTAAAAATGAAAAATCACAATCACAAATTATGAGGCATATTTTTTTTGTTTTGTTTCATTTTCTAAACCAATATGACAGGATGCTTGCCCCAAGCAGCCCAGTGTGCTGAGCTTCTGTGAGGAAGCAATGAGGAAGGGTGGGGTTCCTTAAACGGACCTAGCAGGAGTCCTGTTTGAACTGGAGTCAGCATTGAAAGAGAGGACAACCCAAGATTGAGCCAAGTCAAAAAAGCAAAACAAAACCAAAATGAAACAAACAAACAAAAAACACCAAGGAAAAATGAAATCTTTTTTTTCTTCAGGAAAATGGATAGAACTGGAAATTACAATATTAAATGAAATAAGCCAGATTCAGAAAGACAAAGAGTGCATGTTTCCTCTCATAGACAGAAATTTGATTTTAATTTTCATACATTCCCCTGTGTGTGTGTGTGTGTGTGTGTGCATGTATACTTATGTGCATAGGTCATAAAATTCAAAAGGAAACCATGAGAGGAGAAAAAAGAGATCTCAAGGGAGGTGGAGAGAAAGAAAAAAGAGTAATAGGATACACGTGCTAATAACATGAACGCTGAGTGAGGGTTACCAGACTAGGAACACAACCAGAAGGGGGAGGTCAGTGGTTGAGGAAGGATCAGCAAAAGAAGGGATCTTAACTGCTTTCTTTCTGCATTCCAGAGCAGCTTGACAGGCTGTTCCGTGTTCCCACACTCTGGAACCCCGATACTGACAGCCAGCAGCTGGGCCCCCGAGGACATGTTCTCTCCCTTGTGGCTATTCTTTCGGATTTGTCTTTTCTTGACTCCCCAGGCTCAGATGCAAACGGGGCTTCTGTTTAAACTATTAGATGAGGTTCTGAGCTTTTACTCTGCTATATCCTGAGGATTGCCTACAAATCAGGGAGGATGAGTCCCGAAGACCCAGGGCTGTCCTCTGGAAATGTCCAAGCCTTATGTTTTGCTGACCTAATATTTTATTATTATTGCATTACTTAAATTATGAGGTGATCAAGATGGGAAAATAGGGGCTTGCTGCAGAGGGGTGAAAGCTTACAAATCTAGAATAAAAAAAAGTTGAAGTATTTTGAACCTCTTCAATAACTGTCTCTTATGTGGGTAATATAATTACCAGTGGAAAAATGAATAAAAACTCAAACCCAATAAATTACATTTTCATAGAATTTCTTTGCTTATATTCTAAGGGAACAGGACTTTGGACTGTAAAGTGCTTTTCTGCCACTTTATTTTTTAAGAGCTGAGACATGACATAGCATGCACTTTAGTGGATTCACTCATGACCAGTTTCAACAACACCGGGTGGGAATTAGCACCCCATAACTCATGTTGTAGGGTGTCTTATTACAATTATAAAATTTTATTATAAAATGTTTTTTAATATTTATATTGTTAATTAAATGACAATGGATTCCTCATAAATTCAGAACAGAGAATTATTGTTCATTAGTCCCTGTTCGGACTTCTTATTAACCAATCAGAATATTTACTTTCTCTTCCCACATGTGTAGATGGATACTTGATGGCAAAGCCTGCAATGTTGCTGTCCTTTGAAGTTTAGAGAAACTTGCACTGTGATTTATCCACACTGAAGCTGATACAAAGTGGTCATTTTCATGGGGTGAATTCTGAAGTGCCATGTAATTTTTTTTTAAAAAAATTCTTCTTTCGAATTTTGGGCTTTAAGGAGAATTCTAGACTTTTGCAAACAATATGCGAGCAGGTGGACCTTCACGTAGAGACTTCTGCTCTTTTTTTTACCCTTCTTCATCTGTCACACGAGTTGTTTCTGAACGTTAAATGGAGTTATAAAGAACACATAAGTATAGCAACCAAAAGATAGGGCGGTGAGAAGCCCCAAGAGAATGTTCTAGACCGGCACTTTCTATAATGGAGCCCGTAGCTACACGTGACTGGTCAGCAGTTGAAATGTGGGCAGTGTGAGCAAGGAACCAAATTCCAAATGCCATTTACTTTTAAATAATTAACATGTAAGCTCGAAGAGCCATTGCAGTTTTGAAAGTCACAGCATGCTGAGTGGGAAGGCCAAGTGACTGAACCCACCCCAGCGTCCTGAGCTAGACCGCATGAGCACGTTGGGACTAGCTCAGTGCCTGTGGCTTATCCTATAATTGCTTTCCATTTGCATTATTTCTGTGGGGCATCGGATTGCTTGTGTTTGGTTCATGCGTTGCTATTTGTCCACGTAAATCCATTTTTAAAAAATGTGCCTCAGTTTATTTTAGACAATTTCAGTTAGTTGTGAGCTGCGCATCTGGCGGTGGCTGTTGGATCAAGGATGGAGGGACAGGGCATCCCATTATCCAAGCAAGTCCTGTCAGATGTCACTCATCTGCACACCCAGGGGCATGAGAAGAAGATGTCTGTCTTCTCTTTGTTCCATTTAATCCAGACACACTCCTCTGGGGAAATGGGATTCAGAAGGAGAGAAAGGGGAATGTACCCGTAAAACTTAGAATTGAGCTTTTTCTGGTGGACAGAGCTAGAGCCAAAACAGTGGGAAGCCGGGAAGACTGATAGTGCGAGAGGGCTCCTTAGGGTTCTGTGCTGTGCTGCTGGGAACCATGGCTTTGGTGAAGGCCATGAGAATAGCTGTTGAAGGGAGGTCACCCTGTTGAAAATCGCGATACATCAGTACTGTGGCCATAGGCACAAATGCTCTCTCTCTTCTTTCTCTCTCATTTTGCCCTCTTCCTGAATGCACAGCCTCACCTCAGGTATCATCTTGTTTATGATTATAAATCTTGCAAACACATCGCCTGGGAAACTTCTGAAAATGTGGATCAGATCCAGTGGGTCTCTGGTGCAGCTTCCAGTCTGTATTTCTGAGAAGGCGTCTGCAGATGTGCACAGTTGAGGACCACACCTGGAGTTTGGAGGCTCTAGAATGTCTAGAAAACAGTTGTGCTTCAGACCTTCAGGATCAACGCTGCCCTAATTACTGGTTTAAACATAAAAGGTGACCACTCTCCAGAAATGGATACACTTTCAGTTTTAAATTCAGACTGGGAGAATTTGTGTGGCAGCCAGAGAAGACAGAAGGCTGTTGTGTTTGGAGAAATGAGGCTCGTTACTTGCAAACCAAGACTGGTGTAAATGTGCATGGATGTGTTCCTATGGCGTTCTGGGGGTGTTTAAAAAGCAAGGAGCAGGAGGCCAGAGAAGAGGATGCGGTCACATTTTTTTATGCAAATGAAACACAGGCACACCCTGTATCTCAGTGTTGCTGTGACCACTTTTTATAACAGTGTGTTTTGGACAGCAAGCAGCTTCTCTCGGATGCTGTGATTTAGAGCTAGTTGAAGAAGGAATCGATTGTACGTGGACACCAGCTATTGATCAGAAAAAGGGAGCAGAAAACTGGAATGTTTCTTAAATAGAGAAGAATTCAGAATTAGGAAGCAGGAGGCAGGTGAGCTACTGTTTGTAACAAATACAATGTGAACTGGTTCTTGACATCCAGATGCACTCTGGGATGTTTGGCTTTTTGATAAAGATGGAGGCGTCGGGACTACTAAGGAGCAACGAATCCAGAAGGAATAAGATTTGCGTGTCTTGTTAAGTCTTCCAGACAGCAGAGACTGTGCAGCGAGCAAAGCTGCCTGAGAGAATCGTTGAGCAGCGTGAAGGCTAAGGGCAGGAGACGTCAGGAAGATTTACACGGAAAGTAATAGCTCTGCTCAGTTGTTTCTGCTTCTCTGGTGTTGAACCGAGACCGCCACGCGCAGAAACCTAATGTTCTGGGCGTCCCCACTGCTTCATGCTTTGTTTAGTTGCTTTTTATGTTACATAATTCAATGTTTTGGAATATTAGGGGAAAAGCAATGCCCTCTAGGTTTCCCACTCATTCATTCATATTCATTCATTCATTCATTCATTCATCTCTGGGGAAGCTGAGACAGGGTCTTGTTTTATATTTTCTTTAACTCTCAGTCCTGAAACCTTTGTCTACTTAGTGGCAGTTCCCTGAAATCACAGAATTATCTCTGGCAGGAAGCCACTAGTCTCATGGGATTTAGTTTTAAACAAACAAACAAACAAACAAACATCTTTACATGTGAAAAGTAACAGCAAACCTCCCAAAGACCGAAACAACTTACTACTTTACCATTAGGGCAGCAATCTGATTTGCCAGAAAGAAGACGCCACCTGCAGTTAAACCTAACCACAGAGCCTAAGAGACTATCCACTTAAGACCAAGAAGGCTTGCCAGGGTGTGTGAGGGATGATGGATGTCACACCTAGCCTTGAGTCTACAGTGGCTTTGACTCGTCTACTCTTCTGTGCATTGTAACCCCAGGGCTTAGATGGGATCACGTGATTCTACCGGTGCTGAGGTAGCCACATCCTATCAAGTGCAGCTAAGGGAGGTCCCACAGCTGCTGCTGGGTTCCCATTGGCCCTCCTTTTGCATTCTCCTCCCTTCTTTCCCCCCCCTTTTCCTCTTCTTCCTCCCTTCCACAAACACTCAACCTCAGACTTGTAGGTGTGTCTTCACTTAATACGGTGTTTTCAGGAGTACTGGAGATTTAAGGCCTTGTGCATATAGTGACTGCTCCCCTACCCCGGAATTGTACCCCCATTCATTCCCAGTGCTTTTGGTTTTGCATTTAAATACATATGTTTATACATATATGTATGTATGCATGGTACTTAAGCTGTCTCCCAACAGAGTACTTCCATCACAGTCTGGATGAAGAGCCATTTTGTCCAGTCAGTAGCTTGCATGAATCCTTACATGTGTCTTTTCATTTTAAAACCAGGCACCGGATCCAGATGATCTGTTTTGTCTTCCTCCGTTCGGACAGGACTTTCTCTCCTTTGTTCTTACATCATCTATTCTTTCCCACGACTTCTGTTATTTGTTTTCACCCTCAGAACGCCTCCGCCCCCACCCCTAAATTTCTATTCCTATGTCCATCCTGTCGGCTGCTTCCCAATATCTATTGTTTCCTCGGTGGGAAGCAATATTTATTCTTTCCGTAAAGTTTTATGAGCCGCTACGGGGCTGATTTTCTCACCAAAACATTTAGTGCCTCTGCGGAAGTTTCCATGATGCTTTGCTGGGATTAACTCTGAAGGCGTGTCTGTCAGTCCACCTCCTTCTGATGTCAGTTATTAACACTCTGTCACGGCAGTGGGGACAGAGGTTGTCAGTGTCCTCCATATTATTAAATTCGCCGAGACAGCTTCCTGGGCTGTGTGTGTCAGGGCCCTGGATTAGACATAGTTAGTGTCCTCCTTCCTGGGCATGAACACCTTTCCTAGACTTCCTTCCGTCACTTAGCTCCTATTCTCATCTTTCAGATTTGTATCCATCTAGACTCCCAGCTGAGCTTTAGACATGTATGCACCGCCGCCAGCTAGGCAGCTCTACTCCGATGTTTTTATTATAAGAGATTTAATGTATGGCAAACTGCATTCCAACCTGGCACCCATCCCTACTCCTCACGGCGCTGTTATTGCCCACAGATTGCCCCTAACTAAAAGCTCTCTTCGTTACCTCCTACATTCATCCAACAACAATGTTCTATCAGTTTCTGCTGCGTCTGACCACCTCATTATCTCTGCTGCCAAGACATTAGTCAAAGTGAAGGTCATCTCTCAATGGATTGTCTGAGAAATCCCTTTAATTGGTTGGGGTAACGTGACTCCGTATTGCTAGACTCTAAGCCGTAGTGGCCTCTCACTCCCCAGTGCCATCGCTGATAATCTCTTTCCTATGCTCGCTTGCTCAGCCTACTAAAGTGTTTTGATAGTTGATTCCATTCAGTATCAATTTCCCCGACCTCTGACCTTGCAGATTTCCTCCCTCTTCTACTCCGCTTCCCCTGCCTGCATCCTTAGCTTCTTTGCCATTTTAAGATCTCAGCTCGCCACTTCTAAAAGTTGTCTCTGACTTCCTCGATCAGCTAGATCTCCTGCCCCACATTCTCGTCATGTGGCCACCTCAGGCTACAACATTACTATACTTTAAAAGCTGTCCGACCGCCTCACAAGATTAAACTATGAACAGGGACCAAGTTACGTTTGTATCATTGTGTGTCCCACTACATGAGAAGCACATGCTTAGACATAGTAAGAACTGCATGTACACACGTTAGATGAAGAGCAGAACACGTACTCACTGTGGAGTTGGTCATACCAAAACAACCACAAGTCACTTTGAAAACAAGACGCTGTTTTGGTCTCTGTGTCTTCATCGCCAGAGAGAAAGTCAGCACACGGTGTGAGCCGGATACGTATCTGTGGAGAGGGAACAGTCTTTTGGGTTTCATGTGTCAGATAATGTACAGCTCTATAGATGGAAACAGTGCTGGCCGTGAATTGTAGGCACTGAGATGGTTTATGAATGGACCACTGAGGACCAGACACTTTTCAGAGTACAGGCAAACTACTTCTACATACTAGATTGAAAATGTTTCCATGTCTCCAGAAAAGCCCTAGATATGCATCCAAGGCGTCCAAACAAGTGTTTTCAGCCCTCCAGGGAAACTTTCTCCTTCTTCAGAGCACTGCCACGGACTTAGAATCACATGTCAGCTTAGCAGATGGGAACCACGATTTACTAAACAACAAAACCAGACAAAACAAAAGTGCCAAGCTATAACTCAGTTGGCAGAGCACTTGCCAGACAAGTGTGAGGACTGGAATTTGGATGCCAGCCCCCGTGCAAATGCCAAGCGTGTAATCCCAGGGCTCAGCAGATGAAACAGACAATCCCCGGAGCAAGCTGGCTGGCTACAGCAGCCAAATTGTCAGCTAGGGGTTCACGCGAGGGACCCTGGCTCAATATATAAAGTGGAGAGTGATGGAAGAAGACTCCTGGCATCAAAATCAGGGCTCTACACACACACACACACACACACACACGTGCACATGCATACTCTCACATGCATGCACTCCCCCATGCATGCATACTCTCACATGCATGCACTCCCCCATGCATACTACACAAACACACACATTGCACATGCAGCAAGAGAGAGAGGACTTGGGTGAAGCAGGCTGGCCAGTTCTATGCAAATGCCGATCGTTTCCCCATGACACTTTTTCAAAACCTAAGTTCCAGGGTCAGCTTTTAAATCTGGCATGATGTTCCAAGACAGCATTGCAATAAGCGTGACTCAGAGGACACAGCTTCTTCTGAGGTTGAGGAAAGCATGCAAGGGTCGGAGTTCAAAGTTCAGATGCCACCTCAGGCCATTGCGAAGAAGGGTTTGGCCAGAGTTGTACCACCAGCAACAGATCTGTTTTTCCCAGTGGGGATCCATCCATGGGCAGCAATGGGAAGAAATGAGAGTACCTGCCGTGGGGATTTCAGAGGGAAATTGATTGTACACATTTAAACACACAAGGCTAAGACTCCCTTCTGACAGTAAAACCCTTGCCTTCTGCCACGGGGGATTTGAAAATGAGGACTGGGGGATGGACACAGAGAACTGTGGATTCTCTTTCATCCTGGGAAACCAGCGCATCTTGGGTACAAGCCCAAAAGCTTCCAGACCATGAGAACAACATTAAGTTCAGGGCAAATGTGACGCTGTCTCCCGGCTGTGTGGCTTGGCCATTCTGCTTGCCATTTGCTGCTGAGACTGCCTCTTCCAGAGGGAGTTCTTCTGCAAGGCTGTGCAGTCTTGGCTCTGGCTCTGCTCATTTACTGGTTCTCTGAAGGTGATGGAAAAGCGTGCCTGACTAAATCACAGAAAGGGGGAGCCAGCAACCCCAGGCTTGATGGCCTAAGTGCTTGCAGAAGAGGCCAGCAGCCTCAGTACTCCCCAGGAACTTGGGAAACACTCTGTCAGGCTCCTGACCACAGACTGACTGAAGCAGAGGCTCTGGAGATGGGCCTCAGCAATCTGCATGTGAAGAAACCCTCTGGGAGACTGTGGGCACAGCAAGATTTGAGAGCTCGCCACTTAAAGTGCAGAGGGACTTGTTTTCCAAATAGCAAAATGAGTAATAAGAAAACTATAATAATGATAATATAATAATAATAATGATAATAAAAAAATAAAATATATATAATAAGAATCGATGTATCATTCATGCTAAGAAAGGTGGGGCAGGGGTGGGGAGATCAGACGAGCAGGGCCAATTCCAGCAGTGGCCACAGTTAATATCAGGCCAGTATGTTAGCGGGCTGTGCAAGAACATTTGGTATCAGTCAGAACACGTCGGTAGCACAGGTAGGGAACATCTTTTCCACCTGCAGGGACAGCGGAGCTTGGCTGGGTGAGCTGTGTGTCTGGCTACCACTCAGTCTTGTTTGGGTTTGTGCTTTTTTCATGTGTTGTCATCTGTCTCCTGGGAACCCCAGCTAAGCTAGCCATGTTCTTGTCATGACAGTGGTTCTTATCAGGCTGCATGAGCCCAAATCAGTAAGACTGGAAGGCTCAGCTCAGAGCTGACTGGCACGTACGTGGGTGTTTCTCAACCTATTCGCCACACCGGGGCATACGTCCACGTCCAGATGGCAAATCGATTTGCCCCTCTGAGGAAAGGATCTGGACATTTGCACGGAAAAGGGAACGTGTTAATTACTTTTCTCGTTGCCATGACAAAATGCCTGACAAAGTCAACTTAAGGATGGAAGTGTTGCTTTTGGCTCATAGCTTGAAGGCATGGTGGCGAGGAGGCAGAGCATGGGACAGACAGCCACATCACCTCCACAAAGAGCTTGCTGTTGGTGCTCCATCTGCTTGTTCCTCAGACCCTGGCCTGTGGGATGGCGCTGCCCACATTCAGGCTGGACCTTTCACTCTCTGGAAACACCCTCACAGACACACCCAGAAGTTTGGCCCCTAAGTGATTCTAAACCCCAGTCAAGCCGCTATTAAAGGCTGACTGGCCATCACAGAGCATCACGGAAGGAGATGAGGGCTGGAAGCATACATTAAACCAACACTGTTAACAGTGGCTGAGCTTATCTTTACACCAAAAGGGATCTGGGCTTCGAGAAAAAAAGTTGATGTTCATATTTCTTCTAAGTGAACCCTCTCTTGAGTTGTGTTGTGTGGCTCTCAGTGAGGACAGGTTTCATCCGATCCACTGTGTACACAACTAAGTGCAGCATAAAGGCAAGTCTTTTTTTTTTTTTGAGTCCCATAGAAAGTTGATAACATTGAAGGGCTTTGCTTTTCAACTGCATATCAAACTGCATCCTTAAAGATAGATGTATAGATAGTAACTTTGTATCCACGATGCACTCAAGGGGGACCTGTGAGGAATTGTTCCTTCCCTGCCCTGCCACACACACACACACACACACACATTCACACATACATATATATACACACACACATGCACACACACAAACATACACATACATGCACACACACAAGCACGTGTACACACACACACACACACACAATTCTGGGGTTGGTTTAAATAACTGCTAATGCCACATCTAAATCAGCTGCTAATGCAGGGGTTTGTGAACACAAGAAAGGGCTACTGTCCACTGTAGGCTTTCAGTGACCAGGTTTGACAAGCCCGACCCAGGTGGAGACCACTCTCTGAAATGTGTGGCGAGCACCAGCTTGGCTCCTGTCCTGCCCTATTCCTTGCTAACGTTGTAAAGGTACGGAGCCTATAGGAGGACAGCATGTAACGACTGTTAATTGGATTCAATTTCTAAAGCTGAACCTTCCAGAAGTTGGTGGCCAAGAATACAATTGTACCTATTTATTTACTTATTTTTGCTCTTCATATGTAGTGGGGATAGAATAGTTGATTTTCTCTGTTCTGAGTCTTAGCTGAATAGAAAAAAAACTCAGATAATTCTGAAAACCTCTTGTTTTATTTTTAATGTTTTGAACTGTTAAATTAGTTAATTAATGCTACAGCACGTGTACAGAGGTCAGAGGACAAGTTATAGAGGTCATTTCCCTTTTTCCATCACGTGGGTCCTGGGGGTCAAACTCAGGTCATCAGGATTGGCAACAGGGCCTGCCAAGCCGTCTTGCTGGCCTCTTCTGGTGAAGAGACACAACCTAAGGTAGTGAGTGAGCTAACAAAAGTCACCCAGGTGGAGAACAAGAGCCAGGGTCTTCACGCCATCGGACTCGGTACTGGGAAGAGAGGAGCACTCAGGGCTTGATGAAGCCAGCACAAGGTGAGCAGCAGGACTTTACAGTCTGAGGACACTCGTGGAACGGAACCTGTGACACAGAAATGTGAAGTGTGCTTGCCCTTAGGTGATGAGTACGCCGGAGCCGCTGGCTCTCTGAGCATGGGGGAACTGCTAGGCATAGAGCCGGAGATGGAACTCAGCTGCTTATCAAACGCTGCAGTTGTTTGTTTGATTAGAAACAGGTTTGCAAAGCCCTTCAGCGTTCAAATAAGAGCTGGGAGTCGGCGGTCAAGACTTCTTCCACATTCACGGCGCAACACTGGCAGGGCACCCCTCCCGGCACCTTTGTTATAGGTACCGCTAAATGTTTCTGCTTAAAGTTTTTGCTCAGAATTCATCTCTTCCCTTTCCGTTTTTATGACGCCGAGCAGGAGGATGAAAAGATAAGGGGCTGCGTAGCCTGGCATGCGAGCGCTCCCCACTGCGCGCTGCTGTTCTGTGGAGGAAGCAGCCGCCGCCAACCGCTGTTTTATTAATAATGAGGCATTCACATAAATTCCATGCAAAATTGATTTTTGACTGTTATATAAGAATCAAATACCAGGCTTTAAAAAGTAATTGAGAAATCTATTTGTAATTTACTTTGCCTATAAGAACCCACTGTCCTGCCATAAACAATTTTACAGTATTTCCCCCCTGTTAAACAGCTATTTTTATACATCTGTTTGGCTTCTCTTCTATGACACGCAGTCAGGAGAGGTAATGAAAACAGGTTTGAAACAACATGTGGCCGCAGACTCTTACAGTTCAGCTTCCAAGGGATCTCTTGTAAACAGTGGCAACGTTCGCATCCCGGCGCAGGTGAAGACGCTAATGGCTAATTATCCGACACGGGGTGTTGGCTGATGGGTCGTGCACACGCTTCGGGAGCGAGGACAGCATGAGAAATAGCTGAGCATACAGACAGGAGAGAGAGGCAAACAAATGACAACAGAAGCCTAAACCGAGCTGTTTCCTACTTCATTGTTTCTTCAAAGCATAATTGGAATTTATTAAGAGACAATCATAACATAGATTTAAGCGTGGCCATTGTTGGGAGGTGGGAGAGAAGGAGAGGGGAGGGAGAGAGAGTGGGAAAAGGGCTGTGTACACTCAATTACATGGGTGTGGCTTCTCAAGACACCTTTTCAACACCTAGGCTCTGGTCAAACAGTTTTTCTGGGAACCTGTTTGGCATCCTGTAGTTCTGTGTAGAGTAAAGGCAGCCAATATTAACGTAAGTACAGTGACATACAAAATTAGGGGAATATTACAAAAGACAAATGATTAGCATTAAAAAGGCAACACGGCAATCTTACATAGTCTGACTTTGTTTATTGTTTTTCTGGGGAAGAAATCCAGGACCTCGTGAATATAAGCACAAATCCCCCCACCCCCCACTAAGCAGCACCCCTGCCTTCCCATAGGACTATTTTGCATTTGAGAACTTCTGTTTTATTCCAGGATTTTTTTAAAGGGATCTCAAAACCTTTGTTTCTTTTAAAATTTTTTTTTTTGTAAAATCAGTCTTCACTGTTTTATTTATATACTCTACATAAGATAAAATTCCAAATGAGTATGCTGAATTGTGATCGTTTTACACAGTTGTGTGAATGTTACGATGACCAAGTCAGAATATTCTCAACACTGCCCCTGGTTGCTCCCGAACTCACTGACTGTCCCAGGCTGCTGCCATCTGAACTCACTGTCCCAGGCTGCTGCCATCATCTGCTTGCTGTCATTGTGGTTTTGTCTTTTCTGAAATGTCATAGCAACGGACTCACAGCACACAGCTTTTGTGGTAAGCTTTCCTCACTCAGGATGCCTTTGGGATTCAGTCATGTTGCTGAATGTATTAATGTTTGGTTCCCTTTAACGAGGGCTGGATTCCATGGCATGACTACATAAGTTTGTCTCTCCACACGCTGGCTAACGGACATTTGGCCTGCATTTAGTTTTTGACCCCTAAGAATAACGTGGTTCGGATCCTTCATATTCAAGTTCGTGTGGACGTGCATTTTCATTTCCCTTGGGTCGGTGTTGCTGAGATAGATGGCCAGGGCTTGTGTCCGGGGTGGTTTAACATCTTCTTAAGGAATTTACCCCAATCTTATACTTTCATATGGGCAAAGTGTGAGTGGCTCACTTCCTTACAAATATTTGGCAATGTCAAGTGTGTAGTGAATAGCTTTTGGGGCTTTGCTAGCATATTTTCATAGTTTTTAAAGGGCAAAGATTTTAATTCTGGAAAAGTCCGCTTAACACATCTTTTCTTTTTTGAGTTGTGCATAGTGGGTCCTGTGTGAGAAATTTTTTCAACAAGTGTTATTACAAATGTTTTCTCATGTAATTTCTAGGCTTGAACTTAGTATATAGCTGAGGTGGATCCTAAACTCTATTTTCCAGAACCTTCTGAGTTCCAGAATTACAGGCGGGCGCCACCATACTGGGCTATAATAAAGACACAGGATTCTGCTTCTTGAACTATCTTTATAACCGAGTAGGGATGTGCTTTCTGAGGTACATCCTAGCTGAGCGCTTAGGCTGGTAGTTGGATGGTTAGCGGGAAAACTGTCTTCAATCAGACGAGGCACCTTCTGTTGTCCTCTGCTGCACAGAAGTTCTTCTTTGTCTAAGTTAGAACCTTCCTGGTTTGGTCCAGTGACTTGCTCGTGAAGGAGAACCTCCTCGCCAGCCTCCAAGCATAGAACTGTACTGCTCTAAGAGGCTGGAAGCCTGGGATTATTCCCAGGCACCACGAAGATGACCCAGCTCCTCTTTGTCTGTGAGTAGTTTTGGGGGTTAGTATGCAACTCACTTTTGCCATTGAGACTAAAATACAGCTCACTAAGGATGTTTAAGACATATGTTCCTCCGACTAAGGAGAGGAGCACAGCAAAGCCCTGGGTCCATTCGATCAGTCCTATTTCCTATCCCTGGAACCCTGGAGCCTCAGGAAGCCAGCTGTCAGAGCAGCCAAGGCTATCTCACCTCAGAAATCTGACCAGTTTCAGTCCCCCAAATAGCCAACCAGAGAACCTGGGGCTTCAGACTCCTGGGGAGTAACGAGTGGGCCTGTTTGGCACAAAGCCATGGGAAGTTGTCAAACACCTGATATGGGATTCCTTTTAAAGACACGAGCATTTCTCACAGCATTTTAAAATTCAAAAGTATATGCTCATTCATTTGCTATTTTTTTTTTAAAAAAATGTAGGCCAGTGTGCTCTCTTTAATTGTGATTGATGATTTGAGCTTTCATAAACAAACCATATCAGTAACTTTGGGGCCATTTGTTGTTGGGTTTGGTTTTGAATTAGAACATTGCAGACGGCGTGAGCACAGATGGTGGCGGGTGAGTTAGCAGATCTTGACCTACAGACGATGGGATATTTAACAGGGTCTGTAAAACCGAACTGTATCCATAAGAAGATTGGTGCTTGCCGGGCGGTGGTGGTGTACACCTTTAATCCCAGCACATGGGAGGCAGAGGCAGGCGGATCTCTGTGAGTTTGAGACCAGCCTGGTCTACAAGAGCTAGTTCCAGGACAGGCTCTAAAGCTGCAGAGAAACCCTGTCTCGAAAAACAAAAAACAAAAAACAACAAAAAAAAAAAAAAAAGAAAGAGGATTGGGGCTTTTCACTGTTATTTTCTCACAGGAGACAACGGGGTTTCCCAGGGGCTCTGCATCTTGAGATTCTGCACTATAGTGATCGTAGAAGAAATGCAAGTATCTAGATGCCTTCAGTGATGGTAGACTTGAATTTAAAACATGGCAAGGCAACGCTACTTCTATTTTTTGCTTTAGAAAACATATGTCTGTCATAAAATATGGTGTTAACATGTAATATGTTAAATAAATTTTTATTTTAAAATGCTGTCAAATTTTAATTTGTATGGTTTTGCCTGCATATGCGTTTGTGTGACATGTTTGCACCTGGTGCCCAAGGAGGCGAGGAGGAGGCGCAGATCCTCTGCAACTGGAGCGACTTTCTGATGCTTATGAGCTCCTATATGGTGCTGGGAAGCAAACCATGAATGCAGGTGTGCACAGAGTCGACAAAAGGTTATCAGATTCCTTGGAGCTGGAGTTACAGGTGGCTGTAAGCCAGTTGATACAGGTGCTGGTACCCAAACTTGGGTCCTCTGTAAGAACATCATATACTCTTAACCACAGGGCCATCTCTCCAGCTGTTATTTGGCACAACTAATATATGCTGATTAAAAACGAAAGGGTATGGTGACATAAACATGCAAACCACGAATACATTGTAGAATGACTAAGTTTAGCCAGTTAATGATGTGGGAGTCCTCTCTGCATGCTATGGATGTTATTGGCTAATAAAGAAGCTGCTTTGGGCCTGTTGCAGTGCAGAATAGGGGAAGGCAGGAATTCCAAGCAGATAGAGGGGGAGAGAGTAGGTGGAGTCAGAGAGAAGCCATGTGCCCGCCACAGGAGACAGATGCCAGAACTTTACCCAGTAAGCCACAGCGATGGGGCCATACAAATGAATAGGAATGGGTTAAGATGTAAGAGCTAGCTAGCAATATGCATAAGCCAATAGGCCAAACAGTATTGTAACTAATACAGTTCCTGTGTGATTGTTTCGGGTCTGGGTGGCCCGAAAACGAATGAGCAGCCTCCGACTACAAGTTCAAGCGCTGAACTCTTCTGTGACGAAAAACACTTCAAATCTACTTAAGTCATTTCAGCGCAGCACACTGCGCTTCATTCTAACTGCCTTGTTGCAGCAGAGCTCTCTTGAACAGCCCTTTTGTCTTTCGACCAAAATCTTCCCAATCTTCCCCTTTCCCAATGCCTAGTAACCACAATTCTATTCTCTGCTTCTGTTAGTGACATTTTTAGATCCCATGTATCACACAGGAGATCCTGTAGATCTATCTTCTGTGTTTGTGTTTCTACGAACAGAGTCCTTTAGGTTCGTCTATATTGCTGCAAATGGCAGGCGCTGCTGCAGTTTAGGGGTGAACCACACTCAAATGTGGTGCAGGCCACTCTTCATCCATGCATCTGTTGACGGACACTGGCGGTGTGCATCTCCTGGGTGCTGTGGACAGGGCAGGCATTGTCTCTTCTCCACACGGATTCCGTTGGATGGGCATGCAGAGAGGACCTTTTTTGGTTGTGCAGGCGTGTTTGAGACGTCTGAGGCTCCTCTGTTGTTTTCCACGGTGGCTGCCCTAGTTTATACCCCGTGGGTAGTGTGGCAGGATGCGCCTTTCTTTCTGTCTTCCCCAGTAAATTCACTTTTACGTCCCCTTTCTTTTTCCTTTCTCCCCTCACAATGCTGGAGATAAACACCATCATTTTGTTTCCCGTTTATTTACGTTATCGCTGATAAAATTTATCATTCTTTCAAGAGTATGCCCTTACTTATTCTGGTACTATTCTTAGAATTAATGAAAGATGTGAATTTACTTCTGAGTGGAACCTTGGCATCCTTCCGCAAGTTTTATTTGTGCCGCCAATTATGTTATTTCTTTGTTTATTTAAGACCCGGTCTCTAACTGAAGATTTAATTTCCTTTGTAACTTACTTTGGAGCAGTTCTTTTCAAGTTCCTTTATTTTTTTGAGATTAAATTACATTCATTTCTGCCTTCCCTTTCCTCTCTTCAAACTCTTCTATATATCCCTACCCGCCTTCATGGCCTCTTTTCTCATTAATTGTTATTACATACATACAATGTATAAATACACACACACACACACACACACACACACACACACACACACATATCCCTAAATATAACTGCTCAGTCTGTATAACACTACTCGTATGAATGTTTTCAGGGCTGACCATTTGGTATGGGACAACCAGTAGGTGTGCTCCTCTCTGAGGAAGAACTCTTTCTCCCTCTCTCAGCATTTCTTAGCTGCCTGTTGTTCTTTGTGTGCGGTTGCAGCCTGGTGGGCTTTCTCCCATCCACTTATCATGTTTATGGTTGTCCTTGTTCAGCTCGTATTTAGGCAGTCATGTTGGTGAGCCTTTATGAGTGTAGCTTCCAACGTTCCTAGAAGATATCCGCACAGCAAACTCCCTGAGCCTTTGGCTCCCGCAGTCTTTCCACCTCTTCTGCAATGGTCCCTGAGCCTTAGGTGTGTATTTTGTAGGTGTGCCTGCTGGGGTTGGGATCCACAGCTCTGCATTTTGGTTGGTTGTGGTTTTTCTGTAATGGTCTCCATCTGTGGCAAAGAGAAGTTTCCGTTATGAGGAGCGAGGGCTGCACTTACATCTGAAGACCTGGAGCCAAGCTAGTCATTGTTTTGTTTATTTATTAGCTTGTTGAAACATGCAATAATAACGGTTGGTTTGATTGAATTGTGGTTGGAAATATGCGCCCTTTATAATTTCTGCTTTAGGGAATTACCTCTTAAAATGTTTTTATGACCTGATTCATGGCCATTGCTTCTGAGCATCGGTGCTCTCTGGTGCACAGAATGCTTATGGCTATTTTCCTTTTATGTGGAGCAGACCTTTTATCAGCGTGGAATGACATCTGAGGCCTGCTGGTTGCCTTTTGGCGTGTTTGAAGGTCTGCAAACACACCTTCTGCACAGTTACCAGACACACATTTACCCACTGTGTACTTCTTACTGTTCTGAGTTGCTTAGATTTTAGCTTTGTTTTACGCAACGTAGAGATGACCGCTATTTTTGAAGGAAACTTGAAAACATAAGTCTTAAATGGGCTGGTTTAACCCATTTTCGGTATTTCTTATAACTCAGGTTCCCTCTTCTTTTGTGGTCTTTGCTGTCTCCTTGTTTCTTTCTCATTTGCTCTATGAAGTGTGTTTTATTTACTTCTGTTGCTCCGAGGTGGTCCTGAAAGATGATCTCACTGCTTTGAACTTACTGTTGAGTTTTCCCAAGATTGCTCATGGTATTCTCTAGTGCTCTTTGGATTTTAAGACTTAGACCAGAAACTTAAAAAGTTAATATGCTCTTATTCTCTCTCCCTGGCCACTTTCCCAATTTTGCTAACTTGAACGTATGGTGGCTGTTAGATTTTATACAGCACCTTTACTTTATGGGCAGTTCTGGCATGTGTTTTCTGGTCTCAAGAAATTTTGAAACAATTGTTTAACGTGATATTAAAATGAACAACTTCTTTTCGCTGCTCCTTGCTAGTTCTTCAGAAGCAGAATGGCTTGATGTGTATGTGGTTTAGTTTCAGTCCCCTGTCAGTCAGGAGAAGCATGCTTATTTATTTACCTTTGATTTATGGAAGTGGATTCTTTACTCTTGCCTTTCTTCTTTTGCTGGTTGGATTGCCTTTACAGAGCTACATCAGAAAGGTAAATTGATGCCCAGAGCGCTTCTCTAATTTCTGGAGTTTGACCTGTTTTCTCTCCTTAAGTGCGCGTGTGATATCAGCTCTTTCCTGCCTTCACTTCACTGGCCAGCAAGCTGGAGTCTCGAGCAGATGTATTGCCGGGGGGTTTCTGTTCTTAGGATCGCTCCTCATTGCTTCTTTTCCTCGCCCCTGGACCCTGGCTTAAGCTCTGTCTCGCATCCGTTCTCTCCCATGTGCTAGGTCCAGGGCCTGTGTTCACTTTATTGCCCGCGGACAGCTGCGGTTTTACTCATCAGACCTCTCTGGGCCACCACGGTCCTGACCTCAGTCCTCGAGGAAACGCTACCTCCTGGAGCGGTCTCACCTTTTCCTTCCACCTTTTAGATAGGCACAGCCTGCCAGTGGGCGCCTCATTTAGGAGGTGGCCATAGGCAACAGATGGAGGAATGTCTGCATTGCTGACTAACAGCTTGCAGATTTGAGATCGACCCGGGCCCCAACATGTTCATGGGCAAAGCATTTAAAACTTGGCATCATGCCATCCCACGGACACGCTCTGCGGCTGCTCCTCAAGCATGGCTCTTCGTAAGAGAGGGAGGGAAGCGGGTCAAGGAACAGTTTCTATTCCCATGTAAAGTTGGGATGTATTACCTAGCAACACAGATTTCAAATGTTTATATCTTACGGATTATGTACTGACAAACTGATTTAACCGAGCAAATCAAGAAAATATGTAAAAAGGCCCAAGACAACAAAACTCAAATCTTAGGAAAGGCTCAGATCACCATGAAAATTCCTCCATGGTTCTGACGTTGAGGCTTACAGTGACAGTCATATTTTAAGAGTGTTAAGGGTTTAATGTTCTGGGGCCTGTAGATAAATCCCATATTTAATCTCTCTTCTTTTACATTTCCATATTTTTTACAGCTGTTGCTAGCCTGAATATTCTCTATAAAAGCAGAGTCATTCCAAGACTATCGTAAAGACTGTGTACTTCACCTTTTATTGGGTTGTTTTGTTATGCCAGGTAAAGATGCACTGGTATATTTCCTGTTTTCCACCAGGGCAACGAATGGGAGCGAATCAAAATGTCAAGTCATTTTTTTTTTTCCAGATAATCTTTTGCCTTTCACGGTCTTCAAAGACAAGACCCCTAAATTCTCAGTACCTTAACCATGTTATTTCCCTAATGATACTTACTGGTTTTGTTGTTTTCTTTTTCTTCAAAAGTAACACTAATGGAAGCATTCTGCAGTATGAGTATCCAGCAGTGAACATCCTCACAGCTCCTAAGGTAAGCTATAAAAACAATACCAAACAGCCAGGCCACGCCATTCATTTTTAGAAATGTTGGATAATTACTTAGAGAGTGGCTAAGTGTTAGTAGCATTCCTGATGTGCCTCATCTGCCTCTGCACAAGGGCTCCACGTACCTATGTTAAAACCACCTGAGACTGAGAGGGAAGGAAAGGCAAGAATGGGTCTCTAGTTGGCAGGGAGGGGAGTAAGTCAGCCATGAGAACACCAAGTCCTATAATTTATTTGGTGATACCTTGATCTTCCTGTCTGTGACAGCCACAGGCAGGGGAACAGTACACTGGGCCCCCAGGCTGGAGAATGGGAAGAGCCTCCTGCTTCCCATTGATTGCTGAGTTCTCTTTCTGCTTACCTGTACCATCAATGCTAGCATGGTTGGTTGTATTAATCAAAACAGTGGGGTATCTGAGAGACATTTACTTGTTGATTTGATTGCTCTATGGCTGTAGAAATGGCTTTCGAAGCAGAGATACCTAGATTGCTATCCTAGTAGAAAGCTGTGAATCTCCTAAAAATGAACTAGTCGGTTGGAAATTCCGAGGGTGCAGAGAGTTCCAGTCCCCCTAAATCCACACAATGTGTGGCTGGTGCCCTTTCAGACACACAGGGAAGGAAGTAGCTGTTCATGACAAGGACAAACGTAATTCTCAAAGCAAGCTGTGTTTTTTGAGAGTCAGAGAATGGTACAGGGAGTTGGCAGTAAAATTTGCTTTTCTGGTTGAAGAATTTGAAGCTAAGGAAACATAACTTTTTTCCTTCTTTTCTTTCTTGTTTGAGACTAACTCAGAGCTCTGTGTGTACCATGCTGGGTAAACATTTCACCCCTAAACTTTGCTTTCAGCCCCTGACCGACTTTCTTAGAGCCACAGGGTTCCTAATCAGTGGAGATGAGGCCAGACTCCAGATTTTCTCATTTCTAGCCATATAGTCTTCCCTTTGCCCTAACATGATGTTATTAATATTAATAAAATTTGCCATGTAATGTTTATTGAACCAGACATAATTTACTCCTCACAACCCCATTTTTGCCTCAAAATAGGCCTATAAAGTAAATGATATGGATATTATATTCAATGGCTGAAAGAGCCGAAGGGCAGAGTCCACCACGAAGGACTCAGCGGGGCATTGCAGGGCATTCTGAGGCAAAGACAAGACATGGCGGTGGCTCTCGAGATATTTATAATCCGATGAGGACAAGAAATTCTGAACATTGTAACAGATAAAAGTGACGGCGACCTGTCCGAGTAATAGCCTGAGATCAGAAAAGCATGGCAGAACCGCTCCAGGTTAGAAAATGACTTCCACTGAGGTGGCGGGTGGGGGTGGGGGCCATCTAAATAGTCTAAGAGTTCAGGAGGAGGAAGGCTGCTGATAGAAAAAAAAAAAAACCCAAGGGAACTCAGAGAACTCAGCAGGTGCAGGATGTTACAAGAGTCTTGAGGGCCCCCTCTGAGAGGGAGGGAGAGGATTTGCTAGGGAGAGGAGACTGGGTAGAGCTGCAGGGTATGCTCTGCAGGAACTGCCCTGAGGGAGACTTTTGGTGGGCTGTTGCGAGCGGCTGTCTCTGAGTCACGTGGGCTCCATAACAGATGTTCACCCCTGCTCCTGTAAGTAACCTCCATACACATATTGGTTCACTCAGCTGAGTAAGCCATGTTTCTCCGCGTTTCTCCTGTCTGCAGTTGGCGCCCTGTCTAAGGTGGCAAGATATTTGTTTGTGTCTCTCCAGGAAAAAGCTATACATTATTCCCGCCACCGCCCAGAGTTCTTTCGTATAGGGCAGGAAGTAAATACAAGCCTTTAACAGGCCTGCCTGTCTACCGAGGGGCCCGCGTTGGGCCACCTGGTGTTTCATCTCTTTCTGCAATACCCAAGGCTCGTGGTGAAACGCTGTTCCTCAGCTAGTCCTAGGAATGGTTCAGAGCTCTGGTTTGGTCAGGAAAACCTGGATTTCAGAGAATCCAGAGCTCTGAGAAACCATCCCAGAGGGAAGAGGGGAGGGCATGAAGCTGGACGATTCTTTGGTCTCTGGTTCAGAGTCCTTGCCTTAAATGAGCAAACGTAACATGAAGATGAGAGTTGTGTAGACAAGTGCCAGTTACCAGGCTCACACATTCCTCTTCCCTAGAAAAAGCCTGGAAAGTTTTAGAGTTGGGGGAGGCAGGGAGCCCACACCACGCTGCGTGCTTCCTATGTCTGAGATGGTAGTGAAGTCTGGGAACCCGCTCAAGGTATTTTCATGGTGTTAAGTTCTTAAGTTCTTGACTCTGAACTCATAGTTCATGTCCAATTGTGTCTTTCCAGTTGTCTCTAGAGTGTTCTAACACCTAAGAGCAGAACACTGTCATTATTAATTTGTTGTAAGTGCGGACTTGGCCTAGAATCAATACTTGACTCTTGTCCGTTTATATTTGTCAAGGATTATCGTTCTTGTTAAAAGAATATGTGTTTTTCTTTTTAAAGAATTTACTTTATTGATTTTTTAAACAACAGTTTTAGGCCCTCTTATTTAGCAAAATTGATAAGAAAGCACAGCACTTCCACACATGTTCCCTGTTCCTGCACACAGCCTTCTCTATGAGGCACATCTTCCACCAGAGTAGAACATCTGTTACTGTCGTTGAGTCTGCACGGGTACATCATCCTTCATCAGCACCCACAGCTTACGTTAGAATTGGCTCCTGGTTTCAAACATGCTATGAACTTGGATAGGTTAACCTTAATTTTTTCCAATTCACAAAAGATTTATTAAATTGAAAGTAGATTTTTCAGTATAATATATTCTGATTATGATTTTGCCTCCTCTGGCTCCTTCCAGACCCGTCCCACTTCTTTACCCATCCAAATTCACGCCTTTCTTCCTCTTTCTCATTAGGATACAGTCATCTAAAATAACAACAACAAAATAATCACAACATTAGATAAAAAACAAACACAAGAAAAAGAGACAGAAAAATGTGAACGAACACATATAGACACAAAGACACATACATTAATACACACAGAAATCCTATAAAAACATAGAACCGGAAGCCATAATATATACACAAAGGATCTGAAAAGGGCAGGGGTTGGGGGGAGTCCTGACCAAGGATTACAAGAAAAAGAACACCTAAAAGTTCCATTAAGTTCATTTTGTGTTGGCCATCTACTGCTGGGCGTGGGTCCTGGCCTTAAGAGTGATTGATATGTCTTGAGAGACTCTTTTGGAGAAGACTAACTACCTATTGCAAGAAGTTCTCAATTGGAGGTAGGTTCTGGGTTAGAGATATGGGTTGTGTCCACCTCCCCTCTCAGCCTTTGGACCCTCAGGTCGAGACCTATGCAGGCTCTGTGCATGCTGCCACAGTCTCGGAGAGTTTACGTGTGCGTCAGTCTTTGGTGTCCTCCCCCTCCTCTTCAGCAGAGTTCTCTGAGCCTTGAGGGGAGGGAATGGATGGAGACATCCTACTTCAGACTAAGCGTTCTGAGGCCGCTCATTCTCTGCACATTGTCTGGCTGTGAGCTCTGTATCTTTTCCTGTCTATTGCAGGAGGAAGCTTGTCTGAGTGAGACTGTTCCATGGATATTGCAGAATGTTGTTTGGAGGCAGTTCATTGCTACGTTCCTTTAGTAGAACATTAGTATTTGGTTTTCCCTTAGGTCCCTGGACTATCTAGTCTAGGTTCTTGGCTATATTGAGCATTGCCAGGGATGGGTTCTATCTCGTGAAGTGGAGTTTAAATCCAGTCAGATACTGGCTGGTTACTTCCACCAGCTTTGTGCCATTATTGTATTAGCACATTTTGCCGGCAGGTCGCCATTGTAGGCGGAAGAGTTTGTAGCTGGGTTGGTGTCTACTTTTCTCCTGTGGAGGCATGCAGAGTACCTTTCAGGAGCATGGACATTAGCCAATAGGGATGAAGACTCTAGGTAGGCACCAGTCAGACTTCTCCACATTCCATGAATTGTGTGTTGTCTTCAGCAACAGGGCCTTTATCATCAGTTTACAGAGAACAACCAATAGCATTGGCAATAGTTTGGGATGTTTGGGGGTTCTGTTTGGCCAAAAATCTTGATTAGATATATAACACATTCCCAAAACTGAAGAGTTCATTTGGTGACAAGAGATGGCCAGTTGGGGCTCTGCCTCCCATTATTTGGTGATTCCATTTAGATCACTTTAATATAAGTATATATTTTAGGAAGCGTCTACTGTATTATGGCTCTATAAATATTGTGCAATTTTCCTTTACACTTTGTGAAGATGTGTCACTGTGATTGGTTTAATAAAGAGCTGAATGGCCAATAGCTAAGCAGGAAGAGTTTAGGAGGAACTTCTGGGGACAGAGAGATCTCGGGGAAGAGAAGAACAGGAGGAGAGGTAAAGCCACGAGCCATGTGAATATATGCAGAGTAACAGAAATGGGTTCGTTAAAGTTATAAGAGCTACTCAGAAACAGGCCTAAGCTAACGCAGAGTTTTTGTAGTTACTAAGAAGTCTCCATGTTGTTATTTGGGAGATGGTTGGTGGAACAGAAAAGACTCGTTCCACTGGAGGGTTTGTTTGGTGACAAGAGATATCCAGTTGGGGCTATTTCTCCTGTCATTTGGCAATTCCATGTAGATCACCTTCATAAAAGTACATATTTTAGGACGCTTCTATTGTATTAGGTTTCCATATGCCATGTAAAATGGCCCTTACTTTTAGCTTTCCCTCCCCATCTTTCTCTTACCCTCCTCTTCCCTCCATCTTCCTGTTTGATTCTCCAGTTCCAGTTAGACGGATTTACAATAAGCCATCTCTACCATTGTGGTTCATGAAAAAAAAATCATCCATTGTTATGGGAAACAAGGTGACGCAACAACGTTAGGGGACAGGTAGGTTGTTTCTCGCAAAATGGAACAGACTGTCATCATAAAACCCAGCCGTCACGTTTAATGTTTTCATAAGGGAGCCGGCAACTACAAAACCCTGCGTGTGAATATTTCCTCGGACTTCAATGTAATTTTTTTATGGGCTATGGAAATCTTCTCCTTTAGACTGAACCCTGGCCACCATCTGCCATGGTCTGTCTTTTGTTCACTGGTCACTTGGAGCTTTGGGTCCCAAGGAAAGAACATGAAGGCCGTGATCTTTCTTAGGTTCCAGGTAGTGACACAAACCCGATCGTCTTAAGGGTGTCACGTAGAGGAACAAAGCAGAGTGCCGTTTTGTTAATGTCAGATATAAATATCTTTATGAACCTTATATGTCTGGATTCATTAGCCATTTAATGAAATTGATGAACAGATGTTCAGGAAATTAGTAGCGACTGACTTCATTGGGAAATTATAGGGAGCTTGGTGCCATCCAAGATATCAAAACCATGCTGTGCCTACAGTCTGCCAGGAATCCAGGTACAGTAATGGTCTCTGTGTTATATGTAAGCTCACTATTAACACTCAATAAATGTTAATTGTATAATAGTAAAATATATAGGACCGGTGAGATGACTCGGTGGGTAAAGGCACTTGCTGCCAAGGCTGACGGCTTGAGTTCAGTCCCCGGGACCTACGCAGTGGAAGGATAAGACGGACTCCTGCAAGTTGTCTCGAGACATCCAACACACATGTGTGCGCCCCTCTCCCCACAGTACGTGGGAAAGGCGCAAATAGATATTATGACACTCCCCAGTGGCGATGTGGTTGCCGCTGCTTCCAGACGATAGTTTTCCTTTGGATTTAGTTTATAACCACCTTGTACAAAGTAAGAGGTGAGAAGGGGTTAATTGCTACCTTAGGCTAAGGTTATCAATTTTGAGATACATGAACAGAATTTGGCTTGTAGACTTTTTCATCAGAATGACTATTAAATGTTTCAGTTTGCCCTGGGCACACAGGAAAAGTGTGAAAAGGGCATAATCAAGACAAACAGTGCCCAGAGGCCCAGACAATGCTGGGGAAGTCCACACCAAGTGTGACATCACACGCCAGGGAATCTTGTCTGTTTTATTGCAAACTTGTCACAAGATAAGCTTTGGAAATAGTATAGTCTTGAATAATATTCAGAAATGTTTTTCCTTTGAAGCAGCATATGGTGCTTTTTATTTTAATTATGTTAATGGTTGTTTTGCTTGCATGTATGACTGTGCGCCTTGTGAACTGCCCATGGAGGCCAGAAGAGGGGGGTCTCAGGTCCTCTAGAACTGGGGTTATAGACAGTTGTAAGCTACCATGTAGGTGCTGGGAACTGACACCGGTCCTCTGGAAGAGCAACAAGTGCTCTTAACTGCTGACCTATCTTTCTAGCCTCATAGTAGCACATTGGTAAATGTCTAAAAACCTCTCCCTCAATAGACAGATGATGGATAGATGATCGATAGGTAGGTAGGTAGGTAGATAGATAGAAGATAGATAAGTTCCCGTTTATAGCGCTTGGCAATTTCTATGGTGTAAATACTCCAACCGTGGCTAATTTTAAACTGCCAACATGGCACAAACAACTTTCTATCTTCCTCAAGTTTATCAGTTAGTGCTTACAGTTGATAGATGCTGCCTCAATAGAAATGTTTCTCGGTGCTCAGTAACTGTGGTGATAGAAACCAGTCACGACTGATCAGCAGCTGGGCTGGAGGATGGCTCAGCAGTGAAAAGCACTTACTGCTCTTGCATAGGTCCTAGATTCTGTTCCCAACACCCACATCCGGCAGCTTGCCACAGCCTGTAACTCCAGCTTCAAGGATCCCATGCTTCTGACCTTTGCCTGCACGGACCTCATTTACACATTATCCTCGCACAGATACACACACGTAATTAACCCCCCCCCCCCGAAAGAAGTGGGTGGTGATCAGAGAAACTCCGGGGAAGGTAAAACTTAGATTCTTGGTTTTCTCAGCAGCCAAAAGGAAGTAGTGTTCATCACAGTGTTGATAGGAGGATAAAGGAAATTCTAATCGTTGGGAGTTCAGTAAGGTCCTTGGTATGTGAGTGCTCAAAATTGCTATTTATATTGTTATGTCTTGAGATTAAATATGTCAGTCTTTAAATCCATGCAGAAATACTGTGATTATCATGGAGCATAAAATATTCAAGGTATCAACTAGCCCTGAGTTATGTGAAATTCATACCTTAATATGGCTGGAGATTTATTAGGGTATGCTTATATGCATAGACAGGAAAGTGCCTCCTATATAGCTCTGCAAAGGGAAATCATGGACTTGACTTCTGGGAAGATGTAAATGGCCTGTATATTATTTTAAAGGCAGTGCTTGGGATGTGCACAATGCGGCGTGGCTTCTTTCTTGGTGACGGCTAAATCCATCCTCAACACACCACACCCCCTTCTCCCTGCCAGGACAGCCTGATGAAGGGGAGTTCAGAGGGAGGCGGACTTCTCACCCAAAGGAGAGATGGAAATCCGGGTTCATTTCCCAGCATCTCTTTCTCAGCCACCTAAATGATGACCGACCTAGTTGTCATACCTTCCCCAAACCTCTGCGTTGTGTTGAAATCCCTTGAATGACAATTGATGAGGAATGCAGATGTGTAACTTTGTAAAATAGGAAGAGAAAGTGAGGTAAGAAATTCTGAGTGTCTTCATTAAATACATCTAAATCCTGCCATATCCATTAAGCATCCAAAACAATTCCTTGACTTCTGCCATTATCTGGGAAAGCCTGCCTGCTGCCACCGAATTCTAACACAAAGTGCCCAGAGTCCTGTCTTTTTTTCTCATTGCTGTTTACTGTGATCTCACTAATCCTAATTTGACTTGGAATCAGAGAGCTCTTTCTCATCATAGCCCGAAAGCATCTGTCAGCCATTAGCCTTGCCGGTAGGGATCATGAACAATCACACACAAAGAAACTGCAAATGAGAGCTTATCTTCCCTATATCTTCCGGTGGCTGACTGAAGGAAGACAACTCCACAAACCATGCATTTTAAAGAACATTTGTGCCGTGAATATATTACAAATATGGCCAGGAAGTGGGCTGCAGTATATCTTCCTAAGTGACTGATTTAAACCCAAACTTAATGTATTTTGGAGGCCAGCAATAATTTGACTTGCTGAGTGGATGGAATTTATGGGCATGATGCAGAGCAAATAAAAACATCCTCTTTCAGTAATAAAGGTGTTCACTGTGTCCACACTGGGAAATACAGCTTTTCTTACCTCTGACTTCTGCAGAGAGCTCGTGGGAATAGCTAAGTCAGACGCGGGGCCTTTCTTTGTGGCCTTATGGAAATACGGAGCTTTATCTTTGTATTAAAGGGAGTTTATAGTGCCATCCCTGAACCTGGGTCTCTGCTTTTTTGTTTGGGAACCAAATAAATAACAGGAGACTCAGCATCTCTCTGTGAGCAGTCAGCCAGTTTTCTAACGAGAAGGCCTGGATCTGAGTAAAGGAAAAGCGGGGAGCAGGATGAGGGTTTGGACACAGAACGCTCCCTTCTCTTCCTCACAAGTATGGCCAATAAGAGACTTTGGTTTTAATTTATGCGTGCATACGGCATACACATACTGTACTGTGCATACCACTCCGTGCTATTCTGCATCTGCGCTATCTTACTGGGCGGGGTTCTTTAGAGAAACGGAACCCGCGGGCTTGTATAGTTCAGCAGCGGCTGTCTGCTTATTGAGGAGGCTGAGGGCGCTGTAGCTGCTCCACTCATGGAACCGGATGCCTCAGCTCTCTCTATCTGGTGTTGACGGTTTGGAACATTCCTGGCTAGTCTGTGACGTTCAGCCCACGTGGGAAGGCCAAAGACGCTGGAGTGTGAGGTCAGCAGGGAAAACAAGAGCGTGAGGAACAGACCTATTGAGCAGGACGCAAAGGCAGCTGAAACGCTCCCCCCTTCTCTGTCTGAACCACCCATTGGACGGTGCCGCTGGCCACTCTGGGGGAGGGTCTTCCCTTTGGCATGCTTCACACTGTGCCTTCTGGCTGACTGCAGATCCCATCAAGCTGACAGTCAAGCTAAGTCATTACACATCCTGCACCGTGCACACGCACTGTGTGTGCTTTGTATGGTATAATAAACCCACTTGTCAGGTGACGTACGACATGCGTCTTTGGGGGCTTCCTGTCTTACCTGTGTGAATCTGACGTGCAGCCTTGAGAAGGAACCCCTCATGGTGCACATAGAACCCAATGTTCACGACGCCTTGACTTTGAGGCTGGGATATAGGAAGTAGTGAATGTCTCTGGGGAAGTCATCATGAGTTGAAACAAAGCCCGGATGCTTCCTTTTCTGCACCTCTGTGTTGGAGAAAAGTCCCGGATCTACCTCTGAAGTCTCATCCTTGTTTCTCACTCTCTGTATCTCTCCTTACCCCCCCCACCCCCACCACACACACTCACACACTGTTGTTGGTTGTTTGTGTTACTGTTTGGAGTCCTGCCACCCAGCTCCCAAATAAATTACATGTGGAAGCTTTTTCTTTCTTATGAATGCCTGCCTGGTCTTCACTTGGCTTGTTGCTAGCCAGCTTTTCTTAAATGATCTCACTTACCTTTTGCTTCTGGGCTTTTATCTTTCTCTAGTCAGTATACATTTTCTTTCCTTCTAATTCCATGTCTGGCTGTTTAGCTGGGTGGCTGGCCCCTTCTTTTCTCATTCCATTTTCCTCTTCTCCCAGATTTCTCCTCCCATTTATACTCTCTGCCTGCCAGCCCCACCTATTCTTTCTCCTGCCTTGCTTTTGGCCATTCAGCTCTTTATCAGGTGTCTTAGACAGGTGAAGCAACACAGCTTCACAGAGTTAAACAAATGTTAACATAAAAGAATGCAACACATCTTTACATCATTAAAACAAATGTTCCACAGCATAAACTAATGTAACACATCTTAAAATAATATCCCACAACAGTACACAGGGTGGCTAGCCCTTGCCCACGGGCTCCTATCCTTCCAGTTCTCCAAGGAGGAGTCTGGGAGCGTTTAGCAAGCTAAGGCTGTTGGTTCTTTCCCACCCTTATTCCTTCCCTTGCAGTGCCAAACTTTGGTTAATCAAAGCCACCAAGATTTTTGCTCTTGCTAACCAGAAATCCTTTAAACCTTATCTAGGATGAATTCAATTTTTCCCCCCAGACTGGCCTCAGGCCTCAGATTTTCTATATAACTGAAGACCATGGGTCAGAGGTCAGAGGTCAGGTGACTTGTGAGAAGCAGAAGTAGGACTTGAATATGGGCCTTACTTCATCTTACCACATAGCCACAGTCACTGAAAAACGGGATGCTGTGAAAATTGGCTAGGCATTTACACATGCGAGTTCAACTGTCCAGTTGTCATGTTCTGATTGGAAAGTAAGGGTTATATATTGAAGACAAAACAAGCTCAAGTATTTTTAAAATCCAGAACCTAGAAGTATTTTATAGATGCAAACCCAGTGTTTCGAAAGCTGTCTCAGGCTGGCCCGCCTTATCACACCAGGTTCAACAATCCATTACAAGGCCCTGGATGATATCTTCATAATGTCAATTATTGCACACCATTTTAAAAACAAGAATTTTAAAAATGCTCACTTTACAGAAAATGAAAATTTTATGCAGACACATACATGCCTCAGATAATGCTTTAAATGTATTATGAATGAATATAAGGTGAAAACAGTTAAATTATAATATTGTTCAGCATGTATCGGCTTGAAAAGAATCACATCTATAATTAAATCATCGGGTACTTGCAGATATATGGAGAATGTTCAGCGGCTCAGGACCTTTGAATTTAGACCAGAGAGGAATGGCACATTGATGACTCATGGCCGGAAGTGGCCCTGCCATGTTCAATATGATGAATATCTATGAGCGAATTGTGTTTTTAAAGCAAGTTCTAAACCAAACAAAGCTCAGCTTCCCTCCATTTTCACAGCAGTTGAATTCCCAGGAAATGTAGTCGCTATTGGAAACATGCAACACACAATGTGTGGTATTGCGTAGGCTGGAGATGGGTCAGAGGGTAAGATGGCTTCAGTGTGCGTTCTGTCCTGGCGCTCACTTGAGTTCCAGGGACATCCTGAACCATGCGGGGTATGTCTTCGGTGCACAGAGCTGCCTCACAGTTGGCAGGATGCCTGGCCCTCCCTGCACCTGTTGACTGCCTGCTGGCACTTCTCTCGTTCACAGTGACGGCAATGATAAAAATGTGTTTCATCTCACGGTGTCTCAAAAAAACCGAACAATGGTTCTACCATGTGACCCAGGTAACCCACTCCTCTTTACCCAAAAGACTGTGAGTCAACATTTCACAGGGGCTTGCACATCATTGTTTGCTGGACTGTTAGTCACAGAGCTAAGTTCCTGGGAGTCCAGCAGCAGAGCAGTGGGTGAAAACTGCGGTTTACACACACAGTGGAATGTTTCTAGGTATAAAGAGGAGGAGCTTAGACTGTTTGTAGGAAGACGGACAGACATAACAGGAGACATTTGCAATGATTTAATATAGTCCGTCTCAGGACAACACATATTGGATTTTTTTCTCTCACTTGTGGTTCCTAAATTTTTATTGAGATGACTAAAAACATACATGCATATATGACATGAAATATAGGTTCACAACCAAAAAGAGGAAGATAGGGAGGTAGAGAGAACTATTCACAATGTACAATGATTACTTGTATGAAAATGTCGTTATGTAACACAGTATCATGTTCAATGAAATTATGTTTAAAATTTCCAGGATGCCCATAAGCAGTTTCTCCACAGAGAACCATTCAAAATGGCTCAGGAATTCTTTGAAGCCAGCTGCTCAGGGCTGTCTCCCAGCTGGCAAAGGTACTAGCGACTTAGCTTTTACAACATTTTACACAAAGTCCCAACCTTTTTTTGACTCAGCAAATGGCCTCCTTGGGACGTTATCCAACTGGGTGTGGTCAGCAGCTGGGACCTGAGCTATGTAGGACTCTTCAGATCCTATTCTTGTCTTAGGCATGCTACCCAGACATCCTATCATGGGCTCTACTTAACGCTGACTCGTGCTGTGTGATCGTCTTCTCCCTTCTCTGTTGCTTTGTCTAATGGTTTGAGCTAATTTTTTTTCTTGGAAAAATAATTCAAATGTATCAGCAATGAGGGTACAGGTATATCTCACTGGTGAAGACAAACCAATGATTCCAAACCATGAAAAAGGGGAGCAGAAGTCTGGGGCTACAGTGGTTCACCATAAGGAGAGGAAGCAGGTGGCCTTCGTAATAGGTCCATAAGATGAAAACAGCCAGGACTCCCAGGAATAGTGTGACATCTGTTGCTTGAACATATTCCAACCCCAGACATGGGCAAACACCTTGAGAATAAAAGAACCAATGAAGGAAAGAAAAGGCTCCCCAATCAATTCTGAAATTTTGGACAAAACAGTTTATATAAAATCTAGAGGGGAGGAGACACCTTCTGCTGTGGCAGCTCTGCAGCTGTACTGTAAGCCCTAGCCCAGATGCTGCCAGGATTCAGAACAGTGGTGTCCGAGAGCCCCAGGTGAGAAGGCTGAACCAGTGTCCAAGTCCCCTTGTGATTCTGACATTCTGAGTTCTAAGAACATCAGCGCTGAAGACAGCGTTCCATAGACCTCTCTTGGATGCAGGAAGTGATGTCAGGATTAGAGGAAGTCAACAATAATGCCAGCGGATGAGGAAGCACTCATTTGTCTCAGGTGTTTAATTCCTTTACGTCTTGATTCACTATTGAATTTATCTCGTATAATTAATAGACAAATGTATTTACAAGTATCCAATGAGTAACTGTATTGCTATTCTGATGAAGCAGTTTGGAACAGGGATTAAGCAACCTAATCTTATAAACGTCTCAGCCATTGCTGCCTGGTGAGATAGATGCCTTTGTTTCAGAGACTTGATAGCATCCTCTAGGTGGCAGCACTAGGACTGGGGGGCTGGTTTGAGATGGTACAGACAGGTTTCCAGAGGACGCACCTCGAGAATTCAACAGTATTGAAGTCCTGAAACTGTACTCTCCCATTTGATCATGGCCACTTTGTGGGCCATTTTGCTGGGCCACCTCTGTGCCTAGTGTAATCTTCGACATGATGGTTACTTACAGTGTCTTTTCCATTGTCTCTGCTTCCCCTAATAAGGGGAGTCGTCTATTGATTCTTTACCAGCTGCTATGGCAACAAGAGCATCTTTAGGAAGAAAGGTTTCAGCTGTCTAAAAGCAGAAATTAAGCACTCCTAGATTGGCCCATTTCTTTATGATTCTTAGTTTTGGCTGCTCTGGGTCCTACAACTACAGAATTTGTTCTTAAGTGGGACCAGGGCAACAGGAATTTCAAAAGCTTCCCAAAGCATTCTGGACTGTTGTTGAAGATGAGTTCCACTGTCAAATCACCCTAGGGCAGTGACCACCTGTGTAGGTCATCATTTCAGCAAGCCCAGAACCACTCCCCACAAACCATATTCCTTTACTTAGTTTTAAGTCTGTTCTATCCTACCCAGTTTCTAATTCTTTATATGCTGAAATGTGTGGAGACCCAAAGTGTTCAAACAAACAATTCCTAAAATCCAATGTTTGCTTCTTTTGGAGGAAGAAGGAATAAAGGCAAAATAAAAAGCAAGCTGACATTATCTTTAGGGGTGTTGACCCTGGTAAGTTGACCATGTACCAGTGGATGACCCTTTACCCAGGCTATTATTATCTGGGGCAGCACTATTGGACTCAGTAGATAATTTTTTATAAAGAGAATGTGAAGTTGGGAGAGCAGTGTGTGTGTGTGTGTGTGTGTGTGTGTGTGTGTATGTGTGTGTGCATGCATGTGTGTGTACATGTAAATGAATATGTGGTCTGGGAAGAGCTAGAGTGGGGAAGTTGGGAGAATAAATATGATTGAAATATGTTGTATACATATACCAATTCCTCAATGAATAAATACAAATAGAAAAATTGAAAAAAAAATAAGCTCAGTTTCTGGAACCAAAAGTGAAAAGTTAATAGCTTTCTTTCTTTCTCTTTCTTTCGGCTTCGCGGGGGGGGGCGGGGGGGCGGGAGGTAGGGGCTCGGCCTTTCCTTCTCTCTATCCGCCCTCACCCACTCCCATCCCCCATCCTCCCTCCCTCCCTCCCTCCCTCTCTCTCTCTCTCTCTCTCTCTCTCTCTTTCTTAAGAAAATATCAGAAGCAATGACTACATAGGGCCTTCCATAATGAGTACTTTCACTTCAGAAATTCCAGGACTTTTTCTCTATAGAGCAGTTAATTCCAGACCTGCAAGCAACACACAGTTCCAGAAGATACAAAATGACTGCCAGGAAATAGGACTTTGCACAGATGGAAGTGATCAGCACCGAAAAGAAGAACAGAGAGTAGTCACTGAGTGTGTGGGTGTGGGAAACCCTTGACGTCTCCGCCTTCATGCTCAAAAGGAGCCTGACTATGGAAAGCTCACCTCACAGGGTGTGACAGTTTGTTTTTTGTGGGTCTTCTAGAACCAGTGCCATTTCCCCTGTCATGCCCTTCACACTCACGCTGTGCTTTTGCAAGTGGATGGTCTGCGTTTGTCAGATCCTGCTGCCGGGCAGAGCTATTGCACAGCAAAAGCAGAACTCGCAAAATCCTACGGTGGGGTTATCTATTATTTCAGTAGGTGAATGAAGATGGGTCAGATCTATGGTCACAGAAGAACAGCCATTAAAGACCACTTGGTCTTTGTAAAATCAAAACTGGAAGGGAAGCCTGTTTTGGACCCTTACCAAAAGTTAAATATTTTGGCAAACATTTTATTGTTTAAAATTATAGATATAAATTTCTTGGTGGGAAACAGCGAGGGTGAATGTTTGGTGGTTTTGTCTTATGATGAATGTAGATTCTGGAACATCTACACAAGGTCTGGGGAGTGAGGTAGTGAAACCCAGTTCAGTGGCGCCCAAGATGTTCTTTCTTCCGTATTTACTACATTGAGTTCTCTCTCTCTCTCTCAGATTGCTTAGACATGGGATGCTTCCATACTCTAGATCTGTAAATTTGTAAATAATATTCAAGTTGGTTTCTTGAAATATCACACGTTACAGGGAGGACTCTCTTTCTCTGTGTGTGTGTGTGTGTGTGTGTGTGTGTGTGTGAGAGAGAGAGAGAGAGAGAGAGAGAGAGAGAGAGAGAAAGAGAGAGAGAGAGGAGAGACAGAGATGGAGAGAGAGAGAGAGAGAGAGTTGTTCAATCAGGGTCTTTTTAAGCAATTCGTAACTTCAACCTGTGATGATAGACTCTTTGTTTGTACAAAGCAGATGGCTACAGCCCTGAAGCTGGTGACAAGGTTGCAGATCCACAGGTTTTCATCACGTCTTTGCTGCTCTGTCATCTCTATCTTCTCTTTCTGTGTTTAAGAGCTCACCTTTTTTATATCTGGGCTTCCGTAGTTCCTCTTGAGATAAGCATCAGGAAATATTTGGGGATTTTTCAGGTTATTGATAGCAGTTTTGCTGGATCTTTCTGGTGTTTTCTGCACAGAGGAACCCCTCGAGTGATCCAGGAAAACTATCCCTTGCCCCTCTGACATCCAGAGCGACTCTGACATCCAGAGCGACTCTGACATCCAGAGTGAATCATTAGCATCCTGTGAGTGACGCTAAAAGCAGTTAGAGAAGCTCCCAGGTTGCTGCGTCTGCGCCACAGCTCACTGGCTTCCGTGACATGTCCTGAATGGGATGACATTGAGGCCCCTCGGGTGTCACCATCTTATCACCACCTACTGGCTTGGGAACAGCACTGGGACCTTCTCCTTTTTATTTTGGGTTTAACGGCTGAGTACTCTTCTTGGGCAGCTCTTCTGGGTTAGTATCAGATTGGGAGCACCTACCAATTCCTGAATACTCTAACCAGGACAAGCTCCCTGTTCCCTAGTCAGGTTTCCCCTTCGGAAGGTTATCTGGGATTATTCCTTGTAAATGTGACTCCGACACCACCCTTCTTGGCTTTGCGGGGTTCACTTCCTTTCTGTCTGAATACCTGGCTTTTTAGGTAAGTGCGTTTTCCCTGAGCTACACCCCAGCCCTGGATTCTTGGCTTTTGAATTTACCATCTTAGAAGGCAGGAAAGAACCTCAGTGTGACTTCTGCTATGACCTTTGCCACCCTACAGTCAGCTGGTGAGATTCTGTCACTTTCTCCTGCATTGACCGCGAACGAATAAAGAGCGGACATCAGCTGAGGGGGCCGTATGGAGGTAAGGCAGGGTGTGTCTCAGTTCCATCCCACTTATCATGCCTGTCAATCAGTTATCCCTTTTAGATAGGTGGTTCCAAGAGGGATGCACCTTTTTTGTTTTGTTTTGTTTTTTTAATTTTAAAACTGCAAAAGACCTGGTTTGGATAAGTCAGGAGTGGACTGAGCCAAAACAGAGATTCTGAGACTGAAATCAGCGCTAACTTTGTGCAAAACCCTTCCATATTCACTTATAGAACTAAAACTTGTACACATATGCACACATATAAATATGTATGTGGTTATCTACAGATGCAATTAGATGACACAGAACTGAAGGTAAGGGAACTTTATCCAAGCCAAAAGTTTGCCCCATGCGAGATCTTTAAGACAGAAAGACATGTACTCACTCACATGTACTTACTCATAAGTGATTTTTAAAAAACAAAGCAAAGAAAACCAGCCTACAAATCACAATTTCATAGAACTTAGACAACAATGAGGACACTAAGAGAGACATACATAGATCTAATCGACATGGGAAGTAGAAAAAGACAAGATCTCCTGAGTAAATTGGGAGCATGGGGACCTTAGAGGAGGGTTGAAGGAGAGGGGAGAGGCAGGGAGGGGAGCAGAGGAAAATGTCGAGCTCAATAAAAATCAATAAAAAAAAAGATATACTAGGAGGGTCTATCCTTCCAAGTAAGAATTGTGTATGTGGGTACTTGTCTTAGTTAGGGTTTCTATTACTGCAATGAAACCATGACCAAAAAGCAAGTTGGGGAGGAAAGGGTTTGTTAGGCTTAGAATTCAGCATTGCTGTTCATCTCTGAAGGAAGGCAGGACAGGAACTCTAACAAGGCAAGATCCCAGAGGCAGGAACTGGTGCAGAGGCCATGGAGGGGTGCTGCTTACTGGCTTGCTTCCCATGGCTTGCTCAGTCCACCTTCTATAAAACCCAGGATCTGTGTCCCAGGGATGGCACCACCCACCATGAGCTTGGCCCCCCCCAACTGATCACTAATGGAGAAAATGCTTTACAGATGGATCTCATGGAGGCATTTCCCCAACTGAGGCTCTTTCCTCTGATGACTCCAGCTTGTGTCAAGTTGACCCACAAGACCAGCCAGTACAGTAGCAAAGCTCTATGCAATTTTATGGCTTCTCAATAGTGAGATATTAATATCCAGCAATAGGTCAGAAAGATTTTTGGTTCTCCTACAGAACTGTGAACATTAGATGACACCGAAGAACCTTAATGTCCAAGCCCTGAGAAACACAATGATGCATTTCCAGACAGCCCACTGTGGAAGGCGTGGTCTACCACACGATCAAGCCTCATTTCTACAACGTGTGGAGAGTTCTCTCTAGTTAGTTCCAGGAGTCAATATCAGTGTTTCCTCTGTGCACCTGCTGGAAATATGGTGCTGTTCCTCTGCTTTATTTTAATCCCAGCGACTGAGACCCCGGCTGGTGATGCTTTCTCTTTGCTTTGGTTGTTTGGGAACTCAGAATCACATGCCTGCCTGTCTACCTGTGGAGTGTATACTGCGCCTTCTGGCATGCCTGCTGTTTGCTATTGCTGTTGGTTATGTTTCTGGCCTATCTATTTTTCCTATTTTTAGTTTCCATCTGCCATAATTTATTTTTCGTTTTGTAGCTCTTTTACATTCTTTTTATAGTAAAGCAAGGTATAAGTCAACAAATTAGCAAAATGGTAGTAAAATATGATAAAAGAGACATGGGAGGAAACATTACATGTGGGAACAGCTATGATTTCTTTCCAGAACTTTCTGTTCAGCATGGCAAATATTCTCATTACCTACTAGAATAGGCCTGTGAGACTCAAGACCTGTGTTCCAGTGTTCAGAACAGAACCTCACATTTAGTGGACACTCAATAAATAGCTTCTTCATGCATTTTCTTCAGTATGAAGATGGTGTTTTTCTAAAGAGACAGTCCTAGTTGACAAGAAAAATTAATGGATTTTGACATTTTAGAATTATTTTAGATTTTTCTTTTTTCCTGAACTGATTTTTCAAATTGTATTTACTTTTGAGCTGTCTGGATAAGGATTTTAGAAATCAATCCTTCACTCACAGGAAAATCCTTTTCCTTTTATGAGTAAGGGCTTCCTTCAAGCAGGTGGGGGAGTCTGTTATTACCTGGCAAAAATCGTTCTCCAAGCCTTAATTTTCAATTACTGTAATAAAAACTTAGCACTCAAATGTGCGTACTGAAACAGGCCGCATTCACAGACAGGCCCCTTACGTGGCGTTTGGCCACGCTGTCCATGTGACTCCTGAAGATTCACAACTGCAGCTCCACTGTCCTAGCCCTACCTCTGCCATGGTCAATGTCACTGCGGCAGACGGTTCAACTCATGACTCAAAGGGGAAGAAGTAAATAATTTTCTAACATTGGTTGACTGAAGTTATTGAAAACTCAATCTAAGGATAGAAATAATTGTGTATTTTCATCCAGATAAGCAACGTTAATAAATTATGACTTTTTCCAATATAACATCACATATATGAGTACATTTATAAGATATATAAGTCCGTCATCTATCTATCTATCTATCTATCTATCTATCTATCTATCTATCTATCTATCTATCTATCTATCATCTATCTAAACTTGTCTAATCCTGTTTCTTTGAGGAGAGGTTATGATTCACAAAATCTTTATGAAGATTCTTTCCAAAAAAAGATTGAAAAACATTTACATAGATAATGGACATGTTTCAGAGAATGAAGAACATGTACATAGACAATGGGCATGTCGCAGAGAATGAAGGACTTTACAGAACAATCCTTCTGGGTGTTGCTTTGATTTCCACTATTCCTTCAATCAAGGCTGGAAGATTGAATCTTCAGTAGAGATGGGAAGCTGAGCCCCTATTTTTCATAGAATTATTCTTGGCTTTTGTGTCTTCTGTGGTTCAGAGTGAACCTTCTTATCAGCTGGGCCAATAAGATCATTAATGGAAAACAGTGTTGTGCACCGGCAGATCTTTACACCTTGATCAATAGTTATTTACTTCTGAGGGGTCACAGCTTGGTTAATATAGCTGAATAATTTTATTGATAGATAACATAACAATGAAAAATAAAGTTTAAAATAGAAGATGAATGAATACAGCACTTTCTCCAGGCATGAATATTATTATTTGAAAATCCGTAATCACTGCAGGAATGTTGAAAGAGCAGACAACAAAAGCATTGAATAATTGTTCTAGGACTATAATCAGACTTCCATTATTGACCTCTGTTAATATTCTACTGTAACTGTCTGCTAAATTGGTTCCTTGGGGCTTGAAATATACAGTGATGTTATGAGTTCCTACCGTAAATTGCCACACAGTAAAGTAGCAAGTCTCTGAAATAGTGTTGGCCCTCGTGTGATCAATACTCAATTCAAAGCAGTGCAATGGGCAACTGTTTCCATAGAAACATTGATGTCACAGAGGTTGAACAGCGGCTGTTACAGCAAATCATTTCCTTTGAGCAGCTGTAATTGACTATATGTACAGTTTGCTGTCACTTGAGACCATTTACATCAAGCAAGTACCAGAGCCACATTAGTTATTCCAGGAGTAAGAGGGTTAGCTCTTCCCTTTGTGACCTTACAAATACCTAGGAGGATGTCGCCATAGAAACCAGCAGAATAACTGATGAACACGGGGGTTCAAAGCTACCTGGATGTGGTAGCCGCCTTTGGGGAGCTAAAAGGTAGTCTAAGGTTTCCCAGTTGTTACATTAACGCAGGCTCTTGCTACCCACAGCAGTGGTTTTGCATTCTCACGAATAACACCAGGACTGCAGACATCCCAATTCTATTTGCACTTCATTTCCTGCCCCTCACATTTAATTTTCCATGGGCGTCTGGCTTCTAAGGCAGCACATGTGCACGCTGAGTAAAATCTCAGCTGCTCGCTAGCTTGGCCCTGGGGAAGCACTCACGTCTGCAACTGAGAAGATGAGAGAGAGGGAACTTTGACAAAGCCTTCCATCTAAATAATCCCTAGGCTTTAAAGACTTGAAAGAAACAACATGCTGACTTGATTTGCCTTTGTTGTGCTGCTCGGACTAAAATCGGCACCTGAGCTGAGTTTCCCTGTCTAGAATGCCTCTTGTTATTTGACCATCTGATCGTGGTTCGCCTGGGATGGCTGTAGCCAGTGGGATGTTTGGAAATATCGCATACACACACCTGGGAAGTGGAGAGGTGTCCTTTGGTAGATGCACGGGCAGACACTGACACTGATGTGTTATCAAATTCCCCATCAAATCAAAGACTATAGGCAGACCTGTACAGAGTAAATGTGCCCAGACAGAAAAATCGGGATTCCTGCAGGTCGTGCGAGCTTTAAATAGCTGCGGAATGAGAGTGAGGAGCTGGAATGGCATTAACACTGTGTTTGTAGTTACGACAGAGATGGAGGGGGCAGCTGGGTGCACCAGGGTCTGAACAAGCATGTGCAGTCACAGTCCAGGAGACCCAGCTTTGCAGGCTGGGGACAAATCCCTTATGACTGGCAGCAGCGAGATCTTAGCGTCTTTGGGAAAGAAAAAAAATACGATCATCCATGAAGGGAGATGGGCTCACTGCAGTGTTTGCTTGCAGAGGGTTTCCCAATATAGACCCATGGTGATCAGCCTATAGATTTTTTAACCAGTCTGCCCGATTTCCCCGGGTGAATTCTCAGAGGTAATAAAATTGAATTGCAATCAGTATTCTTTGATACTAGTCTGCCTCAGCCAGTTATTCACCTTGAACTAGAGAACAACCGTTTATAAGATAGTTTAGAAGCACAAATCCTGTAAATTGCTCTGTTTGGCCTTAGAAGAATGTTTGACTTGAAGCATAGAAATGGCTGTAAATCCTGCAGGAATAATTTATAAGGTAGCATAGCGAGCAGTGATTTTCTGGCTAAAATGGGTAAAGAAAGAAGGTTCGAAAGAAAGAGAATGTTTCCCACCCCCAGCCCCGGGCTGAGGTCAGTGAACTCTTCCAGGGCCGACACACAGGAAATTTAGTCATGGCACCTGGATGTCCTGAGAGAGAAGGGAAACAGCTGCCTATTGTACATATGCCCTTTCCTGAAGCAATTCTTTTCCCAGAGCGAGCCATCTTCCCTCTGACAACATGGCTGGACCATGGAGGAGCCATGCCTGAGTACCAAGAGAGATCTGTCAATCAAGAGTTAGTCAACGAGTAACCTCTCACAAAGATCCTAGGAAGAATGACTGGGGTGTGTGTGCATGTGTATGCGTGTGCATGTGTGTGTACATACATATGTGTGCATGTGTGTACGAGCGTGTGTGTGTGTGTGTGTGTGTGTGTGTGTAAGGAGTATACAAAAGGTAGCTAGTCATTTCCAATCACATTGAAAAGCATTTTATATGAGTCTTATTTTGTGAAAATATTCATTTATTAGCATACAATATTAGAGAAACTCACAACTTTATTAGCAAGTTCAGAGCTGAATAGATAGAAAAATAATATAAAAAAGAATAAAGGGGAAAGAGGGTGGAATCAGAAGAAATGAGTTGTATCTTTGACGCCTCTGCTTCTTGATTTAATATCTGTGCTCCAGTTGATACGTGTAAAATGGGGGTGTCTTTTTCCAGCGTTCTCTGATGTAGCTGTGCTGATTTGCCAATAGTTAAAGGGTACAAATATTTCAAGAGGATCCCAGCACCTAAATTATAGATTGAACATCCATTCGATTTATATCTGAGCCTAGGGGAATGCAAGAAAGCACCCCACGGCTCTCTCTTCTTTTTTCTACTCTGTATCTCAATAATTTAAAGAGTTATATAAAAGAAATGGGTTATCTCAAGAATGCATCCTCAAACCATATTAGGTAGTTTCTTCATAAGTGTCTTAGTTTTTTGATTTGTGAAACTCAAAAGAAAAGCAAATTTATCTAAAAAAAAAAACGAAACAAATTTGCTGTTAGACAATCTATCTCTGAAGATCTCTTCATTTGAATCTGGTTAGCTAACTCTAACAAGGCAATACCTACCTTGGCCCCGTTATCACGATCGAGTGAAATAGAGCTACTCGGGGCCTAAGATTCTGTTAACGGAAGTGTCTGGGCATAAGTAAGTATTTCTTTGGTGGTTGTGGATCTTCTCTGTCAGGACCATTATCCTAAACATCAGTTTGTGTTTTGTGTGGCTGGAAAAGATACGGGAGTGGAGCTGAATCTCTAGAGAGCTCATATTTCTTTGTTGACTAAATCGCTAAACATTTTTTTTTTCTTTTTTGACTGTTTCCCTCTCCGTTAGAGACAGAGGGTATTTGAATAAAACCTAGTGCTGGGGTACACACAGCTGGAGGTGTACAGGGACATATGTTGGCACCGATACTTTCAGGTGCAGTTGCCTGCCCTGAGTGTCGTGTCCAGCCGGCAGCTGTTTGGTGGCAGTGAGGCAGAGGAATAGCACCGAGTGTAGTTGGAAGACTACAGGAGTGAGTTTTCTGCTTCTGCACCTTTGATATCCATGGTTCCTTGGGACTCGCGTTAGCCAGTGAGTCCCTTGGCTCCTGCTGCTTTGATTCCTGCTTCCTCCCTAGCAAATCCTGATTGTCTCCACGGCACCTGGTACTTGTCCTTCACATGCGCTTGCCTGGAAATAAATAAGACTGGCTCCAGTGTCCTTGGTTGCTGGCCCCCCTGCCCTCCGCCATTCCCAGCATGCTTCCTCTTTATTCTGTTTCTATAGCCTATCTCCTTTCCCTTTCTTTTCCTTTTTGTTTGGTTTGTTCATTTTTATTTTTGTTTTTGTTTTTTTAGACAAGGTCTCATTCTGTAGCCCAGACTGGCATAGAACATTGATCTACCTGTCTCCACCTACCAAGTACTATGTGTGCACCATTAATCCTGGTCTCACGTTCACCATCTTGATGGTGTTTAGTCTTCTCTTTTGCTATCTCAAGGGTCACACCCAGGGCCTTGTACAGGTAAGTACTGTACCACTGAGCTACATCTTCAGTGCTCCATTCCCATCCTTACCCCTTCATGCTGTGTTTATTGAAGCACTGTTTGAAATGGTCAAGATATGGAAACAATATCGGTGTCCACCAACAGATAAACAGGTAAAGAAAACATAGCATTGATACCCAATAGAATTAAAAATAAATGGAATCTAAACACTTTCAACAACATAGATGGGTTGGAGAACATCACGTTAAATGGAGTAAATCCATTCACAGAGAGAACCACACAACAGGATCTTATTTACACCTAGGCTCTAGAAATTCCATTTCAGAAAGACTGGTACAAAGTGGGAATGACTAGACCAGGCAGATATTGACCTAAAGACGCAAAGTTTCCACAGTGGAAATCAGCTGCAGAGATCTATTTGACTGGGGGTGGTGACAGCAGTTGGTAACAGTGTGTCATGGA
This sequence comes from Arvicola amphibius, assembly GCF_903992535.2. Taxonomy (NCBI): domain Eukaryota; kingdom Metazoa; phylum Chordata; class Mammalia; order Rodentia; family Cricetidae; genus Arvicola; species Arvicola amphibius. The sequence continues at coordinate 9,467,800 of NC_052053.1, forward strand.
CTTAAAACTGTGCAACAATGTCTGGAGAGTGAGAGTTGCTGACACCAGATAGCTCAGAAGGTAGCGTTAGAGAGGGAGCCAGAGGGGTTAAAGCGCAACTTTCCAGACATCCCTAACAACACCATCCCTCTGCCTGAGCATCCTGCCCCTCCCCCCAGATCCCAGGACCTTACAAAGATGGCTGACATCAGATCTTCTTCCTGTGACATCACCAGGTCTCCATCAACAAGGCTATTGTTTTCCGCAGGAAGAAAGTCAATTTTCTGGACAAAGTCATATGATCCTGACAAAAACATCCAATTCCACTGACCAGGTTTCCAGTTCCCTTTGTACCATTTGTGAATCCATCAGGGCAGATGCCAGATTCTCAGGGGAGAGAATATGACTGTGCTATCACCAAAGGCTCACTCTGGAGGGCGAGGCAGGCAGTTCCTATACAAGGGTGTATTTCCAGGTCAAAACATGTATTTCAAAGACCTCGTTGGTGTCTGAACAAGTTAAATATATAAATAATATCATTTACATGCAAGCCATGGATGCACAAAGTGTCTATAAACTGGGTACATGTCTTAAGTCATTTTGTACAGTAGTGCTAAATGACATTCTTTTTTAAAATGTATTTAAGTTAGCAGACACATGGATCTAATACTAAAACGATGTGTGACTTTGGGCAGGTCACCTAAATTCACCGTTAGTGTGATTGATGCTAATGGTTCTGGAGGACAAGAACCTGAATTTAATGGACTTTGAGTTTGATCTGTGGTGTTTTGTCGTCAGCCCAGGTAGCCTTGTTAAAGCGCAAGGTAAATGATCTGATTGGAAGCAGAATCTAGAATTCTGCTGAAGTCTCTAGCTAACACAGGGTAGCCTAAAGCTTGCTGGTTGGTGGAGGGGATGGGGTAATGGTACACTTCAGGGATTTTCAATTACTCTTGTTTCTATTATTGTCACTGTACTTATGATACAGATTCCTAAATGATGAAAATGCTTGGGACAGGAAGCAAATTTTTGCAAATTGAGATTTATCATATCCAGTTTTGTTTTGTGCACGGATTTTTATTTGAAGCAAAACTTGTAATCATGATTGTATAGTAATACATCCCCCATGAACCTAACTGGAATTGAAGAATGACCTGACAATCTGATTTAAGCATAAACATTATTTTACAGCCTAGCCGTAAGAATGAGATGTCCTTTTGTCCCTGTATGCGGCATCTCTCAGGTAGAAGCTGGGTAATCTTCCTAGGGTAAAATGAACCTTCTCAAGCTCTATATCATCTTTGCAACCCTGGGATAAAACAAGAAGAAACATGCCAAAAGAAATGTGTCATTTCAATGGAACCAAGTTTCAAGTTGGGATGCTCAGGGCCATAAAAAGAAGGACATTATGGGGGGGGGGAGGCACAGAGGAGAATCCCTCCTACCTCTGAATTTGGCTACATGAGTGTAGAGCTAGCTCTGTGATTTCTAATTCACTGTGAGCTTAGGTGTGAGACCTGTCTTTGAGGGTTCATGTTCTGGATTGGCTATGACCTGGATCTAATATTCCTTCAAGGCAATAGGAATAAATATGCACTAATGTGTACACACACACACACACACGCACAAGCACACACACACACACACACACACACACATACACACACACCTTCTATGTTTTGTGTTGACTCAGTCCTCAAAACAGCATTGCTCAGTAGACACATTTTCTACTTACAAAGAAGAAAGCTTAGAGAGGCTAAGCCAACTGTTTGAAGCTGTACCAGGGCTAAGGGTTTGGAACTAGTAGTCAAATTCCAGATTTTCCCAGAGCTGCAGCAACTCCTAGGAACCACGTTGACTCTGGGAAAGTTGATTAACCTTTATGTCCAATCCCTTTGTTTTTTAAAGGGCCATAACAGCACTTCCTGCCTCCCTAGCTCTGAGAAGTGCTCAGAGATTAATGGCAGTGTGTGTCCACTCCGGCCCGGTGGGTCTCCCCCTTTGTGCAACAAGCTCCCTTTGAAGTCAGTAAAAGGCTGATGTGTGTGTGAAGGGAAGCAGGGTCCTTGGCCAGCGAGGAGATGTGTAGATACTGAGGAAACGTGCATAAATCACTTTTATTTTCTTGGAAGAATGACCTATACAGGCATCAAGTAGCACAAACTGTTTGGAATTTTGTATTTGAAGAGAGTGTTCTCCCAAATGTGAGGTTCTCATTTCGAAGTCACAAGCCATGAAAAAAATTCCCTCAGGGAGTAAGTAATTCAATATCTCTAGTGCTTGCTCCTCAGGTAACTCAGGAGCTCTCCATGCAAAAAAATAAAAACCATTTTTATTTTAGCCGTACATTCTCTTCCCACCCCGTCCTTGTTTTGCTTGTGCTTTGGTACTTTATTAGCACCTTACACAGTGGGCGCTCTCAATAGAGCTTGGCTCTGGGAATGGAAGCTGAGAGAATTCCTAGTGAGGAAGGCTACGTGAAAGGTTAAAGGTGTTTTTGAGGGTGGGGCAAGGGATTTTGCCAAGAGCATTTAAAAAATGTAAAAGAACAAGAATGTAAGCCGTCCAGGCTGAAGGCTAGGAAGTGTTTCTTGTGGGAGGATTGTGAAAACCTGGAGTCTGTCAGAGGCATGGTGGCCATGTTTCTTTATAGGTTTTAAGTTAGACAGAATTTTGCTAGCGTGTAGGGGAAGGCTGGGAGTCTCTGGGGCAACTTGTTAGATTTTCTAGCTGGAGCACAGCATAGCAAGGATGTGTTCACCATCTACAGTGGTCTGGTGGACGTGACCTGGATCGCAGGAAACTGTCCCTGCTAGCGTTGTTCACAGACACAATGCTGTCCCCACGGTGGCACAGAAGGCCTGTTCCTCTGGTGTTCAACTACCCAGTGTATCAAGCTATCCTGGTATGAACTGAATTGGGCCACCTTTCGGACTGCTGTTGTTCCCAATTTGTTTAGATGCTCATGGGACAGAGGAATACAGGACTGTGTAGAAGGCCGTATATGTTCTCTGGTAGGGAACTTGCCACTTTAAACGTACTACTCGAGACTATTTCATCCCTGGAATTCATCATTTCTGAAATGGATGAATTTGATTCTTTAGTTTCTTTGTTTTTCCTCAGGAGGACAAAATGACCACAGTGATTTCAAGTTTGAACGGCTGCGGAGATGAGCAGTTTTCAGTTTCATTTTCTAATCAGTCAGTTAGCAAACCCATTCTCCTCTACTAAGGTTGTCATGCTACAGTTAAACGCAGTCTTTAAAGAATAACTTAAAAAGAGAATGTGCTCAAAGAACACAGGCAGGGGCGAATCTCAGCAATATTAATGGAATAAAGAAAAAAGTGAGTTCTGTGAGGCAGAAAATCATTTGACAAAAATCAATGTTCAATCTTAACATAAATCTCTGGCAGTGAGAATATATGGTGCTGATTTGAAACAATAAAAAGCCGTCTATCTGAAGACAATGGTCAAAGGAATTCGCAAACATGTAAGAAATGAAACAACCTCTGCGCTTGCCATTATTCCGTGGTTTTGGTCAAAGGAAGCAAGCAAGGAAAGGAAATAAAAGGCACAAATATGGCGGATAATGTTACCTTATTTTTCAGATTAGAATAAAACTGAAGACTGCTCTGGATATGAGAGCCAGAAAAGTGGGTGGCATAACAGTCAATCAAAATAGAACAATCTGTTGAATGACCCTTTTTAAAAAATTAGAACTAAGAGAATCCGACGGAATGCAAAATCTCATTAATAATGTGATCAGATAAATATTTGTAGACCTAAACAATGAGAAAAGGTTGGGCTGGAGAGGTGGTTCAGTGGTTAAGAGCCCTGGCTGCTCTTCTGGAGGACCTGGGCTCAATTCTCAGCACCCCTACGGTGGCTCACATCTGTAACTCCAGTTGCAGGGAATCCAATGCCCTCTTCTGGCCTCTGTGCACTGTTTACACACGGTGCTCAGACATACAAGCAGCCCAAATACTCATACACCTAAAATAAAAGGCAACATTCACCCCCAAAGAAAAAGTGTAAGTCCTAAATTATAAGAAATACATAAAGCCTAACTACAAGAAAAAGAAGAGAGAGGAGTTTGGAAAATGGAGATAAAATTAAAGGTATATAAATATAAATAAAGACACACATGCCATGTTCATCAAACTGTGAGGTTAAAATGGAAAGCAGTCCAAATTCTCGTGGGTAGTTTTCTGAAACCTGAAACAATTATGCAATTCATTTGAAATAGTAATAGCGTGATTGAGAGGAAAACATAAACGGTCACGAGAATGATGCCGTAGGAGAGATGAACACACACTCTGAAGACCTACTCATTAGAACAAGACACTGGCCGTAAAAGTGAGAGATAAATTAATGGGCTAGCACGGAAATCTGCGAGTAGCCATCAGAATTTAGAACGTTGTGGAGACAAAGCGGAATGACAGTTTGTTCACACAAGAGGTCAGGAAGCTTAACATCTGGGAGAAAGTCGAGATCCTTGGTTCTCATTTTATATCAGAGAAAGATTTCTGTGTGACATCACTGCAAGAAAATACGAACACATTCATAATCATGCCCATCAAACCTGTGATGGGAATACGATGCATCCCGCTTTCTGGAACCAGGGACCTATGTCACAGCATCCCCCTTCTCTGTTCCTGGTCCTCTCTTCTTGCGGCATGCCAGTACCACCCTCTCCTACAGACCATGGGTGGGGACTGAGGGCCAGCAACTCCTTGGTGCCCATCACTGCCAGAAAAACACTGGGGCATCAAGTACTCTCTCACGTCAAGACAGAAATTGTTTATAAAGCATGTGACAAAACTGCTGGGTCACCTGCCCTCCCTACACTGGCCGGGCCACAGCATCTGTTGAGTGGTGGCAAGATCTCCATACTGTGCCTGGTCCTTCCCATGCCTATGCTAGGAGCAAATGGTCTCTTACAACATGGCTTCTTGAATCACGCACCAGAAGGAGTAATTCCCAGAGAAGTGAAGTGTATTATGTAGGCAAGGATTAGATTCCATGGCTTTGAGCTTCTTCCCTGAGTTTAATTTAACTTTTAGAAAGCTCCTCCCTTGGAAACAACAAGAAACTGGATCACTCTAGAGCCTAAAGAAAGCCTATATTATTTTTAAATGACCCTAGAGATTTTGAGGTACAGAGGTGTTTTGTCTTCTCACACATGTGTGTCCCTCTACCTGAACCTCAAAGCATTGCCAGTGACTGACAATAAACACTCGGAAATCCTTTAAAATTTTTAATAACATATATATGTAAAATTTTGGAAACTATAAAGAAAAAATTGTTCATTTTTTAAAAAAATTTAGTCTCCCAAATACCTATTATAATCTTGAACTTAGTGAACACTGATCCCTCGCTCTCTGTCTGACTGTGATCCTTCTCCATCTCCCAAATCATAACACACAACCTGTTTTCTCAGTCGCTGCACTTGCTAGATGACCTAATGTGCAATCTGCAGATTTGAGTAAGGTTTGCTTCTGGCTATAGAGAGGAGAGAGGGCCACAGCCTTCTTACTCTGGGATCTTTAGAAATCTGAGAGTTGATGAGTCCCCAGGGAAGCTACGGATCCAGTCATGAAATTAATCCCCGCTGCAGAGACTGGGGACCTAACTGAAGCCCGTGAATGAGCCGGGAAGGAAATGAACACACACATGTCATCTCGCTCCCGGGCCGTAGTGATGATGGTCAACCAGGGTGTTTAGTGCTTGCTCCTGTCATCATGGCCTGTTAAACAAATACAGTCTATGTGTGGGAGTGTTCGAAAGCCGTCTCAGTACCGGCAAAGTGACTTTCCAGGTCAGGAGACAGCCAGGTGTTAGGACTAAGTTAAGGCTAGTAGTTGGGGATTCTGGGAGTCTAAACACAGCTCGAGGGAAGGTATTTCTTATGCTTCATCCACACAACTATAAATGGTCTAAAAGTATCTGCAAAGGGGATGTATCTTATCTAGCTATAGAAGTGGCAAGTGCTCTCTCTCTCTCTCTCTCTCTCTCCACTCCCTCATCCTCCCCCCCATCTGTGTGTGAGACAGGGTAGTCAAGATGAAGGAATTCTGGTTTTATGGACTTGGTGAAAGCATAAGGAGTCTGGCAGTTTTGGTTGATCCTGTGCCCAGCTGAGGCCCTCAGGCCGGTTTTGCAGGAACCACTGTGGCAAGGCAGGATTTGAGCCTCTCCCTCTGACTTTCAAAACAGGGACAGTTCCAGGCCAGAGATGTCAGTGTATATAGTTAACTGTTATGGATCTTACAATAAAAATTTGTTGAAGGTCATTAAACACTCATATCTCTATGTTTATTACTTTAGTCTTTTATTTGTTGGTAGACATGGATCGTTTGATGTCAATTACTACCACACTTGGCATTTTATGCAGTAAAGGTCCTTACGGTTCTTGATGGGTAAATAAACAAGCCAGGGAGAAGCTGCAGTGCAGGGGTCTGTGCGTTTCTGTTGGTTTAGAGGCTTGAAGCAAGGGGACAAAGGCCTCTGCTGCTGTATCTCCTGTGAGTGCTACCCGATGCAGGGTTCCACAGCCAGGACCCGCTTCTCTCTGCACCAGCATGCATTTCCCGCAAATGCTTTGGTGACCTTGGCAATGCTGGGGGAGTCCAGCATAGCTGCTCTTCCCTTTTCTTTCCCATTTAAAATTGTCTGTGTAGGATTTTGCTTCTTTGGCACAAATTGCAGAGAGAAATTTATCCTCTCTTTCAGGGCAGCAATTTTTTCTTATCTAAGGATTGTAGTAGGGTATTGTGTTTTGATAAGTCATTTAATTCAGAGTGAACCATTTTGTATCAAACCCAGTTGAAGATGCTGGCACTTAGCATCTCTCTACACACATGATGAGATGTTTTCTCATCTTGTCACTGTGGTCAAGAAACCTAAAACAACATGCAAGTTACTCTCTGGGGGTGCAGACCTCAAGTCTTTGTGTTAAATGTTCTGTCTTCGTGATAGTATGCTAACACAGTACCCATTGTACAGATGGGGAGACAGAAGTAATCAGCTTGATGTTACACAACTCATTAGAAGTAGCAGTGGATTCCAAGACAAATCAGTCAAACTCGCCAGAGAAGCCCTTTCTGAACAATTTGATGCTGTGATTTCCATGCTCCATGCATTAGTTGCTCAGGAAACAGTATTAAATTGGATATAAAACTCAGGCAGTCTTCAAATGACAACAAAGCGTGCTTAACTCGAACTGCAGCTTATTCTTGACTTAGTTTCATATGAGACACTACAGAATTGTACTCCATCATGGCATCGTTGTTATGAACGGTCGAGAATCCTTGTCTTGTTCATATTGAAGGGTATCGATGCTAGAAATTTTGGCTTTTTAAAAAGTTCAAATATACCCCAGCAAACATGGCATACAATTGTATGCTGACTCTCTTAAAGCTATGAAATTGGAAAGGGGAAGGGTTAGATGAGTCTTGAATCCTAAGTTTAGAAGTGGGTGTGAGGAGCTGAGGATGGAGGAATAGAGAGCCTGCCCACGTTGCACGAGCATTGATTTTCTCTCATTTGTTATGTTTGGAACCCCATCTGACATTGATGTTTATTCTTTGGACACTCAGTCATGTAACAGTCATAACACAATAATGTGAATCATTAATATTGGCTTCGAAAGAAGTCCAGAAACCAATCATACTTACTCATTCCTTTGATTTATTAACTACGTACTAGCTAAAAGCTGACGATAATCTATGTTCTCAAATAAATAGATAATTTTGAAATAGCACCTAGCAGTGAAATCATATATACTTTTATAAGGGAATTATGACTGTGACCCCATAAGCCCTTACAGAAGCCTAGGACCTAGCTCGAGACACTAGGGTTTTACTCAGGAATGCTCCGATACACACTTGGTGACTTCCTCTCGGATTTAACGTCAGCTTTCAGGCAGCAGTGGCGATCCCACCATACAGGCCCACCCATCTCCAGGCCTGGGATCTCTCCCCTGCAGACAGTGGTCTCTCTGTGTCGTATTACCCTCCTCTGCAGCACTCATGGTACTTAGAGAAGATTGAATTCAGAGAGTTATAAGGTGCTGAGTAACAGGCTAGCCTGTTATTTACAGGCACGTTTGGCATATTTATTGGAACTGGCCATTTCGTGAAAACATTTTGCCTCTAACACTAAGTATAAAATGTTATTTGTCAACAGGTGATGAATTAATCATCGTATTTAAATTCCCTTTGTGCATTTAGGCATATTAACACATCTAATGCATTTCGATTTGAAGTGTAAATCCTTTGGTGCAGTATTCCGTTACTCAATACAACACTCTTAACCTTTTCTATATTCATACAAAGCTCACATTCATAATAAATAATTATTTCTTTTCTAAAACAGTAAATGAAGACATAATGTAGCATTTGCTATACAGGCTACCTCCCAATATTCTGAACAGACTGAAGTCAAAGCTTTTCTAACATTGACTATAATAATATATAGGTGCTACTATAAAATAAGTTAAATATCAAAACCAAGAAATTATCTACAATATCAATGACTGTACATTGTTCAGTCGAGACTGCCCAGCTGGTAAAGGACTTGCTGTGCCAGCATAAGAACTTGAGTTCTTATGGATGGATGATTGCACAACCATATGCATATCGGCAGCCCTATTGGACTTGGTGGGCTGTTGTTATTATTTTTAAAGAGGACTTGAAGCCAAAAATAAGATATATTTGGGAGGGAGGGGGCCCTTGGAAAACTGGAGAGAAGGCGTAGGGGTGGATATGATTCAGATGCATTGTATATAGTTGTGAAGATTTCAAAGAATAAACAAATAAGGGGGTGCTTAGAGTCAGCTACAGCTGACTTGAATCTCTGCTTAGCAGTTTGTTAATTGTATGTTCTTGGGAAAGGTATTTTAAAGGTAAGAAGCTATGTATTTCTCATTTGCAAAAGGACCCAGTACACCGAGGTTTCAGAAAGATTCTGGAGAGGTGTTGGCATGGTATACAGACTGTACACAACAGCTACTGTTATACCCTTGTTTTTCAGGGTTTATGGATGGAAGGGGAAGTGCTCAGCATTTTAAAGAGTGAGGATTTGTTAAAAACAAACAAACAAAGTGAGTAGATTAGAAAGGCCCACAGTGAGCAGTCACAAGCTCCCATAGTTCTCTTTGGGGACAGGCTCAGGGAACAGAGGCCCATGTTAAGTCCCAATGACAACACATACCCTCTCACTTGCGGTGGATTCTACTTGTCTACTGGATGAAGCCTGGGAGAGTTGTAAATCTGCTGAGCATTAGAGATCCTTGACAGTACGGAAGTCTCCCCTTTTCACGGCACTATTCTAATAGAAGTTGGAATTTATGGTGGATTTTCATAAATACAAAGGTTAAAAAAATTAATAGTTATTGAAATGAAGGCATTCTCACTGAATTTTAAATCCTAGATGTCAAAGGGGCAGGTTTGGGCCACTCAAATTTTATACCAAGTTCCGTTACTATCCTATAAACTCATTTATACAAAGAGAGGAAGATCTTTGTGTTAAATAATATAAACCTACTTTTATAGACAGAGAAGTGTTGACTTACTCATGTTCAAATACATAAAAAGCAGAGAAGCCAGACTAAACCCAGCTGTGTCTGAATTTTATAAAAAAATGCCTATTCATTCTATCATATAATACCCATGGCTAAATAGTTCATCCATACTCAAATGAAGTGGGAAGATGTCACCCTCCTTTGCTTGGTGTCCTTGGATAGAAAATGTAGGTTGTCCATACATCAGTGACTCTCAGCTCAGAGAAACAACTGGATGTCCAAATTATATTCTGGGAAAATTCAACAAATATCCAAAGACATAGAAAAGACACTTCTTTCTTTAAGAGTGTATGAAGTGGAAAGTTTGGATTTCCCCACAACACCAGAACTCATGGTTTATATTAGTACTGTTCTAAAACACTTTAAATAACATGAGGAGGCATGTAAACTATAAAGAAATAATAAAATTATTCTTCTTTTAAACTGTAATGTGTAAGAAAAAAGGCTAGCATGTGGATGGAGTCTCTGACAGGTGAAGTTAGTTGGGCAGAGTCTGGTGTTAAGGTGTGCACTTACATGCTCACCTGTATTATGTTTATATCTGCATCCAGGCAGTGACATGCTCACCTGCATCATCTGCACATCTGCATCCAGGCAGTGACATGCTCACCTGCATCGTCTCCACATCTGCATCCAGGCAGTGACATGCTCACCTGCATCGTCTCCACATCTGCATCCCGGCAGTGGCATGCTCACTTCCATCATCTGCACATCTGCATGCAGGCAGTGACATTCAGCATAACCTTGTTTCTCTTTTAATTCTCTCAAAACATTAATGTGTCCCCTGAAGAGACCCCACACATTTAACCACAAAGAATCATACACCAACATTGTTGCTGTTTAACATACTGATAACATCGCTAAAAAATTTCAAGACAGAAAGCAAAAGTTAAATGCATTCTGTAGACATGAACTATTTAACTATCAAACAGATAACAAACTTGTGTCTTTTCAGACTGTGGGAGATGCTATGTCTATTGCTTCCTATGTGATGTGGGATTCCCCTCTGTATGCTGTGAACATGTTTTATTATCATTGGTGAATAAAGAAGCTGCTTTGGCCTATGGCAGGGCAGAATAGAGCAAGGCAGGAATTCCAAGCAGAGATGGAGGAGGAAAAACAGTGAAGTCACAGAGACGCCATGTAACTGCTGAAGGAGGACACCCAAACCTTACTGGTAGGCCACAGCCTCATGGTGATACACAGATTAATGGAAATGAGTTAATTTAAGATGTGAGAGCTAGCTAGAAATATGCCTAAGCTATTGGCCAAGCAGTGTTGTAATTAATATAGTTTCTTTGTGATTATTTGGGTCTAGGTGGCTGGGAATGAAAGAACAGTCTCCGTTTACACCTATGTGTCTTTTCAGCTCTACAGCACCACCACCAATTAGTAAGTCTTACCACATGCCGGACACATTATAACATTCATTGTGACCTTTGCTCCACACAAAACTCTAGTGCTCACCATCATTACCATTTTACACAAGAAGAAACAGAGGCTTGGACATGATCAGTTTATTAAGTAACAAATTCTGGTTCTTGGTGAGACAAATTAATCATATGTCACCCTGTTGTTCCTACTGTGAGAAATGACAAAACCTGACTAAAATGTGGGCACCAGTTATTGAAGATTTAGAAGCACAGGGAAGTTAACTGAGAAGCAAAATCAGGATCTGAAGTGTCAGTATTTGTGGTGCTGCTTTTCCTTTGGCAAGAGGCACCCCCGTCTCAAGTTCAGAAATAGGCTGTGCTGCAGAGAGAACGCCAGCAGAAACCCTCTTCTTCTGGACATAAAACCAGAGAGAAATCTGAACACACAGGGACTATGTGGGGTGGTCACCTGTTTCTCTTTTTAAAAGACTCTCTATTCCCTTGAACCCTAATCCTCAAGTAATTTTTTGTGATTGAAGGGTAGGCATGAAAGCCCATGTTCAAACAGGTAAACTTTCCTCTAATGTGCAGAGATGTGGTCTCAGAAGAATTTGCCCAAGAGGGAAATTCTCCATTCTATGCTGCAGACTGGGACAACTGAAGCCCCAACCGCTTAGCTAGAGGACAGGACTGTGTTCTTAGGAGCACCCAGGGCAAGAACTAACAGAACGATCATGTAGGAAAGGTAACGCCTAACGCCTATAGAGTATTAGATGTGCATGCATGGATCATGTCTCAATCAGCATGCCAGATATTTGGAAGATGAAGCATGCAGTCCAAGTTCCAGGTGGTGTATGTATATATGAGATGGATCAGAATAGCATTGAAAAGGCTTCAAAGCTAAGGTGATGCCAAAGTTTGTGAAGGAACCAATTTAGTTAATAAAAAAGCCACATTGCCTGAGGAACAATTTAGAACTTGAAGCCTGAGCTAAACCAGGTTGATTTGCCTAGTAAATAAAAACACCAACATCTGCCATAAAGTGTAACAAGTCTCAGAGCTTAATAATTTAATAGTAAAAATATTCAGGGGCGTTCAATCTTGTTTGGCATTTAAAGAATCACTAGGGTGGGGACGGTAGGGAGAAAACCTTAAGACCTGGAGAACAGAATTAACTGAATGACAGCAATGGTGGGTTCGTAATCTGACCAAAACATATTTTAGAATTAAAAAAATGCAGTGACTAAAATAAAAACTCTGAGTGGGATGACTACCCGAATGAGGACAACAGATTAAAGAGTCAGTGAGCTTAAATTCAGGTCAACAGAAATTATTCAAACTCATCCATGGGCAGTAGTCGCGGGCATGTGCAGGGCGTGCTTCAGTTTCATTTGCAACATTTAAAGAGGTTAGAATCACGAATTCTGTTCTAATAAGAAGAAAAAGAAACTAGGAATGCAAAAATTGATGACTTTCTTTGGGCTTCCTCTACTCCATCCCCAAACCAAGGTCATGGGACTAAACACTATCCTGAAATCTAGACCTCCGTCCAGAAAGATCTACTCAAGGTCTGTTTGCTTGGAGAAGCCTACAGAGTCTTCATCTGTAAATGGGATAAACCTTCAAAGAGAAAGAAGTGTGGAGGTTCCGAAACAAAACACAGGGTGTGGCCTTGAAAAAGTTTTAAAAGCTCCCAGACAATCAAGGAAAAGAAAAGAAAAATGCCAGGAAAAAAATGGAATAAAGATAAATAAATCTTTAACTTTTTATCCAGAACATAACTGTTTACGTAAATAATAATGATGCATTGAAAATCACAACATATGGAGGAGTAAAATGAATAACAGCAATGTCACAAAAATCAGATAATGAAGGATTATAAGATAAATACACTGCACATAAAGCGAGTATTTAATATTTGTGTTATCAGCATCTCAGATGAGATGAGGAAAAAAGTTACTAAAAAAATTCTTTGAAGAAGAAATAATGACTTGAAACTTCCTAAATTTGACAAAAGACAAAAATCTTCCATCAGGATTAAAAAAACAAAAGATAACGTTTAGATGCGTCATAGCCAACTAACGAAGGACAAAGAAAAATCTTTGAAGCAGCTGGAGGAAAACCGTGCACTTCTTGTGAGAAATGTTGAGAAGGAGCGGGCGTTTCTCATCAGAAGCCACTATGGCCAGTACCAGGAAGAAGGGAAACTTGTTGAGTTCATCTAGTCTGATCCTGCTGTTGCTAATCATAGAATCAACTTCTACAGATCGACTGAAGACAAAACAACCCTCCAGAATCCCCCAGGCCTTTGGTGGGAGATTGTGTCTATTGAGACCTCCAGGTGTACGGACTTAGAATTTCCAGGTTCTTTGCCCCTCTGGTGTGAGGCAGCCGTTGCTGTTATTGAACTACTTTGACTTTTGTAAGCAAATCTAATAAATCTTCTTCCAGTGTATACTCTATTGGTTCTGTTTCTCTAAGAAACTAACTTCTGTCTGGGTCCTCTTACCTATAGTGTCGTAGAACTGTGCCATCTGTCTCCATGCACCTAGCCCCATTTAGTTCCATCCGCCACAGTCTGCCAGACATGTCTTTCTAGAGTGGGTTTTGGCATGTCCCTGCTTCTGGGATGAGCTTCTTCACATCGGGCATCAGACCTTTGGTGACCGGCTTCTACAGACATCTTGAGCAATATTTAATACCTCTCCTGTTTGTACAATATGTCCTGTCCTTATTGAACATTCCAGTGATGGGGCCCATATGTGGTCTCCTTCTATACTTTAAAAACCTGTGGAAGGAAAGAACAGTCTTATGAGACCATGCTCTTAATCTGTGGGTCTACAGGTAGAAAATATCAACATTGAATTGAATTATGGACTGGAAACTGTGGAGGAAAACCTTACATTTTGGTGAAATGTGGTGAAGATTTGTTTAGTGCTGACTGCATAAGACAAAAGCAACACATGGCCTCTGTTACTGTTTAAGGCATCCAGGAAGGAAGCGGAGCCGTTGTCCTGGGTCCAGTGCATCCCGCAATGCTGTGCCATGGTCCTCCCCGTAGCATACTCTAGCTTCAGTCTGTGCTCTTTTCTGTCTGCTTTATTCATCTTTGGGTTGCCTGGGAACAGGCTATTATTTCATTTCATATTCCCAGCCCCTCACATGTAATAGGAACTCAATATTTAGTTAATGCAATTACAATAAAGCTACCTCAGTTATTCTGAAGTAGACAGAGAATGCATGAAGACATAAATACAAACAAAAAACTGTTATATCAATGCTTTATATTTTCTAGAGTAACCATAAATACTTCTGTGGCAAGACTAGCTCCCATGTAGGAGAGTTTGGAAAAGCTGCTGACTTTATAATAAATGGAATTTGGGGAATGAAGGCAGTAAGGGAAAGGCATTTGTGGCAATTTAGTCAATATCAGATTTTGAAATTTTATCCATTTGAATGGGTGTGCAATGGTGCTCAGTCATTTCAATTTGCATTTTATAACAATTAATTATCTTAAGCATCTTTTCAAATGCTTATCTGCCATCTGAACATCTTCTTTGCTGTGGAGGCCCCAAAATGCTAACCTATTCTACTTTGTCTGAAGGTCAGAGAGTTTGAGGGTGCTCACAGTTGCTGACAACAACTGTGGCTACACACCCTGATCTAGGGTGTGGTTACTTGGTCTTTTGGACATTAAGATGGCCCATAGAGGTGTATCCTCTCCACCCTGACCTAAGGTCAGAGAATTCAAGCGTACTTCTGTTCCTTCTTTTGAAAAAGGAGATTTGACCTTGGGAGTGGTTGCCTTCAGGATACTTGATCTAGCGTGGGTTCACTGCCTAAACAACAGAATCCTTTTCTCATGAACTAATGGCTTGATGTCTCAAAGTATCGAAGAAGTAATTGTTGTAGTTGTCCTTTGTAGTCTTTTCCCTTCTCCCCCTGTTGTATTGGAGTATACAAATGTATGCAAAATGAAATACAGGAGACCTCAGGACTCAGAACTCAAAACTCAGTATACAAGAGGCACTGAGTGGCCCTCCCAATACTCTCCTATGTCTCTGTGTTGCTTTTTATGTCTGTTCCTCCTACCTAACATTTCTAATCCTCACACCCCTACCCTGGAATGTGCAAATCTGCTGTGATAGGACCATAGCAGAAGTTACCCCAAAAAGGTGGCTCACGACATATAGCAGCCCAACGTAGGGTGGACCTTGACACTTTGTCTTTTCAAAACTTCTGCCTTCTTGCTCATTTTATTTTTAAGTTCTGAAAGTTCTTTGTGTATTCTATTTATGTATATTTTTCTTAATGGCCATATAGTTTCCCTTCATGTTTATTAACACACTGTAGCGGTTTGAATTAGAATGGTCCCCATGGGCTCATATATTTGAATACTTGGTCTACAGTTGCTGGAACTGTTTGGAAAGGATTGGGAGGTGTGGTCTTGTTGGAGAAGGTGGGTCTCTGATGGTGAGCTTGAAGTTTCAACAGATTTACCCCATTTCCAATATGCTCTCTGTCTGTCTGTCTGTCTGTCTGTCTGTCTGTCTGCTGTCTCTGTGTCTTTCTGCCTCCTGATTCAGGGTCAAGATGTGAGCCTCAACCTTTCCTGCCTCCATGTTTTTGCTCCATTAGGATGGACTCAGACCCTCTGAAACAGTTAAGTCCAATCAAATGCTTTCATTTATGAGTTATCTTGGTCATGGTGCTTTTCCACAGCAATAGAAAGTAACTAAGACCACTCGGGAGGCAGAGGCAGGCGGATCTCTGTGAGTTCGAGACCAGCCTGGTCTACAAGAGCTAGTTCCAGGACAGGCTCTAAAGCCACAGAGAAACCCTGTCTCGAAAAACCAAAAAAAAAAAAAAAAAAAAAGAAAGAAAGTAACTAAGACATACACTGAATCATTTTAATTGAGTTTTGAATGTTGAATGAGCCTAGATAGTCAAATTTTGTTGTGATGTATTATTATTTTTATTATATACTTCTAACATTAGAATTTATAATATTTTACTGATAGTTTTTTTGTGTTCCTGGTTATTAGGGTTTTTGTAAGACTGCTTAATTTTAAAGTAAAATGTGTTCTAAGATAAAATGGATTATTTATATCTAGTTTTTATTATTTCCTCTTTGTGGATGAGAAATTGGGGCTAGAGAAGCTAAATAATTTGACCAGAACTGGCAAATGGCAGAGTCATCCTTTTAAGTTTGAGCATGTGCTCCTGTGTCCTTAACCACTGAGACCTGCTGCCTCAGGGTGATGCCAGGTAAAGATGATGCTCCACCCCTGGTCACTTTGAGTGACCGCCTCGGCAGCAGTAATGGAAACCACAGATTAGTACAAAAGAAGGATGTTACTTTCGTGGGACATGGATCGAACCCCAGCTCTGCCAGTTCCTAGCTGTGTGAGCTTCTAGCGTGTTCTTCCATTCCTCTCCCACGAAATGTGATGCTCTGGCTGTGATATCATGTGTTCGCTTGAGTTAGCTTGAGAAGGTTGAGACAATGTATCCAGAACAGGGCTAGGTGTGCTTCTGATAATAACAAGTCTAGCAAGAGCTTGATGATACTGTATCGGGGCATGTTTATCCTGAACACATCCTTGATGACTAGCTGGCTATATGGAGACATACTGAAGCTAACTCGTGTGTCTTGTGTCTGAAGGTGCATTTCTCAAACCTTCTAAATATGTCTCACAAATAGAGACAATGCATGGGTAAGATACAGCAGTTATGGATAACTTGAAAAATAAATGATGCATGCTTTTCGGAGTTTGACCTGCCATCGTATGCATGGACTGCAACTTGGGCGAGCTAAGGCAGTATTTGTAGGATGGCCACCTCTGAATCCCTTCGGCCATCCAATAAGGAGGCTCCATTCTGCATCCAGTGTTGCTGATGTACATTAGGGAATATGATCCTTCCTTTAACCTTTGACCCAAAGAAAGGCTTTCAAAGTCATGTACTCAATACACTTACCTGAGCTTCTGTAAACATAGTTGTATTTTACATTACTTGAAGTGAACAGCTCTAAGCCAGTGGTTCTCACCCTTCCTAATGGTGCAACCCTTTAATACAGTTCCTCATGTTGTAGTGACCCCCAACCATAGAATTATTTCATTGTTACTTCATAACTGTAATTTTGCTACTGTTATGAATCATAATCTCAAATATCGAATGTGCAGGATGTCTGATATGTCACCCCTGTGAAAGGGTCGTTCATCCCCCAAAGGGATCATAACCCACAGGTTGAGAAGTGCTTCTCTAAACTGAGTTACACCTTTCCTTTAGAGTCACTCCGCCCACACATGCCATATTGCCTCATGGGCTTTGCTCAGTCCCTTCATCTCTGGGCATGTGTCATGCCACCTTAGGTTTCTGGACTCCTTTGATTTCCTTTCTCCCCAACTTGAAAGATCAGCTTAACTCTATCACTACCTCAGCTCCTGTGAACCCTGATTCACTGGCTTTTCTATCTTCCCCTCAAAGTTTAGCCAAGTATAAGATGACCAACTCTCTCAAAGGAATGCTGTTCTGGCTGCCAAGATCCTTCTCATTCCTTCCAAACTACAATCCTTATGAAATGTTCTGAGATCCTTGTAAGTTTGTTTGATGAGCGTTTTATTATTTTGACCCATCACAAGAATTACAGGCTACAAATGTAGCCTCTCTGCTAAGTTCCACACCAATATAAAGATAACTCTGGGCTGGAGAGTACGGTACCTGCCTGCCGGCAAGCACAGGACTCTGCATTTGATTCTTTGGTGTCACAAAAACACAGGAAAGTCCCAGTATCGTTCGCCAGATAACTCCTGACAGGTCAAAGAAGGAAAACATGAAAATGGATCCAATATCCAGAAAACAGAAAAGGAAGGGTTGTTTTAAAGACGGGCCATTCTCTCTGGGGTTTTAAGGCTCCTCCCGCTCTTGGCAGAGGCCCGTAGAGTCACTCTTGGCCATTTCTTCTTGGTGACAGGCCTGCTGTTGGTCCTCTCCCTTTCCCTGTGCCTTCTGAGAGCTCCCTGTTTGAAAGTGGGTCAACGACTTGTTTAAAAGGTCAAAGAGAAGTGGACCAGAAACGCAACGGAGATGAGGAACGGCTGTTCCTGCGATCAGAGCTTCGGGGACGGACAAGTTGACATTGGACAGGAGAGGGCAGATCTGTTTAGTTCAAGGTGCCGGAAGAGGGGGAGTGAATTATAGCAGGAAAAGATGAGGGTTGTGGCTTAGGATAAACCCCTTTATTGGGGAAGGAAGGAGGTCTTGGCTCTGACGCTGGGGCCTTGCAAAAGTCAAGAAACAAAGGATGGTGGAACCAGGGTTTGTCCTCTTTTCCAAACAACTCTTCCTTTGATGTTTCTGTTTCTCCCCTTTGTGGCTTTTCAAGGTTGTCAACACAGTGTTGCTTCATTTAAAGCGAGGCTCTGGATATTGTAGAGGCAACTAAGTTTCTATTCCTGCTCTTGGAAAATCGTATGGTTGGCCCACAAAGGGAGTGACAGAGTACACAGGCCTTACCTGCAGAGGTCCTAAGTGTGGAAGCCCAAGGCCTTTCTCAGCATAACTTAATTCTCCTCCCCTTGGAGTCACCCAGCACCTATAACCAGCCCCAGGCAACACTTTGCAAAGGTTGCTATATTGCCTTGGTGTACACAGACTGCTTCCTTTGCTGCTAGAAACGTCTCTCGGAACACATCTGCTTAATAACCACATGATGGCTTTATACAGTTTGTGTCAGCACACAAAGGTCTGAGAAAGGAAGCACCATGTGGTATCCACTTCTGTGGTAACTACAGCACAGCGTAAGGATTTGAGGCCGCTGGATGCACAGCTAAATGGCAATGCTTCCTAGCAACACCTGAGTCTCTTTGCTTCTGTTGCATGGTTAATTTGGAGTTAGCACACAGTGGTGAGTGTTATTACGGCCTTTTCACATATTATTTCATTATCCTTTTTTCCTAGTCATCCCTCCCTTTACCCCCAGCTCCCTCTTGTTGGTCCCCCCCCACCGCTGCTCAGGCCCCCCTCTCTCTCTCTTCTGCTTCCACATCCTGAGTTGTCTTGTTGGACACCAGATCAGATGCTTGCTATGTTCTGAATGTGGACAGTGAAGGAGGGACGAGAGCTCTGCCATGCATCATGGCGGGCTCTGCCCGCCTAGCTCACACTCACACGCCTTTCTTTTTCTCAGCGTCTCATCACACAGCCTTCCCTGGACGCTGCTGTCATCTCCATGTGTTGCGTGTTGCTCCTCAGTCTCGCTCTCTCTCTCTGCTCCGGGACATATCTACTAGGCTCCCAGGCTATTGAGGGCCAGGATCTCTCCACCTCCACCTCCCCAGCACTGGGATTACAAGGACATTCATTCTGCTTCTTAAAACAAAACAAAACAAAACAAGACAAACCCGTTTTTCAACATGTAGTCTTGTGATCAACCACAATTCCTCGTGTATGTACATCAGGCATTTTACTAACTGAGACATCTTTTGTCCTCGGGGTCTTCCCTTAAGAGGTGTTTGTTTAGCTCATTTGCCCATTTTTAAATCGGGTTATTGGTTTTTGCTTTGGCACTTTCAGGCTGTTGAACTGTATAACTCCATAGTTTCTTCTGTGAGCAGACACTCTTTAGTTTGATGCAATTTAGTTTGTCCGTCTTTTCTGTCTTTTTCTTTTTTGCCCGTGCTTTTTAAATTCTTATGGCCTCCCAAACCCTCCCAGCTCCACTCCATGTCATGCAACGTTTCCTTTTTGTTTTAGAAGTTTTATGGTCTGGGTTTTACATTTCCACTTTCTTATTTTAGCAGACCTGGGTTATGTTTGATTTCGCCAGCCCCTTAAAAGTCAATGGCGATGCACACCTGTATTCTGGCCACTCATAGGGTGGACACAGAAGGATTTTGAGGGTGAATTCAGGGTTACATAATTAGACCCTATCTCAAAAAATAAAATACTAAAAAGGAGGAGGGATGGAGACATGGCCCAGAGGTTAAAAACACTACTTTTGCAGGGGCCTCACAGCAGTCTGTAAGTCCAGTTCCAGGCATCCAATATACTCTGGCCTCGGAGGGCACCTGAATATCTATAGTACACATAAACACACACACGTACACATGCCTAAAATGCCTTTTAAAAAGGGATATTTGATGTTTGAGCAGAGAGACTTTAAGAAAATAAAGCTACCAAAAATGCCCAATGTGAAAAATACAGCAATAGCTCATTTTTAGCAATCGAAATCAGATAAAAATTTTAATGTTGATATAGTAATAACTAGCCAAACTTAGACTCAAGAAAGAACTGTTTCTGTGCAGACTGTTGAGGTATCCCAGTGGCTCTGCCAGTAACAGAGCAAAATATCACCTTCTTTTTCTTCCTTTGGCTGCTGGTACAGCTTATTTGGAGCTTTTTTGTCTAGAGACGGTGTTACTAGATGGTCCCTTACAAGAGAAGTCAGAATGGAGCAGCTCGAAGCAATCGTCTATTTTAGTACATTAAGCCTTATCTGGACTAGAATCTTTGAGTATCACAAAAGCTAAACAGTTGAACCCATAAATACTTGAGCATGTATGAACACACAATGTTTGCATGTTTGGGCTACAGAGGGTTCATGAACAACATCAGACCTAGCAGTGGGTCCTCCCAGGGACCCAGGGAACACAGACCAAGAATCAAAGAGAGTCACTGAGCCCAATATAAACGGGTTGTTGTTTGGCACCCGTACTTCGCTTCTTGTTCTTGTTTTTTTTCTTTGCTATTTACTTGATAGGTGTGCACAAAATTTGTTTCTTTACTGGGTGGAGATCAGGAAGCCTGCTTGTCATCCTCTCTGCCTCCTTTAATTGATGTGGCACCATAGACTCCATCAAAGGGCTAGTATAATAGATCTGCTTATTACAATGGAAGTCTGCATGGTGTTAAACATTGCCAGCAAATCTGCAGATGCTATAGTTAAGGAAAGTCATGAAATGTCCTGGGGGCTTTGTGGGGCAAAGGTCACACTCAGCTCTCCTCTGTTCCCTTAATGAGTGGCTATAATCTAGGAAAACTCAGAGGTGACTTGACCCTTGATTTGGAAACTGTTGTCACACCCAACCCCTTATTACTATAACACCCTTTTATTCACATTGCTGTTGGAAGATTATACACTTTGATCAAGGACTTCCCCATCCTCCCCTTGCTCAGTAATGAATGACAGAATAAGCGGATGTTAGCGATCTCCTAATGGCAGTGCCAGACAGGCTGGGGAACAAAACTTAGGAACGAACACCCAGACTTCTCAAAGAATTTTTGCCTAAAGAGGAAATTTCAAGAATCCTACACTTGGTTTCTTTATAACTCAGAATAATAGTATGTCCTTGAAATAATGAACCTTGAAAGTGTTGTTTCTAGTCAATCATTTTATTATAACATCCATCCTCTGGTCCCATCTGAGATGTAGCTATAGCTTTGTTCTCTAGTGGAGTTTTATTTTTTGGAGGGGAAGGATCATTTCATTCTAGGTCCTCCTAAAAATCTTTCTCAAAAAACAAACAGTACATTTTTCAAGTCTTGGTAAAATGCTTCTAAGCAAATAATAGCCATTTGGGCTCACATATTATCTATCTGTCTATCTATCTGTCTGTCTGTCTATCATCTATCTATCTATCTATCTATCTATCTATCTATCTATCTATCTATCTATCTATCTGCCTGTCTGTCTATTATCTATCTATCTATCTATCTATCTATCTATCTATCTACCTACCTATCTATCTATCTGCCTGTCTGTCTATCATCTATCTATCTATCTATCTATCTATCTATCTATCTATCTATCTATCTATCTATCTATCTATCTTTGCTCCCTGGTTGATATTTGTGAGGATAAGAGGAGAGGGAGAAAGATAAGGTCTCATGAAATATGAACGGATAACAACCTCAAGGGAGTTTTAACCCCAGCCTGGCCTGATGGTCGCTCCTTGAACATCCACCTTTAAAGATTTTTCCTTTAAAACATAAGACTGGCCAAAAGCAATTCACTAAGGAGGCCAGGTTAAGAAGCTGCCATTTGTGAACAATATCCAAACGACAGGTCTTTCAAGATTGGCTTCTGCCGAAAAGCTCTGCACCATTCAAATCACCGTGCTAGTGTTGCCATCCGAAATACCTCTGGGCATCAGGCCCACACCTGTGATCTGCTGGCAATCGAGCCAAGGAAGCAGCTCCCCCTCCATCCTGCTTGCTGCTCTGGGTTCTGGTGCAGTAAACCAGGCACAACATTCCGGAAGTGCCAAGACAGTGCGGGAGTGAGTTAAGGTTACCGTTCCCTTCCAGAAAGCGAAGGGCAGGGAGAGCGGGGGACTGGACTTTCAGGGTGGTATAGCTAACCATGCAAGGGTAGGCAGAGGGTCTGGGGGAGACAATAAGTAGGAATAGCACTTGGAAAGCTATTCAGCAGTTCCGTTTAAAAACGGGAGTAAATGGTGCATGTTAGGAAGAGCAAGCAATGGGAGCTGTCGTGTTTAAATGCTTAAGCCGCAGCATAGCCGTTGGAATAATAATGTCCTGGAAAGCAATATTTAAATGTATCCATCATCATTTAGGTTTTAGACACACAGTTAAATATTATTGATCATTTGCAATTGTGTGCATCCGTGTGTACATGTATTAAACGGCAAAGGAGCAGCAGCATGAAGAGTGTAAGAGATGAAGTGCAAAAATAGTACTTGAGTTCCTAATTACCAGTTTTTAATTAAGAAAGCCACAAGCAAATTATAAACATCCAGTTTATAGCATTGCAATCTTAGAGGCTCACACTCATGAATATGGTAATTTTTTATTTTATGCCCTCTTGAGATGTCTTGTTAAAAACATTTTATTGGGGATCCTAAAATTCAGTAAATTTGAAGCCCTTGGCACCTTGTAGATAGTTAAAGTTCTTCAAAAAAAATGTCAGCAATAAATATTTGGCAAATATAAAGAATATGCACATTTTCCCAAGTGGGTGATTTTTTTTTTTTTTTGGTTCTTCTAGTCAGTGATGACACTGCAGTTCAGAGTGTGAATGCATATTGATGTTTTCTTCCAGAAACTGCACGGGTTGCTGGGAGAATAGCGCTCCCACGGAGTTATTTTTATGTGGGCACCTGGAAGTGGTGGCATGCTTGCTCTGGCTTGCAGAACTGTTTTGGACAATCAGGTGTGCATATGAGCAAGTGGTCTTTATTTAGAGCAATTAAAATCCTACTGCTCTCTTCTCTTGACATGCAATTACCAGGGCTCTGCTGTTTCCACTAATTGCTCTTGCTGGGGACATTGGTGAGAAGCCAATGATTTTGATGGGTAGTGGATTATCATTTTTACTTTGCTACCTGAGAAAAAAATCATTTGCAAAATCCCATGTGTAATTAGCAAGACTCATGATTAATTGTCCTGCAAAATTAGCTTCACTGTTGCTTTTATTTTACGGCTTCAAATATTAATTAATGTTAACGCCTTTCCTTCAGTCCCAGCTTTTGAATATTCAACATGGCTTTGAAAAATTATCCAGGTTTCTACTCGCATTAGCATGCTCGAGCTTTGATTTCAGGAATAAGTATTCTGATTTAAAAGATCACACTTGGGTCATAAATAATTTTTATAGGAGGACAAACAAAGCATCAGAGCATCATGGGAAGGCATTCATGCACTAACCGAAAGTAAATTGTTTCAATAATGATTCATTTCTGCATGCTTCTTTTGGGGGTAGGAGGAACGTCAGCAGAAATGCAAAAAGCTACATTGTGTGGGGGTGAAAACCATCCCCCAGTGGCCGGTTGTCTACACATGCCATTTTCTACCTGGACATATATGGTAGGTGAGACTCGCAACGTTGGTAGGAGATCACAGCCTTTCTAATCAAAGGAATCAAAAATACATGTGTAAAGATTACCAATTCTCCAAATCCCTAGGATCTCTGAATTACTGATTCTTTAAGTGTTGTTCCCAGCCTGGGGGACCTTCCTACCCAGCACAGGTGTACCAAGATGCGTTCTTTGAAAGTTTCCCAGGAGACCATGGTGAATGACTAGGTCTGAAACTCATTGGTCTAGCTGAAGCACCTGGATGCCTGAATTCCCTCAGCCACATCTGGACCAAGCGGTGCTTGAACACCTCTCGGGTCAGAGAACTAATCTTATCCATGATAATAGCTTTCACCTGCATTTCCCGCCCATGTTTATCCCTTTTTGATAACTGCAGGTGATTAATTTAGGGGCTCAAAACTGCAGATACCCACTGCTCACAGATGTAAAAGCAAAGCTCCTTCACAGGCTTGGGGTTGAACTGAAGACATACTGACCTGATAAGGTTATACATTGTATCTGAACACCGAGAAAGAACCTCCATGAAAGCCCTTTAGAAACCTCACCACTGGGTGCTGCCTGGTGCAATGGGGATGCTGTAATCCCAGGGGCCCTGGTGGTTGACTGTTGACATAGTGGGGAGCCCAGTTGTGCCCTCCGGGCTCTTCCTGCCTGTTCTGTGTGTCCAGTCATTCAGGCTTGAAACAATGGCTCCTGTGGTTCTTGTGGGAATGGTTCTGCTTGGCGTCTCTTGAAGCTTTTATTACTGGCTCTTGTTTTTCCCTGAGAACTGCTTTGGTGAACAACTCTCCTCCTGAAAGTATCAAATCTAGGAAGCCTGGGGACCCGAATCAGCTCTGCCTCCTCCTTCTGTGGCTTTAGGAAATCTTCAGGTGTCTGTGTTACACACTTTTTCCTCCTCCAGGCACTGAGCAGAGTTCCCCAGGATACAAGTTCCTAGTCAGAGCCTTCCAACACCATCAGAGAAGCTGGAGCCTTGACAATGGGAATGGGCCATCCAAGTGCTCAGTCTCAGGGCTTTCCTGGCAAGACACGCCCAGACAGCTTTGGAAAGCTCCCACCTGCTGTGAGACCCCCATGGAAGTTACTAAGGATATCAATGTTTAGTTTTCTTGTTTATAAACATGGACAATAGAGAAACCCCCCTTGTAGCGAACCTGTGAAGTAACTTAGGGCCACTGACAATAGTCTCTGGCAAGTGGGGGGGGGATGGGTTGCTGAGTAAATAAACTAATTGCTACCTTGCCATCTACATAATGAATAAATACATCTGGAATTCCCAATCACGACTTCTCAGTCGGTTTTAGGGACAGCATTTATATAAAAAAAAAATGGTAACTGGATGTGAGACCCACACAATTCCCTCGCTGCCTGTATGTGGAGGTGGCTGACAAACACATTTAGATTCATTTATTACCCGGAAAGGTTCAAAGGATATAAGAAGAAACCATACCCCAGGCCTAGACGATTCCATGTCCCTTTTTAGAAAATGTGTGTTCAAAGTTCTTTTATCCTCCTGCGGTTGACCTTGTGAACTGAAGGTTGCGTCTATGTGGCTGATTTGAGAAGAGCGTTGGTCTTTGTCAGGGCAGTTTTGGGTTTCTTTTTCTGGACACTCACCCACTCGACTACTTAGTTGTCCCTTGACTGAGAATCTAAAAAGAGAGAAAGGCCCTGTCAACACCACCCATGGCTAGATTCCCAGCCTCTGGGAATTGGGAAAGGTTTGTTGAGTGCCTATGGGAAGGTCGAGGTGAGGCCGTATAAAGCCTGGCTGAACAAAGTCTGCCAACCACAGTTGTATAGGAAACCACTTATCCCTGACAGAAGACTCCACGTTAGATTTCCTGTGTAGTTTCTCCCTGGGAAATGCCCATTTATACCAGGGCCTGGCCAGTGTTTTTCCATCAGTCTCATTAGCTGATGCTTCAAACGGGTGGCGAGTAAGTACCTGGGATCCTTCCAGAGTAACTCAGAATTTCCAAGAAGTGGCTCTGTACATAATGCTCCAAAGAGATGAATCTGGACTGCGCTGGCGCCTGTCCTGGCCGGATCTGAAGGAGCAGCACAACCATGATTGGCTAACGCGCATGCGGCCTCACACACCCATGGCTAACGCGCATGCGGCCCCTCGGGGGGCTTTGACTTACCAGCCTGGCTTCCAAGTAATTGCAATAAGACATAAAACAGAAGTCCTGGCTATCTGGGGTCATTAAAACAGCTCAGGCCCCCCTCTCTGCAAGCAGCGAGTGAGCTCAGGTGTTCTGGTTGGGCTGCAACCGAATTAAGTTACCACATCCCTCCGCCCACCCAGCATGGAGCCACATAGGTGGGTGGGAGCTTGTTGGGGACTGTGGCCCATGGAAGAAAGCTAGACAGGAAGTTAAGAAAAACCGCAGTGACTCCTATAGGGCTGGGAAGCTTCCAGATTGACTTTTTACATGTCTTGGCTTATGACATTCATGAGAAAACGGAGGCTTAGCTCTCTATCTGGTGAAGGTGACAGAGCTCAGGTCCCTCATCTGCTAAGCCTCTGTCTCAGGGGCACTTCTTGCCGCTACCTCTCAGCCCCAAAGGAGAGGTTCAGGTTGACACTGGATCACCAAAGTCGTTTTTAGTTTTGAAAGCAGAGTGAGACAATGTCCTCTACAGTTCCCTAAAGTTAAGCTTAGTTTTTAAACATTAGCTTAACTTCGCTTCTTCATGCTCAGTTTCATTGATAAGATGATGCCACAGAGCACTGGCAAATATCTGCAATGGTAGAATGTAGGGTGCAGAGCTCAACAAAGTGTGGTTGTCCGTGTTCCTGCTCATCGCCTTTGTGAGATGAATCGACTAAACCACAGCTTTGATTCTGATTGAAGGTACCTTCTGATTGCTTTTATTTTTATTTTTGAACTCTAAGAACTAACTTTGAGATGGATTCCTTATGAAGAGGAGACAAAACAAAACAAAACCCAGAAAATTCTCAAACCTAGAAAAGAACCCAAACTTATTTTGACTCTTCTGTAGCAATGTTGACCCACAGAAACATTTACTATTGCTGCTTCTGATTAATAACAACATGCACGCACGTGCACACACACATGCACACACACACGCTCTCTCTTACACACACATACACATACGCTCTCTCTCTTACACACACGCGCATGCGCACGTGCACACACACACACACTCTTACACACACGCGCACACACACGCGCTCTCTCACACACACATGCACAAACACGCGCATGCGCACGTGCACACACGCACACACACACGCTCTCTCACACACACATGCACAAACACGCATGCACACGTGCACATGCACACGCATGCACACACATGCTCGCACATGCACACACACGCACGCATACACGCTCTCTCTCTCATACACACACATACACATACACACACGCTCTCTTTCTCTTACACACACACGCATGTGCACGTGCACACACACACTCTCTTACATACACGCGCGCACACATGTGCTCTCTCTCACACACACATGCACAAACACGCGCATGCGCACGTGCACACACGCACACACACGCTCTCTCTCTCACACACATATGCACAAACACGCGCATGCGCACGTGCACACACGCACACACACGCTCTCTCACACACACATATGCACAAACACACGCATGCGCACGTGCACACACACGCATGCATGCACACATGCTCGCACATGCACACACACGCGCACACACACACGCTCTCTCTCTCATACACACATACACATGCACACACGCTCTCTTTCTCTTACACACACACGCATGTGCACGTGCACACACACGCATGCACACACACATGCTCACACACGCACGTGCACACACACATCTCAAACAGTGACTTCAGGACTTTTCCATATGCTTGAAGGAGGTCAAGGTTACCCTTGACCCAGAAAATCCGACAGATGAAGTATTTTCAGATAAACTATTTAGTATTAAAATGCTTCTGACAGCGTATTTACTGCTAGATTCGAGTCTTCTAAACTAGTTGTTAATATGAAAATACAGCAGGGAGATGGCTCTAATGCAACGCTAACTGGAAGGTAAGGCCTGGAGAGGAGCCACATAAATGGTGCTCTTGTATTATGTTAATCCTTACAAGAATGCACAGCGACATTTCATCCCGACAATTCTACGGACCCCAGTGAAGTTGTAGGTGGCTTCGCCAGGCACAGAAATATATTCTTCTTGCCTGTGGATGCCAAAGTAAATAGAAATCAATGGAAGACAGCAAAAGTGCTGAAGTCATTCCAATAAGGGAAGTGCCTGTTAATTTAAATTTTGCCCTCGACATTGGTAAGAACTGATAGTGGGGAATAATGTCCTGGACTGACTTCTGAAGTCACTTTGGCCATCACTTATCTCATATTTCTTTGTTGCTGCAAAAATAGTGTTATAAGTAGTAACACTAATAGTCTAATTGTGATTCAGCTTTAAAGCAGAAAGGGAAACAGAAATTGTGTATGTCTGAGGGTTAAGTCTTGGGAATTTTTGCCTATAAAGGATCTTATCATATTGTGCTTGGCTCAAGTGACCTCTTTGTGTGTGTGTGTGTGTGTGTGTGTGTGTGTGTGAGCACATACAAGCAGGCGTGTGCTCTGGCATGTATATGTATTTCAGAAAGTTCAAACGGTGCCTCCTGCTGTTTTCAAAACCAGGCAAATATGTCTGAGGCCTGCTGGTAATTTAAAAGAGGAAGATATACACAGAGCCTAAGGTGGTCGCAGGAAATTAGAAAAGTCTTGACTTCACCGGGCAAAATGAATGGGACATTGTATCACTAAAGTCATTGGAGGGGTGGGTCTGTGCTCTTGATGCTAAGCAGGTGTCCATAAATCAGCAGAGATGTTAGTAATTAATCGCTGTTAGTGCTAATAAGGAAGGGTTTTCAATAAGCCAACTGGCTTCTCCTTCAGCTAAGCCTCTTCGAGTTCATAGCTTCTCATTTCAACCCCGAATGGGTGGAGAAGCTTTTCTTCGGAGTTTCCCTGGGTGTCACAACCTCAGATGCACCACTCCACGTTTCCCCTTATGGCACGCCCATACTTAGCCCACAGTGACTCATGCCTGGTCTGAGCTGTGGTGTCCCACACAGCAGAAACACCCACTTCGAAGCAACCTTTTCTTTTGAGAGGAAGCACACAGTTGGTCAGCTCTTGATGTGAAGTGTTAGATGACTTCGTTAGGTCAGGATAGCCGGTTCTGTGGAGAACCTGTCTCAGGGAGGTCAGCTGCATGCAATGGGCCCAGAGCGTCTGTTCTCTCTCCTTCCCTTCAGGGAAGAATGTTAAATAATCATAGTCTCTTGATTCATTTGTCAGATGTGTGGGAAAGTCTGAGTCACACAGTGTGGTTGTTCCACACTTTGCAAGCCTGAGGCTGAGGCCTGCTGTTGTTTAATCCAAATGTTTCTATGAAGGAGCAGTGGTTTAGGACCCTGTCGGATGCTGAGGAAATGATACAGCAGGAAGGGACTGGGCTGGTGCCGAGGTCTTCTCTGCAGTCTTTCTGGACAGCAATCAGGACCGAGGAGAGACCAGGAGGAAGAGGGGGAGCCCTTCTGGAGATGAAGTTGATATATGGAATATGTGCTGAGATTGTTGGCATGAGATGACCTGGAAGAGAGCACTAAAGTCTAAAAACAAGGTGCTGTTTATCCCAAACCCATCAAAATAGGAAAAAGTACTTTTGAGAATATTTTACAGGAGATCAAGGTAACTGTAAGAACCCAAACCATAGCCAGTCTGGATCTAGGTCTGGAGAATAGGTCAGATAGAAGAAGCAATGCATCTCTATGGTCTGGACCAGTCCTGGCTTATGATGCACCCTCCCCCCACATATACACCCTTGTAGGCCACACTCGTCATAGTCTCGGAAGATTCCAGGGAGACTAGACCACAGCACATCAGGTGGCGTCTGATTGGTACACAGGCTATAGTCATAGCAGGGTTCTCCAAGGTCGGGTCAACATGACCGGCAGACAGAAGAGGGTATGGTTTTGAGCACCGGACTGAGTCCACTCCTCTTACATGCTTTAGAGATGATCTCAACGATGGAAAAGAGAGAGGAAAAGAAACTCACTCAACTTGCCAAAGGGCTATGGCTGGGCTAGCTTGGATGCAGGACAGGAAGACATTGAGAGACCATGACACGTTTTCTCTTTTGAAAATGAGCTTACCCTGAACTGTAGGAATGATGTGTTCTGGTAAGAATAACAGGGTATCTATAGAATGAGAAGCAGCAAGGCTTCAGCTGGCAGCTCAGTTGGCAGGGGTAACCACTTTAGATGAGCATGCTTGCAGATTCCATGGGAGGGGAGTATTTCTTTCTCCCTGACCTGACCTCTCTGAGTGTGGTAGAATTCTAGGAAGTCCCTGTTAGAGAACCCATTGACTGACAGACGTCAGACGCTGGCCACCCATCAGGCTGGGGTGCGGATCTCTACCTTGGCTTCCTTCTGCTTTGTATTAAAGAATCTTCCAGTAGTGAAAACTACCTCTCTGGAGACATTTGGGAGAGTGAGCTGCCACACCACCAACTTCTGGCAATATATTTGTCTGTTGTCATTTGGGCCCAGAAGCTTAAGCAGGAAGAACGTGGGGAGCCCGACTTCAGCGTCATCTCCCACAGGGACAGCTCTCAGGTCATCTCTAGTATAAATCCCCAGCCCAAATCCCAGACAGACTTTCCCTTCTCTGTCAGACTCTCATACGGATATGCCTTTGTTCTCACCTTAGGTGCTCCTTCCTATAGACAAGGGTAGGTAGAGGCAAATCAGAGAATCCTGACATTGCACCAAAGGGTTAAAAATCGCAGGTCAAAGGGACAGCAAGAAAGCACGACAAGCTTTTCATCTCATGCTATATCAGTTGGGGGAAATATTTGGTGAAACTTTTTTCATTCATCTGCCTGGTATTGCATGAGCACAGCTCATGTCTCTTTGCTTTGAGGCCGTGATGTGTGCTCTTTAAGGAAGTACTAGGGGTTCCTTACCTCCTTTCCATCGCGAGATTCACGTTTTATGGCGAGATTCACGTTTCCTCTTGATCTCCCTTTCTCAATACCCACCCTGCCCCCTTTCTATATGTTTTTGCTTCTTAGTATACCATATGACTTCAGCCACGGCTTGATGAAATGGCCACAAAAAATATACAGAACGTGTTTCATGACTATCAGTGAGTGTTTCTCGTCTTCTTTATTCCTGGCATTGTGTGGGTGGGAACGAGCAAAGAAGTTTGAGGTGGCTCCTGTTCTCAAAGGAGAAGCAAGATGTCACTATGCTGCAGATGGAAACCCGCTCATGGTCAATATGGCTACAGTGCAGCTGAGACATGAGGACATTTGAATTAAAAGTATTTGGGGGCTGAGAGGTTCAGAACTTGGACAGCTCTTCCTGAGGACCGGGGTTTGATGCCCAGCACCCATGTGGTAACTCATAACTGTCTGTACCTCTAGTTCTGGCCGCCATGGGGCCAAGGCATGTCCATGGTGCACAGACATATATCCAGACAAAACACTCATACAGGTAAAATAATAATGATTTTAAATATTTGTTTTTCAAAAAGAGAAGTATGAACTTCTGGCCCCTCCCCCCCCCAGTTGTAAAATAAAATAAAGGAATTCGTTTTGGAAACCAGGATGATATACCTCTTAGTAAAGAATAAAGGGAAATGTGTTTCAAATGAGAGAATGTTTGATCATACAGGGAATGGGCATGGAGGAGCTGACCCTCTGAGCCGAGGGAAGAAGCTGAGCGTTGGAGCTAAGAGCTATAAGAAATACGGGGCTAACTGCTTTTGCTCACCTCCATCACCCGGGAAGCTCTCTTCCCAGAATTCTTTGCAGTATTATTTTTTAATTCATCTCCCTTCTGAGCTCCGTGGCTAACAGTGAGATTGTCAGCTTATGAAAACTGTAATTCAGCGGCCAGGCTGAGGATCTGAGCACCACTCTGGGAGCAGTGCATCCAGGGAGAGTGAGCAGGCGTCCTGTTCTAAGGGGATCCTTGGAGCTCTTGAGGCTATGTGAGTCATTTCAGGAGAGAGCGTGATTGACGTAACACCATGATAGGGGAGAAAGCTGGCGAGGACATTTTGGAGACAAAAAAGAGCATGGAAGGAAGCTGGAGGACTGCAAAGTGAATGCTAACCTGAACAAATTCCCCTTCTGCACGAGATTGTTTTCTCATCTCACAAATGAGCTAGGTGCTGGGCAGTGGTGGCACACATCTTTAATCCCAGCATTTGGTAGGCAGAGGCAGGTGGATCTCTGTGAGTTTAAGGCCAGCATTGTTCACATAGGGACTTTAAAGCCAGCCAGGGCTGCATAGGGAGACCCTGTCTTGCTGTGGAATAATCCTTCTGTACACTATGAATACGTGTTACTCTTGCTGGTTAATGAAAAGCTGACAGGCCAGAAGCCAGGCAGGAAGTATAGGTGGGACAGTCAGACACAGAGGACTCTGGGAGGAGGAAGGGTGGGGTCAGGAGAGACACCTGTCGGCCACAGAGGGAGCAAGAGATGCTGGAGGACAGGTAAAGCCACAAGCCGCGTGGCAATGCATAGATTAATAGAAATGGGTTAATGTAAATGTAAGAGTTAACTACTAACAAGCCTGAACTATTAACAGAGCTTTTATAATTCATATTCAGCCTCTGAGTTGGTTGCTTGGGACTGGGCTGTCAGGACAGGAAACTCCACCTACGCTGTTTCAAAACAAACAAAAAACAAAACAAAAAACCAACCAACCAAACAAACAAATAAATGGAAAAAAAAGATGGAGCTATTCTCAAAAGAATCTTCCACTTTACTGCTTTGCGGTTCTGTCTTTGGAACTAGGAGAGACACTGTGAGGAAAGGCATAGGGCCTAAAATGCGCATGGAGAAATTATTGAATCCAAGAGCCTGGAGTGGACTCAAAGGCCAAGATGATGTCTTCATTCTCGAGACAAAGATAAAACAAGATTAACTTAACCCAATTCCTGGGCCTGGGGCTTGGATGAAGCATAGATTTCAGGTTTAAAAAAAAAACAAAAAACAACTTTTGTTCAGTAAAACTAGTTTTCTTCAGAAGACGAGGAGGCTTGACGTATGGAATTTGGGAACATTTTAAACATGAATGGGAAGCTTGCGTAAGAGGTGCAGGTAGCTAGGAGACAGGTTTTGTCGGGTGTCTCAGGAGAGCCGGTGCCTCTACAGCAGGAAGGATTAAACCTGAGAAGAGCCTGCTGCTAGGGGAAGAGAAAGAGCTGTCAGTCAGAGAACAAGAGGGGCTTCACAGAAGGAGGAAGCGGGTTCAGAAGGATGGGCTGGGGGAAGTGGAGGGAGCAGCAAGACACTGAGACTACAGAGTTGTCTCTGGAAATGACTAAAAGTCCCTTCGGTGAGGTAACATGGCCGGAACCCACTGTGTAAAGAATTGAAAAAGGCGGTCATTCATTCAACAGAAAATTATTCACCACATCTTAGGGATTCAGTATTAAGAAGCCACTTGAAATAAGCAAGGAAGTTAGGTTGAGAATTACCGTGGAGGGATGTGATGACTGGGTGGGTCCTTTGGATAAGATGGCTGGCGTGTGGAAAGCCTGTCAGCAGAGACACCAGCCAGGACAGGCTCTGGCATGGGAGAAGACAGAGATGGGTAAGGAACACATTAGAGGGCAGAGGCATTTTCTGAGAAGACTCTACTTAACGTCAGAGAGCTTTTCGGAAAGGGCCAGGGCAAGAAATTCTAACTGTATCCCAGGTGTGTTCCTAGGTATGTTGGGAAAGAATGGGCTTAAACTGTGTGTGGGTAGTTTTGGCAGGATGTAATTTGTTTAAAGGCTTGTCCTGTCTACCTCTTGGGAAATGACTACATTGGAAAGAAGGCGGAAGCAGGGACCAATACGGAGGCTACTCAGTAGCCCAAAGAAAAGCTGGTGATAGTTTAGAACACATGGTAGTAGTGGAGATGAAGGAGAGAGAATAGATTGAGATGTAGTTCTCAGGTAAAGTTTATAGAATTCATTGATGGCTTAGATGGAGAAAAATAAACATACTATATTTATTTATTTTTATTTACTTTTAAATGGAGTCTCACTATGTCACGTGGGCTGGCCTGGAACTCACTATGTAGACCAGAATGGCCTTTAACAGAGGCTATATTTCTGCCTCTGTACCACACACCCAGTTCAGATTCCTCTTTTTCCTTCTAGATTAAATCTGAAAGTCACGTACACTGGTTCATCAAAATTAACAAGACAAACAGGAATCTCGTTTCCAACTTGATCCTACGTAACTACTGCCCTACTGTGTGGAAGACATGGCTCCAGCCTTACTCACTTAGTAAGCATTTTGTGGACATCCGCTATGTCCTGAGTATTGTACTACATTATAAAGTCATAAACAGCCTCTTCCTCCTTGACTTTGGGTTTGGCTGGCATAGGTTATTACTTATATATTTATTACACAGTTCATGCAGGAATACATAGGATGAGAAAGGCTAACAAAGATACGTGCACAATGGTGAGAAGCAAAATGCCAGGCAGACATAGTTTTCGGAATCAGGAAGCTTCCCTTCAGTATCTGAGATACTTGAAGAATGATGCCAAAAAAAAAAAAAAAAAATCACAAGTCTCGTGGTAGGAAAACAGACACCGAGACCCAAGGAACATAAAAATGTCAGTGTTAATGGAGCCAGGCGAAGAAGAAACGATACTAGAGAGGGGTGGTCAGTCAGTGGTTGATCAGATGGTCAGGCCCTCACTATTCTTCATAGGGAGATCTTGGTCTTTAGTCCAAGGGTAATAGAAAAAAAATGACATAATTAGACTTCAAACAATGTCTCCGACTATAGAAGTAAGAATGGTCTTGACCTTCACCTTTAGGAACTCTAGAGGAAAGCATGGGTGGGCTTAAGCCTGAATCATGAGCTGCCTCGGCAGGGCACGGAGAGAGCAAAGTCCGTACGGACAGGAGCCACACAGTAACCACAGTTACCCTTTCAGATCTGTACGTTTTAGAAAGAACACACATTTCTTTCTAGTGGTTTCAATCAACTGAATTGATACGCCATGCTTTAAGGCTCCCCTTCTCTTTAAAGGCGCCCAAGTCAGTTTTTACTATGGCAAACAACATACGGGATATCTCTGAACATTTATCTTAGCTCTCAGGACACAGAGGAGTAAAACTGCCGGGTTAAAGTACATGAACTTTTTTTTTTTTACATTTTATTAGCTTATGAAAAAAATGTACTGAAAAGATATGCTGCCAATTTTGAGTAGTATTTGAAGGAAACATTTGAGCTGGTGTGTAATACTAGATCCAAGTGTGTAGCATCGTGACATCCAATAAGAAGCTAGAACAGTGATATTTTGGTAAGCTCCTGGGTTCCTGACCTCCTTGATGAGATTCGTTGGAGTTTGCCTCGAAATCAGAATTTCCCATAAACCTCAGAGGGGTAGCACTGATCTTTTGACTTGCAGATTCATCTGACCAGTCACCACCCAAGTTTCTATGGCAGTCACCATAGGCAGACTTCTGAGATGCTGGTGACCAGAGATTAGAATACCAAGTGGGTTCTCCTTGGTTAGCCTCTTCCTGTCCCCCAAGAATCCCAGAGTGTGCACACTGGGATAGCAGCTCGATGTTAGAGCTCTTGCTTGGCAGGCCCAAAGCCCTGGGTTCTGGCTCCAGCACTGAAAGTCCAATCAAGTCAGCCCTTCCAACCTGCCAAACATGAGTGTTCTCCTGAAGTCCAGAGGAGCACACCCTGCTTCCCTTCTCCGTCCTAGACCAAACCATGAATTTCTTGCCCTTTGTCGTCCCTTTAGTGCAGGTGCTTCTCAACTTTGGTCCTGGTCCCCCTGGTCCATTTCCAGACTCTTTCCTTGGTGGTTTTATTTTTCCCCATGGGCAGTGACTTTTATCTGGAATCTCCTGACTTAGAATCACCAGCCCGAGCATCTCCCGAGTTTCAGTCTCATCCCTGCAACTTGTCTGGCCCAGATAGGTCAATTTCCACTTCCAATTTGCGCCCTCCCTCTAACCCGTCTGTCCTGTATTGGTGAAAGATACTTCCATACCTATGACTGGTGGCAGGGAGAACCTCGGGGTCGCCTGGAATTTACCAATTTCCCTCACCTTCTCAGTACAGCCTGTCAACAGGCTTAGTCAACCCCACACCCTCCAGCATTTGAATCCGTCCATTTGTCTCCTCCCCTCCCTCTCCCCTCATCCAAGCAATCTCTCACCATTCACCACATTCTCATTTAGCCACCTCTCTCATCTACTCGCCACACAACAAATGGAGAATTTTTTTTTTTTTTTTATGAAACGCAAAGCAGACCATTTTACTCTTTCGGTTACATCTATTCAAGACTTCCTGTTTGGACCTTGGAAATAAATGTGGGGCAAAGCACCTTGACCTATACGAGGCCCTCATCGACCTCCTGCCCTCTGCACCCTCGGCTGGTTTCAACTCCCTTTCAACTCCTTGGTCCTGTCCAGCCTTTGCCCGTTGTAGGGCTATGGTGTGCTCCCGTCTCTGCCTGGAACTTCCTTCTCCATTATCTTCATGTAGCCAGCCTTTATGACCGCCTTGCACTCCTCAGGAAGCCGCCCATACAGCTCTACAGAACAGCTTCTCTGATTTTGTCCTGGATTGTAACTCTCCATTTTCTCCTCTACTTCTTTGCCTTGCCGGCATCACAATGGAACATTCATGAAACATGGCCTATGGTTCACATGGATTCTGCACTGTTAATAGGACTTGATATATATATATATATATATATATATATATGTCTTTTTCTGATAAACAAGTGTCACTTCCCTGCACGATAAATAATAAACAATAGTGTGATTCATTGTTATTTACCAAACCTACCTTGTTTACCAACCTACCATAGTAGGTTCACGCGTGGGGCCTGTGAGCTCCCTAACTACAAGTTTGTGGCCAGATTTACAGCATCATGTGTTTTCTCTCGTGGAACAGGCCTTAATAACAATTAGAAACTGGTTGGTTACCCCTAACATTCATGCCACTAATGTCCCCATGGGTATATCTTGCCATGTGGGTCATTATTGTAGTTCACAGAGTTCACAGATGGGGAGGACTGTGGATGACTCTCCCACCCCACCCCAGCACCTTACATAACACCTTCCAGTACCGTGAAGGCCAGCCAGTAGGACGGGAACTGACTTGACTGGGTCCTGCATGTTCTGTGACCAGAATGCACGGTATCTTCAGCAATTGGTTCTTACCACTGAGTTCTGGTGAGCCACCAAGAGCAATGCCAATATCCTGTATTGTTTGGAGGGGGGGTTCTTGATGTCGGTGTGTCTGGGGTACTTCTGATCAACAATTCAGGGGAAGATATCCTCTGCTTGTTTCTGAGCTTTTTATTGGCAATGTATTGCTCCAGAATGAGCAATTAACCAAACCACATTTCATATGTGCTGTATCCTGTATTAATGTGCATGGGAGTGTATTTTTCTTGGTTCTGAAAACATTGTTTGGTTAGCTCTATAAAGCTGTACAAGACCTTTGGAGGCTTGTTGTGAGAGACGGACTGTTTGCTTTGGGTAGTGGTTCTCACAGGGAGGTCTCCAGGGATTGAAAGTGGTCTCTGTTTAGGCTCCACATACTCCCTCCCTTGGAGCAAGAACATTTCTCTCTCCTCTGAGTGCAGATCAGGACACCCTGCTGCTATCCTTCCCACATGGGAAACATTAACGAAGTGTCATATATCTGATGAATTACTCGGTTATTGGCTCTTTGAAGAATTTAAATGGCTGAATTTATAAGTCAGCAAGACAACACATAAGAAGAGTTCTATGATTTGTGATCTTACCCCCTCCCACTTCTGGACCCTCCAATTCTTAATCTGTAAACCCAAATCTTCCATGCATTTGATTCCTCAGTCTTTCTGCCTCAACCCATGTGGAGCAAGAAGGAGGAAGAGACGATGAGAATGGAAATTTTTAAAGAAAAAAAAACACCAAAAAACTCCCGTGACCTGAAATGACAGCATGGACACCGAGCTTATAGAAGAAAGAACTTCATAAACCATTTCTAAACAAAGGAAATCTAACCTTTAAACGTTAGCAGGACGACGCGGACTCCCACCCCAGCTCCCAGACTGCCAAATGTCCATTCTTGTTTGGACATGGGAAGGCTCTGGGTTTTACTGCACTCAGAAGAAACTCTAAAACAAATTTGCCTTAACAACGGCCCGACATATCAGAAGGCCCGAGTTATCAAGACAATGTGGTGTGGAGTGAGACCAGATACATGGACCAGTCAGACAGACAAGGACACAGAACCACACCGACACTAAAATGTAGTTCGTGTCAGAGATGCAAATCTTGAGTAAACAAAAAGGTAGAAAATGGACCTATTCCGTTGTGGGAAAAAAATAAGATCCTTATCTTATGCCATATGCAAACATGAATTCCAGGCCATTAAAGACCAAAATGCAAATAAGGTAATTCTAAACATATGAGAAGAAATGCATAAATATTTTTGGTGTATGAAAGGCTTTTATTTTTTTTTAAAAAAGACACAAATCCACACACTCTCGAGTAAAAGGGAAAACATTGAAACTTAAACTCCTAAACCTACTACGATCATGATAAACTACAGCTGAAAGGGGCAGATGATTCTTTCTTTCTTTAATAAATAAACCGTGAGAAAAGGAGAAGACTGGACACTATTGGGAACCAAAAGGGACTTGAGAACCACGGCCACTGAAAGGAACACGCAGACCTTGTTTAGATTCAGACCCGGAGAAACCGCGTATGGACGGAGTTGCCATAGGTCATGACGTTAGGGAAGTTTGCATGTAGGGTGGCCATCTGTGATTGCAAAAAAATCACTGTCAATGTTCAAGGATTCATAATGCCATTCTGTTGTCTTTCGTTTTTAATTCCTGGAATTGCAGAGTCATGACTCACCTACTTGGGAACAACATTTTACGATGCCTGACCCCTGCTTCACAGGATCCAGCAGTTGTATGGAAAAGGCAGACTTAAGCTCTTAGTTATCGGAGCTGGGTGCAGGTTGCGTGTAAGTTCATGATATCATTTTATTTTACTGGTGGGATTTTTTTTTAAATGCAGGAAGTAGATTTAAAACAATGCTTGGCACGTAGCAAATATGGACTCAGTGTTGCCTGTTATTGCATTAATGTTTAGAAAGGGAGGTGGCACGCACATTGCTGGTGGGACTGGATTTGGTGCAGCCTCTAGAGAACATGATCAAATAACACCTACTTTTAAAAAGACTCACCATCATTAATCCAGTTCCTCCACTTTTAAGAATTTCTCCTAGAGACACTGGCACATGTATGAAATAATATGAATAGTTGTTAAAACACGATTTTTAGTAACAGAAAATTGGAAGCAATCAAATCTAATTTCCAGTTACTAAGAAACTGCTGAAACACATTCTGTTTCATAACTTTAAAAAGTGGCCCCTACAGTCAATAAAAAAGATTAAAAAGAAAGAATTCCATGCTACTAGGAAGACAGCTTGGCCAGCGAAGTCCTGCATTAGCAGGAGGGCTGGGTCTGAACTACGTCACTCCTCACTCAAGTGGATCAAGATTATAATCCCAGCACCGGGGAAATGGCTGGGACTCGCTGGCCAGCCAGTCCAGTCTAACCTGTGAACCCTGGGTCCCTGTCTCAAAAGAGGTGGATGGGTCCTGAGGGTCAATAAATTCTCTACATGTCTATGCAGTGTGTACATGCACCCCATACATGAATGCTCACACACATGTGCACACACAAACATGGCTGTCTATAAACTGATAAGGAATTATGTTTTGGGTATATTGAAGTCAAAGAAGCACAATGAAGAGCAAATACCCAGTGTGCTGTCTGTTACACTTATAAAGAGGGACTATAGAGGAACACGGAGACTACTCTTATATGCAGGGAGGACTTTGCAGTATACACTAGAGCATGGACTCTTTTTTTTTTCTCCAAGAAGAGGAACTGAATGGGGCAGAGGGAGAATGGATATGAGAGACAGACTTGTCACTGTGTTCTTTGTACTGTGTGTGATCACTGCAAAAGCAAGAAGACTTGCTTGCAGTGTATATACTATTAAAAGGATTAACATCTAAGATATGCATAGAATTCTGACAAATGGATAATAAAATACAAGGAGTCCAATAGAAAAATAATAAAAAGATGCGATAAAAGAGAATCACTATGTCAAAAACTTGTGCTGGGGAGGTGAAAATTAAAACCATTGTTTACAAGGTTTTTGTTTGTTTCTTCGTTTTTGTAGTGAGGATTGAACCCAGGGCCTCGCTTATGCCAGGAAAGACTTTTACCACTGAGCCAAATCCCAGCCCTATTATTATTATTGCTATTATTAATTGTGTATGTGTGTATGAATATGCATAAGGTGTGTTCACAATGTATGGACATGTGGAGGCCAGAGGCTAACATCTGGTGTCTTTATCTTGCACACTACTTTATTTTTGAGGCAGTGAGCCTAGAATTCACTGTTGGCACTAGGCTGGTTGTGCTGTAAGCCCTCTGAATCCTCTCCTCTCCATTCCCTCGGTGCGGGAGTGACAGATGAATGCCCCAGAACCTGGCTTTACAGGGCTGCTGAGGACTGAAACCCGAGTCCTCATGCTACACAGTAAGTGCTTGACCCACGGATAAATTCCTTCAGTCTCTAATATTTTAATCAGTTAGTTGGAGGAAAATCATCAACTAATAATGCCCTACTATGGACAGCATGAGAGGAGAATGGTCCCATTGTTTTATGCTGAAGTATAATTGGAAAATCGGAAAAGATTGCCAGTACCTCAGCAAAATAAAACTCTGTATGCCTTAGGCCCACAGACTCTACTGCTTAGGTTATTGTATGCAGAATAACCCCCCCCCCCCGCCGTGTGTGTGTGTATGTGTGTGTGTGCATGCGTGCACGCATGTGCGTGTATACAAAGAGACCATCACGAGATTGTTTGTTGTAGAGAAAAAGGAAAGTTGCCCAAGGATAATCTAAATACCCAGCAGTGGAGATTATAAGTGACTCTCACACAAAGAAAAATGATGGGTTAGATGTACACGCTTCAGCCAGGAGTTAGGTGTGGTCTCAGCTACTTGGGAAGCTGAAGAAGGATTGCAAGTTCAGGGCCCACCTGAACTACAGCCTGAGTTCAAGGGCAGCTAAGGCATCTTAGTCAGGCCCTGCTTTAAGACAAACAGCAAAAGAGGGCTGAGGACACAGGTCGGAGGTAGAGTGCTTGTCTAGGGTTTGAATAGGTTTCAGTTCCCAGTACTGTGAAGAGAGGGGAGAGAGAGAGACAGAGAGACACAGAGACAGAGACAGAGAGACAGACAGGAAAGAAGAGAGACACACTCACTCTCTCTCTCTCACACACACAGAGAAGGAGACAAAGATACACAGAGAGAGGAAAGAAGACACACACACACACACACACACACACACACACACAGAGAGAGAGAGAGAGAGAGAGAGAGAGAGAGAGAGAGAGAGAAGGAAAATTGCATAAACCGTAACAGATGATGCCATTTAGTTAAATCATAAAACACATACAGAATCAGCACTATGTGTTATTTGTGGCATACACACGTGTGCAAAAGCCACATATTTGATGGATTGAAGGGATTCAACTCTTGAAAACAATTTGCCTTGCCAGTGGGAGTAGATCAGTCAAAGGTGATTGCATCTGGACCTGCAATGCACCATTTAAAAAATGGAGGAGAGGGGCTGGAGAGATGGCTCAGTGGTTAAGAGCACTGTCTGTTCTTACAGAGGACCCAAGTTCAGTTCCCAGTACCCACAAGGCAGCTCACAACTGTCTATAATTCTAGTTCTAGGGGATCCAACACCCTCACACAGACACACGTGTAGACAGAACACCAATGTACATAAAATAGAAATAAATGAATCATTTTTTAAAACTGGAGGATCATCTGACTGGGTGTGAATGGTTGTTAATTCGGGAAAGTATAACTGTGAGAATTTGTTTAAACTTTTATATATTTTAAATTTCTTAAGAAAGGGGGAGAAAGCAGGAGACATTTTCTCAGGGAAAAGAATATTTGGGGTTTTTCCTTTGAGCTTTGCAGCCCGTAAGCTTTCTTCTGAAAGAAGTTGTGGACTAAGACTTGGCTTCTTCTAGGAGAGACTCTGGCTGATGACAGCCCCTTCCCTCCCATCATTCCTCACTGCCACAGACAACAAGGCGGCCCTTCCTAATACTAGCAGCTCACAGACCCACAAGCCCACAGGGAGAGTGCT
Source organism: Arvicola amphibius (assembly GCF_903992535.2). Classification (NCBI taxonomy): domain Eukaryota; kingdom Metazoa; phylum Chordata; class Mammalia; order Rodentia; family Cricetidae; genus Arvicola; species Arvicola amphibius. Next base: position 9,509,853 of record NC_052053.1, read on the forward strand.
TGAGAAGACAGAATTTTCACTAGCGTGATTTGTGTGCCTTCAGTTTTATGCTTGTGTGTGTCTATTATATTTTTCTGGAAACCTTTCTGTGTGGTGCAGGACCAGTGACAGAAAGTGGCTTAAACTGTGGCACTTAAGCTTCAAAGAGAAAGTGTATTTATGAGAAGTTCTAGTTAGGAGAGGTGGGGGCTGGGGGAGGAATGGGGAGTGGGTATCATTAAAAGACTTGGGTGAATGTGTAAAAAATGTAAAGGAATAAATAAAAACATGCTGCATTAAAATATCTCTGAAAAAAGATGAAGTGAAAAGAAAATATGGATATAGAACATATAGGTTAAAAAATTATAAGCCTCATTTAATACAGATAGTGAGAGCTGTGTGCTAAATATATAGAGATATATCCCATAAAAGAAATCCCAACTTTTTTTTGTTTTTTTTAGAGACAGGATTTCTCTGTGTAGCTCTGGCTATCCTGGAACTCACTTTGTAGACCAGGCTAGCCTAGAGATCCACCGCCTCTGCCTCCTAGGTGCTGGGATTAAAGGTGTGCACCCGCTATCCTATTTTAAAGAACTGAAACTTAAGCAGATCATATACTTTGATTAGAATGGAATAAGATTAGAAAATGAGGATAATAGAAGTATAGTTAAAAGGGAAAAGAAGTTGATAAACTTCTGAGAAACTGAGAAAACCTCCTATTGACAACTTAGTATGCAGGTAACATTAATGGTTGAGAAAATACAAAGAGATGTTTCTCCTCAAATGTTTCATTGTCAATAACACTTCGCTTTCTGAAAGAGAAGGAAAGAGATGTTCTGAGAACAGGCCATGCTCCTGAATTAAAAAGAAAAATCTGTAGGGTTATTTTTGTTGTTGTTGTTTGTTTTTTGAAAAATATTGAGAAATTCTCCAGAAGGAAACCTTTTTTTCCAACCATGTGGTGATTGGATCAGTGCGTGCACACAGTGACGGAGGCCTTGCCCTTCCACGGGCTCCTTCTGCTCTACCTGTGAATAAGGCTGACTACGAGCAGTGGGAAAACGACACTCACGAAACGCAACGGGATAAGTGCGGAAGCCAGGGGGGTGAGCGTGGAAAGCCATTGTCTGTCTCTGTCCCGCTATTGCGCGTAAGCCCAGGTGTGCGGAGGAGAAGCACGGTCTCACTGAGAAAAAAGGAGACACTCGGCGGGCAGTGCTTTCCATGATTCCACGTCATCGTGGCGCTCATGACACCAGGTGGCTGCCATCAGACTCGCCTGTCATGGTCAGATGACATGGCGGAACTCTGTATCCGTTCGGGGTGCATAAACAAGGCGTGTTTGTTTTGACACCATTGTTTCTGTGAAAGAGAAGGGAACCAGACTGGACAGCGGGATCAGGAACTGGCAAAATCAGTTGAGAATAACAATTGTAGGAGCGGGGGTCTTTCAGGTGAGGGAAAGCCGTGCGGCGGCCCTGGAACTCACAGGGAAATGCTAGCCCCGCAGTTCCTGTCTTATCCTGCTGAACATCTGGGCTCTGGCTGCTGCTTTCTGCCTCCCTGGGTGAAGGGAAGGCCGTCCCTGCCCCCAGTCACTTAACCTTTTATGATACTTGATACTAAAAATTAGTATGTTGGCAACTATATGGGTCCTATTTGTAGCGATAAGTCTTCGCTCCTTAAGCTTTGATTTATTGTCTTTGGTTGTTTGGGGGTAGAGAATGGCTGGTTTTTAACAAGAAGATAAACTTACAAATGGAAATTCCTTTAGGCCATAAATACCACTAACTTGCCTGTTCTGGGGAAGTTCAAATAAAGACACTGGGATTCAGCAGCTGCTGAAATATTTTTCCTCTCTTCCCATCGGCCAAGAAAAAGATGTGCCCCCTGAAAGCACAGTAGGCGCCAGGGCCCGACCTGGGCCTGCATCCCTAAGCCATTGAAGGCTCCTGTTGCAGAGAAGTTTGGGACAGAATGACAAACTGCTCTACTCCAGTTGATCTCTGAGGTGGAAATGGGCTCTGCACAGCAGTCTCCAGAGGGTTCCTCATCTGCCTAGTTAATACCAGCATTGTACTTGAGTCTGCGTGTTCCTGTCTCTCCTAGCAGACTTCCAGGATTCATTCGGGGGCCAGTGGCTGAACTCACCATCTCTGCTTGGCTCACAGTATGGCTTCTGCCCTTTGCCTTAGTTCCACATAAACCCTGGAAGGTATGCGCTCTGAGGGCTAGCATCTCGTGCACTTATAATTTCCCCAGCGTGCTACATGACACATGACACTTAGTAGGAGAGCAATAAATGGCTGTTAGTTAATTTATTCAGAAGACTTTGTGAGGTCCTCACTAAACACAGGGAGAGCTCTACCAACAACAACAAACAAAAAAACAAGCCAATAAATGTTGCTGGTACAGGCTTTACCCAACACCAAATGAACCCTAACTCCTGACTCGGGTTATGGTGGGGCTCTACAGGGAATTCTTACACGTGGAGAAATTCAAAACTATGGTATTAATGAAGCTTCTGCTCCCCTTGGCTATACTGTTTGCTTCCGAGTTTACAAGAACTTAGCAGAACTAGGGACAGTGAGAACAAATACCCAGATCACTGAGTCGTGAGTACTATTTCATAGCCACTGTCGACCAGGGCTACCTGTGTTATGTGGTTCTAGGAAAGTCACCACAACTCATGTGTGTGCATGACCTTAGGTGTCACTCTGTAGATGCCATCTATCCTGCTTCTTGGAAACTGAGACTCTCAGTGGCTTGGGCATCACCAATCAGGCTAGGCTGGTTAGCCAGAGAACCCCTGAGATCCTCTTGTCTCTACTTCCTAAGCTTTGGGTTACAAGCGTGCATCACCATGCCAGCTCTTTTACCTAGGTTCTGAGGACTGAATTCAGGCAAGCATGTTATCAAGACAGAGACATCTTCCTGGTACCTATTGTTATGCCTTTTTGGGCTTCAGTTATCCCAACTGTAAAATGGATACATAATGACCATGGCTTCTGAAGACTGTTGTAAAAATTAGACATCTATGCAGAGCTTGTAGATTGTGCAATGTGAAGAAAAGGCTGATATGTTTGTTCTCTGTTTTGGTTAAGAGCAGTCTTCTTCCTGGAACAAGTTCCAAGAGCGTCTTTTGACCCTAGTAGCTCATTTGCCCTCCTCCCATCTCAGATCTGGTCCAGTGCTGCTTCCCTGACCTCTACAGTGTCTGGCATCTCATCTTCCTCTTTGAGCCTACTGCTCTGGTTCTAATCCCTGCTCTTACTATCTCTCTCCTGCATAATGGCTGACAGGCTTGTCTCCTTGACAACAAGCTGCTTGTATAGGAACCATCCTCATTCAGGTCCCACATCCCCCTCAACTCAAGCTGGGATCATGGTGTGGCTGAGTTCAGAATTCAAACGGCAGTCTCCTTGCAGTGAAGACTTGAGCCCGGTGTAATTTGTGCAGTGCCTTCTCTTTCCCTATGTTCTCCTTTCACTGTCTGCCAATGCACACCAAGTGTGAGCATGTTCTTCTCACCAGAGGTGCAAGAGCAGGCTGAGAGGATTTCTGAGCTCAGTGGTGGAGCGCTCGTTTAGGTTATGTGAGGTCCCAGGTTCAATTCCGGCCAATGTCTGGGCTTCGTCGGTGTTAGCTATGGTTAGTATTTAAAACTGAATCTGTTCACCACCTATCCCAGGCACTGGCTCTTTCTAGACCATGTCTGGGATGTTCTGGGAAGTGGACCTCTCTGTACAGATGTCAGTCTTCCTCTCTGGGTGTCTTACTCTTCTGATGCTTGAAGAGCCACCCCTAACACCCCATTTATTTAGAAAGTTTCCCCAGAAATAGTGATTCTCAGGAATCTGTGTATCTAACAAATGTTGGGGTGACCCTGATGTGCTGGTCTGGACTTTTGGCAGTACCATTCAGGGCGCTGAATCACACAGCTTCTACTGCAGTTATTGGAGTATAAAATTCCTCTGCCAAGAAGGCTGCCCTTTCCACAGAAGGGCCAAAGTCTGTCATTCTTTATAGCTGGAGAGGGCGGGCACTGGGCTGGGACGTGGGCTAGGTGGGATTTGAACAAAACCACTGTCTAGAGCCACACAAATAAGATATCTCAGGGAGGGGGAGAGGGAGTTATTTAGAATATTATGGCATAACGGGATAACCCAAGAGAGACTGTGATAGATATGCAATATGGTGCATGAGTTTCAGCGGTGATGTGGAGGGGAGCTTTGAGAGGGAGACAGAAGGATGCATGGATCTCCAGAGATGCAGAAGCCAAGGACTGTCTGCAGGGTCTCCTTCCTACTGCCCATCAGCCATGGCTATTTGGAACACTCTGCATTCCCAGCACTCTGCATCTACTATTTGGAAGAACTGTCATCCTGTGAACTATTTTTAGTTGTGAATGCATAGGCTGAAGCCAGGGACCTGCTCTCTACTTCCTCACATCTGAACTAAATCAGAGCCTTGAGGTCACTTGACTGGTGTTCCCTCTTCACAAATTCTGAGTGCATCTTTAAAATCATTTTGTTGTTGTTGTTCTTGCTTGACAAAAGAGCCAGAAGATTCACTGTTTTGGAAACCTGGCTCTTTTCTGGTTCTCATCTTTGGCTTGGAGTAAAGAAGTAATTGCAAGAGAGAGAGGAGGGAATGGCCACCTGGAAGCAATAGGTGTGGACGCAGTGTGAAGCCCTGGGTTTTGTTCTGTGGCTTTTTTGCTATGCCTGCATCAAAAGATACTGACGAGGTTAAATAATTAATGCCTGTGAATGTACTTTGTAAGCTCTAAAGCACTGCAGGAATATAATTAATTATGTTTATAATTACAGGTAATGTAATTATAATTGTAATTACTTTGCGGGTGGAAGCAGAATATATCTATCCTATTCACATTTTATAGCGGGCTACCCTTGGTGGATATCCTTGATTAGATCATCAGTTTATGTACTCAAGTCTGACTAACTTTTTCTGGCTTTGTTTTTAACACCATGATATACTTGAGATATTGACGGGAGAAAAGTCGTATCTAGCAAGACTGAAGGAAGCCACACTGGGTAGCCATGGTCTGTGGATCTCATTTATCATACTGATAAGTTAAGGGCAATTTATTTATTAACTCACCCATCTACAACAGTCCTTGCAAAAATCACATAATTAAACACAAAAATATGATATACATATACACATATAATTTCTATAACTTATATATTTATATCTCACTCAAAATAAGAGTTAACTTCAGAAGCTCACCAGACTCTGTAGACTAAAATATTTGTCTTATGACTAAGTGGCAAATTTGTCCTTCATTCTGATGATCCTTCTTAATGCTAAATTAAATTGTATTTTGCTTGTTTATTAAAGTAATAAACTTACTAAAAGGAGCTGGTGTCTGCTTCCCCCTTCCATTAACAGGGTTAGTTTTAGAAAAGAAGCCTTTGAACACATGACCTGAAATAATGATTTTCTCTGTGCTGGAGGAAGGCTTTGGAATTATCCATGGTTCATCAGAGAAATGATGTAACATGTCTTGGGACCAGAGTGATGTTTTTTCCATTTGGAAAGTTATGGCAACAACAAGATCCTTCTCAGGCGCTGTTCTCCTGCAGTTCCCCCTTGTGAAATGATGGATTCCAAGAATTTAAACACTACATCTCCTCAGCGTCTCTGACCTTCTGCCGTTGTTCATACACACTGTTAATTGTTGTTCATTTCCAACACCTCATTAATTATTTGCCATTAAAGATGTGGGAGATGGAGATGCCCTTCACTCGTGGCCGATCATATGAATAAACTATTCATAACTACAAAACCTACTTTACTTTCAAGGTATAAAGTGGACTTGAGCCGTTTGCGTGGAAGGTGCTATTTCTCCAATGGCTGGGCTGTGTCATCCGGCTAGTGTGGGCGGGGTGCTTAAGTGACCCAGCCCTCGCGAGGAAGAAGTCTCCTTTGGCCTCCTTGGTGGCTGTAGCATCTGGCTGCTAGAACACGCTGTACTTTACAGAGAATATTTTCTTGGCGACTTTTCTCCAACTGCCTGGAGTTAGAGTAAGTCCCCCTAATGTCACCGTCCAGGTCAGCCGCACAATTAGGACTTAGCTTGGAGTTGCCGACTCCTACTCCCTTGCTGCTCATCAGACCATGCAGGCAGCTCAGCTTCGGTGCTGGGGAGATGCTACTCCTACCTCAGCTTGGCAGAGATGGAGTCAAGGCCATCCTATTTGACATTGGCTCCCCGTATTTGAAAAAAATACCTGGGTCACCAGTTGGTGTAGAAATGTTTTTGTGGTGAACTATCTAGAGAGCTCAGAGATTTTTCCTGTAAATGGATAGCAGTATTAGAAATTAAACATTATGTCAGAGAACGGTATCGTTTGGATAACAATAAAAGATTTAGGAAAAGCTAATAAGAAACTTTTTTCCTTCCCATTTATAGGTGTAGATCATACCTGTGAAAAAGATACCTTAAATTCTGGAGTTAAAACTTAGGTTTATTGTAAGGACAATTTGAAGGTGATAATTCTTTCTGTTGGACCCTTTGTTAGTGAGCAGACCAGGAACGAGCCTGGGGGGCTTAGCTGTAAAGCAACCATGGGAACTGTGCACTGCTCTTCATGGTTTGTGTTGTGAGTCTGTTCTTGATCTAGGCTGAGATCGCAAAGTCAAGGGCCACATCTCATTCTCTCCCTAGTGCTCCCCTCTACTGCCTGTTCCTCTGTCAGCACCTGAGATAACGGGGGACACTTTTCTGTCTTCTAGAAGAGACTAAAAAATTACACTGCATATCTTGGGATGTCCCACGTCAGCATGGACAAAAGGCCAGGGGCTGGGAGGGCACACGGCAACCCTCTTTCACAAAGCCATTCTCCCACCCTTCGCTCTTTTCCGTCCATAAGCAAGGCACTTCCATCTTAACTCTTTAGAGTTAGTAGTTGAAAATCTGAGGTCTAAATTCCAATTTGTTCCTATTATTGTATCCACTACTTTTATTGCTACGCAATAATCTATACCCAACACAGCCCCACCTTCTATTTATTTCTCCTATCGGTCATTTAGGAGGCTGAAAGTTTGTCGTGCTGCAATAAATGTTTATCTATGGATCGCTTATTTATAGCTGTAAAACTTTTTCTCGAATTTCAGTTTTATCAAATGACACCAAATTAACCTCCAGTGAACCCTATCAGTGTCCGAGCTTTCTCCCTTCACCTGGGGCAGGAGTCTTGCAACCTCAGGCCCTCGTCTGTGGGAAGCATGGAGCACTTCCCTTCCAGTTGCCACCATCTTCCAATTCTCTACCCAAACCAGTGATGAGTCAGACGAAGGACTAAAGCCAATGCCTTTGCCTCGACGCTTGCTTTGCCCAAGGGACTAGGCTTTTTAAAGATACAGGTCAGGAAGAGATGGCCTCTGTTGAATATTTTCCACTCCTTCCCTGAGTTAACAAGTACAGTTACCCACAGCTGCTTGAGTAGGGGGGGAAGGGGTCAAAAATGAGAGACATCAGCTTCACAGCAATACTAGAATTTAGTTAGAGGACTTAGGGAACTGCGGTCTTGCACTTCAGGGGCTGACGCAGAGGGTTATGAATTTGAAGTCACCCTGAGCTAACCAATGAGACCCTCTTTCAACAAAGGTTTGTATCCCTTAACATAGTTTTAACAAGTTTATTTCATTAACAACAATAAAATTTCGTGAGTCTTAACCTCTCTAACTTTTAGAACCGTTGTTACTGGAACACTCATTGTTTCTGTTGGATTATGGGACAGCCAGTATATCATTATTGGTGTATCTTGTTTTCCCTACAGGAAGGCAATGGTTGAAAATTAAATAGACTACCTGGGTATATTCCCAGGCAAGGAGAAGGGGAAGGGGAAATTCAAGAAGCATTTTTTTAAGAGTAAAGGTTTGAATGAAGACTCTGTCTCACTTGGGTCATTCTTGCTGTGACAAAACACCATGGCCCAAAGCAACTTAAGGAGGAAAGGGTTTATTTGGCGTCCATATCCCGAGTCTCAGTCCACTGAGAGAAATCAAAGCAGACACGCAAACTGGGCAGGAACCTAGAGACAGGAGCTGATGCAGAGGCCATGGAGGAGTGCTGCATACAGGCTTGCTCAGCCTGCTTTCTTATAGAACCCAGGACCACCAGTCAGTGGTATCCTCACTCCTCCCCATCAATCACCAATTAAGAAAATGCCACACAGGCTTGCCTATACCCTGATCTTATGAAGACATTGTTTTTTGTTTTTTTCAGCTGGGATTCCTTCCTCTCAGATGGCTTCAGCTTGGGTCAAGATGGTTTAAAGCTAGTCAGGACAAAGGGGACAACGGAAGCAAAGCTTATGTATGAAGTGTTCAAGCTAGGGTAGGAAGAGAATGATTATTCTTCTGATAAACGATGAAAGCAGAATACAGCTTGCTAGGGCAAATAGAAAATGATGGATTTCAACTAGGAAGTTTAGCGTTCATCCCTAAGAGAGGCTCAAGCCAAGAGATTTTTATTTTCTTTCAAAATGGAGCTTGCTTGGATGGACCACTGCCTCTGCTGCGTCTCTACGTGATGCAGGATTGGTTCACTGCATGGCTCCTGTCTCCTGTCTGTTCTGTGCTGCAGCTTTCCTCATTCAGCTGCTATGCAGCACTTGTCGGCTCATCCTGCGCTTTGCATTTTCATGTCAAGGGCTGGGCATGTGAGCTTTTCAGGCTGTGTGCGCATGCAGCCAGGCAAGCCATCAGACTGGAAACCTGGACTCACACTTTCCACAAGACAAAGGTTCCGCTTCCTTCTGGGTCCTATTTGCTTTGCCTGTGAGAATCCTTGAGTGGATGGGTGAAGCATCTTTAGCATAGGCGTTTTGCAGGGACTCACCCTGTAGCCAGCGGAATAAGCTATTAAGGGCTCCCAGGTGCGATGTCCAGCAAGTGAATAACAGCTCTTCCGTCTCCACCCGGTGGCACGTTTGCCTTCCTCTTTCCAAGGAAAGTGTTGAAAAATAGTTATTCAGCAAATTGTGCTCAGCTCCCCTTCTTCTACCTCTCCCCGCCTCAAGGTCATAGATACCTCCATGCTAACCGTACCTTCCATTCTGCCCAGTGAGAAGCAAAAAACAAAAAAGGGCATTTCTAGCCAGTTTATTTGAAAAGCTTTTAAAAATGAACTACCCTGAATTATCAGTGATGTCCTGTTTCTAGGACAAAGAATTATTGCTCTGACCTCATAGTTGCTCCTCTCAAGGACTTGGGTTTAAAGATTATGAGGAGCTATTCAAACACACTTCTTTCGAGCTCCCTTCTCCCCGTCTGCGCTGCCTCTCAGTGTGTGGTGGAATGTGCATTCATTGTCACAGAGCTCAGCACTACAGGCTTCTGAGACTGTAAACATGGGGCATTTGTTCCTGCACTGACCCTTTCAGCCAACATTTCCTGAACACCATGGCAAATCTAATGGAGATGTCGATGTAGATGTCAGAGGTCAAAGATGCTAAGAGCTGCCACCAGTAGTGGAGACGACCTGCAACCTCCGGCTACAGCTGACTGCAAAGAGAATCCCAATGTCTGGTGTTTCTCTCTTCTCTACTTTCCCCACCCACATTTAAAAAAGAATTCTTTTCTATCTTATTTTCTGTCCCCTTCGTGTTTCCTCTCCCATTCATTACCGCATGTTCCCGTGTGACGTTGACAAGATCAACGTTGTCCTTTTCTGTCCTACCTAGCGGACGGTCACAAGACTTGTCGATGGTAAACAACAAGACAGCACTTGGCACAATTCAAGCCCTTTCTGGTGATTTTAGGCATATGAGGGTTTGCCAACAGGATGAAAAGTTTAAACTATTTAGTGCACGAGTAAAACTATTGGAAAAGAAATAACGGTTTATGGCTCGGAAAGAAGCTCCATATTTTCTGAACAAAAAGTCAGCTCCTGGATTAGTCAGGATTGGCTGGGTTTTGCAGCTGTAATAAACAACCCCAAAGGTCAGTGCTTGGTCTAAAAAAGTTCACTTCTTGCTGATGCTGTGTGTCCAATATGGAGGAGCAAAAACCTCAGCTCCTCCAAGTCATTCAGAAATCCGAGCTATTGAGTACACAGTCCTCTCAACACGTGCTGTGAGATCACTTCTGCAGAGAGAGGGGAGGGAGAAGGGAGGGGAGGGGACGTCCCTAGGTAAGGCCTAAAAGTAGGTAAAGCCGACAAAATCAGCATGAACAAAGGAGACACCAAATCCAGGCTGACTCTGGGTATGTGGCTTGGTTTTCCCCGTCTGAGCTTGTATGACCTTTGGCAAGTTACATAACATCTTTAAGCTTTAATTTCCCATAAGATGGAGATTAAAATAGTACTTGCCTCATAGCCTTGTGAAAATTTAACAAGCTGGTGATACTTAGCATACTGCCTGGTTTATACTAGCCGCCAGAAGACATTAACCACCGCTACCAGCAGCTGTAATGATTAATGTTGCTTAGGCTGGGTAGCAGTCATACAATGTGTACCGCAAACGACCCTGCGCAAGACCCAGTGAGGAACACGTGAGTGAATTTGGCAGAATTTCTCATGTCACAGATTTACAAATGTGTGTAGAGGGGTAGTGTGTATGGGGGTGTGGGAGGGTAGTGTATGTGGGGGGTAGTGTGTGTGGGTATGGGGGTAGTGTGGGGAGCATGGGAGGGTAGGTAGTATGCGTGTGTGAAGGGTTAGTGTGGGGGTAGTATGTGGGTGTGGGGGGTAGTGTGGGAGTAGTATGGGGGGCTAGTGTGGGGGTAGTATGGGGATAGGGTGTAGGGGAGTAAGGGTTAGATGTGATGAGAAAGGAAAGACATTGGATAAGAAAAAATAAGAGAATAAAATGAAAAAGATAACATATCGTTGTGGGCTTGCTTTGTAATAATTATTTTGCATGAATAGGTCTTTACATGGCCCAACTTACTTGTCTACAATATGCAATGGGTAGACATAAGCTTCAGAAGGTTCAGTTAAACGGTGGTTGGGATGTGAAGGCAGGACAGGTTGCAGTGTCCAGACGAGCTAGAGAGTGCAGGGGCCGGCAGAGTCGGTCACCATGGATCAGGAGTCTATGGACGCCAGTCCATGAGCACAGGTCGTTGACCCTGAAGAATCTGAGGCCGCTTTTCATTCTCACTTCAAGTTCTTAGAAGTCTGAGGCTTGACCAGCAAGCAAGAAGCTGTCTCAAGATGGTCCCCACGTCTCTGAGAGAATGGGTGACTGAAACACATATTTAACAAATCAACCTGGGTGGCCAAACCAGAGTAAAATGTCCTTGCTGGGCCTGGAGCCCTACCTGAGCATAGTGGTTAGAACTCAAGCTGGCCTCCTCCTCTGACCTCCACAACAGTGTTTGGTACACGATTTTGTCTTCGCAATGCTGCAGGGCCACAGCAAACATCAACACCGGGCTTTCACCCTCATCTGCAGAACTTCACTAATGGTCTCCACTGTGGGCTCAGAGAGCAAAAGGAAAAGTCAAGCATGAGGAAATTTAGAAACTCCTAGGTTCTTACGTTTTTGGCTCATGAGCTCTTTGGGGGATAAAAAGGTAACCTCCCTATAAAATCTCCTTTAAAATAGCCTTGTAGGCTTATCTGAAATGAACGCCTCTAGAATTCTTGCCCTGTCTCTCGGTTGAGTTTATCCATTTGTATCTTGAGCTTGTATTTGGTGGAAAAAAGTCTGAAGCATTTCTGCATTGTAGACCAACCTTAACTGTGTGTGAGACTAGGAACTGGGCCTGCATTAGATCCCCCCCCCCCTTTTTTTATCCGTGTATGATTTAGTGTTCATCTTGTGCTCGACACTAAAATGCATTGTTTAATTATCTGAGCTCAACACACCATTTTATAATTCATTAGTCAGTTGCTCTTTGCAAAAGCTTATTTCTTATGAAACAAAAGTGGGAATCAAGCAACTGAACTATTTATCTCTCTTTAGGGGTTGGGGGTTAATATCTGATAGCTCATAACATCTTTATTATAATGCATTTATAATGATTTACTGGAATCATTCGATGGCTAAGTATCTAATGTCAAAGCCGAGATCTGGCGTGAAATAAAATGCCATATCCTTGGGTCGCTCTAGGGAAAGAAGGGCCTCAGCCAATATTTTCTGAGTAATTCTACAAACTGTAATAAGGGTAGGGGTAATTGCCTTAATGTCAATTAAGCTATTAATAATGCCTATCTTGTCATTCCCAAATATAGCAGTGTCTCAATCACACACTACTGTCCCCTGTTAAGGCTGCACAGAAATGAGCGCACAGTGTGATGCCGGAAGTCCATCCAGCAGCCTGTCTTAACGTCTTCTGCACAAGAGAAGGGTCGGGGCTTTATTTATTGGTGATCGACGAATAATTTCTACTTAAACCCATAATGCATTTGTAAGGGCAAGCTTTGGCTATGCTTGTGAGCGGGATGGATGCAGTCTTAAAAGAAGTGTTCCCAGGGGAGGGACTGAGAGATGGTTTGGTGACAAAAGGTGCCGGCTGCCGAGTGCAGCAAGCTGAGTTAGATTCCCAGGATCCACCCAGAGAACCAACTTCTCCAAGCTGTCTCCTGACCTCCACATACACACGAACACATACAAAGAAATGTAATTTTCAAAAAACCTAGACGACTGGGAAAGGAGCTTCCAACAGGACCAGTGTTCCAGAGGATAGGCCCGGCAACTGATGGGCCAAATGGTTCACTAAAAAATACTCAGGAGGGCATTTTCGAGCATAGACACCCACTGTTGTGGCTTCCCCTGGCACTGTCTTGTGCGCATGCTGTGCCCAGGCCATACTATAGGCAGATGGTACTCAAAGACAGACAGAAAAGGAAACGGAAGCTGAGGCACTGCCACACAGGAGAGAAGCCAATGGTTGTTCAGTGATTCTCAGCAGACAAGGTCAATGCTAACAGCACCTCCAGAATAAGGAATAGGGAGCGCTGAGCTCTAGGGCCTGAAGAGAGGAGAACTCCCCAGCTCCCCAGAGGGCTCTGAATCCTGACACTTGCTGTGGAGAAGCAGGATGGGGCCCTTCTTTAGCTGTCACTTGTGGTTCTCTTGGGTGAGGACAGTGAGCAGCCACCGTCCCCTCCTCACCACCAACCCCACAGTGACTGTCTTGGTGAAGTGAACTTCTACTCAATGATATTTAGAGCTCATTAATTTGTCCCAAGGAAGCTTATTGTATGGCAGTTTAATGACAGAAACCTGTTTTAATGCAAATGGACATGCAATCCCTCTAACCCACTTGGAGGGTGTAAATTTAACACAATTGTTAGGGACTGACACCCGAGTTTAATAAGATGGAGGACCAGTTCTTAGATCCTGGCACACCCAGGGGACCTAGCTCGGACACCCAGCCTTGGACATTTTAATGCAGCTGTCGGTTACCATGACAATTAAAAAGGGAGGGGACTTCATGAAGCTGCCCCCAGAGGCTGGGTATCTGAGCTCTCAGTGGAGGAGGGAGGGAGACAGCCGTGGGCAGGGAAGAAGGGAAGGTGAGTGGGTCCTGTTTGTGGTTCCCCTGGGCATAGGAAGGAAGGGGAAGATGAGGCAGAAAGCTCGGGGACAGCCTCTGTCCTGCCTGGGTGATCTGAATCACCCAGCCTGGCAACTCTACAGAAAACCCATAGAACCTTGCCTGGGACCTCTTTCACCCAGCAGGTAAAGGTGGACACCCGCCTCTGAGTGGGTGGGGGGAAGGGACAGCAGTGGGATTTGTTTGTGAATATTTGTTAGATTATAATGCTTTGGGGTACTACATCATTCTCCAAGGAGCCTTGAATAAGGTTATTATGGGTGAAGTCATTTTTGTAATAAAGTTGGCTGTAACTGTAGGTCATAAATCATGGGTTCTGGTACTAAAAAAATGGCTAAGCATGCCTCTGTTACCACACACCGTCCTCCTTGAAATTATTTTGATTTTACTACAAATCTTCCATTGACTGGGATGGGGAAATACACAGGAGGAGCCAACGATTCCCTCTGTCCCGGCAGGCAGCAGTCCCGCCGGCATCTGGGCCTCCCGGAATGATTTCCTGAGGTGTGATGTTATTTATGGTGTGCTTTCTCTATCAAAAAGGCAAACAGCCTCCCAAGTGACCCCAGAACGTTTGCATCATGGCTTATCCTGCTAATTGATTCATCCCCTGGCAGGGCCCGAGACACGGGCTGTTAGCTGGACACACTCATTCCTGGCTGCAGACCCTACAGATTAAGGTGAATAATAAGATGTTAATAAAATTGTTAAATGTCAAAACCGCGCAGCCCATGACCATTCAAAGTCTGTCAGGTCTTCTGGAACCATTCTGTGAAATACCATCTCCGCCCCTCGTCCTTTTCTCGGCCAAAACTTCATCACCTTTGTTAAGGGATTAAGACGTGTCATGAGCAACGCTGATGGTTTAATTCCTCTCATTACGTCTTCCCTGCCAAGAAGGGTCCGGCCCAGAGTGAACGGGAAGGTTATCATATGAAGTGCTTCTCAGACGTAATAAAGCAGAAAGGAGGAGGTGGCCGCAGCGGCAGTTGCGAGAGGGACGGGGTGTGGATCTCTATAGCACAGTGGCTGCAAAGCAGAAAATGAAGATTGTAAAAACGTCACATAAAGAAAAAATGCACAGTGGATTCGTTTTGCGATGCCCATAACTCAGTAATGCCTTTAAGTAGCTAGAAGAAATATAATAAATGTTTTTCCACAACATTGATCATACTGTATCAGAGGAAATATTAGCGTGCAGGGAGCCATGATTACACCGGTAGTAATTCTCAGGGCAGAAAACTAGTAGAAGATGGGACCCTTTATGGGCCCAACTTTTATTGGCTGCAGTTATTTACCTTTAAGAATACACTTAATACATTGTCCTATAGCTAAATATTTGGGGTAGAAATTCAAACCAGCCCTATAGGTAAATCAGAAATCCTGCCACCATTTTATAGAATATATGTGTATGCATATATTCGTGTGGATGCTCTGATATGTTCCAGAATACAAAAGCCAGGTGGCAATTGACCATGTTAAAAATTCTAGGAAGCCTGTAAAACAGGTTCTTCCTCTGTATCCTAAACTGGGATAGGAATGGACAGGTTTACAGCCTGTGAGTCCATCCAAATGCCACCTGTATATATAACATCTCTCCGAAGAAATTAACTGGATTATTGGGTTATATACTTTAGTATATAATCTTTAAGATATGCATGTCATGCACCTGATTCTACAGCAATTGCTTCTTCTTCTTCTTCTTCTTCTTCTTCTTCTTCTTCTTCTTCTTCTTCTTCTTCTTCTTCTTCTTCTTCTTCTTCTTCTTCTTCTTCCTCTCCTCCTCCTCCTTCTTCTCCTCCTCCTTCTCCTCCTCCTCCTTCTTCCTCCTCTTTCTCTTCCTCTTTTTCCTTCCTTCCTTCTCCTTGAAGAAAACTCTGTATAGCAGGTTTGTTTGTGTGTGTGTGTTTTCCTTTTTTTCTTTAAGTAGAAAAGAAAGAAACCGCTTGTTCATGCCAGTCTCCTGCTTCCTAGACCGGCAGGAACTGGAAATGCCTGTCTGTATGTACTAAGAAGTTCCACCTTCGCTATTCATGGGCTCCAGATGAATTCCAGAAATCATCCTGTCAGGGTCTGGAGTCCATGAGATAAGGCTCTGGGTTGGTGAGACGGCTGCAGCGTTAGAAGGAGAGATGAGACCTGATCTTGCTGGTGCTCCACACTCCTCATAAAGACCTGTTGCGAAAATGGCTAAGAGGAGCTAGGAGCCAGAGGAAGCTCAGAGAGAAGAACCCTGTGGGCACAACAGGAGGAAGGGGGTATTCTTCAACATCTGGACAACCCAACTTGCAGTTCAAAGGCTTCCCGAAAGCAATGCAAACAGCATGAAGGCTGCAGGATCCCCTGCTCTGCCTCCACCTATTTCTTACTTAATTCTCCTTGACACAAATTAGAATCTTGCCCCAGCCAAAGGAGGCCTCTCCTCCTCTTTCTCCCAGGATTCTTTGCTTCATGTAAATCACAGGTCTGGTCTGTGTAGAGCTGCCTTCAATCCAGTACATTCTTCCACTTGGGCACAATGAAATACGTTATCCAAAGGGCATCTGGAGGTTTTTGTTGCTATTGTTTTACTTCAATGACATTAAATCTTGATTCTAATACTTGCTTTCTGCACTGGCTCGTGTGGGTGTTTGGTTTTGTTCCTGCTGTCTGTATCAGTGAGGCGCATGCTCTCTCCCAGCTCTGTAAAGAGACGCGTGGTAGGAGGAAGGTCACAGTGTCTGAAGCCTGAGGGAGAAGTGCTGTGTGACAGTCTCTGGAGGAGGGGTGCCTGGCAGGTCCCAGTATCACCTGGAGCATTGCAGCACTGCCACGGTCATGCCTGACTTATAGGCTGGTGTAATGTCACAGGCTTCTGCCAGGGATTCTTGCCTGGACCAGGCAGGTGACACCTTTTTTAAAGCAGCTTTGTATGGGTGACACTGTTCTCAAGCCATGGCAGCTGGCCTTGGGATTTGTTTTTTTTTTTTTTTTTTTTAAATTAAGGTAGAAAATTTTCCTTTTGTCTTAGCTGATTCATCTCCTGGCAGCCGAAAGAGTACAACTTAAGATGGTGTTTTGAGGTGTCCGCCTTTTTAAAACTCACTCTTGGGAATTAAAGTTGTCACATTAATGGTTCTGTTGCCAAAACTCAGCACAGTCAGATGAGAAATCCCGTTCTTTCTTCTCCCTTCCCTCCATTTCCCTTCATCCCCTTTCTCTTTCCATCCTTTCTTCTCTTGTCCTTACTTTTAAAATCCATCCCATTCACCCTCTCATTTTCCTCCCTTTATTCTTCTTTCAGTTAATCTTTAATAGCTTGTGGAAAATATTGGTGGATTTCTTAGTGAGATTCTACAATAAAAATGTCCAGGGTTGCCAATGCCTTCCCTCCAAGTGTTTACCAAACAAAACTTTCGATGTTTCTGGGTGTGAGGTCCCTGTACTAATAGAAACATCTAGGTTAGGAGAATCAGAGAAACTCCTGCAATTTTGATGAAAGCACAGCAATAAGAATAATGATTATAAAACACGGTACAATTTAAAATGAGATCCACTTGCAATTATTGCGGTGGCCGCTGGGTGGCACTGCCGCATACATCTGGTGGTAAAACCTTCCTACCTAGCCTGGTAGTAGGTTTTGAAGAAGATTCTTACCTTCTGGGGTAACATTTTGACTGAAAACATGCTATCAGGTTTATAGAGTGTCTTCTCCATTCGTGGCAGTTGATCTAAGTCTCAATTGTCCCACTTCGCTGAGAATTCTCCTTTTTCTGGATGAGGATCCTGAAACAATTCTTTTCTTCACTATATTTGGAAGGAGAGCTCTCCTTTCATGATGGTTTCCAACATTAGATGGTTATTATAATGAGTACACTAGCAAACAAGAGGAATGAGGCAAAAAATAAAGTCATAAGCACTCTGGGTTTATAAGGTGCCCACCCCACCCCCAAATCGCTCCCAACAGTTTTCTATGTTTGCTCGTCTGCCTTCCCAGCATCCTTAGGGGGCTACCTGCCTTTAGTTCTTTTCTGAGTCAAACTTGACCTGTCAAATAAGTGCAGTGAAGTCATTGTTTGTTCTGGCTTCCAGCAAGCAAAGCAAACCAAATGTATGCTCCAGACAGCCTCCAGTTTGCAAAAACCATTAGCTGAAATTTCAATAGTTCTTATATTTAACATTCCGTAATCCATGGATACTTTGTGCCTAAAAACTTCATTTGAAACACATAGGTCATTTTGTACAGCTGACATTATACAGATATTGGACCTGGTGAGTGTTCAAAGGCTGGAAACAGCCTGGCCCAGCTGAAGCAGTAGCCAGAGCACTAAAAGAAATGAGTTAGCAATTGGAACAATAGTCCACCTTCCCTGCGACAAGATGACCGTGAGCTTCAGTGGAGCTGTTTAGTTCGGGGTCTTTCTTTTGACTCCAGCTTGGAGATTGTTTACTTTAACTTCCTCGAGTGCTGAGTGCCTTTGGACTGAGGAAGCCAGAGAGCTTGAAGGATGACTACTGGCCTAGATATTTTTGTGTGTGTGTGGGGAGGGGAGAGGGCAGAACTCTCTGTTCTGGGGAATTATCAGAGAGCTGCGCGGCCTGCCATCTACGGGATGCTTTGATCCAAAATTTCAGTCATTGTTTCCACATTTAGGGGCTGGAATGAACATCAAAGGAGTGGGTGTACGGAATTCACTGAATGCCAGAGAAGTCCAATAACAGACAGAGGACATAAGCAAATCCCAGTGGCAAAATTTGCTGCCAATTCCTGTGCATAATAGAGGCCCTCAAGTGACAGTCTGTCTTTGACAAACACATAATGATATCAACGCCAAGGGAAGGAACTCGCACGCTGAAAGGTGAATAGAGGCGTCGGGAACAATCCAGGGGCTCGCACATTTCCTCTCTGTGTTTGCTCATAACAAGGAAAGCAGAGGACGCAAGCGCATGAGGTAATCGTTGGATGGGGATGCAGACTCACCAGCAGGTCTGGACTGACCTGGCTCTTTTAAGATCCTGCTCTGAAGATGAGAAGAAAGTGTGATTAGAAGTCATTCATCTTCTGGAAGGGGAAAAAAAACTAAGAAACAAGTAAAGCGAAAATCTCTCTCTTGTTCTGTCTTGGATAGTTCCAGATTTTAAAGCCCATATGTTGTTTGCTATAACTTCTGCGCCTCCCAGGGCCAATGCATTCCAAACGCTCCAGCTATTCATTGCTCTGAGAAGTCTCGGAAGCCAAGGCTCATTTGTATCCATAGTCTTTGTTCAAATATGGATTGATTTTTGCTTAATTTCGGGGAGTGCACATAAAGTAAAAAGCACAGAACTGAAACCAGGCCGCCGTGTGATCCTCTAAAATCCCACTTTTCAAGCTCCTTTAAGCTTTATTTTTGAAATAAAAACAATAAAATGACCATAAAAAAAGTTTCCAAAAGCGTTGACATTATGAGCAATCGCCAACCAAGGCCATTCCCAGAATGACTGAGCAAATCTGGATATAATTCCTGAGAAGTTAACTGCCTTGCGGTGCCAACTCTAAATATTTCGTCTGGAAGGTGATTTGCTGAGGATCCTATGGAATATGACTCGCACCCCTGGGGCCCCAGAAGCGTTGTGACTGTGGGTTGGTTGCATTGGTGTAAACAGAGTTGGCAGAGGAGGGCAAAGGCTAATTCTTGCCCTCAGGTTGCAAAACTTAGAAAACAGACAGATAAAAGAATGGTATCTGAAAGCGACTTCAAAAACACTTAGGCCAGGCAGAGGTGGCGCATGCCTTTAATCCCAGCACTTGGGAGACAGAGGCCGACGGATCTCTGTGAGTTTGAGGCCAGCCTGGTCTACAAGAGCTAGTTCCAGGACAGGCTCCAAAGCTACAGAGAAACCCTGTTTCAAAAAAACCAAAAACAAAACAAAAAAAGCCCCCCAAAACAAAAAACAAAAAAACACTTAGACTGGATGTGGATGTTTTGATGCTTTGAGGAGGAGTTTTCAAAAATGCAACCAAAAAAAAAAAAAAAATAGAAACAGCCTCTATAGCTTATGAACACAGATTGATGGTGAACCCAAGAGAAGCAATAGCAAGGTGTGCGTGCGTGCGTGCGTGCGTGCGTGCGTGCGTGTGTGTGTGTGTGTGTGAAATTCTACCTGGCTAGGTAAAAATTGTGCCAGCCTGCTGCAGACAACGGCAGCATTTCCATCCTTGACTCTAGACAATCAGTGGATTTGTTTTTATAGATCCAAATCACATCAAGCACAGCCCTCCTAGTCCTGCCGTGTTTCTTACGCTTCTCCTACAGCCGTGCACAGCACAGTAAAGGAGGGTCCTGGAAAGATCCCGTTGTCTATTGTGCTGGTTAAGTAAATGCAATAATTTTCATCACTTCAGGCTCCATACTGAAAAGACCGAAGGCATGCGACACTAGAGAGTGGACAAGCAGGCATTCAGCCGGATGAACCAGGGCTCTCTGCATTAAGAGTGTAATATTTATGAGCTAATTTAATCACAAGAAGAAAATATTGAGTAGGGGACTGAGGAAAATGATGACTCTGTATTATGTTTTTGCCATGCAGCTGGATAAACACACGCAGCGGTGGACCTTGGCAGGAGCCGCAGAGATGTTCTTGACAATGCCATGAATAAATATTAGGTGCTGTCTAGAATTCGCGGCACTTGGGGGCTTGAGCAAAGCCAGGTGAGTTTCAGTTGGAAAATATGGAGGAAATTCTGTGTGCGCAGGGGATCGTGTAAACACTGGAGTCTTTGCGGCCCGGGGAATTGCTGCCCTAGCATTCACTTTCGTCGACGTCACCGGGAGAATTTCTAACTCATTATCTTGGTCTGCACCTTGAGGGGCGCTTTTGATCTTAAGTCCCAGATTTCTGAAAGCCCCAAACATCCCAACCACATGGCCTCGGAGAGAAAAGGAAAAGAAATGCTTTGCCTAGACTTCAGAGATCTGACAAAAAGAGATGGTATTTTGCTGTGACCTAATCTAAAACAGTGAATTTTTTAAGGTTCTGCTAGCTTGCCTCTGAATTTCTATAAATTGCATAGTTTCGGGCTTCTAAAACAACCATAAGAGAAAATAGTCTTTTGAGGAGTGAGAATAAGCAATGTTAACAGTTGTGGAGGATTTTTATATAAGACAAAGAAAAAAAGAAAAACAAACAAACAAAAAAAAAACCTCTGTTCAAGAGAGTCTCAGAAATTCATCAAAATGGATCATTGCGAACTCTTTCATTTTCCTCAGGATTGTTATTCTACTAATAAAGAAGACTTATTAAGGTCTTTGTTTTTATTGTTGAAACATTTATGCCATCTTTAGACCAAGAGGAGGAAGAAGAAAAGGCAGATAAATAAGAACAAAGCAAACAGGGTCTGGGAAGATGGCTCTATGGGTAACTCAGCTTGCTGCCCAAGCATGAAGATCTGCGTTTCAATCCCCATCACCCAGATAAAACAATTCAGGCTCGGCAGCATGAGCATGCCTGTAATCTCAGCGGTGGGGAAGCAGAGGCGAAAGGATCCCAAGGACACGCTGGGCAACCAAGACAGTTGACCAATGAACTGTAGACTCAGTTGACCCTATCTCAAAATACAAGATTGAGAACCATAGAAAAAGACATCAAATACCATTCCTCTGGCTTCCACGTGCATGCAGGTACACACACACCACACACACACACACACACACGCGTGCACACACGCACACACACGCACACCATGTGCACACATTCTAATTTAATAAATAAATTAGAAGCATGGCTTCTGAGCCACAGTGTCCATGTCTTCTGCTAACTCACCGAGTTCTCTACGCTGCTCTGAAGTTCTCTGTAGTCTGAGCATTACAATGCGAGGGAAGGAGAACTGGGAAGGCTGGCAAAGCTTGCTGGGAAAAACACCCCTAAGGGTGCGGGTGCCATGGGTTCCAGCCTTGGTCGTGTGATCTTGGGTAAGTCACACTGTTGGAATGAACCTCGGTTTTTCCATCTATAAATTACAGTGATGTCTGCATGCCTAGCTTTATGAGTGTGGTCACGAGAAGCAAACGAGTCAGACTATCTAGTTATCACTGTCTTTTATTCTCGACAATACGTCTGGCGTAAATGGCTTCTTTTAAAACAAATCTCAGTTTCACTTAGAAATGGTGATATACACACATAGAAAAGGCAACACACGCATTCACAGCCTCTCCGTGGTTATCATTACTACCCCCCCAACATAGAAAAGCAAATACGATGGCTCACAAACTAATTTAAATTTCCTTTTATTTTGAAGAAACCTTTCAAAAAAGTATTTTTTAAAAGGGACTTTAGCTCATCCCCATTACTCTGTAACCTTGGTGTCCTTTTTGAATTAGACGCAGTCCATGCTAACACTTGTTTAACAATCAAATCGACTTAAGCAGCACAGATAAAAATTTCAAAATAGGAAGCAAAACCTGCTAAGACCTCGTGTTGGGCTGGGTGTGGGAAAATGAAGAAGGATCAAGTGTTAAGAGTAATTGATTAGAAAATGGAAGCCAGGAAGGCTGGAAGAAAAAAAATCAGTTCCAGTTTGGATAAATTCATAAAACATTCTAAACACCAAACATCCTAAAAAAAATTCAGGAAAAACCCATAAAGGCTGTTGTCATCGTGAAAGAATGCTGGTCTTCAGGATGAGGGCTTCAGTGAAGGCCCTGATGTTCCCAGCCCTCACCTTTCTCCTGTACCCTAGAAATATCAGCCTCAATCTCATTTGCCTTTTTGGGAAGACAAAATAGCAATCTTTGATCTTTTGAAGACATTATTCAAATATCTGCTATATTTTGGGTTATATCTAAAGATGGAATAATTAACGGTAAGGGGTGAATTGAGCCCTCTCTGACCTTGGGGCTTTGGAAGCCTCAGGGTGTAGTGAGTTGTGGTATGGACACATTGACGAACAGCACCAAATCCCCCAGTCCTGAAAATGCAATACAAATGACATCGAGACACACCCGTCCTCATGGCTTTAATTTCTCAAGGGAGTAAATCCAAAGTCCCTGAGAAGAAACCACCTGCCAAGAAACATGAGCAGGAAGGGGCTGAAGGAAGTTCAGACCTCTAGTGCAGAGCAAGAACAAACACCATGCTTTTGAGGAGCCTAGTTCAAAGCCTTAAAGGACGCCAGCCTTAAACTCAATCAACATGACCACATTGCCCCCTCTAAATTCAGGAAGAATGTTCATGCCAGCATCACCAAGGGTTTATGCTCTGTTCCCAAAGGCAACGGGCAAAGCTTGATCATAGCTCTAGACTGCAGTCCAGCTCATGGTCCAAAGGCATCAGCGACCACTGGAAGATGCAGGAGTGGAGGTTTCTGTCTGCTAAAATGAAAACAGAATGACTAACATCACCCCGGTCTTCTGTCTGCACGAGGATAGGGTTTTCCTATAGCATTTGTATGAATGGACCTCAGTGGAAAGAGAAGGGATAGAGGAGGGAGAGAGGGAGGGAGGGAGGAAGTGAGGGAGGGAGGGAGGGAAGGGGAAGGAAGAGGGACAGGGGAAGGAAGAGGGAGGGAGGGAAGGAGGAAGGAGGAAGGAAGGAAAGAAGGAAGGAAGGAAGGAAGGAAGAAAGAAAGAAAGAAAGAAAGAAAGAAAGAAAGAAAGAAAGAAAGAAAGAAAGAAAGAAAAGAGGAGGTAAGAGGAAGCAAGGGAGAAAGGAAGCAGGGGAAGAGAAGAAACTTCCTCTTTATAAACGTCCACACTAAACATCATGTATTCTTCTCTTGTTGGCTTTCATAAACTTATCTCTCGTCTTGGCTACACTACCTTGATCTCTTCTTCTCTATTCTCCACCTTCCGGAAGAGGCCTTCAGCCATGACCTCATCTCTAAGGATACTCACTTAATTTAAGAACATCTCTGGAGATTCACAGTTAATTAGGGTAAAGCTCCTGAGGGCAGGAGTCACAGTTCTGGAATGTTTCAGGCCCTGCAGTGAATACTAGTTGATTAGACTCCCTGACTTTGCCATTTTATTGCTGGGTGTTAAACTTGTGGAGAGGGGCAGAGATTCTGGCCAGTT
This sequence comes from Arvicola amphibius, assembly GCF_903992535.2. Taxonomy (NCBI): domain Eukaryota; kingdom Metazoa; phylum Chordata; class Mammalia; order Rodentia; family Cricetidae; genus Arvicola; species Arvicola amphibius. The sequence continues at coordinate 9,533,405 of NC_052053.1, forward strand.
GAGAGAAAACAACTCCACCTGGCTCAATTGGGTTTGGAAGCAAACATGACCTCTGCCAAATCAAGCAAGGGCTTGTCCACGGCTTCTGAGGAGGGACAAAGGCCGTGGAAAGATGTGTGAGAATTAATTTTTTATTACCGCCATTTATGATCCCCTAAGGCAGATTCCTGAATCCACACCTACAGCCATGCACTGGCAATCTGTGCTCAGTTAACTTGCTCTGTGCACCTTAAGGCAGAGCAGGGATTCTGGCTGCCAGCAGGGGTAAGGGCAGCCCTTGCTAAGACACTACAGGAGGGAACTGAAGGCTGCTCAGCTTGGGGGAAGAGCAGGGCAGATAGACTCTGTCAAACGGGCTGTGAAATCCAGACATGTATCAAGCACCAAGGATGGGGCACGGAATACACATCTACTGGAAACCCTTCTTCCTCTTGCAGACTATTGATGGGATTCCTAGGTATGCTGTGGATACCATTGGTTAATAAAGAAGTTATCTTCGGCCTGCACAGGACAGAATAGAGGTAGGCGGGAGTGGGGGTGGGGGGGACTAAACTGAATGCTGGGAGAAAGAGGGCGGAGTCAGAGGGATGCCATGTAGCTGCTAGAGGGGAAAGACACAAACTGCCAGCTAGAACCTTGCGGGTAGGCTAACGATGGAAATAGGTTAATTCTAGATGTAAGAGCTCGCTAGCAATACACTTAGGCTATTGGCCAAAAAGTATTGCAAATAATATAGTTTCTGTGTGGTTATTTCGGGAGTCTGGGCGGCTGGGAAACCAACAAGTGACCTCCTACTACAAATTATTGTTGGTGAATAACTTTAAACTAGTAGACTGAGAATTGGTTCTCAGATTGTGCCTTGCTATGGTTTGGTAAGTGTCCTTCAATGGTGCATGTGTTAAAGACACGGTCCCCAAGGTGTCACTGTTAAAAAGAGGACTGTTGGTGGGTGGGAGTTGGTGTGATCCTGTGAAGCTCTTAGGCCATGGGAAGGGAGAGCTTTCTGAAAGGATTGTGGGGTCCTGGCCCTTCCCTTTGTCTTCCAGTCATGAGGAGAGCTGTTTCCTTACCACACGCTCCCTGCTATTACCCTCAGGCAGACTTCCAGAAGCCCAGAGCCTGGATCCACTCAGCACATGGTTCTTGGATAAGAACCATGACAACCAGAAGCCCAAACAGCTCCCTCTTTGTTGCAAGTTAACTGCCTCCGATTTTTGTTAGTATGACATGAAGCCAACCCACACATCTCCCTATGGTATGGCCCATGCTGGGCTCTGTGCTCCTTGACATTTCCCCTTCTGGTTCTTGCTCAAGAATTTCCAAAGGCACAGCAGCAGCAAGGATGAAAATAGAAGCTTTAGGTGTCTTCCAAACTTTCTGATGCTCTACACTAATATCTCCTCCATCTGTGTTCTACAACCAATCTCTGAATAGAAATCACCTGTTTCCTAGGCATTAAACTTTGATTTCTTAATGGCTCTTTCTTTTGCATGTCCAGCACAATTTCTAAAGGCTCAATTGAAGATAATTGATACTTAGCAAAGTTCCACAATTATTCAAGAAGTCATTGTAAACACACTGGACGCGGTGTGGTGGTTAACCTTCATGTTACCTTGATGGGACTTAAACTCATCTAGGAGGCAAATCTGTAGGCATGTTTGTGATGGCATTTCTAGAATGAGTCAACCAGAGAGGGAAGACCCCTACCCCCAAATGTGAACACTACCACACACAGGCTGTGGTCCCAGATTGTATATGAAGGAAAAAGTGGGCTGAACATCCGCATATGCCTCCCTCAGCTTCCTGACTGGCGACTTGGTGTGACTAGCCACCGCACACTGCTGCCGCTACATGACCCATCACGTCCAGACGGAACATCTAGAGTGGTACCTAGACCATGGCAAGTCTGTGAAGGCTTTTTATCACCCCCATCTCCTTTTTCACGCCCTGTCTCTCTCCTCCCTTCCTCACTTCGTTAATCAATACTGCTAGGGCCAGGTGGCATAAGATCTTGGCTATGGACTGCATGGCAGAGAAGACAATGAGGAACCGTGAAGGCCTGCTGTTTCTATACTGTTTTCTGCCATAGAGGGCAATGGTCAGGCAGAGGACACTAGGAGTCAGCATGCCTTGGCCTCAGGTGGAGGGCATAAAAGCACACTGGGACGCTTGTGCCTGGGAGGTGACTCCAGCCACCAGTGAAAGCGGCTCTACGTTCCCGGCCATGCTCAGAGCCGGGGATTTATGCTGAGCTAAGTGGGGGGTTGCTTAGCACCAGTGCACAGGTGTGGAAACAGTTTGTGATAGGCAGGTTTATGGCAAATAAACACACTGTATGATATACGGTAATCAACTATCTAAACAACTTTAAAATGGTCTATACTTCATATTTCCAGCATTTGGTTTTGTTAGTCATATGTCTTCCCGAGAGCAATTAAATAACCTCGAGAGGAAATGTACACCTGCTGTCTCCCCTGGGGAAACTACATCTCTTTTGTGAATGACATAAGTTCTCCATAAAATACAACTGAAGATAGGAGAGTTGGGTCTGGAATCTGTCTCCTATTTCTCTTGTTTAATCTCCAGTTGAATTGATACATGGTTTAATGCAGCTAGTCTTTTTTTTTTCCTTCTGGAGCCCTATTCTGAGATTTTATTTAGACCAAATTATTTCCCTGGGGGGCAGATTGGAGACAATGGGTAATAAATGAGGCCATGACAAGTACAGGCTTAGATGGAGAAGGACCTGCTTCTGCTCTCTTCCTCTGTGCTCCATCCTCCCCAACTTCTCACCCACTGCCCAGCCCTTCCTGAATCCCGAAGGCACTTTCTCCCCTTGCCTGGATGCCACGTTGGTCAAGGCAGGTGCAACGAAACTGTGATTGAATCAGGACCTACAAAGAGCACATTCGTTAGGACTGATGGATTCCAGGCTCTGTTAACTTGAAGGTGAGGGGGTTCATGAGGTGAGGTCACAGATCATCACTGTGGTACTGTTAATGCAGGTGCTCAGAGTGGCTTTATGGGGGTGCAGACCTGTGGACTAGCACATGCCAAACTGATTGAGCCTGAACCCCTGCCTGGTTCTGCATAGTTTGACAAGGCTAGATTCGGGGTTGCAGGGAGGATTGGGGCAGGCTCTTAGTGCTGGCATAGTGAAGGGCCTGGGCAGCCCCAATACCAGCAGTTCATGTTTGCCAGTTAGCCATCCGTCTTCAGCTGAATGGACTTCTTTCATGACATTTTTCTACGGACCTGGGGAACTGACTCATCCCTTCTAAGCTACAAGGCAAAGTACATAGTCCTGACCACAAAATATCTCAAAAGGTTTCAGAAACTGGCCCAAGCCCCATGTCTCACAGACAGAGCTCTGGAGCCCTGGGGTCACACTGGGGTCTGCTGGAGAGCCGGAAATGGCTGTCTTGGAGAGGAACACGTGCTGTGGACTCTCTATCACTACTTCTTAGGGTGCTCCTACCTGCGCTACTTATTAGAGGAGAGGACTTCAAAATACAGCATTTGGTTAGACTGAAAATAATTCCAGAGCTATTCAGCCTTGCTAATGAGTACAACCCTGACCAGATTTGATTTGATAAATGGGAATGGTCTGGTACTTACTGGGCCTCTACAGTCTTCTATATTAGCTCTATAGTGACAATATCTATATTGTGGATGGGGTACTAGAGAATGGCTGGTGAGGTCAGAAATATTCCTCTCACCATGGGAGATACTGTATCTGTCGAGAGAAATTCAAACCGGGGAGCTTGCCAGACAACATGCGGGAGATGTATACCACCATGTGGAAGAATGCTTGCGTGGCTGCTGCAACATTGCAATGGTGGATGCGAGTCTGAAATCATTTATTAACCTGTTGAGACAGTAAGATTGGAAGGGAACTATCTTCTTATCACAGGACTGACTAGAGGTGGACAGATGTTCCTCCTATTCCAAGAAAGGTTTCTTGCCATTAAGAGAAGGTGGGCATCCATATGACGGCATCAGTGCCTCCAAACCGTGCAGAATGCAGTCAGAAAAGAACACCATCTTTGCGTATAGACTTCACGAGGATCAACTGTTCTTAACATCTTACTGCATTGGCCAGAACATGGACTCTTAAAGTTTGAAGCCCCATCAATTCCTCAACTTTAAAGGCAGAAATTCTGGGACTCCAAAGTCTGTCGTGACACCCAGTTCTGGGCAGCAGCCTCTGCCTCTCTGCCCTTCTGCTACTCTATACTCCTAGCTAGGTTTGCACGGACCATTAACGCGACAGAAACAGGGTGATCGTTGGAGTTCAAGCTCTACTGGCCCCTGGCTTTGGTGTGCCTCTTAGAGGTCCTTGACTTCTCATCCTCTCCCATGAATGGCTTTTCTAATACTTTTAAATCAAAGAAACCAAGACAGCACACTGATGCCCTACTGGATAAAGGCTCTAAACTCTGTTAGGAGCATACAGTTAAGCTCCAATTAACCACCCAACTTTGTAAATCACTCAAAATGGAAACTTCCCTCTGTTCCCTGTCATTAATAATCAACTTTCTCACTCAGTGACTTGAGATAATGGACAAGCCGAATTACCATGTTGCTTACAGGCAGAGGTGGGAAAGGTTTAGCAGGCACAAATACATCCTTTCTATATTTTTTGGTTGTGAACCTAGCCTTTAACAGCTGAGCCATCTCTCCAGCCCACATACTTTCTATTCAACACCCACCGTCCCGAACACCAAGCTTCCTTCCCTGCCCTGAAGAAGAAGTATTGGAGAGCCTAGGAAGGAAGAAAAGCTTGTTAGAAAGTTAATGTTCCTCTACTCAGAGGTTTCCAAAGTGTTTGCTTACAGTGAAATCACGAAGAACTGAGTGTGTTCCTAAATATGCCCACAAGAACAAAGGTGCACATAAAAAAAGAGGTGGCACTTCTACCACACGGATCTCAATTTTTGAGAAATGAAGCTGTTGAGGAAACTGGCTCTTACCCTGTTTGGAGTTTTGCTGATTGAGTTCCTGTGATGATATTTAACACAGTCCTCTATCGCTAAAGGCTGTCTATTTGTGGTTTGGTTTAGAAACTTGTTCATATTCGGGTTCAATTACTTTGTAATAATATTTCATCTGTAGAGTTCTATACATCTATTAGGAGATACAGAATGTCTGATTGTCTCTCTTTGGTGCTGTTAACAGTCATTGGTGATCATTGCTCAGAGCCATTAATTAATTAGGAGCTTGCAAAATGGTGATAGTCTAATTCTGTCATCCCTAAATCATTCATTAGCTAGAAAAATTCTATAATGAGAAATTTCTCCTTGACTTTTTGGTTACGTTGACACCAATTTTCTTTTTTCAATATAATGAATTGACTCTATAGCATCCTATATAGGGGGATGAGTGGCTTTTATTTCTGGTTTTGTGTGTTAAAATAGACTTGATATATTTTAATTAATTTCATTTAGTATCCTACTGATACTCAAATAATTCTATCTTTGGCCAGTAGGATCTTCTCGAACTGACACTCAAATCCTTAAGGAAGAACTCTAGACATTTTCATAGCTTCCTTCCCTGCTATGATAAAACACCCCAGCCTCAGCCAGCAACCTTCTTTCCTCTTTATTTCTTAATGTGGAATTAAGCATCAATCAAAAAAGATTAACTCATTTCAGTGGAAAATAATATTAGAGATGTACCAAGATTCCCACAGTGTTTACAGATACTAGGTTAGCCATTCTTTGTAGGCCTTCTTAATGGTCAGAACTAGAAAATGAATATCGTGTGACCATAAAACACATTTAGTGTGTTTAATGTATCAATGTACTGAATGCATTGTGGCATTAGATTTTAAAAAACAAAATGTTTATATTTTTAAATATTTTACTGTAAAATGTTTACTGTAAAGACCTTGTCTGTTCTCATTCTGGTTGGAAATTGTAATACTCAAATGCATTCTCTCTCTCTCTCTCTCTCCCTCTCTCTCTCTCTCTCTCACACACACACACACACTCACACACACACACACACACGGATTTTGCTTTACATCACAATATACACACAACAGTTTCAAAACAATCTAAACCAATACAACCACAGCAACACAATAGCTGAATCATTAGATATGAACAAAGCCAATTAGAAGATACAACAGAATAAAAGACTATACATAATAGCTATCAACCAAATAAAACAACTTAATGTAAACTTAACAAGAAAATTTCAAAGTCGTTATGGGGAAAATTATAAACACTCTTGAAAATACAAGAGTGACCTTAGATAATTAGAAAGTTAAACCATATTCATGAAGCACGAGATTGTTAAGAGCCCAGTTATTCCCATGTTCGTGTAAACTTATAATGCAACTCTTGTAAAATGTCATCAGATTTTCTTCCCCTAGAGCTAGACAAATTGCTTATATTATGCATTAAAAAGTAAGCACGAAAGAATAGCTAGCAGATCCCTCAAAAAGAAAAGCAATAGTTTAGTACTAAAGCATACTGCACAGTCTCAAAATAACAAGTTTTGCTTTAGCAGATGAAACATCAGACAAGTGTAAAAACTGCACTATTCAGAAGGAAGCCTCAAGTGGTTGCTACTTAGAAAAATTATGATTGTCTATGAAGAGTTCATGTGTGATTCAGTTGCCATCCCTAGCTGATGAGAACCACGTGGACTTTTTGAATAAGCTGTAGTAGGTTGTGTGGATGGGCAAATGCCATCAAGGGGGAACAAAGCCATCCTCGGGATATAGCAGGACAAATTCTAAATGTAAAAGGTAAGCACAAAATGCCAGAAGAAAATCTTGATTCGTTTGCTTCATAACCTTGAATATGAGTTTACGGCCCTCTGGATTATACCTTGAAACAGAAAAGTGAAATGCGAATGTACAGCCTGCTTGAAAAGAGAAATTTCATCTCATCCAGAGGCTTATATTTGGACTAATTTGTAGATGAGGAAATTGAGCATCTTGTCCGTGTTTACAGTTAGACAGTGGCAGAGATGGAATACAAACACGTGGAATTTGCAGCTCTCTGTACATAGACTACCGTTAGTTCACACACATTAGCAAAATCAGAAAATAGGGGGCCGGAGAAGTGGCACTTGCTGTGCTTGCAGAGAGCCCAAGTTCAGTCCCCAGCACCCACAGGGGTGGCTCCCAACCACCTATAACTCCCGTTCCAGGGGACCTTCTGGTGTTCTTGAGTAACCTCACACACGTGCACGCACCTCCATTCAGACACACATTCACACACATAATTTTTAAAAAAATTAAAAGCATTTTCCAGACCCCACTCAAAATAAAGGAGCAAATCCTGTTACTTCTGCTCAGCCCGTTCCCGTTGGTTTGATAGCCTGAATGCCAAGTGCCACAGGAGCTTCGCAGGCACAGAACTGCAGCCTGGTGAGGGAGAGGACTCCATAGAACATGATGTAGAGCAAGGAACTGTAGACTTCCTCAATTGAAATCCCCTGATCAGAGCATTTGTGGATCACTGTAACCATTTTATTGAATTCCTTCTCCGTTCTCTATGCCATCAGATAGTTTATTGATGAACAGAATGCGGTTGTAGATGAAGGTTCAATCAATTGTCAAACCCCTGAACTTATCATCGGAAAAGGCGGTGACTTAATCCAGTGGCGTAGATGGGGCCAGATCAGCTGGGAGCTGGCTCATGAAGCAGAAGGCACAGGCTGATAGGAAGGTCTCCCTTTTCCATGTGTGTTTGACATTCCCACCAAAGACAATTAATTACCCCTTTGCTTCTTGTCCTCGTCTTCTAATTTGCTCACATTTTAATTTTTCGTTTCTTTGTAAAGTATCATGTACCTAGCCATTAAATAAAAAAATAACTTTTCATATGCCTTTAAGAAAAATTTAAAAGTGAACTATGGTTTTTTTTTGTTTTTGTTTCATTACCCGCAAGGCCAGTGATTGGCTCGTGAGCGATGCAGTCCACTGACCCCTTTCCCAGGGGCCAATTGGCTATTTGTAATGTACTAAGCATTGTTCTTTTCCATTTATTTAATTTTCTTTCCTTTCCTGGCAACTGAACCTAAGGCCTCACGCATGGGCAAGTTCTTTACCCTGAAGCTATGCCCTCTACATTTACTTTTGAGTCAGGGTCTTATTCCATCGTCCTTGAGCTCTTTGTGAGGGCCAAGAAGGCCTCCGACTTGTAATCTTCCTGCCATGGTCCCCTGAATAGCCAAGACTTCACTCCTGTTCATGCAGGCCTGAGATCCAAACACTGTCACTGGTGCTGGAAATAAGGACAAACGGACAAGTGTCTACTGCAGAGGGACGTTGCATTCCACCGGAGAAGACGGAGGAACAAATACAGAACCGGGCTGTACCTACAGTGACTGACTCCGTGGTAAATAGTGACTGGAGAATGGAAGGACCTTTCTTAGGTTGCGTGAACTGAAGAGACAGATTGAAGCCACGTGAAGACAGTCAAGCAGCAGGAAAAGGCTGCAGGTGTGCTTGGGAATTCACTTGGACCGTGAAAAGGAAAGAAAGAGCAGGCACAGCTTGAGGGGCGGAGCTAGTCAGCTCAACTCTGCGGGCTGGGTCTGCTTCTCCATTAGTTTATTCCTATGTCTGCTTCCTTGCTATAAAATGGATTTCAAACAGCCTTTTAAATTATAGTTTTATTTTAAAAATTGTCATACAGTATATTTTGATCTTGTTTTCCTCCTCCCCTGACTCTTCCCAGAACTTCCCTAAACAGCCAACTACATGTTAACCCTTTTGAATGTGCTGTTTTGTAGGAAGCCTACACGTTTAAGAAAAATGAGTCTTCTAAGGGGGGTAGAGTCCAATAAAAGAAATAGGAGACAAGGCCATAGGCCTATCAATCGGGGGCCCTCCTCTCTCATCCCCTCTTCCCCCTTCCCTCCTCCCCCCCCCCCCCTTCCTCTTCTGACTTCCCTTTCAAAGACTCACACACCTTGGAATGTCACTTCAGTTGTTTGGGAGAAAACTGTGGTGCTGAATTTCATTTCAGATCCGCAGACCCATTATATTGTCTAATTAATCATGGCACATGCTGTTTACCAAACTCCTGTTAAAAATAAATTCCTTTTGTATACATTACAAAGAAATGTTACATAAAATTAAGCACCAAGTAATGACTTTAATTTGCGGTTAGTTAATAATACACAGATGATCACATGGCTGTAAAGGAAGCCACTGGGGACATTGGCAGATTTGCTGGCGCAGAAGAAATCGGGCCTGCTACGAGGCCTGTGGGCTTCATGTCCTGGGCAGGGAGGAGGGAGGGCTCAAGAGCTGATAGACATATGTTGCTTTGACTTCTGGTAACATATAGAAATCTGGTGAAGACCTCTACCCAGAGGAGTCTGAGTGACTTCTAGGCTTCATTAACGATTTTTGCAACTTCTTTTGCATCTTGTCTGGCAAACAGGTTTTTACAAAACTTAAAGGAATTTGCAGTTAACAGAGGCTGAATGACCTTGACTCAAACCCTTTTCAGCTTTGCAGGGAGCGATAATTGCCCCAGATTCTATGAGCCACTTTACTCAGCCAGTCTCTTGGCACTTAATGATCCCAAACTAAGACATCCAGACTCTGCGTTTTTAAAAATGAAAGGAAAATGGAGTAGAGCCCTAAGAGTTGAAGGAAGCCAGTGTTACCTGTCTCAGAGGGTCTGCGGGCTACACAAACAATCACATAAACTGAAAAATGAAAACCGGCACCACACGGTAGCGGATGGTTTGGAAACATCAATGGCCCAGTGGACTTGGGATTAAAATTTGTTTAAAGCTCTAAAATGGAGGAATGAGGAAAATCTTTTCTTTTTGTCTTATAAAGTTAGCTTTTCTCAATGTTTTCTGATTCCACTGGTTGCCGTCTCAAAACTACAGTGGGGTAGAGAAGTCTCAATGGCAGATTCCTAATGACCAGTCTTTCCTTAGGCAGCCATTCCCAAAACCTGGTCAAGGCTCCCCCAGTTCACAGAGGAAGGCAGTTTACATTCCATGAGCCTATGCTCCTCTTGCCTTCCATATGAAATGGCGTTAAAGATCCCATTGACGCGGTTCACGGTGATACACGAGCTTTTAAGCCATGTCTCAGAGAGCACATCACCTTCCTATTTACTTCTCTCTAGTCTTTGTTTGCTTGCTTCCCAAGAATATGAAGTCAAGTCATTCCTGACCATGCTTACTAATTGTGGGAGAGGATGGGGGACAAGGAGAATCACATGACTAAGCCAGAGTCAAGGCTCAATGTCGTTCTTAGCAGACTTTGGGGAAATAGGGTAATGTACTCACACAAACAGGCACACACCCCATTACGGAGCTAATGACAAGCTGAAAATAGAAAGGAAACTTAAAACGGGGGTGGGGGGTGGGAGGGGAAGCTTCAGAAAGGGATTAATCAACAACTCCCAGGCAGCATCATGCTGTGCCTATGTTTTCTGCAAATATTGACTTTAAAGAATTAAACATATGGCTAAAAGCAACGCCATTGTCCTCGCGAAAGAATGTTTCCATGTGACTCTTTCAGATCCAAAGCTGTGTAGGATAACAGAGACAAAGGACCTCCCACATATTGTTGGGTTCTTCCTCACCTGCAAGGAAGGGCACACATACATAGCGTGGGTCTTCACTGTTAGTTACACACACACACACACACACACACACACACACACATACACACACACAAACACACACACGACAAACTTCCGCTAGGAGAAGCACTGAGTTACTAAGAAAGAAGATTCCTGTTTTTCTTTCTTCAAACTCGCAAAGTCATCAGGGACTTCTCCAGAAACACTTGGAGACACACAGAGAGGTTTGGACAGAGCTGTACAGGAGGGGATAAGGAGAGAGGGTCTCATGGCAACCCAGACTTGAGAACTCAAGGCGGGACAAGAAGGCGTGATTCCTTTAAGAATGAGGATGAGCTATCTGGGAACCCGGGATCCCTCACTGAGCAAGCCATGACTGTTTCAAATGCAGTCAGCTGGGAGCTGCCCAAGAAGCCAAGTAGTAATGCTTTGATGTGAGATATTTGTACACATGGTCCCACGATGCGAGGCAAGGGTGTAATCCTGCCACACAGCTTGTCAGAACAGCCAGTCTTAGACAGAATCCTGACTACCTCTGACAGCGTGATACCAACCATGAAAGTTCAGATTTGAGCTTTGTAGCACGCTAGTGTTTCTCAAATATTCACTGCCCATCTTTTCTCAGCTCCAGCCCCTGTCCTTGAGGCTGGGGTATACGCCTTCCTCCTCCGCTGATGTTGGACATGGCTAAATGACTTCTTTCGCCTGGTAAGCTGTTAGTAGGCAGGGTATCTGCAGAACCTGCAGGTGTGCTTCTGTCTGCCATGGGGAGGTCATGCCATGTTGGGCCTGGTATTCCAGGGCAGAGGAGATGTATAAAGACCAGGCCTAGACCTTTTCTCTAGCCTGAAGTCAAGTCTGTCACCTCGAGGCTGGGTCAGCCAAATCCAGATTTGTGAAGACAAAGAAATGGTTACTCTTTGAAGCCACTGAGTCTGGGAGTGCTTAGTGATGTTCAGCATAGCTGCAGTGTGGTTAGAGGAGGGGTAGAGGATGGGCAAGTGAAGGAGGCAGGGGCGGCCCACCAACAGTGTGCATAAGGAACAGTGACTGAGGACAGCGATGAGGTGGCCAGGGGACCAGGTAGGGCAGTGAGGAAAACACGTTCTTTATTTCCATAGCACGGTGATGCTCCTGCTGAGCATGGCTTGGAACCTGGCTGCTTACGGGACAAGACAGAGCAGTGGTGACTCTTGCATAGCCAGCTCATCTAAATCACTCCCCACCGCAGGTCTTCTCTAGAGCAAGGGAAAAGTGGTGGTTGTGGTGGTGGTGGTGGTGGTGGTGGTGGTGGTGGTGGTGGTGGTGATGGTGATGGTGGTGGTGGTGATTTCTTCATTTGTTTGTTTTGTGTGATTCTGAGAGAGAGGAGGGAAAGGGAGAGACGCAGGTGTGGAGAATTGGCGCTCTCATTCTGGCTCGTGAAGACTCGGGATATTGGGAGACATTGTCTTTGCTATAAACACAGCAATCCCACATGGCATCGCCAGAGGTTGCTACCGTGAGCTTTTCCACAGCCTGCCCCGAGGAAAGGGTTGGGAGCAGAAGGGATGGGGTGCTTGAGACCCAGTGGCTGGTGTGTGAGGAGATGAGGTAGTCCTTATGGACACCCTGAAGTACATGGAAGGACCTGACAAGAGGATGGAATGGGGAAAATTGGGGGAAATAAAAAGAAAGAAAGAAATGTGAGACATTTGGGGGCTGTACTGACACCTTTGACGATGAAGCCTCAGAGACATCGCAGTTACTGTTGGCACATGGCTCAAAGTCTAAGTGGTCCAATTTCTACTGTCAGTGTCCATGAAGTTGACTTGAGGATGCTGGGGAAGATTGTCTCTTCAACGGCATATTATCCCAACAGATGGTCCAGCCCTACTGGAAGAAAACAACTCCAAGAAATTTCAGAGTGTCACTTCTGAACGGAAACTCACAGGCTTCTAACAGCAGTGCCAATAATAGGAATGGTTCAGAGACCTGGATAGGGGCTGGGGAAACAGTTCGTTGGTAAGAGCACTTGCCGTGCAAGCATGAAGCTTGAGCTTGGACCCTCAGCATGCACGTACAGCTGGATGTGACCACTCACGTACCTGCAACCCACGTGCTGTTGGTAGATGGAGACAGAAGCATGAAGAAGGTTTGCTGGTCACCGGCCTAGCTCCAGTTGGGTGAAGGACTTTTTTTCAGAGGGATAAGGAGAGAAACAGAGGAAAACACCCAGTGTCCTCCCTCCCCTTGACTTGGTGTGTATACACTATGCATGTGCTATCACACACACACACACACACACACACACACACACACACACACACAGGAAGAAAGAGAAATGAGTCTATGTAGAAAGGAAAGAGACAGGAAGAAGACTGAAGGGGGAAAAGAGGGAGAAGGGGTGAAGAAGGGATTCTAAGAGAAAGATGTGAAAAGCAGGACGATTTCCTAGCCATCGAGAACACCGGCCTCCTTTTCAGATAACAGTGCGTTATAGAAAACCCAAGGACTACACACAGGAATGATGTTGACGTAGCAGTTCTGAAAAACACTCTCTAACACCCCATGACCTGTATATGGGAAATGAATTGAATCCACTCAACTCAAGAGAGTCCCTCTCCATGACACAGGGGGACACATTGTGTGGCACCCTCCCCCAGTGTGTGACAGTCTATTCTTTTTCCATTTGAAATCATTTTGGTGAATATCATCTACAGGTTTTAAATTTCACTGGCTCATGAATATTCAAACAGTGGTTGTCTTCAGGGAGTCTTGCTGTCTCTGGGAAATTTCCACCTCACCCCCAAAAGAGCAAAAGGTGCTACGATCTCAGTGTAACAACTGAACACCGCCAAAAAGACCATGATATTTACAACACAGTGACTCACAATTTCCCATTAAAGTTTTTCTCACTGAAGGAACTTGAGAGAAAGATTCACTGCTAACGAAGAGGAACATTTTCTTTTCATCTAGTCATTCAGCCTGAGTGATTGACTTTTGCAATAAATATTTGTTATGTGTCTCTTCTTATTGAAGGGCTAGGCTGATGTGCAATTCCCCTTTGTATATTCTGTGACTATGTTTTATTTCCATTGGCTAATAAGGAAGCTGCTTTGGCCTATGGCAGGGCAGAATATAGGTAAGTGGGAAAACTAAACTGAATGCTGAGAGAAAGAAGGTGGAGTCAGGGAGATACCATGTAGCTGAAGAAGCAAGAGGAAACAAACCATGAGCCTCGTGGTAAAAGATAAACTAATAGAAATGGGTTAATTTGAGATGTCAGAGTTAGTTAATAAGAAGCCTGAGCTAATAGGCCAAACAGTGTTGTAATTAATGGAGTTTTGTGTGATTATTTGAGTCTGGGTGGCCAGAAACAGAAAGCAGAATCTCAGTTTACACTGGGTTCTGTGTTTTATCTTCTCAGCCCAGGGGAAGAGAAAAGCCCAACAGCCAATTCCCTCACCAATTCACTCTTCTTTTCCAAAGCAGTCCAATATCAGTGGGAAAAACTGACATGTGGCTAGATAGCGGAGGAGAGAGGACCAAAAGATGAGAAAGGAGGTACCATCTGCTGTGTCTAGGAGGAATCTCAACATTCCCAGCTTGGATTGACAGAGTCGTAAAACAGAATGTAGCTCCATACAGCAGGCCAGGATAGGAGTTTCCTCTCAGGCCACAGCTCCCGAACGCTCTGTGTTGGTTCCTACACCCGTACCTCGAGTCCTGAGTGGTGTTTATTCATATTTAGAAGAGTTCTTCGTGCTTAGTGTGAGCTTAGAGTCAATGGCGGACGCTGTCGGTTCTGTCATTCATCGGCTCTACGACCTTGGTAAAATCATTTAACTTCTTTGGCTCGGTTGTATGAATCCACTGACTTGTTTGCTCATCCAGCTAACATTCAGATCCTACTATGTGTCTAGGGACTCTGCTAAGGCATCAAAACAAAAGATACACATGATCTAGCCTCTACACTAGTGAGAGACACAAAAAGAGTCCAATAAATAAACAGAAAATGTGGAAAGGGTTATGAAGAGATGGAGAAAAAGGCATTTGCAGTCGGTGAAGTAATTAGTGAGAATGTTCTCAGAGAGGTGCTATAATCTTAGGAATGATAATCTACTTAGACATAAAACCAGGATAACAATGTGGTCTTCGTTGGATCATAATGAGGTTTAATTAGACAATGCATATAAAACATTTGATTTAGTGCTTGGCATGAAGGAAAATTTCAATAAATATTTATTATTATCTCTTCCATTCTGAATTGGATAGATTTTGTTCATAGTGTTTAGTGCGTGCTACTCACTGGATGGCTTTGTACATGCCTTGTCATATGGAGGGAATATGGAGGGAGGTGTCCCCAAAGGCTCATGCATTCAACCTTGGTCTCCAGTTGATGGATCAGTTCTTGAGAGGTGATAGGATCACAAGGGCTCTGTTTTCAATTATGGATTAATTCACTGATAGGTTCATGGTTTGGTGGCGTTATTGAGGTGGCCGAGACTTGGAGATATGGTCTAAACGGAAGAAGTAGGTCACCAGAACAGGTCTCGGGAGGCTATGTTTTGCCTTGGGCTCCTTTCTGTTCTGTCTTTGTCTGCATTCTGCTCACCAGGAGGCAAGCTGCTTCACTCTGCTTCCAAGATGATGCTCGGCATCACCTCAGGTCCTCAGCAATGGAACTGACTGGTCACGTACTGAAACCTCCAAAACCTCAAGCCCAGACAGATCTTGTCTCAAGTTATTTCTCGCAGGTGATCACCACAGTGAGCTAGCACAACATAGTAGGACTTCAGCAAACGCACGATGCTGATGAGTCATGACAAGACTGTGGTCGCCTGGTACCCCTCCCGTCTCATCGCTGCTCGCTCGCTGGTAGCGCCGGAAGACCTCAAATTGCCCTCTCGGGTATAAGCATGTAATAGCAAGTTATACATCACCCTCTGGACCCCAGAGTGAGTCCCCGCAGGATAATATTGTTCCAGGCAGAAATCAAGGGAAACTTGGGGCTGATTTGTGCTGTGGTTGCTTGCAGCATAAACAGAAACCGCAGGGCAGCCCACTCAGCACTTCTTCCCAAGCTCGGGGAAGAAAATGCATTTTCTTTTTAAGAAGAAAGATGGAAGAAGGGCACTTTCCGTGTAGGCTGCAGCTCTTTGTAACGTAAACTGCTCAGCCCAGGGGAACGGGAATGGATGCAGTGCATGCAAAGTCAGATGACAAATGGAATTTGGGCTAAAAGAGATGATAAAAGCAATTGCTTGTTTTTATTTTTCTAGCCACAGTGCTGCTCGCCGGACTTCACCTTGATCAGCTGCCTCAGTCACACCGACACGGAACATTTCGGGAGGAGGTCTCAGCACCTCTGCCACCCCACCGTGGGTGTAATGCGGGTTTTACTTTTCATCTGTTTGTAGAATGGGAAGTCTACTGGATGTAATTGTTGGGAACTCTAGGGCCATTTTGCTGTTGTTGTATGAGAAGTAAAAGTACCACATTTTCTGGCATACCTGTAAAGCAGAGATACTCTTTCTATTATCTTAGTCAGTATGTTGGTCCCATTACTAAGGGAAAGGGACACAGACGAAGTGGGGAATGGCCCAATTCTGAACCTGGACTGTCGCTTGCAGATGTCGCTAGTCGTCTGTCTGGTCTGGTCTCCCTGATATCTATGCCATGAAAGAGGTCCTTGCACGCTGTGAACTAGTGAACCCTTGGTCCTTAAAGTCAGGGGGATCTGAAGTTCTGAGGTGGCTGTCAGTCTGAGACTGTGACTCAGACAGTCTGTTCCACAGTTTCTGCAGACCGCCAATGCCATGACCTCATCTTCAACTGCACCAGGCACAATCAAGAAGAAACTCACAGATGGGGAGATGTCTTCTTAATGTGCCTACCATGTATGCAAGAGGCTGTGAGTTTGATCTTTAGCACCAAGGTCAGGCAGTCTGGCATAACTACAACCTCAGCATTGGGGTCAGGACAAGAGTCAAAGAGAGGTGGATCCCTGAAGCTCACAGGCTAGCCGGCCTAGCTGAATCAATGAGCTCCAGGCTTAAGGAGAGACCGGCCTCAAAAACCACGCTAAAGAAGCTATGGGGAAAGACGCTCTATGAAGCCCTCTGGTCTTCACACATGCACTCACACACAAATGTGCATGCTCATCACATATACACAGACCCCCATGAACTTGTGCATTAACCAAAGGAGGTACTCCTTGTTATCCATTTCAGGAGTAAACTGGAGCCCATCGCTGCCCATGCAGGTAGAGTCTGCAGAGATGCTGAGCTGGCACGGGTCTAGATTAGCCTGGGGCTAGAAGGTGAGAAACTGGAGGAGCAAGGAGGCTAGGCAGGACTCCACCTGCCCCGGCACACTGCGCTGACCACCCTTTGCCGTAGGTGTGCCCACATCAGGAGCAGAGCAAAGCTTTCAGCATCACGGACACATTCTGCATGGCCAGGTGCTGTTGAGCGGCTTGGAATGTGGAAGCTGATCTGGATGGAAACCCGTTCTCATTACCACAAGACATGCTAACACTTGCTTCAGTCGAAGAAAATATAAAGGAATATAAAAATATATAAAATATAAAAGAGAGCTCCACGATTCCTTAAAGATAATTTCAACTGTTGTAAATTTTTGAATGGCTGTAAAAAAAATGGTTTTAAACTTTTTATCACCTACTTGTATGAACAAAGTTTCTCATCAATAGTGACTATCAAGAATTTGAAGAGATCATTAAAAAGACTTGATCAAGATTTGCTTGAAGCCATTTCAGACATAAAACTTAGTATATAGTTATATACACAGAAGCAAGATCAACTTCTCCATTAAATTTTTTGAGCAAAATTATTTTGAGCTTTTATATAAATTCAATATTTAATATCCATTGCTAATGTTCTATATTTTATTTTCTGTTATCATTATAATAAAGTTGAAAGGAAATGTTGTAAATGTTCCTATGTATCTAATGTAGATGTGCTCAAATCCCCTCCAGTTTATTCCAACGTGACATACAAATATTACTCTGTGTCTTGACTTCCGGTAGACATCAGAACACCTGGAAGCTAGTGTTGATAGCTTAATCCAATTCATGTTGATCAAACACAATACCCAGTGGCATAATGTTTATAGTGGCTAGGATTCATTTTTTCTAGTTCTGGAGGCTAGGCAATCCAAGATCAAATCAGCAGCAGGTTATAACTTGGATTTTCTGTTGCCAAGATGGTACTTGGAATATTGGGTCCTTAGGAAATCAAAGATGTAACCCTCTTACAGGGCAGAGGAGAAAAAACTCACGTCTGCAAACCCAGTAGTGGCATCCCATGCAGCACAAAGCCCACCTTTTGGTGCTGTTGTTTGGGGAACTGAGCTTCCATCACAAGAATCTGAAGTAGGTACATTCATGTCATAGCAGGCGGTCTGAGCGCTGACTTTCTTTAGTTGAGTCTTATTGGTAACTTGAGCCTGGGTTTTTCTAGCTATAAACTACTGCATTGTGTTATATTGCTTATATTGCTTCCAAGTTATTTTTAGTATCTGTTGATTTCTAGAGTCACAACAAGGACCTCTTTCTTATAAGAATACGTCTTAGTCATCTATCAGTGGTTTGCTGTTGCTGTTTTGTTTTGCTTTCGAAACAGGATTTCACAAATACCAGTCTGATCTGCTACATAGGTGAGGCTCTTCACCCTTCCACCTTCCTAAGAGTTTGGGTTACAGGCACGCACCACCATGCCCTGACAGTCGGTGATGATTTTTTTAGTATCTTAATCAATAAAAACTGGTCTTGCTACAAGACAAGAAAACTCAATGGGCATCCCACAGGAAACAAACAGGGTACACACTTTGTGCCCCCAAACATTTATCAACAAGAAACATCTAGAAAAATTTAGCTAGCATCTAACCTCAAAGAACTCAAGTTGCTGTATTAATTCCTTATACATGCCTTAGTTGCTAAAGGTTAATGTCTAAGAATATTCCCTTTGTCCTTATGTCTATGGAGTTGAAGGATTTCATTACATGCTTCCCTGTCCCTTTGCATGCAGAGGACATTGCTGGTAATGATTAGACCCACATTATCGCTTTCACACCCCAACCTGCCCTCGTATTGATCTTTAGTCATCTCCTTTCGTCCTTGGAAGCAAAGTGAGGCCAAGGATCTGAAGGGAATTACTACCTTTTAATCAATTCATTTGGATCCAGGATCCAAGCTCCTAGGGCTTCTCCTCCCCAGCTTCTGATCACTAACATCAGAAAGTTAACCTAAAATAAATAAATAGAATCTGATATACTCACCACCCAAGAGATGAGTAAGACCCTACTCTGGTCCTTAAAATGAATATGTTTTTGGAAGGAGGTCAGGGAAAGTAGGTTTCTGGGTATCCAATGCACTTAATCATCCAATTCAAAAGAAAGAATCTAAAATAGCCAAGTGCTGGTCACCTGATCAACATAGGCAGTTTTGGCAAAGACCATTGGATATGTAACTTCTGCCTACAGTCATTGTCAAAATTAGAACTGCACATCACCTAGGGAAGCCTCAGTATGAGATAAAGTTGAATTATCTACCATGATGCTTCAGACTTCCTCTCAGAGAGATGCAATCACTCTTTCTAGGAAGCTTGAGCATCAAAAGCTATGTAAAGAGATGACCTAACGTTGCCAGCTCATTTGTTCCGAGGGTTAGTGTCAACACCCCACAAAACAGGCACTGTGGCATGGAAGTAGAAGTTCAGGGTTGGGTCTATGAGTGAAGAAGATAAAACAAAAGTCAGAAATTAGAAAGAATTTAAAAACAATGGGGTCTCTTGGGTTCCAGCAGGAACTCACGTTACATAAATGGACCATTTTGTAAAGATGAAAGGCACCATAGAAAACTGTCTGAAAAAATGCAAGAGCCCATATTGTAAAACCAGAGGAAGGAAATCGCATTTATTAAGTACCATACATAGGGCACCGGGCTAGGGGCTTCCACATCCTGCAAAGCTAAGTATCACCGCAAACATTCACTGAGATCAATGAGGAGACCAGGACTGCTAGGAAAGTTAAGACATTAGTCACAAATCCTATAGCTGGCAAACAATCAAAACCCATTGTGCTCATGCCATCGATGTCGCGGACATGCCTGCCTCCTGGTTTATTTGAGAGAATTCTCCAGCGTAGCCTCTTCACTGCTAAGTCTTTGAAATCCACAGTTTTAGCTCAAGTCCTTAAAATCATTGGTTCTTTCTTTCCTCCTTTCTCCCTCCCTCCCTCCCTCTCTCTCTCTCTCTCTCTCTCTCTCTTTCCCTCTCTCTCTCTCTCTCTCTCTCTCTCTCTCTTTCTCTCTCATCTTTCTACCTCCTCTTCCACAGTGTTCCCTGAGCCTTAGGCGCTAGACTGTCTTGTAGACGTATGCAGAGGAACTGGGCTCCACAACTCGGGGTGTTGTTTGGTTGCACTTTTCTGGAGTGGCCTCCTTCTGTGACGAAGAGAAGTCCCCTTGATGAGTGTGAGGACTGCAGATATAATGGAAGAACATGACTGTCCAAATGTGAGCTGAACAAGGAGGACACTAACGGCATGGCAGTCTGGAACGAGAGAAGCCCATGAGGCCTCAGTCCTACACTAAGAACTACAGGCAACGGAGGAAAGGGGGGAGTGGGAGAGATTGCCTTATGCAGGGAAAAGTAACCCAATGGTTGTCCAGTGCCAAACAGCCAATCCCAAAAAATTGCATACAAGTAACATTATACCGACTGAACAGTTTACATTAAGGAATTCATATGTATAAACAGATATACATATACACATACATATACACATACACATACATATACATATATGCATGCAAGAGCAACTGCTAAAAGAAGAGGCCATGAATTTGAAGGAGAACTTGGAGGGGTATTTGAAACAGGTTTGCAGAGAGGAAAGAAGGAAGAAATGCTACAATTAAATTATAACCTAAAAAAGAAAACCTACACTAAACTAAAACTTTTCTGGTTTGTTTCATTTTGTTTGTGTTTTCTCTTTTTGCTAGATTCTGGCCTGGAACTTACTGTCTGAGTCCAGACTGGTCTCAAATCGAAGGTGATTGTCCCAGCTCTGTCCCATGAGTGCCACAGTTACAGGCCTGAGACACCCAGTGTCTTGATGTTGCAACACGGCAGGGTTGGGAAGTTGCTGATGCTGTGATCTCATTCAAGACAAATTTCCCCTTTCACATCTGATCTGGCATCGACGTTTTTAAATTGTTGTTTCTTAAGAGTGTGCTATAAACTCAAACATTAGACCCCCACACGCCTGGATTTGTCCCTGCACTGTGGTACCCAAGCCTGTATCCACCATCTCTGCAGTCTCCTGATGTTCTGGCCAGAGGGCCAGATGATGGTATTAACTGAAAGTGGGCTTTATTCAGGTATGGAGACAGTCCCTTAGTGACAGGGCCATCCTTTGTGCTCCTCACGAGTCGCCCAGGCACCTGCTACATAAAGAAGAGCACCTTGATTTCAGCTCTTGATGCATCCTCACTCTGCCCAGAGCTACTTTTGGCTTCAGGAAGACATAGGAAACAATCAGTTGAAACAGAGGGGAATAACCCATAAAGTAAATAGCTAATCAGGCACATTTAAATATCGAAGGAAGGAGAATAATATCCTCAAAGGTGTCATTAGACACTCGTGGGAGGATGGTTTGGTCCCGTTTGGAAGTTTTCTGTCTCTATTCAAGGTAAATCACCATTCTGTCTAGTTGCATTTGCTAACAATGCATGGAACCCTTAACTGCATCTCGAAAGCACACTTACTCTCAATTTCGCTTCTCATTCATTTTTATGATCCTAGGGAAATTCAGATTATATAGGCTTTCTTTGTGCTGAGATGGTAATTTTATACCACTTGTAGATTAATAGCATTTTTAGTGATATTTGGTGCCACTCATTTGTCTCCTGTGGTCGTAAAGATATATATTTTTTCTAATTTGGCTTTGCCAACAAATAAAAAATAAGAGACTTTTTCTGTTGAATGAGCGAAAAAGTCATTCTGATCATGAAGAATTATTCTCCTTCAGCGTACACACAATCCGCCATCTAATTGTTTTTGTTATTGCAGCAATACAGTTTCTGCAGGAGTGCGTTTGTGTGTGCCTGCCTGCCTGCCTGCCTGCCTGCCAGCCTGGGTACAGCTCAGCCGTCAGAAGAATTCCTCCTTCCTGTCACTCAGCCTTCACTTCAAGTTCTGGCCTCTCAGTCTCCAGTAAGTCTGATGAGTACCAGACATCCAGGTACACACTTAGACTGAACCGTTCCTCCCTTCCCTCCCTCTCCCTGGGTCCTAGGTTTCTGGAGGTATCTCTCCTTTGTGAGCATATTGATATTTCTGGAATTCTATTGTGGGAATTGCTTATGCACTGAACAAGTGCCCATTCCAGGGATGGTTATTATGGAACAGAAAAGCAGGCAGACTTGGTTTAGCTATCAGCTTTTAAGAGCTTCCTCCATCTGCTAAAATGTGCACAGCAAAGTTGCACATAAAATGCTGATTGGTACCTCCGTGCAGATTCCTATAATGATCCACTCTCTCTTGGTTTACACCACGCTCTCCTAAGTACCTATTCACCTCTCCTATTGGAAAATTTTAATCATCTCTCTCTCTGACTTTAGCTTGGCAATTTCGGCGGCCACTTCTCAATCTTTCAAAGTCTTTGTGGTCCATTTCGTTCTGGTTTCTTTTCTGCTCGTGTTAATTATTTTTGCAGCCAGCATACGTGTTTGTCAATAATGCATTACATTTTCCATGTGTCAGTCCTTCAGCCCATCAAAGAGCCCCTGCTTTTTACATCTGAATCTATTTCCCCTTTCCCCACTCGGCTCATATCGCTCTAGGACTGCCTTCTATTCTTCACTCCAAACCCATAAGAAGTTGCACAGCGTTTGCAACTGTAATGCAGTCTCCAATGGAATTGGTTCTGTTCTCTATAAAGTGTTAGACCTGGACTTGCACTGGGCTACGAGTTGCCCCAAAGCCTTGCAACTTCCCTGATACCTGGGGTACCTTTAGTGTTCCACTTCTGAGATTCTCACTTCTGGAACAAGCCAGAGAGTTTCCCCACTTTGCATCCAGGGTTAAAGTGTCCGTTCTCTGCTTGAGGACCATAAAATCCTCTCCTGTCCGCACTGACTCTATCTCTACGTGTGGTGTCTTCGTTTAATGAAGGCAGCCTTCTCTTGATGGCTGATGAAGGAAACCCCTTGTGTGGTGCTATGTACCCAAACTCTATAAATAAACTGTATCACCAAATGTGGCATAAAGGGCTTTGGACCCACCAGCTACATGGGCTGTTTGGGGAACTATGGAGGAACGTTGCCCATGTATTTAAAGTCTGTAACAGTCTTCCTTCTGTCCCTGCATAACCTATTCTTGGGAATTTTCTAATGGCTTCCATTTCCTTTTTCATAATTAATATCGAGCTTATCACAAATTGTCACAATCCCGACTCATGCTTTGTGACTGTTTCTGAGAATTCTGACTTGTTCCCTCTCACGAGCCAAGGAAACCCCATTTCCAGAGAGCTTTGCTTCCCAGAAGGAATGTCCCTTTTGTGAAGGGCACGTGAAGGGAAGTCTCTTTTCTTGCTCTGCTTTTGTTTCCGTCCCCCTGGGGGTTGCACACTTCCTCTTTGCATTCCCAGGTTCCTTGGGGAAACACTTTGCCTGTGAATGGAGGAGGAGGAATGCCCCCCAGACAGAGATCACGCAGCTCATATTCTTTTCTCTGCCCCAGTTTGCCAGTCAGCCTTGGAGTCACTGTAGAGCTGCAAGTTAGCCAGGAGAGGTCATCACTGTGACCTTCATACACTCTACAGCAATGGTTCTCAACCTTCCTAATGCTGCGACCCGTTAATAGAGTTCCTCATGTTATGGTGACCACCAACCATAAAATTATTACTTTATAAATGTAATGTTGCTATTGTTACAGATTGTAATGTAAATATCTGAAATGTAGGATAACTGATATGTGAACCTCCCCCCCCCCCCAAAAAAAAGGTCACGATTCACAGGTTGAGAACCAATGCTCGATAGCCTGAGAGTACCTCATCTCCCTGATGCCAGAGAATGCTGGGGAGGACTGGGCATAGGAAACAGAAATGTGGGAATGAGCCTTAGGAACAGGAACAAAAGGTTTCCATGTACCTAAGCTTTTAACAAAGCAGAAATCTCAGTTCTTTGTGAAAAGTCACTACAAATGGTCATATCTGCTATTCATCTGATAGAGAGCATTGCTTCCTAGCTGCTCTTTAGTGTCTGGAAATCATGCAAATCATCAGAAAAATTGACAAAGAAAGAAAGGAGAAGGAAGGGAAAGTGAAGTCGGGCTTATCTCCCATTCAGCTGTTCTATTGCTCATTTCACCCAGATAGGGAAAAGAGGCCCACGTCGTCCCAGCTCAGGTCCCGTCTGCTGTCTGTCTTTCTAGAGTTTCTGTCACCTAGAGCCTGAAGATGGCCTTTCCTAGAATGCCGGAGCTCTCCTGGAGTCTTCAGTGTGCAATGACAAGAAGATGGAATATCATGGTTAAAATGTGAAGGAAAAAGACAGGAATGGCATCAGAGATGCTGTGTTCCCAACAAAACACAGACGAGGATTTGGCCATTTGTCTTGTCCTTGAGGTTGACACAGGTTGACCCCGGGCAGCCTGTCTTCACTACGGATGATAGTAGGGGAAGCGGGGGAAAGACATCACTCTTTGGACCACTTGCTACTTGGTGTGATGAAACAGCTGAGTTGTTGTGTGCGGCTTCCCTGGGCCAGGGGGAGATGAAGGCAGCAAGTGTAGGGAAGGGAATGTGGGAATGATTACAGGAACGATCCACAAAAGATCCTTCTGAGAAAAAAAATGCTTTCTTGGAAGGGGCCTAGTGAAAGCCTTTGTTAAATAGGAAAGCTAGGGGCCGCTATGTCACAACACTCCTGATTTTTTAAGAAAAAATATTGAGGTTTCCATGAATTTTTAAAAATTAAAGCTTCATAAAACTCAGATAACTTTAGCCATGGATAATCTTCATCAGTTGCACATATGTGAAAATAAGAATCTTAATTTACCTTCTTGTAAATTTCCTGAACCTGCTTCCTACGAGACTTAGAAGGACGTCTGTCTAGGCTAGGGGTGCAGCTCAGTGGTAGGGTGTCACCTAATATGTACCGTGTCCTGGGTTTCACCACTAGTCCCCTGTACCACAACACTCTCCCCCCAAAAATCCTCAATATAATCATCATGTTTCACACAAGTATATATGTATATATAGTATATAAATACAAAATATATATGTAAACTATACATCAATAAAGCTAAAAAAAACCTTCATTTCAACATGACAACCATAGTACATACTTGACTATTAATTGTGTACCTGTTAGTAATAATTATCATTGTGATGGTTATACTGATGGCCAAACTGATAGGATCTGGAATCACTCAGGACACAACCTTCTGGGCGTGTCTGTGAGGGAGGTTTTAGAATGGGTTAACCGAGTGCGGAAGACTCACATTCAGTGTGGATGGTACCATCCCACAGGCTGGGTCCCAGACTACACACAAATGAGAACAGTAGCTGAGCAAGAGCCTTCATCTCTCTCTGCTTCCTGACTGTGGGTGCACAGTGATCAACTGCCTCTTGCCTCTGCCCCTGTGACTTCTCCAAAACAATGGTGGGTACCTTCCAACTGTGAGCCAAAACAACTCCCTCCTCCTTAAATGGCTTTTGTCAGATATTTTGTCATGGTATCAAGAAAAGTAACTAATACAGTGATTGACTAATCAAATTCCCAAGCACTTTTCTACCATAATATCCATGGGAGGCAGGGCTAGAGAGGGGATACAGGCAACACTAATGGCTTTAGAAGCTTTAGTATTACCTGCCATATTTTAAAAGTGAAATCGTTATTCTTCTTTGCTTTTTAGAGGTCATTTAAAGGCTATTTCTCTTCATCTTTTTCTTTAAAATGAAATGATTGCCTGGGATACCAGTTCTGAACTGCTGCAAAGCACCTATTGGCTAGAGCTGAAGGGTTCTTATCAAGGGCATACCTGAGCAGTGTTTGAAATCCCCATGGTGTGGAAACCCTCCGTGCCTGCTGCTCAACCCACTGCATCGTGTGCATCCCCTTCCCCCATCACTTCCTTACAGGGCATTTTCTTGAAGTCTTTATGCTCTTGTGCCACTAGAGTCCACACTTCACAGCCCTTCCTTTGCTTAAGGGGTTTGGGAGATGTTGCACAGTGACAGAGACCCAAATCTGGCCCACTTCTTGGCCGGAATCCTGTTGCTTCCCCACTGTGGATGAGCATCTTCCTTGGATTTCATAAGGCGCTCTTTGTCCTTTGTCAACTGCACTGAATGTTCCTTGCTGTGATTTCAAGAAGCAGAGCTGCATGCTGTGCCCGTTTTAAATGCGAAGTTAAAATGTGACCTAAGGTGTCTCAGGCAATGTCCTCTCCACTCAGCTAATAAGCAGGGCACTTTCTAATTATTTGCATGGAAGTTGACTCCCAAGATAATTCAGTGTCCGTGTGGCTCTGGTTCACCTCTACTTATTTCCATTACCTTGCATATTAGCTATGCCACGTTGATGGGCCTGTTGCTCCCCAGGGTGGCTATTATAAATACGGGTGCTACAATAAATGCTTCCAGTCTTCTGGAACCTCATTTGAACTAAGCAAGCTCTCCATAATGATCATTAATGATGTATGGCTTGCATATAAATGTTGGATATTAATCTTTTGTTTATTTTCTCTATGCCATCAGACTTCTTAGAAATTCTTTGTAATGCTCGCAACTGATAATCAGAAGTAGCTTCTCCACTTGAGACCAAATGACTTTTTAGCCAACAGTTCACTGGAGCAGGTAGGTGTAGGTTCGATTTTAGAGTCTTGGCTGATAGAGCCCTTCCTTTGGTAGACATGACTGCTAACACTCTGGGGACCGATGGCTTGATGCCATTATCACAGAACATCATCTGACTCAAGTCTGTAAAGATTGCTGTCTTGTGAGTGTCATAAGCATATGAATGGAACCCAGGGTCTAGTCACCAGTTCCAGAAAGAAGGATCCCGTAGGTATTCCTTTCATGCTGGATCTAGATTAGGAATATACTGTATTGTGCCTGAGAGTTCATCCAATCCAGATCCTTGGCTAAATCCTCAGCTCCCATGTGCCAGATGAAATCTATGAAAATCCCTCATGATTTGAGATATAGGCTTATCCTCATCTATGGAGTTAGCATGAAAGAAATACCTGTGGATTGGTCTAGTCTACCTTACATCATGGGATTATACCAGAAATAAATTGGGAGATGTGCAGAAAATAATGAGATGTTGGTATTCTTCATGATAAGAGGTCATGGCGCTGGATGTCCAAAGTAAGACAGACCTGGGTTTGAATCCCTGCTCTGCCACCTACCACCTATACAACTTTAGGAAAGTTTCTTAAACTCTGTTTGAGCCCTGGTTTTCTCTTTGTTTAATAGGAATACTATGAGCCTACTTCATAGAGGTTGCTTAAAATGACTATATACACCTAGACACACACACATCACAAAGCTAAGGCTTGGTATAAACTGTAATGCTTTAAAATTTATAAGCATTGTTCTTATTACATGAGTCTGCATTGGTCTTCACTGTAAAGACTCCTCTCTTTGACTTTATTCATCCTAAGAAAGGGAAGATGTTTGACGGGCTGTCACTATGCTGTTACAACCTGTATGTGGGGGTAAAGCCCAAATGTGAAAGAACGGAGGCGTTTCTGGGTTATTTATGAACAGGATAAGGAAACATGCATGTGCCAAAGCTGTCAATGTAGCAGAAATCTCTCATGATGGGGATCAAGAGCTAGTTCCAGGACAGGCTCCAAAGCTATAGAGAAACCCTGTCTCGAAAAACAAAAACAAAAAACAAAAAACAAAAAACAAACAAAAAAAAAAAACTGTTTCCATGCTTGTGACATATGAACTCAAGTCTCAGGAAAATATGAATGATCTCCTGGGACAATGAAGGAGTCATGTATTGAGACCACCAATGGTATAACAAGGTCTGGACCACGGGGAGGTATGTTAGCACCATGGTTGGTCTTAACAGTCTAACTTTAGTCTTAGACTGGCCACTTGCATTATGACAGATCTTCCAAGCCCCACCATCTCTTGCTTTAAGCCTCTGACAATCTGTAATTATGTTTTCTGCTTTCATGTTTTCTTGCTCCGATTCATTATTCCCCACTATTTACAGAGAGTTCTTTCTGGAACACAGTTCTAAGCTGCTATTCTTCTCAGTGGTCTCTACTGTTGCCACTGTTTACCCGACGAAGTCTGCTGTAACCAAGGGATGACTCTTTAGACGTGAGCACAGACCTGGTACCGGATTAGTGTGACCCCATTCTGGAAACAGTGGTAGGAGAGGCAGCTAGAATCCTCAATGAAGGCTCATCATTCCCACCAACCATTCTTCCAGGGATCTGGCCAAATAACATTAATGGTAGACACACATAGCTTCCCCTTCTCATTTGGAAATTAAATATCTTCACAACCAAAGTATCATCTATGGCTTCGTATTTCTGCTCAGTGGTCTTTCTGATCCCTACTGCAAACCTGATTAAACTTGGTGGTTTTTATTTCTAAAAAAGGAAGTCAGCCCCTGATGTGGATACTGGACTCTCCCTGAAGAGTTGCAGTAGAGTGCTTGGTCTCAGCATTGTCAATAGATCCCTTTCTGTGAGGGGCAAGCTCCTAGGCTAGGAAAGGAGGAGGGTCACAGGAGGCTGGGAGGTTGAAGCGATTATAATGAAGGTACAGAGATAAACATACTTTATTCTTTCTGGGTGAAGGCCACCACAGAAACCACTAGGCAAACAGACATTAACAGGAACCCAGGCACAGGCTGTACATATGCGTGGTGTGTGTGCACATGCGCACACACACACACACACATACACACACACACGTGGGGGAGAGAGGGGAGAAAGAGAGGGGGTCAACAAACAGGTGGCAGGTAGATAGGGACATGGGCCCACAGACATGGAGGAAGTAAGGGTAAAGGCTTCAACTATAACCAGTTCTGAACTCCAGGCCATATTTATATAAAACCACACAAATGTGATCATCTTCATCACTTCTATTTCTGTGGGGTTTTTGTTGTTGTTTTGTTTTTTTGAGACAGGGTTTCTCTGTAGCTTTGGAGCCTTGTCCTGGAACTAGCTCTTGTAGACCAGGCTGGCCTCGAACTTACAGAGATCTTCCTGCCCCTGCCTTCTGAGTGCTGGGATTAGAGGCGTGTGTGAACACTGCCTGGCCTGGAAACATTTAACTTGGGGTTTACTTATAGTTTCAGAGGACCAGTCCATGAGCATCATGGTAGGGACATGGTGACAGGTGGGCAGACATGGTGCTGGAACAGTAGCTGAGAGCTCACATCTGATTTGCAAGTTGTAGGGCAGGGTGGTGGTGGTGGTGGTGGTGGTGGTGGTGGTGGTGGTGGTGGTGGTGGTGGTGGTGGTGGTGGTGGTGGTGGTGGTGGTGATGAAGGAGGAGGAGGAGGAGGAGGAGGAGGAGGAGGAGGAGGAGGAGGAGGAGGTGGTCGTGGTGGTGGTGGAGGTGGTGATGGTGGAGGTGGTGGTGGTGGTGGTGAAGGAGGAGGAGGTGGAGGAGGAGGAGGAGGAGGTGGTGGTGGTGATGGTGGTGGTGGAGGAGGAGGTGGTGGTGGTGGTGATGGTGGTGGTGGAGGAGGAGGTGGTGGTGGTGGTGATGGTGGTGGTGGAGGAGGAGGAGGTGGTGGTGGTGGTGATGGTGGTAGTGGAGGAGGAGGAGGAGGTGGTGGTGGTGGTGGAGGTGGTGGTAGTGGTGGTGGTGGTGGTGGGGGCTTTTGAAATGTCAAAGCCCACCTCCAGTGAGGTCATATCACCCATTCCTTCCCCAACAGTTCCACTATCTGGGACATAAGCACTGAACTATATCATCTTACAGGGCCGTTCCCATCCACCCCACCACAGTGGTGTGCTGCCAGATCCGATTATAAAACAGATCAAATCACTGTTTACTTTTGGGTTCCCTGGATCTCTAGTGTCAGCCTTTCTGTGCTGCTCATAGGCCTCTGTATGTCAGTGTTAGCCGTCTTGGTCCGTGCTGGAGTTTGAATATAAATTGGCTTGTAAAGCCTTCTATTCCAACACATTCTCTCTTTTTTTGGATCTAAGTTTTCATCACTGTTGCCCTAGTGCCTCTGGCTTAACATTTTCTTGCTTTTCCTTAAATGCATGCCTGCATTATCCTAATGAGTCTCAATGTCATATGGTGTATGGTGTGCGTATATGTGTGTGTGTTGCCTGAATAATCATTTGAATCGTGTGTCAAGGTTGAGAAGTTGAAGACATCCGTTTCCCTTTGACGCTTTTCACTCTGCAGCCTGAGATTTGACTTCAAGGCAAGACAAGTTATTTTGGCAGATTAAAAAAAAAATACTCCTTGTTTGTCTATGTCTTGAAATCTGTTAAGCCTCATGTCAGCAAGCTAGAGGACTTGGCATCTCTCCTGGGGACTTATATGACAGACTGAGAGGACCATAGTGTTGTTGATGGTGGCAGTGGCCTTCCTTAATGTCATGCTTTGCTCCAGACATAGCTATTAGTATAGTCCTGTTCCCACTTTAGGACTCAAAGACAGAAACATTGCATTCAGCCCTTTGCCTGCATGGACATAACAGAAATGTAGAGTAGAAAGTCTCATCTTACCCTAAAACGCTGATTTCCTAGGCCTCAGGTTACCTGAAAGACACATCGGAAAAACTCTGGTCACTGGTCTTGAGACAAAATCTTAGCTCATGTCACAATCACAAGGGAGACTTCAGGGAGCAGCAGCACTTGGTTACAGATGAGCCCTGTAGCAAACTCTTCATCTTGACTGGGGAGATCACTCAGGGAGAGAATAGTTGCCTGCCATGTCTAAGCTGAGCTCAATCCACACCTGCCATCACCACCGCTATCTCTCTCTACACACACACACACACACACACACACACACACACACATACACAGACATACACAGACATACACATACACACAGACACAAACACATATACACACATACCACAAGCACAAATGCATGCATGCATATGAACACATACACACTTTATTTACCACAACATACTAATAAAATACTTTATTTCAAATACTGAATGCAAAGAGAACTTGGATCCCATATCATGAGGAGCATTTAAGGAAAACACAAAGAACAACTGTTTATCATTCTCTTTAGTACACAAGAGGGCTCATGAGAGGACCAAATCTCCTAGTCCTTGCTGGGAATGAGACCTTCACAAGGTTTTCAATTCTGGAGAAATTAGCTTTGATTCTTAGTTATGAGTCTGACAAAAGAGTTGGCTTCTCACATTACTGACCTGTGTCCCAAATGAGTTTTTCAAATATAAAACTATTTTGCTTCCATCACGCGTGTTTGTCACTAGAGATGTGACCTGAGCAATGACTGCCCGAAAACCTTGTATTCGGCAGCATATTTCTTATTAAGTTTGCAGTGTGGAAAACAAAAATCGGAGTGCGAGATTTCCTTCAGCCCCAAACTGCTTTGTTCTCCAACAGAAACGTTGCAGAGCGTTTTCTCCCAAGGGTGGACCAGGACCCTTGGGTGTTTTACACGTGAACAGTGGCTGAGTCATTTAATTTAACAAACATAGCTCATTTATTTGAACAAAATTTTCAGAGGGCTTTTACCCCCTCATGCTCGCACAAGAATCTAAAGATTCTGTAAATCCATAAAATACTCTCTGACATGAAGGCCCATTATGGCTCTTAAAGACTCATTGCTGTCTGTTGGATCAAATGTGGACTTCATGTGGAAGCCCAGGAAGATTTATATGTCAGTCATTCCACGTCAAATCTCTATTTAAAACTCACTGTCTTGGGAAAGAACTTCAAACTATTATTTTGCCTGCCGGTATGAAGCATTAAGTTCCCCTGCCAAGAACGGCTTAGGAACATTTCAATTCCCTAAGCTTACATCTGTACACACCTGCATGAGATCTCCTTTCCTTCCCTCGACCCAGGGAAAAGGAACTCAGCCGGGCAGATGAGTCTCTCATTGTCTCCACATGACCACTTAGCTCAGACTTGACCCAAGGCACATAAATCACTTAATCCTTTGGAGAGATGAGTGTCAGAATGAAGAGCCGGATTTCTAAGCAAAGGTCATGTATTAAGTTTTCTACTCCTAACTGGAAGGAGAAACAGGAGCGTTCATCCTCATTAAAACAAAGCAGAAGACGGTTTCAGGAGCCAGGAGTGCTGAGCTCTGTCGTCTGGGAGAGAACAATCAAAGACGATGGGGACCCTGAAAAGATACTCCGCCTCTGGTCCTCTCCAGCAGGTCCTTCAGCCACCCTTCCCAGTATCTCTCAAAGCTAACGGCTCTCTTTTAGCTCCTTTTGCTACAGTCTCACCATCTTGACTCTCTGAGCCGCACTTCTGAGAACAAGGTCTTCATTGTGTAGCATTCCACGCCCGGAATGTGCTTCTTGCAGCATCCTGTCCTCCCTGCCACCAGGCTGCCTGATGTTCACTAAACAAGTGCCGGCTCTCGTGCCCACTCCTCAGTGCCTAGAGCATCAGCCCCGACCCCTGCCCTCGCTGCTGGAATCCTAAAGCCCGCTCAGTCCACCCGGTGAGAAGTCACAGCTTCTGCTTCATAGGTCACAGCCTTACAGCTCTGCCTTTATAGGACTCATAATATTGATCTCCTGCCTTGGATTTTATTTATCTGGGGACAGATGCCTTTCTCCCAGACTGTAAGGTCTGAGAGCAAGAACCACATTTGCTCTTACCAACACTTAGCCCTCTGTTGCTGAGGCACATTGAGTACACATTGAATAACTAAGTGTTCACAGGAGAGACGACTTACCACCGATGTTTTAAAGGAGATGAGACCAAAGTGCCGGAGGGCAGCAGGGCGAGAACGTGATGAAGAAATGGAGGGTTTTCACAAAACGATATTATGCACCCATGGAATTTTCCCTTAAGGGGAGGTTGTTCTTATAGATTATTAACTTCTTTTTTATTTCTCTTTTTATCTTTAGTCTGGCATGTTTTTAAAAATTATTCTTTTACCCTGAGAAGCTAGCTACAGCTATATCTTTCCTGATCTCTCTGCCTTTCAAATCTCAGATTTGTTTAGGTGGTGGGATTGGCAGGGAAATGGTTTTACATTCTAGTTGGCTGCTGATGGATTTTGATATATAGGATATCTTTTCAATTTGTTTTCTCTTTAGAGCAATTTGGAATTATCTCCAGGTCAATCAATGGCTCATATTTTACTGCAATTCATATTTCCCCTGAAAATTAAAATGTATTTTACTCTTCCACCTCAAAAAAAAGTCTACATCCTATGTCACTTTTATTAATCCGAGGCTTTCTACAGAAGCTTCTTTTGTTCTTCAATACCAACAGTTTCCTCCGAGAACAAAACCTTTCCAGTCATACCAATACTCATGCACACGTTGAGACTTGATCCTCCAGTCTCTGAGGACCTTTGGAAGGTCTGATGCTCTTTGAAGAGCCCTGTGATCACAGCTTGGGGCTGTCTTGACCTCACTTCCTTCCTAGTAGGTCACACTTCCCTGCAAAGCCCCCTTTCCGCCCTTACCATGTCGTTATAGTCAGCTGTGTGTTGATAGTCACGGCCCAGTCGGCACATCCAACTACGACCTGCTCAGTTACGGTGCCGGTGCCGCTCTCATCACTTCCGGTCACCGAAGCAGCGTCTAGAATGGCTTCTCACTTCCCTAACAGTCACCGCTTGTTTGTGTTTGTCTCAAAGAGTTTTTACCTTATGGATATTTGCCCGTTAGCCCTGCCACCACCACCCTGCGGCATCAGGTGGAGAATGAATTCCATCTAATTCCACCTGTAAGCCCTCCACCCCTACGATGCCTTTCCATTAACCTTTTTCCTCCTCTTTGCCTTCTTAAGCTTTTACAATGCCCCTGAGAGGGCTGAATTTCCCTCCGACTCCCTGCATGCTTGTAATGCATTCATTCACCCTTGTCTGGAAGGTTCTTATTTGTACCAGTAGCTAAACATCCTTGGGTTTTAACTGTGAGCCTGACAATGTGTTTTTAATCTCATTTATTCTCACTCTGGCTCCATGAAGAAAACTGTCACGTTTTCAGGACAGAACAGAGACGTGAGATTCAAAGAGATGGAAGATAGAACTACTTCCTCAGTCCACACAGGTAGAAATCGACTGCAGTGGGCATTAGACCCGTTCACCCTCAATGTGCCCGTCACGCTACCATGATTTGCTCTGTGTAAGCGGGTGGTGGGAGGCTGCTCAAGATTATCTGTGTTACAGCAGGGCCGTTCAGAGATGCTGACATCTTGTATCCAGCCCAATTAAGTACCAGATAGCCTCCCTGGCAGAGCGCCTAGTGACGGCTGCCATGGAAACGACCTTTCTCCATACCTGCTTAGGCTACTTCCCTGTAAAGAGAGCCGCCCTGGAACCTTGGCTAATTCTGGTCTTATAGCTCTTTCCAGAAAATTCCACCCTTAGGGCAGGCAACGAACCAACTGAGGTAGGCCAGCAAGCAACCACTTGTGGCCCAACGCGCCCTTGGGGAGATGAACCTTGCACATTTCAGAAGACTGCCCTGGGCAGAGCGCCCGTTGTCATTACTTTGCTTTGCTAGAAACTCCTGACTTTCCTTACAAGAAATGATAAAAAAAAAAAAAAAAAAAAAAAAAAAAACAATCCAAAGACGATAAAAAATTTATCTAGACCCCAAAGAGAACAATGTTTCTTTGTTGACTTTTCTTGCCCCTCTCTTAGGTTGCCATTGAACCCAGAGCCTTGTAAAATACTCTACGCCTCACCACAGAACTGTATCCCCAGCCTTTTCTGTAGTTTTTATTTTGAGGCAGAAACTCACTAAGTTGCCCAGACTAACCTTGAACTTAACGATTCTCTTCCCTCATGGGTAGTTCGGATTACAGGCCCACCAGACACAACGAGAGGTTTATCTAGAATGTAGTGTTTTATTTATTTAAATGAAATCTTTGAAACAAATTAACACAGCAATAATTTTAGCTGGATAAACCATGATATAGTTTCTGGATGGGATATAAGAAGGCAGACTCCAGGTTGGTTTTGCTCCACCTTAGCTGCTAAGCTTCAAAATTTAGGATGTTTGTCCTTAGGAAATTCCAGGTTGTTACCAAAACTATCTCCACATACCAGGTTTTTCAAAAGTCTGAGGGTCTGATTTTTTTTTTCAGGTTATTATGATCCTAAGTGTTTAAATCTACTATTCTGTTGATAGTTTCAGGAATTGATCATATTTATAAAGAACCCATGGAGCTAAAGTTTTCAACCTGCTAGTATTAACAATATCATTGGCAACTCTACATCCACGGCACTTGGTGCCCAGGTCACTGTTACCTGGGGATTCTGTCACTGCTTTTATATTTAACATCTTTGCTCACTTGTCACATGTCATTTGAAAAACCACCTAGACATCCAAGCTACCAAGTACCTCCCCTGCATAAGAATCTGTGGGAATGGACAGAGAAGGCTTAGTCTGATGGTGGGCAGAAGAGTAACCAGGCAAACACACCTGGGCCTTTGTGGGCAGTGTGAGTCAACAGATTGGTTAGGGAGAAGGGGACAGAATAGCTAAAAGGAGGAGGCGTGTCTTAGGAAGCCCTACTGGAGGGGAAAGCAGATGGCGGTCTGTACTGCCCTAGAATAAGTGAGACCCTTCTCGTCTCCCCTGACAGCGCTGACTTCCTTTTTTTGAACTGTGCCTTTCTCTGAAGTCAGTTCCATGTCTCCCATCTGTTACCACTGCGGTTGTATAACATAGGCCAGGCCAACTCACCTAGACGCGCTGGTCTGCAGAACAAACAAGCAGGAGCAAAAAGCGAGCTGAGCTCAAGCCTTGTTCATTCCGCATGTCTGTAAATATTTGAGAATATTTTCACAGCCATGGGCACTCGTCAGAGATGCCCACGGACAGATGGGTGGATGAGGGAGAGCATAGGGAAAAGTGAATGCTGTCTAGAAGCTAAGAAAGGCAAGGGCGTGAGAGCCAAGGAGCATCTAATAGAGACCATCTTGGCAGTGAGGGAGCTCACTAGTCTTGCCTGTGCTCAGCCGCCTTCAGGAAAGCCATGCTGCGACGTGGTGGCAGCCCCAGAGGGAGGTTGCTGAGCAAGGTATGTGAGCCTGTAAACAGGCCGCACTGCTCCATGGCCTAAGATAAATATTCATACGGAATACTGGTTCTAGGGTATGAATTTTTAGACCATAATTCTTTAAAATTTATTATAGTTTTAAACTTAATTGGGTGAAAGTATTTATGGGAGGGGGAGGGGACACAATTACCCAATTATCAAAGCGAGGAGGAATCCTAGAAGGAACACTAAAGCGATCTTTAAGTACTGAGAGGATTTTATTACAGCAACTTTTAAAACGGCAATGAATGTCACGTTCCTTGGTCTTTTTCACAACAGAAATGAAACACAGCATTTTCACAGGTTTGCTTCTGCTGAGGAAGAGGCAAGAAAGGGGCTGGGTGACCCCAAATGCTCCTCAAAAATAGCCACAACCAGGGGTGAAAAATGTCACCGTCCCTAGAGTGTTCAGAAAAAGCGGGGGGACAGGTGGAGAAGGAAAACTGAGAACCACAGAGATGTGGGAAGGAGCGTTCAAAACACGTTGGCATTTCCTCAAATGGGGAGAGCTCACAAATTCGAGCCTATTGTTCAAATCACATCAGTAATGAGATCAATGAAATCAAGACGTGACCTCCTGAGACGGCTCTGGCTATCTGTCCAGGAAGCCTCCTTGGAGTTCTATAGATCTGTGCTCCCCCAAAACGGAGCGGAGTAGAAAACAATGTTAAGGAGGCTTTTAAAACACATCATTGAGATTACAGCACCTTTTAAAATAAACAGCACTGAATACCAACACAGGTAAAATGTCATTGTGAGACGGGGCTCCGAGAGTCAACAGCGTTCTTTATGGCTTTCCAGTGTGCGATAAAATCTGTCCACCAGATGTACTGATGTCTCCTGTGTAGCATACTTGAACATTCTGTAGGCCTGAGGCCCATTTATTTCATGTAATTGCCTTTCCTGTGCACACCTTGGGGTACCCTAATTCTATATTTTATTTCAGGCACTGTACAGGGTACCATCTGGTAGTTTTAAACTCATCCCATTTTATTGCACTACGGCAGAGGATGTATTCAGCCGTACGGCAGCTTTTGGTGGAGACAGACTTCTTACTACTAGCTATTTATTTTTGCCTGAAATAAAGTAGCCTTGAACTATCAACATACAGGATTCACACATAGATCACAGGCAGTCCATACTCGCTAGACAGGTTCCTAAGCAACTTGCAGGCTCGAAGCAGCTTTGAATTGCTTCTTGCACAGCTGTTAACGTATAGAATTGGGATTCTAAATTCTTTGCCTACTTCTGCACATAATGATATCTTTTTAGTATCTCATTTGTATTATTTCAGTTCAGATGAGCACAAAAATAAATGTATTCTATCACATCTGGAAAAGTACCGCAGAGAAATCGCTTAATATTGGAAGATGCACACCTCATTACGAGGTTTGTCACTCATTTCAACCTCAACCTTACGTCTGTCCCTCTGCCACGCGGCTGTGATTTTGCTGCTGTTTTTGTTAAATTGTTAAACCATCTTTCGAGGGAATCTGTGAGATCTTGAAAAGACAAGTTTGGCTATAACAGACGTGGCAAAGACAGATAAATTTCAGAACCCCACAGCTTTTCTGCAGCAGGTCCCTGATGAGAAGGCTTGCCCTCCACTTGTACTCAAATGAGATAGGAAGTGATGCTGAGAATCCATCTCCCTCTGCAGAGCAGCTCCTCCACCCGCGTGCCCACACAGCTGGCCGTGGGTACTCTAGCAAATATCAGGGTCCCTGGTATGCAAATAACACATACCCAGCTGCAGCCTTGCAAATGAGCCATTGTTCACCTGCCGACTCCTGCCTAACCAAATCCCTGTTGCCGCTTGCATTAGAGATTCCTTCATCTTCTGTCCTTCCCTCCCTGTCCTACAATAGCTAAGCTTTGCACTGGTCTCTGGTCTAGTGACGTAAAGACTACACGACGAGGGGGCCAGCAAGGCCGTGGCGTTTAGTGAGTGATGAGCTGGCGTGCTAGCCACTCTCGACATGTGTTATCTCAGCTTTGCCCAGGGAGGAGATTACCAGGCATTGGCTGGAGCTACAGAAAGCCTTCCAGTGTACAATCTGCTACCTGGCACTGATGGCCGGCGTAAATAAACAAACCAATCAGGAGATGCTGGCGCTGCTGCAGGCATCTTGGCCCTTCGTTATGGTGATGGGGATGGGCGGCAATGGCTCAGTTACAGTTAAGGATGGGAAGATATTTAAGGTACCAAAAATCCCGGATCGGAACGCATTCACGGCAGATTCTTTGCATGTTTTGCATTCGTGGCAATGACAGACGCAGCTCGGTGCACCTGGCTGTAGCTGTCTGCTGTGATCTAAAGCCTGTTTGGACGGAAAGAATAACTTCCTCCGTTATTTATTGTTGGAAGCAGAGTTTACTTTGCTGTCTTTAACCTCAGCAGAAATCAGGAATGCCAGTTTAACAGCAAGCTGATGAGTTCTGGGGAGCAGAGCAAAGAGTCACTGGTTTGGCATCTTGTAAATCAGCGGGAGACCGGTGACCAAATAGATTCATATTTATTTTCCTAGAGTTTCCCCCCCTTCTTTGACTCTCAGGCAATCTCGTCCTATAAAAATGTTAATGCTGGTCTGAATATGAAGGGTAATTTTTTTCTTCCACAGCTCTGTCAAACATATCTTCCCAATAATTAAATGTGTATCCTTGGGCTCTAAGAGCAGTCTTGTTGAACAAAGCAACCACAAATTCAACTAACCTTTGAAGAATGAGGGTGTCAAAGTATAAGCAGATGTTTTAATTTGCACAGTGCAGGGATTTTTCGGATGCCAAATGTTCCTAAAATAGCTATTGCATCGTGGCAGCAGGAGAAAGATAGACTCAGAAATGACCTGTAGCCATCTTATACATGACAGACGTGGCCTCTGTCAGCAAAAACCAACGTCGGACATGCTGTTCAGGAAACTGTGTTACTTTCAGCCAACAAGAAAATTACCATAACTCTATAATTATAATGCGTGAGAAGGAAAGAGTGTAGTGCAAATTTTACACACACACACACACACACACACACTCACTCACACACACACACACACCTACACACTACAAAGTCCATTGCTAAATTAAATGAAAGGTAAAATAAAAAGTACATGTTATACCTTGTCTACATACTAAAGGTTTCTAAAGGAATTATGAAATATACAAGTTTTTAAAAATAGGATGCATACTTGGGCTGTGAAATTACAGCCCTTCACTGTAGTTAGCTGAACTTGTATTGCTCCAGGAAAATGTTAGCATGTTTTTTTACTTACAAGGAGATATATGCAGAGATGATTTATATTAGACAGAAGGAAACATGCCCTCCCTCTGAGCAGAGTCATGAGGTGACCCAAGAAGACTGGAATTGACCTCCTGGAGACTTTTCGCGGCGGATGAGAGACCCATATATTTGGGTTTATTGTAGGGTTGTTGGAACTTGTTGACTGGGCTTGTCAAGAAATGCACAGTCTTTTTCTGCCAATGACCTCAGAGCGGGCTAGCTCCTTAGCGGGCATCCTACTAGCCTAAGTGACAGAAAACTCCTTCCCTAAACCTCTGCCCCTAAAGGGTGCAACGGAGGCGCTCCCGGACAGCATCGCTGCTGGGTGGGGAGGAGTGTGGTTGCTACTGTATCTGTGCTGCACAATTTCTCAAAATCTACCCAAAATAAAAAGGCTACGTATTTGTGGTCTTAAACTCATATTCCCAGCACTTCATCTTGTGGATTTATTTACACATTTCAAGAAAATTCATGAAGTAATGATCACGGGTAATCATGTCTAGAACAGCTAATAAAATGGAAACAACCTATGTCAGAAGAAGGCGGATTCAACAAGTTATGGCATATCTCTGCTAAAAGAGACAGTTTTCCACATTCTGATAAAATAGATTTCTAAGACATGAATGAGAAGCCAGTTATGGATTTCTGTGAATAATATATGATCATTTACATTTTTCAAACAAATTGAAGCCGGGCGGCGGTGGCGCACGCCTTTAATCCCAGCACTCGGGAGGCAGAGGCAGGCGGATCTCTGTGAGTTCGAGACCAGCCTGGTCTACAAGAGCTAGTTCCAGGACAGGCTCCAAAGCTACAGAGAAACCCTGTCTCGAAAAACCAAAAAAAAAAAAAAAAAAAACCAAATTGAAGACAGGCATATTTTCCAAAGAATAAGAAATAGCTTTGAACTACTATACTTTCTGAATTTACACTCTGCCCTATATAACACTTATTCAAATCAAACATATGAAAAACACATAAATGACCAATCACTCCAAATAAAGTAAGCAGGGGATTTGTGTGTGTGTTCCCTGGCTTCCCCGGAAAGTCTTAAAGCCACTAGCATACATGGCCTTCCTGCAGGCTGTAGGCCTTTTTGATTTGGGTTTTTTTCCCCCCCGATTCTCTTCTTGCAACTGGCTGTTTTTGAAGAGAGTGGAGATGGGCAGTAGTTTGGTAGGGGATCACCAGAGAGTATTTTCTTCCTTCACAGTTGGGTAAACTAGGCAAAACTACCTGAGGCTGAGCGGAGCATATGTTCTTCCTGAGACCCTGGGGAGGGGAAGGGGGCAAGAACAAGAGAAGAGCATTGAAGAATGGCAGAGGAAATCAAGGCTCACTTCCTTAAGGGAGCCCTACAGAGCACCTGTCAGATTTCTTTTGCTAAAGCACATGTCAAGCGGGCCTGACGGGAAGGAAGGATAGTGATGTTTGTTCTCCAAAGCCTCACTTGGAACCTTTGAAGACTCAAGCATGAATATTCACAATGGCGCTTGCTGTATGCAACTGTTAAGAGGATGGGAGCCAACAGAGGAGAGGCACCATCAGAGGGTCAGAGGGATGAAACTCAGCAGGTGACAAGCCTCTCTGAGACCCGATGGAGGGCTATTTATTTTCATTACCAAGAGAGTTCACTTATATAATTTTCTCAAGAGTCCATCACAGTGCCAAGCATATACGCAGCCAGTTGAATTCTCTGCAAAATATTTACCACCACCTCAGCCACTTTGGTTGGTCACCAGAGGGCTTCTTCAGGGACTAGGAAGAGGCATGTCCCCCCTGTGCTCATGAAACCTTCATTCTGCTCATAGAGGTGGACAAGTTGAACTTTTAGCTTGTCTAAAGCTCAAACCATCCATCTACAAAAATCCAGGATCATTTTGACACTTTGGGTAGCAGATTCCTCTCCTTGACAATAGCCCCCTTCAAAGAGGGAAGTGGAGGCAGGCGCTCACTTGTGAGATTTTTATTTAAAGAATACCACATCTTTACTTGCAGCTGAGAGGCTGAAGATTAAAAATTAGCCACTGTATAGTAGCTGAGCAGTAACAATTTTTCATAAAGGTTTTTAGTACACATTTGGGATTATAATTTCAATATTATGCAAATGCATTTTATGGATCTGTAATACAGAATGTGTACTGGCGTTAATGTGCGTTAGCGGGCAAGCACAGAAAGGCTCCAAATGAGCCATTTTGGTGTCTGCTTTCAACACGTATTATGAATAATAAGTACAATGTTCTGGTTTAGAACAAATAATATAAAATCTGAATTCCTCTTGATGTTCATCAGTGACACAGCTTTATGAAACTCCTACAGAATTCTTCCATTGGACATAGTGAAAAACCAGCTCTTGACCAATATATCCCTGTTTATAGCTTCCTTCTTAAATGGAATGTAGAAGTAAAAAAAATACACTTAGTACCAAAAGGGAGCAGTTTCCCTGTGTTGTTCAAAGTTGGGCATCAACTAGATAAGTGATCCAGGAAGGTCATGGTGCTTGGGAGTCAAGAGGGCAGAGGGACGGCTACTCCTGATTTAGAGGCTCCAAGTACTAGAAACTGAAAAACTTCAAAAGAAGGCAGAAGAAATCATTGTTTGTTCCATTGATGAAATCAACAAATTTGATTCCTTTATACAAAATGGTTCATATAAGATGATTGTGTTACTCCAGATATTTAAAAGATGGATAAATACTATTTTTAAAAAATGAAACTTGCTTTTATTTTTGGGGATAAAAGGGCTGCCCATGGAGGTCAAAAGAAAGAACTGGATCTTCTGGAGTTGGAGTTACCTGGTGGTTACAACACTCTCCAGTCCAAGAGCAGAGTTCATCTCTCCAGGTCCTAAGCCCCTTTTGTAGTAGTGCATGCTTCCAGCTTTATAATCTAATATGAATTGGTCTTGTGTTTCTCCTTCAGCCTTATCAGTATGTGTTTGTGGTTGTACTTTAGAAACAATTGCTCAAGAGAGAATTAGAGATTTTTCTCAGAAGACTAAGCTAAGTAATATTCCTGGACTTGTCAAAATCCATAATTTTTTTTGTTAATGCTCTTTACATATGAGCTTGGTCTGCTAGCAACAAAAGCAAGACTAAGAGATGTCATTTACTGACAGTTGTAACTGGCTGTCTCAGGAGGCATCTGAACCATCTAAGTGTACTGACTTAGGACTCTGAGGCTTGCTGATCCATTTCTTGAATGTGTGATGCACACTTGTCCCACTACATTGTCCAATGAGTATGCAGTGGGTACCCAGCTAAGAATGAATAATGAAAATCTTTTCCAAACAGGAACTCTTAGCTTAGTGTACAATGTTGCAGATTTGGTGAGGTGTGTTGGCAGAGGTGTCTGCCCCACCCAGTCCAACAGCCATTCAGTCCCAAAGAAAACACACAGAGGTCTACATAAATTTTAAACAGGTTGGCCTATTAGCTCAGACTTTCTTATTAATTAACTTTTACATCTTACATTAACCCATAATTCTTGTCTCTGTTAGCCACGTGGCTTTGTACCTTTTATCAGTGAGGCATTCTCATCTTGTTTCCTCTGAGTCTGGGTGACAACTGCAGACTGAGCCTTTCCTCTTCCCAGAATTCTTCTGTTCTCATTGCCCCACTTATCCCTCCTGCCTGATTGGCTACTGGCCAATCAGCATTTTATTAAAACAATACAAGTGACAAATCTTTATAAGGTACAAGACTATTGTCTCACAGCACTCCCCCCTCCCTTTTTCAAAACAAGAACTCTGAATCTAATCTCCTTTGTTTAGCTTTCTGTTTTCCAGACTATTATCCATAACAACTTGTAACCAACACTTTAAAAAAAACAAATATCCATAATAATTTTGGGGGGGACTATGGATGTAGTTTTCTAGGCTACTTCCTGCTGATTGGGGGCACTGATAATCTTACAGGGACCTAAAGAAAATTTGGAATTATGGTCAAGTCCTGACTGGAATATTCTGTGAGGCTTGATCATCTCAGCCAGCAGTCTTAAGGCTGTTCTGGATGAAGAACTCAGAGGAAACTCCATCAGAGGTCTTTTGAAATGTTGGATCATCTGGGCTGTCTGTTCCTATCGAAGATTTCTCAATGGGTCTTCATTAATCAAGCCTGATTTTTTTTAACCCAGGATGAATCCACAGCCTCTCATTTCCTATGGAAACAAAAGCAAAACCTCTTCTTCAAGGTAACATACCTTTTGAGTTAAAGGCATTGAAGTCAAGACATTTTCAAAATATATTTGTTGGATTAATCCAGCAGCATTTATACTTAAACATCTTTTAGAAGCTGTTGCTCCTTCCTCGGTCATCAAACAATTCAAAGACAACACAATAACATAGAGTATCCAGAGTCTCTGTGTATTTTCCATCTTTACATGGCTTACTTTAAACTCTATTTCTTTTATTTTTACTTTTACTTTTTGTTTTTTTGAGACAGGGTTCCTCTGTGTATCTTTGGCTGCCCTGGAAATCACTCTGTAGACCTAAGTGTCCTTGAACTCACAGAGATCTCCCTGACTCTGCTTCCCAAGTGCTGGGATTAAAGGCATGCCTCACCATACCCAACTACTCTCTCTCTCTTTAAAGAACTTTACCCTTCTTCTTTTTTTGGCCAAGCACACATATGTTTTTAAACACACTATAAACCATTTAGAGTTTTTTTGGTCTGAATCTATTTTTACTGTATATCTCTCTTTTCCTGACCACATGAGTTTTTAATTTGCTAAATGATACGGCTAGGATTAAAGGTGTTGCTTGATGGCTGGATCCAAGTCATCCATAGCTTTCTGAGAGTCTAGCCTCATGGTAGAGGTACAGGCTGGAGCTATGTTTATTGCCACAATTTTATGGAGTTTCAAAGTCCCTACAACCATCTATTTTTGTAAGCACCATTTAAGTGTTTTGTGGCAGAGCCTCTTAATGGGCCACAGAGATTTGCAGCTAAATCTGAGTCAGGAAGCTTCTCTTAAATGAGATGCACTTGTTTCTAGCAAACAGAGCCCACCTGAGAAAATGCTTCTACCAAGAAGCTGTGGTTAATTCTGTTCTTTTGTCTAGAATTACTTCGCAAGCTGTCTCAGGTTTTATGCAAATGTCAGATTGTGTGCATGCATGTTTCTACCTCTGACAACAGAGGCATCTACAAAATAACAAAAAAGAAAATCTATGTTTGAGTTCTATGTGAAGGGTTATGTGAATAATGTCAACTGACCTGCAGAGAGAGTTTGCAGGGTGGGTTTTATAATCCTTGTACAATGGTTGAATAATCAGGAATCGTAAAAGATCCAGTATATATAAAATCACAGTTGTATGATTTTGCAGTCCAGATTCTTATCTATCTTATAAACCCTAGCCCTGTATGAACAGTACACGGTAGTCCCGGTCTCACATATTGGATAAGTCAGAAGAACAGAGCTTGGCCCTGTGATCCAACCTGTAATATTGGTGGGCCCCACCTTTACGATACCAGATGGTTCCCATTTCAACCAACTGTTGCGTCATTGCTCACCTTCACCGACGCTCTCCACTTCCCATGATGCTTTTCCAGTTTTGATGGAGGTCTGTGGAAGAAAAGCAGGGTACTACAAGAGAGTCTATCTTCTGAGAACTCAACGGATGCTTGCTCAAAAGGAAATCAGATTCGTTCGAGTTCTCC
This sequence comes from Arvicola amphibius, assembly GCF_903992535.2. Lineage (NCBI taxonomy): Eukaryota > Metazoa > Chordata > Mammalia > Rodentia > Cricetidae > Arvicola > Arvicola amphibius. Next base: position 9,578,153 of record NC_052053.1, read on the forward strand.
AAGGCAAACTCAACAGATGTCTTTTGACTGCTGCATAGGGTAAACTTCGCTTCTATCCTCGGGTCTCTAAAGTTTTAATAAGACAGGGAAAGACTCATAGTGGAAGATGTTTCCCAGTGGTTGAGATACAGGATATTGAGAAATTAAGCCTGCAGTACAGTGTGCTGGTCTGAGGAAGCCAGTGTGCTTGAAATAATACACTCAGCAACTGCCTGCTCTTTCCTTAAGCACTTGGTCCTTTTGTTGTGTGATCTCACTGAATCATCCCAGCATGCTTTAAGGTTGGCATTATTGTCTTTCATTTTTTAAAAATTAGTAAAATTTAGGCTTAGGTCAGGTAAATCATTCAAGATCGCCTGGTTAATAAGTGCTTGAATAAAGATCTGATTCCAGGTCAAGTTTAATTTCAAAGTGAGGAAATGAATTTATGATGGTTTTAAAGTCATGAATCCCAATTATTTTGAAGCCCAGTATTGAACCTTGTCTTTCTGCTTTGCTATTTCTTGTAGCTTTATTAGACTTAGTTATAAACCAGTCTATGTGAGAGAAGGGATAAAATACAAAGCATTTTTTTTTAATTCTTCAAAGGGCCACGTTCGTTCCCAGACAAAGAGGTAACCAGGAGATACTTCACTTTTTCCTCCTGTATTTACTCTATGACCACATCTAGTCAAAAGTCAGCCATGCCTTCAAGGAGCTTCCAGCTTCCAGGGGCAGTGAAAGCATCAGGGCATCAGCTGGGCACAGCTCCACAGTGAGAAGAACTCTGAAGGTCTAGGTGGCTCTTGGAGAGTGGCAGTCATAGGCCTGGTCCATCGGCTCAGCAGAGGCCTCCCAGGGTAGATGCCCTCTGACCCTATTTCTGAAGCATCATTAAGAGCTAATCAGAGTCGAGAGGGTACCACGGGGGAGAGGAAGTAGAAATACACAGAGATTTGAACGTTAGAGATTAGTACGTGATCTGTTCTGGGACTACAAGTCATGAGATCTTACTGTTCCCTTGTAGGGTGAGCCAACTGTTTGGGAAGACAACTAGGGCAGAGAGGGACCACGAAGCAAGATGATAAGGAGACACGGGTGTAAGGTTCAGACAGACTACTGCCTACCACACCAGCATGCACGCATTTATCCTGATCACTGGGGGCAATGGTGGAAAAACAGGAAGAAGTAAAATAAGCTACATATTATGAAAGAGGATTAGCCAATTTCTAGAGAGCAACTGGGAGGGGCTAACTACAGAGCAGAGAGGAGAACAAGGAAACTGACATTCGTGAGAGGGAGGAGTTGCCATCTGTCCAAGAGAAGACCATTTTCATTTCATTTGGAAGGACACAAATATTTTACTGTTGTTAGGGCACCCCTCCAAATCAGTCTTTTTCTCATCATTAATTTATGAGATCCCCGTGGAGTACAATGCCCAAGAATCCTCTCATTGAGTGTCCTTGAGTTTTGACACCCCAGTCTAGCCCCCCCCCCCCCCCGAAATTTACTTAGAACTGTGTTGAGGTACTTTGTATCTCAACCATCTCTCTGTGGGTAGAGGGAACAGAACAACAGGAATCCATATAAGCAACATAAGAGGAAGACTTCAGAAAGAAAAAAAGATAGCATTTTTGCTAATACACACTTTTATTTTGAAAAACCTTGACGATTTCTATTATGAAATCATTCTCCCTTGGCATTATTGATGCATGCTCAACAAATAGAAGGTAAATATGCTAAAACAAAACACAACAAAAAACCTGGTGCCTTTCTTCTGCACATCACATAGGTATAAGATTTTTGTTTTCGCCCGACTGCTGGGAACACTTGCATAGGTGATTTGGAGATTTGGAAGGGCTTTCTTCCATACATATGATTCTTTATGAAGAGGTAATTTTACCTATGGCCTATTCGATTGAATATTGTAAGTCATTTTGACCTCAAAGGTAGCAGATCTCCCCCCGCCCCCCAATACAATTGTCCTGGAAAGCTAAAGTGAGATTTATTCAATTACCATTTAAGAACTTTGTGGGTTATTTCCATTTTTCTACCCATGAATTTGTTCCCAATACAATCTTAAATTTGTCTAATTTGCTGTGTTATTGCAAGTAGTCAATTCTCCCCTAGTTAGACAAATAATAGCCTTCTAAGTTTGAGGCTGTAAATCATTCATCCATTAAAAATGCCATTTCCTTGTACTGCAAATTCGATTCATTTAGAAGAGAAAAACCATGCATGGAACAGAATTATGCAATGTCATGGACACATTAACATTTGGATCAAAATTTTACATTGTGTCAGCCAGTAAACAGTATAAATGGTTCAGATTTGCAATAAATAATTGTCTATTAATACTCTGGCATGCTGTAGCAAATTACAGTCTCACTTCAGTAAGCACAGCTGTAGGTAGGCGCCAGGCCCTAAGGATGTGAGTGCCACCGCTGGATTGGTTCGCGTGGAAAGAGCTCTGGCAATGGGAAGCGTGCTTGTCAGTGGATGCTCATGTTTATAAACACAGGAGGAGGTACCAATGGGCTCTTACTGTAACTGGAACATTAGGCACCAGAACACAGCTCTTTCTGTAGAGTTTGTAGAAAAGCCTAGACAAGGGAGCCAACAAGATCATGGTTCGCATGTGCTGGATATGAGAGAGGCCGTGGCATGTGTCTTACCTAGAAAAGTGCTTCTGATGAGCAGAGCTGGGATCTGGGAAACAGGCTTCCTGTTGAGGCAGCCACAGTGTCAGCTGATGATGACAGTCACTCAGGGACCACGAGAAAGCCAGGCTCTCCCCAGAGTCGGCCTTGCTGTTGTGGGCATGATTTTTGGCTTCCCTCCCCCATCTCTCTGCCAGAATCTTTCTCCCTAGTCAGTTGAGTAAATGAAAATTAATACCATTTTCACAGTTTGGAGCCAACCTTTTAAAACCTGTTAGAATGCAAACAAGATCTCTCTCTGTCTGAGAGATTAGTATACATGTATTAACATCCTTAGCTCATTCACCATGAATTGGTGTGCTGTGGGTGCCAGCTACACCAAGACAGGGCCATGGAATTTGGTGAGTTGGAACTCAGGACAGGTAACTTGAATATGGAAAACACGAACTGTTGCCAGATTGCCTGAGGGAAATGCTGTGTGCTGTAGAATGCCAGGGTACACACCAAAAGGATTGAGAACGGGACCAATGGAGATCCCCGAACAGTGGGGACTTCCTCCCAGACCCTGGATTAGGCACAAAACCACACCTGTTTTCACAGAGAGATCCTTTATTAAGCAGGGAAGAAAAGTTAAAGCGGCTGCTTTCTGACCCAGGCAGCAAAGAGCAGCAAATGACCTTGCAGGTGTAAGTTTAAGAGGAGTAGAAGGGGAGGCCTGTGTTAGGATGGGCCGGGATGGGGTGGTAAAGGAGATGGGGGCTACGGAGAAGGGTAGGGGACCAGGGAAAGAGGGAAGGGGTAGTTATGGGGGAAGGCGTGTTTGTCCTAGAGGGACAAAGGACTGACTCTGGATAGAGAGGAGACAGAAGCGACACATTGGCAAACGTCAACCTATAAAGGCAAAAGGGGAAACCTGTGTTAGGATGAGGTGTTTAATTTTAATTGGGCATGTTAATTAGGTGAACCTAAGGGAGCTTTTGATTGCTGGACTTTGGTAGTCAGCCTCGGCAGGAGGAAATGGCCAATAAGGGACTAGACCATGGTGGCTAGCTTTAGAAATGTAACCTAATGGTCTTCAGCAAGGCAGAGACAATGCGGGCAAAGGGCAAGGCCTGCCAGAGTCACATGCTCGAGCGGGTTGGTGTCCCTTCAGCCAGCACCTTCAGGGGTTTCTCTGGCACCGCACTATACCAGGCCCGTTTTTCAGGTAAGAGAACCAAGGTCCATAAGTATTAAGAAGCCTGCTCATGAAGTTTACTCACCCGGTGCGGCAACTTATACTGAAGTGTTCAGTATCCCTGATAGCTAATTTATCTTAGCTTGGCCTTTAGCCCAGTATTATCTAGGAATGATACAATTTACTCATCTTAAATCTCCATTGCTCAGTTAATTAATAATGTAACCCTTGGCAAATGCAGTTTCAAAAAGCTCTCTATAGCAAAGACTCTAATTTCAGTTCAAAACACTAGTCTTGGTTCGTATTAGTATCCTATTCAATACTCTGATGTCACTAACTGGAAACTGCTCCTGCCCACAGCCAGACTCTGCACTCCAAAGGGACTAGGTTTGCTTTGAAAAACCACTGGCAAGCGTTCTCAACACAAACACACACGATAGCAGAGCCTGCCTGTCTGCTGCCAAAACCCCAACTTGCCTCCCGGTTGGCATCTGGCTTCCCCAAACTCAACCTTCTTCAGCTGGTCTAGTCCTGACCTTCCCCGCTTCTTCCAAGGCCCCACTCAGGCAAGGCAACTCCAGCCCAGGAGATGCGAATGCAATCAGCATTTTCATAGCTAACGACAGGGTTGCAAAACCGAAAATAACAGCAGGAATCTGAAGCCGGGGCTTTTATTGGACTAACTAACGATATAAATAAAACGGTCCCTGACTGAGCGTCAGAGATTCACTCTCTTTATCAGGCCATAGAAAACAGATCCAGGAGGGCAATAAATACAGCACATAACAGAGAGGAATTAAATGATTAGGCCTGAATTAACACCCTGTTTCTGTGCTCCACTCAGCGTTCCGTGGGCCCAATGAAACACCGCAATTCACAAACGCTCAAGGCCCATTTAACTTTTATTTCAAGCTAGTTTGGAAGAAGGGATTACCTGTAACTTCCCCCAGTTCCACCATATAACTCTTGAAGGGGCAACACTGATCCTGTCTGGATAGCTGTTGGAGAAGGAGGCTGTGCTAGGAATCACTAAGTCCACTCAGAATCCTGCTTCCAGACGGTGCCTTAATTAAATGGAAGGAAACCCTTATCTCTGTGAATGTGACAAGGCTAGCCCAAATGGGAAAATAAGGGATGAATTAAAGGAATTTGGTTATTTTCAGTAGTATTAGCATCAGAACTCAGAAGCCATTTGCTCCAAAGTGTTCACTTTATGAATCGTAACTTTAGTATGTCAAAGATCCAAAGTGGTCTGAGCTACCAAGTGGGTTTTAAGCTCACTTTGGAAGATTGTATATGGAGGCCCGGTCCTCCATTATCCCATGCTCTGTGTGATAAGGTGAGTAGGTTTGACTTCAGTCCAGCCAGGGAGATGAACACTACTTTGTCCCTTTCCATTCATACAGAAGAAGATGTCATAGCTAGCAACACCGGGCACACTGAGGTAAAAGGATCATGGATTTGAGGTCAGCCTAGGCTTCAGAGTAAGAGTCTGTCTAGAAGAAAAATAAATAAATAAGAAGAAAAAAAGAAATTCAAAATAGCACCAGAGGGTTGCTTCATGATACTAGTTACGTGTTCAGAAACTTTAGATAAAATATGCAGTCAGATGAAACTGGCTCATAAAACCAACTCTGCATATTTGTGACTTGAAGTGATGGTTGCCATGAAGATGGATTTACAGGGCAGGGTTGTTAAGTGCCAAGGAGAAAGGGAGCTTGTACTTCTGAGCCCTTACTGGATTCAGGTGCTGTTTCTTCATTTAATGCTTCCCGTGTTCTATAGACACCATTACTCCTCAAATAAGGAAGTTGATGCTCGAATAGTATAATAACTGCCCAACTTCAAGCAAAACGCTGGAAGTTTAAGATTCAAATTTAGATTTAGTTGGTTCCCAGAATAGATATTCCCCTTAATCCCGTGGTTTGACCTGCTGAGAACTTTAAGTCTCAGCAGAAACTTGACTTAGAACTTCTATCCTGACCAAAGAAACCAGCCATCCTATAGAAGGGATGAGAATATTTCAGTGTGGTCCCAGAGGGAAGAGTAAACACCCTCAGAGGTTTAAGTCCACGTAAGTGAGGCCGTGTAAAGTCCCATGCTTCTGTGGACACCCTCTGACCTCGCTTACGCGGGAAACCCAGTGTAGACTCATGAGATCAGGAAGGGAGCTTACTGGGGAAAAGTTTCAGTGGAAGAGGGAGGGGGGAATGAGACAGGGGAATGGGGGTGAGAAGGACACACACACACACACACACACACGCACGCACAAAAATCATTATTCACATGTCTGAAATTCTCAAAGAATAAACATAATTTTTTTTTTTAAAGAAGAAAGGAAGAAAAGTGTTTCGGGGGGGGCCGGATATAAAGTGGGTTAGGGAGCCAGCTTGTGGGAGGCAGATGAAGCTGCCCCACAGCCCCTGAGTGTGACCCGCAGCATCCATGAAGCCCAGAATCTGTCATCGTCTTGGAAGCACTACTCCCCTGCCTAGAGATGAGCAAGAAAGGTCTTCCGCATTCTCCGTGGTGTATTTCTTTATAGTCAAGCTCTCCCAAGAGATCAGCAAAAATCTTAGCTGTGGACGTAACCCAGGGAACACCAGCAAAGCTGAACCTTACCATCAGAATACTTGTAGGCCACAAAATTACTATGATTCTTATTTAAATTTACTCTCAAGGGCCGTCACTGAAACATAGATATACTTTTCTTTTCATAAAGAAGTCTCAGTTAAAAGGCCTGATCCTTAAGTTTGTTGTAGACAAATTATCTCTTTTTTTTGTGGGAATTTATTTTTATACTGGGAATTGAACCTAAGGTCTTGCATGTGTTAAGCAAATGCTCTACCACTAAGCTTCATCTTTAGCCCAGTAACGCTGTCTTTTAAAAAGGTAAGCACTGACTGGTGGCTGGAGAGATGGCTCAGTAATTAAGAGCACTGGCTGCTCTTCCAGAGGACCCAGGTTCAATGCCCAGCAACCACATGGCAGCTCACAACCATCTGTAATTCCAGTCCTAAGGAATCCAGTACCCTCTTCTGGTCTCTGTGGGTACTGCAAGCATGTGGTATAGAGACACACTCTCAAGCAAACACTCATACATATAAAATAAATAAATAAATAAAATCGCAAAATAAAAGATGACCACTCAAAAATTTACTCATAATAAATCACAGGAACTTCAGTGTTTAGGGTCTTCCTTGAATTATGATTGATTGATTGGATACTCAGTAGGCAGGAAAGTATCTATTTCATGTTTTATGTACTATCCTTGTATATTTCCTGCACCCACCAAACTAAGTAAAATGCTTTTGACTCTTGAATTAACATTACATGGTAATAATCACATCTCTTTCTCTATGCGTAAATTTTTTTTCCTGAAATTTTATGCTTTGAAAAGAGGTCTTTGTGTATTTACAAGGGCTATTGAAATGATTTACGTGAGTTTAAGTCGAATGACGAAGTCTTTGTTTCTTGGTCAACAGAGCGTCTACAGAGTTCTAATGGTTAGTAGCATTTGCCTATGGTTATTATTTTTAGCGGAAACATAAAGGTCCCTCAGCTCCTCTGATCCAGACTCAGTACCAGGCTCCTGTTGACCTTCACTCGTTAGAATTGAATGCAGTCAGATTTAGCTCTCTGTGTTAGCAGTAAGAACCAGAAAGTGTCTTTGGACTTGAGTTCATTCTCTACTTGGATGCTCAGCAAACTGCAGCTTCAAGCAGTCACTAGGTAGATCAATGTGAGTGCCTTCTGTATCCGCATAGGGTTTTTTTTTTGGTTCAAATATTCATTTTATTTTAATTATATGTGTATGTGTTCATGTCTCTATGTGGGAACGCACACACGTGTGTAAGTGCCTGCGGAGGTCAGAGGTGCAGGATCTCCTGAGAAATGGAAAAGCAAGAAGCACTTTTAGCAGTTAAACCATCTCTCCCAGCTCCTCCTCAGTGCCCAACCATGTATTTTACTATTTTTCCTTCTTTTTAATACTTTGAAGGCATGACTTCAGTTTGAAGACTAGACATAAAAGCAGTCAAAACTTGAGAAAGAAGTAATGGACTACCAGAAATTTTCAGCTAGCAAAAGGCATGATATGATTTTAATCTCAAAAAATGACTTCCTTTAAAATGGTGAAGTATCTGCATTTTTTAAAGAAATGGCTAGCTGGTAAAGAGATCAAATTTACCGTCCTTTACGATAGTTATTCTTCAGTTACTGCAATGCTTTACATAATTGCTATGGAAAACAAATGATGTAAAAGGGTGAAGTAGACTAAAAACCCAAACCAAACAAACAACAAGAGAGATAATGACCTACAAACTAACTGTCATCAGTCAGGACTAACCAGGATGGCGGGCTCTCATGCCTGTCATTGGATGAACCCCTTCCTTCCCTAGCACCCTTATTCCAATGATAGAGGCTTGAGCCTCTTTCAGTAATAAAGCATTGGTTCCAAGAAGCTTAGATGGACAATGTTGACCTGCACAGCTGTTTCCAGAACCCGCTGTCTGAATCTTTGTGCCTTCAGCTCCTGAGTTCTGTTCTAAACCCTTCTCGCTTGAGCTTTACATGCGCTTTTCTTCACCTGGAGTTTGCCAAACTCCAGTATTCAAGCCTAATCTTAGAGAGAGACCCATTAAAGCAAGCATCTTCTAAGACAGCCTCTGGGTCCCTGGGTCCCTGGGTACCTGGGGGCTTCTGTGTGTGTGTGTGTGTGTGTGTGTGTGTGAGAGAGAGAGAGAGAGAGAGAGAGAGAGAGAGAGAGAGAGAGAGAGAGAGAGAGGTGAAAACAGTATTTACTTACCATCTCCTTTCTTTCTCAGAGATGTCTGTTTCAGGAGAGACAGGATGGTGTTTTGTCTTTTTTTTTTTTTTTTTAAATTGCAGTTCCCCGCGCTGAAGATGATTCCCAGGATATTCTAAGAAGCACCATGAAGAATTGTTGAATGACCAGATAAATTATTACAAATAGAAAGGGTCTCATTCACCACCAAAGCATTTGGTTAGAATAGTGTTGTTTTTCTTCTCCTACCGAAAGCTCAACAGCCAATGGAGCCTCACAGTAAAAATCTCCCCAGCTAGGCCCTTAGTGATATTAATTCCCGAGTCCCCTCGCCGCTGTTGTCAGGGCCTGAGGCGAGACCAAACACGACTGAGGTTTGCAAAAAAATATATTTTTAATATAATTTTAAAATATACTCACTAGGGGAAGGCTCATAAAATTCAGTTTCAGCCACAATCTGGACTATGGGCTGCCAAGCGCTGTGTAAATAAATCATCGAGTCATTTTGGCATCCTGTGGGCCAGAAGGAATATCTTCCTCAGTAGATTTAAAGAGACACGGTTCTGAAAGACACGGGAGCGAGTGAGTGATTGAACAGGGGCTCTCTTGACAAAATTTGGAATTTGGAAGGGTCCTTGAAGTGGTAAATTGCACATTTTACCCAAGCAAAGAAGACTTTTTCTCTCTATTCGGAATCCACTACGGAGTTGAAAGAATCTATTCTAATATTCCCAAATACCCCCTCCCACTTTGCACCTACCAGGACACTTGAAGAAGGGAAACTCCAGCACCTGGAAGGGTGGGTCATCCGTGTGCTTGTGCCACGTATGTGCACACCTAGATAAGTCAGAGATCACACTCAGTGAGTGGAGGGTGAGCGAGGACAGTCAAGTTTATCAGCGATGCACATGCTTGCAGGGATGCTGGCTAGTTAGCATTGATGGTCCAGGGTGAGCCTGCCCTCCCCTTCTCACACTCATACATTGGTGTGCACACATGCACATAGGCACAGAAGCACACACATACAACAGCTTTTTCCCTGGGTAGCTCACTCCAGCTAGCCTGATGTACAGCCAGCCTTCATAAACTTGTTGGGATAAAGAATACTGAGTAAAGTATTTGTGTCCTGTGATTTTAGACCCAGGCCAGGAATCAGAATCCTTCCCCTGACTCTCAAAAGAGGAAAGAAAGGAAAGCAGCTCCAAGGTTTGCAGAAAGCTGTTTCAGCTGTTCATTAAGAGGAGTGTGTGTAACAGTAAGTGAAGGCCAATGGGGGCAAAAATTGCAGAATGTCCTCTTCCAATTGTTAATTAAAAAGAGTGCTGGTGGTGTGCAAGCACACACAAAATCCAATCGGTCTGGAGAGGAGCCACGAAACTTTATATGAGAGACATGCATGGACTCAGACACAAGCGCGGACATGCCGCGCAGGCCCCTCTGCCCCTCACATTTCTGCATGCACACATGCATATGTGTGAAAACACAGTAGTTCACCATCACACTGTTTTGTTTTTTTTTTTTTTTCTGAGATGGATCTTACTAGGCAGCCCGGGCTGTCCTCAGACTTGTGATCCTCTTGCCTCAGCCTTCTACCTGCCGTCTCTTCGCACGCTCCCTAAAAAGTTGTTTGCCTTTCATGTAACTGAACAAAAATGTAGATTAGTGTTCGAATCCTTTTGTGTTTTGTATTCACGAAAAGGCAGAAATGTGTCTGCCCCCTTCATGAATCTGCCTCCCCTAGCAGCTGGTGGATGCTCTTTGGACTGTCAGCCAGCTGGTTTCAAGAGAAGAGGCCATTAGAGGTGTCAGCAGAAACAAGTATCAGGCCTTTCCATTCAATTCCATCTTCAATCTAATCTCTAGATTTTTTTTTTCAGCTTTAGCTATTGTCTGGCTTCCACTTAAAACCACCTTTTTAACCTATTTGTAAAGGTGCTGCTTCTTGTGTAACAACTCAAAAGTCAGTATAATGGTTACAAACTGACAGGTTCCGCAGTGATGGAGTTCCTTCCCCATCTCGGCTCCAAACCTACCCAAAGCTAGAAACAGCGGAATAGATTCCAGGCAGTTACAGGTTAAGGATCATTTACATAAATTAGCAAGTTTTGCAAATGAATTCATCTAGTGAGAAGTAAGACACGGGACACTGCATTTTAATAATTGACATTCCACATGAAATGCAATGTTCTTAAGGGGGAAATGGAGCTCCAGGTTGCTATTAGAACCAGTGGACCAGCACGAGTGGGAAGAAATGCCATCCCCCATGATGTGAGCTATGCTCCTGAATAACAAGTACCCGGTGCTGATGGGCTTCCTTTAATAACAGTATGAGCCTCGCAGGCTGAGAGGGGCATCGAGAAGAATCTGCTCATCGGCGGGACGGCACAGGAAATGAAAACAGCAGCCTTCAGGAAGCCGCCTTTGCAGGCTGGTCCTCACGAGCTCCTTCTAAAATAATCTTCTATTTTCCATTTGACTTGGCAGGGGCCGTGCCCCACCCTCTACTCTTGCAGTTTCTCCAAACACTTAGGGAATTATTGAAATATATACAGAGTGCCAGCAAAAATTTTTAAATAGCCCAGCGTGGAGGTTGTCTCTCATAATGTTGGTTAAATTATAAATAAAGATAAGTGAGCCATTTTGCTGCCTCCTCCTGACTTAATTTGTTAAGAAACGCCATGTTGCTAACAGGACGGGGAGGGCCAGATGCCCTCTCCTAAGGTGTAAGCCGGTCCGTCAAAGTCAGAGTATCCAGCGTGTTGGGAGTACAAACTGCTCACACATGCAATGTGAGAGCTGGAAACAAGTCCATCCATAATGGTGTTTCCTGGCATAATTTATAATTAACATAAAATGAATTAAATCACTCACTCGATAGACTTTTTTCCCCCAAGTTCATGTAGAGTAAGTGTGTCATATCAATTAATTCTCAATGAACTGCAGCAGCCAATAAAATTTCTCTCAGACACTGGTAATAGTCCAAGATATTGATGGAGGAGGTATCATCATTAATGTGAGTGTAAGGCTCATATTACATACAGAGAACAAGCGGGGAGAATGCCTTCCTCAGAACGGGAGCCAGCTGACTCTCGTCGTCTCCAATTTGCTAAGTTTCCTGTCTCTCCTCCTGTTCACATTGGCACCCTTTTCATTTGGCTGCACAACAAAATTGCCTGCTAGGACTGTCTGTCTTGTGGGGTGTCTAACCAAGAAGCTAAAACTTGCAAGTTAAATAGACTTCAATAGCAAGAGTGGGTTCTATTGGCCACGCCATTAACGCGTTTTCAATGGCTTTTCTGTATGTCCACAAACAATTGGCATTACAAAAACTGATGCAAGCAGATCGGTGGCTTGCAGAATCCGAACGGAAATTTTGGAACGGGTCCTTGTTTGTGTTCTCGTCGTCTTAACCAGTTGGTTTGGTCTTATGCAGGCAAAGCCCCAATGGCCCGCAGAACTTGGCTGATCATACATGGTTTTATGACCTAGAAACCAGTGGCCGTTGGACTTGCCACTTCTAAGGTGGTGTTAAATGACATTTCTCTTAGCTTCTCTCAACAGAGATGTTCATGTGTCTGTGCACATTTTCCCTTCACTTAGAGGATACTGGTTGGTCCTCAGGGTCGGCACTTGTGAGAGTTTGAGAGGCATTCCTTTGTCTCTGCCTCCGTCTGCGCGCTTACAGCAATATGAAATAAAGGGATCCCGGCGAGCCAGTTGGTGTGTGTAATGAGTTGCCGTGGCTCTTCTCCCAATAAAGGGTGTGTTCAGATTGCTTATTTATAGACCAATAAAGAGAAAATTCCACTGTTCTCTTCAGCAAGCTAAGGATAAATAGCTCTTCCGTTTCTAACAGTTAATGTTCACAGACACAAAAACAACTGCTCTGAACAGTAAGCCAACGTTTCTCTCCCCCCACCCCCCAAGGAGGGAGAAATCCTTGAATTCAAAACAATGGGAGGTTAGATATGATCTATCCCATTTTAGAACTGCTTCATGGCAACTTGCTCTCCTTAATGGAGAGGTGCTCTCGGCTTCATTTGGCTGCAGGTGAAGCGTCCATTGTGTGCCTCTGTAATTTCTCTGTGGCCCCGGAGTTCGGCGTTCCATGGAAGGCAGCTCAGATCTCGCAGACGAAAAAGCCACAGTGCAAATGCCCTCTGCAGAGGCTGCGTCTGCTGCAGTGAGCTGTTCCTCCTGGTTTGCATGCAGCAAAGGCTTCCTATTTTCACATTCTAGAGCAAGGAAGAGCATAAATTATTCCTAATTCTTGATTCTATGATGAAGTAGCCATCTGGTCTGATAGCACGGTGACAATGATATAGGAGTGAACACTCCATGCTTGGTCTACTGCACAGAAAAGGACAATAGGACATATTTTAAAATGTCAGCCTCCATCAAAACAATATTGGAGAAAGTTTGCATTCATGAAAACAGATAGTATTGAAGATATATCATGATGCAAATCTAATCATGGCTGTTGGATGGCTGAATTAAATTAAGGATAAATTGGAATGTTTCTAATTAAATATATGTTACTCTTCTTCCTGCTCTGTTTTCCTCATCTGTAAGAAGCGCCATTAGCACATTGCTTGGGGAAGGATGTGTCGCAAACGAGGTTGAAGAGTTTGCCTCAACACATGTGTGTTGAATTCTTGGTTATAGATACACGATGAGGTTAGATATTTCCAGACAGTAAAAAAAAGAAATGGAACTAAACATTGTATTTGCATTGTTCACCACAGAAGGCGTATATACCATCAGTGTGAAGGGTGTTAAGAAGTAACAAGCCTGTGGGATTGAGGTTCAGAGGGCAATAAGAACTGTGTTTATTTATGTGTAGGGCTGAGAATTCAACTGAGGTTCCTCACGCATGCTGGGCAAGTGTTCTAACATTGAAGTACACCTCCAGACTCTGAAAGATCCTATTCTAAAAATGGTCTCTCCTTTTAATATACTTATAAACCATGAATTTAGCCACAAACATTGAATGCTTTTAATGTACCAGACAGAGTGTCTCGCATCTGTGATAGTTCTTGGCTGTCAACTTGATTGGATGAAGAGATGTCTTACCCAGACTAGTAAATGTACCCGTGTGTCTGTGTATCAGAGAGGACTGGCATGCCTGACAGTGACTGGGCTGAAGGAAGGGACAAAGACCAGCCCTGAATGTGGTGGTGCCTTTGAATGGGTTGGCAGTGGCCCTGATGCCTGAATGAGAGGGGGCCGTGGAGGAAGTCAGCATGTGCACACCTGCAAACCTCCTTCCTGAGGGATGACGTCCGCCAGTGCTGCTTCCATTATTGTTTGACTACACACATCTGAGTCTAGCTCCTTCGGCCTCACAACAGGAACTCACTAGTAATGAAAGCTCACAGAACATCTAGGCCTTTAGAGCTGGGCCGGAACTGCTGAGGTACACAGTTGCCCAGCTGGAGCAAGCATTTCTCCAAAGTGCAGTCACTCACTGTTGAGTTATGACGTAAGCCAACCCAATGAGTCATCTTTTGTGTTATACGTGTGTGTGTGTGTTCTGCTGGTTCTATTCCTTTAGAAAACTCTGTCTGATACAATGTCTCATTGGAACTTGAGTGAGAAGAATAAGAACATATTTGATAGTTCTAATTTAACTATTGGACATGACTTTGGGAGGAATAATTCTAACCACGGAAAGTGATTGCCTATGAATCCCAGAGGCAGCATCTTCACCGCCATATTCTTGCACAACTCCAGGGATTGCCCTAACTGGGGCATCAAGGGAATGAAGAGAGGGCAGACACATGGGTAAAGCAAAGCTGGGATCAGGAGGTCTGGGCTCTCTGATGGAGAAGCCGCTGTACCCCAGAAGTTCAGTGTGCTTACTATAAACAGCTAAACAGGGAGGCAGGGTTATTAGAGCTGAACGAGGCCAGCTTGGCTAATCTGGCTACGCCCAGTGTCTGTAAGGGAGCACTCTCAAGGCTGGAAACCCCCAGAGGAAAAAGCTCCTATGGACATTCTCAGCACACACTATTAACATCTGCACCTAGACCTGAGGCAGGCCTTGCCATCCCTCTGAATCTCACCTGGGGAAGGCGTTGCCGCTCCTATGGGTCTGAGGCACTGAGGTCCCTGACATGGCTGTGCCCACGTCAACAGCACACATTCCCTTGGGATGTCATTTATTCCCTACACTACACCACACTTTGGGAAGTTAGCCATACTACCATCAGCCTTGCAGGATTTTGCATGTGGCAACTGAGAGGCCAACTGAGGGAAGAGCCCTGTTCTGGGGGGGGGGGGCTCCAGGTGCTAATGTAACTCAGGGATAATGCACAGGAACAGAATCCACAGTCTGGAAAACACTCAGCTGTGGTCCAAGTAGTCAAAATCAGGAGAACTAGCTTACTCCACAGGATACGCCAGTGGGGTCTGAAGGGTAAAGGCTGCCTCCAAGGCTTAATAGAAGACAAATTTAAGTGGGGATTGATCCTTTATTATTTTTATTTCTAGCAGATTTCTGATATTATCCAGAATATCTCAGCACAATGTAGATGAGTCCCAGATATTTCTCTTCTACGAAGTGAAAAGGCATATAATCAAAGAATAATTATTCAATATCTGTTCTAGGCCACAAATGGCTCAGATTTACCATTCACAGAACTGTCCCATTATTTACCTATAGTTGGACTGCTTTTTTTTTCCAGTGAATGTGAACCCATGTTCATCTCATTTCCCAAGCATGAAAACTGGAAGTCACCCAATTCACCTATAACTTTCCCACCCCCACCAGCAGGAGCTCAACTTCCTTGGACTCTATTGCCAAGTATTTGAGCTCTATCATCACCATAGTCCAAGTCTCTAAAATCAGACTACATTATTGCAATTGCTCTCCATTTGTTTCCAAGATGAAGATCTATTTCTCTGTCATGAAACAAACCCCACAATGGTGCTGTATTGGCTTTAGAGGACTATCTGGCCAGTGTCTTCCCCAACATGGTTCGTGGCCCCCAGGGCTCTTTGAGCAGGATCCTTGCTCCCTGGCTATGGGCCAGCCTCCTGGCATCCCTTTTCCCAACACAAAGAAGAGGTTTGCTTAAATAGTCTTATTCATTTTTGAGAAAAGCATTCTGATTCTATTGTCTTTGTGAACAATGCCTCTCATTCCTGGTTTCCTTCTGGAGGGCAGAGACTTGCGAATTCCTCAGAAGACTGAGAGAATCCCGGTGCCTGGCACCGTAAGCAAGCTCCTTCAGGTGAAACCCCACTTCCTGCCTGAGTGGAATATGTCACAGACCCCTTCTCCTCTAAATAATGAAACAATGTCTTAACAAAAAAAATCTTAATTTTACACAAGTCATCCGTAAAAGATTTGAAAGAGAGAGTTATCTTGGCACGCAAAGCTCTGTTTTGCTTTTGGATGTGTAGGTGAGGATGAACCACGAATCACACAATTGTAAATTAGTGCCTTTGGTTCTACTTATATTTATACCGAATGAGGTGCATTGCATTTGCACACCCACTTAGCAAACTGAACATTCCCTGAGACAGAGGCATTTGCTGTTCACTGAACATGCAGGGGTTCCAAAGTTGGAAAGATGAGTGCAAGCAGAGGCAGTCAGGAGTCAGGGCCCAACACCCACCCTTGTCTCTCCTGCCGCGGTACAAAGAAGAGCATGCACTGAGATGTTGAGCCTAAAAGACATAAAGAGCCTGCACCTCTATGTCACAGCATGTGGGGCAGCTGCCCTAAAGGCTTAGCTAACTCACAATGGAACTACCATTATAAAAAGGAAAATAAGTCACCGGGATTTAGGATTTGGATTTTTACATCAAACTCCATACTGTGTCTACCTGTATATTCTATTATCTTACATTCTAACATAGAAGGAATATGGAACTAGATTTTAAAATTGATGCGGCTATTTATATATGGAACCATCTCAAATAATATCAGTTCTTATAGAGATTCATTTCATCTTATCTGAGTACACTAAAGGCATGAGAAATATTGGCAAGAAGGAGAAGAGCTTTTAATGCCTGCGTATTATCTAAGTTTGTGTGAACTTTTGTCATGGCAGATTAGAAGGCTGGGCTCACGCCCAAAATATATCCACTTAGCAAATCATTTCGAAGACCCAACAGAAGCCTTAACTGTAGGTTTTGTAAAACGAATCCTTTAATATCTAACTTCTATCTCAGAAAGTAGTCAAAGAAGACCTAGGATGCAGCTCTCTGACAGAACTGCTGGGAGTGCATGTCTATCCACTTCCGGGAAATAAACTCTGTACTGAGGAGATGGTTCTCCTTCTGTGGTAGATTATACACTCCGTCTTCACACGCACACACGCCTCAACAAATTCATGATCTTCGGAGAAGGATTGAATTGAAACACCTTAATCCTCCTTGCTGCTCAGTTATTAATCAGTTACAGACTTATAAATCACTTGTCCCTCTCCCCCACTACACATATCAGACTTCAGTGACCGGGCCAACTAGATAAAAATAGTTTCCAGACTATTCTTTGGTTTTTACTAAGGATAAACTTTTTCCTTACTCCGTCTAATTCTTGTTTTTTTGAGACAGTCTCCTATTGCATAGCCCAGGCTATCTTGAAAATCATTCTGTAGCCCAGGCTGGCCACTGTCTCACAGTATCCTGCCTCAGTCTCCCCAGTACTGAGATTACAGGCCCAAGCCACCATAATAAACTCTTAAATACATCACTTAAATTGTATATAGTTCATGTATGTTGGCTAATAAGATAAAGGTAGAGTGGGGAAAGAAGACTTCATTAGGAAAATCTCAGCTGATAACTGTCCGTGCAATTAAATATTACACTTGGCTCCGGGTTTTCTAATGGTCAAGGAGAGAGGGGAAACCTGGCGAGTTTTACGACTCTGTTTAAATGTTGGCAAGAACAATGTTAACAAAGAGAGTTATGGACTGTTTAGATTGTCAAATAACAGTTTGCGTTTTGAGGAGCATAGCATCTCGCCCCGTCAAACAAGTTCCCCCACAGAGTTTACCCCATCAAATGAAAGCAATTTATTGGTTGAGTGGAATTGTTTCATATCTTAAGTATTTTTTGAATGCTGCCGGGAAGGAAACAATGTCTGGGAAGTAGAGGGCTGGTTTAGCAGACGGGTGGTTTGCTCTTCTTGTTGTGGTGACAGAATGCTGCGAGGAAACAGCCTTCAGGAGGAAGCCTTTATTTGCCTTTACTGATCTTGGTTCACAGTGAGGCAGAGTACCGTGAGGGCGGGGATGTGTGGAGGGTGCTGCATGTCTTAGGGCAAAGAAGACCACAGCACAGAGTGACCCCTTGAACTGTGATACAGGCCCCTGCACCCCCGTTACACCCTAGTAACCTTCTTCTTCCAGCTGGGCCACACCATCGCCAGCTGAGCACCAACCTGTCAAGTATGAGCCTTTGTGGGGGAACACTTTATAGCCAAGCCATCACAGCGGGATATCAGCCACTTTTCCTAATGACATTAAAAGACTGTCCCCTTTCTGGAGTCTTTTTATAATTTAAATCTTGTGTAGGAAGTCCTCTGTATATGTGTTGTTTTTATTGGTTAATGAATAAAGAAGCTGCTTTTGGCCAATGGCTTAACAGAATATAGCCAGGCTGGAAAAGAAATATAGAGAAAGAGTAAGCGGAGTCAAGGAGAAGCCATGTGGGGGCAGGAGACAGACGCCTCTGCCAGAGCCCACCGAAACTTTGCCGGTAGGCCACGAGCCTCGTGGTAAACTATAAAATAATGGAAATGGGTTAATTTATGATACAAGAGCTGGCTAGCAATACGTTTAAGTGATTAGCCATGCAGTGTTTTAATTAATACAGTTTTGTGTAATTATTTCGGGTCTGAGCAGCCGGGAACGAATGAGAGCCTCCGACTACATAAGTCAATTAATCATTTGTCTTAGTGGGATAGGAGTTAGCTGATCCCACCTAGAGAAGTTCCTAGGAGTCATCGAAATGTGTCAGAATAATTGTTGTAGTGGGAAAAATAGCTCACTCTGCTGTTAAAGAAACAACCTCTGCCCAGGTGGGTGATTAGACGCGAAAGTCTTCGTGGACCGCACCGTTCCTCTGCCGACTACAGCTTTGTTCTACTTTTCATGGAGTTCTTTCAAGGAGATAACACACGCCCTCTGAAGTCTTCTCATCCTTCTAGCTACATCAGCTTCTGTGGGCTTCATGGTAATATTTGCAAATCCAAGGCTCCGTTACTCAGTCGCCTAATCCTGGAGCCGACGGAGTATATTTCAACACTGTGCTTGCTTGTATGTGATTAATGGTTGGGCCCAGCCTCAGTGACAAGCACTGGAATGCTGAAGGCCACCCACAATGTGGTGTCTCCACTCTGTTCTAAACTAGAGGCCCCGGCTTCACCACCGCCACTCCAGGTCAGCTGTGACCACAGCGGATCGGGTGCTGATTTTGACTGCTCCCGTTGTCCCCTGAAACCCAGGCGATAAGTCACACATCTTTGAACTTGGGTTGAGGCCAAGGTTCACTGTATCCAGCCCCACAGAGATCATTGGTAGCAAGAGAATAATAGTTCCATGCTCGACCCCAAGACCCCAAGAGTAGGTTTACACATCCTGTCTGTGCCAGCTCACAGTGTGCATCAATCTGATTTGTTTCTCAGTTCTGTAAGATTAAAGAGAGTTCATGTGAGGATCTGCCTGGTAGAGTTACCAGGATCTGCACCCTTGTGTGTTCTCCCCCTATGGCTTACTAGGGAGGGGATGTAAGAATAGAAGCCATGTTTGGGTCGTGTTCTGAGCAAAGGGCTTGAGACAGTCTGACAGGCAGAGGGCTCATAGGTGGATATGGTAGGAAGCAACACCTGTCTGGTACTGAGGAAGGAAGTGAGCCATGGTGGGATCACAGCAGAAGTGTCATATGGTCCTATGGGTGTGGTCTCCAGCTGGGATGTCTTTTGGGGGATGTCCCTGAATTAGGACATCTACGCCAGAGAGTTGTGCTTTCTAATTATTTTTATTGTCCAGGCTTCGATGTAACAAGGATGTGTAACCCTGGGCAAGGCAGCTTCCATTTGGTCCAAGGCAAGAACCCAGGAGGATCACAGCTTTGAGTAACCAATAAACGATACTCAAAACAGCTTTGAGAACGGCACCTTGATTCAAGAGGGAGAATCTGGGTCACATACACCACGGCCTACTACACCTTTCTACCTGGTCCTTCTATCCCCCTGCATTCATATAGACAATAAACTTAGCTTCAGGAATGGTAAGGAAAGTGGTACACTTAGTGGGTGACTCTGGATGCGGATCATCAAAGGGACGACTTCATAGGCTCACAACCGTCCTTTAATGGTAGTATTAGTTAAATGACATCAATGATTGTCGCAAGCTCTTAGAGCAGCGTTCATAGGGTAGGGGCCATTACTGCTTACATGCCTTAGCAATAATTAAACAATCTGAAGCTACTAATTAGAATTTTTCCAGTTTGGAGTGGAGTTTTGAGACTGGTTATCTTTTGGATCCGTAGATAGCCTTTTCCCTACCCCCTAACTGTGCAAGAATGTGGCTTATTTGTAGTTGAGATTCAGAAAATGTTTCTGTCATAAAGTTCAGCTGTTTTTATTTTGAAGATAAAAGAAGAAATATGGAAACTAATAAACTCAAAAGCCTGTAAAAGTTTTTTTTTTTTATTTTCATAATTGAAAATTTTAAACCAAAATTATCTCGGCCGTGATGATCTTACTTTGAAAGACAAATCTCTAAATTTCCCTTGTCTTATTTACCATAAATCTAGATGACCCAATAACGTTTAAGCCGAAATGTGATCTACTTAACAGTCCACATTTTCTTAATATTTTCTCTCATCCATTTTTATGCTACCCAGGTAAGAGGATGATAGTGAATATTAAAATCCCACAGCTATATTTGATGCTGATGCAGCAGTTTTACACTTTTATGGTCTATCTTGAGCTGTTTGATTGAATGGCAGCCTGCTCTTCAATCAAAAGCCATGTGTTATTCCATAGAAGTGAACTGTATTATAAAAGCGAATGTAAAATTAATTTCAGGATATATACGTTTAATTACATAGCCTTGTGTCATATCGCTGAATCAAATCATCCATTGCCTCTTAATAGCTTTTAAAAGTTTGGAATTAATTTAAGCGGTGAAGCCCAAGATATTTTTAAAGAGGCTTTCTTTAGATCTTAAGTCAGTTCTTGAAGTTGGGTCTTTTGTGGGTTTTGTAATTTAGCCCCGCAGGCGGGGAAGTCAAAGAATATTACATTTGCCTAGAATCTGCCAAGCAATGGGCTAGGCAATTTTCATACATCACCTCATTCTAAAACCTAATAGAATTCTGTAAGGTAGGTTTAGTTATTCCTATTTTGCAGATGAATAACAAGAATAAATTATTTGGGGGCGAGGGACGTAGCTCAGTCAGTGAAGTCCTTGCTGTTCAAGCCCATGTTTAAAAAAAGCAAAGGCAAGAAGAAGCAGGGCCTGGTGATGCGTGTTTGTAACTCCAGCTCTGGGGAGGCAGAGACGGAAGGATCCCTGGTCTCACTGGCCAGTCGGCCTAGGCTAATTGTTCCAAGCCTAGTAAGAGACCCTGCCTTAAAAAAAATATTATAGATGGCATCCTAGGAATAACACTTGAGGTAGACATTTTGGCTCATTCACATTACCAATGCTAAAAATACAGGGTGAGGGACCAAGTGCTTAATATACAGGAAGCAAAAGGAAAAGAGGTCACAAAAATTTTACCAACTAGAGAAAAGACCTTGGCTAGTGCAAAGTTGACTGTTAGAGTGAGGGCTGGGGCTGGTTTTTAAACAAAGAACTAAGGCTTATAATGCAAGCATATATTAAAATCTTCCCTTGAGGGTGCTGGAGAGATGATAGCTCAGCAGTTAAGATTCCACACTTTTCTACAGAGGATGCAGACTGAGTTCCCAACACCCATGTGGTGGCTCACAATTGCCTGTGACCCCAGTTCCTGGGGATCTGACACCCTCTTTCAGCTGCCTTCCGTGGGCTCCTCCATACACAGGGTGCACACAAACTTAGACAGGCTCACATACATGCACATAAATTATAAAATCTCTTTTTAAATCCCCACTTGATAAATATCTCATCGAAACTAAGCTTGTGATTCACTCGCCTCCTTCAATTTGATTTTCTGTAAGCCTTTCCCCCTTACTGAAATACAACTCATCCAGCTGTTCAACCCCGACGCGGTGTTGTCTCCTCCTGTCTTTTCTGACTAGGTCCTGCCCTAGCCCTGCAGACCCTCTAGAGAATATCTCAGCCCTGCTGTGCCCGTCTCCACTTGTAGCTTCTAGTCCCCATCACTCCTCTCTGTCATCAGCCCTTCCTCATCCTCCACATAGCAAGTGAGGTCATTCGACTTCCTGGTGAACAACCGCCACTGCCTGGCAGCTCTAAGGAGAAAACCTAACGCCGCCCCTCTGGTTCTGAAAGCCCATTTCTGCCCTTTACCCTCGCCTTCTCTTACAAAGTTCTGTCTGCTTGGATTTTACCAACCCAACTTGTCTTGCCTAGGGACCTTTGGAAGCGCGCATCTCTTCTTCCAGAATGTTTTTGCCCCTCATCTTCACACGCTCAACACCCTCTTTTCCCTGGGATCTCAGCTTAAATGGTATCACTTTACCGAAGCCATCCGAGCAGCCATTCAGTGTCTGTCTGCCGGCACGTCTTATTTCAATCCCTGCATAGTACCTTCCGGGTCGGATATTTCTTTTCTGTTTTCGTTGGTATTGATCTGTCATTCTCCCTTTTAAAGGTTGGCTCCGTGAAGCAGAAGCCTAGCTTATTTTGTCCATAAAGAAGTATGAGATTAGGGGAAGACCGATGGAGCTTTCTGCTTACTAGCCTGTCCTGTTTCTGAAGCTGGGTGATATGTATACGGACACCATTCCACTCTTCTACCTTATACCGGGATGTGTGGTCTGATGACGGAGAGAGGTTCTAAGAAATGCATCATTTGTTGATGTTGTATGAGCATCCTAGAGTGCACGTAAACTAAGGGGGGTCCGCAGTCACTAGGGGACAGACCCTTTGTGGGCACGTACAATCTGACTGAAAAGAAATGTCATCGTGTGGCACATGACCATGTGTATGTTATATGGATTCCACTCTGGTGTAACTATGTTATACATAAAAAATTTAAAATGACACTATTTATTTCTTTTCCTTTTGACTTTTTTTTTTTTGAAACAGGGTTTCTCTGTGTAGCCCTGGCTCTCCTGGAACTCATTATGTAGACCAAACTTGCCTTGATTTCACAGAGATCTGCCTACCTCTGCCTCTTGAGTGCTGGGATGAAGGGTGTGTGCCAACATACTCAGCTAAATTATTTCCTATAATTAAAATTTCCATGGCCTATTTTATGGTTTCTGTAAATATTTTGTCTCGTTTGTAATCTAACAGTTGCAGTGATTTGAATGCTAATATTTGTCTCCTTGGATGTTGTTAGAGGTTGAATTCTGGCATCCTTCCCCCACTCCAGACACACAGCTCTGGCCCCCAGCCTTTCAGAATGTAAGCTGTTCAGACTAGAGCCACCGCAGCTGTAAAGAGCTAAGACAGGGTTACGTGGGCCTCGGAGAAGTCTCTAACCCAATATGAGTTGTGTCTTTGTGAAACACACAGTCATGTGAAGACAGCCATAAAGAGAAAGCCATGTAAACACAAGATCAGAGGGTAGCGTTAACACGCTACGGCAACCTTAGCGCTACCAGAGGCTAAGGGACAGGCACAGAGCAGATCAGTTGTCAGCGGACCCAGAAGGAAGCAACCCTACCAAAGCCTTGAATTTTGCTGAACTTCTGGATGCCAGAAATAGGCGGAAGAATGCGTCTGCAGCTTTAAGTCACTTAGTTTGTAGGGCTCTGTGTTCTCAGGCCTAGGGAAGTAGTAGCTGTATGTGCAAAGGTAATACATGCAGGTTAATGACTGGGGGCCTTTCTGTGCCTGGGGACTGAGGCTGAAATGGAAGCAACAATGAAACTGAGTTCTTTTTCTGCAGGCTCCGAGAATGCATACAGTATCGACGAGTCTTAGCCAATCCCCAAACTAAAGATGCTTTAGAATATACTGGAGAACACAAGAAAATGAAATAGCTCGTTTTCCCCAGGAATCTCATTGTGATCGGTTGAATCAATCATTGAGTCGCATTTATAGCTATTGTTCATAGCATGTCTGGTACCATTAGAACCTCTCAGATCTTATTATCCTGGTAGATGTTGGTAGAATCCGATTTGCATTGATTTCTAGAAGGCAGAATGTTTGAGAGCATTGATGTTTACCGAATAGAAGTGCCTGGGTTAAACGTAAAGAGTTAAGAGTATTCTAACTCTTACAGGTGGCCAGCTGATAAAGGCGAATCTTATTTAAAAATAACCGAGTTTATGTTTCCCACAAATCTGACTCATCCCTGGAAACTCCCCTTTATACCAGCTAGAGAAAAGGGAAGGGTCAGAGGAAGAACAGTACCGAATCTTTTAAGCTTGCTTGACAACAGAAGACATGGTCTCTGTTATGTTTCTAATAATGATAATAAAAAAAATCATTCAAAATACCAGTGGGTGCTTGGGGTGCTATGATCCATCCTTTACTCATTACCATGGACATTCGGTGTATATATTCAGTGATGCTCCCACCCCCAAAGTCCTCCAGAAGGTAGAACATCACCCCCCCCCCCGTGTTCATTGCTGCATAGTCTCAGCTATACATGATGTACCTTGGCTTGGTCAAAAGATTTTGGGTGGGTGAACACTTGAGCCAGTGACGGCACACAGGATCCTCTGTCAGGTGTGAGTTCTGCCCCATCTGTGGCCGAATGAACTTCTTACTGAGGCTGGAGGACAAGTAGGTAAGACTCCGCTGTTGGAGACAAACAAATAAAGCCGAGTTTCACCTCTGGTTATTTTCCTTATTAGACACAAGCCTTTGAGTAAATTATTTAATTTTCTGGGTTTACGTTTCATTGTTTGTAAGTGGCTATAACTGCGGCATACAGTTTTTTTTTTTTAAAGCAATCTCGGAAAGTTCAAGTTGAGGCACTCCGAGAAGTAAAACCAGTATGACTTTTATTAGTGCTGCCTTTCCCTACCCTGTTCCCAGCCACAGTGACGGATACAATGTTGCTTGCAGCCTTGTCTTGGAGGCTCATTTGAGTCTCAGTGGCACCCACTGGACCCACAACTGTGCTGGCCTCCTCTGCCATCATGATCTGACCTCTGCCATGTCTCCGTGAGCAACTTGCCCTTCTCTATTAGGTTTTAGGCCCCCTCTCCTCGTTTTCTTCAATTTTTGCATCAAGGGTTGGTTGCCAGGGAGAGAATCAGGATGCAAGAAGGCATTTTTTCAACGAAGCAGCTGCTCAGATGTTCTGTTACAGTGCATCTCCTGCAATCCCTGGGCTTCTTAGAATCTGAGAGAGATCCTGCCAGGGCCCCAGGGAGGGTGCCGAGCCACCAGGCACCAAAAGGCAATCAACAAGACTCTAGGATATTGAGGGGCCTTATTTAGAAACAAGGTCTTTGCAGACGGCTGCATGCAAGCTCAGAAGTGTCTTATGAGGCTACATCTGTGAGACTAGGCTAACCCACTGTCCTTAATCCCACCCTCTCCCATCGTCACAGGAAGTTCCCTTTCAACTTGCTCCTTTTCTTGGTCTTGTCCAGTCTTTCATCTGGCCATTGTCAAACAGTACAGTCTCTTGTGAAATGCTCCTTCTTACTTGCAGAGAAGTCAGGAGGAGCCTACACACAGGAGATGTGAGGCAAGAATCTGTATTCATTTTCTGGATTTGTTCTAACAAAATTAGTGGCTTGTCTCAAGACCATCAGTGTGAGATGGAACCTGTCGGGGAGGCTTTTTCCTTGTCTTCCCCAGTTTTCTTAGTCCTGCACACGCCTTTTTTCCCAGAGTCCTCCTCTTCTACCACTACATGGTACAAGGTAGGCACACTACCTTCATCTGTCTGCCCACATGTCTCCTTTTATTGGAAGAATGCATCCTGATAACTTAATCCCAATTTGCTTACATCTGCAAAGACCTTATTTCTAAATAAGGTAACATTTCTCAAAACTAAGGCTAAGACACAGACACACACACACACACACACACACACACACAATACATACAGAGACACACAGGAACAATACACACACAGACAATACACACACATGCATACGCTAACATACACACAGACACAACACACACACACACACACTACAGCACACCAATAAACAGGACCTCACTCATTAGCAATCCACCTGCATCTGTCTCCCAAACGCTGAGGTGACAGACATAAACCACTGTGCCTGGCTTAGGATTTTGGCTTATGTTTTGAGGGAGGGTGAGGTTGCCCATGCCCTTGCCCCATTTGGGGAGAAAACAGGAGACCTGATGTCCTCAGGGTTGGAGGAATGCTTTATTCCTACTCGGGGTTTACAATAAGTCACACCCAGGTCTCTTTCCATCCCTCTCTCATTATCTCAGACTTGCAAAGCTAAGCCAAGGACTTAACAGACACTGTATATACCTCACTTGAGGTGTTGTTTTAATCCGTGTTTTCGTCTTATCTTGCTTGTGTGTCTGTAGCCTGCAGCACAGGCCCTAAGGTTCTCAGAGACATCATTGCGCCTAATAAGCCTCTAAGTAATACCGAGAACCAGTGGGCAAGGCATTCTAGCAATCCCCAGATGTGTTTTCAACACTGTTATTGTTGTTTTAACATTGAATACACTTACCCAGGAAATCCAGGCTTCTTTCTGAAGCGTTCCAACTGTTGTGTTTCCACCCGGTTGCCACACAACACTCGCTCCTACTGTGTTTTAGTTGGCAAGGGCTGGAGGAAGGGTTTCTGTAGCCAAGCAGCCTCAGATAGGGAATCTTTCCAATCCCCGGAGACCTGGCACAGTCCCAGAATCAATAGTTGCTGCAACACAAGCCAACCCAGTCTCATCCAGCGCTTCAGCTAACCTTGGACCGAGCCCTGATTTAGACCCTAAACCCAGATAGGAAGGACCAGCTGAAAAAATACAGCCCACCCACAGTTACAGATAAATAAGTAAAAACTGCATATTTTTTCCATCAGGGAAAAGGGGGAAATCCTACAGAAAAATATATTAAATTATGCATCCTCTTCCCCCAGCAAAGCCTCAAATGCAGCCATGTTGCCAGCCTCCTGAATTAAAAATGAATAAACTCCTCCAGCATTTTACTATCATTGCATATTACTTAGAACACAGACTACAGAATTGTGTCACCATCGAGAAGTATTTTTCCTACATCTATAGATGCTTTGGAGACTATGAAATAGAAATATAAATTATTTAACTAGCAGGGTATATATCTCACATCTTTCTCCATGGAATACATTATTCATTTGCTCTACTGACTTTGAGCATAACAGCTCTCTTCTGTGCCCTTGGAGTCTCAGGTATGTAAGTCAGATGCACTTGTGCAGAGCCAAGGAAGACCTTGGGCGGCAACCATTGTCCACTGTGACATTTGATAGAGACACAGCAAGTAGGGCCTAGGGATGTAGCTTGGTAGTAGAGTGTGTACCTAGCAGATGCAAGGTACTGAGCTTTATGTGTGGAATACCACACACACAGAAACCTTATGGACAGTGTTACGGGCATCTATGCATGGTGAATTTTGTCTTAGGGGAAGAAATGAAGACAGTATAGCGTGCTCTAAAATGGTCCTGTCTCCCCGGCGCCTCGTAACAATGGCTACAGCAACAGCGTGGAGTCAGAGCGGCAGCACGCACCCACAGGCACCTGCACTGGACCCTCACCTGGTTCTTTCTGTGTGGACAGTCTTTTGTGTATATGCATATGGTGTGTGTGAGTGTGTGTGTTTGCGTGTGTGCATGTTTAGCTGGGTGTGTGTGCATGTTTAGCTGTGTGTATGTGCATGTTTAGCCATGTGTGTGCATGTTTAACTGTGCGTGTGTGTGCATGTTTAGCTGTGTGTGTGCATGTTTAACTGTGTGTGTGTGCATGTTTAGCTGTGTGTGTGCATGTTTAACTGTGTGTGTGTGCATGTTTAGCTGTGTGTGTGCATGTTTAACTGTGCTTGTGTGTGCATGTTTAGCTGCGTGTGTGTGCATGTTTAGCTGTGTGTGTGCATGTTTGTGTGTGTGTGCATGTTTAGCTGTGTGTGTGTGCATGTTTAACTGTGCGTGTGTGTGCATGTTTAGCTGTGTGTAGGCAAATGTGTGTGCAGAAGCCAAAAGGGGGCCTTAGATTGTCCACTTTATTTACAGAGGGGAGGTCTCTCATTGAAGCTGGAACTCACTGATTCTTGTTAGTCTAGCTATCCAGTTAGCCCCAGGAGTCCCCTGTCTCTGCCTTCAAAGTGCCAGGATTACAACAGCTCTCCGTACCTGCCCTGCTTTTATGCGGTGGGTGATGAGGGCCAGAACTACTTACTCTTCAGACTTCCACAGCACAGGTTTATTTTATCCCCTGAGCCAATGCCCCAGCCCCAGCCTCTTACACGAACATTTAAAACTCAGTTCAGCTGTGCTGTCAAGAGTCAGGTGGGTATGAACGGCTCACTGTGGACAATGAATACATTCTTGCGAGGAGGTGGGGCTCTGTTCCTCCTGCACTGCCACCTTTCCGTAGATGCCCCATCGCACAGTGGCTTGGTATGTTTTGTGATGACCTCCTTCTCCAGCATCCTGTCCAGGGAGAAGCTGCCCTTGCTCTCTTTTCTAACGAGTCACCACAATTACACCTTTCAAGAAGGACACACCAGGAACTCTAGTTACCCTGGGGGTCGGGGTAGGGGCAGGCTGCAGAGCAGACAGGAGGGGGTGAGACCAGAGACAGGGAGCAGTGTGTCGGGGGTGGGGGGTGGGGGTGTGAGACCAGAGACTGGACGGGGCGGGAGGAGAAACAGGCTTTATTTGGAAATCGCTCTTCTGGACTCAAATGGAAAATGGAGCCAAACACCATGATTAAAAAAATGCAATGCATGCTAAGAAAGTCTACCGTAATTTACGCCAGGCATTAAAGTGTTTTGCTTGAGAATATAGTATGATGTAGACAGCCCAAGAATTACATCTTTCATTAAAAGGTTTGCACCTCCGTGTGTTGTGATAGAGCTCTGGCGGGTTTTTTTTTCTGTCTTGGTGACGGTTTTTTATTTTAAACACTGCCTCTGTTTTCCAGACTTGGGAATGCAAATGCATGAGATCACACAGCCTCTGGGTTTTAGCTTCTTGTCACCTCTTTCTAAGCACGGCCCTGTCTTACCTGCATGCTTGTGTCCAGGTGAAAGGTGAGCAGTTATAGTGCCATTACCCCTCACCCCCACGTACCCTGCACTCAGCTATAAAGTAAACTGTCAAGTCTTTCTTCATTACTCAGAGTTAGCACTCACGAGTTCAAAGCCCACGTGAGGGTGCGCATCATGGATGATATACATTAAGGTTGGGGATTAAAGGGAAATCAGTTACATGAAAGAAAGGTGTTTTTGCTACAAATCTTACGTGCGCGTGTCAAGAAGTATATTCATTGCCTACTTTAAAAAGAAACCAGAACAACTCCCAGAGACGTATACCTGCATCTGGCCAGTCTTTCCACGAGGACGTTTTCTGTTTGAAGTTGGACAAAGGCAAGGAGGAAAACATCTCTTGCTCCTTGGCTGGTATGCACATGTAACATTTTTTTTTTAAATCAAAGTGTAATTTTGATTTTAGGCATTAGTAAAAATCAGAAGAAAAGGTTGACACATCCTAATCATTCTTAGAGCAAGAACACTGGACTCAGAAGGAGGGCTGACAGACGTGGGTGAGCTACCAGATGTGATCAGCTGTGCTTTCAGAGTCCCTCCCGACCCAGGGTTCCCATCGTTTTAGCGATTGTGGCCTAATTATCCTCAAGACTTGGCTAATCTGTTTGGAGCAACTCTCTTCTGTTTGGACACAGATTTGGGTACTGCTCAATACAACTCAGGGGACCTGCAATAAATTATGTGACTTTTAGCAATTATTCTGTTTAATTCTTAAATCAGGCCAGAAGTTCAGAATTTCAGGGTTCCGCTGTCTATCATCCTTATTGCTATGACTTGCTATATAATTTGGGCTATGCTTTTTAAAGCTAGACAGCTGACTTTCCAAATCTGACATGATACTACATATAAAACCACTGTGATTATATATTATAATTATATATACATATTATACATACATATAATATTATACATACACATACATATAATATTATATATTATAGTCTACACAATGTCCGGGGTCTCGTATATAAAATGGCAAAACAAACAATAGCTGCATTATTGCTAAGCAGTTTGCCACATATAAAAGGAAGGTCACGCACAGATTAAATGTGTCAATATTCATTTGCAAAAGGCCTGTGTTCTGCAACAGGTCCAGCTTTGGAGATCATGTGCCTTCTGGTCTCTGTGATATTCCTAATGCTCTCCTTGCTCCCAGCTCCATGTCAGGCGAATGGGATGGGCTTGATAAATGTGGCTCCCACTGAACTCAGGCACATTCACCTCTCTTTCATGCCTTGTCTAAAGTGCCCTGAGCCTGCTCCTTCCCAAACATTATAGTGGGAAGGTCAGAGGGGCCAGGTCTTCCCATGTGTTTCTGGCCTCCTCTCCCTCTGATCAGGCTTCGATAAGGCAGAGTGTTATCTGAGGCCTCCGAAGCAGACGCACACAACTCATTGCTGCCTTTAACTGCAAGGCAAACATTACTAAAGGACACTGGCGGTCTGACCAGGGCTGTCTGATCTGTAAGCTCTGAGCCAGAGCACTCTTCTTCTGGAACTCGCTGAATATTTATGCGGGTAAAGGAAATGGTGAAAAAATACTTCTGCCTCCGAGTTTTGCACCCAACTCGGCCATTTCATCTCCATCTGGCTTTGCTGTTGTAGAACAAAACATCAAAGTGACTCCGCAAGGCTCAGCCCACAAGTATGCTTTCGTTGTCTGTGTCTGTTCTGCTCTGTCCTGTCCATAAAAGAGGATGTTTTATTGTGGTTACTGTCACTTGTCTCGCGGCAAGAACTACCCTAGCAACTGTTCCCAGCCATGAATAAATCTAACGGTTTTATAAACGAGGAGAAAAGAAAGATGTGTTAAGCCCTTTCCTTTGGGCTGGTAGTTCTGTCTGAGACAATCATCTTTCTAGATATCCAAAAGAAACTGAAGGTCAGAAGGATCCTTCCATTTGCTCTTGATCACACAGGAGTTAGAGAAGCTAATGACCGAGGGAGGATTTGCATCCTGGTCAGCTTGCTCTTCCGAATGGTTAGACTTTCTAGCTCATCAGAGATACAGAGTCACTGGATCCCAGTTCTGCTTATTCCTGGACAGAGTTCAATGACTCAGTGTTTCTCTCTTTTATAAGAACACACAAGCACCTGGACTTGACATCATCCACTCTGGTCACTCCCCTGGGAAATGGCAGGAAGATGCTAGAGTAACCATCACAGGCAGCGTGAGCATTCTTGAAGAGCCCAGATGTTACCATTAGCATTTCCAACCTCAGCTGCACCATGGGGGCTTGGGGAGGATTCTGCCAAGGCAACCAAGAAAGCACTGTGGTGCAGATGGATATTTTGTTGCAACAGCAGCAACAGGAGCAGCAAAATTGTAGTTTCCAAATCAATTATTCCTATTCTCATCAATGAATTATTTTTAACCACTCAAAAGTATTTAAAATTACAAATCAAAACAGTGAGCTAACTAGAGAGAGAGTAGAGAGACAGAGACAGAGACAGAGACGGGGGGGGGGGGGTAACAACCCACATGGTTGAGTAACACTATAACTAATAGTGTTAAACAGAAATCCCAGTACCAGGTATTGGATGCTTCCTCATGTCAGGGAGGTCACAGAGGCTCCCAAAACAATACAGGCTCTTACCATTCCACTTGGCTGCCCACCAGTGATATCCAATAAAGCCCTGTTACTTAAGACACCATCCACTTTGGGGGAAAGATACGGAGAATTCAAGTTGGAACTGAGGGGAAGCTTCCTCCCTGGGAGCCAACTTTCAGAGTGCCAGGGTTGTTGTGCAGGCTGCTGGGAGACAAGGCACCAGTGTCCCTACCTAGCTGAGACTATTAAAAACTATAATATGTATTTATCAGACAAAATGTACCCACTGGTCCAACAGTGGCTTAACTGTTATAGGGACAACCGAATGCTCTCTGATTAATTCTTGAGGCCAACTCCACGAGAAGGGACCCATGTCTGATACTGTAAATACGATTAAAAACCCAGGACCAAGGAGTTCTTATGCTCTAGAGCACTTACTCCTGATGTTTATCCAAATCAGCACGCACCAAGTTGTCTTCTAAATACTTATATCCATAGACAAAGGTTACTCAGTCTTAATCAGAGAAACTTCTCTTGGCAAAGAGCGGCAGCGAGCACAGAGAACCAGTGGCGGTTGGATGTCCAGCTCTAAACATGACATTCATCCTCTCTCCTCTAAGACCCCAGGAACAAGGTGAAAGAAGGGCAGAAGAACGTAAGATTCAGAGGACAGGGAGAATGGCTCTCCTCTGGCCGTGGCAGAGCCGGTGCAACCATGATCTCCCGGCAGCAGATATTGTAGCAGGCCTGCACAAGACTGGCCTTGGTGGCAATCAGTAACAAAGACCCATGTGGCCCTATCCTTCCCTGATGAGCGATTGGCAACTAAGACTTGGGGGGAGGGGCAGTCATTCTCGTTAGTTGTGTATTGTGGACGAGCCCACTATGCTCCAATGGATACTTCCAAACCCAAACCCACACCCATGGTCGCTGTCTAAATAGGACACACCAAACAAACAATCAAACAAAATCATGAATATGGAACCGGCTATATTGTCTTATTTTGGACTGTATTATCTTTTCCTTGTCTTCTGTTTGGGCTTCAAGTCCCTACTCATTGGCTGTTATGTTGCAGACCCCCGTGGATGGCCATGCCACGTGCTCTGTTGGCACTGCCATGTGGACCTGTCATATGTGTGTCCTATACAGACATCACCTGTGCATATCACCGCATTTGCCATGTGGTTCCATCTCACCTAACTTGTATAAGCATTGATCTCTGATCAGAATGTGAGTTTCTGGAAGGCAAGGGTGCTCTTACTGTGTTCTGTCTTCTCCATTTATAGCCTAGATTTGGCACATGGATAAAGAGGCAGTTGTGGAAAGGAAGGAATGATTGTCACATTCTTTGTATCCCCTCATCACCCCCTGCTTTAGAGGATCATTTTCATGAGCCAAGGGATTATGTGTATTTCAGAAATTGGGGAAATAGGTATTAAGAATGGGAATTAGAATACTTTTCTAAAGTGATTTTAAAAAATTTAAAAAAAAAACCAGAATTTTTCTTACTCACTAATGATAGTGGGAGACTTAATTCATTACAGGGTTTTGCCCAATGGGTCACACGGGAGCCTAAACAAAGGGTGGATTTAGGGTGCTCTTTAGTATCACTACGGATTATGTGGGCATTTCAACCAGACCCCTTGAAATACCCTGACAGGCAGATGACAGACACACGTGATAAGCTATGAGGACAAGACATCAAAAGATTCCTACTTTTCATTCATTTTGACAAGAGTAGCTCAGTCCTAACTATACATGATGATCCATATTGCTTACTAGTAAATGTCCTATCATGTACTTTGTCAACCTTTTATACCACATAACTCCAGGACATGCTCAGTAAGCCTTTGTTATACACCCAGAGGCTGTTGGCTGTCAGGGGGAGGTGAGTACATTTGTGAACTAGCAAATGGGCACTAACAACCTTCTGTTGTAGCAATAGTGTATTCTTATGACTAGAGAACGAGATAGAGAGGTCTTTTAAATGCTTTTATTTACTTAGAATATATAATTTAGAAGTTAATAAGTTGAACAAAGGCCACATTCAAATCTGTCTCATAATGACTGAATAATTGATTATAACCCGGTTTCATTTTCAAGGTCAGAGTAAATAAAATGGGCTCGCCAGACGAGCCAGCAGAAGTAGACAGTTGCTCCGTTTTATTTGTGTTTATAATTTGCAGTACTCGATGCTGGCATTGATGTGAGTTTTTCCTCATGACAAATCATGCACAATTATCAATAGGAATTCAAAGAATGCTGCTAAGGTATGAAATTGCATAAGCCATTTCACTGCAGAGTAAAGGCCCTGGAGGTGAGCAGCATATTGAATTTTGTCAAAGGAAAATGATGTGTTTGTGATGTGTCGTTTGATAAAGTTAT
This sequence comes from Arvicola amphibius, assembly GCF_903992535.2. NCBI lineage: Eukaryota > Metazoa > Chordata > Mammalia > Rodentia > Cricetidae > Arvicola > Arvicola amphibius. The sequence goes on from NC_052053.1 coordinate 9,612,012, forward strand.
TGTCGTGGAAAATTAAACCTCATTTTGAAAGAGATGAATAAAAACAATCTCCAAAAATTTTCACCTTGTGATGGAATTTTACCTTTTTTTCAAATGACCCTTTCCCTAAGCTGCTAATTATACATGCCAACTTACACTTGTGTTCACATACAGAGCTGTAAACATGTGTTCTCTACACATATTCTTTGTATTTATGTTCAGATTCATGTCAAGGGAACTGCTTTACATACTTTTTTAAGACAAAATCATCTGATTTGGTATTCCTTAAAGTGTGGTTCATGAATTTTTCTCCAATGGAATTCTCAGGATGATTGTTGGGATAAAGTTTTCCGTTTTGGGAAGAGGGGTATGTTTTCTAGGTCAGGCTGGTCTTGAACTGCCTCTGTAGCGAAGAATGACTTCTGAACTTCTGATCCTTCTGCTTACATCTAGGTTTATAGGCCTGGTATATACCTTGCTGGGAGTCAAATCCAGGGCTTTGTGCATGCTAGCCAAGGATTGTAGCAACTGGGCTGCATCCCCAGCCCAAGCTTCCAAGATTCTAATGGAGAACTGGTAAATTGGAATCTCAGAGATTAGCCTTATGATGAGCCAAGTTAGGGAAATGCTTTGTCTGGCTAATTGTTAGAAATACAAATTAGGGGGCCGCACTTCAGACTTAATGGATCAGAAACTCCAGGGATGGAGCCCATCGATCTGCATCTGTAACAAGCCCTCCAACCGGTTCTTATGCACCGTGTGAATCTAAGCGTCATTGGAGTGGCCCACGGTAGATGGCTTAGATCGTCCCTCCATGATTTCAGGCATCATTCTCCTTGGCTCCAGGAACGTTGTCAGCGGCCATCTCTCAAGTGAGTGTCCTGTCATTGTCCCCAGCAGGACAGAGTCACCTTTTGTACGCTCAAGCCTTCTCTCCAGAGCGTTCTGCATGCATAACTTCTCTATGGCTATCAGGAGATGACATTCAAAGGCTTTACCCCCATTTCCAAGTGGGGTGACTCTGACAGGCCATGATAGTCCAGTTCTCCATGAAATCCACTACAGCGTTTGCCATGACTACATCCAAACGAGACTCCTTCCTCTCCTTCATAGCCATTGCTTTAAAGACAGTCTTGATGCACTTTCTCATGGGTGACCATATAATTTAGCATCCAGTATGGGACTTCGTGAGGGACTAAGGGGATAGTATTAAACCTGTACCAAACAGGAGATTCTCCTAGTTGGCCATGTGGGATACAAACTCATTCGGGACACTCAGGCTTTGGTTTTATGGATTTTTTTTTTTAAATTTTAGTACTCATATATCTTTTGGATAAGGACAAGATTATGTTTATAAAAAAATGTGCCTGGAGTAACAATATGCTTATGATCTTTGCCATGGTGACAGAAACATGGATCTATCTTGGACCATGGCAACTCTTATAAAGGAAAACATTTAATTGGGGTGACTTATAGTTCCAGAGGTTTAGTCCATTGTCATCATGGTGGGGCATGGTGGTATGCAGGCAAACATGGTGCTGGAGAAGGAGCTGAGAGTTCTACATCTTGGTCTGCTGGCAGCAGCAGGAGTCTATGTCACACTGGGCATAGCTTGATCATAGGAGACCACAAAGCACCAAACAGCGACACATTTCCTCCAACAGGCCACACCCACTCGAACGAGGCCACGCCTCCTCATAGTGCCACTCCTAATGAGCTTATGATGATGACCAGTTACATTCAAACCACCACAACCAGTTAAGTATAGAGCAGGAATTCTCATTCCACACAGCACTGTTTCTCTTTGTCATGTCGATGTGTGACATGTCTGCTCCCATGTTCTCTGCATGTACAGACACATATAGGTATTATTTGAAGGGGGAGACAGGAGAACAATTCCCTCAAATAATGCAAATCCCCCTGGCAGGAAGAAGATTAGTCACTATTTCCTGGTCGGTTGTTAGTCTGTAGTCAGCTGAGTACAATGAGAATCAGAATTTATTGTCTAGGAGAAGTCTCAATTTTCTGTCAGTATAAAAGTTCAGTAGTGTAGGGCTAGAGAGAGAGCCTAGACCATGGTCTAGAGACATAGCCCAGTCCAAAGGCCAGAGAGATAGCACAGTCCATGGGCTAGAGAGATATCCCAGCCCATGGGTCATAGAGATAGCCCAGTCCACAGGCCAGAGAGGTAGCCCAGCCCATGGGTCATAGAGATAGCCCAGTCCACAGGCCAGAGAGGTAGCCCAGCCCATGGGTCATAGAGATAGCCCAGTCCACGGGCTAGAGAGATATCCCAGCCCATGGGTCATAGAGATAGCCCAGTCCACGGGCTAGAGAGATATCCCAGCCCATGGGTCATAGAGATAGCCCAGTCCACGGGCTAGAGAGGTAGCCCAGCCCATGGGTCAAAGAGATAGCCCAGTCCACAGGCCTGAGAGTTAGCCCAGTCCATAAAACATTTGTAGTGCAGAGGAGAGGACTTCAATTTTATCCCAAACACCCATACAATAAACTGGCTGGACACAGTGATGTACATTCATAATCCCAGAGCTGGGAAGCTGAGACAGGAGGATCCCTGGGGCTTCTGGCCAGTCAGTGAGTACCAGTTAACACTAAGGGACCTAATCTTAAAAACACAGGTAGACTGTGCCTGAAGACTGGTACCGAAGTTGACCTCTGCCCTCTACATACATGTTGTGCTGGGTAGTTTTATGTCAGCTTGACACAAGGTGAAGCCATCTGCGAGGAGGGAGCCTGAATTAAGAAAATGCCTCCAAAAGACTGGGTTGTAAGCAAGCCCGTGGGGCAATTTCTTAAGTAGTGATTGATGGGGGAGGGCCCAGCCCGTTGTAGGTGGTGCCACCCCTGGACTGGTGTCCTGGGTTCTGTAAGAAAGCAGGCTGAGCGAACCATGGAAAACAAGTCAGTAAGCAGTGCCTCTCCGTGGCCTGTATTTCCGCTCCAGCCCTTGGTTCCTGCTCCGGTTGAGTTCTTGCCCTGACTTCTCTCAGTGACGGACTGTTACCTGGAAGTGTAAGCAGAACAACACCCCCTCCTCCCAGAGGCTTTTGGCCACGGTGCTTCATCACAGCAACGACAACCCAACTAATACACGTGTGAACACGTGTACATATGCCTGCACACCATGCACCTGCATACGCCCCCACAAAGAGTATATACAAGATCTTTACTTTCTAATCATGTAATAGTACAAAGCCGGTGCTGCGGTGGATGGACAGCCTTGGCTTTGTGGAAACTGAGAGACCCGTACTTCTTCCGTGCACACTGCAGTGTCGTTAAAGATCCTACGTATTCAGGAACAAAGGGGGAAGAAGACTCCACAGCATCATAGCTAAGACATGCATACTGCACCGCTTCTAGAGTGCTGCTAGGAACTAGGGTGGGGCCTCACTCAGACACAAGCGGGACTGGTAAATAAGGCCTTTGGGTATTTTTCAGGCAGGACAGGAGGGGGACTAATCTCAGAAGGTCCGAGGAAGAGACAGGTGGTAGGGATCTGAAGCCTTCATGTTCAGCAACAACTATCCAACAGCTTAGTCATTTCCGTCGGTGCCCTCCCCTGCCCGCTCCTTTTGAGGTGTGCATTATAAATCCTGCCAAATTGGACGATATCATAAAAGTCACAAGATGTATCGCGTGCCATAGCCTTCACTTATCTCATCTCGTTAAGCGGAGAAATCGGAATATTTCTTTTCTTTCACAGGAAAACAGTATCAGGCAATGTCATGTAATATTTCAAAAATAGAATTTGTCTTTGTCGACCAGGCCGTGAATAACAAGGAAACACTGGATGTTCTTTTTAAGAAATGATTTGAAATTAATTTCAATCCATTCTGATAGCTCTGTAAAAGGAGAAATATAGGCTTTGGTAAGTTTCTTAATGTAGATTGCTATAGTAATTTAAAAACAACAAATAATAATGAAGCGACGATTTTTATTGCACTGCCAGTGCACTCAGCAGCAAATAGTGTGTTTTTAAAAACTAAACTTGTCACCACAATAGATGCCAATGGTTAAGCTCTAGGTAGGGCCTTCAGATTGGAAAGATTCATAGGATCACACTCACGTAGTTTAGAATGTTATTTACTGCAGCAGAGATAAAGACATTAAACATATAATTATTCACGGCCTTCCCTGAGCCTTCTTCCCCTCCCGCCTCCCACAGTTCCCTTCTGGATCAGGAGTAATGGGTGGGGAGGGATGCTGGGAAGAGAGCAGACTTGGAGACACAAAAAGGCTGACTTCATCTCTGTGTGTGTGAATACCAAGCTGACAGGATAAAATCGGATGAACTGAGAGAAGGAAGAACATTCTAGAGGGGCCTAGATGGGAAAGAAAAGACTGAGAGCTTTGGGAAGGTGAATGGCGAGGCCACTACATGGGTAGGGTAGTAAGGGCAGAGTTCTGGTAATGGGGGTATGGAGAAATGTATCCGCATACCAAGAACCAACTGCAGGGAGGACCTTAGCTCAACTCCCTACACCACTGCACTGAGCAGGGCCTAGCAGTTACGACAGCCAGTAACTGCATCAGCCCATTACCCATGTACCAAACAGCAAGCTAAACTAGGTACCTATGTCAACTCTTTAGCCCTCACGAGTCTAAGAGGGATATCATAATCAATTCCCTTTTATAAAGGAAAAAACCTGAGGCATAGAAGGACTACCTAACTTTGCAACAATTTCCCAGCTCACACCTGACACAGCTAAGAGTCAAGCCAAGACAGTCTGGCTCACTACGCTTTACCACCTCCCTGGGTGTAGAAGTTGTTCTAGTCAACATCTGCATCCTACATCATAAGGCAACTGAAGATCTAGACTGAGCTCTAAGTCGGGATTTCCACAGACTCTACTCTATCTCTGTTAGTCCTGTTAATAGCAGGAGTGTGGTTACAGTTACAAACGGCATTTTTTGTGTGGATTTTTTTTTTAGCTTGTCTTATACCACTGAGATTATTATTTCATTTTCTAATGCAACTAACATCTGATTTTCCAAAAAAACAGAAATAACTTTAACCCATCAATTCTGTTCCTGGGCAGGAGGTCTATGGGAGCCTTCAGAACGTTTTTCTCTGGTGTCTGTGATGGTCTCATGAGGAGCATGGCTGCAGGGTCTGTCCAGACTCAGCCTGGATGTCACCCCTGGGCTCTCGTCACAGCAGCCTCTGGAGCATCCTTCATCTTAGGAGGGGACCCAGTGGAGGGCAGCTGCCTGGCTCAGGACCTGTGATTCCAACGTGGAGCGAGTCCAAGAGTGTTGCTCAGCCCATTAAGCAATCCCTCTTAGCTGAAGGGGTTCATCTATCAACTGTGATTTTCAGCCAGCAATCTGCTTATTTAGAGGGTTAATTACATTTTCAGGTCACCTGGGCGCTTCTCTTAGATATTTAATAAAATGAGTCTTTATTTTATTTATCACATGGCGTATTTGGTAAGGGCTGCCCAATACTGGAGTGGGGGTGGATCGGGGTTGGTGTGGCAATTATTTACAAAGACAGACGTGTGAGTTCCCTACCTCCCCAATGTCCAGAGCTATCTGCGGATGACCTGGATCTCAGACACTATGACCACAGCAGATTGATCTGGCACTGCAGGTAGCAGCTGATGTTCCTGAAACAGAAAGTCGGGTATTGATTTCCCAGTGCTTTTATGACCCATTTAACAACAGGCATTTGGGATTGGTTATCTTTTAGGCTGCAGAGACGGCTCCTGCCAGCATCCTTCTGAACTCCTCTTAATTATCTTCTCTGAGAGATGGGTGAGAACGGATGTTCAGCCCCGGCCTTGAACACGCACATTTCCCATGTGAAAGAGGCTTACACGACTTGCACACCTAACACCATGTCAGCTCCGACACAGGGTGTTGAGACATTTTCCATGGTAACTACCCCATGGGTGAGGGGGAGGTCCATTGGATCTGTCTGCTAACAAATTCTCACTAATTGACATCAAGCCAGTTAATTTCTACGTAATAAGTGTTGAGTGATTCAAGGACCAGCGCAATCAGCCAGAGCTGGGGCCATTCAAAGACCCGTTTGGGTCCCAGAACGGAACATTTAATGTTTTGCCAAATTTTCAAAACCGCCGGGAGTGAAGAACAGCGGTCTTAAACTTCAGCTCTTCAGGTTACTAATTATGTAGCCAGGGGTATAAAGAGAACTTTACAAATCATTGTTTCCATTAGGAAGGCGTTGGGACCCACGCCACGCTGGGTGCCCCTCCTCTTAGCGGGCCGGTTGTTCCCAGGGGAGGCAAGCTTCAAGCCCCAGCTTCTGTTCTGTTTCCCCAGCACTTGGAAGAGAAACAAAACAGGCCTAATGAAAAACACACACGGGAAATGCTGTATTATTCCATCATCCTCACCTACTGCGCTCTGGCACCCCTCGGTGATTAGGGAGGACTTTCCCCTCCGTGAGCAGCCAAGTCTGGGGTGGTATGAGGCTGCTACATTGCCATTTCCTGTCAATTTCCTCCTGCCCACGTTCTCCCCACACACGACTGTCCCTCTCTCCCCAGCGTCGGCACCGGCCACACTCGCCGCCACTAAGTTGTGGCAGCTTTGAAAGTTGAGAGCATAGAGCCCTGGAAACTGGGGGGGCACCAACCACAATCAACCTCTAACCTGGACCGCTGAGAAGCAGGTCAGTACCACCGAGTGGATCCTGACCTCTGAGTGAGCTGAGCAGCAAAGCTCGCTGGGAAAACAGCGGGCTGCCTTGTTTGTTTTGGAGGGGAAAGGGTGCTGAAGTCAGTCAGAATATTAATTCCCACTGTAATCTTCCCACGTGCATTTTCTCTCGACTTTTCACCAGAAAGGGGACTCAGGATAGCAGACATTCCCCAAATCTCAATGGACTACTAGCCCCTTGAATAACTTCTTTCATTTAAAAATAAATAAATAAATAAAAGCTCTCCTGATTTCCCCCGTTCCTTACACCATACATAGTGAAACCTGCATATAATAGACAATGCATTTATTCACACAGTATTCAGCCAACACTAAATAACCCAGGCATTGGTCAAGCAGGTACGACTACCCAGGAAATTAGAACACTTGGCCCAAACCTAACAGGACAAGCCTGTCTGTAGAAAGGCTGCTTGCTTCTGCTGTTATGGTGTGAGAACCTGGGGGCAGTGCTGTGCCTGCCACACAGATGCTAAATAAATACCTGGTAGGTGTGCAGTGAGAATCTATTAACTGGAACTGGATAGGACAGGACAGGTAGCTTAGCTGCCATCCTAGTTTGGTGGCCTTCACGGCAGACATTCTGCACTGAACACAGGTCTCTGGAGTGTTCTTGAAATTCCCACCAGACTGGTTGTCTTCTAGTATCTGCGGAGGAACTGTTGTTGGGATGGGTAGTAGGGGATTTTCATTTAGATGCTTGGTTGATGGATGGTGTCTGCTCAGCCAGTGTTCGCTGGACAGACCAGTGAATCCACGTGATAGGAGGATACAGACCGAGGAGGTGTATGTGGCAGCCGTACCCAGAAAAGTGATCTGTATGCATGTCTGCTTGTGTGCATCCTTAATCCTGCCTCCATTTCCTCAACAGTGGAGATGCAGAAATCGTGTTATGGAACTCCTCTAATGGGAAAATAATTGAGGTGGGAAAAAATCCCCAAAAGGATTTTGACATGAATGCAGCTGCCCCAGTGGATGACGTAAAAGCTACATGAAAACGTTTAAGAATCTAATCATCATTGATTACTACTACAAAACCATGGCTATGAAGATGGTAGATGTATGGCTATGATGAGGATGAAGAACAACTTTTAATGTGAATTAACTTTTAAAAAGTGGAAATTCTGATAAAACAGACCTTACACGCCGGTGTGTGGTAAAGCACTCAACAACGAGGATGACTCAGAGGGACAAAGAGTGGCTAGTCAACTTGTGGGAAGTATGTACCTAGGTGACAGACAGATCATTGCTGCCAAGAAACGGAGGTAAGAGGCAACAGTGGTTTCTGATCTGCACTACACATTCATGGAGAAACCTTTGAAGAGTAGACTAATTCATAGGCCACAGTCCAAAGCAACTAAATTAGAAGTCCCAGCGCTGAGACGCACGCATAAACATAAACAATTTTAAAGACCTGGTGTGATTACGAGGTGCAGTCAAGTTTGAGTCATTGTGATGTTTCTCAAATTTTCGCATCAGAATTACCCAGAGGCCTGTGAAACTCCACTCCCTGGGCCCAGCCTACAGTTGATGCTTCACTGGGCTTGGGATGGGGCCCAAACTGCATTCCTAACGAGGTTTCTGCTGTAGCAGCGGAAATTTTAGGAACACCATTCTGGAGTAGAGGCTTACTTAAAGATTTGGATGCTGTGAATCTCGAAGTGATTCCAGTAAAAGACCAAAGGGTTTATATTCTTGACTTCACGGTGGGAGCAGAGCCATAACTGCTTTGGTTTATTCCCTCATTCCTGGCTTGCTCTTTAGTTTCAAGGACACTGTGAAGCTGCTGAGAGTAAGGTACCACGTGGAGCAGGTGACACCGCACCAATGACATTGTTTCCTAAGCCTCTGAAGAAGACCAAGGAACACTGCAGTCTCAGTAGTGTTCCAACATAGACTAAAGCAGTTGATTTTAGAAGATTTAGAAAATAGAAGGGAGGTTTTCAATTAAGCCAGAAAGCTTAAAAGTTTCAATTAAGTATAAAATCATGGAGCTGTGGCTGCTTTGTAGATGGAGGTCTGAACCCCACGTGTGAGACGTCAAAGACAAAATGCTTTGCTGGTCATGTGTTAAAAACATGGTTTTAGAATATATACTTAAATACTTCTCATCAATTAAATCAAAATGTTTAGAAATAAAGAAAACTCGGTAACTTGCCAATTAGCTGGATACTGATCTGAAATATTTGGAGTAAAGAAATATTTTTTTTTTTGAAAAGTTTTGAAGGTGATAGGCCTGGAGAGTTGGCTCAGTGGTTAAGAGCCATTACTGGTCTTCTAAGAAGATCTAGGTTCCTTGTCCAAGACCCACATGGTAGCTCACAACCATCTGTAATTCCAGTCCCAGGCAATCTGAAATTTTCTGCTGGCCTCCACAGGTCAGACACACACATGGTACACATACATCCATGCAGACAGAACACTTAAACACACATAAAATAATAAAACAAATAAATCTACTTAAAAGAACAGTTTTGAAGAGGAATAAAAATGTGTATGCATCTAGTTTGTGGTTTTTGGAAGTGAATTCGTAAAGTACAACACACCCTGCATTCAGTGTGTATTGGGGGAGCATGTGTTTGTCCGCATGAAGGTCTCACTGCACAGCCCTGGCTAGTCTGAAACTTGCTAGAGAAACCAACCAGGTTGATCTCAAACTCGAGGCCAGCCTCTTGCCTCTGCCTGCCAAGTGGCATGGCGGATTTGAAACACCCCACCAAGATCTTCATCCTTGTAAAGCCGTAAAACTTCATTTTAGTAAACTGATTCTGTTTGCTTCTCATGATCAGATTGACCTAATAATTGCCAACTAGTGTCTGCGGTGGGTGGGACCTGACACACATGGAAAGGAAACGGGCCACCTGGATGAGACACAACGGGTAAATGGCCCTCTTTATCCCTGAAACATGCTGGACACCACAAGGTCAAAACAGCCTGTTGGTGTCAGATTTTTGCATGAACACACATTTCTTTCAAAAGACTTCTCCCCGGACCCCGTAAAACTGTGGGAGATTTTTTTTTTTCCTTTTCTGGTATTTGAAGTAAGATAAAATCCAGCTGATTCCTTTCCTTGACTCTGCCCCTCCCCCTCCAAATGCTTAATAACCACAACCCTAAGATTTATGGTGAGTGAAAAAGAAAAATAAGTAAATTATCTGACTGAGGAGCCATTCTTCCTCTCTCTCTGGCCATACAGACTATTTTAAATGCTGCTAGCAGCAGTCTAATTAAAATAATTTCTGTCAGAAGTCAGTGAAATATGTGGCCTCAGCCCAGCTCAATGTTCTCGGGCAGGAATGACAAATCTCTGCTTAATTGGTACTTAATATGATGGTGCAGGGTTAGCAGTTCTCCAGGATAAAAGGAGATAAGAACAGAAAGTCCTTGCTTGGGGCAGGAAGCCCTGGAAGATGAACAGACCAAATGGTGCTTACCCCCGAGCTGTTCCTATCGAGAGCTGGTCTTTTGGCCATCATTTATGAAATAATAGACAATTAATGCACATTTTATGGCTAGCTCGAGTCCTAATTAAATACAACTATGTACCAAGAATTCAAAGGGCCCGACTTCCAGAGACCAAAATAAATACTGGCAGAATTCTGGTGGCCCGGGTAGTCGTAGCTCATCTTGTTATCCTATCTTAGGGATAAGCACCTTGGGGAAGGCACAGGCTGCTTCTGAGGTATAAGTCATTAGCTGAAAACTCATGGTGCATTTTATAATATTTGGGAACTGCAGGAAGGGGGAAGATAGATGGTTGTCCGCTTTCCATTGGAAGTCACCCTGCCGCTCTTCCTGAGTCCGGGGCTTCCTTCCTCTTGGACTCCATAGCACAGGTCTTGTGTTTTGCTCATTCTGTAAAACCCACCCTCTTTTGCTTTGTGTCCCCACATGCTATCATGCGGAAACACTTCTATGTGGTCTTGTGCGTATTCTTATGGATGTCTAGTATTCTATGGCTTGTAATGTTTGCACAGGAGCCAATGGAGTGAAAATGGCGACTAACGTGTAACTTACAGGCCATGCCCTGTCCCACTAAGGATGTAAGAACTGACTGAAGCACACAATAGCTCCGAGTTATGTGCTTTAAACAGGTGGAAGGGAGTTTGGCCCTACATAAGGAGATTTTGCTCAGGAAATAGCATGCATCGAGCCTGAATATGTAATAAGCAAATTGAGATAACTAATTTTTAAAGGTTTCTGACACTGAAGGAATGAAATAATTTATTTGATTGAATTATTATCCTTTAACTTGCACTGTTAGTATGACTGCATTACATATGCATTCTGCATATTGGTACATATATAGTAACAATTAAACTAACTGGAAATATTTATTTTTATCAACATTTAAAGTGTAAAGTAATTGTGATAAGAAGTTAACCAAAATGAATGTATTTTTTTGTAAATCTCAGAAAATTAATAGAAAGTCATCAATTCTAGCTTACTCGTCAATGTATACCTTTTAATTGGTCACATAATGTTATGAGTGCTCTGTTCACACCCTTTAGAGTCCAGTGAAGACTGGTCCCCAGCCCAGAAGCACTGACAGTTCTCCAGCATCCTGTTTGCCATATAAGTCCCTTAGACTGTACTTCAGAATTAACAAGTCAGAAACCCTAAAGGTGGGGGTCTTATTAAAGTGGAGGAGCCACAACTTCAGGGAAATATAATTCCAAACAGATATCTTTTATTTATATTTGTATTTATATTTATATCTATTAAAGATAATGCTTTAATGCAAGTACATACATGTACTTGAAACAGGAGGGTTATATGTGAGCTGAAAATATCCCACACAGGGTATCATCTTATTATCTTACCCATTTAGGCAAGTCACAAGAATCATAATGAGCAAACTTTAGAGTTGCATATGTATTTTTGAATGGATATGAATAAATCTGCCATTCCTAACTTGTTACATGATGGAATATTTATTCATCTATCTATCTATCTATCTATCTATCTATCTATCTATCTATCTATCTATCTATCTATCTATCTATCTATCTGTGTGTATCGTGTATGTGTGTACATACAGTCACGTGTGTATGCACATATGCAGGTAGGTACACTTGCACATGTGTGGAGATCAAAGATTGACATTGGGTGTCTTTCTCTGTTGTTCCTCAGTTTATGCTTCTGAGACATGGAGTTAAGACATGTTTTCTCAACAAACCTGGAGCTTATCACTTCAACTAGACTGATGGTCAGCAAGCCGCTGGGACCCTCTCCTCTTTGTCTCCTTGGCAATGGGATTCCAGGTGTGCAAGATCACACCTGGCTTTTATGTAGAGGCTGGACATCCAAACTCAGGCCCTCAGACTTGCACAGGAAGCACCCTGCTGCCTGAGCCATCTTCCCAGCCCTTTAATGCTGTATTTATTTTGCTACATCACTGCAGATGTTTGCTGGTTAATTTTTTTTCTACACACAACATTCCTAATAGATGAAGAGATTTAGAGCTTAAATATCTGAATTTCCCTTTTTAAGATTTATTTTATTCTATATATGTGTGTGCATATACATGTCTTCATGTAGGTATGTGCGCATGTGAGATAGGAGTCTGAGGAAGTCAGAAGGAGTCAGAACCCTTGGAGCTGGAGTTACAGGCATCTGTGAGCCAGTGGGTTCTAAGATCTGAATTCTGGTCCTCAGGATTGAGCAACAGGAACCCTTAAGCCATGAATCATCTTGAATGGTTCTCTCTACTTAAGTTATTCCTTATTCTTCACCAGGCTAAGTGCATGCTAACGTAGGAGCTACATCTTTCTTCAGTCATTTGCAAGGGGGCCTTACACATTCATGCATGACTTTGTATGGTGACAAACAACACCAGGTACAAAGATTGATTGGAACTCTAAGGCAAAAACAGCCTGGATATTCGTACAGAATAATCCTTTAAACAGGCAAAGCCCAGGTCCCCAAGCTCACATGTGGCTTTAAGTGTTTTTAAACATCATAAATATATCAGATTTGCCCGTGAGCTCACAGGTAGACGCACATACATAGGAGGTCACCGCTCCTTAGAAAACCACCCATGTTCTCTCTCCTTGGCTCTAGTGGGCAACACATATGGACGCTGTCAGTAGCACTCACGGAGAGAGATAAAAATCCCCTAACAGCTAACTCCAGGCTCTCTCCTGTGGCTCCTGCCTTTGATTTCCAAGATATCAAATGACTACTGACCAGACCCTGGAATTGCCAATCTTACCCCACCCTACTTTTAAAAGAAAGAGAAAGAAATGGCCCGTTTCAAACCTCTTATCCTAGTGCACTCACTGCTCAACCAACCCATCCTACAGCTTTCTGCATTGTTGTTTTCTTTAAAGAAAGAGGGGTAAAAAGAAAAAATCCAAGAAATACACATGGTAGTTGTGTGTGTAATTTTTTTTGGAAAAAAAATCAACTTATGGTCATGTTCCATAACTGTCATTGTTAATACATAGAATTAAGTATATGTGGCATCGTGGCCATAAATGATAGTCCCAGACACAGAAACGCTTTCCTGAAAACGTTTAAGAACATGACGCAGGAACTGATTTCTCCAGCCCTGGCTTGAATTCAGCTCAAAACATTTTCCCCCTTCCTTTTTGTTCTTCTGTGATGTGCAAATACAAGGCAGATGTCTTCATCCCCCTGGAATGCTTTTAACCGTAATGAAGGCTTGTAATAAATCAGCGCTTTCCGACCTGCTTTCTGTCCTCAGCACATACATGCTTTTTAGAGATATTAGTCTCCTCAGAGATTATTATAAATAATTAGGGCAAGCTAGAACTTATTAGTATTTTAATGGACATACAGTTGCTGTTGGTTAACTATCTTTGATATGTATAAAGTTATCTAGATGTCTAGGAACCATAGTTACTGAATTAGACTTTTTTAAAAAAGGAATAAAAATTGGTTATGTTGGAATATGTGCATGTACAAATGTACAGATACACAGACAGACAGACATAAGATCTGAAAGTAAAATTAGGCCGTTCTGAAAGTTACATGTACATATTGTATCAACTCAAAGTCAACAGTAAATTTAAGAACACTCTTGATTTTAAGTTTTTCTTGATTAATGTTTGAAATTAAAATTACCTTTCCAAGGCTGACACACCTCAATATGTCATATTTTAAGATTTTCCTTTGCTCAGGGTTCCCAGATGCCACTTTCTTCAATAAACAAAATTCAGGACTCGGAACTTCCCTCATTAATACAGAGAAGAAAAATAACCCGCAAAACTGCAGCCCAAGAGAAAGAGAGAGAGAGAGAGAGGTGGAATAAATAACCTCATAAAATGTGACATCTTGGTGACCTATTTTACATGGATGAAATCAGGTGAGAGCAAAACAAGTTGCAGCTTCCCACCATCACGCGAATTGAGATGCAGCGAGGATCAGTGCTCAGACCCTCAGCTAATGTCTGAGTCCAAAGACGTGAGGGGTTTAGACGAGCTCCGTGGAATAGTAAGCTCAGATAAATTTTTCTAATGGTGACATCCATAAGAAAATTTTACAAGGCAGACTGACTACCTATCTTGATTCCCAAATGTTTAAAAAGCTGTTCTGACTTCCAATGAATCAAACCTACTCACTCACCTTTCAAGGGGTCATAAAGTTTCATGCATGAGAGACTGGCTCAGAAATTACGAGACTTAGGCTATGGGCTTCTTTCTGGGGATAAGGAAAAGGGAGCCACCTCAACTCTGGAATCCTCCTGCCGCTTGACCTTGCTGGCAGCTGGGCTACATGGTTGTAAAAGTTGAGTGTGTGTGCACAAGTGCAATACTCATTATTCCTTCACACAGATGTTGCAGCATAGTGTGTGTGTGTGTGTGTGTGTGTGTGTGTGCGGGTGTGTGTGTGTGTGTATGAGTCTATGGGGCAAGAGAGACTCAAGATTCAATTCTTTGCATGAGTTCTGCCACTGGCTAACATTAAGAAAATTACTTACCTAGCCAAGCCTCAGTTTTGCCAATCAGAACAAGTGCAGAAAACACTCTAAGGGCATCTGTGAAATCGCCAGGGAACAGCTCAGGGAGGCACAGCTTTTCCCGCAGGCTGTCCTGGAGATTCTGGGTGATGCTGGTTACCTGATTCGTATTGACTTGTCCAAACTCAGCATTCCCAGCTTGTCCTTTCCCTCTTCAGTGCCTCCCAAAACAGCACACATTTTTCTGGTTGTAACTCTGGGCAGAAAGGGATACGGTCGGTCTCAAAACTGATCTAGTGTTAACCTTCCACATGTAGTTTGAGGAGAAGCCCAGAGAAAAGCCCGATGTCCAGCAAAGAGTCACAATTTGAATCTAGGTCTTTAAGCCACTTAACAACCTGCCTCTCCCTCCAATTGGCTCCCTCATTTGTTTCAGACATTGATTGAACACCAGTTATACGCTGGGCTCAAGACTTCTAATCTCACTTTCTGAAAATAGAATGTAGGGAATAAGAAAGCTCTTGGAAGAGCTAGACTTTATCCTAAGCCAGCATACAGCTGAAAGCAGGCAGCCCTCCGTGTTAAGCACCCAGACTGCAATGCCCAAGGACAAGAACCCCAGGTGAGAAGTTAGATGCCTTCCAGTGTGGCATCTTACAGGAGCTTCTGGAGGGTCAGGGCCCAGCTAAACATCACGTCAGTGGAAAACCTGAGGTTTGTGGTGTTCTAAAGGTCATCAGGTACAAATTCCTCATCTGAAATCTTTCCGGAAAAATCTAAGTCAAGAGCCTGAACTGGGAAAAATTAAGTTCAGTGGGGGCAAGGCTGTCTAAGCCGACTTGAAAGAAAGAAAGAAAGAAAGAAAGAAAGAAAGAAAGAAAGAAAGAAAGAAAGAAAGAAAGAAAAAAAGATGCAAAAAACAAATGCAAGCTTCTCACTTTGACAGTCAGCAAGGGCTAGATGCATCCTTGAGGATATGGTTTTCCAAAGTGAAATAATGGGCAAGAGAAACTGCTGGCAAGCAGAGGCAGCTACAGCAGGCTCATCTGGACCAAACACAGCCGGGCTATGTGGGACCCAAGGCTAAAAGGTTTTGGTGCCTATATGGAAGATCATTGATTGGCAAACAAGCTAATTTTGAACAGCCAGAGGTTCAATTGTAAAACCAAAAGCAAAAACAAAACCCTATGGCATAACTCTCAGTTTTAAAATACATATGAAAATCAATAAAGATAGTGTCCGGGACTGAGCTAACGCATCTAATACTGGCGCTATCGTGTTATTGCTATTGCTACCACTCTGGCTAAAGCAGACTCCCCTTAAGTGACTTAAAAGAGACCCAAAGTAGAGAGAAGTCATTTAAGGAGCAGGGTGACTCTAGGTGACGAAGATGCTCCCATCGCCGGAACTTCCAGGAGCACCCCAGCAAAATCTTCACGCTGCGAGAACGTCACCACGGAGCCACGTGATTCTTGTTCTTGGCCCACCACTCTAGTTATTCAAGGCTAGGCAGGAAACACGTGGGACTGACAGCAGCCAGCAAGGTCAAATGAAAGAAGCGCCACGTAGACACATTAGCAAAGCTTGTTATGGATCTGAAAGAGTCGCATTCATTTCTTCTTGTGCAATAGACTGGTTATAAATTGTGGCATTTGTGCAGACTGTGCTTAGAATCCACTCCCGTAGAGCACACTGGTTTCTGTCACAGCGAGAGAGTGCAATAGATGGAAAGTCTTCCTTTTGCACATTTACACCCAGTCTACAGATTGACCGGCTTCCGGTTGTCCCTAAGAGTAACGCATGGCAGTCCTGGTCTACACGTCCCTTGGACAACGCTCACTCTGTCAGCTCCTTTGGAAGAAGAGAGGTGCCACCATGTTTGTGTGCAGGTTCGGAAATGTGGTTTTGTCTGACTTCTATGCAGTAATAGCGCTAGCTCTATCAGCAGAGCTCTGTTTCCTTCCCGGGCGCCCAGTGAAGCAACGCTTCAAATGGTCCAGTGCCCCGACATTGCATAATTTAAGTGGCTTGCTCACAGTGAAAATGGTATTCCTGTTCGGTGTGACTCTGCACGTCGATTGCACAGAGTTAACGCCTTCTGGCCTGTGGAGCCGCTGCATAGGCACACCTCAACGATGGAGGGCTAGAGCCATAAAATAACACACTTTTATCCAGAAGAGACGCCTCTAATTTGAATAAATACAATTTTGTGCATTTTCCTATATTTGAAATAGTTACCCACAGAGATCAGTTTACACGCTATTCCTGGTTGGGCAGGGGGAGGTGTAGTGGTGGTGTTGGGGGAATTGGGGGCATTGGGGGGAGAGTGAGGGATGTGTCAGGGAGACCAACTATTCTAGGCATTTTCTAAAAAAAAAAAAAAAAAAGGTTAGGATTTTCTCTTTACTTTAAATTAGCCATTGAGAACAGAGGGTAGATCTTGCCTTTCTTTTTTTTAAAATTTTTATTCATTTTATATGCCAACCACAGTTCCCCTTCTACCCCTGCTCCTGTTCCCCCACCCCCAACCTACGCCACATCCACTCCTCCTAAAGGATAAGGTCTCCCATAGGGAGTCACGCATGCTTAGCCCATCCAGTTGAGGCAGGACCAAGCTCCTCTCCCCCATATCAAGGCTGAACAAGGTAGCCCACCATAGGGAGTAGGTTCCAAGAAGCCAGATCATGCATCAGAGATAGATCCTGGTCCCATTGCCAGGGGCACCTCAAACAGACCAAGTTACACAACTGTCACCACATACAGAGGGCCTCGTTCAGTCCCACGCAGGTTCCACAGCTACAGTCTAGAGTGGACCTTGCCTTTCACGGAGATCAGTTCAGTTCCTACAGCCGTTCTTTGTGACTGAGATACCAGAGGCCTTTCACTCCCCAGAAGGCCGCCATTTCCATTTACCGCAGCCACTTTAGACAGAGCAGGGAAACCCCAGAGGCTGAGCAAAGAATGTTCTCAGAAACAACCCCATTATCTGGTTCCTTTGCTGTTTCCTTCCTGTCCCACACCACGAAGCGGGGCTCCCAAAGCGAGTGAGCTAGGAAACAGCTGGTAGTAAGGATCAGCGCTTCTCCCTACTGCAAGGAAAGCACTATGCCTGCAGCAGTTTGCTTTAGGAGGGCGTTCTTCCTCTGCCCCTGTGTTCCCGCAATTTCCCCTCTCCTCTCTGCCAACCTCAGCCACATGCACTAGAACAAAACGTAAAGGTGAATAGCGAGGGCTTTGTTCAGCTCGTCGATTGTCTAACTGTGCAAGCAGCTAAGGAAGGGCCCTGCTTTCCTGGTAGGGAAGAACAGAACAGACAACCTCAAAAGAAAGACCAGAGATGTCACGTCCTTTGATGCTAAACTGATTTCTTTCTGGAGAAGCAATTGACCATCCATTTTCCAAGCCTTTTATGTCAAACATATTCACTGGTAGGAATTTGCCCTAAAAAAAGTTCATTTTCCAAGCCTTTAGTGTCAAGTGTCAACATGTTCACTGGTAGGAATTTACCATAAAAAATCATAAATGTGTACCAATGTTTAGCTATAAAAATGCTCATTGCAGTATTATTTGAAAATTAAAATACTTCAATTTTTAGAACAAGCAGTTAAGCATATGGTCACACAAAGAATACTAAATAGCCATTAATAGCAAGGCTTTGATATTTGATAATATTGTACAGTTCTGTGATATACAGATGGAAACAATGGGTTGCGTTTTAAAGTGTGTGTCTGGAGTTGGCAAGATGGCTCAGCAAGCAGAGGTTTGCACTGCCAGACTAGAACACCTAGCTATTATCCCTGTGGCCCACATAGAAGGAAGAGAAAACTAACTCCCACACTTTGCCCTCTGATCTCTATTCATGCTGTGACACACGTGTGCACATGCATGCATGCGCACACACAAAGTGTACTCAAATCTTAACTGTGTGTGAAATAAATATTGAAAAGATATACACTAAAATGTTAATTGTATTTATTCCTGTATACATTTAAAGTTATTCCTATATCTCTAGATGCTCCACAACAAACATGAATTACTCTAATTAAAAAAAATGTACATATTGGAAAAGTAAAAAAAAAACGGGAAGAACTCTGAAAGAAGAGCAACTGTCTCCACCAGCTGACTGAGTGATGCATAGTTCAGAGATGCTATACCACCACATAGTTCAGAGATGCTGTACCGCCACATAGTTCAGAGATGCTGTACCGCCACATAGTTCAGAGATGCTGTACCGCCACATAGTTCAGAGATGCTGTACCGCCACATAGTTCAGAGATGCTGTACCGCCACATAGTTCAGAGATGCTGTACCGCCACATAGTTCAGAGATGCTGTACCACCACATAGTTCAGAGATGCTGTACCGCCACATAGTTCAGAGATGCTGTACCGCCACATAGTTCAGAGATGCTGTACCGCCACATAGTTCAGAGATGCTGTACCACCACATTTTAACTGGACTCCAAAATAAAGCATGACTCTTGCAGAAGTGTTCGATTGTTTCTTTAGGAAAACTTTCTTCACCTTGGCAGCGTGCAATCTATCCTGTTATGTGTTTTGCTTTTATTCTTTTCTTCCCCCAAACAAAGCTCAGATTTATAACATGGCCGCTGCTTTTAATGCAGTACTTGCACCCTATTCGGGGAGCGCGGTGAAATCCCAGCGCTCTCCATTTCACATTTTGCCTTTAGCAACAAGCAGTCTGGGAGACATAAAACCGAGGTATTTTCTAAGGGCAACTAACAGACACTTGTACTAAATATGAAATACCAACGGCACCCCAAGCCAGAAGGGCATTTACTAAAAGGTTGTAAGTAAGCACCAGATAATTCTAAGGTACTCAAACAGGGCAACTTTTGAAGTTGGATATGCGCACCTTAAGTCAGAGAGATCTTTACAAAGGACCACGAGCCATCTTCCAAAAGGCCCCGCAAAACATCCTTCTGGAAGAGATGTGAATTTGACCTTTGAATAAACAGCATGAAATAAAAAAGAGTAATACAGAATTGCCTTTTCTCTCGCCGAAGCCCGAGAGACAGACTGTAAAGAAAGTGACGAAAGGTACGGGCTGTGGCCTTCTGCTTCAGCACTGACTCCGGGAGCCTGGGAAAGCTTTGCCATCTCTTCGTGCCTCAGTTTACCTCATCCGCGGAAAGGAGGGTAAATCCATCACTGAAAAAAAAAAGCCTCTCCGAGTTAAAATGACAACACATTAGAGCGCGCTCCTTTCACGTTTGGTAAAAGAGAAACGGCCTGCAGATTTTACCAGCCTATTATTTTAAAATTACTTTATTTTCAGTTTTTACTGAAAGCTACTTATCTTGCTATGAATTTCAAGTCAGGAAAGAAATCCTCTGGAACTTCTGTTCATGATATAGAGGTGAACTAAAAAAATTTATTTCGGCCGGGCGGTGGTGGCGCACGCTTTTAATCCCAGCACTTGGGAGGCAGAGGCAGGTGGATCTCTGTGAGTTCGAGACCAGCCTGGTCTACAAGAGCTAGCTCCAGGACAGGCTCTAAAGCTGCAGAGAAACCCTGTCTTGAAAAACCAAAAAAAAAAAAAATTTATTTCGTACTCATAAATATGGAACCCACTAATCTGCAGCTACAACTTAAGGCTTCTACTCATTACTGCAACAGGAGATTTCTCCAGTATCCTGTGCCTCAGATTACACACCTGCATGTCCTCTAGCCCAGAATGCACCTGTGATACTGAACCAGCCGACTGCCTTCCTGAGGTGGGAGAATGGACGCGCAGACACGGTAGTGCTTTGAAAACTGCCCAATAACACACACGTGTGGTCTCTCATTGTGTTAGTTCAGTCTATTAGTGAAGACTCCTATTTTCTCTTAATTTAACTGTGTTTGTTGGGAGGATCCAACTATTAACCATTCTGAAAAGAATGTCTTATGTAAGCAAGAAATTCCACTTAATGTTGGTCACTAACACCTTCCCAATACCTCATCAAATCACCCTTACCTTCAAAGAATAACTGCTGCCGTAGGACCCCGTGACTCTGCTTCTCCTAGCACATGGTTGGCTGCTGCTGGTTTTGGTGTAAAATTGAGCCACCCCTGTTAACCACCCTTGACTGGAGCCAGAAAGCTGTGAGCTGTAGATTGTACCCATTACTTATATTTGAACACATAAGTTTGTGCTATGACCCTTAAATTCCAATACTATCATAGTATCATATCAATACTACCATAAGCTTTATTGAAATAGCAAGTTTGACAAATAGAACAAGAAGCAATTTGCATTTCTGAACATGAAAAATGTATAAGACAGTCTACCAAGTTTGCTGGTTTACTTTCTATCACTGAGAGCTAGCTGTCTTCTTTTCGGAAGAGGTAACTTCAACCGAGAAGATGACTCTATCAGACTGGCCTGTAAGCAAGCCTGTTTTCTTGATTAGTGACGTTGGAGGGCCCAGCCCACTGTGGGCAGTACTACCCCTCAGCAAGGAGTCTTGGGTTATATAAAAAAGCAAGCTGCTAGGTGGTGGTGGCTCACACCTTTAAACCCAGAACTCTGGAGGCAGAGGCAGGAAGATGATCATCGTGAGTTCAAGGCCAGCCTAGGTTACAGAACAAGTTTCAGGGCAGGCAGGGCTATGCAGAGAAGCAAAACAACAACAGCAGCAACAACAAAGCAAAGCTGAAGGAGCCATTAGGAGCAAACAGTAAGCAACACTCCTCCACGGTCTCTGTTTCTGTTCTGTAAGACAAATAAACATTTTCCTCTTCAAGTCGCTTTCTCCATGTTGTTTTGTTTGTTTGTTTGTTTTTTCACTGCAATAGAAAGCACTTTAGAACACCAAAACCAAAACTGATCTCTGCAAAATATCCATGGGCTACCTACTCATTAACTACTAGTCTGAACACCACAAGCGCTTGTCATCAAGGTAAATTAAAATCATTACAGTTTTATTTGTTGAAAAACATGCTTCCTGGAAAGATGACTCTATTGGTATATTTCCTACCACACCAGCATGAAGATCTGAGTTTGGGTACCTGGTATCCATGTCAGGCGTGGTGGCATGCCTCTGTAACCCCAGAGCTGGGTGAGGGTTGGGACAGAGACAGGCACATCCCTGGCCAGGCAGTGAGTTCCAGGCTCAGTGAGGAACTTTGTCTCAAAATGTAAGGTGGAGAGCAATTGAGGAAGCTACCTGATATCCACTTCTGGCCTGCATAGCATAGCATAGTGTAGCATAGCACAGCACAGCAGCATAACATCACACACACACTGCTCCCAGTACATACTTCGTTAAGAAAACTCCTTCATTGCAAAGGCTCTAGAGAGAAAAGATAGCTTAGTGTAACATATAATTATCAAATGTTTGGCTATATTTTGAGGATAAGACAGTGGTATAGGTTGAGTCTGAAATCCCTTCCACAGGCTTCTGTCTTCTTGCTTTGCCCCCAGCTTGTGGCTCTTTGTTGAAGGCTGTGGAGCCTTTAGAAGGTCGAGCCTGGCTGGTGGGAGCCAGTCACTCAGGACAGAACTTGCAAGGTTGTATCTTGGCTTGTATACCACGCTCTCTGGCTCACCAGAGGATGAGGAGCCCTTCCCTTAGATGCTTACAGCCACAGAGGCAGCCACTTTACTGTGCTTTCCTTGCTACAGTGGCCCGGAATCCCTCTAAAAATGTGGGTAAAAGAAATAATAATCCCTTCTTAGCTTGTTTCCTCCGAGATATCTTACCATGGCGACAAGAAAAGTTGCACAAGTGCATATCAAAACTGCTACAAATCAATAGTGCTAAAGTTAGCCCCCACTGTGGCCACAAGTGTGACATGAATCTACTAGCATTTTCCAAAACTTTATTGTGGCAACTGAGGCAAAAGGAGCAGTGGGTTAAAGCTGAAGAGGCTCACGGTGAAAGAAGACCACAGAATTAAATTCCACTGGGATAAGGGTATTAGTGTCTGGTTGTTTGCTGTGCCCCAGAGTGGTACATGGTTGACAGGCAGTGTTTAATGGGTGGAGGAACAATGAAAAACTAGCACCTAAGACCAGGAAATTAAACGTGCTGTTACAGCATGACCTAGCAAGCCCACCTGTGGGGGGTGTATCCAAAGTAAGTGAAACCAGGGTGTCAAGGAGCTCTCTGACACTCATGCCTTGTGTGTCAGAGACTCACAGTAGTCAAGATATAGGCTAAACCTATCAAGGAGCAGAATGATGGCACAGTAGTTGCCCTTAAAATAATGAAACCTAGCCCTAGCGACAGTGTGGAGGGGCCTGGAGGACACTCCGCTAAGTGGAATGAGCCAGCATAGAAGAGCAAATGCTGCATGATATCACACACAACGCGTCATTAAAAAGTCAGGGTACGCAAGGAAGAAGTAGAGTTATACTTGCTTACAAGGCCTCGGGGCAGGGGATGAATGGGGAGATCAGGCAGCCAGAAGAAGTAACTCCAAGAGTTCCATGGTGGACTGCGAAGATTGTGAAGGCCAGCACACGGTACACCTGCGAACCGCTGAGAAGGCAGACTAAAGCGCTCACAAAAGGTAAATATGAAAAGTGTAACTTTTCTTGTTCCGGCCACTCAAACCTCAAGTTCTATGCCATACGAATTCTTGTTCCTAAACAGCTGAAAATCAAGACAATGCCAGAAACACACTATATATCCAAGCTGTGTAGCTATGTGTGTGTGAGCATCTTATTTTAACAACTGAAGACAGATACTGGCTCCCTGGAAACGTAAGCAGGGTTAGCAGAACTCCTTACAGAGTGGCATCCAGATAACCCAGCTACAAGGGGTAGGAACTATGCATTCCTTAGCTTTGCTCCATTCATTGTAGAATATGCTGGCTACCAGCTAGAGAGTGAACAAAAATTCAAATGTTTTATGTAAGCAGGGATAAAAATTGTTTAAATAAAATTTAAAAATTAGATGGAGCCCTTAATAAAGTTAAAGCTTCAGTGTAAATATAAACTATTCCATACATATCTCTGTGTGTGTATATACGTGAATGTAAATATTATATACTATAATGCATTATCTATAACATATTTAACAGTAACCACAAGTCTTATCATTTTTGATGGTTCTGTTGCTCTTTGTACTTAAGAACACAACTGTGATCATGAGTTGGAGATGCCAACTCTTTGTATATTCTTTCTGGCCTGGGTCCTTATTTGTTACGTAAATCGGAAGCAGGGCTGTGGTCTTGACAGTAACCTGTCTGCACTCAGGCAGAACTGAAGGGAAATGCCAAATGCTTAAGTTGGATGCCAGTAAAAGTCAGAACTCTACTTCAGGCAAGACTTTTGGAGGTGAGTATATAATGGTCCAGCTGTATAAAATATTTTATATGATTTTATGGATTATTCCCTCTGAGACTGTATGATGAAGTACAAGTATGAAAATGGCATACTAAACTTGATGGCTTTGAATGCTAACTAAAAATGTTTGTAAGAAGGAAAGAAAGCAGCTCAGCAGCCATTGCTGGGATCAGTGCTTGATATTTCGAAGCCATCTGTCCTTCTAATTCCTTTGTTGAGGTGGTTTTTCAACACTTGCAGCATGCCCTTCATGGTGCTTGGTCCTGCTAAAGACGCAAAGCAAATGCCTCCTGTGGTTTCTGCCTCCTGAAAACTTAGATCAGATGAAATAACTGAAGTCCATGTTAAGAGCAAAAGGATTATGTGTTAAAATGTGCACTGTGACCTACAGCCACATGGAGGGAGATCAGGAAGGTGAGGGAGATGCAGGAAACAAAAGAGTTTCTGATGGGTCATGTCGGAGCCCAGAAGGGCACTGACAGCAGCTACCATGGAAAGAAGAAGGTAGGTGTTTGGTTCAGTGAGCTGTATATGCAAGGAAAAACAAACCCACAAAACAGGATGATGATTTTTTTTTCCAAAATCTCCAGGTGCTGTACTGACTGACTGTTTACTAGGGCCAGGCTGACCTGACCTCTACCACCTAATTTCAAATGGGAGCTGGGTTGTGTTATTTTCAACACTTTCTTTTTAATTTTTAGTTTTAGAAAATACTTGTGTGTTTATTTTCTTGTGAGCATGGGTGGGTATACGTGCATAGGCGTATGTGGTGGGGAGCTGGCAAGTGGGCCCCAGGAAGGCACCATCTATTCCTCTGAGGCAGCATCTCTCCCTGAACCTGGGCCTAGGGTTTTCTCAGCTAGTCCAGAAGTCAGCGAGCCTCACCAAACCTCCCGTGTCTGCCCTCCTTGACGCTGGGGTTACAGGTGTGCACAAGTCGCTTGGCTTGTTACAGGGGTGCTGGGATCTGGGTGCATAGTATGCACTCTTAGCTGCTAGGCCATCTCTCCAGGACTCGGCTCTCCCCACTTTGTGCCTGAAAAAGGTTTTAGTGCAAGAAACTTACACACCCGGCTAGTGAATCAGAAAGCATGGATGCCAGCATACAGGTCCCAAGCCACATTTTCTGGGGTTCTAAATCGTTTTCACTGGGTAGAGGAGACAGACAGGTTTGGCCACAGTGGCCCAAAGGCTTCACTATTCTCAAACTACCTAAGGATTAGAAATTAATTTCCATGTCTGGGACCTTCCCTGTGTCCCAAAGACAATCTTAAACTGAATTCTCCGTACTGAAATTCACTGTGCTCACAAATGATGCACCAACCATATCTCTTGGATCCTAGAGTCCTCCATTACCATAAAGTTTAAGAAAGGCATCAGCCAGACTGGCCAAGCCCAGGCCAGTCACTTAAACTTCTCTGGTCTCTGTTTCCTCAACTTAAATGGGGAGGAAAGACTTGGTGATCTCTAGGGTCCATTTTGAAATTCAGCAAGCATTTTATAAATGTCAGTAGCAATTTCAGACAAACCAGAATCACAGAAATGGTCTAATGGGTAGCAGATGTCACGTGGACATTCAGTCATAACGGTTCTTGAAAACCTGAGTTTCTTTGCTTCATTAGTGACACAGGAAGGCAGGCTCCCTTGTGAAGCTTTCTTTTTTAACAATCCATACCTCTCTAACCAAAGTAAAATGCAGAAAATTGTCTGAAAAGTGAGAGACTTACATCTAACACCCATTTTGGTCATAAAACACTATAGCTTTCTGCTTTAATTATTCTTAAGATTCAAGAGGATAAAATATATTTTACTGGAGGAAGGTTTAGGCCAACAATCTCATTAAGTAATTGACTTCTTGCTTAGACAGGAGTTGAAGCAACTGAAATGTCTATTTCCTGGCTCTTTGTGTTTGAACAACACCATTTCCTGAGTAGAAACTTGCAAATGAAGCACTTCCTAATTTGAGAGGAACATTCTGGAAACCTTGGGAGAGCCTTGATGAATTCCTAAGAATATTGGATCTAATGATTTTAGTTTCCTTTGCCCTGGCACTTTCGTGTCCTGTGATAAATGTGAGGGGAGGTAAAAGATTCGCATTTTTTTCATTTATCCATTTGCATTTACGCCTCACATTTAAGACGATCTATCTGATGTCTTTGTCTGTTCAAGCTCACTCTTGTGAAATGAGCTTTTTCTCCATGTGTGCTTTTTTTTACACATAGCTTTTTAAAACTTGTATTTATTGAGCTATAATTTACAAATAGTAAAATGCACAAATCTTAAGTGTACAGCCCAATGAATTTTTTACATATGTATATACCATGTTAACCACGGCCCAGATTAGGATATAAAACATTTTCATCGCTCAGAGCTCCCTTGTGCACCTTCCTAGTCAATAACCCTCAGCCCCATGGAAGTAGCTAAGCATTCTGGTTTGTTTTCATGGATTAATTTTACCTGCCCTTGAAATTCATGAGCATGGATTCCCCCACTATGGATTCCTTTGTCTCTGGCTTTTCAAGTAATGCCACTACTTCAGACTCATCTGTGTTATATTGGCGTCAACAGTTCGGATGCTTCTTATTGTTGAATACAGGCATATCTAACAGTTTGTTCACTGGACGTCTGGGCTGTCTCCAAGATTGTAGTGCAGATGATGAAGCTGTGGTGATTCTCCTGGTGCAGAACTCCTTGCAGATGTTGGTACTCACTCCTTTGGTGCACAGTCATGATGGAATTACCCAGTCATGGGGTGGGTGGCTAGTTTTCTGTATGTTTTTATTAACAATGTCTGAGGGTTGTCATAGTGAACATCATTTGTCTTTTCTTGGTATACATGCATGAGATGTACAGGTGAGGAGGGGAGACCTTTCACCTGCAGCTTATTTGTGCACACAGAGAGTGGACGCGTCCTCCAAGGCTGCTGGAACATTCTACTTCTCTGCCATTAGGGAGCTAGTTCTCTGGAGACTAGTTGCTGTTTGCAAAATCCAGATCTCCTACAGGACATGCAATAGCAACAACCACAAAATGCTTGGCAAAGGCAGCCCTCTCTCCTCTTCTCTCTCCCCTCCCTTCCGCTCCTCTCTCCTCTCCTCCCAGGCTCCCAGAGAATCCGCAAACCCATGAGGACTGTGAACACCTTGCATCTGGAACCAGGCTATTGACTTCCACCTGCAGAAATCCCAGTCATTTAAAAATCCTTCCCTCTGTTCAGATGCTCACCTTCCCCTATTTTACCAGATCTGGCCTGTGGGGGTTGACAGAGTGCTCTTCATTCCGCTGATGACAGCAGCTGGAGTGATATTGCTCCCCCCCACTCACTACCACACGGCTGACTTCTCCCTCCCCACTTCCAGTCATGAATCCGTAACACACCCTGCGCCATATCTGTGCCACTGAAAGCCAGTCTTTATAATTCTACCCCCAAACTGAAAAGAGAAAAATGCTGAGGGGGATCAAGGAGAGTTTCTCCTTATGCGTGTTTTCTCCCTGACATAAGGTGACCCATAGCCAGAACTGGAGAGTTACTCGTGCATTTTGACATAAATCTGCATCTGTAATTATGACTCATAATGAGCTTTACAGGCTGCTCTAAATTGGTGAGGAAGACTTACTGTTATTGACAAACCATTGACCTGAACATTAGGATGGAGGAAGAGCTAATTATTTTTTTTCCTGAGGAGCAGGACTTTGCTTCGAGTTATGAATCACTTTGATCCCGAGCATCTGTGGAACGCCTTTTCTCCTCCGAAAGCAAATATCGCCGAGTATCGCAAATGCACCCTACGTCTTTGTACAATTGCAGACATGTAAGATTTCAAAACACAGTCTAGGGGCCTTCAAAACAAATCATTTCGAAAGCTGCGGTCAGGATTTGCAAGGTGCCTGAAGAGACAGGTCTGTATCTTGTGAATGTAAGTTGCTCCCAGGTCTAAAAGAGCAAGGTGTGTTATAACTGGGCATGCTGGGATTCAAACATGGAGCCACCGTTAGTTTTAATAGAGTTCCCCGTGGCTGGCTACTGTGTACAGGCAGCCCAGGAAATGTGCTCCTTTGAGCTAGGGAAGGCTAAAGGGAGCTTTAAATCACAGCCTTATCGTGCTTGTGTGTTATTGGCAAGTCAGCCTAAAAATAGAATCTCATTACTTTAATTCTACAGTATTCTTAGGTTAGCCAACTTTTATTATTAATAATGGCATTTCACATTTATATAGCACTGTCTGCTCAAGAGAACTTCACAAATTATACACATAAAACTTCCCTACCTTAATGTAACAAGCCTGGGTTAAGAGGGCAGGAGGTAGATGGGAAGCAGTGGCTCCTACTCTGGATCAGGGACTGAGGATGTCACCAGGTGGCTCTAAACAAAGCTTTGAACTCCAGCCATTCCCCCAGCTAACAGATTAATCCCGTGCAAAGGTGCCCTACTTTTCACTGTTCATTTGTAAGGCTCCTAGGACAGCCATAGCTACCCCAAGAGCAGTAGGCCACATTTAGGGTACACTTTATGTCTACCTTGCAGGTCTTAGTTGGAGTTTGGAAATCATCCTACAATAAGAGATGTAGTCAGGTGTTGGTGGCGCACACCTTTAATCCCAGTACTTGGGAGGCAGAGGCAGGTGGATCTCTGTGAATTCGAGGGCAGCCTAGCCTACAGAGTGAGTTCCAAGACAGCTTCAAAGCTATACCTATCTTGAAAAGAGTGAGAGAGAGAGAGAGAGAGAGAGAGAGAGAGAGAGAGAGAGAGGAGAAAGAGAGAGAGAGGAGAGAGAGAGAGAGAGAGAGAGAGAGAGAGAGAGAGAGAGAGAGAGAGAGAGAGAGAGAGAATGTAGTCTTTTCTCACTCCCCAACCAGCCAGATGGTTCTGAGGAACCTCTCTGTAGGTCTGTGAACCCAAATGCTATTTAGAATATGTGTATATGTGTGTGTGTGTGTGTGTGTGTGTGAGTGTGTGTGTGTTTGGGGGGGTACATAAACAATCCTCTTTGAACTTACACTGATCCTTTACCAAGGTTGTGTAGACAGTTAGGAGAGATAATAGCTATGCTTTCTGGGTAAACGCAGAATGGGTATGTAAAGATCGCCTTCAGAGTAAGTAGTTTGAAAGGCAGGTAGTTTAACAGTGTACTGTGCTTGCCTGTGTGTCTGTGTGTGTGTGCATACTGGCTGCACACAAAGACACATAAGTGGGTAGGAATGTTGTTATGAGAGAGGGAATGAAAAGGAACAACAGAGACAGGGCGTGCAAGCCGTGTAGAAGCAGTCTGTGTTCAGAATGCCTGCAACTGAGAGGAAGGAATTTCCGGGACCCTAATCTCTGCACGTCTGTGGGATTAGCCTTTAATGTGGGGCGGATAAGGAAGGGGCTGAAGGCTGGACTTCCATAATAACAAGCCATGATGAAGGGCCTCTGAGTCAGGTACTCTTTTAAAGACCTGGGTATGAGAAACAGCTAAGACACGGCTAGGTCCCATTCACTTTGAATCCCTAAGAGGAAACGGGCAAGCGGAAGTGAATGTCGACGGCTGGAGGGAACATTTCAGTTAGAGCAGAGCACGTGGCGTCCATGGGACCTTTCCCCGTGGAGGGGCATGCAGGTCTTAGGTGGACAGGAAATACTTCCTGGGAAAGGTGGGGTGAAAGAGGCGACGGTCCCTCAGGGCGTAGGAATCAACAGGTTCAGGGTCTGTGAGGCCAGAGAGGTAGAGAATGCCGGAACTGAAAACAACGTGTCAGCGAGACTGGCGTGTGTCCAAGAAGGGGCCAGTAGGAAGAATCAGACTCCTAGCAGCGGGTGTGGCTTGCGGAGGGGTTTAAGCTCAATCCTGAAGCTCACTACAGCGGTGTTTTCCTGGGATCAGCCCCACATTCTGTGTAGATACAGCAGGTCACACGGTTCTGCGCAGCCTCCCTCCCAGATGTGCTTCTGAAGCTGGCTGACATGGCCTCTTTTCTCATTTGCTTCCCTTTCTTCCCAACCCACAGCTAATGGCATCGCAGCACCGAGTCAAAGGAAGCCTGGGGTCCCTGGACACAAAGGAGGAAAGTTGGGTTTTTCTAACAGGCTGTCCCTTCCCTCTTGAGTGACTGGCTTCCAGATGCTCACTTCCTGATGTAAGTAAGTTCTCACAACTTTAAAAGGGAGACTAGGGGAGGATTCAATGAAAGCAATACGTGTGAAGAGTTATGGATAAACCCATTAGAAAAGGATCCCAATAAATATTGGCTGTCTCTTTCTTCTTAGAGTTCCTGTGAGCCAGACTGTTTAAACATATTTCCTTCATTCTAATATATAGTCTTGGGTCTAACTAGCATTTCTTCTTTGTCTATTAAGTCCAAGGATGCTTGCAAGTTTTGGCTCCTAGTCCACTATTCTATTATCCAACAAATATGTACGCCATTTGATATCATGCTACCTTTCCTAATTTTTTTAATCAAAGACTTTTAAAGTGGAAAGAACCCATTCTTAAGCTAGAGTTTGATGAAATTACATTAGTATAATACATTGTACCTTGAAAACCCACTTGGCGATATGAATCTATAAACATTCATTTTTCATCTCTGCCATCACTCTTGATCCTGTAAGTTCTTCCTGAAGAAATCACCCAGAGAGTAGGCAAAGCAAATGGGAATATATTAACCATACAATTATTTAAGATAGTTAAAAATTTGTAACAACTTAAGCAACTCCCCAGAGTTGTGTCAAAATCATATTGTAGTATCCGGCCAATGAAATGTTAGCTACTCAATTCTGGGGGGTCTACTGAGAACTTTCAGAAGGTTCTGTGACAGTTTGGAACATTTGAAAGGACAAACTTTGTGGCTTTTGCCACACAGCTTACTTTTAAAAGGAAACATATTGATCATAACTAGTTAATTTTGCTCAAATATGAGAAAAATTACTAGGTGACCCTTTGGCTGGAGGTACTAAGCCCCAGTACCACAGGAAAGCCCAGTACCACAGTACCCACTTCACACGTCCTAAAAATGAAGAGACTAAGCATTGGGCTTTGAAGACAATGAGACATTCTCTCAGTCACATTTATGGTTTTTATTTTATCCTTACATAAAAAAAAAACCTGAAGGCACTATTACCTCACAGAGAAGGCAGCTAAGGTCTGAGGCAATGTGATTGATCTGTTTGATTTCAAGGGCAGTCAGGAAAAGAGCCTGAAGATTAGAAAGCATTGTGTGCGAGATCATCATAACCCTTCAATATATAGTAGCTACAGATCTTGTAAACCATTCGCAACAGTGCCTAGCATAAGATCAAGTAAAGTAACTTTTTAGAAAAGAGAAAAGCATTTGGAGTCTGAAGCAGATATTACCAATGTCCTATAGACAAAGTCCGGAATAATTTGGGCAAGACTTTCTGCATAGGCTTTTAGGAAGTCAGGCCACCACTCCGTCTCTTGGTAGCGATTCTTTGCCAAGCTGGGGGAAAAAGGCCAACAATTGTCTTGGTGAACACGGTTTGTTACTCTTTACTATAGGGAAGTGTTCTGCAGGGGGATGAGAGCAGAGAACCAGGTTCAGGCATCTCAGACGTGGGGAGATTGGGAACAGAAGGTTTGAGGACATGGAAGAACATGAGCAAATCTGTGTGAGAAAAATATTCATAACAAATGGATTCATTAGCACAGATGTATGAACTGTCACCTGATAAAATTAAGTGAGGCAAATATTTAATGGTGTGAGGGTGAAGAGATTCAGTTAAATAACTGGTTTCCTTAGAGCAGGAACATTGTTTTTAAAAATGAAATCATCTCCCATGACATATGGAACAATCCCTCAGTGAACATAATGTTCACCTTTTATTAATAAAAGGTGAACTTACTTTCAAGTAGTGTGTTGAGACTCCTCTCCACTCCCACCACCACCCCAGCACCCATTTTCTGTCTCTCAACCAATTACTTGTCCCTTGTACTCAGCAGGAGGGGACTACCTGGTAAAGCCTGATTCCCTGGTTGGATGGGTTGGATGTTCAAACAGCCCAGTCTTTATGTCAGAGCCCAGGGCACTGAGATTGGGCTGTTCTGGTTCTGTACACCGCTCCCCCTCAGCCAGCACACAGTGAGCAAGCAGAGGCTCATTTTGAGAAGAAATTCAATAGGAGAAAGCCCTTGTTTGGTCAATGACAACCATCAAGACTTCGCTCTTTGCTGTGTCCCTCCCCTTTTAAGCACAGCAGTCGTGTTTCTAGCAGTTTCAGAAAGGACTCCTCTTTCCTGAGTTTGCAATAAGCCTGATTTCTGCCTCCTTTCCCAGTTCGGCTACATTGATAGTATTTTGCTAAAAGGAGAAAAATGGTGGAAGGCAAGAACATCATTTAATCCTTTCCATTGTTGTTCAATGTACAGGCTTATTTTAAAAGGGTGTTTGCAAATGGGTAAAGCTCAGCTTGTTGGACTGGAAGGTGTGGGGGGGGGGAGGGAAGGGGCAAAGGCCACCTGATGTCTGAGAAAAACTGCATCTCAGGAGCATTCAGAGAAAACGCTGCTAAAAGGGAGGCCCAGAGTAACTGTGACACCTCTCAGCAGCTCCAAAACCTCACTCCCAGCCGCTTGCATCTCTGTGTGTTTAGTTTTTGTTTTGGAATTCCCACCTATGGAATCTCAAAGGTTGGTTTGTTTCAGGTGACCTCTATCCACGTTTTTCTGGCGGTTTTAGCTATCAGCGCAAACCGTCTCCCTCATGGCCTCACCCTGCCAGTCAGCAAGCAGGGACCTAATTAGCTCTTCGTTTTAATGGCAATAGTTAAATTTACATTATTAATTTAAATATTACAGACTCTGTGGGCCTGAGCCCATAGCTGACATAAAGATGTGAAATGAATGATAAGGTTCTGAAAACACCACGGTCATTATTCCCATCATGTTCAAACTTTTAGCCGTAATGATCTCAATTAAAATTCAAATCCCAGGAAAAGGCTTTGCCGGGTCTCGCTTTTGTTGTAAGAGCTGTGGCAACACTTAACGAAGGGCTAAGGTGTCCGAGTTCTACTTTGCAAAATGCCCCAGCCATCAAGTTCAAGAGACATCATTTTGTCTGCAATGAGAGGTTTGCCTTGTCCAGATATCCAAACGGTGCGGCTGTAGCAAGCATCTCGTTATCCTGCCCTGTGTCCCCGATTCTCCCTGCGTCTGCAGCGCTGCAGCGGCTCTGCGGTGTCAGTCCTGTTTGCTTTGCAAGACAGATGGGACTTTCAAAATGAAATGTACCTATGACTGTTTGCTACTATATATATAAAATGTCTCATTTAGTCTCATCTGTGATTTTCCGAGAGAAGAGTGCTTCCAGGAGCCATTTATCTCAGTCCTGCAGGTGTGAAGCATTGAGTGACCATCTGAGAGACAGACTCAGAATCTCTTCTTAAAGGGAAAATGCCTAAAGGTATTACTCAGAGAAAGGCAGGCTCAGTGGAGTGGCTGAACAACATGGAATAGCGTTAAAATGGATGAAAGGGTAAATATGAAAGAAAAAACAGTCTGAAAATATAAACTTCAAAGGCTTTTATCTGGGGTATGAAACCTTCCATACTACATTTATGAAAAACTCTAACTTGTAACAAAGATAGACAATAACTGTGTCCAAACTTCTTCCGAGGTAAGCTTTTAGTCCTTCCCGCCTCTACTAGCCCTTTATGAGAGAGAAATAGCTTTACATTGCCTGTTATGGGTCCCTTCCCTGCTAAGGCAGCCACCTCCTTCTACAGGAGCTAGGAAGGACTCTCAGCCCCTGAACTCTTCCTTTGCAGCCATTGCATTTATTGTTGATAATATTGTGATGGTTTATTTATTTCTTTGCCATTGATTGGAGATGCTAATTTCCCCATATCAAATAATTTCCCTGAGGTCAGGTTCCACATCCTATTTTTTTTTTGTTGCCTCCCTGGCAATGCATGGCACCTGCAAGACTCACTCACGCTTTTACTGGATGAGTTAGGAATGAACGGACGGGGGGATGATGTCATGGCTCCACACCAGTGCGAAAATCATTTTTGCGTTGGTTGTAGAAATGAATTATTCCTATCTTAATCCAGGCTAGAAAATGCTCTGAGTTCAGGCTATATCTGGCCTCGTTCATCAGTGGAGAGACACTCTGCAGGTCTGCTTCCTTCACAGTAAGATGGGGATAGCAGTGACCTCCCCACTAAAGTCACATAAGTGAGAACCGTGATGGTAGAGCCTCAGGAACGCCACAGGAAATTGGCGAGTGTAGTATAAAGGATTACGACAGCTAACAAGTGGAGTTGCAAATGTGTTTGACAGCGCATCGCAGTGATGAGAAGGATGGACTCTTTGGAGAGTACAAGCTGTACCAAGGAACATGCAATATTTTCAAGAAAAGGACTTGACAGTGAATATTGTCTTTAGACGGTAGATCAAGATAGCCATCAACGAATGGTACAGACGTTGGAGTCTGAATCCTTGGGCTCAAAGTTGGAAAATTAATAGTGTCTGACTTTTAGAATCTTCCTGAGGATTAAATGAAATAATTTACATAAAACTCTCAGCGCAAGTCCTGGCCTTAGATGAACCTCAATAAGAGTTAGCGATTATCAAACAGCCAAATCATATACAATTCATTTCCAGCTTATCTGTATCCACAGCTATGCTTTACATTGTTTAATGAAAGGAATTTTGTGTGTTTTCATTTCTGTGAGAGTCTTTTATTCTTTAAAAGCCTGTGCAGAACCCGCCCACAGAAGCCCAAACTTTGGGCTCTCTAAATTCATCCATGAGTCTGGGTTCCTAGCCAGAGAAGATTCAAAATCAATGTAGACGATGTCCTCAAAGGGATTAACACAACTGTCTATAGTTGCTGTTTCCATGTGAGGAAATGAATTAGTTTCTCTTGGATTTTCTCAGCCCATGCCTGGTAGCCTTTCTCCCCAAGTAGAGTCACTGACAGGGCCACGTTCAGAGTCCTCTTCAAGGACAGAAGCAAAGGCAGCTTAATTTCTTACCCACAATGCTAGGAATGGCGTGTGATATTGTCAGCCTTTCCTTGCTAGAACCTCTAATGTACTCCTATTCTTATTCCCTATTTACAGAAGATGTCATGGAGGGACTAGGAGTTGAAATCAGTTTGGCCAGAGCCAAACCATGCACACCTTGGCACCAATGGCTTGCAGCTAGGCCATTGGGTTTTAAACTATATGTGCTTGATATTATATTACATTGCCTTTGCGGATGTTTACAAAGGAAGACATTAAGATTTGGGGACTCTGAGACCGTGCTGAGCTTGTTAAAATTTTGAGGGGCTCTCAGACCTGGAAATAGTCTCCATCAAAGTGATTCCAAGTTGTTACCTCTGGGCCCCTATTTCTGAGCTGTCAACCCCTAATCATGGGAAACCATGAGCTTCCAGACGACCGGGGAGGGCAAAGGACCCACCTCTCTTTTTCCTTTGACCTTGTCCTCTGCTGCCTGCTATATTCCCAGGATGTTAAAATGCACGAAGCAGAGAAGACTTAGCGAATGTACAGAAGAAAACTTCTGACCTTTTCAGTTTGAAAGAGACCAGTCTAGTGTCTTTGGAAACCCTCCCCTGTCAAAAGCCAAGACACTTGAGAGAACGGGATTTGCACTGCACTATATTCCCAGGTGAGAAAATGCATTACACATAACTGGACTAACGCAACCCATGCACGGAGAGTAAATTTGCCACCACAGATGTCGTATTCACTCTCTGAGGCCAATGCAATTGGGGATCCAGTGTCCGATGTGGGGCCTTGATGATTAGGAAAAAAATCCTAAATAAACAGCGAGTTGATGCTTTATCACCTTGAATTCTTGAGCACCTGAGACGTGCTTTGGAGAAAGGTGGGGAAAAGCAATGCTTTCAGATGTTTTTAATAGAAGGTCAAGATCATGTGCAATAAAGAACAAATGGGGGGTCGCCGATTGTTCAAGCCTACAGCCATTTAAACAATTCGTCTCGTGGTTACCTTCTAAGCTAACTCCTGGGTCATTTTTGAAATGGGACCAGCTTGAAAACTGCCTGCCTGTCACGTCAGGGGGGTTCACAGCTGCCCTCACTTGATGCCTCCCGAGTGTCTGTTCTGTTCTCACCCTTGGTCATACTGAAGTGTTTCCTTCTTCGCTGGGGCACCGCTCCGTGCATTATGTACTGGATGCTTCCTTCATACCCAGCTGAGCGTCATTGTTTCTTGAGCCAAAGTTGGCACCGAGAATGGAAACGAATGGGAAAAGGATGTGTATCTGAGTTCACAGCGTGTTATTTATGCTCGTGGGTACGTGGCATGTGGCACGTATGAGGATTTTCTTTTTCAATGCTAACTCAAGTAGCTCTAAAAGAATGGCATGAATAGAGGATGAAAATCGAGTTTTGGAAAACAGAGGAACTTGTATTAAGAAGCGGCACACGTCAGTCATCTCGTGCAGTGGAATTCTCTGCATAGAATTCCTTTGGAAAAGGAAGGCTACCAGGCTGAACCTCAGAAGACTTGGAGGATGAGTTAAACACTGACTGCCGGGGAATCAACCTCTCTGGACAGGAGAGAAGCCATTTCTTATGAAGTGGTAGATAATAATGTTGTGGTCGTATCATCCAAAAGTCGACCTAATGCTCCTTAATTCTGGTGCATCTTATGTAGGATTTACAATGTCTGGAGGGATTTGCTAGAAGCATTGCTTCATTTTGTCTTAAATAAGGGGTATAAGATCATAACTGGTAGAGTGTCTTTGGCCTTATAAAAAATGATTGTTTTAAATATGACCAATAATCTAACAACTGCTTCTTTATTGTCAACTAGTCCTCTTGCTGTCATTAGTCAGTACGTGTTTATCTTTGGGATTCCATGACACACAGCTCAGTATTCCTGGGCCTCTTCGAATTCTTCTCTGTGGTTATAATCTTCCTCCTTTGGGTATCTGATGGATGGTATTTATGAAAAAGGTATTAAAGTCCTCCAACGAGCAATGTGCCTTCTCTTATGAATTCTACGTTAAAGAGGCTAAAGGCTGGTTATGAACACAGGGTCTGCGTGCATTCACGTCTTTGGCTTGCCTTTCTTCGAATCCATATACTTGCTGAACGGACTGTTTGTTTTGATGTAGACCATGTTTTTATAAAACGTCTGCACGGAGGAAGAAAACATAGGCAGCATTGTCCACAGACTCATTAGGAAGAAGTTATTTCAGATGATAATGGAATTAGGTGCCTTAGGAAGAAATGTAAAGGTTTCTATTTTGGGCTTTTCTGTAGGAATGTAGCTGGGGCTAATTAAAGGAAATGTCAACTAATTTATTATGTTTAAATTTATTGTCCAACCAGATAATACATCTAAAATTACGAAAACCCAAACAACGCCAGTGCCGGCTCAAAAGCTCTCCTTTACTCGGGCCCAGATAAACACTGTTTATATAGTTACGTACAAAAATTGCAGCTTTGCAGAGCTTTCTAGGCCTTAAAGAAGTCAAAGGCAAAAGAAAATTCCCCACAAATCTGCCATGTTCAAAGTCTGCACTTCAAAAGAGAACTTTTTTTTTAAATCTCCAATTTATCCTGACAAAAATTCTCTTGGGCTTTTCTTTCAAAAGGTGAAAAATGAGCCCCAGCATCCAATGGTGCGTGGTGATTATTTATCTGTTTACACCCATCCACGTGATTGCCGGGAAACTCAGCTCCGGCTTCGGCTGGGAGCTGAAGAATGCATGCTGTCCACTAG
Source organism: Arvicola amphibius (assembly GCF_903992535.2). Lineage (NCBI taxonomy): Eukaryota > Metazoa > Chordata > Mammalia > Rodentia > Cricetidae > Arvicola > Arvicola amphibius. The sequence continues at coordinate 9,649,615 of NC_052053.1, forward strand.
CACATGTTCCTCAGAGGAAAATTAGCTTAAACACAAAACAGAGTTTTAGAAACCATACATTTTATTTTTGTGAGCAATAATCCGAAGCCTGTTTTTTTTTTCAGGTAAAAATATATGCATGCAATTTTAAGCCTACCTATTGCACAGCAAATCCATTTTCAGTTTGCAGTTTTTCCCAACCCAAAAGAATCCCCAAAGTAATTATTTAATACTATATGCAATTTAATCTATATGACTAGAGTCTCTCTGAGAAATATCCATACATCTAATTTTGATTCAACAAACAATATTGTAAGTGCACTGGAAGGTCCATATTTTTTAAAAAAATCAAATGCAAATATCTTTTCAAAGCAAAGGGCTTATATAAAATTAATAGTAGACAGAAATTGTTCTCATTTTGTATTTCTTGGTTTTCACAGCTTGGGTTTTCGTTCAGAGGGTGTGCACCTGTAGGAAATCTTATATACAGCAGCCACTCAGTTGTAATCAGAAGGCAAATTCATTTTTGCAAGAGAGTGGGTAATACACAATGGTATACACATCACTTTTATGGCCACATCTGCACAGCTCAGGGAAAAGTTTGCAGGTATGTGTGCAGATCACATTACAAGGCCGTTATGAGAGAACAAAGTCTCACCTTTGATGAGCTATTGCGGCTGAGTTAGAGGTCCCAAGCCATCGGAAGTGTTGCCTGTCACCAAATGGAGCAGACTGGAGCCCCAGACATCCTTATGCAACTGCCTGAATTTTGGTCATTTCCATCAAGATCAGTGGACCCATTAAATACAGGTAGAGCGTGCCCGCGCGGACACACACACACACACACTCCCCCCCCACACACACACACGAGTGATAGGCATCTGTTTTATTTCTGGCCTTCACCTCTCTGATAGAAGTTCACTGGGCACATGCAGTGCCTCCAGGACACCATGTTTCCATGAACAGCAAGAATTTCATTCTGTTAATGTCCGGGTGACATGCAAAGCCCATTATCACATCACTAATGTGGCAGCAGACATTTCCCGGCCACGCCAAGGTAGCTCACATGTTTGTGTAACGTGTGACTAGAAAAAGCCATCCTTAGAAACTAGGCTCTTTTTCTACTAATGTCATTGAACGTTGAAAATAAGAGGAGGAAGAGGAAGAAGGAAAATAGCCTGTTTAAGATTAAAATTTTCAGAAGAAGGTAAAACTGAAAGCCATGTCAAAGATCACAGGAATCATGTAAACAAAATTGGCAGGATTTAATGGGATGGTTTTTGTAAAGGTTTGCGGTCCAAATTCGAAGAGTTGCATATTATCACAGAGTGCCAGGCATATGGTGGTGGGGGGGAGCTAATAATGTAGGTGGCTCCAGATCACTCTCACAGCCCATGAGTGGACAAGAATCTGTCACAGCCGCTGACTGCTGTTCATTGTCCTCAGGAGAATGTCTCAGAACACACTGGGGCCACCATGCAAGTACCCAGGCAGTCAATGTCTCCTGAAAGATTAACACAAGTTCTGGGTGGATCAGTTCAGAGATGCATTGACTGTGGTGAGGTACAGTGATAACTACACAGGCTGAAAACAGCCTTTGCCTTTGCGGTGTGACCAAGAGTAACCAAAGTGCCAGACGGTGGTGGCACACGCCTTTAATCCCAGTACTCAGGAGACAGAGGCAGGCAGGATCTCGGTGAGTTCGAGGCCAGCCTGGTGCCTGGCCTATGAAGTGATTTCTTTTGTACAGAGAAACCCTGTCTCTAAAAAAAAAAATAGCAAAAAAAAAGGCTACCCAATTTTGAGAAATACTAGAAACTGATATTATGCATTTCTGTTTAACATTTTCCTAACAATTCTTGTTGTGTCCAGAGACTTCATGTTGCTCAGACTGCTCATCTATTTCATGAACAAAGAACCCCAATCAAACAAATGGATAATTTTTCAAGTGACATGAAGGTCTGCCTATTAGCCTGAATTTTTAAATGAGATATCTCCTTTAAGAACAGCAAATATTTGAATTCTAGGTAAAAAAAAATAATCTAAAATGAACGCAACAAAATCAATATTGATTATTAGGAGAAAAGGTGCTAATTGAGCCTGGAAAACCTTTTAAGAACTAAGAGGGTAAAGTTTCCAGTAAAACTACAATAAATTACTATTAAATAACCAGAATATTTGTGTGGAATTTAATGTCAGGACATCAACTTCCTTTAATTAGAAAGAATATTGTATTACTGATTCAGTCAGAAAGACAATTCCAGTAATATTATCAAAGAAACTGTCACTTTGGCAAGATACCTTTCAACTTATATTTCATTATGTTCCAAGAAAATCCACTTCTTAGATTTCTTATGCTTTTAAGAATTCATTTTAAAAGCCAGTTGTTTTCCCCCCCAGAATCTGATATATAGTACTTTCATACTAAAGTGAAAGCAAACCCATTTTATTGAGAAGTCACACTTTAATATCGGACAGTTTCTAACAGAAAATACCTTGATTGGTTTAAATGAACAGAAAGGATTCAATATTTTATTGTAATGAAATTTGACCCAATTTTCCAGTAAATTGCCTCAAACGGGCAAATGTTGGCAAGGTTCAGACGCTGCATAAATGCCTGCTTGAACCATTGCAAAGCTGGTGCTGACTTGGGGCTGAATAGCCCCAGCATCAAAGCCCGTGTTAGCATTCTGATGCCCCACTTAAGAAGGTATCATCCCACAATGCTCCAATAGCCCCACACAGGCTCAGCCCCCTCACCTCAAGCAGCAATTCTTAAATGCCCTGAAATATAGTATTGTTTCCTTTAAAGGCAACATGAGTTCTAGTCCCCGCCCGACTGCCGCATTCCCATCCTTTCCCCTCTCATTGGGTCCTATCTCTTCCACCAGCTAGATCTACTTCGTTTGCTCGTGCTTGTGGGAAACTATGTCAACAGGGCTGACTCTTAGCCATATCTGTGGAGTCGTTCCCACCACTCAAGGAAGGAAGAGAAGAGGAGGACTGTGGAACTGGGCAATGAAATGTCACAGGACGACCTTCTTAGACTGAGTCCTCTTCCCTCACACAGCTGCAAAGGAAAGACTGTGTTGTTGCCTAAGGCTCCCGAAGGCGAGCTGGTGAGACAGCTCAGCCAGTGAAGGATTGCTGCCTGAACATGAAGATCTCAGTTCAAGCCCCAAGGCCACACTAAAAACGCCTGACATGGTAGGGTACTCCTACAGCTCCAGAGCTGAGAAAGCAGAGGCCTGTGTCCCTAGAGTGGGCCTGCTAGCGCATACTTGAGTTCCAGATCGGTGAGAGAATCTCTCTAAAAGAAAAGAAAGATGGGCATCACCTGTGGAAGAATACCCATGATCTCTCTCTCTCTCTCTCTCTCTCTCTCTCTCTCTCTCTCTCTCTCTCTCTCTTCTTTCTCTCTCTCTCTCTCTCTCTCTCTCACACACACACACACACATGAGAGAGAGAGAGATGAGAGAGATGAGAGAGGAGTTTTTGAAGGCACCTGGAAGCATTTTGAGAAGTATTTTAGCTGACCCCAAGGTAGGTTTTGGCCTTCCTGATTCATCTCTGTGGGTACCCCGAAGAGAGTTTTTGAAGGCACCTGGAAGCATTTGAGAAGTATTTTAGCTGACCCCAAGGTTAGGTTTTGCCCTTCCTGATTCATCTCTGTGGGTACCCGAAGGAGCCAACAAAATAATAGATTAATCAAAGCTATACCTTCAAATGCACTCCAAAGGAATATCCAGTACAACTGGCCATTTGATTAATGAAAACTTAAGTCCAAGCCTAGGAAGGGTTAACAGAGCTTGGGATAGGAGCTCTGTCCCTAGATGTTCATCCCAAAGGTCTCTTTCCAGCCCACAGGCTGCCTCATAGTTTTTATGGGCTCTGCATTATTGCTGGTTGGTTACCTCTGAGCTATTGGAGAAAGAAAGTCCATTAAGTGGCCCTAGGAGTTAGTGTTATGGGCAGTCTGTGGTTACCCAGAGTGCCAAAGCAGTTCCTGTGAACTGGCATGGTCCCAAGCTCCATAAATGTGAGGCAGATGCCTGAGGCTTAATCGTATCAGCGGCCCTACCCATAACTCCCTCGCTGGGTTGTCTGCCCATTGTAATTCACAGGATTGTAAAGTTTCCTGCAATGAACACTAATTTTATGGACAGAAATACTAAGTATTATAAAAACACCATCACTAGGTCACAATGCCCATTTTGACATCGCTTCATCGTTTATGAAGGCTCTTCCTGTAGCGTCTTGCCTTATCCTCATCAAACACACTCTGTTAGCATTTGCATAAGAGGAAACTGACCACGCAATGGACCCAAGAGTATTGCCATAGATATTTAGTTCCTCCATGAGGGAGCCCCGTGTCCACAGTTCTTTCTTTACAGAATCACTGTCTCCCATGGTGGAACCTTTAAGTGGCTTTATTATATATTTTTATGAACACACTGATTAAAAAAAAAAAAAAGAAGAAGACCCTTAAACTTCAGTCTCCATTTTAATCTTTCTGCTCTGAGCATCGAAGAACAGAAACACTAAGAATCTCTGGGCCACAGCAGGATGGGAGTCAGGAATTTGAGGGAATAAGATCTATGTGTGTGCAGGCAAGAACACATCTTACAGGGGCATGTGCAGTGTGTGCACACACTTGGCTTATTTCCTGTGGATACAATATAACCCGATTTTACTACAAAAATGTTAAGGATATGACACTACTTCCTCCCCCCCCCCAAAAAAATAAAACAAAACAAGAAACAAAAAACCTTTTCTAAAAGGAAGGACTTTGGTGATTTGCTCACTACTAACATAGCATCAGCACCCCTCCCACTGCAGCTAGCCCCTAGGGCAGCTGAAATGCCTCCTTCCACAGAGGTCTCAGGTCTCTTCAGCAGTAAGCTGTCTGACGCTCCCGGAACAAAATTGAGAGCTGGGGCCTTGTGGGAGCTTGGTTGTGTAGTTACGATTGTTTGCTTTTGCCACTGTTCCTCAAGAAAGCCGCTCTGTCATCTGCAGGCCCTTAGCTTAGGAAGGCAGCGCTGCCTGAAAGGGCCAGGTTTGGGTCCATTAAGTGGGTTACCTGCGAGGATCACTACCCACTGCTTTTCCTGATATTCTCTGATCCAATCCCCGGTTCCCACGAGGGACGAGAAAGCCCACTGTAAGATTCTGGGAGGAGCGGCTGACATCATGCTGTGTGCTGATGCTTGGATGGAAAGTGTTTGTAAGTCTCCAGATGGTTCAGGCTGTATTTGTTGAAAGATCAGAAAAAACTACTAACTTGCACTGGTCCTCACTCTCTACCCACACAACACACACCACACACACACAACACACACCCCCAAAAGGCCTTAATTGGAGGTTAGAAACTATGCTTTAAGGGTTTACTCTGCCTTGATCTATAAACAATCATCTAAAATTTGGCGGGCGATGGTGGTGCACAACTTTAACCAGCACTTGGAAGGCAAGCGGCCGGTGGATCTTTGTGAGTTTGAGGCCAGCCTGGTCTACAAGAGCTAATTCCAGGAGAGGTTCCAAAGCTACAGAGAAACCCCTGTCTTGAAAAACAACACCAAACAAACAAACAAAACATATTATACTATATATATATAATATTTTAAATTTACATATTAATATATAAGTATGTTAAACCATTGTGTGTTATCCTAGCTTGTCTTTATGTTATTCATTAAGATTTCTGTATGCAGCCCTATGTTTCTGTTTCCTAATTATCTATGTTTCTAGCACATTTGTAGTACAGTTTTCACAGTAGACCAAGGACAAGTAACTGTCTTCCAAGCTTTTAAAGTAGAATTCAACATGCTTAAGTTAATCTTTTTCAAAATGTCCTTATTGTAAAGCAAAGTGTGAAATCACTTTACAAATCATAAGGAAACACATAAATACAGGATGACATCATTAATTTTAGTTCATTAGCTAAGTTCCTATTTCATTATTCATAGTTCATAATTCATTTAGCTAATATTTAGTGTTCATCACTGCAGGGGCCACATGTCAAGTATTCTGATGGCATCAGCTACCCAAAAACACCTTAGAGTGTAGTTTGTGATTGTGAAGCAGTAGCTTCTCCAGTGGGCAGTGTGCCTTTTATAATGGGACCCCCTAGAGGAGATGGAAGCAAAGCCTTTCTGTTTTAAGTTTGCAAACAACTGGATTTAACTTGGTATGACTTTGAATGCATACCCTTCTATTCAACATAAATGGCTTATAACTCATTTGCTTAGTCAGCTGCACAAAGTCATAGCCAGTAATCAAGAGTAGATACGTACTATGCAGGCATATGTTATATATACACATACACACACACACACTTAGTAAACACTTAGTTAATTTTGTTTTGGCAGAAAAAAATTAGGATAATTTATTTCTAAGGTTTTTCTTTTTTAATCCGTTTCTTATTTATTGCTGTTGATGTTAATATTCGGGGTGTTTTGAGAGAGGGGAACAAGAGCTGAGCAATCATTGCGGCGAACTGCATTGATCAAATGGCAATCCATGGGCTGAGCACACTGTGTGGGCTTTGATACTCACATGATTTCCAATTTTGCTGATTGTCACAGTTTTATCTAGTCGAATAGCCTCCACGTCACCATTATTCTGTGAATCTTTTGGTGGAATAGTACAAAGGCAAAAGAAGGAAGAAGGGAAGGAGCTGAATGATAGAGTGAGCAGAAGGAGAGAACCCGTACTCAGGGTCTACGGACTCTTATACCAGCCCTGGTAGTATTAGTTTTTGTTGCTGTTTTTTTTTTTTAATGGCAAATTCTTTAGCAGAGTTTGAAGTTTATGTTATTTTATTTCTTAAGCACATAACCTGGTTAGTTAGATGCCAAACGAAGGCACTAATGACGGTGCCAGCAGCTTCCACACACACTGTCAAATGACTTTAAGCGGGATGGAGCATCGTTCGGCCAGATGGTTACACAGGACAACCAACACAGGAGGCCCTGGGGTGGGAGCAAGATTTTGCCAGGGACTTTCACGGAGGGAGCTTAGTGATGCAGCTCACTTTGGAGTCGCCATCCAAAGGCAGTTCAATGCAAACATTTCACAGGTACAGACAAAAGAAGAGGGTTTTTTGGTTGTTGTTGTTTATTTGTTTCCAAGAGACAGCAGAGTTTCTTTTCCAAAATTAAATGTGTTCTCTTTGAAGGGCTTTGCTCTGAGGTTATAGACTTCTTGTACTGCCGCGTGACGTCACCCTTCTTGGATGACGTAAGGGAAAACCTGGGTGTGCTGGCTCTCCTCACTGGGCAGATGCTAAGCTCATTAGTTCTCAAAGCCTTTTGAGGGAACTTCGCTACAAGTTCTGAGCTAAGGTAACTGGTGCACTATTAGTGCTTAGCCTTACGACTTGTCCTTGAGGCAGTAAGCGTGACCTGAAACTACAGATCCCAAGGAGTTCCTGTCACTCTCAGCCACCTGCACCACGGTTCCCAAACACCCTACCTGCTCTGGTGTGGGACTCCTGGAGGATGTGGGTTGCAGGAGAAATTTTCATGGCCTGTTTTCTAATCCGTCCCCACTCCAGTTTTGATATGGGTGGCAGTTATAACGACGTCTTCAATACCGAATGATTCCCTGGATCCTCCTCCTGGTCCCCAACCCAAACTGGGTCCCTAGGCACTGAAATTTGAAGGAGCACAGCTATAGTGTAACCGCTGAGCGCAAGTTGTTGGCATTCGTGGTGCGATGCTAATTTCTACTCAGAGAGCCTATGTAGTCGAGAAATGGAGATGTCCCACGGGACCCAGGGGTGTTCAGGGTCACCCGGTCTTCTCTGATCTCTCTCTCGCACACATGTGTGAGCAGAAGGGGTTAAAGAAAATCCACGCTGGCATCCCAGCTTTGTGAAGTTCAAAAGCTCCAATTGTCATGTGGGTGTTTTTTTTTTTTTTTTTTTTTTTTTTTTTTTTTTTTTTGCTATTATTCATGCTAAGATCTATTTCATCTTTTTTTTATTATTTTTAAAGTTTGTCAGGGGTGGTGCTTTTCCTTCACTTCAAATAACTTGAACAGAGCCTTAGAAAGAGATAATATCTGTCACGAAGGAAAACCCTGCATTGTTCTTCACCTGAGCACTGCCGGCAGGACTGACAACCCAGGATAGCCTGAAACTGAAGCTTCCCCGATCTACAGAATACTGTAACACCAATGAAATTGTGAAAACGACCTTTGAACAAGTACTCCACTAATTTCAGTACACAACATGGGTGAGCAGCAAGCACCATGAGATCTTTGTTTAGTAGGGGAAAGTATGCAATGCCGGAGAGTCGCGGACTTGCTTAGCTACAAGTCTAAGAATGCTTTAAAGATGGGCCTTCTTCTTAGTGAGACAGGACAGATGGACGGTTCACTGACCCCGCTTTTTTCCATGTTTGGATCGATAGTGAATGAAGAAGATAGACCTCCAAGCCTTCTGTCGCGAGCAACGTAAGGAGACATGGAATTCAGAGAGAGAAAAACAAAAAGCAAACAACAACAACACAACAAACCCTTGCTCCCATGTTCAAGACTTTAGAAACCCAGATGTTGTGGCTTAGTTTGCAGAGTCACTGAACGATGGTGAAATGCATCAGCAGCATTATAAACGTCCTCCCAACTATGAGCATACAAAGAAAGAACACTGGTTGGTACCTAGAACATTGATTCTCTCTGATGAATAAACCTAAGGGGAGTACAGTCTACCTGTGAAGCTAGAACCTGAAGTGGGGCATACGCAGGCTGGAGAGATGGCTTAGAGGCTAAGAGCCCCAGGTGCTTGAATTATATTCCCAGCACCCACAAGCCAGTTCACAATGGTCTGTAACTCAAGTTCCAGGGCATCCAAGGGTACCCATATGGTACATAGACATGTGTGGACAAAAACACCCATTCATATAAAATAAAAAAAATTAAAGTGGGACACACACACATGTGAACTAAGAGCCAGTGACAACAGAGGAGTCTGAAAATACAATCTGTGAAACTGAAATCCGGCCCCAAATTTGTCAGCTAAGTAGCAATATGTCATCAGTGAGTGTCTTGGTCTTTTTGTTATCTATAACATGAAGGTTGGGCTAGGTGACCTCCAAGCATGGCCTATTTTTAACATGTTCCAATTCAGGTTGTTGGCCAGTAACTAAGATTACTAGGAACCAAAGGGTTTCCAAGTCAACATTACTTCATCTTCCTCCATACACATGGAGCATCTTCTATGAAGACCACTGCCTGAGGCTACGGGAGGGAATGGATCAAGTAGTTAAACCCAGTCCAACAATCTGATTCAGGAGGACACGCATAAAATTCAACCCTAGAGAAACCAAAATTAAGTAGCAAATATTCGGCCTGGATTCTACCCAGAATTCAAAGGAAAGAAAGCCCCAAGGTACGGGGAAGAAGGAACCATTCTGGAGGTGGAGGTGGAGGTGGAGTTTTAGTCTAATCATTTCTGAAGGCAAGAAGTGAAACTGGAGAACCTCTCAGAAGGTTTGCAAATCTAAGATTACCCTCTAAGAACAATTCATGTGCATCATTAACGAAAGCTCCACCACTAATAAGTATAAATACAATTATTACTACTATGCAAATTAGTCCAATTTATAAAGGACTTGTTTTCTAGTACAGATATTTCATGATAATTAATTACAGATTCCCTTTGAATAATCATATCATATAAGCTAACTACCTTATATATGGCATAATAACTAATCTGGGTTAAACAATAGTTTCAAAATAAACTAACCTGTGAAAACTCTTACTGACAAACTTCTAGCATGGCTCCCTTTGAACTTTCAAAAAGCATTGTTCTAGCACTGATAACCCTAGAGTGTAGGATTGGACAATAAAAACAATTAAAAGCATATTTTTTTCCTAACTATCAAGAAGTTTGCTCTCGCCACGTCACTGACCTCTTTCATTTTAAACTGGCAGGCAGACACAGGAGAGCACCATAATGCCCTCATCAAGTAGACTTGTTCTCAGTTCCACTCTTTGTTGACCACGGGTCCATGGGGACACAAGCAGAAGGCCCCCCCATGACAAGTGGAAGAGATCGCACGTCCCATGTCTCTTCTTTCGATGCCCCCCAGTGATCTCAGCATTCAGGAGAGAGAAGAGAATTCAAACCGGTGATATGCAGGGAAAAACTGAATGAGGCTGTCCGTGCCATTCTCAATTAGAAGCACGGGCAAAGGCTGGCACCACACACCCAGCCAGCCCTGCTTTTGTAGCCCTGATAATGGTAGAAAAAGAAGGAGGTGTGGAGAAGGGGGAGGGAGGACTGAGACAAAAATAGCAAAAATAAAATGGGAAAATTCTTGTTTTGAAATGAATGTCAGCCATGTGATCACATTAGTTATCCCAGCCTTCAGGACAGGAGGATTGCCAAACATTTAAGGCCGTATTTAAAAAAGCTATATGTACCTGAGATATATACTGGATTCCTGAAACACCTCAAAAGACACAAATAAGAAAAACATGCACGATTAATTCATCTCCCAATTTCATTTAGTATCTGAGCTTAGCCCCCACCCACCCACCTCCTTACTTGACTATACTTAAACCTGTGGACAAACAAGAAGCCGGTGTGCATAAAAAACACTAATTAACATATACTGCTTGACAATAACAAAGCCGTCTTTTCATCTGCTCTTGCATTCTTTTTGTGAATCTTTAAAATATACCCCGTTTGAAGGCATCACTGATTCAATTTTAAAACATTGCCAGAACCAGCTTTGCTAATCTGCAAACTCGATAATTCTCCCCCAAACCCCAGCGCACTCAGCAACAATTTAATAGCAAATATCTCTAGTGGGACCTCATATTACTAAAATTCTATTACTTTTTATATTACCAAAAAAAAATGCTAGTGCACTCTAAAGTATTATAAATAGTTCAGACCAGGCAACGGTTCTCAAAATATATGAAAGTTTATTTTGTTTTCGGCACTCAGTAACCTGGGGTTTTCAGCTCACATATTTTTAACTCACACTGTGCCCTTCTATGAGCCACGGAAAATGTAGGTTACCAGTCAACTTCCTGAAGTTTCTGGACATTTTATTTGTGTTAATTTTATTTTATAGGGCGATAAGTTGTATGTGTAATAACCCAGGCATTCCACCGAATGCAAATGACAAGCTTATCTTAAAGAAAATAATTGTCTAAAATGACTTCTTAATTATATTCTTCTTAAGATTGCTAAGCAGAACCTCTTTGATTGAGGGTATTTGTGTTTGTGCTTCTTTAAGAGTTTTAGCTCGAGGCTGAAGAGAGAGGTCTACGCCCACATCACAGTGAGCAAGATGGCAGCGCTCAGGCTGGTCTTGGGGAGTTGAAGGTTTCGGGTCCCTCCTCTGTGGCTCAGAGTGCATCAGGGAGAGACTCTCTATGAGCGCCTTGTTGAGAATCTCCATCTAGAAGGCCAAATGGATCATATTTTGCCTCCCGTGACCATTACAGCTCATTGTAATTTTTTAAAATAAGAACTAGGCGATGTTAATATGGAGAGCAAATACACGGCTTCCGGTAGCGGCTGCAGCCTATTTTAAAGGGACCTTTGAGAAGGAAGTGCGCGCTCAGTGGTCTGTAGTGCACCTTGAGAGGGCTCTGTTCATAGCACTTGACTTCGAAATGTTGACCTTTTCCCTGTTGACAGAGCTAGCCCAACTAGAAGCGCGTGAAGTTTGTCACCCGGGGACCGTTCAGGGATTTCCACGCAGAGGAGCTCTCGCTAGGCTGTGCTCAGCGGGAGGGTCTCTGGTCCAGTCCGGTCCCACACTCGCTCCACCTCTAAGGGCTCGGTAACTCTTTTGGGCTTGTGACATGTGCTATTTGCTTCATTTGCAGTAAACACTGTTCACCATGCAAACCCGTTCTTTAACAAAAACTATTTCACATTCTTTATTAAAAAATGAATTACAAAAGGTCACCTTGAGCATACAAAAATAGTCACTGGTGACATTTGCACAACTGTTTACACTGGCGTGTCAGTTGTACCAGCATCAGTAAAACTCCAATCTGAACTTCCATTTCCTACAAAAATCTCTGGGAGTCAACAGAATATGGCCTCTTTTTTCTTTTTTTGGCCCAATTAGCGTCTCTCCTCCATGTTTACTCTCTATTATTTCTAACCTATTAAATCTCTTTCCATGTTAATATGTCCAAAATCTTCAGTTCTCCTTTTTAAAAATACATGGAGCTATAATGGTCACAGGAACCAAATACTCCAAATATTTTCTATCTCTGTAGGTGAATTAAATAGGGCTGCCAGGTGACGTCAAGGAGGTCACAGGGAGAGATGCACCTGAGTCCCACAGATGAGGGTAGTCAGAGACCTTCTATTTCACACGCAAAGAGAAGCCCCAACACTGAAACAGCCTTGCTTTCAGGGATGGAATTTTCCATCCCCTCCCCCCAAAAAAAGGAAAACAGAGACGTGTTCCTGGTTCCCTTTGGCAGGCATGCAACCCTGCAGCCTTGTTACTGACCACCTGGGCAGAGTCTGAAGTTGACCTAGTGCCGTGGCAAAGCTAGAAGGGCACATTAAGTCTCTGTGGCACTAATCAGGTTCGTGGAGCTGAGAGAGGTCCATCCGTTGCCTAAGCTGGCAGGCGACGTACCTTATCTATCAGTTTCTCATGCACACAGTTTTGAACAAACTCCACATTCACTAAAATGGATTTGTGCCACATGGGAGGTAACTGATAAGCTCAATGCCCATATGCTCAGAATCGCAGGCATTTCAAAAGCCTCCTTGTACAGGCATACATAAAGGAAGATCCAGAGAGGCTGTGTGGTTTTTCAAAATTAGACAGAGCAGCTAGAATATTCTTGCTCTTCTTTAGGCTTACTTTCCCTACCCAGGCCCCTTCTCTCAGCTGCAACCAGCCAGCAGAGGCAGAATGCCAGGAGCGACATTCGGCTTTGGTTTATAGACACCGTCAAGGGGAGCCTTTATTTTCACGTCAATGCAAGCATCTATGATTAAAAAAAAAAAAGCAGTTCAATTGCAAGTCCATCCCTTCTCGTGACTCTAAGCCCAGTGCAGAATGGGAAAGCCAGGCAAATGCTGTTTGTGGGCGGCAGCAAGGCAGTGCATGGAAAACGTGCAGCTAACACCCCATTCCTTATCTCCCCAAAGCCTGCTCTACGGAAGCTTTCAAAACTCTCTCCTATCCTTCTAAGACTCTTCCAGAATCTCAGGCAGGCTCTCATTGTCTCCCTTCATCTACGTCACCGTTTTCATTTCTATAAAATAAGTTGATTCTCTCTGGAGTCTCAAAATGCACATCTATGATTTTCCCTCATGTGGTTGTGTATTTCCCAGTTTACATGTGTTTTCCCATACACACATACAGAACATAGTATTTAAACATGTGTACATGTAGAGATTCTTCCCTGTTTTCTCAATCTATAATGTAAAAATTATTGATAATAAATGTCTCAGGGCTCCGTAAGTGGAGCACTTGTATTGTAGAAATGACTAGGTAAAGTGGTTTGGCTGTATCTTGGACACATTTAAAACAGGACAAGAGAGTAATCTCATGCTATGTTGGCCTACTGTGTCCACCTTCACTCCCTCTAGGCAAAGAAAGGGCATACTGCAGTCCTGTCCCCTTACGCTGACGTCAGGGGGTGATGGGAAAAGCTAAACAAGTCCAAGAAAGACGGAGTCTCTGCCTAATTCTACCATGTATACCAATTCTACACGCAGCTGGGGGACACACCTCAGCTGGAAGAGTGCTTTGCCCAGTAGGCATGATGACCTGGGTTCCATCTCAGCATAAATAAGCAGCAAATGCCTGTAATCGCCAGCAGCTGGAAGATAAAGACGGGCGAATTCTAAGTTCAAAGTCGTCCTCAGCTACATAGCAAGTCTGAATCCATCTTTAGATGCCTGCGTATGGAAAATGCTACACATATGTGCACCAAACTGTCAAAAGCCCTGGCAGAATACAGATGGACAAAATATTCATCTTTGGGTGTCTTTAATAAGCTTGGCAGTGATTCCTGCATCTTTCAATTGTCCCCTGCCCCCAAAGCCTCAAGAACATCTGAGTCCTAATGTTCCTTCAGGTTAAACAAATTAAACATGAGAAAGTTACTTAGGAGGTAAGCAAATGCCAGAGGTAGAAAAAAAATAGATGGCAAAGGACACTTGGCGCGGTGCCACCGGCCAATTTCCTGGCTCGTTAGCGGCCCTGCAGCCTTCTGACGTCAGTTCCTGTTGTTCTCTGCCTTTTAGGACTTCAGAGCACTCATTTCTGACAGAGGAGCTCAAACGCGGGGAGCTGGTGCACGTTCTGGAATCCAGGACTCAGGATGCTGAGGCAGGAGGATTGTAAAATTGAGACAAAGCTGTGCCACAACAGTAACGTAAACCTCTAAATGCCAGTGATCTAAATGCTGTCTTGGGTCCTGAGGATGTCACTGTTGCTGTTAGATGTGCGATGGTCTCAGGTCTTGCCAAGGGGAAACTAATTGTGGCTGGCCTGCACCATGACACAGCATGGGATGGAGGAGCTCGCTTTAGAAGGCTTTGCTACAAACCATTCAGAGTCGAAGTACTCAAAACTTAGCTCTTTAGAAAATCCAAATGCAGAATTTCAAGGTCATTAGGGGTTGTGTTTGGGTCCTTTTTGTTAGGACTTAGCTCAAACTAAGGTAGGAAAAAACATACCCTGGACTTCTGTGACCTCAAGTGTAGTTTTTGAAGTTTTAATTTTAAAGAATGTTGAGGCTATATCTTGAAAGCAAGGTTGGTTCATTTTAAATATAAGCAAAGGGAACACTGAAAAGTCGAGAATCATCTTTAGGAATGTAGAAATAAAAAGTAACCGTTTGTCCAGGTATATCCCTTTTAAAAATACAAAAGACCTGTTCTCATTGTATCAACATGAATGCTTTATATTTACTTGGAAATTAGCCATACTCAGTTTCAGAGAATACTCCCTAAAAGAGTGGTTTTGTTAAACCTAAAGTAGCACCTTGTGGGAACCAGTGGCTCACCAGAGAACATATGTGTGCCCTGATGGTGTATACGCAGAACAGAAGGAGGGTTTAGGGGTTGCTGGAGGTATACAGCTGCTACTGGCTTTCCTGACTGTTCTTTCCAGAAGAAACAGTGGGACTGCATGAAATAAAGAGCCTGGGCTCTGATTTTAAATCTTCCAGTAAGCAGCTAGATGGTCTTGGGCAATACTTCTAGTCTCTGTGAGGCTGCTTCATCTGCAGATCCAAATCTGAAAAGTTTAAGTCCTCCGAAATGCTTCCCCCTAGCTCCGAGCACTGTCCAGTTCAGTATGCACAGTCAGGAAGAGATTGCCTGACTCTTGAATGAGTGCTCAGGGCAGATTTAAGGTCCAGCCTTCACAACCAGCAAGGACTGGTGGTCAGGAAGGGTTAATCATTTAAGCCGGTGGGTTAGCAGGCTGGACAAATGAGGCAGGCAATCTCCCGAATGCCACACAGCCATTTTCACCAATAGGAGAGGCTGGAATGGGCTAAGGATCTTTTTCCAGGGACAGTTGAGGTGAACGAGAATGTCATCCTGATCAAGGTTTTTTGAAAATAAATAATGGGGGGTGGGACAGAGTGAGGAATTTCACTGTTATAAATAAAACAAAGGCTTAACTGAGTCTGCATACCACAGAAAAATCTGGCCAGTAAGACTCACTGGCCACCTATGGCTTATATCCTTTTAGCTCTAAAACCCCTGTGGGAGGGGCTGCTATTGATTAAACTATCCGGTCCATCACCCCCTCCCACTCCCTTCCTGATCAGATCTCAACCACCCACGACCTTCGGGTCCACAGAGTCGGCTGACAGAAGCACTTAATGCCACATCTGAAGCAACGTCCCAATGTTAGCTTTGGGGTTTAGGCTGGAAAGTTTCAGGGCCACAGTTTGCTAGTGCAGAACACAAGGCCGCTTTCCAGAAGGAGCAGGTCCGATCTTGGTCAGGAAGGTCCCTAAGCCATGACTGTGTGTCTGCGTCATTGTTTCCATACCTAAGTGTCAGAGGATGGGAATGGCAGAGAGGGAAAAGGTGCAGCTGATTGTTCTCAGAAAGATGGACCTAGCAAAGCAGATTCGCGCCAGGAGAAAAGAGGGGTGGGGGGGGGGGGGGGGGCAGGGGGGGGGGAAGCACGGACTACCTCTGCTGCAGTCTGGACACAGCAGAGCAGATTGTGCCAGAAGGAAACTCGGGTGGAGGCAGGGGTGGGGATGGGGGTGGGGGCGGGTGGTGGGTGCTGGTGGGGCGGAGTATGGACCACCTCCGTGCCGTCTGGATACGACAGTGCCAAGTGTGCCTGCTATGTGTTTTGTTTCCTTGCTTACTTTGTAGTGAGAGGAAGATTATAGCTTCCATACATTCTGTATTTCTGAAGCTTTTTGACATAAAATATATTCTTTTTATTAGGGAAATAAGCAATAAATATTTAATACTGGTACAAGGAAAGAGTTTTATAATTCTCCTAAAATATGTGAATTCTTTTAAAGCATGATATATAAAGTAATATGCGTGTGCATATATATAATTTTAGGGAAACTGCAGCTAGCAAGTACTTCAGAGGAAGAAATGTGAATATTGATTTCTTTTTCCTCTAATGAGACATTACCTGGGAACCACGGCCAAGGTGTGACTATCCCAGCTACTTAATCATTAGCCTTTCTCCAGCTGTAAAGCCAAGACGTCTAACAGATAAAGTACTCTTGCTATGTCTCCAGCATTGCCTCTAGACTGACACAAACCCTGTTTTTGAAAGTGAATGGTTCGATCTGATTTCTTAAGTTCTCCGAAAGTTTTTGAGATAGCCTATTCCTAAATTTAGTACTTCACTTTTACACATCAGACAGTCATAAAGTCTGCCTGAGTCTTTTTTCTTTTCTTTTTTGGTTTTTCGAGACAGGGTTTCTCTGCAGCTTTAGAGCCTGTCCTGGAGCTAGCTCTTGTAGACCAGGCTGGTCTCGAACTCACAGAGATCCGCCTGCCTCTGCCTCCCGAGTGCTGGGATTAAAGGTGTGCGCCACCACCGCCCGGCTCCACCGCCCGTTTTTTAAAATTTCTTTTTTCTTTTTTTCTTTTTTTTTTCTGAGTCTTAAAAAAAAAAAAAAAAACCCTCCCTCCATGCATGTGAAGCCCCCTTCCTCTTGTCTGTTCCCGGGAGATGGAGGAGGAAACCTGGCAGGCTGTCTCCAAGGCGCTACCTCACTGCTGAAAGGCTGTCAATTTTGTCTCCTGTCATCTGTTTTGTTTTCCCCAGAATCAGCAACCTCAGCTTGTCTCCTTGTGATCCCCAGTCTCCAGTTTCTTGTTTGTCATTGTCCTCTTCCTATAGATCAACCATCATACACCAAATTATCAATTATGTGCTGCACTCAAGTAAGAGCTTATCCAAAATGAAGTCTATGAAAGGGTTAGTTCCTAGCTTAATGGCACTGTTGAACATGAGGACCAATATTATACTCCTAGGGCTAACACCAGGTTAGACACTTTAGACTTCCGGGAATGAGAGATTTTCACCTGCCAGCTTCATGTCCAGTTTACGTCTCTAGCTAGATGTTCTCCTACCACTGACTTCCCCTGTAGGAGGTCACTCACTGTTAGAGAGTCTGTTATTTCTTCTAGTGATTTCTGGGTTTCCATCCTAACACTACACACACACACTACACAGAGAGAGAGGAAAGAGAGAGAAAACACATACATGCATACACCACATGTGCACGCGGCACAACACACACAGAGAGAAAAACAACATACACCCATACACACGTGTGCGCACACACACGCACGCTACACATACATGAATTTCTGTTTCTTGATTTTCAAGCCATCAGTAGCTATTGACTTCTCTCCATCTTTCCTCTGGGTCAACTTTTGACTTTTTTTTTATCCTTAGTTAGATAACTGTATAACTTTAAATGATTTAATTACACCTCCATTTCAGATCCATTAGCTTTAAAAAACTAGTGACTGACCTTCGTGCTCATAGAATATTAACATGCATTAGCTCTTACCCCTGGGTGTAGCTTTTCTTTTGCACCATCAGAGTTTGTAATAGTCGAATTCTGTTTTGTAAGCATATAACTTCTGATACTATTACTATGGGAAATGTTACTCGCTGAAGACACAAAAGGAAATAATACTTGGCCATCAAAACTTACAGTATTCAAAAATAGAATATTCCGAAGCATTGAATGGATGGGCCTATTCTTGAGTTCCAGTAAACATCAAATCACCACACAGTTTGCTCCTATTGAGCATTTGGGCAGTGTTATCAATACTGCAATTGGTTGTAAGTAGCTGAGATGCATTAACTTAACAAAGTCTCTGGCTAAATGAAAATGAAAGGGGAAAAATGAAAGGAAAAGCCAGAATAAATCAGGCTCCAATCTTTCAGAGACATTTTAGATTGTGGAACTAGGGAGGGAGGGAGAGTGGGTCACTCCTGTGGAGGGGGGAGCAATCTTCCTGTCGTGACTTGCATCATAAGCGAGGACGGAGCCCCTTGACTGACAGCTGTGTTGTGTGTAAACAGTGAAGGGTGGGGTCTTCAAAACAAATTATGGCCGGGCGGTGGTGGCGCACAGCCTTTAATCCAAGCAACTCAGGGCAGGCAGAGGCAGGCGGATCTCTGTGAGTTCGAGACCAGCCTGGTCTACAAGAGCTAGTTCCAGGGACAGGCTCCAAAGCCGCAGAGAAACCCTGTCTCGAAAAAAACCAAAAAAAAAAAAAACAATTATGGTGCTGTCAGTAAAAAGAAGAACAGAAGCTGAGGAGAGGAGAGAAACAGCGTTTGTTGTTTGTAGGTAACCACTGGAACATTGTCATCATGAGTGATTTGGTAATTAGCCATTTGATGCTGTCCTTCCCCGCCGATTTTATGCTCTACGAAGAAACCACGTTAAATATGTATTTGTTCTGCTACTCCAAATATCTAGGGCAGTGGCTAGAGCCTAATAGGACTTAGTGAGATACCCATTGTTTAAATGAAGGCAACTGCTGGGGGACTACTGGGATGTACCACACCACCACTGGTGTGGATTGGTCCGTGAAGAAGTATTTGCAAGTAGATGAATACATGTTAGAGAAGGGACTGATCTTCCAAAGGCATGTTACCCTGGAGGAAATACAAGTCCATGCCTTCCCCTGATTCATGTGTGTTGAAAAGAAGGGTACCTTTCCAGACCTCAAACATCAGACTGGACCCCACCTTTTATCTACCTACCACCCAAACAGCTCAAAGTGTACAAAGTAAGGCCTTTGGGGGGAAGCTTAAATTTCAATTATTCCTCATGATGTCATTGCAGGAAAGCCTGGATGTGTCTGCAGCCAGGACAATACTTAATACCACATCTAATATGTCCTCTGTAAAGCTCGCTGTTTTCCAGAGGAATCCATTCTCTTCCCTCCTGTCTGGGTTTTTTTTCCTCTTAAGCGGAGGTAGTCACTCGCTGTTGTTCCTGTCTCTCCAGCTAAAGTATGGAGCTGAGGAAGAGCCCAAAGTGAGTCTGCTTCCTGGTCGTGTTGTAAGAGCCTGCTGGCAGGGCTAGGCAACATGAAGGACTCACTAAGTTCTTATGAAAAACTAAGTAGCCATCAAAAAGAAAGTCTTTCAAAAATAAATGTCAGGTTATACAAATACTTGGGCATACTCCAAAGAGATACTTTGTATATGAGTCTAGAGTAACACACGCCCCAAAACTGACAACCAAAGAAAGAAATTAAATATTTCTAAATCAATTTAGGACAAAGAAACAACAAGAAAGCAGAAATGATCTTCTCCGAGGGCTTCCGTCTTTTCTATCAGTCAAGAAGAACGTTAATGAGGGAAGGTTCCTCGGGAGTCGTCGGATCCTCACCCATGTCAGAGACTTGGTTTCACTTTGCGGAGGCTGTTTCATGGCCCGACTTAGGAAACGTGTAATTCATCTCTAGACAATAACTAATTCTTACTGACTCCCAACAAAGAAGTCAACAGCCAATGTTTTCCTGTTTACATTCTTATCAGACTGTATCACAACCATCTGTTTTCAAATTTGTTGTTGATGGCTTTTTTCCCCCTTCTTCTTCTTTTCTTTAATCCCAAGGGATAAATTCTCCACACTAGTCTCTTGAGCACACGCACGCACTGCGGTTTCCACTGAAGCACCTGAGTACGTGGGGAGGAGACCCCCATACACTTCTGTGACCAAAGAGGAAAAGAAAGTCCCTATCTCACAAATTATTCCTTTCGAACTCGGCGCACGCTAGGATCCGCCCTATCTCTGCCATGTTCTGAAGGACATGGGTGTCTCTCGGCTCTGCTCAGAGGGCCTACACGGCACACGGCAAAACCAAAGTAACTTTAACCTAGGAGATGGAGACCAGCATTGGGAATATAAGGATGTTGCGATTTTAAACCAACAATAGCTGACCTCTTGGCTCCGCTGTTCATCAACACCCATCCCCTGTGACTAAGCAGCGAGTAATTCTCCTTCTTTGAAGAGAAACGAAAGCATCCATTGCCAAGGAGGCAAAGAGTGTTACTGGTCCAGCCAAAGCAAGTTTGAAGGTGGGTTTTGCTGTGTTCCGATATGGCTCCGGGCAAGCAGTTGTTAACCTTTGGTGTCTCAGCTACTTCATCTGCAAAATAGGGATAGGAGCTGTGCACAGGTGTTGATGCCGGACTAATAGTATAATTATCATTATTGATGAGAAAATAATGCTGGTCACTGGGTATCATAGCTCCTATTAGCACTGGGAATCATTTGTGTTTATATCTCCTCTACACAGGATCCATTTTATAGAAGTCTATAAGAAAATCTTATGACAAAGCCATTCCTATGCATAGCCTGGGATGACACTGTTAAAAACAGTCCCTGTTTACCTGAGTTTACTTCCCTGGTGGATGGCTTTTGATAATTTGTATTTAGATGCTTTCTAAACTTAGGTTAAATGTGTACAACACAAGAATATAAAGAAGTTTCTCATGACTTACTACCAAGTAGCAAACTGCACTGCAGAGGAATGTTTCTGTGTCAGCAAGCGGTGACACCATGACCTCCTAGAACAGGTCTAGCTGGAGCCACAGAGTTCAGAGTCGTCAAAGTTGAGTTCAAAGTGTAAACTGAAGACATTGTTCGATGTCCAATACCAGCTACTCTCTGTGTGTCTGCCCCGTAAGGACCCCTGCTCAAGCATCCAAAGACCAGGATAGACAATCAAAGTTCATGACATGTCCGTGCTGTACGAAGATGGGACACAGGGCTGTGGGGGAAGTGGAGCGTCCTGCCACCAGGTGCAGCTAATGACTTCATAAGTCAATGAAAGAGCAATCAGAGAAATTAAACAAAAACCTTTCTCTTGATTCTGAGCTAAAGTTCAAATGGCTCTTCCTATGATTTCTTTACATATTCGCAAAATGTGACCATGAACCATAACAGGAACCCGGGAGACTGAAGGTGCTGAAAAGGTCAGTGCTCAACAAAACAATGCTCTGGGCCTCTGTATCCCTGGGTAGAGACTCATGTTGTTAGGAAACTGTAACTCTGGTTATGCTTCCCTGCAGGAGTTCTTTCCAGGATCTGAGCAGACACCGAGACTCAATTCTCCAATGACCTAAGCCCTAAGTACCTTCTTGATAGGTCAGACACTAAGAACGCTCACTTCTCCCTCACATTTGCTTCAGAATTCTACATAACTTCCCCACCTGAACATTAAATCTGTGACCGTTCCTTCCTTCTTCCCCTATCCAATGAAACATAACAATTAGCATTTTTAGCACCATGGAAATTGTCAGCCCAACTTCCTTGGGGTACTACACCATTAAACTCGATTAGAAACCCCTTCATGATCAACACGTATCTCTCTGTGTCTGGCTTGAAGGTTAATAATGCCTGCCATCTCCTGAGAGGGGGCAAGGAACTGTATTTATAAAATGAAGACCTTTGTATGATAGCTAGAGAGAGGACATTTCTACTTCAGTCCACTAGAGGGGGTCTTTCCTGAGCCCGGAGAAGGACCAGAGGTAGGCCCCTCAATCCCCTGTCCTGATGACTGCCCCTCGGATGGTGAGATGATGCAGCCTCAGTATACCCGACTCCCAATTCTCACCTTCTGAGGTTTTTCTTCCTAACAATACCACTTGACAAATGTCAGAAGTCAGAGTTGGCCAGGTCAGAGGATGGTGTCAAGAAAAACTGGTCTATTGGGCTGTCAAAAATAAACATCCGGTTTCAGTCTTCAAAATCAATGTTGAGTGAGATTCACTAGCCCATAATCCCCGAGTTTGAAAAGTCAATGGATCCTGCAGTCTTGTGTGTGCAGCAAGAGTGAATGGCACTTGCGTGTACAGGAAAGTGCTTACATTATATATAATGCATAAAGAGATGTACCTAGCCTTTAGCACACCAGATGGTCCTGCTTAGAAGCCTGAGTTATCTGGGGAATGTGGTAGGGACATTTTGCAGTAAATGCACTACTTGATTGACTTTTTTTAGGCCTCGCCGCTTAGGCTGATTTAAATAATTTAGGGAGGAATATAAATTTTAGCAATGAACGACAAAGCTTACTCATTCCCCCCCCCCCCCCCCGCATTTTGTAGTTCTTAAGAGGGGTGGAGAAGGGGCCTTTTTTGGTGAAGCCCGTGGAGGTGGTAAAGCAGAATGTAAGACGCTTTCCCTATCTGTAATTTTGTTCAGTGTAGCAAACCCTTTTTCTTGTAACAGAACAGTAAATGGGGTGTTTAATTTGGAATTCAATGTAGTCACGAGTCAGGGTGCAGCAGTTTTATTGCAGAAATACAATTTTATTGGAGGCTGAAGATTTAATCTACACCTTACGTAGAGAGCCATAAACGGCAAACCTATTTTACATTTTGCATAGCATCTGATATATGTAATTCCTAGCCTAATTTTAGAGTTTGAAAAGGTGGAAGAGTCACAATGCATAGGTTTAAATTCTCCAGTGCCTCAGCCACAGCTGACATTTTCAAATGAAGGTGTTCCTGCTCTTGAGTCATGGCTCCAAAGCCATTTCTTCCCCGCGGTGACTGAGTTCGTGCCACATCCCTGTCACAGCTCTCTGACCAGGTGAGCCACAAAGCCATCCTGAGAACAACCCTGTGACTCAGCAAATGCTTCCTTTGTTTAATTTTGTCTGGGACGCCATTCATCTTGAAAGCAAGATGCCTAGGAAATGTGGGCACTTTGCTTCCTATTGTTCTTAATACATCTTAGGGTCATATTTTGGTATCTGTTCAGATGCATGCATTGGGAATAAAATATCTGCAATGTAAATTTGGAAGGACTGAGTATAAAATAAACGATCAAATGCTTTTAACTGGAAAACTTGAATGAAGTTGGAATCCAAATTTTATGAATAATGGATTTTCTTTCACACACACACACACACACACACACACTGCCCTTCCATCTGTTTGTCTTTGAAGCAATATCCCGAAATCTACATTTTTTACCTCTTTTTTACCACCAGGTGGCGCCCTTTGTTTATGGACATCTGTCCATTTCCTTTTTTTTTTTTTTTTTTTTTTTTAAGGATGCTTCCAAATAAATAGCTCCAGAGCTAAAATACTGTTGCAAACACCAAAATTTAACACACTGACATAAAAAAGCTAAGGCTTTTCAGGCATTGGTATAATAAAGTTTGCTTCGAGACTGCTATTGCTGCTAGATTTAATAGTGCACACATTTTCCCCCTTACAACTCCACACAGCAAACAGCAGAAAGAGCACTGTTGTGTGTGCCATAAACAGTGCTGTGGTCGGTCTGCTTTACACAGTGCTGTCCCTCTATACCCTTAGATATTTGGCACCTGCAGTCAAAAAGAAAAATATTAAAATACTCTGCTCTACGGTTTTTTGTTTGTTTGTTTTTCCTGTCTTAAAAGCCTAAAACTTATAGCAAAAAATATGGTTTTTTTTTTTAGACAAAAGAGACTGGCAATCAGTTGTCAGTACTAGAGGTTCAATTCTTCTTCTAGCCAAGTTCTTTCTTCAATTCAAGATCCAGTCCCGGGGAGTCTGAGACCATTTTAGCTGTGAGTCTGTCAAGCAAGCAGCTAATCCAAGCCAAATGCTGCCAGCTAAGGTACATTATTTAATAATTGTCTTTTTAAGAAATTAAGCAAAACACAAAAAAAGGCAATAATATTTGGTTTTACATTTGATTCTGGACTTGCTTGTGCAAGTAACTGTGGAATGAGTTTACCTGAGCCAGCTTGCCAATGACCCCCTTGATCTGGAAACACTGCGCTTTTGCACAAGCGACCTTCTCCCATGGGATCCTTTTCTTAAGGTAGATTATTAACTGGGAGCAGGAAGGTCTGTTAATGACATTCATTTGGTGTCATTGTGGCATTCCATATCTCACTGAAATTTTCTGTTGCATTTTTAAAAAAAAATCTTCCCCCACAGGAATCTTGCTCTCCTCGTTCCTACCATCTTTAAAATTTCCCCACACATCAGCTAAGCACTATGTGTGTGTGCTTTGTCTGAGCAGTCCCTCGGCGGGAGAATGTTGTCTCTCCTTCTTGTGTACAAGCAGGTTCTGTGACGGGAAGCTAAACGCACGTGAAGGAACCCTCTTCCAACCCATGCAGCATCACCATTTTCCGTCGGCTCGCACACAATAAAATGGTGGCCCAGGAAACAGTTAACACACTGTGCCCGCCAGCTCTGTCTTGGAGAGGCGTCTGTTCCCTAATCTCAAATTCAAGCTGCTTTTTAAAATGCTGTTAGGCGGTGTCTTAAAAAGGGGGTTGTTTTGTTTAAATAGACCGAACGTGTCTGTGTTGGTGGGTGGGTGGATGGGTGCACAATGCCGGAAGAATCGCCCGTGTATGGGTGGGGAAATGATGGAAAGCCCTAGCCGAGAATGGACGCTGAGAGCGAAGGCAGACCTCAGTCAAAAGCACAGAGGTTCCTGGAACCGCCTCTAATGTTCGCAGGGCGCCCGACGAATTTGGCCTTGATAGCTTAGCTCCGTTCAGCAATCACTGCTTCCAATTTGAGTTGAGAAATTTTAAAGATTTGGCAGGGTTGGTTTTCTTTTTCTTTCTTTCTTTCTTTTTTTTTTTTTTTTTGGTTTTGTTTGTTTGGTTTTGTTTCTAACATCTTCTAAAAATTAAAAGCAGCCCCACACTCAATTTTCACCTTGGAGTCCCCCGCCGCCGCTCATTTTTTTTTTTTAAATGGGGGAAGGGAAGAAAGCCAGCCAGACCACCTTCCCCTCCTCTTCCTCTGCTCTCATTTTCAGTGATTCCAAATGCTGCTGTGGCTCTTTTTAAGTGTGGAAATTCTCGGTTTTCTGCAGTGTTTCAGACTCACACAGATCCTTGGGGATACAGCGAGGCACCAATTGCACACGGGAAATGAACCCGGTCGTGACTAGAAAAGGCTGCCTGTGCTCATTTTCCACGAAGAGCAGAAGTCACGAGTGACTTTTGTTTGTCTGTTCCAAGCATAACGGCCGGAGAGTTTGGTGTGGGTCGGTCGGATCAGTTTGAACCTGTGAACGTACTAAAGTGTTCCACAAAATTTAATTTGACTTCTTTCTATAAACATTTCCACTGTTTTCAAGTGTGCAATAAACAGGTTAAAGTAAAAACTCCTTCCCTCCATGTCCAGAAGGAATTATAAAAGGCTACTGTCTGCCACGAGAAGGAGCCCTGCTGGACCCACCAGCGGGTTATGTAATGTGTGCTATAGACCACCAGGGGCTGACTGGCAAACACTAGTGCCTTTCTCACGGAATCATTAGCTATAGTCAAACACAGTGTCAGCGTGAAGGTTGACCCAACTGCCTGGATTTGCCAGCCTTTGTTTTTATTCTTGGCATTCATGTTAAACACTAGCATGTAATTTTATAAATTAAATATGTTATCTGATAACTGGTTTTCATCTCTTCCAGCAACAACGCGTTATTTTGTGAGGATACTATCTAAAGTTGATTTTTCAGTGAACATTAAAACTCTTGAGAGAGATGCAATTTAAAACCAAGAAGGAGCTAGCATTCATTTTTTTCTTGTTTTACCTTTTGAGATGAATATTATGGATTTGTTTTGAAATTTAAATCTTAAAATGGTATCTGCCTCCAACTGAGAAAGGTTGGTCTGGAACTCATGGGGTGAGGTGTGCCTGCGTTTCTGGCCTGAGCTGTCAGTCATCACGTGAAATATAGTCTTTATTATAGCTTTACAGTTTGAGACCCTGCTAGGCTTCTGTGTGCAGCAGGATTAGATGCTCTGTGTACCTCAAACAAAGCCAACCCAATATATTTAAGATTGCGGCTGAAAAATGTCATGTCAGTGGCCCCCTGTCAGGTACTAGACGAAGGATTCTGGGATTATTTAGTCCAAAAATTAAGTTTCATGTTCTTAATTGGTGTCATATCCTGTCCGGGGTCTACAGTGCTTAAATCAAAGGGAACACAGGAACCTGCGTGGGAAACAAAGAACCGGCTCCTTTCCTCCCCTGGCTCAAATGTTCTTCCCCTCAACACTAATTTTGGTTCGAACACTTTCAGGCAAAGACAACAGGAAACAGTAAACGTGGCAACACCGTGAAAATAATTTTTGAATGTACTCTTTCTCTCCATGTTCAAAGGGTGACTTCTACAAGCTTCAGAGGAAATGGATGTACCATTAAACACCGTGCTGACGAAAACAGCCATCCCTCCAGCAGAATGAGGACCCTCTCTTCATTTCATAAATCTTTCCCAAGTACGCCAGAGCCAGGAACTGACTCTGTCTCTCACATCAGCAGCCTGAAGTCTTGGTACGTCAGAGCAGTGTGTTCAAAGGGGAGCAAGGGTACCTGACAAAAACTTCGGGAGCAGGGATGCAATTGTAACTGACAGCCAGATGTCTGCCGGGTGGATGCAACTACCCCATAAGACCGCAGATGTCCGGAGATGTCTCTAACTGAGCCGTGAGTCTAAGGATGATTGGCAGATCAGCAACAGTATCACAAACCAGCAGGTGTGAACCACAAAGTTGCTGCAGCTGATAAAGACTTCACATGTCAAGAGCTGCAACTCAGTTCCTTCCCCCCACCCTCCCATCACCTACTCTGGGATTCCTCCCCACAAACAAAAGCTTGTTAGTGGTTGAGAGCCCAGCAGGAAATGTTTTGACACCCAATGCCAAACATCAATCCATCATGGAAACCTTTAATACACTTAAGTGTTTAGGTTACGGAGACAAGCAGGGTTCCAATAGAAAGGCCCTTCCTTGTGGACTATGGAGACTTCGTCATTTGACTAACTCCATACATACTGCCTGTATGGTTCTTCCTTCTTAGTCAAAGAATTTCATAAAGGAAGATATTAAAATTCAAATAGAAAGGAAATCTGTTTTCATTGTGATTAAAACAAGAACCAACCTGAAGCTATTTTTCTTTCATTGTGAATGTTATAAAACACATAAGGTTTTCTCGGTAAAATATATATGTATATACTTGAAGAGATAAACATACATATGTAAATGTGTAGGTATAGATGAATATATATGTGCATGTAATCTCTGAACCTATTTAGGCACACATTCCTTCATGTCTTCATTTTTGCAAATATTCTTGAAAGGCTTTTCTTTTGTATTTGGCGTGTGTTTGAGATTCGCAAGCTAAGCAAAACATCAGGACCGTCTAGTCTAAATGTGCACTAGGAGTCTGGAAGAAACTCAGTACACGGGTCTCACTGTGTGAAACTGCTTGAAAGCTTAATTAATATTATCAAGTTAGATGTATTAGATATTTATCAAAATATAACTATATATATTTATAGTTATAACTAACTATAGTCCGTTAGTGAGATTCAGTGAACTTTTTTAGTGTCTGTGAATTATTGGTTCCGACCAACAGCTTTTGAGCAACTAAAATATATGTTCTTTTAAGCATACTCTTTTAAAGTTTTTAGAGAGGCACTTAGCCTTAGTACTTCAAGTACATCTCCTTTGTGTGACATCCTTGTATAGAGCCTCAGTATGTAACACCATAGGTTTCCGTTCCAAACCCATTTTGAGGTCTCCGCTTTCCCTAAGAAATATCGTAACCAGAGGCCTCTCAAAGTAGCTGCTTTAGCACAAGGCCCTTCCTGTGCAGCTGGTAGGACACTCTGGTCTCCCCCAGTTGCTTTCTTAGACAAGTTGCTTCATGTGGATACATGTACCAAGTCTGCAAACAGAAGCCTCTCACGCACTTTCCTGGAAACAACACTTCCAGAAAATATGCTGACCGGGAAGAAACAGCAGGGGTGAGAGCCACAGCCAAGGCACTGGAAGCATCTTAACAAGCACTAATTAAATGTCCGTGCTTAAGAAATATGGCTTCAGAAAGCCAAATACAATAACTCTTTACAGATGGCTTCAGGGACTAACAAGGCTGGTAGGAAGCAGCGCATTAAGATCGGTGTCCCGAAGTCTCTTAGACCCATTACTGTTTGGGGATGGCAGTCACTTCAGGAAGGGGCTCCGGGTGCAAAGTGGCCTTTCTGCTGCTGTCTCCACTCCCCTCCAAGGGGATCTGAGCATTTCTTCTAACTAATACATCTCACTGAAAGAAGAAAGCAACTGAACATGCATACATGCATATAAGCAAACATACATACATATGTCATAAGAAGCTTCAAAATCTGTTTGGTTGTTGTCGGGGTTTGGGGGTTTTGTTTGTTTGTTTTTTTTTTTTTTTTGATGAATATAGAGTCATCCTGGAATGTATTTCTGAACCTGGAAACAAAAGACAGGAGCTGCACTGTGTCACATCATTGCCACCTGCTCCAACACACAGTAGGGATTTATTTGACCACTGTTTATTCATTTACTGAGTGGACGTTTCTTCAGTGGTTAGTCTATGCCAGGCCTGGACTAAGTTTTGTAAATAAAGTGACCAAGCAAGTAAGTATGGTCAGTAGCCACCGTCCAGAGAGTACAGCCTGTACCGTAAGGGCATGTGTCGAAGTGATGGGTGAGTGGAAGGAAGGAAGGAAAGATGGATGGACGGACGGATGGATGGATGGATTAAAGGAAGGATATATGTATGTATGTATGTATGTATGTATGGATGGATGGATGGATGGATGGATTAAAGGATGTATGTATGTATGTACATATGGATGGATGGATGGATGGATGGATGGATGGATGGATGGATGGATGGATAGAAAGCTAGATGGATAGAAACATGGATGGACAGGTGGAAGGTGCTTGAGGGGACAAGTTTCCTCAGGTTTGGTGACCTACCATGGTACCTGCTTAGAATGAGATCCTTGAGCTGAGCACATCTAAGGAGGTGCACAGCCTGAACCCAGGGAGAGCTGCCCCAAGACAAACTTCATGCTGGCCACTGTCTCATCACGGCCCTGGAATGGATGTTGTCTTGGTATTTAAGCTACATATCAGGGTCTCTGAAGTCAGTGAGATTTCCCAAGCCTGGATTACCTGTTCAGAATTAAGTGGTAGTACTTATTTCATATGTTCATTTAACAAACATCTCCTGAAAATCTTCAGTATTATTTGCCGAATAGCCCTACACACATTCATATGCTGTACACAAACATGCGCACATAACAAATAACAAATAGCGGTAAAAATCTAAGCGATCCTCACTGCTGAATGAATTGCACCTTTCGTTTTCGTAGAGGAGGAAGCTGAGGCCCAGCAGTGTTTCAGGCTCACCTGAGTTCAGGAACAGAGGTAAATATTTCTGATATTAGATCAAGAGGACCATTGGGAAACCACTAAACTCATATTTAAATATAATTCTCACACATTATCCAAATGTTGGTGACATTTTGTGGGCTGTGCATCTCATTCTTTGTGACTTCCTTTCTCTTTGGGCCTTTTCAAAGAGGGGCCGCAGGCAGAGTGCTTCAAACTAGAATAGTGTTTCCTTGTGCCTCACCAAACTCTAGAGGTGTCCCATAGCCAACTCCCATACAGTGACACAGGACGGTCTGTCACCATGAGGTGAGACACTAGGGAGGAACAAGAATCTCAGGAGGCTGAGACAAGAGAAACTCAAGTTCAAGGCTTGCCTGGGGTGTGGAATGAGTTCAAGGCCAGCCTGTGAGACCTTAAGAGACCTTGTCTCAAAATTCAAAGAACATTAGAGCTACCACTCAGTGGCAGAGCACTTGCCTAGCGTGCCCAAGACTTTGATCCCAGTCTCCAGTATCCCCCCAAAAACCGAGTCGAGGAAAGCACAGCAAGCAAAGTATAAATACGGGCGCAATCAAAGGAGAGAGGATTGCTTTCCCTCTGGTCTCCACAGCCAGCCCTGCGGTCACCTTGCAGCCATCTTCCACTGCCTCCCAGCTGGTACCCCCAGCCACAGGCTGCTTTCCTTCCAGCTCTTTTAGTAGAAGGCAGCCTTAGGAGACAGAAGACACCAAGTCTTCTTGGCTTGTCGTCTGCTGAATAAGAACCCAGGGAAGACGTCAACCTCCTTGGGTCTCCATTTCCTCATCTGTATATATGAAATATTGAGAAAGTGCATTCATCCAACAGTGATCATCTAATGGGATTGTGCATTTTGAGAAGCGTGGTAGTTATAACTGACACGCAGTAAGCGGCACATATTTGGGAAATGAACATTTGCAAGAGGATTTGTGTGATTATCGGAAGACTTTGATCTCTTTTGGACTTGGTCACCCTTCTTCGAGTCACTTCCCGGTGGGTTTGGGGGTTTTTATAATTAGTGCTAACCTTACACGATCCACCTCATTTTGTACCCTTCCCTGATACACTGGAGCACAACAGAGTATCTGACCTCACTTCACCTTCTCTTCTGACTTTTCCTTGGAATACCAACAGCATCCCTCATGGTCATGACAAACCTCCCACAACATTTTCCCATGCACCCGCCAGCTCCTGAGCCCCGAGTAAGAGCTCTTTGCCAGGCACTGTGCTAAGGCTAGGGATATTTCTCTGAGCACAAACCAAATTCATGGTCATCCAGTACCTTCCAGGAGAACCTCTAGGTAGTAGTGTTCACCCCAAAGAACCATCCTTCTCTGGAGCCTTCCCTCCGTGAAACCCTTTTAATTACCATTAATTAACTGCCCCTTTACAGGCATTGTACCTGCTTTTATACACCCTGAAGTGTGATTTCATTTCATAACATTATAAACACGACATAGGAACATATTCTTTTCATACTCCCATGGTACAAAGTAGACATCTAAAATATTTATTGGTCTAAGAAGACAGCATCAGCAAGGCGCAGTACAGGTAAGAAACTTTCCAGGGGACCAAGACCGACCATTGGTCCTCGGTGGACTAGCTGGCCCTGATGAGAGGATGCCACTAACAAGGACAGTCTGATTCACAGTGTGTCTAAAGCCAACCACAGGGGAAGCCATGCTCAAGGACATCTTCCTGCTGCCGGGCAAAGGCAAGTGTCTCCTAGCAACAGGATTCCCGGGCTTCCTGTCTTGGGAGCTGGCTGTGCTGGCTGCCTTGTGGCATGGTTTTACTTACTGGCCTTACTGATGAGGTAGCATTCAGGACTATGGTCTGATCTCCAGGCCCTCTGCCTCAGCGAGAGCTGGGGTGTCGTCTC
Source organism: Arvicola amphibius (assembly GCF_903992535.2). Classification (NCBI taxonomy): domain Eukaryota; kingdom Metazoa; phylum Chordata; class Mammalia; order Rodentia; family Cricetidae; genus Arvicola; species Arvicola amphibius. Next base: position 9,681,156 of record NC_052053.1, read on the forward strand.
ACGCGTAACATCCTTCTAGCAATGGTCACGACTTTCATATCTTAAGAAATACTTGGTCTTAGCCTGAAAAGGTGCAGGTACATTTTTAAAAGATGTTATGTACATCAGGGCAGTTGGTTTAGAAGACTCATAAAAGGGGAAAAGCTTGCATCCTTTCCATCCAATAATCAAAAAGTATTCAGAGCTGTTTCTTAGAGATGCACTTGTCACTCAGCCCCTGTTACGGTAATCACATTCGTCGATGCACAATGAAAGAGAAGTCCAATGAGAAGAAAATGGCTCAAGATTCTGAAAAGCCAAGACGACGTAAGTTATCTGCTGCCATGTGAGTTGAGTGTCTACCCTAACAATGTCCAGCCCTGTGGCTTTTATCTTGCTGACACTGGCGTTAGCATTGGCATGGCATCTCAAATTTTCTCACATTTATCAAGACACTAAATTTCTCACTGTTTTAGACTAGACTTTCTTTGGAATTTTATAATGAAGAGTTCAAAACATATTTATAATTTCCCAAACATCCTAATTATGAGTTGAAAGGCTAATTATTTTTCTCTCTCAGAAAGAAAATTCCGAGACAGAAAAAGCTGAATTAAGTGTTCACACTCACGTGAGACAGAAAGATGGCAACCCAGCATCCTTTCCTAGTGAAGCCAACAAAATCCTGTTTCCCTGGTTTGAGCTCAGCTGCATATAGATTCATTCAGTTACCATGGTCCTTATGTAGACACGACAAGTTTGTTGGAAGTAGCCTTCACACCCCCCCACCCTTTCCTCCATCCCTGCCAGCAGACAAGTCAAAGATGACTCTGATGATTTGGGCCACGGCAGAAAGTCACTGTGGACCACAACACCTGGCCACAGCCTCGCCTTTCCCCACAGAGTTTAGGATACGGCACGCCGGTACTATGGGCTTTCATCAATACATCTTCTGCCCAGCAAAATTTATCCCTGGATGAATTCTTTATTTAGAGGGTATTGGACAATCTCTGGAAAGACTCATGGGCTTTTTAGCTATCTTTGGGGGTTCTATGCACCTTTATTTCAGGGGTGCAAAACTAGCCATGTATTTCAGTCAGTACCCTCACATGTGACTCTGTTTGCTCACTAGTAAGCTTGTGCACGTTTTGAGGCTTTCCTCTTTGTCTCGGGCAGTTTTTTATCCCCCAAACTAGTCAGAATCCCATCATGTATCTCGACAGACTAAGCTACCTCTGAAGTTCCTGAAGAACCCCAGGTGAAAATGAAAAGCCGCTCAGCCACCCACCTGCAGCTTCTTGGTCTTTAATTGTAAGTCACTGTAGTTCTAAAAACTAATAATTCCAGTTTTTCAAAAGAAGGAAAACATACCTCTCACTTCTCTGCCTCCTTCTGAACATCTGTGATCTGAGGATAGGCCCTGGGGCAGAGCAAGGCCCTGAGGTAGGCCCGCACCTTTACTTCCATGTCCAATACTCTATTCCCTGAGAAATTCAAGATGATTCAAAGACAGTGGGCCTGCATTCCTGCCTCCACCATTTCTATTTCTTTTCAGTTTATATTATACTTAGAAATGGCCAAATCGACTAAGGAATCTAGGAAACCAAACACATTACAGGGCAATGGAGAGTACTGCTAACTGTATTTCATTTCTACAGACCTGGATTAAATTCCCAGGTCTGTTACTTATTAGCTGTGTGACCTTATGAAAGCCTTTTGACTTCTCTGGGTCTCGTATTCCTTACCCATTAAGTAGGAGTCATAATAACTGCTTGCATGAAAAGTGAAGAAGTGAGGCCATGTATGCAAAGGGACTGGCAAGCTGTGCACCCAGCAGTGATGGTGATGTGGGGGCGCTCTGAGCTGTGCACTGTGATGTGGTGGCAGGTGCTCTGAGCTGTGCACTGTGATGTGGCGGCGCTCTGAGCTGTGCACTGTGACGTGGTGGCGCTCTGAGCTGTGCACTGTGATGTGGTGGCAGGTGCTCTGAGCTGTGCACTGTGACGTGGCAGGTGCTCTGAGCTGTTCACTGTGACGTGGCGGCGCTCTGAGCTGTGCACTGTGATGTGGCGGCGCTCTGAGCTGTGCACTGTAACGTGGCAGCATTCTGAGCTGTGCGCCATATTAAATTGTCTTGTCAATTACCACGGCAACTGATATAAGGACCCAAACAAAGAAACAAACTTTGGAATCTGTTTTCTCAGTAACCTTATAGCTTTATGATTGGTAACTGAGACCTCAGAGAAACATATAAAAAAGAAAGAGAGCATCTGAACACAACCTGTCCAGCAATGTGGCCTTGGTTGTCAACCTGACTACATCTGGAATTAACTAAAACCCAAGTGACTGGGTACATCTGTGAGGGATTTTATTATTAATTAAATCATTTGAAGTAAGAGGACCCACTTTCAGTCCAGATCTTTTGAGGTAGGAAGAGCCAGCTTTAATCTGGAGCACATCTTCTGTAGACAGCCTATATACAAGATGTGGGAGAAGGAAGCTTACTTCCTCTCCTCACCTGCTTGCTCCTGCTCTTGCTGCCAAGTCCACTCCTCCACTGGCATTAGAGTCTACTTCTTCGGGATTCTGGCATCTACTGAAGACCAGCTGAGACATCCAGCCTTGTGGAATGAGCAACTACTGAATTCTTGGACCTTCCTTTGAAGACAGCCTTTGTTGCATAGCTGGACCACAGCCTGTAAGCTATTCTACTATTCTAATAACACACACACATGCACACACATGCACACACACACACACTGAGCAGCAGATAATAACGTGGGGGTATGTGGTGTATCTTTTATACATTGGAGTTTTGGTCATTCTTATTTCAAAGAGACAGAGGGAGAGATTGGCTGAATTATGATAACCCAGTACGGTCAGCAGGGGTCTTACTAGTAGTTACAGGGACGTCACAGTTTCTTTTTGATATACTCTATAAGTTCTGTTCCCCTAGAGAACCCTAAATAGTACACTACCCATTCTTAGGAGAACCAGGGCCCCTGTGAGGCCCATACAGCCTCTGTTACTGCCTGGTGACCACAGCTGCCTCTACCAGGACAGTCTAGGAAGCAGCCCTTGGTAGCAAGCATCCAACACCATCTACCAGCTCGCTCTGTGCCAGGTGCTGTGAAGTGTGTGGCAGGAGTCTGTGGGAGGCTAGTCTTCCCAGGGCATGCTTTCAGCCATTTTGGGTTACTTTTTAGTTACTCTATAGAAATGAACTTTTCACAAAATAAAGCAGGAGCCACTCACGTCAGTCCCATTTTGCACATCAAAGAAAGTAATCAAGAGTCTGGCACATCCAACACCACACACAAAATGTCCAGTAGCTTGGGATCAGAGTCAGCTGGGGGCTTTCTGGAGCTAACCCAGGAGTCAAGTCACCTGCCCTCTGGCATCACCTGGCCGGACAAGGGGAACCTTCCAGGCCTCTATCCCTGACTCAACTTTCTGAAGATGGGTTTTCTGGATGAAGCAACTGAGCTTCCCTCTTTCCTCTCTTCTCTGTGCTGAAGGCTCCAGAAGGGACTGCAGTGTCTCTGTGGATACTGGAAAGATCTTCCTACCATCTTGGGATCATCTGTTATTTTATTTCAGCCAACACACCACCCTTCTTTGAAATAAGGGTTGCAAAACTCCAATGTATAAAACATATCTACCACAAAAGAGATTTGCTTCATAATCTAATAAAACCGACTTTTGACTTGAAAACGGTTGCGGCCTGTCGAGTATTATTTAAATTGTGCTGGACGCAAGCTCCCTGAAGTGGATCACAGAAGGAAAAGTAATAGTTTCCTCTTGGTCCCCACACGTGGACAGCAATCCTCTTACTAAAGCCCTATGAAATTTGGAGCGACACAGTCTGAAGCCTTCTCTTCATCTCTCCCAGGAAGAGGTAGAGAACATAAACCACCAGTTATAACCAGAATGAAGGAGTATTTCCTCAGAATCTAACATCACTTCCTTTCGGGGCCCTTCCACTGCTAGAGAAATTATGCAAAGAAGGGAAAAAAAATCTGACACATTTGCAAATGGAAAACATCTATGAGAGGAGTAAAATGACTGCTGAAATCGTAGAAGCACATCAGGTTTTTAAGGGTAAGTATAATCCTTCATTGTGCTCCTTTCAGAGCCTAGACCATCAAAGACACACAGTAGGCTACTAGAGCAAGTACCAAGTTTTGTTCAGAGTTAACAAATGACACACAAGAACTAAAATTGCTCCCTTGAAGTTGAAATCAAAGAGCAGACGCATACATATCCGGAGAGAAAAGGAACATACAGTGTGTGATGGAGGCGATCCAGAGAGAGACGCACATTTCCTAGGGGTCATGTTAAATAAGGGCAGAACACAAAACCCCAACTCAATGTGCTGGAAACGTGTGCGTGCACGCACGCACACACACACACACACACACACGCACACACACACACACGCACACACACGCACACACACGCATGCAGAGCACACTTTTGAAAACCATTGCCAAAGTCCTCCAAAGCCAAAGTCTGCAAGAGCACGTGTTATGGGCATAGCACAGCAGCCCTTTCAAAATCACCACGTTTATGAGTCCAGTCCTCATCTCTTTTAACACTTTGGCACACTATTTGTGAAATAACAGAAAGAGAAATATGAAGCCAGAGACAGAAAATTTTAATTAAAAAACAAAGCCACCCACCTTGCTTCCAGAGTCAGGAAGTGCAATGGCCTTCTTTTGTAGCAAGACTGAACTTAACACTGGTCTGTCAAACGACCATGTATCTATTTAAAAGAAATAGAAAACTGGCTTTTAAAAGGAAATAAAAACTGCAGTATCTCAGTCCTCCTCATTGCAAGTCTTAACCCCTCAAAGATTAAAATTAAAAGCTAAATAGAGACAACATTGTGACTCTGTCAGGCAGGAGGCAGAGTCCTCTGGTTTGCAAAACAAAATAAAACCGAACAGTAACAGAAAACGTTGTTCGCAGAAGGGTACAGACCTTAAAACAACTCGTGCCCTCCAGGGTCCCTCTTAGAGCCTGCAGGGTGAGCTGGAGAAGCTGGACGCTCCACAGCAATGTCACCATCGGCTGTTTAAATGGCACCAAAGTACACTTAGTACAGAGAGGAAAGTGACTGACAGGGATCCGCTGAGCCGGCTCCACTGCCACTAGAACGGCCTTAAAAGCCCACACAAGGAGAATAAAAAGAAAAGCACATTTTGCAATAGAATAAATTCTTTTTTTTTTTTTTTATTGAGACCGCGGAAAGTCACATGACCCCGAATGTAGCCTTTTAGGAAAGCAACAGAAATGGTGAAGAAAGGAGCGGGGGACGGCCTCCTTCCTCTCCACCGCCTCCCAGCCTGTCCCGCCGCAGTCCCCATTCTTCTGGGCGCATCTGTGGAGCTATTAAGTGGGATAATCCCTCTGGCCTTTGATACATTTCTGGACATGATTATTTCATTACTCGCAGTATATCAGTAGGATCATAATAAAAAGGACTTCTGACAACCTGCCAAGAGTTTTGTGGCCTTGTAAACACAAAAGTGCTCTAATAAAATTTTATTAAGTGTTAAAAAGTCATAAAAAGTGAAATAACATAAACTACAAAATTTACTGTCCTCAGCAAATGCTGAAAATATCGTCCACAGTAAAATTAAATTAGCATGTAATAGACAGAGAAGCAGTGTGGAGTGGCTTTAAAGAGGATCCAGGGGAAAATGACACTGTAACCTAATCAGGGTCATGGGGATTTAATTCGGACCCCCACCCCCTTGTGAATAAATGTGCTGATTACAGACAAGAGCTCCGGGGTTACCGGAGTCTCGCACATTGTCAATACTTTGCAAGAAATAATATATTACAGATTGTGAGGCGCGCGGGGAGACCCAGTTAGAGTCCGGGGGGCGGCGGCGCGGGCCAGGGTGTCCACTAGGGCGCGCTGCGAGACCGAGAATCTCCAGCAGGGTGCCCACGCCGCCCGGGGCCTTGCGCGTCTCTCCTCGCCCCCTCCAAATCATATTTACAGTGCGAGGGTCCCCCCCCCAACCACTCTTGTGACATTTTCTCCAAATCGGAAGAAAATGAAGTGTAGGTCGAGCTTTGCCGCAGGCAGCGCTCAGTCCCCTCTTTCGGATCAGGAGCCTGGGAGTGGAATGCGCTGTCCACCGCGACGTGAAACCTCGGAAAGCATGGGGGTGGGGGGCAGGCCAGAGCTCTTGGAGTGGCCGACCACCTAAGGCGAGGCCGAAGAAGCCGCGAGGCCGATGTCCAGCTTGTCGCGGGCTACCGGGGCGCTCCTGCGACTGGCGGGGGTTCAAGTCCGTTCCCGCTGGGGACAAGTACATCCGCCAGCTCCAGAGCGAAGTCTCCCCTACCTAGTCCTGTCCCGGGAGCTCAGAGTGACCCACCACCCTGGGGTCCCCGCTCCCTGCCTCCCTGCAGTGCTGGGCCGTTCGTCTGGTTCCAGGTCGTTGCCCAGGCACGCGGGCTCAGGAAGGCAGCTACATCGGGTTCCCTTCTACCGGGACAGGTATGGACCGGCGGGGCCCACGGAGAAGGAAGGTTCTCCTCAAAGCCCATCTTGGAGGCTCCGCCCGGGAAAGAGTATACCTTCCTCTCCACGCTACTCCGAGTGGTCCCTGATGGGCAGGAAAAGGCTGGACCGCAAAGCCCTGACCTTTGCCGGCTGCCCTCGCTTTGCAAAGAGAGAAGTGGCTTCCACCCACGTCTCCCCTCCCCGCAGCGCCACGCGCAGGTTTGTAAAGAGGGCTGAAAAGTTATGTATCTGTATCGTCCAAGGAGAAGGATATTGGTCAAGGTGCCCAGTGTGCTTTTTAGCAACAGAGAATCAACATGTCACCTCTGTTTCTGCAGTCCCCAAATGATAGCAATGCTGCCTCTGAAGGAAGCGTGTCCGGGTGTTAATTGGAAGTTAGTGAAATGGGAAATGAGTGGGCAGTGACGTGTTTCGTGGCATTATCGCTCCTTAGGGATGTCCAAGGCTGCATGTAAGAATTAGACATTTTGCCAGAAAGTATGTACTTTTAGTTAAATCCGACTGAAACCTGCAAGTGGTGAGCTAAAGCGATCCCAGGGGTTCCTAGACGCTGGCAGGGGCTACTAGAATGAAGCCAGCTTGTGGTTGCAATTTTCCAGATGGCAGTGGCAAGGTGAGTGTTCAAGGGCAAATAGGAACCCTACAGCCGTCTAGAAAAGCAGAGCTCCCGTACTAACGCCAGTTCCAGAGCAGTTTTGCAGAGGACGTCACCGACCCTGGTTTTACACACTTCTTGCTGCAAGACAAAGGTCTTTAACTATTTTTAAATGACAATGTTTCCTGCCGTCTGCGAAACACGGTGTTGAATTTTAAATAGGTTGGAGCATCAGGTTTAAAAAAACAAACGAGTGATCGGCCTTTGCTATCTAAGACTTGGAGGGCTAGTGCAAACAGAATCGAAGGGAATGGCTATAAATAAAAGGCAGTGTGTCTGCCTTTGGCGACCGGGCAGGTGGCACTGCGGACAGCAACTGTGAGTGTGTGCTAGGTCCCTGCTGCCTGTTCAAAAGTAGAGCAAATATACCCACAGAAACAGAGACCCAAGGGTTTTTACTGCTTAGGATTTCTCCTCCCAAGGGGCTGGTCTGACAGTTTTCACTTCGAATTTTCAAACTGAGTTTCTTTTCATTTGTGAAGCTCAAAGGGGAACTTTATACTTGCGTTATTTTGTTCCGTGTTCACAGGTTGGATTAAGAGTAAATCCATTCTTCAATTTAAAAAGAGTATATTCATAAATAGTAAAATACCACAACCATTTTACATCTCTCCAGTTAGACATAGGGTTACTGGAATCGGTTTTTTTTTTTAAATTTTAATTAAAGAAGACTAATACAGTCCCATTCAAGATATTGAATGGAGAGCTTCCAAGCCTGTGAAAACAATCTATATTAAAATTTAAGGTCAAATGTTTTTGTAAGGAAACTTGGAGATGCATATATTCTAAATGAATTCGAGAATATGCTGTAAAAATGGTTTTCCCATATTGCATCACCTCCTCCAAAAAGCAAAACACTGCAATAACTAATATAAAGTTATATAGATAATCAGATCTGTGAAGATGATAGAAGCCTTTTAAAGCATTGTGAGGAGACTAAGAACATTCTTAGACCTTCTTACATGCTCAGAACTTGTAAAGGCCAGGAGTTTGTAAAAAGCATTTTACTGCTGAAGTAAAGTGACCAGTAAAAATGTCAAGTAATCAATTTCCCTAAAGTCAGCTTTAAAATCAGTATGAGTACTTTAGTTAGTGGTTTTTCTCTTAAATGCTCCAAATGTTTAATTAAATCTGCTATCAGACAAAAATATTGAATTTTTTCCTGTTTTGTATTTTGTATATTTAAAAAAAAGCTGGTGAATGTGTTAATCTTCTTTTGATAGCCATGAACTGGATTTGATCATGTGCCTTAGAGGAAAAACACCCCAAGTTCATTTCTCTTTCTAGAACGTGGCATTGATCCTGGCCTCACTTTTTATGCACCTGGACTGCTATTGAAATCAATTTGGACATGACAATCTCTAGGAAGATGTTAAGACAGTGTAAGGTTTCTATTGAAGACTGTATATTAAGGTATAAAAGGCTTAATAGCTGAGGTTAAATCATGAAATCTATCAGTTATTCTTTGCATGATCATTTTAAGGTCCCTCTGCACAGAGGGATTTTCTTGTGTTCTGTATTTATGAGTCTCTAAATTATTTTACCCTGCAACTTCAAAACTCAATAACCAAATACCGAATTTATGTATTTTTAAGGTGACTAGGCTAAGCATATGAGAAGCAGATTGGTTTATGGAAGCAAGCAAGCCCTGTAAATTGTGTTTTAAAATACAGACTCAGCTTCAGTTTCTGACAGGAATCTCGTGGCCAGCTCATCACTTTTCCAGGTCGACTTCAAACCCGCAGGGGAAAACTATGTTTTCCCCATTAGAAGTTCCCGTTTGAGTTTCGTTGGCTTCAAAACCATTCTGAAGCGAGTGCTTTGTGAAAAGCGGGTTCCATCGATTACATATGAATGTAGAAAGGTCTGCTTTAGAGACCAGTAAAAGTGAGGAAATTCCAAGTCAGGAGAGTTAATTCCGTTCATAATTCATCCGCAGTGCCGGCCTTAGGAGCCTTGCGGTTTAGAGCGACGGGTCCCAAACAAGTTGATTTGCTTTGCAAGCCGGAAGCAGCCTTCTCTGGCCTTACTGGGAGAGGCTTAACTCGATAAAAGGAAGGAATTTGGCTAGGCTTTCTGGTCACCGAGGAATTTTCCAGGCCCACCCCCTTTTTTCACTTTGGGAAGTGTGAGCACTGAAGGACACCTTTGTGTGTGTGTTCCGAGGTCAGGTTGGCTTCCGTTTATCTATTCCCTTCCTCCTTTTTACATCTGTAGTAATTCTTCCAAACACCGAGGGTGCGGAGGCCCGGCAATAAGCAAGCAGCGTTTGTCTGCCCTTCGCCCCAGGTTTCCTTTCATTCTCAGTGAATGAATTTAATAAAATCTCGGGAGTTCAGCGATTGATACAAGGTTCAAATGCCATGTCCTTGGCCCTGAGGTTTTTAAGGAATTGACAAGAAATCCACCTAGACTTTGCATTCTGAGTTGGGGATAAACACTTGGGGAATCCCATGCATTCAAAGGGAGTGGGGAGGGGATTGGGAGTGGGGGAGGGGAGGGGAGGGGAGAGGAGAGAGGTGGGGGACTTACACTGTTTTAAATCCACTCATTTCCCAAGTCTGCCCCTGTGCAGTTTCTGCCTTCCCTGAGTTTTGTATTCAGAGAAACTTTTAAACATTTTCATTAAGTTTCTTAAACCTCTTGATGAAGTGTAATTTTGAACCAGCGTGGTGTGCCCGGAGAGAGAGAGTCTTTACATAGTATTCAGTCTGATGTGAACTTAGGTGACCTAAAAAAAATCTTTAAAATGTGGGTTTCAGGCAGGAAAGATTGACATCTAGTTAGAGTAGGGTTGGCCAGGACCAGTTAATACCCACCTAGCATGCTTCATTAAACTGGAACAAACATGATGCTGAATTACTGGCTTTGTGCGTGCGTGTGTGTGTGTGTGTGTGTGTGTGTGTGTGTGTGTGTGTGTGTGCGCGTGTGCGTGCGCGCGCGCATGTGTGTGTGTAATGCAGGTTAATTTTGTATCTTCACAATTTAATATTTGGAGAGATTTCTTGTTTTTGAAGCACAGTGGTTTGCCACCTGTTTGGCTAGTCCTCTTGGCAGTTGAATCTCTGTTCCTCCTATGAAAGATTCAACAACTCCTTATCCTGGCTGACGTCTCCTGGATCCCAGAGTGCAGTAGTCCCTGAGGCTGTGGGACTCTCCTTTGCGAGTTAGTACCTGAGGATCCCTGTTCCAAACTTCATTCCTCTGGGTCCAAGAGCCTAGAAGAAAAGCCTGGAGCCATACACTCACCGGGATGAAACCATAAAGAGGTAAGCTTTCATAACGAGGGACCATATATCAAAACTCACGGCTTTTGAGAACGGGAGTAACTGGTCAGACATTGCGTCTCCTGCCAGAGTGTAAAACAGTAACCGGTGCCAAATATGCCAAGGTTGGTTAAACCACTTAAGTCATCAACCAATATCCTTTAAAAATGTATTATTTTTAATTGAAAAGGGCCCATTATTTTATCATCTTTAATGATATGGAACCTATCATTAAATATTCCTAGTAAAATAACGGCTAGTTTTAAAAGAAAATGCTATATATGTTACACACACACACACACACACACACACACAGACCAGTGTATTGTATACTTGTGACTTGTTTCTAACAATGGCAGATACACTTATTTTTATGAGTTTGCACAGGGGCACACACAGTATAAACCATAACACTCATTATGAATGAATGTTATTTCTAAGTATTCATTTATAAGTTTAATGTCACTCCATCCACTCATTAATTCTTGAGTTCCCACTGCAAAGGCTGAATGTGTGATCTTGGGAGGATCACCAATTCTTTGAAAATAAGGAGTCTTCAGGGGTGAAACCTCCAAGAGTGCTTTCATGAAATTATTAAGGAAACACTCGCAAGCTTATGAACTTTGTGAGGTTTTCTTTTCAAAGAACTGGATACATGTATTCACGAAATAAAGGCTTTCTGATGAATAGATGCAAGGACATAGGTCAGTGATAGAGAGGTGGGTATCTGTGGGCTTGATTAGCAGCACCAGAGAGAAGACATTCTGATGAATGAGTGGGGGAACAAATTCACCAGACTGCAACACAGCTCTGGTTTAAGATGATGTCCAAGTGAAGACACGAGATAGAAGTTGAGTGTGTCAGAGGAATGTCCGCCTAAATCCTGTTTGTAATTCCTTCACAGTGAATCGGGGTGCGATTCTGCTGCCTCTGCACTTTCTTTTTATGGATACAAATCACCTTGGCTCATTTAATTTCTCGGCCAGAAAGTATAGCCTGGGTAATAGAGTCAACTCTCCTCGGGGTGTAGGCACCTGCCAGGTTGCTCTTTAGTCATATAATGTGAGTCATCCAGAGAAAACACCTTTTGACAGCAGCCACCCCAAGACACACCTCTTATGTCTTCCCAGGCCAGGGACACTGCACCCAACCACGAGGATGAGCAGAGAGGATGCATGGATTTATCCCAAGTTGATCGTGGCAGCTGTAAACCAAGCGCGCTACTGAGTTAGTTTATCAAACGAAAGTCCTGCCTTCAGTCACCTTCTCCCAAACCTTTAAAAGGTTCTCGCTGCCCTTTGATGACATCACAGAATACATGACCGGTGGGGAAAGGGTAGCTAAGGATCCCTACAGGCTCAGAGCACTTAGAGCCACTTTGAAGTCATCCAGCTGCCCTTTGTTTTTTATTATCTTTAGGGAAACTCCGAAAACCATGTAACATCTACCTTAAAAGGATCAGGGGTATTTTAATTGGATAATAAGCATCCACTTTTTTTCCTTCTGGCAAATGGAAAGGAATTAAGATTGAAATTTTATGATGAGTATAACTGTCTTGCTGACCCAAGGGACAAAAACAGCTATGAAAATTTTGTCTATGCATTTGGTATTAATGTGAATTTAGACTTTTAAAAAACTCAACTCAAAATCTCAAGCATCTTATTAAAGCTTAGAAAATAATGTTCACCTGATGAAAACAATATAACTTATATCATGATTGATATAGTGTCAATGTTGCAATAGGTGCTACGTCAAATTCAGAAACTGATTTAGTCTCTGTATATTGAGCTTCTGATAAAGTAAACTTGGCTGTACATTTATAAATGTCTATAAATGTGATCTACAGATTAATAAATGAATGAATTCATTGCATACAGATTTCATCTTTAAAAACAAAAGATGGTAAAAGGTTTTCCTTTGGGAATATTTTTTTCTGTCTCCTTGAATTAAGCTTATTAAGTAGAAGAAGGAAAAGTGAGTTTGAAAAACTTGTAAACCTGGTAAACTAGGCTTTTACTACAATTTTAGTACCGTTAATACCAGCACTCAGGAGGCAGAGGCAGACTTCTGTGAGTTCTAAGCCAGCCTGGTCTACAGAGTGAGTTATAGGACAGTCAAGGCTACACAAGGTTTTACTAAACAAACAAAACAAAACAAAACAAACCATCCCCCAAACAACAACAACAAAACCATTAGCAGTTATTTGAAAACATGTTCAACTTACGTGAATTTAAATCTTCATTTAAATTCCCCTGAAACCAGGTCCAGTGAGACCAGGTCCGGTGTGAGATTCCTCATTGAGAACAAGGTATTTCTATTTCAGAGTTAAGGCAACCTACTAGCCATCATAATCGCTGAACTCTGCAGCCTAACATTTCCAGTTGAAAATGACCAGAGAAATTGACAAGGACAATGGAAAAACGGACAATGTCCTGCACTTAAGCCCACCCAAGCATTAGTCCCCGCACCCCCCAAATTCCATGCTCACAAAATGAAGTCCTGGTGAAAATGTCTAACTGTGTGTGCATTGCTTGTTCTACCTCAGGAAAGAGCCTACTTTGTGAGGACTAAGGAGAATACATCGTGATCTAACCTCTGTCCCTGAGCCTGGTTTGGGTCCAGGTTCCTCTTATGAATCTCAACGAGTAGTTTTACTAGCCTGAGCCTCGGTTCCCTCCTCTATAAGATGTAGTCATACTGAAGATGTCTCTGAAGTGTGAGTGTAAGTACCGTTAGCATAACCAACAGCACAACGTTCACCATTCTCTGGAACACAGTAGGTCAGGAAAGTAAGTGGCACCGGAGGTAGCTCTCGGCTCTCATACCTTCGCGTTTTCTAAAATTTTGGAGGTTGGTCCAGGAAAAGAGCCTTTAAATGCAATGATTGCGTATTGTTTGCAACTGGAATCACACCCTCGATGGAAAGCTGACGTCTCTGGGTTAGCTTGTCGTTCCTGGCTTATCACTACCTCAAGGAAAATATTTCCTTGCTTCACAGAGAACTCACTTACTTTTGCTTCAAATCAAATTAGAGACTAACCCAAAAGCCCCGAAGCACTCAGTTTCCATAAGATACGGGCAAATCCTTGCTTGCTAATCCATTCGGGGACCTGTGGAAACTGGACCAATGGCAGGCAACAGTATACAGAGTTGTTGTTTTTTTTAATTCTGGGAAGTGACCTTTAGATGCCAAGATTCATCTTGTGATTACCTTTTATGGCCAAGTTATAAAATCTTGCACACAATGATAGAAGTGCTGACACCCTTATAACTGGAGCAGTGTGATTGGCACCCCAAATTGTTCTGTGACTGACACCCAAAATAAACTTGGGATAATCAGCACATGTGGAGGTGGAGGGAACCTGGTGTAACTTTTATGTCCGAGTACCTGGAACAGTTAAGAAACTGCTTGATCTAGATCGTCGGTTGTTGCTGTGTGGGAGGCTTGGGAAAAACACCATCCAGCTTTCTCTGAAAAGTTAGTTCACTGCAATAGCCTGCAGGTTGGAACTGGCACGCAGGGGTGAGGAACTATTTTACATCGGCTCATTCACTGGTTCTGGAAAGCCGAGAAAAGACACTGGGGTTAATTCCTGCAGGAAGTAACCACTAAAGAACCTGGTCATAATGTTTTCAGCAGCAGAGAGAATGACACGGAGAGGAAAGAAATCAAATCACGTCCTCAGACTACAACTGCCGTTGTGTGCCGCCTCCGTTATTCCGGATGTCAATACTGAAGGTAGGGAGGTGTCCGTCACTTGTACAGGTGCCCAGACTTCACAGACTCTTGTTTTCAGTTCATATTGGATGTTTCTATGGCAACTGCCTCATGTCCTATACAGTTGGCTTTTTTGTTTGTTTATTTGTTTGTTTGGTGTCTGCTTCCTCTGGCATTTCCTCTTGACATATTTAGACTCAGCTGGTCTGACCCATACAGTATGACTCATTAAGCATCCTTCTAAGATTGCAGGGTGTCAGGAAAGAGTCTAATCAGGACCTAAATTAATTAGTATGTTTTTAAGGAAGCCTGCGTGTTTTTATGTCCTGTTTAGGTAGGCGAGGAGGAGGTAGGTGGGGTACAAAGGCTTGCCAGCAAGGGCAGGACATTCTGCTTTGGGCGCAAAGGATCGGATGATTCAACAGGCTAGACCATAAAGAGCTAAAGAGTGTGGTGTGCACCTTAACGCTTGAGGACATCAAAGGAAGACGTCTTCAAGAGACAGAAGAACGTGAAGGTTCTGCAGAAGGGACGCAGAAGTCTGGCTGGGTGAAAAGAATGCTGCCCATGAACGGGGACCTGGTCGAAGATGGGCTCTCTGTGTTCCAGAACTGAGAAGTTCCAGGAAGAGCGCTTCATCTGAACCTTCCCTCTGTGCTTCCTACTTCTGTTTGCGCGGGTGGCTGGTTTTCACGCAGGCAGATCAGACAATGTGTATCCACTGAGACCGGCTTCGTTTTAACCTTTTGTCTTGTTGCTCCTAAATTAAGTTAACCTGATATTCTGAGTGTGCAGTTTGCTTTAAAACTCTCTGTTGGTTCCCTGAGGCTTATTCCTGAAGATTCCTTGGAAGATATTCTAGAACCGGTTTCCTCCTCCTCCTGACCTTGTGTAATTCTAGAGACCCAGCTTCAGCTACCTGGGACCTGCTGTTGCAAATGGAGACCCTGTAGGCTGTCATATTTTCTCTAGTCCTTTGTGAGCAGCCCAGGACTTGGTTTGCTCATCGTTTCTGCAGGGCAAACAGGCAGGGCCCACGGCTCTTCTCGCTCCTTGCCGTGAGTATTTTTCATAGTATAGACACTACCCTCTGCATTCTCAGCACATTTATCTTTTGATTTGCCCACATATTATCTGTGTATTTGTTCATTTTTTTCTTTATTTTTGTAGGGCACTATTGAGCAGAGAGTTCAAAGCCTTCCCATACACCTTCTCCCTCTCACACAGACAGAGTCCTCCGTTGTTAATACTACCCATTTCATTTAAGTGAAATGGCAGTCGGTTCTAATTGATGGGCCTTCATCATCATCACCATCATCATCATCATCATCATCATCGCCCATATTCAGCCCTTTATATCCAGGGTTCACTCTTGGTGTTAAAATTCCATATGTGTGTACAAATGTACGTGACTTGTGCTTACCTTTATGGTATCACATGAAAGGGTTTTACTACACTTTAAGAAATCCTCTGTACCATTGTCTCTACCCCTTTCTGTGCCCTACTTTCTAACGCCCACTGCTCTCCTCCCTGTCTGCCACAATCTTGCCCTTTCTAGAATGTCATCTACTTGGAATGCAGCCATTTTAGACTGACTTCTCCAGAACCCAAGAGTCAGAGGCAGGGAGATCTTTGAGTTCGAGGCCAGTCTGGTCTACAACGTGAGTTCCGGGACAGCCAGAACTACACTAAACATAGAAACTCCATCTTGAAAAAACAATAAAACAAAACAAAACAAAAAAATAGAAAAGAAAGAAAGCCGTTTTAGATTGACTTCTTCTCCTAGCTCCGTAATAAGCGCTTAAGTTTCCTTCAGGTCTTTTCTTTTGTTTGTTTGGTTGGTTTTCAAGACAAGGTTTCTCTGTGTTGCCCTGGCTCTCCTGGAAGCCACTCTGTAGAGCAGGCTGGCTGAACTCCAGAGATCTGCCTGCTTCTGCCTCCTGAGTGCTGGTCCTCCAGGTCTTTTCAAGACCTGCTACTCATTCTTTTCAGTGACAGCAGCAGCCCATTGTCTAGATGGACCACAGTTTATCAGCTCACCAACTGAATGACATTTTCATTGCTTCCAGATTTTGGCAATTATGAATAAAGCTGTTATAAATGCCGTGCGCAGGATTTTCTGTGGACATATTTTATTTTAATTACTTTCTTAAATGCCTGTCTTTTCCATGAGACTTTAAACTTCTCTCAGTAAGAAACTGTTTTACTTCATTCCAAGTGACAAGCAGAGAGCATGGCCCCCACTCATTTCATTCATTAATTATTCAGTCATTCGAAAATTCCTATTGTCTACTTCCAGTGTGCCACTATGCAACAAGGAGCAAAACAGAAACTGTCTGGGCTTTCCTTTTGGCTATGCCAATAAACACCAAATGAGCTAAATGCAAAATATCCAATATGTATATACTTGTAGCAATAAATGCTTGGGAGGAAAATAAGACACAGGAAGAAAATAGAAAGTAGTATCAAGTGTATGGGAGCTTTAGATGGGTAGCCATGGGAAGCCCTGCTAAGACGGTTAACTTTGGAGCAGAGACCTGGAGAAAGTAAGACTGAGCCATGCAGCTGGCTGAGAGAGACAGGCCGAGGATATCATAAGGGCCAGAGCCCTGGGTGGTACAGCCAGGCACAGTATGGGTGGAGAGCAGTGGGTGTGTCAGTCACTTTTCTCATTGCCACAACTAAATGTCCGAGAGAAGCGACCTCAGAGAGAAAGGATGTATTTTGGCTCATGGTTCAGAGGGTTCATCATGACAGAGAAAGCATGGCAGCTGGAGTAGTGGGTTGGCTCACTACAACAGAAGCTTCCCATGTGATGCCGATCAGAAAACAAAGATAAAAATAGCAAAAACAGAGAATTCCTGTCTTAAGTGGCACTGGGCTCTAACCCTTCAGTGACTATCACCAGTGACCCTCCTCTGCTTGCCTTGCTTCCTGCTACAAACGCTCCACACAACAGGGAAGCAGTGTTCAAAAACACATGAGCCCATAGAGAGCTTTTCACAGTCAGCATAGCAGGGGAGCTGAAATACAGAGCAGAAGCCACAGGGAAGAACACTGACCCTGCATTGTGATAAATGGCCATAGAAGGATTGTTAACTTGCTATTGTATAACATGTAAACCTCAGGTAAGACCAGGCTGTCGTTTTAATGACAACTTTAGTGTTGTAGTTAGTGACAATAGTTCAGCATTAAACAGAGTGCAGCTATCATCGGCTTATTAAATATAAATATCCAACACACTAAGTGTCACGCAGCAGTCTTACACAAGACGCAGATGGACCACTAGTGACACAGACGTTCATGATGTCACATGGTGTCTTTGCTGGATACTCATGTGTGGATGCAACAGAACATGGAAGTGGGTCGTTTCGATTGCCAAAGGGTTTTGTCTTACTGGGAAGATGGCTCAGCCAGTGAAGGGCAGGCAGCAGAAGCGTGGGACATGAGTTTGATCCCTAGAACCCACATTAAAAGGAGTTGGGTGTGGCGGTGCACACTTGTAGTGCTGGTGCTGAGGAGTCAGAGACGGGAGGGTCCCCAGGGTTCCAGGACCTGTCAGTCTGTCTAGTCAACTTGGTGAGCTCCGGGCCAATGAGAAGCCTTGTGTTAAAAGGCAAGATGACACCTAGGCCCTCTGTATGTGATGACAGTTGTGTAGCTTGGTCTGTTTATGGGACCCCTAGCAATGGGATCAGGACCTGTCCTGGGCACATGAAGTGGCTTTTTGGAACATATTCCCCATGCAGGGATGCCTCGCACCAGCCTTGATGCAGGGGGAGGAGCTTGGGCCTGCCTCAATGTGATATGACATGCTTTGTTGACTCTCATGGGAGGCCTGCCCCTTTCTGAATGAAGAAGAAGTGGATAGGGGGATAGATGGGAGGTGGGCGAGGGAATGGGAAGAGATGAGGGAAAGGAAACTTTGGTTTGTATGTAAAATAAGTGAAAAGTTTTAATAAAAGAGAAAGCAAATTCATGGCTCTTTAGGAAGGACACTAAGAGTTGATCTTTGTCCTCCATACACACAAATGTACACAAAAGAATTTCAACTTAGATGTCAAGTTCATAGGAGGGAAGGTGCGGATAATCATGAAGACAGAACAGAAAAGAGTTGCAGCTTTGATGCCATTATCCAGCAATTTTAACCTTTTGACATATAGACCTATGATTTGACTTGAGATTCTTCCCCTTATATGGAAATAAGAGTTTCTTACTTTCTATACAGAACTTGGCAAATTGCGCCTTATATAAAATGGGTTTGTATGAGATGGATTGTACCCAGCCATAGGTCATTGTAAACTCACTAAGCACATTAAAAGTAGAGGAGGCTAAGCTGTCGTGTTCAAAATGTTAGGATTAAAAACATCTTGTAGATTATTGGGGTCAAGAGCTAATACTTCTTTACTAATACAATTAGCAACTAAAGTAACTACTTCCTCAGGGGACACAGTCCTACACACTCTGTGCACTGAGAAAGAGTATTGCAAACGCCAGAAAGGGGGTTCAAGTATAAGAAAGTCCTTTTTAAATATGCTACTCTATAGCTGCAAGGGTTCCACAAGTTCCTCTTGTGTAGAACATCTGGCACAGACTAATAGTGCTGAGACTCACTTAGCAGGCCTGATGGCTCCCCAGGCTACCCGCACTCCATCGGCACACCTAACACACCTGCTTCTCTGCTTTCAACACCTGGCTGGCTTCCCAGCTGGTCCCAGAGCCCATGAATGGAGCCATCTAAGAACAAGGTACACAAGAAATAGGGCTGGACCAATACATAATCACATCATTTCACAAGACAGTGAGTCTAGCTTCCCCTCCTTGAGCTTGGTTTGAACTCTGCCTTACCAAAGAAAACAAATCCTTATTAGTTTGTCTAGAATCTAGGCCACATCAAAAATCTCTGGTTGGGACAACACATGGCATGGCCTGGAAAATGTAAATATACTAGAGAAATAAATGATACTCTCTATATTGCTATTGGTGTCCATGAACTCAGCAAAGGGAAAATAGGAATTGAAAAGTATCTTAAAAGATACAGATTTTGGTGGTCCTCGTTCTGACCTCCAACTTGGAGGCAGTTTGTGGGGCACTGACAACCTCCTCATGATAATGATATCTACTTGACACAGGATTGAAATCTCTGCTTTCTTCTAACCTATCCTTATGTCAAAGTTAAAGGTAGTTAAGGCCAAGTTTGGTCTGAAATCCTGTGACCCTCAGCTCGATGATCAAAGTCCACTGTAGGCATTTGAACGGATGCCAGCAAAGCCCAGGCTGAACTTCAAACAGGTACTCCACTGTACCTCTCAGCCACACGCAGGGGGTGACTGAGTTTGATCTTACACTGTGCACATTTGGGGAGTCGACCGCCCCTTAAGTTGATAAGCCCTTCTTGGCAGAGCTCTGTTTTAATTAACAGGGCCCACGGGTCTGTTTGACTTCCCATGTTTCAGCACCTCACAGGGTGTAAACTTATCTTTCCATTTTGCATGCATGATGGATCTAACCCAGTACAGGTGAGTTTGCCTTTGACCCAACAGCTGGATGACTTCCAGGTTTCACAAGCATGGAAGAAAAATAAAAAAAAAAATAAAATACAATAACCCCTCAGCTCTTCTTATTATTCCATTTTATGGAACAGCCATGGCAGGTGAGACGCTAACACAGTTAGTCACAGTTCCAGTATTGATTGATTAAACTTTCTTCCTCCACCAAGTGGTACACGCTTAGAGGCAGGTGGTGCTTGGGGGTAACAATGAGCTGCCTCTCAGAAGTCTTGGGAATGGGACAAATGGCAGACCTCTGGACACCAAGTGACTTAAATAAATGCATAATTGAAGAAGATAAAACGTTTCCTTTCTTTTCAGGAAATATCGTTTCATAAAAAGCAGGGGTACTGTGTCCAGCGGTCCAAGGAACACAAGGCCTGCCGTGCGTCACGAGACAGTTTGAGGTCACCTTTAATAGTCCCAGTGCCAAATTAACTATTTATTTTCATTTCACAAACTTTTTTTTTCAAATTGTAGAGTTTATCAACGGTCTCTAATTTTTTCCTTTAAAGTCATATTCATTAGCATATTAAGGAACTAATTTTCAAAACATACCTACCCTGGGAATGCAATATGGCTCTAGCAAAAGACAGTGTGTGACCTTGGGTGAACTGCACTGGGACACAAAATAAGTGATCTGTAATCAGCCGGAGATGTGTAATGTGTCCAGATACCTTAAGGATGGGGACACTTTCATCACTGGGGAGTATGTAGGTGTTTGGGTCATTTGAAATGTCATATGCTCTTACCGTGGGCTTCCTAGACTGCTCCCTGATACTGTTCACGCTCCCTTGGGAGAGTTCAGAATAGCAAGCCTCTGAGATAACATATCAAGAAGGTGTTGTCAGATGTTTTGCAAGACCAGGGACTGCTGAGAACCTCTGTCTGCAGCTTTCTGGTGAGAAACAAAAGGGATGAATATTTTGAATTTTAAATTGCTTTGCTCTACACACACACACACACACACACACACTCGTGTGTTCAAGGCTTGGTCCTTAGTGCAGTGCTCAGAAGTAGGATTTTCAGGAACTGACTGGATTGAGAGGGGTCTGGTCTAACCAGTGGACTGATCTGTTGATAGAGACATAATGTGATAGTATTATTTGGAGGTTGTGGGAAAGAGGATATGAGCCTATTTGGAGGACCTAGGTCTCTGGGGAGGCTTGGTCATTATGGGTGTACCTTGCGCCCAGTCTCCCCCACCCCACCTCTCTCTCCAC
Organism: Arvicola amphibius; assembly: GCF_903992535.2. Taxonomy (NCBI): domain Eukaryota; kingdom Metazoa; phylum Chordata; class Mammalia; order Rodentia; family Cricetidae; genus Arvicola; species Arvicola amphibius. The sequence goes on from NC_052053.1 coordinate 9,702,087, forward strand.
TGTGATAGGCTCTTTGCTACATCACCTGTTCGCTGATGCTCTTCCACACCGTGCACCCTTGTAAAAAACAGAAGCACATGACCATGCACTGGAACTGCAAAACCGTGAGCCAGAGCAAATCCCCTCTCCCTTCGAGCTGCTTTCGCAAAGGCTTTCTGTCACAATTATTGTCTTCGTCAGGTGTTTTTGCTTTTGTTTTGTTTTTTTTTTTTTGTTGTTGTTGTTTTTGTTTTTCGAGACAGGGTTTCCCTGTAGTTTCTAGAGCCTGTCCTGGAACTAGCTCTTGTAGACCAGGCTGGCCTCGAACTCAGAGATCCGCCTGCCTCTGCCTCCCGAGTGCTGGGATTAAAGGCGTGCGCCACCACCGCCGGCTTTTGCTTTGTTTTTATTGCTGTGAAGAGATACCATGACCACAGCAACTCTTATAAGGAAAACATTTCATTGAGGGGGCTCGCTTACAGTTTCAGGGGATCAGCTCATTATCATCATAATGGGACATGGTGGCATGCAGGCAGATGTAGCCGAGAGTTCTACATCTTGCAGGCAACAAGAAGTTGACTGAGACACGTGGCAGTATCCTGAGCATAGAAAACCTCAAAGCCCACCCCCCAGTGACACACTTCCTCCAACAAGGCCATACCCACTCTAATGAAGCCACACTTCCTAGTGGTGCCGCTCCCTATGAGATTATGGGGGCTCAATTGCATTCAAACCACCTTAGTAATAAAAAGTGACAGACAGATTGGGTGGGAGGAAAGGTTTGCTGCACCTTGCCAGTCCACATTTCTGAAGATAAACAGTCAACATGTCCCCTTAGTCACCAGTTTCTTCTAAATTAGCTAAATTATGCCATTTCTGAATATCTTAAAAAGCATTTGGGTCTGATGTCTTCATTTGTATGCTGGGTGGGGATGTTAAACCCCTGTGGGATTGCGTATTAAACAGGGGTAAGTACTTAATGCCGGCCACATCATGAGCATGGCTCAAATCTACTTCTTACTCAGTTTTCTTTCATTATGACTCTATATTTCAAAGATCAACAGCTAGCAACACAACTTACAATGTGCTAGAAAACTTTAAACCCATCCTCCAGCAGGCCATTGTTAACTAAATATGCATGACTATCTTTTATTCATCACATGGAAGTGTTGGAGGAGGCCATTTGTTTGTTCCCGGCTGCTCAGTCCCACAATAACCACACAGATTAATTAAATCACTGCTTGGCCCACTAACTCTAGCTTCTTACTGGCTAACTTTTATTAATTTAACCCATCTCCATTAATCTGTGTATTGCCACGTGGCAGTCGCTTACCAGGTGAAGTTCCATCTGACTCCTGCAGGGCTACATGGCTTCTCTCTGACTCTGCCTTTTTTCTCCCAGCATTCAGCTTAGTTTTCCCTGCCTAACTAAGTTTTGTCCTGCTATAGGTCCAAAGCAGTTTCTTTATTCATTAATGGTAATCACATCATACTGAGGAAAATCCCACATCATGGAAGATACAAAAATTGATGGTATTTTCTTACCTTGTAAAGCCAAAGACAATGCCAATGTAGTTCTTCCTTAACTCCAGCTTAACTCCAGGTATCTGACACCCTCTTCTGGCCTCTGCAGGCAACTACACTCATGTGTGCGCGCACATTAGCACACACACACACACTTAAAAATAAAATACTTTTTTTACAATTGTACACCCTACTTTGGAGTTTGTGTTATCAGTGTTATCATCCTGTCAAAAAGATCGCAATATATTGGGGGGTGGAACAGAATATTGGTACGAATTTGGTTGAGTTTTCAAATTTCTTTACAATATCACATAGTCAAGCAAGATACTGAGTTGAGAACATTAAAATTAGCTCTCCGGCCTTGGTGCCACTAACTGAAAATAGTGCATTTGAGCAAGCAACTGATTTTCAAAGCATTAAATTTACATTTTAAAACTGTTGCTGTTATTCTTCTCTTTCCAGTAAATACACCCAGAAAATGAAGGGGTCAATATTTAGGTTTTGCTTGGTGATATTCTACACAAAAATTGCCACAATGCACGATGAATTTTTTGATACAAGTCATAGAAGGAACAAGAACCCACACGGTAAGTGTGGCCAATGTGGGCTAGCCCACTGGAGATTCTTCTGAGCCCGTCACCATATGCTTGGCACTGAGAACTGGACAGAACTTTATGTGTGTGCCACTTTCCTGTTTGGACAGGCATGTTTTAATGTCTGTTTCATCTTAACTGTGCGCACTGTTCCCTGTGGCTGTAGCATGGTGTTTGAGGGGCAGAAACAAAATTACCATACATTTCCTTTTCTCTCACAATTTCATGGATGGAAGTTCCGTTCTTCCTTGGGCATCTGATTTTTTTCTTCCTTTCCTTAAGTCAAGAACACTTCTCTTTTCACTTAAACGAGACATCTCCTGGCTCCTCTTGTCACGTCAGCTCGATCATCACTATCACTCTTGTGCTTTGGGATCACAAGGAGTAAAGTAAGGATCAAACATAGCGCTGTTATACTGTGACCGTCAGTCTGATCGCCTACATAGTTAGCAAGTCTCTAACCAATAGGCAATATACACAGGATGATTCCTGTCCTGAGCAGGCAAGGTGACAGCAATATTTCATCTCATTATTCATAAGGGCACAATGGTTGAAGCCCTGTAGGTTGCTTATGTCTCTGACTTTCCATATGATGCTTTGGGCTATAGCCGACTTTGGGTAACTGAAAGAGGAAAGCAAGTCTTGGGTAAGCGGGGTCTTATAATCTGACTTTCCCCCACCAACTGTGGGCTGCTGCCCCGAGTGAGGAAGGGATACATGGCAATTGCTATCATCAAAACCAGACTCTGGCCTCACTGAGTTTCCTGTTTGGTTAGTGTAAAGAACTCCCCGCTCCCCAGGCTCCCCACATCTACTTCTGACATTGCCAGCAGTGGCAGGAATGCCGCCTTTCCTGCAAGAATCACACCGTTAATGACCTAGAGTCCTGGGTACAGCAAAGGCTCAGGATTCTGTACACCGAGGGCCGTTACTAAAACCAGCCCAGCTCTACAGCTAGGAACAGCTCTACAGTGTTTGCGGTGGGCTCTGGGGTTAGGAGTAGCCGCACCCAGCTCTAAATTTAAGTGTACCTGGTAGATGTCAAGGCTCCAGGAGACTTCAGCACGTACTTCTAGGAGAGAATGAGTGAGGAGGAGTTGGGGAGAGGTCCTCTGTGGGATCTGGCCGGCTGTGTAGATGCTAGCAGAGATTTGGATTTTAGGAAACGGACATCTGGAAAAGGATCCGAAGAGTCTGACATGGGGGCAGGAAGCTGGGCTTGGTTTGGTTGTCTGAAGTCTGACCACACCTCTGAAGAAACGGCTCTTGGTTCTAGCTTTCTTCTATGACTTTGAGAGGCCTTACCTAGGTTGTCGCTTCCTTTCTTTCAAGCGAGCCCACTAATGCCTTCTCTACCTCTCATGGTACTGTAGGGATAAAACAAGCGATGGCATCTCTTATCCTGAATTTTGTGCGCTTTGAACTCTCTGCCCAGAGTGAATAGGGAGGGGCTTCTATCGCGCAAAGGAAAGTGCTGATTATGAATTAGGGGGTCCTGAGGCAATCGCCTTAGGAAATGCTGAGTGGACCTTTCTGAAGAAACAGGGCTGGATGACAACCACAGTTCAGCAGAGATTACGAGAAGCAAAAGCCGGCAAAGACGCTGCTGTCTGAGAGAAAAGGGAATTCGCACCGGAAAAAGGAATAGCTTAAAGAATTCCTGTCTGGGTCTTTATGTGGACAAAACTGTGAGGAAAGGTCCCAACTCTCTGACGCAGGCGAGCTTGTCTGCGCAGGCGCAGTAGTCAGGTGGAGTTGGTTAGGGCACTGGGCTCAGCGCAGCTGAGCGTGATGGATGGCTCAGCGTGCTGTTTATCTAGTGCAGGTTGGTATTTCACCTCTGTTTTCATTAGACTGATGGTAAGGTAATAATTCTTTCCTCTAGCTGAGAAATCTGTCTTCAGCCATTTGTTGATCTTCTTGAACGGGCACTGCAGGTGCACAGAAAGTCGCCCTAAAGGAGGCTTTGAATGAAATCTTAAATAATGCCGGTCGGCGTCATGGAGAGCAAGCAGCACCGGAGTCCCCTAGATTTTCTGTGCTTATTGCTACGTGGGACCACACTGACCCAAGGGACAACTCAAAGGAATGGCACAAGGGAGAAGACCTTGTGACAGTCATACATTGATTCCGCTGGAATAATTCAAGCTTTTGTGGTAAACGACATTAAGGCAGCGCTTCGTGAGATGTTTCTATGAAGCGGGGTGATACAGCAGAAAGTGCCGCAGACTATCTCAGATAGTTCCACCCTGTGGATAAATCTCTTCATGGCTCAGAATCACAATTTCTCCATCTCGCAAGTGAAGCTAATAACGCATGCGTGTTTTAATTGGAAGCACTGATCAAGAGAACACGCTATTAGCTATTAGCTTTTCTCCAAGGCTGGAAGGAACAAGCGAGAGACACAGCAGGCACGAGTCTTTAATGAGCTGCAGGCCCTGAGCTGTCTGTTTCCAGTTTCTGCCATAGCAAGGACAGAGCGAAGGAGAAATGTATTGGCTCAGTTAAACATTGGTCCAGGAAGGACCCCACTCCCACCCCCACACACAACAGAGAAGGTGAAGTCATCTGAGCTGATTTCTGGGTGTAAGAACAGTAATGGAACTTCACATGGGGCTCATACAGTGTGTGATTCACCTGTAGAGAAGATGCTGGAGGGTTTCCACTCCCTAGGAGCTGGTTGTCACAAAAGACAAACTCTTAGACCCTTGGTCCTGGGACTTCCATTATGAGTGACGATCTCTTCCTTCCCATCACCTTGTAGGGGCCATTCACCAAGTGACCCGCTAAGCCACCCACCCCCCACCCGTCCGTCCGTCCGTCCGTCCATCCATCCATCCATCCATCCATCCATCCATCCTTTCTGTACCATAGTTCTCTTGCCTGGGAAATGATCCTCATTAAATATAATTATGGGTGACCAGGTGTCTTGGTTTGCTCACAACAGTCCGCCTTACATATTTTGTGTCAGAATGAATATTATAGCACACCCACCAGCCCTCTGCATGTCTGGGTTTAAACGATAAGTTTTGTAATGCCCTAAACACGACACTAAGTTTTCTGTAGGAACCATTCTGACCCCCAGTGTTTGCAAATGCACAGCTTTTCCCCCCCATAAGCTTTGCTGGCTTGTGCTATAGATATACAAGGGGCCTACTTATCACTTTATTATTTAACACTCTATAATTTTCACATAGCAATCTGTAGTCAACAAAACTATGTTCACAGCATCCTGAGTTAAGGGGAGTAATTATAAAACTAGTGTTAATAAAATGTGGTGCCTCAAAATACTAAATCAAAAGTTGATTCTTTAAACTTTTATTCTTTGGACATTTCATACATTTATGCAATGTATATTGATCACATCCACCCACATTTGCTTCCTCTCCCCCCAACTTCATAGCATGCTTTTGTTGTTGTTAACACATTGAGGCTGAATAACACGGCCTATGCATAGGTTTTGCAATACAGCAAGGCATAGGCAGCCTTGTCTCCGTCCAGCCAGCTTGTCTGTGCATTCTTGAGAAGGGGAGCATGGTTTAAGGAAAAAATAGATGAGAGGCTGAAGACAGAGTCTGGAGGGCATTCTGGTGAATACTGTATCTGCCCCAAGTTTATTTTTCAGAACCCTTTTATACCCCAAGTCAATGGGGAGAGGGAAAAAGACCTTTTTGTCATGATACAAGGAACAAGCAACAGTGGTTACTTCCTTAATATTTGAAACATCTAATAGCTATGCCTTAAGTCAAACATCCTGTTATTTGGAGCAAAATATCTAGTAACTACTCTTTAGGCCAAACATCCTGTTATCTAGGCAAGACATACAGCACATCCTGTTGTTTGACCTTGTAGGAGCAATAATAGGCTCGAATTCTCTGACCTTATGTCACAATAGAGTGGAGTCACTTCTATGGTCCTCCACACAACTTAGAGAAGAAGGTTTTAAAAATTCTACAAGTTTTTCTTGGGGATTTTTAAAATACTTTTAAAACTTTTTTTCATTGATTCTTTGGGAATTTCACATCATGTATCCCCAATCCCACTCTGTATCTGCTCTTCACCCTTACAATGTCCTCTCCAAAAGGAAAACTAAAAAGGAAATAACAAAAATAAGGTAAAAATAAAAAACAAATAAGAATATTAATTTAAAAAACAAACAAGAAACAAACAAACAAAAAAAAAAACAAACAAAACCCCACTTCACTCCTGTGTCTTTCCCACCTCCCCATCCCCCCTTCATCTGTCTTAGTGGCATTGGGAGCAGCCTACATTTCTGTCTAAACAGCTTTACCTGAAAACGTTCATTAGATAATGTGTTGTTGGTCAGGTTCAAGGCTTCTGGCTTCTGGCTTCTGGTACACCATCAATACTGGATCCTTGCTGAAACTCCTCTTGGATAGCTGATGTTGCTCAGAGTCATGGAGATCTTGTGGCTCTGGTGAAGGGTGGAGCCAGCTCTTCCATGCATGTGTTTAGGGGTGGGGCTGGTTTTCTCAAGTATGTGTGAGGGGCTGTTCTTCCGTGAGGGTTGAGGCCAGCTCTCTGGTGAAAGGGGATCAGCTCTTCACAGACAAGTGAGAAGAAGGATCAACTAAGAATGACTCTCATACATCAACACAGGGTTCAGTACGTGGCTCACATGGGGCTCCGTGGTAACATGGACAACAGACATCAACACAGACCCCAGCTGCCACAGGACCATGGACTCAGACATGCCATCTGCAGCATGTCTGTGCATGTGCACGGGAGTATGTGTCCCCAAAGAGGTCAAAGGACAGCACCAGGTGTCCTGGAGCTGTTGTGAGTTAGCCAGTGTAGGTGATAGGAACCGAACTCGGGTTCTCCACCAGAGCAGGACGTACCCTTAACTACTGAGCCTTCTCTGCAGCCTCTAGTGATGTCTTTAATGAGGAAGAACCATCCCCCAAATACTGCGGTCAACTCAATTAACATATCTTCTCTAAATTGTCAATCAAGCATCAACTATTTTTTCAATTATGTGTACCTTTGTGTCATAGGAGAGGGCTCTGTGTCATAGGAGAGGGTTCTGTGTCATAGGAGAGGGTTCTGTGTCATAGGAGAGGGTTCTGTGTCATAGGAGAGGGTTCTGTGTCATAGGAGAGGGCTCTGTGTCATAGGAGAGGGCTCTGTGTCATAGGAGGAGAGGGTTCTGTGTCATAGGAGAGGGCTCTGTGTCATAGGAGGAGAGGGTTCTGTGTCATAGGAGAGGGCTCTGTGTCATAGGAGAGGACTCTGTGTCATAGGAGGAGAGGGTTCTGTGTCATAGGAGAGGGCTCTGTGTCATAGGAGAGGGTTCTGTGCCATAGGAGAGGGTTATTTGTCATAGGGGACGGTTCTACACATGAATGCAGTGCCCTCCCAGGCCAGAAAAGGATGCTGGGATCCCCTGGAGCTGGAATTCCAGGCAGTTGTGAGATGCTAGATGTAGGTGCTTGAAATTGAACTCTGGTCCTCTGCAAGAGCAGCATGAGGGTTTAACCACTGAGCCACATCTCCAGCCCCAACTATTATTAATATCAGTACCAAAATAAAAGTATCATGAGAATATTCCTGGCCTTGTGATAGATGGGGAAATAGAACAATGAAGGGCAAAATCTCCAGCCATAAGAAGCTTAACTGGAAATAGCATAAAGAGATGAGTTGACTGAAGCGTGTCATCTAGCTGTACACAGCCAGTAGCACTGGGGTCAGCCAGTCCCTAAGCATGGGAAGGCACTGGGGCTGGAGTGGAAGAGAAGCAGTGGGGAGCTGTCCTGAGATGCGTGTGGGAGTAAGTCAAAGAGGAAGGTGAGGGAGATTCTTTCCTTGCTGGAGATGAGGTTGGGTGGTGAGGGGGGGTTAAAAAGCAGACATAGGCCCTCCCCTCAAAACAAACAAAAGGAAAAGGAGGGGGAAGAGGAAGGGGAGGAACAGGAAAAGGAGGAGAGAAAGGAGGAAGGAGAGGAAGAGTAGGGGGAGGAGGAGGAGGAGGAGAAGAAGGGAACGATATTTTCCTTAATATAATTCTGATACTAAAAAGTAAAACAGTAGATATAGATTTAAAAGCCAGGACGCATCTGTTCTCTTGAACACTTTCTAAAGGGAGCCTGCTGCTAGCAGCAGGGGTTGCTGCAGGTCTGTGGGTCTGGTTGGGTGAAAGAATTCATGTTCATGTTCATACTTAGGAAACTCGTAGGTTAGCCTTTCGCAGTGCACCTTCCTGTGGGAGCATGTGATTCACACATACAATTGAAATGTCCACATACAGAGAACAAATTACACAGATTTTAAAATTATTGTATTTAACTTCATTTTTCTGAAATTTCATAGTTTCAACCAATGATATAATATAAATATGATGAGACATTTTCAACTTTCTTTTCATCCAGGATCTTCAATACACGGCACTTGTCTTGTAGGAAGAGCACTTCCCAGTTTGCCCTTGTCCCTTGGAGTACTAAGCAGCCACACGGAGCCACTGGCTTTCATGGTAAACCTAGAGGTTTCTGACATCCAAATCAAATCTCTCTATGATCTCAAAACGAGCCCAGAATATCCTAGCTGTTTTTCCTCATGTCTGCTAATCCCTCACTACCATAAACAGAGTGAGCGTCTAGAAGGGAGAAAGAAATCCATGTTCCATCTGCGGGATTTCTCTTATTCTTGACAGCCAACCGTGTTTACAATGACAGCCCCTATATCTCATAACCAAACCATGATACAGCCTTAGAAAAATAAGAATTTCAACTCTGGTATACCGCAAGCATTCTGGGCTCTACAGGATAGCTAGAGATTCCTCGGCCTCTCCGGTCAGCTTGCAATTACACAGCCATGGAGCCCTTCAGAACCAATTGCTTCATCTGAGAAGATGTGCTCAGGGAAACCTTCATACAGAATGTCGCTATGGTTGTTTGTGGTTTTGGAGTTGGTGGTGGTTTTTTGTGCATTTGTTCCTTACTGAAATAACTGCAGGGCTATTTGCCTACAATGCGTTACACTCTTGAGCACAGCCAAGAAAAGGGCATTAGCGGAAGGCTCACTAACGGCTACCACTGGGGACAGCGATGTCGGGTCAGTTCCTCTATCTGTAAAATGACAATAGCAGTGGCATTAAGCTCTTCACAGAAAGGATATGAACAAAACGCTTCCGCCTTTCTGATTCCCAGGCTGGCACACCACTTGTGATTATTGCTAAAGTACTTTCCAGTCTCCCAAAGTGTTTGGGAGAGAGAGGGCCAGTCAGCGAATCATTTATTCTTTATTCTCCTTAGTGGGTTTCTCAGGGCTGGTGACAGGAACATTACTAATTGCCTGGTTGGTGCCAGGGGCACTGTAGAGTCTGAGGAAGTCACTGTTAGCTACAACCCGTATAAAAGCTGATTACCCTCCAGAGAGGCAGCATGCTGTCCTGCGAGAATGCAGGGCTGGTGCCTCCAAGTCCTCAGACAGGGGTGCACAGCCCGGGGCAAGCCGCTTTAATGGCAACCTTCTCAGCTGTGGCAAAGACAGAGCAATCCTTGCTGCTTGGAAGGAGAGCTGTGCTAATTAATTAGTTTGTATTTCAAAGTGCTCCAACAACTGGGAAGTTTCACTATTGAATTAAGGAAATTTTCCTTTCATCTTCTCCCCGACCACATTAAGATGAAAGAAACCATGCTCACTGGGGCTAAAAGAAAAATGGAGGCGATTGGGGTATTAAAAAAAAAAAAAAGCTACCAAACCTGACTTCACGGTAGTGGCTCATTTCCTGGCAGTAAGATGGCACCCATTAGAAAGAGCTTTTCAAGTGAGCAGTCTAGAAGGGCACCCAAATTTGCTCTCGGCACATTTGTTTTAGAGAGTTTTTATGAGCATTCAAGAAAAAAAAGAAAGTAGCGAGAAAATGAGGCAGATCACACTGTGGTAGGGAATTTGAAAATGAGAATTGGCACAAACAGTTTCATGCTTCCTTACTGGAGAAACAGGTTGGATCTGCTTGCATCCCTACCTCGGGACTCACAAATGTCTGTTTCCTTTTTACAATTGATCTCTGAATGCCCTTCAGTCTTCCTTATTGTCTTCCATTGTCAGAAAGAGAAGGAGAGAAAGAAAGACACGGGAGCGAAGAACACAGATGGATGGATGGATGGATGGATGGATGGATGGGTGGATGGGTGGATGGATGGATGGATGGATGGATGGATGGATGGGTGGGTGGATGGGTGGATGGGTGGGTGGATGGATGGATGGATGGGATGGATGGGTGGGTGGATGGATGGATGGATGGATGGATGGATGGATGGGGGGGTGGATGGGTGGATGGGTGGGTGGGTGGATGGATGGTTGGGTGGGTGGGTGGGTGGATGGATGGATGGGTGGGTGGATGGATGGATGGATGGGTGGGTGGGTGGGTGGATGGATGGATGGATGGATGGGTGGGGTGGATGGGTGGATGGGTGGATGGGTGGGTGGGTGGATGGATGGTTGGGTGGGAGGATGGATGGATGGATGGGTGGGTGGATGGATGGATGGATGGATGGATGGATGGATGGATGGATGGATGGGTGGGAGGATGGATGGATGGATGGGTGGGTGGATGGATGGATGGATGGATGGGTGGGTGGATGGGTGGGTGGATGGATGGATGGATGGGTGGATGGATGGGTAGAGGGAGAGAGGGAGAGAGGGAGATAGGGAGAAAGAGAAGAAGAGAGGGAGGGAGGGAAGGAGGAGGGAGTTCAGGTTCTCTGTCTGTGTGGGTCACTGTCAGTTCTGTTTCTCTTTCTATATTGTGGAATGTAGCTGTCTGGCTCACACTGCACTTATTGGCCTTCTTCCATTCCAGCCAAGGTCACGTGACAAGTTTTCGCCTTGGAGGATGAACAGAAGCGGAGATTCTGGGAAGCAGCTCTGCTACCCAGGAGGGCTGGAAACGACTCTAAAGATAGAGGAAGGGCCAAGCCCCAAGAGAGAAGCCTGACTCCTCCATGACTGCAGAGACAGACCTTCTTCAGATAAGGACTGCCTTTGGCCTCTTCTCTGAGAAATAGTTTCTGTTAAGTCACTGAAATGCGGGTTTGTTGTTAGAGCAGCCTTTGCTTTCCTAACACAGTATAAGCCCACAGCTGGCTTTGCTTTTCCAAGTTATAGTTGCTTCTTCCACACCAGACCAGGAACTCCTTTAGGACCTGCTGACACCTAGTGCAGTGAAAAGTGTATAAGGTGTTGAACAAGTTCATGTCGGAGGGGGAATGGAGGGGAGGGGGGATTGAGGGAAGGGGGATGGAGGGGAAGGAGGATGGAGGGAAGGGGGATGGAGGGGGGATGGAGGGGGGATAGAGGGGAAATGGAGGGGGTGTAGGGAAGGGGGATGGAGGGACGGGGAATAGAGGGAAGGGGGATGGAGGGAAGGGGGATGGAGGGAAGGGGGATGGAGGGAAGGGGGATGGAGGGAAAGGGGATGGAGGGAAGGGGGATGGAGGGGGGATGGAGGGGAGGTTTAGACCAATGAGCATTTTTCTAGTCACTTCCTTTTGTGTTTTCAAATTCAACAGATATATTCCCACCCCTACTCCAACCCTCCCCCACTCCCACTTCCCCCTCTCCCACCTCCCCCTCTCCCACCTCCCCCACTCCCACCTTCCCATCATCCAGTGTGAAGAAGAGTATTGCTACTTCCTTCAGAGTCTTCCAAGAGGATGGACATGAAGGAAATTGCTGGCCAAGGGAAAGCAATCCCCTAGAGAAAGCAATCCACATATCATCACCCAAGAGAGCTGGGCCACGGCCAGTATCTCCATCAGCAACGTGAGAGAGTTGTCTGTCTTCCCAACACAATACAACTGGAGACATGGACAGCCGAGCTCCAGCCAGCGCCATCAGGAGGAGCCAAACCACATCATCACTTAAAGATTTTAGGATTTATGACTGCCCGGGATGGAAAATAGAGGCGGATGCTGCCTGAATTTATCACTTACAAGAGACAGTGAGTATTAATAACGGGGAACTGCAGATATTAGACTTTTTCTAATGAAGTCCTTAGCAGTCAAAGAAAACACAGATGCCAACATCTTAGAGGAAAAGAAATAAAGACCACAGAGACTGTCAGTTTGCTGTGGGTTGAAAACTCCATTCAGATGCAAGGGGTGGCATTTCTATCTTGGCCAATTCCGGCCTTCAGGACAGAGCTTCTGACCTGGCAGAATGTTAGAGCACGTTAGCATTTGCTGTTGACTTAAGTATTAATCAGTGAAGCTAAAATTGTTCTCTGTCTAGAGACCCTGTGAGGATGCGCTGGGGTGGTCCTTCCTCTGCTGAGACCTCCCCTAGAGCCATGTTCCTTATCCAGCACAGCACACTTTTTGCTGTGTTACAGCTGTGCTCTAGAATGTTCACCCTGGGGGTCAAAGGCAGAGCCATGCTGCTTCCAGCCCAGAACTCAAAACACTGTGGAAGGAAGGATTCTGATTGATTTACGACTTCATGTGATGAAAATTCTTAACCCTGTTTGTGACATCAGTTTCATTACAGCCAATGAAAAAATTCAAGCTGGTGCTGTTTGGGTCTACCATTTTCAAGTTGAAATTATTTACATGCATGTCAATGAAGCTGCTGGTTCTCTGCTTGTTTGTTTAAAGACTTTATCTTATGTGTATGACTGGTACACTTGCATGTGTTTTGTGCACCACTAGCATGCAGTGCCCGAGGAGGTCAGAAGAGGGCGTCAGATCCTCTGGAACTGGCCATATAGGGCATTGAAAGGCACCATGTGGGTCTGGGAGTCAAACCTAGATCCCCTGCAAGAGAAGCCAGTGCTCTTAACCACTGAGCCATCTCTCCAGCCACAAAGCCCCTGTTAGACTGTACATTAGAATCAACTTCCCAGCCTTCAACATTTGATCAGATCAAAAGAGTGCTTGAGACGGGAAGGGAGGTTCTACACGACCTTCAAAAATAAGGCTCATCCCTTAATTCTGCTAAAGCTTGGGTCAGCTCCCCAAACCCTGGTATACTTTTGTTTCCAGACTACCTGAAATAGACCACATCTTTACTATGTTTGTCTTTTGGTGGAGAAGGGTACCATGGGGAGCTATATTTTTCCTGCAATTATTTTTTTAATCATGTAGGTTTTCCAATAAAATAACATTCACATTTTCCTCTCTCTCCCCAGATGAGTACATTCATTGTTTTAATCCACAAAAATTCCACATGGGCTGTGGCTGGGATGTTCTGCATGAAGGGCTTGGAAGATAATGTGGTGTTTGCATTTAGGAAGAGACTTCCTTGGATAAATGTCTAGCCACTAAAATAGTAATAGTTTCCAGAAAAAAAAAAGAAGAAAAAGTTGGCCCAGATGCCCTTCTGGGAGCAGCAATAAATGCCCCAGAGAGTCATGGGGAAAGGTGAGTTGGGTGGGGGAAGAGGAACAAGAAAAACTACATTTGAAAGCAGAAACTGGTTCAGAGAGTTTAGGATTTGGAAGATGAAAGAATGGGGATCTTTAGATTCTCCCTGTAGACTTGCAGTGTGACTCTAATCCAGATTGGCAGGAAGTAAAATCGTTACTTGATGTTCCGTGGCCATTTCGGATGCATTCAGAGCTGAAACCAGGCTAGACGAGGGCCAGGCAGCCAGAGGGAGCAGCTGAGACCTATGTGGATGGGCCCAATGTCACCCACATTCAGGAGGGTATCAGAGCCTGTGAGATCCTCAGTCCAGGGCTGCTCACCCTGCTTGGGTTTGGTTCTAGAGCAATAGGTAGAACCATGAATGCATCTTGGCTCATCACACTGATTCTCTAAAGAGACAGATTTTATTTTTTTCATTCAGTAAAACAACATATATGTGAGCATGATTAATAGTTGTATCAAAATAATGTATGAATGTAATCTGAACTTAGATTGTTGTGTTGTTGCACAGTATTGTGCCTATAACAAAGCCATTACACTGTACCCTTTAAATGAATTTTATTTGAGTGACATCTCTAAATAAAGATTTTAAAGCATTTGTACTCTTAAATTTTTATTTATTTGTGTGTTTCTGGGCACATGTATATGGTAACCCGCAGAGGCTGGCATTGGATCCCCTAGAGACAGAGTCACAGGTAGTTGTGAGTCCCCTGCTATGGGTGCTGGGACTCAAACTCTGGTCCTCTGCAAGAGCAGGAGATGCTCCTAACCATTGGGCCATCTCTCCAGTCCTGCATATGGACTTGCATATATTTTCTTAAAACATCATACACTCAGTCTTATTATTATTATTAATATTAATTTTCTCCATTCTATGCTTTTACGTTTTCAATTCTTGGTAACTCGAGGATTTAAAGATAAGCTCCAGTTCTGATCAGTATTGAGTAATAAATTATAACTTTATCCAATTTTAGAACTGACAACACAGGACAGGCTATATTGTCTATATTATGGGATCAGCAAGAAAAATTATACCAAAAAAATTTTTTTTGAGAATGAAGGTCCATATGCGTATTCCCTCCACCCACCCACAGAGTCCACATTGCCTCCTTGGGCCACTGGGGCTCACACCACCTCCTTGGGGCATTGGGGCTGCACTGTCTCCTCTGGTCACTGGTGCTCACACTGCCTCCTCCGGTCACTGGGGTTCACACTGCCTCCTCCTCGGGTCACTGGGGTTCACACTGCCACCTCCTCGGGTCTTTGATGCGCTGGTTGCATGCTTAGTGGGCATTGGGATTTAAAAGAGGTTATGTCCTGGGGTGCCTTCCACTGCCAACACTCTGAGGCGCCGAGGAAGTTGGTGGATACTGTCTGAATCTGAACAACAGCAGTCTTTTAAAAGATGCCTTCAGTGCTAACTCCTCAACAATATCCAGCCACACAAAGCCTTGTGTGACGCGACTGCAGTCATTTTATAAGTGATAGAATCTTATTAATTCCGTAGGACTTGTTAGTTTTCTTTTTTGGTGCACTGGTGAATCAAGAAAATAATATACAGCGATACAACTGTATTGTGAAGTATTGTGAAGAAACAGGTTTGCAAGCACTTTCTGAGAGATTGGTCGTTTCTGGAGACCCAATCAGACTAAATAACGAGATCAAAGGAAAAATGCAGAGACCTACAAAATACATGCCCCTCTCCAACAATAGATTACAAAGATATAAAATCATATTTCAATAAATGCCATCAAATAATATACAACAAAAATTATTTCTGGACAGGGCCTCATTATATAGCTCAGACAAGCCTTGAACTCAGGATCCTCCTGCCTCAGACTACCACATAGTGGGGTTATATGTGCTTGCTGTCATGGTTACATTGATCACAGAAACATTTATAGAGAGAAATAGAGAAAACTGTTTTTACACTTGCATTTTTTCTAGTTCTTCAATTATAACATAAAATTATGAGTGAGCAAACCTTGTATAAGACCCTTATATGCAGACATTTAATGAACACTTTATACATCAATATTTAATTTTAGTGTGATGAATGAGCTTTCTTCTTGCTTGTTAATTTATCTAATCTGGGTTAGATTGATGACAGTGTTATTCATAAGGGATAATGTATATCAAATTGACTCTATGTTTTAATAACACTTAAAGCAGAAACCAATCAGAGATATCATAGGAATAAGGAGAATATAGGGCATCCATTTCTTTCCCAAAATGAAATGTAAAATAATTTATTTGGAACATTTTTTTCAATTATTCACAAGCAAGCTAGTGTCACCCACTGATTCTGTAAAGTTATATTTAAATGCAGATTGGCTTTCAGATACACAAGAATTTTATACTTGTAGATTTTTGAGTTACAATTAGTGAATCAGCCTTAAAATATTACATATTTTAGCTACAATTTGTGCTACTGATCTTACATAGCTCAAGCATGGGTCAGCAGTCCCTAGTTGTCCAGTGTGCCCACTTAGGACTAATGCTCGAACATACCGCATTTCAGAGTGGAAACACTCCATGGGCTAGCACTGGTCCCTGGATCACAATTTGAGTAGCTCAGCTGGCTGTATGAATCCAGCATTGCTTACCTTCATTAAAGCAATTGAGATTTAGTTCTTCCAATGGATGTAAGCCTGGGATCAATGGTTGGACTCTCAGAGCTGAGATTTTGTGATTCCTCCAATTTATATGGACTTAGGTTCAGGAAAGTGGTACTGGGTTCTTCATCTGAACATTTATTGTTCAACACTTTCCCCAAGGCTCAGAAGAAGCATCATACCACACTCATCAGATTTACAAAGTACAGCTACATGTACCAATTGTTTTATAAAAACCAACAAAAACACCATTCATTGGACTTAAATATAAGTATTATTTTATTTTTATCAATAATAAAAATCCTATGGTATAATTAGTAATTGCCCAAAGTGAATAGATGAAAACATTGTCAACTTCCCCAAGGTCACACTGCTGGGTACCACTGGGATTCAAGTCCAGGCTTGCGGACTCCACATTCACAGGTCTGAACCACCTAAGTGGCAGGCAAAGTCAGCCAGTAAAAGAAACAGAATTTCTGAAATACTCTCTAGGACAAATTGCTAGGCAAAATAAAATAAAATAAAAGTAATAAAATTTAAGACAAATCATCATCAATTCCATTGTTAGATTAATGTAAATCAATTACACAAAATAGGTTGACTAAGATCTGCTATGTCAGTCTCTTGGGCATCATCTCAGGCTCCACGGGGATCCTCTTCCCTCCAGCCGCTGCAGCTGTGAGCTGTAGAGAATCTACTGAGGCCTCTGCTCACAGCACCTGGCTTAAAGAACACATATTCTTGCCCTAGGCTTGTCTCCTTTTTTTTTTTAAAAAAAAAAAAAAAACAGCATAGAGGAGAGTTCTAGCAGTGAAACACCTGCATATATTGGACTGGAGAGACGGCTCAGTCCTTAGCACTTGCTACTGTTGCAGAGGATTGGGGTTCAGTTTCCAACACCAGCATGCTAGCACACAGCCACCCATAACTCCTGTTCCAGTGTGTCAGTGCCCTCTTCTGATCTCTTCGGGAACCATGCGTGCATGTAGTATATATACATATTTGTAGACAAAATGCTCATGCGTCTAAAATAAAACAAATGCAGAGAAAATAAAAATTTCAAAAATGTTTCCAGTAGAAAACCCGTGAGACACTCCAGTGAGTCTTAGGCACTTCCAGAATTTTGCATTTCTTGGACTAAGATCATTTGTCTAATTGTTTTCTTTGCTTTGGGTTCTCTACAAAGTTAATTATTAACCTTAATTAAGTGAAATTAGGAAGTGCCGAAGGCCGTTCCTTGTAAACCTATCTTACTATGTTTGTAGTCTATACAAAGACCTCTCTTTCTGCTTTGAGCTCCTTTGAGATGACGCTTGCTATCTTTTTACGAGATGAACTCCTGAGAGGTCTGGCCTCAGTGCCCAGCGCTCACAGAGAGAGGAAGTGCTTCTACTCTCTCATAACTTCTCCTCTGCCGTCTCTTTAAAACCTAGATCTGTGTTGGCAGAGAACTTTGGAAGAGAAACAGGAGCCTTGCTGCATTAATAGAGGTGGTGGGTGTTTCAGAGATGAATAAAGGGGCCTATTTCGTAAGAATAAGAAAAGACCACACGCATTTTAAAATCGTGGACTGTCTTGTTGTACTCAAAAGTGAACGTGTTTTCAAAGCCTCCCCAACTTCTCTGCTCCTGCCCAGGTAGCTCAAGGGTGCCTCGACTGTGACTATGGACTGTCGACTCGTCCAAGAATCCAGGTCATTTGTCGGAATCTTAAACTCCTCCCCTATAGATATATATTTACAGGAGATCCATGGGTCTGTTCAAATCAGCCAAAAAGGAAAAAATGGTTTATAGCTTACCCACTGTGCTTTTTTAGCTGAGGCCTTTGGACAGACTACAAAGCAATAAGTCATTGCTTGTGCCGAGAGAAGGTTGAATTTGTTTGTTTGGTTTTTTGGGGGGGGCTATCTGGTTCAATCAATATATATTAACAAATAATAATAATAGTGGTAATAATAATGACAGATGCCCTGCATTCTCAGACCATTGCACTATGCTTTTCCACTTATGATAAGGAAGTCTGTGGACCACCTTAGACTGGCCTATTGTGTAGGGTGGGATGGGGTTACAGAAAGTCAGGACAAGGCAATAAAGAGGGAACATGCTGAAGACATGAGAGAAAATGTGTAGATAGATAAAAATGTAGCAGGCTTGAGGCTGTCATCTGAACCCATTAAAGTTTTTTGATTACATGGCAACAATGTACAACTTGATTTAGTTCAAAATTTGTCCTGCACCTTGATGTAGCTGAATAAAACGCATCTTCTAGCACCATTTGGCTCCTTGGCTGTGTTCTAAAGCCTGGAGAAGAGAGAAGGAGGAAGCTGAGCAGGTAGATGGGAGCAGTGGACCCAGGGAAAAGATGGGAGGTTCCAATGAGCAGATACCATGAGATCAAGATTGGGGGGTGGGGGAGGGAGAGAGACGGAAGAGAGAGAGAAAGGGTGTGCTGAGGCATCTTACGTCATCCTCCACCCCTAGAATTCCACCTCTTCTCAATTCCAGACCACATATAATTTTGTAATAAATTCCTTTCTGCTAAAGGGTCAGCATGAATCTCTTTCTTACACTGGCCCTCTAAAGGCCTTTGCAGACTTTTGCTGTACAAAATGAAATCCGTCTATAGTGAGGAATTTGAAATTGGGGCTCCTGTACTTCCCACAAGATTTACCCATCATCTTGGAAACCCGAGCAGTAATCATGGATGTCTCTCCTAAAGCCCCCTGCACCTCAAGCCTACTCGATTCGCAGTGGCCCTGCCATCATCTCTTGGGGCTTGGGGAAAGAAGGCATTCATTCTATATAGGGATCTTGTCAAAGTCACCTAATTCCTGACTTCAGAAAAATCACACAGAGGATCTAGCCCCTAAATGTGTCACCATATGAATCATGTAACTATACGTTAGCCTACATAGTGTTAATAAATTATTAGGCTTAGCAGAAAAGAGAAAATGGCTCATGGGATAATGAAGAGTTTTACATTCCCAGTACCCCATCAAAGGCAGAAGCTACAAGGATTGACCTGGGTGAAAGAAATCCTGGGAGACTACTCACATCAAAGAATCCCTGTAAGGTGAGCCAGCTAGCAAGAAGGCAGGGTTGGTAGTGCTTAGGAGTGTGGTGTTAGTGTTTGGACCAATTGGTGCAATTTTAGAGAAAAAACAGACACCTGACTCGAAGGAAATCTATCGACAACTAACAGCCAGCCCACAGGAGGAGGAGCCTTGAAAGGTCCCTTGGCTTTGCACAGTGTGAGTGTTGTCTCTTGTTTTCATGTTGTTTTGTTCTACTTGAGACAGGGTCTCACTATGAGGCCATGCTGGCCTGGAACTCAAGATCTTCTTGTCTAGACCTCCCCTGGGACAATTTTCTCCTTTGTGAAATGGAAAAACAACAACATCTAACTCACAGGGCTGTTCCAAGTACTGAATCAGCCAGGGAAATGAAGGGTCAAGCACGGGGCTTTAGACCCAGAATGCACGCAACAATTGCTAGTTAAGGCAGGGTACAAATATCCTGGAGGGTTCATGTCTTTCAGGCCAAACAGGGTCAGTAAATGTCTTAAGACTTCTGTTCACTACCCAGTGTGGGGAAGTCCATCAGCACAGATGGGCAGACCCCAGTACCAACTGCTGTCACTCACTCGCTTGCTTACTCCTTCAGAAAGCAGGATTTGTTCCTATATTAATATACAGAAAAACATTCATTGCTGTCAAACTGACCAAAACTCTGATTTGTAGAATGGCATTTTGCTCTTTTAATAAAAATTTTGGAAATTAATTCTCCTGTTTTACTATGAAAAGAATCACAATTAAATGTTGGTGATGATATAAGACAAGTCCATATGCACCAATGATCTCACATTGGCATATAAGTCAGCCCAAATCAATGCCAGAATTGCTGCCAAAGTATCAAAGAACTCTATGGTAGACTGTGCCTAATGTCATCATGAATGACACACTTGTTCTTCATTGCCCCATCCCCCCTCCAGGAAAGTGAGATACACACACACACACACACACACACACACACACACACACACACACACAGAGAGAGAGAGAGAGAGAGAGAGAGAGAGAGAGAGATCATAAAGGCACAGAGGTTACTTATAGCGTTTTATTCTATATATTTAGTCATGATTTTCAATGTAATATTCTTGGAGACAGAATTCATATTCATTTATATTCTCTCCTGATGTGGGATTCCCCTCTGTATGTTGTGAATATATTTTATTACCATTGATTAATGAATAAAGCTGTTTTGGCCAACGGCTTAGCCAAGCACAGTCAGGCAGGAAATTAGAACAGAGATAGAAAGAAAGTAGGCGGAGTCAAGGAGATGCCATGTAGCTACTGAGGGAGACAGATGCCCAGAACTTTTACCAGTAAGCCACAGCCTTGTGGCGATACACAGATTAATAGAAATGGGTTAATTCAAGATGTCAGAGCTAGCTAGAAACACACCTGAGTCATTGGCCAAGCAATGTTGTAATTAATATAGTTTCTGTGTGAATATTCCGGCCTGGGCAGCCAGGAACAAATGAGCAGTCTCTACCTACATTCTCAGGGATGTTCACGAACATTAATTACCAAATTAAGGAAGTCTTAGAAAAACGGACACTTCTTAGTCCCAATAATCTTAGTATTTAATTGTCATTTTCTTTCTTTGAAGTGTTGTGTGAACTTGAACCCTGGTCAGTCTGAGCAGCGGTGGTGAGCGATTGCAAATGAGGCAAACAAACAGATGTAGGCCCAGGGTCACCTTGAACTACACACCTCTTCTGACTCAGGGCCCAGTTCAGCACACAGCATTGACAGAGGCAGTCAGATCTGAAAAAAAAAAAAAAATCCAGCTAAGGACATGTGACCAAGTCCCTTCTATTAGCCTGTCTTCATCCAGATCCTTCAGAGTAGCTCAGTGGCTGGCAATACCTGGCTAAAGTCATTTTGTCCCTTCTCAGGAACACAAGAAGCACCAAGTCTGCCATGAAGCAAGGCCCAACACCGGGTTATGTCACCACATTATATACTGGGGACTCAGATACCATATTCTTTCCACCACAGAACACACCCAGCACATATAACCTACCACAAATGCTTCTAATTAATAAAAAGAAATGCATCTGTGCATAGTGAGAGATGAAGAAGAAGAACCATCGTAGCTGCAGCTGCTTAGGAACACCCAGAACAGATCAAACTATCCAAGGACAAAAGGATGCCAACAGTAGACTCTCATCTTCATCCACAAAACAATGTGGAATATTTTTGAAGAATTTTCCCCTATACTTGTACTAAATGAGTCTAAAGCAGAAACAAATTTTGTTACTTAAAAAAAAAAAAATCCAGCTGCTACAATTGATAGTCCCAGTTAGAGGAATGAACCACTTTTGCATGGAAACAATGATTCATGAATTGCTCTTCCCTACAGGAGAGGAAGCCCTTTGGGCTTTCCTTAGAGATGCTTATATTACTGGCAACATTTTTAAAAAGCTCCATTATATAGGGAAAATTCCAGCCTTCAATTATTCTTCCTGAGGGGGGATTCAATGGCTGCTCTGGTCTCTCTCTCTCTCTCTCTCTCTCTCTCTCTCTCTCTCTCTCTCTCTCTCTCTCCTCTCTCTCTCTCTCTGTGTGTGTGTGTGCTCATGCCCACACACGCGAGGATGCATGTGTGTTCACGCACATGAGTGTTTCATAAAATTAGATTCTAGCAAAGGGAAAGTGCATTTATGCAAAAGCAATTCATCAACTACTTCTGTGCTCGGAATTCACCAAGGTAATTTAGATACTTTAATGGCAAGGTAGTTTAGGTAGGTAGGAGGCGATGTCCCCTCCCCCAGCCCACAGCTCTGGTAATAGAAAATGTGGGCTCCAAATGAACCTTTTCAGGAAAGTAATTCTCGTTTTAATTATTTATCCACTACCAAATATAAAATATAATTACACAGCCAACGTCCGTGGGAGCAAAATCCTCAGTGCAGGGTAGAGTGGAAGAGCTTACTGCTTTTAGATATTTCCCATAAAAAGATATTTACGGAAAATAAGATTACCCAAATGCAGCTTTTAGTGCTAACCTGATTTTCATAATGTAAGCCTTTAGCCGGAGTCTACCTCTTGGTCAAACACAGTGGCTCCTGAATTTGCAGGGCTTTTACCATGGCCTTGACCTCTATGATGTCAGACATATATTACTTCTCTGCTATAATTTACTATTGACATCACGGATTAAATTTGTTGTTTCAGCTAATGTAACTGAGCAAGCAAGGTAGATCGTGAAACCCAAGCCAGCTCCTGAAATACGAGGGTTGTCAAGTATAAATTTACAAAAGAGATTCAGACTGGGTGTGAACGACAGAAACAAATGGACAAAGAAGCTGTTTCTGACAGACTGCGAGGGGCTAGAGACTTCCGCGTGAACAGTGTAAATCCAAATGTCACGAAACACTGCCGCGGAGTGAGAGACACGTCTATTCCTCAGGAATATAAATGGTGACGGGAAAACTGAACTTGGAAGAGCCGGCGTGTTTTTGAAAGGCAGATCCCCGCGCTATCCTTGCTGCCTGATAACACTCACTAATCTCCTCTTCCTCTCCCCGCCCCGGCCTGAAAATTGCTTCAAGGCACTGCCTCAGAACCAGTTGTTGCTACAAGAAGCCACGAACTGTCATCAAAGTCCACACACACACACACACACACACACACACACACACACACACACACACTCATCATGTAACACTGACCTAGAACTCTCTAGTTCTACGTAGACCAAGATGACCTTGAACTCCTCTGCTCCTTGAGTGCTGGATTAAAATCGTATATCAGGAATGGTGGCACATGCCTTTAATCCTAGCACTCAGGAGGTAGAAGCAGATGAATCTCTGTTCTTTTTTTTTTTTTTTTTTTTTTTGTTTTGTTTTTCGAGACAGGGTTTCTCTGTAGCTTTAGAGCCTGTCCTGGAACTAGCTCTTGTAGACCAGGCTGGTCTCGAACTCACAGAGATCTGCCTGCCTCTGCCTCTGGAGTCTGGGATTAAAGGCGTGCACCACCACCGCCCAGCCGAATCTCTGTGAGTTTAAGGTTGCCTCATGAATTTCAAGTCACCCTGGGCTACACAGTGAGACCCTGTCTGCCTTCCCACCCCTCTCCCCGCCAAGCTTTTGTGAAGACTTTCCTTGACAAATATATTCCCTAAATGTGACAGCTTTTCACATCTTGTCCAAATTCTGTTGCTAATGCTAATGTGTATGCTGTATAACATGGGGGTGGGGATAGCTACTAAAATTTCAGAAGGGCTCCCGTTGCTCAGTATGTGATCCTGTGGCGGCACCTGAGTCACCTCCAGGCCCAGTCTCTGAGAGGAGCAGTCTGACACACAAGGTGGTGGCTGTATGAGCCTGCTGGTTCACAAACAGTCCTTCTTTCTAGCCTTCCCAGACAACCCGAAGAGAAAAGGACGGCATGACCGACATAAGAACCCAGCGTGCGCTGCGTGAATGATTGGCAGACGGCACAAGACGAGCAAGCCTAGAAAGTGAAAGCACCTTTTCCGTGAGACATTGTGTCTGGGCGCTGCCCGGGGGCTTATTGGTCTCACCAACGGTATTCAGTGGTCATGCGTTTGGGGCATTCTGGAGACGGAGACCCTGAAGTTGCCCTTGTTGCTTTAAGCTTGCTTGGTGACCTGTTATCTAGCCCTTTCCGTGGAAGGAAGCGGTGATTTCTTCCGAGTCCGTGAGTCAGACACGCGATGAATATTTATGGCCTAACGCGTGGTGCTTCACGCTGTGCTGGGGCTGGAAATTGCATTGCTTTCAAGGTTACAGTCTCTCTTTCTCTCTCTCTCTCTCTCTCTCTCTCTCTCTCTCTCTCTCTCTCTCTCTCTCTCTCTCTCTCTCTCTCTCTCGTGTGTGTGTAGATACACATCCTAAGAGCAACGCTGATGTAATACAGTTTTCGCCCCCTTTCCCAAATCATACCTTTAAATAGCTGTTAAAAACCTTCGGTGGGACAAGACAATGCTTTTAGGCCAGCATGGAAAGCTGAGCTATAGAAAGCTCTCACACGTGTTCCCTTTCACCCTATGGAGACACTCCTACTGTGTATGAGGTAGCATCAGAAGCCGGACACCATCTAGGGTATGAATAACTTGAAAGAGAGGGGTGCTATAACCCAATCCCACAAAGGGATCAAGAACCCCTTGAGCTCACTCGAGTTGAATCCTCAGAGGGCTGCTTCCAAGGAAGCTTTACCTGGACTCCTTAAGTTA
Organism: Arvicola amphibius; assembly: GCF_903992535.2. NCBI lineage: Eukaryota > Metazoa > Chordata > Mammalia > Rodentia > Cricetidae > Arvicola > Arvicola amphibius. The sequence goes on from NC_052053.1 coordinate 9,726,449, forward strand.
CAGGCAGGTGATGGCAGGTTATTTGGAGAGCCTCCTGGGAAGCCTTCTGATGTAGTTCAGCTGTCCGTATTCTGGATCTCCATTCATGGACCTACCTACGCTAATGGAAATTTTTATTAGAAAGGATGATGGCTTGTCTTAAATAAAGAACTACCATGCTTTGTTTAGAAAAATACCTTGGGGGTTTTTCTCCACTTGGGAGATATCTTGGTGGGTAAAGAGCTTGCTATACAAGGATGGGGACCTGAATTCGGATGCCCAGCATGCTTGTAATAGCTAGGCATAAATGCACCTATCTGTAACCCCGGCCCTGGGAGAGTGGGAGCAGAGATAGGCAGATCCCAGGAGTTACCCACCAGCAAGTCTAGTCAAAACAGCAAGCTCCAGAGCTGGTGAGAGAGCTTGTCTGAGACGATGGAGAAGGGGAGAAGAGGACACCCGGCACGGACCTCTGGCCTCTGCATGCACACACACTGGCAAGCACGCCTTCATATACAGGCACATGTCTACACACAAAGAAAGAGTGGCAGAGGAGCAAAGATAGCTCTTGTGTTTAGGAAAACCCCCAGCTCTTGCTTTGACTCTGGTGCATCTCATATTTTTACATGCTCAGTCCACTGTATAGCGGCGCTGTATTAACTTCCCTGCCTTCCTGACCCCACTGAATCAGTTCAGCTCTTCCACAGCTGCACTTAAAGCCTTAGCACAGACGTATAACTGGTGTCTCCTCGTCAGTATCGGGGATGGGGAGCCATGCGTGCGGAGCAACGCCATGCCTTTTCGGCATCAAGAACCGGGCTCTCTGGCTTTCTGCTCTGCCCTTCTCACACATGGCGCTCCTCGTGCTCATGGCTTCACGTGAAGGCGAAAGCCTCTGCAGTCCAGCTAGCACAGAGTGAGACCTTCCTCGGGAAAGTGAAAACATCCGGAGATCTCCAGGGCGGGAGGGACATCTACTCCATCAAAGCAAGTTTCTCTTAACTGCAAAGGACACTGGGAAACAATGCCATCTTGACTAAATGAGGGTCTGTGGGAAGGAGAGAGAAAAAGAATGGAGATTAAGGGGATAACAAGGCGTACTTGACCCACAGACTGTAGTGGCCCACAGATGCACACCTACATACATAAACACACTGTGAAAACTCTTTTGATAGTTTTTTCCTGATGACTGAGACTTTCTCATTGCTCCTGTGCAAAGAGTACAGTACTGTAGACACTTGCAGGAAAGCTTTTTTGTCAGACTGTCTTTGGATTCCCAGCCCCCAAACAACAACACAGAGACTTATCGTTAATTATGAAAGCTTGGCCTTTAGCTTAGGCTTGTTTCGAACTAGCTCTTATAGCATAATTAACCCATATTTCTCAATCTACATTCTGCCATGTGGCTTGCTCACCAACTTGCTCCAAGTCTGCTAGCAAAATCTGTGTGCCTATTTCACCTCCTCTTCCTCTCCTTCTCTGGAAGTCCCACCTATCATCTCCTGCTTAGCTATTGGCCATTCAGCTCTTTGTTAAATCAATCAGAAGGCGCCTCAGGCAGAGACAATGTCTTCACAGTGTACACAAATATTCTGAGCAGACTATTGACTTACTGGCAAAGCGTGGGAGCACAACCCTGAAAAAATGGTAAGCTTGGATTCCAGACTAATTCTGCCACCACCCCTGTGGATGATCTTGAACAATCTGTTTCTCACCCTGGGCTTTAGTTGGGAGCCTGGCCTCATGGCTAATAGCTGTGGAGACTATTCAGCCCACATTGGCATGTCTTGGCTCAAGCTGCAAGTTGAAGTCCTCAGTTCTTGGCCTCTGACTTCATCTTCACCCCTGTTCTCTTTGCTCCTTTCTTCCTGGTCACCGCTATTTCCTTAACCTCCCCGAGCTCTCTGTTTGCCTTTGCATCAGAATGTCTAGCTGCCTGAAAGGTCCGGATGACTGGCTCCGTCTCTATGGTTCGTGTCTCAGTTCAAGCACTGTCTCTTTAACATTGTTATCAGTATGGTCTTTTTACATCCACACCGCCACACCCTCTGCTCATGGCCTGTGGAGCTCATCTCATTAAAGGATAATTTATTTTCTCATTGTCTGCTTTCCCATTGAGAATATAAATTCCTCGACAACAGTAACCCCTTCTCTCATCCACCCAGAATGTTTTCTGCCAAGGGCCAATGTAACAAACATTTAGCAAACCAAATAATGATGTATTCTATAATGATGAAAAGTCTTTACCTTTTTACCTTTGTCCCACCGAACTCTAAGACCCGTAAGTCCCGTCTCACAGGGCTCCTATGAGGACGCGGAGGCCATGTTTACTAGGACACAATTAGAATCAGCAGGCATTGTATAAATGTTAAGGCTATTATAAAATCGATGTGATTTGGAGCCATTTGTAAACTGTTAAAACTTGGCTCCTTGAATATTGTTCATAAAACAAAGCCTGGAATAATAGAAATTAGATCCAGGGCAAATGAGCCATTGTGAAATAAAGTGTTTTCTAAAGAGGCACCATTCTGGAAAGCAGTGTGAATGGGGCAATTTTTCCCTCAATCAGCTCTGCTTAGAGTCAAGCAGCAATGTTTGGAGAAGTTCTGTTTGTAATTCACTTCTACAAGGCAGGCATTTATTTTGTGTTAGTGATTCTGTGAACTGCAGTGAGGTCATCCATCTCTATAAAGGAACTTCATATGAAATTTCTAAGACGTGCATAAAGAAGATGCCTAAGCCTGAAAGCGTTCATTGGCTCAGCCGCTCTTCCAGAAGGAGCACTGTGCTACACGGGGACGTTGGTCCGCTTCAGTGTCTTTCAGTCCCACACTATTCTTGAATAGAGCCAGCTAAGACTTGCTTTTCATGCTATGATAGTTACAGATTTCAAAAGGATAATCTGAAGCAATCACTGCATGTCACTTGGACATTTATGTCACAGCGATGGCTAATCTCGCTTGTCAACTTGACATACCTGTGCTGATGGAGCCTCAATTGAAGGATTGCCTCCATTAAATTGGCCTGTATGGCATTTTCTTGATTGGTAATCAATGTGAGAGAGCACATCCCATGTGGGTAGCACATCCCCAAGCAAGTGGATGAGTCTGGGCTGTATAAACAAAGCTATCTGAGCACCGCCAGAGGAGAACAAGCTGCCATCAGCGCTCCTTCATGGGTTCTGCTGTTTTCAAGTTCTTGCTTGGGTTTTTCTCCTCGGTTCCCCTTGATGACGGATTGTAAAATAAGATAAGCCTTACTTCCCAAGTTGCTTTTGGTCCTGGTGTTTATCACAGCATGAGAAACAAGAAGAGTCACCCTTTCTTTAAAGAAGCTTTATTGGGAACAGCGGGCGTCAAGACATTTTTCTGCCTCCAAGTCAGTGGCAATTCATTGCCTTCTAAAGTGAGGCTGCTGCTCTGGCATTTGAGACTCCTTAGCACAGCCCACCCTACTTCCTCAGAACATCATCTTCAGGGTCCCGAACCGAACATGTGGGATTTCAGAAGACTTATCCCTTCTTACTTGCCTGTCTTTACCATGCCATCTTAAGACAGCAGAGTCGAGCGCAGTGTCTGGCTGAGGGCAAAACTGGAGCCTCCCATTTATCCATTTATTGGAAGGAACAGAGCAGGCACACGTGTGAGAGTGTAGGGAAAGATAGGCTTGAAAAAGGAGGGCCGCAGAGTCTGCTTCACAGAGAAGCAGAAAGGACTTGATTCGAATTTTAAGACGATTACTCTGGCAGTAGTTTATAAAACCTGAGAGATAGTTTCCACTCAACTGTAGCAATTTCCAGGGCAATTACAATGTTTCATCCAGCCTTCTTCTCAAATTCCAAATTTCTCAATAATTTTGTTTACATTAACTGGTTCTTTTCCTCTTACTGTTTTCTGATTTTTTTTTCATTCAATACATTTTGATCATATCTTTCTCCCTACCTCAATTCCTCCCAGATTATAACCATGCATGTGTGCAAGATGGTTGGGGGGGGCATGTGTGGGATGGATCAAACTCAGGCTGTCAGGTTTTCCAGGCAAGTGCCTTTATCACTGGCCCTCTTCAAATTATTTGAAAATAAACTTGGTTTTGTTTTAAAACTTTATTAACAATTATCAGCAATAAGTCAGTGCTGTTTACCATAAAAATGAGCATAATGAAAGTAAATATTAACAAAGCAGTGTAAAATTCAATTCATCTTCTTTTCTTGAGCTGGCATGCTAGAATTTGCCTGTAATCGCAGAACTTGGGAGGCAGAGGCAGGAGGATAAGGAGTTCAAGGCCAACCTCAGCCACATATTGAGGTCAAGGCCAAGGGCTAAATAAAATCTTATGAACTTTGACCCTGCAGACTATTTTCATCATATTAAAAACAGATGAAAATGAAATGAAAAATGAGAACTTAGCAACAAGTCAATGGGTGCTAAAACACCAGCACCTGCCTGCGACTTTCCCAGTTAGGGAAGTTGAATAATGATCTGGAAAAGCAATAGCCATCACCTGTCCTCTTCTGATGCATCTAAATCGCCTAGAAGCCTCTTGCACTTTGGGAAACTACAGACTTCTGCAGCTGAGCTGTGGGACTGAGGATCTGCGGACGAAGCACACGTGATCCGGAAAAGCGAGCGCACACGCCGACGCAACTGCAAGCCCTTCCAGCGGCCAAACTCTTCGGTGCAATGCTGCGACTTGCCTTGTGCTCTCCTAGTCTCTTCCTTGGCTTTCTGTTTTAGACGTTGATGGCGAAACACCGAATTGAATTAGCAGGTTGTGAAATCTTCTTGGATTAATTCCGAGCTCAGGGAAGCCGCGCTGGAGGTAATAAAACAATCCCAAAAGCTCTGAGAAGAGCCTTGGCAAGCAATGGCGATTGCTGGCAGAGTCTGGAAGCCGCGGAAATGAAAGGTAAAATGGGTAGCATGTGGTAATTACAACTCAGCATTTAAAGAGCTACATGGGTTGATGGCCTGGCATTCACGAACCCATTTCTGAGCTGGTTTATTCTGAATGAAGTCCCCTAGCATTGGGTCAACTGCAGGATGCCTTGAACGGTGCTTTATTGGTTTGAGTGAGAACGGCTCCCACAGGCTTATCTATTTGAATGCTTGGTCCACAGTGAGTGGAACTGTTTGTGAGGGATTAGGAGGTGTGGTTTGTTGGAGAATGAGTGAGGCAAGCTTTGAGGTTTCGAAAGACTCCTGCTATTTCTAGTGTTCTCTCTCTCTCTCTCTCTCTCTCTCTCTCTCTCTCTCTCTCTCTCTCTCTCTCTCTCTCTCTCTCCTCCTGCTTATCAATTAATATGGAGCCCTCAGCTGTCCCTTTCACCAGGCCTTTGTTCTGCCATCACGGATTCTGACTCTCTGACAGCATAAGCTCAATTAAAAGCTTTCTTTTCTGAGTTTCCCTGTGTTCTGTACCAGCACTAGAACATGACTGAGACTGTATCGGCAATGTGCCAAGAAGCACGGCGTTTGCCTCTGTCTCTTCTCATTGGAAAGCTTCGTCCTCTCTTTTACCTTTAGTTCAAGACACCTTCAGCCCTGGCCATACCTGGGTTTCCAAGTCCAAGAGTAACTGTCCTCTTGGGTTCTGACTGCTTTGTGACTCTCTGGTAGCCAAAGAAGTATGACAGTGATTGAAATTGAAAGCATAATTAATCTTTTTCAAGACAGGGATTCTCTATAGCTTTGGAGGCTGTCCTGGAACTAGCTCTTGTAGACCAGGCTGGCCTCAAACTCACAGAGATCCTCCTGTCTCTGCCTCCCGAATGCTGGGGTTAAAGGCATGAGCCACCACCGCCCTGATGAAAGCATAATTATATTGTACTCAGACTGCTGGTTTGAGCAGGACTCATAGCAGGACTCCCTTGAGCAAAGACAGAAACTGAAAATGTTTCACGCTTATAAGACAGGGTGAGGGGGATCCATTTTCTTCAATAGTCCTGGAAGGGCCAACCTCTATTTTCACAAGCAGGGCCTTCAAGTAAACAAGCTTCCTCTTTAATTTACCTCTGCCACCCCATCAGGATGCCTAGGTGTTAAGAAAGGGCCGTACAGCGATGCATTTGCCAGACAAAAAGCTCTCTCTGTTATTAATGACTGGTGGCGCCCCAGTGTAATCAAAGGGCACAGCTGCAGTGATATACAGCAATGACAAAGCTGGGGATCTCTCCCTCGCAGTGCTCGAGCCTCGCAGCCAGCAGCCGAGCCCTTCCCGCACCGTATATCTACAAGATAAATAGCGCCAGATATGAATATACGTATTGCTTACCGTCTGGAGAGGTATTGTTATATCCTCCCCACACGATCATTCTAAGGATGACGCGGGCGCATTTTTCACCGTTTCCGTACAATCCTCCTGGTTTGTAAATGGCAATAGTTTCCTAGTAGAGATTTAAAGCCTTCGAGCTGGACCAGTTACAGCAGGCTGATTTGAAAACCCGGGCCAATGCTGCCGACAGCGGAGCAGGTTTCTAGAGATTCATAACCCCTTTTACAGTGACAGGCAGCATCAAAAGAAGGAATCACCTCAAGAATATACTAGAAATCATTTTTATTTTTGCTCCTCGATCATGCCAAGATGATCTAAAGGGAAAACTCAGAGCCGCTCATGATGTGAATTTGACATGAAGGAATCCATAAGAAAAATTCACTGATGTTTTTATTTCCAGCTATTAGGTCATCTTTCCCCCTCTCTCCTGATTTGAACTTGTGACCAGAAAGTGCCATATTTTGTTGTGTGAAGGTTCAAGAAATGTCTTTCATTGGGAGATGTGGCCAGGATTAAATAACAGACAGGAAATGAGGTTAGGTTTCTGTACTTACTCAAGTGTGAATTTGGATAGAAAATTCTGTACTTACAGATCGGGTTGCCATTAAAAACTAAAGCCAGCAAAGCAACTGAGTGGTCTTTTTCCAGATCAATAGCAAAGGCACGTCCATGCACGCAGAGTGGGCGTCTGCAGCTCCGTGACCTTTTCATGAACTTTCTGGGAGACGGAAAGATCATTTAAAGGGCAGAGGTCAGCGTTCGTGCCGGTCACAAACAAAAATCAGATTTCGTGTCGTAATGAAGGATTTAGAGTTCTCACCTACAAGTGCAAATCAAGTGGTGTGATCGGACATCTTCCTGCATTATCGATGGCAAAGGGAACAAATGTCAATTTTACCATGTGTGTAATATTTACTTATCCACTTGTACATGTTATCTGGCTGCCTCTAGGAAGCATCACAAGATAAAAGTTGAGGTATAAATCCAGAAAACTCTAGCCCTGGTGGAGATCTCTAGCCGTGTAAAGGACCTTGCCAGGGTGATGTGCCCTGTCCCTCTAAGAGAGGGTGATGGTGCCCTGTCCCTCTAAGAGAGGGTGATGGTACCCTGTCCCTCTAAGAGAGGGTGATGGTACCCTGTCCCTCTAAGAGAGATTTTTTTTCCCCTGCTGGAAATAGTGAGTTAAGGGCAGAGCTTCAGTTCATAAAAAATAATGGGGGTCTTGCAGGCGACCCTGGGTGTTGACCTGCTGTGGATGTAGGCTTAGCTCACAGAGATGTAGAATGTGGCCCTGCTCCAGAGATAGGAGGGCCAAAGAGACAACAGTGGGATCTCTGGCAACTCTGAACCACAAAGCCCTGTCCAGGGTGCTTCTGCTCATGTCTGCATAGTGGCAAAATCCCAAACTGAAGAGTTTCAGTGCAAAAGAGATCACACAGAGATGCCAACTTCTAACAGCAGTTTCTACGGCAAATATTCTTAGCCAAAGGGAGCCCAGACTGGCAGATGCTTTATGTCTTTTACAGTCGATTAGGACATAGCGCTGGACCCTTGGGAGTTTTGAGGAAAGAGGTAAGTATCAAAGTTCATAGATCCTACTTTCCTAGACCAGAGTACTACCACAGGTCTGAAATCAAAGCACTCAGTAGGCTGAGGCAGGGAGATCACGAGTTTGAGATCAACCTGGTCTGTGAAACAAGAACATAAGCTCAAAAAACCAAACAGGAACATTACAATATTCTAAAATTCCAAAGTCCTAGCTTTACTAACAAGAAAGAGCATTTTCAAAGACTCTGATGCAAACACAAAAGTCACAGGGAAGTTTGCATTCCTTTTTAGAGAGTGCCTTGTATTTGAAATTATAGAGAGTTCTGAAGTCTTTAATAAAAATAAATCCGCATTTGACACATATTGAAGCCAGGAAAACAATCTTCTTGTGTCTTAATTGTTAAGTAGTTTTCTTAAACGAACCTCTCCACCGACACAAATAATCCCAATCAGACGAAATCAGACCAAATTAAAAGACACCCAGGTTTAATAGATGACAATACTCCCCGGTAGCCCTGGGAAAACATGGAGAGGGGGAGAGAGAGAAGGGGATAGCATGGGTAACCCAGAGACCACGTGTTCATTCTCTGGCTGGGGGGGGGGGAGTTTAAATAGTCTGTGGGATTGGTCTTGACCTTCCTTGGGGTGAGGTCACCGTTTGGCGGGCTTTCTCGGAGGTGGAGTTTGGACTGAGGCAACTCCCAGGGGAGGGAGCTTGGAATAGAGTTTTCTACCCAACATTCCAAAAATGGGTGCCAGGAGGCTGGGGTAAACCCCCCGACTGAATATTCCAGACTCTTTGTATAAAGGGGTGCCAGGGAGCTGAGGTGGTGCTTCTGACCAAATATTAATGTACCCTAATGATACACCATGATTTCTGTCTGTCCAAGCTCTTACCTTCCTGCATACCTTCTGTCAGAAATCACTCAACATAAGTGAGTTTTAGATGCACTACGGTCACAAAGCAAACTGAAGACTGCTTTGTTTACATTCCTGCCTTCCTAAGCACTGGCCAGGATGGAGGCAGGTCCCATCCAATCACAGGCAGCTCTGAGTCTGGAATGGCAGAGAGGCATCTTCTGTAGGTACCACGTTCATGGCTGCTACACTGTGGGAAGGCAGAAGGCAACCCTGGGATGGAGAACTTGTTCAGATACCAGATGGTATGTAGAGTGTCTTCTCAGACCTTTGAGAAAAATGCTCTTTGCAAAACACACTGACTACTTGGGGTAGAATGCAGACTCTACCATGAGTAAGACGATTGTCCCTGGGCATGGTGCGTCACTTCGCTGGACCTCAGTTTGCTCATCTGTAGAGTGGGAGTAAAGGCAGTAGATGCAGTGGGGGAACATTCATGTACGCTGTGCTAAATAGTTGAAGTGCATTGCTCTTCCCTCTGAGGTGCTCACTTTTTGCAGTCTGCATTTTGCAGGTAAGGGGACAAGGATCAAGCAGGGTGACTGAGTTGACCCTGTCTCATATCCGGTCAGAAGTGGTGAGAGGACTCCACCCAGAAAGAAATGCATGGAACCTGACATCAGCCTTAATGTCTGACCCCAGAGCCTGTATCAATCAGTATTGATCTTATTGGTGCTGTGTAAGTGGCCTTTCCGCAAGGTCTACAGCATGTATATAACATAAATAAGACGCAGAATTATTTTGTATAAGGGAATGTTCTCTGTTTGCACAGGTTTGGAGGGCCTCTTATGGCCCTCAGCCCAGTGTTCTTCCCACACACATCCTACCCATCCTGCCTTGAGCATGGCTGTCCAGATGAATTCTGAGACTCCTCTGTAAAGTATGGCATAATAGATGAAACCTGGCCTCCCTGCCACGGTGCCCAAGTTCGAGTCGGTAAGAGTTGATCTTGGGTCCTTGTAACATTTCCACAGGCTCCCTGCGTCTCAGTGTCCTTGCACAGAAAGCAGGGATGATGATGAGAATCTGAACCATCCCCTCCAGATCCCTGTGGTGACAGAGTAGAGAATGCACCCGAGGCGTGAAGACCGTGTTACTATTGTTTTTTTTCTTTCCACTCAGACCTATAACCTCTGTGTCATCACAATAGCCAGTACATTTCAGACACTGGCCTTGGACTTTTCAGAATGGTGATGGGCCGAGAGGACCCGAGTGGCTAGACAAGGGAATGAGGCACTGAATTGAGAGACTGGAAGGCGTGGTTAAGCTCGGCACTGAAATCAGATAATGCTTCAAAGAATCTGGGTAACACTAGAGAGAGGAATCTGCAAAAGCATTCGGGTCAAAGAAGGGAAAAACCGGAAGGGACTCACGAAAGTGTGGCTTGTCCTGGTGACATTAAATTTTACCATGGGAAGCAAAAAGTCATAGTATTATTTAAACTAGAAAGGAATGTCAAATTCAACTAAATACATTTTATATTAAACCTCTTATTCAAAGTCACTCTTTAAAGGAAATGCAGCCCATAATATGTATTAGAATGAATGGAAAATTAGCCTGAAATAAATATTATATTTTGTTTTACGGGAAAAGACATAAAGGTTTTTAAAATCTATTTCTCTGGCCATCCACCCTCATCAATTTTTATCTCAGTCTTCACAGAGCTCCGTAAGCATGTCTCTGTCTCTTGGTCCTTTTAATGAATTCGGTTTGGCTTTAGGCACGCATCAGAAAGCAGTTCACAGAGAAAGCCTTTGCTATCTGTAGACAGAAATATCACAAACTGAGCCCTAGCTAGCACAAGGCTGAAAGAATCCTTCCTGATGCCATCTGTTCTTCAAGGTCAAGTCCCATCACAGCCTCATTCCAGGGGGACCGGGATCACCTGAGTGACCTCTGGGTGGCGTTCATATTTGAGATGTGACCTAAGATGGGAAGAAAGGAAAGAGAGAGAACATGATACTTAACAGATTCTGGTCCACGTGATCGCACATTTGGCTTCCTGTGACTTATAAATCCGTTCTGTTTTAACCGGGGCTGCTGGCATTGCAGGCATTCCTCGGGAACAGCTGCAAGAGATAAGCCCCGCTCGCTGACTCGCTCGCTCGCTTGCTCTATAGCTGCGTGCTGCGCCCATGGAGGCATGGGCAGCTCTACCGGATGGATCCTTTCTCCTTTTTTCTTTATAAAAAAATCTAGAGATTTACTACCCATCGATTTTATTAACCCTATAAATGAGTCCTCAAAGTTGCCTTTTTTTCCTATGGAAATTTTAATGTCAGACCATATTTTTAAAAATTAAAAATTATACCGGGCGGCGGTGGTGCACGCCTTTAATCCCAGCACTCGGGAGGCAGAGGCAGGCGGATCTCTGTGAGTTCGAGACCAGCCTGGTCTACAAGAGCTAGTTCCAGGACAGGCTCCAAAGCTACAGAGAAACCCTGTCTCGAAAAACCAAAAAAAAAAAAAAAATTAAAAATTATAGATAGACCACCTTTTATAATTTACCATTGTCTATACTTAGCATTAAAAAGGAAGGCTAGGCTGCCATTGACAACAACATGAATGAGCCTAAAGGGCATCATACTAAGTTATCCAAGGCAGACATGGAAAGGTTAACACCACATGACTTCCGTCGTATGTGGAATGTTCTAAAGTAAAAGACCTCAAGTTCAGAGCAATAGCATAGGATTGTGGTTATGAGGGTCTGAGGAGTTGAAGGTTAGTGGTAGGGAAGATATGCTGTGAAAGGTACAGGCCTTCAACTGGGAAGCGCATAGCTACTAGAGACCTGATATACTAGCTATTCACACTAAGTTTAATAAGCCTGATACATGAAATTGGCTAAAAATGGATCTCAAATGTTCTCAACACACACACACACACACACACACAGAGAGAGAGAGAGAGAGAGAGAGAGAGAGAGAAAATAAGTGTAGTTATGAATATATTAATTAGCTTGATCATGGTAATCACTTCACAATCCATGCATCAAAATATTACATTTTACACTCTAAACCATACAAAGATTTTATTCATCAATCAAAAACCCCATAAGTGAGGATGATAACAATTATTTACCATTATATTTTCTTCTTGTGCAGAGATTTTTTTCCTAGAACATTCTGTTTAATTTCTTTTGCATTGTGTGTGTGTGTGTGTGTGTGTGTGTGTGCTTGGAATATAGAGGTCATAGACGGCTTTTAGGAGTATTTCTTTCCTTCTAACATATGGGGCTTAGGGATCGAGCTCAGGTTCTCAGATTTGGCAGTGAGTACCATTGCCCATTGAGCCATCCCACAAAGTCCCCGTTCTGCTTCAAAGGTGACTTTTAACCAAGAGTTTTGAGAGCAACAAGTGGCCCAGAACTGATTCTTGCAGTGCTTAAACACAGTCAGGACTTATTGATACCTACCTGTGGGCAATATATCTAGTCTTGGAGATAATTATTTCCATAGCTTTTTTTCAAAAAGCCAGCAGTGTTCTTTTTTTCACAGCCTTGAATGTTTGGGACAAGAATCAAGAATCAGGGAAAAGAATTGAGTCATAAACTACGGTTATACAAAGCCCAAAAGAATCCTTTAGTGGTTTTTTTTGTTTTGTTTTGTTTTGTTTTGTTTTGTTTTGTTTTGTTTTCGAGACAGGGTTTCTCTGCAGCTTTAGAGCCTGTCCTGGAGCTAGCTCTTGTAGACCAGGCTGGTCTTGAACTCACAAAGATCCACCTGCCTCTGCCTCCCAAGTGCTGGGGAATGTTATTTAGACAAAGAGGGGAAGTGTTGTGGGAGTTCTTTCAGCCAATGGCTTTCTGGGTAGTGGTCCATTAGAGCATGGTCTGAGGTGCTACATGTGGACTGATAAGCACAGACAAGAAGTGTGCTTGCTCTCTTGGTGGTCAGAGTTCTGTTTGCAGCTTCCAGTACCCACAGAGCAGAGGACCACAGCTCTCTACCCTTATTGTGAGTTTTCCCCAACTAAATATTTGTTATTCTTTATTCTGGGCTCTCGTGGACTTCCTTGATTACACCTACATTCTGTGTGGATTTGGAGTTTCAGAATAGCCACTATAGGAATATATTAGACTTTGACAAACATTTCTACTCCCAACCCTCAGGGACAGACTGTTGAGCATTTAACAGCTCCAAACCCCAAAGTTGATAAGAATTATCTCTGGGCCCAACAGTAGGCAGTAGACAGTGAATAGTATAATAGTATCTACTTTAGCAACAGCGCATGCAGTCATGCCACAACTAGATAGGAAGGAGTGATACAATACAGAGAAGGAGAAAATGCAAATGAGTGCACTGTAAGATAGTTTTTCTTTTAATTAGTTCTTTGAAGATTTCTTACAATGCATTTTGATCATATTCACCCCCTTTCCTTCCAGGTCCAGCCCTCTTTTCTTCCCACTCAAACTGTGCTTATTAATATCTATCTATCTATCTATCTATCTATCTATCTATCTATCTATCTATCTATCTATCTATCATCTGTCTGTCTCTATCTATCTATCATCTATCTATCTATCTATCTATCTATCTATCTATCTATCTATCTATCATCTATTTATCTATCTATCTTCTATCATCTATCTATCTATATCTATCTATCTATCTATCTATCTATCTATCTATCTATCTCATTAAATCTATCAAGTTCAATTTGTGCTGCTCATATATTCTTAGCTGTGTGGCCTTCTACTAGAGCATGGTTAACTTACCAGGGTCTTGAAAACTAACTTGAAACTACCTCTTTCTCTCCCAGCAGCTATCTTTTGCCATTAACTCCTCAGCTACAGGTGAGTCTCCAAGTCCACTTCCTGTCTCCATGTTGAAATTTGGTCTGGATTGAGCTACACTGGTCTTATGCATACTGTCATAATCACTGTGAGTTCACTATGCTGCCCTGCTGTGTCCAGAAGATATTGTTTTTTTTCTTTTCATCTTATACCTGTTAGAATGGCTAAAATTGAAAACACCAATGATAGCCTATGCTGGAGAGGATGTGGAGTAAGGGGAACACTCATCCATTGCTGGTGGGAATGCAAACTTGTACACACTTTGGAAATCAGTGTGATGGTTTCTCAGGAAATTGGGAATCAGTTTACCTCAGGATCCAGCAATACCACTCTTGGGAATATACCCAAGAGATGCCCAATCATATTACAAAAGCATTAGTTCAACTATGTTCATGGCAGCATTATTTGTAATAGCCAGAACATGGAAACAACCTAGATGCCCCTCAATGGCAGAATGGATAAAGAAAGTGTGGAATATATACGCATTAGAGTATTACTCAGCGGTAAAAAACAATGACATCTTGAATTTTGCATACAAATGGATGGAAATAGAAAACACTATCCTGAGTGAGATAACCCAGACCCAAAAAGATGAATATGGTATGTACTCCCTCATTAGTGGACTCTAGCCATAAACAAAGGACATTGAGCCTATAGTTTGCAAGCCCAGAGAAGCCAAATAACAAGGTGAACCCAAAGAAAAACATTTATAGATCCTCCTGGAAATTGGAATCAAACAAGATTGCCGGGAAAAAGTTGGGAGTATGGGGGTGGGGATAGGGGTGAGGGTTAGGTAAGGGAAGGGGAGAGGGGGAGAGGGAAGGGAGAAGGGAAAGACTGGTGAGAGCTTGGGGGAGTGGGAGGGTGGAGACGGAGGAAGGGCAGATATAGGAGCAGGGAAGAAGATATCTACATTAAGCCACCATTCTTTATCCCCCAAATGGGTTATTCCTAGCAACTCCTGCCTGCTGAAGGTCACGTCAGGGGCTGCAGCAGAGAAGCTGACTCCCTGGGGATGCCACTGGCCTGCTGGGGTCCTCCTAAGGCGAGCCAGCTAAGGGAGCCAGCTAGCATCTTCACACCTCAGTGCTAGAGATTTCCCGGGACATTTGGCAAAGACAAAGCAGAAGTAGGGGAGGACAAAGAAATTCCTGGACTTTGAGATAGGGAAATAAAACATCTCTCTTGCATCCTGTTTTCAAAGAGGACTAAGTTTGCTGCAAGCCACCCTCAACCGTAAGAATGGGGAACACCAGCCTGTATCAAGTCATTAACCTCTGAGGGCCTGCTCAAGGCAATGTACTGTGACTTTATTAATGAGTGCTTTAATGTGCTCTAGGAAAGCTAACAAACACAGATACTTGCTATGATTCATCAAATTTAATATTCCATCAAACCTTTCAGTTTAAAGACCAGTGCTTTTTTAAAAATTAAATACCAAACCCTCACAATGGAAGTCCTCTTCCACTCCAATTAAATTTAAATGCATCAAAAAATCATGAAAATTTAATGCTAAGACATATATTTTTGAAGAAGTAACAATAAATGAAATAAGTTATACACAACACAAATTGTAACTCCAGAGAATGTTTTATTGATGCTGTAGAGAAGAGATATAATTCTATTTTAAAATTTTATTTATTGTTATTTATGCATATTGGTATTTTTACCTGCATGTGTGTCTGTGTGAGGTTTTCAGGTCCCCTAGAACTGGAGTTACAGATAGTTGTGAGCTACCATGTGGGTGCTGGGAATTGAAACCAGATCCTCTGGAAGAACATTCGATGTAGTTCTTAAAGGGGCTTCTAAGACATATGTGGTCTTCTGTGCTGTTTGGAGGCAAAAGATCCTACTGTAAGAGAGTTGAATTTCTTGCTCCTGGCAAAGACAAATTCCTCAGTCACAGTCTAATCAAAATCTTATAACAATTTTATACTTTTTACTCAAGGAGTTTTATACTTTTAAGTCTTTACTCATCATGTGCCTAGCTTTCTCCATAAAATCCCTTCTTAAGTAATTAAAGTATATATATATAAATATATTGCTCTGGTGACATCTAGAAGCTGGCCTCATTCATTTTCGAAAACCATCTGCAAAGATTCTTGAACCAAACAAATAAAGCATAGTTTTGTTTCAAGGAACCTCCCGCATCTTCTCTTCCTTTTAAACATGTATGGCCTGTGTCATTTCTCAAAAGGAGACTGGCCTTACTTGATTCTCTGTTAAAAATCTAGGTCAGGACTTGACAATACCAAAAATTAGTGCAGTTCCGGGGAACCCTCGTCACAGATCCTGTGAGCCCATTGTGAATAAAGAAAGGGGCCTATAAATTATGTCACCAGGCCAGTCCTCCATGTCACCAAAGAATAATCCAAGCCGATTATTATCTTTGTCACTTCAAACCATCCTGTAGATATTGTAAGTGCTTTGCAAACTTTATTCTTCTTTATCTGGCTGTCAGATGGGTTATCTCTGATTTTAGGGAAGAGGAGTCAAACACAGTAAAGCTAACTGATGAGCTGAGTCTCCAACTAAGCCAAATCAGGAGGCCGGAGACATCAGGATTTTCTATGGCCAGAATGACACCACTTAGGGAGCCCAGGGACAGAGATCAGCAGGTTAAGTAAATTTTTACCCATGTAAACTTTCTCACACACACTTTGCCCACCATGTAAAGTTCTCAGTCATGCCCCAAATAGATAAAGTGTTTGTGTTCATTAATTTTTTTCTTTTTAATACAGAGCATTAACACTAAGGTGTTTTAGCTGGCTTGGGAAATGAAAAGTTACTATGCTCCCACTCTGAAATGTGAATAATTCCCTCCCATCAGCTGAGATTTGTGCAGCAAATTGGCTCATGAATCATAGTGTAGCCATAAAAAAAAAGTATCCACATGACAAAAAATCACCAGATCAATTTTAAAATTTCAGCTATCTGTCAATCTCTCTCAGAAATGAGGGGGCTGCATTTTTTATTTTCAGTGAGAAAACTAGACTGGTCCGGGTAAAGATCTTGGTCACACTTAAAATCAGAGATTTTATGCATAGCCAGGATTTTCAATGAGTCTATTGCATGGCATTCATCTTAAAGATAAAGATGCTGGGTTCAGAGAAGTTAGACCAGTTAGCATCTGTACCAGGACCACAATTGATGTGACCGAGCTCAACTTGTGCAATGCAGCTACAAATGAAACTTTTTAGGAGACCTAACCACACTTTGAGTTTCCTTCCAGCTCCCATATTCTAGTTCCAAGTTTCTTTTCCTTGGGTATCCAAGTCCTCTGCTCCCATTTGATAATTATCCTTGTATCATCCCATGAGGACTGGGGGACAGACTTGTATCTATGAAGGCGGTGCATTTCTGTGAACGCCGGGGATTGTTCATGGGAGTTTTTGACAGAAGAAACCAACCACGGAAATCTAACACAGGTTTTATCCCTGTATAGGAAGGGAGACAAGGCCAGAGGCAGCAGGTACTCTGGGGTATATTGAAGTCAGGTGATGGCCGTGAGTCTGTGTGGTAGATCTGGAGACAAGAGCCTACCCTCAGCCTGCCAGCTTGAATAAACACTCGACACCCAAGAACTATCCTCACCCACAGGTCTTGCTTTCATGGGTGCAGCCAAAAACTTGACTCTTCTAGCTGGAGATGGAGGAATGGACCACCCTCCCTCCCTCCCTCCTTCTCTCCTTCCCTTTCTTTCTTTCTTTTTTTTTTTTTTTTTTTTTTTTTTTTTTTTTTTTTTTTTTTGTCCCTGAGGAAAAAGATGCATTGGCTATGTTAATCAGGAAATGATTTCGTGATCCTGTAATCAACATCAGCAGCGAAAACGTTATGTGTGTTCCATTTTCCAAAGCCATAATGTAACTCCAGGTCAAAGGCCAAGGTCCATTCTGAAATGGTCAGGCTGCTTAGATTCACCCAAGACGCCATGTGAATTTTCCCTGCATCCTTCACTTCGTTGGTCTTTCTTAGCATCAGTGTATCTTCCCATTAGATCATAGGTTCCCTTAGAGGCAGGAACTTTATTCTGTGGATTATTGTATTCTCCTTCAAACATCCAAGCAGAAAATTAATCAACACTTAGTCAACATTCCTTTATAGACAGCTTAGGCCTATGTTTGAGGAAGTTGAGAATGTGAAACTACATCCTTGCAGAGAAAGCACAAATGTGAAAAGAATCACAAATTCAGGCAGCTATCAACAGTTGCATGAAGGAAAATGTCAAGGTCACTTGGGTCTAAACCATAAAGGAAGGTTCCAAAGATGTGCCTCAAACTAATCCTTGGGGTGAAATAGAGGAAGAGAAATAGTTGCTCATGCCAAGTAGGATACTTGGTGTGAACAATGGAAGACTAAGGATCTGGCCGAGGACAACAAAGAATGAACTTAGGAAATGGGAAGGGGTGCTTGACATCAAATGGCAGAAGGTCTTCACTGCCAAGTCAGGAGCTCGAACTTAATCTTCCAGGAAATAAAAAGCCATTGGAGGCTGTAGGAGAGAGTTGTAGACATTTGCTCAACAAATACCATTTCCTACATTCTTTGCTGCGAAAACTGAAAGGGTCTTGGAGAGAGTCTGGAGGCAGGACACGCTGTGCTGCCGCTTTTTCCTAGCCTGTGAGGCCCTGTGTTTGATCCCTCACCACAAGCTGCTAACAATGGCGATACTGCTTATGCACGAAGCTGTGCTATCTGTCAGGAAATGATTCGCTAGAAGTCCCACAACCAGTTTCTATCTTCCTGGTGAGCTTGTTCAACAAGACAGACACAATGCCTCCCCACCTTTAATCTATGTTTCTTCTAACGCCCATGCGCAAGTTTTAAAGATATCTTTACATTATTTTCCCAGAGACAGAAATTAAAATTGTACGCCCCCTTTTGATGTTTAGGGCAGAGGCCTATAGTAATCCCACACCCTCCTTTTGTAGCCTGTCGTCATGTAACTGCACGCATGACATCTGTCCTC
Organism: Arvicola amphibius; assembly: GCF_903992535.2. Taxonomy (NCBI): domain Eukaryota; kingdom Metazoa; phylum Chordata; class Mammalia; order Rodentia; family Cricetidae; genus Arvicola; species Arvicola amphibius. The sequence continues at coordinate 9,744,928 of NC_052053.1, forward strand.
ATGGTTCTTCTTCCTCAAGTCAGACCCTCGCTCATGTTCCTCTCACCCTCACATAGGTACTTTCTCATCACATACAAGTGTCATATGAGACATATGTGTATACATGTATGTACATCAGCATCTGATAGGTACACATACACAATATCTGTGTTATTTTACATTTATTTTGTATCTAACACATTTGAATATAGTTTTGAAATTTGGATAAATGGAATTTTGCTTCAATTTTTCTTCCCTCTTGGTTTTCATTACAATTTTGCTTTTAGAATTAACCCATATGTGCAAGACAAACAATATTTCCTCCACCTGTTATGCGGTACCCTATTGAAAATTACCATTCAATACTTATCTAGTCTTCCAGGGGAAGGCGTGGATGACTAGTTTCAATTGCCCATTATCACAAAACAATGCTAAAAGATACATTTTTGCTTCTGTTTCCTTTAAACTTTTCTCCAGGACATGTGTTCAGAAACAGAATTGCAGACATATGGGGTTGATATAATTTATTTTCCCAAAGGCTCTTGGGAAATGGAAGGCAGAGCTTTGGTCCCTGCTCCCCTGGAGTGGGGGAGGGGGTCTCTTTGTCACCTTCCTCTTACAGAATGGCTCATCCTTCATTTCATTACGATTCTTGGACCATTACTGAATTATTGCCATTTCCCCTTCCTGCAGTGATGACTAACAGTCCTGACATAGCCCAGGCTTCTAAACTTGGTCGTTCTGATGAGGTTAGCATCTACAATGTCCTTCATACCTGTGGCTTTGGGCTCTGGGCAGATGCCAGCTCATCACCTGTTATTTTCTGAGTCACTTGCAGGAATTCTTTGTACATCCTAATATTAATCCAGATTCAGGGGCAGCTGGATGTTTTTGAAGAGTAAGTTTTATGCATTACAAACACCTTCTCCCGGCCTGCCATCTGTAAGCCAATGGCAGAATACTTAGAGTTAATTTACAATGGCCAGGCTCACTGTTTGCTCTTTAAGTAAATAGATACATTTCAACAATAAAGATCAAGTCTCTTTTAAAATAATAAAGAGACTGACTCCTGCTGACTCCTTAGCTTGTTGCATATTTTCTCTCATACGGTGATAAGGTGAGGTGGATCAAGCCACTATTTTCTTTTATGTTGATGGTTCTTAAACTTCTGTGTCTGTCTACACCACATGAAATCAAGCCCAGAATCTCCATCCTTAATAAGTCCTTCAGGGATGCTGATGCCCAAATCCAGGGACCGCTGACACAGAACTGGAGTTGGGTATAAGACAGTGGAGTCTTCAGAAATGGGAACAGACTCCAGTGGGCCTTGGCGATCACCCAGGCAACAACTCTCACTAGCATGCAGATCATTCCCAGTCACCTGGATCGAAGGACCAGAGCCTCTACTCTCCTGTTCATTTCCAGGTCGCCGCTGTCATTATCACACCAGACAAGAGGAAACAAGACCTCTCTCATTCAGCCGCTTCGTCACCAGCAGCCTCTAATGAGGAGCAATCCTTTCGTTCCATACTCTGTAGACAGTCGGTCTTCACTCTGCTTCCCAGCTGACTTTTTAACCAAGGCTTGAGATGACAAAACCATGGGATGTTTTCATGTTAGGATGCCATCAGCAGCACCCTGGAATTAAGAGGGCCCCTTGTTTATTTCGTGCACTTCAGCGTTTTTAAAGCAAAGAAGCAAAGATATACCACCCCCAACTTTGTTGGGGATAGCCGCTCCACACAGTCCCTACAAAACCCCCGGTGTCCAGAGCAAACGAAACCTGACTCCACAATGTCCCCTGCTTCAAATTCACATGATGCAAAACACGCTGGCCAAACTGATATCACTGCCATTTGCCTGGCAGTCAGCCTTTAAATCACCAAGCTTGCTGCTCTGTGTTTTAGGGTGTCGTTTCGTAACCCTGTAGCCAAGAGCTGGGAAGGAAGAAGCTCAGAAGAAGGGTGGTTAGCCAGCCGGATGTGCTGGGGCTCTCCTGGCAGGCAACTAATTAGTATTCTTCAAGGTATTTGCATATTGCTCAAATAGACATTGCTTGTGTCTTCCCTCAGTGACAGGGGGGGAGACTGCTCCATAGAACACCTTCCCTTTTAATATGCGGGGTTTGTTAGGAGGACGGCTCAATTCATATTTCCCTTGGTTTGATGGTAAGTGAACAGCAGTGGCAGTATTAATCTGTAGTAACCTGTCAGTGAACTCTACAGCTAATATGATGTAGTTATGATTTTACCATCAATCAGGACTGAACAGGCTCTGGGCAATCCTTACAGCACAGCCTCAAAAAATCTAATTGTGCAAAAGCTTCATTGGTTTCCAACATTTCTTTTTTATCTGTCACAGGCTTTAGGCCTGGTACACAACCTTTTATTATTGGCCTGATTGCATTAGCTTGTCGGACAGAGAAGACAAGGCTAGGGCAGAGGGTCCCCCTGCATCCTATCATGTGTTTGCATGCAGGATTTTATTTGACAGTCCCGTATTGTTTTAGATGTAGATAAAAATTATTAGGACATATGGCATCATATGAACTTTTGAACCGTCAATTGCCCATGCGTCCGAAAGGACTGGAGGCATTTACAGATTCAGCTCTACCTACGGAGGGAGATGCTGCCTAGTCTCGCCAATACGGTGTCCCTGGGGAATTGTCCTTTCCAGTCGATGCAATCTTCGTGTTCTCCTTGACCAGTTTTTATGCACGGGAGGAGTAAAGTCATTGGGAGATGGAATATTAGCAGCTAAAATGATTTTTTAGCCAATATGGATGTTAGATACTTGGGATATGATCGTGGAAACATGGTCCACTTTCTTCAGGAAGCCGCACACGCGGGGTACGGCAGAGGGGGCCACGCAGCCTCTGTGCGTGTTCCTGTGCAGATCATGTCTTTTGTGGGTGTCTCAGAGACAGTCGAATTCAGCTCCATGTGCATAAAATGCAAATCCACATCAAAGTAGCCCCAGCCTCTCGAATCTACGAGGTGGAACAATAAGACTTCAAACATATAAAAACATTTAGGAAGATGAACTATTAACTTTATCTATTTAGGCATTTTAATCTTTTGCATCTTAAATGCAATTGGGCTTTTTGGAACTGGGAAATTGCCAATCAGCATGTGGGGTCAATGTTTCTATTTTAAAATGTGCGTATTCAGAAATAACAGCTGGCTATAAAGTACATATTTATGTTTGTGATTTAATGTATCACAAACTTTATATTTTATTTTGTTTAGCTTCACAAAGGGACCACATTATTTTATTTTCAGGTATTGCATGACGTGCACAGCAGCGTTGTGGCCCAACAAACACATTTGGCCATAAATCATAAATGTGGGCGGTGCCTGAGATTTTCAAATTTGAAATGTCTTTTAATAAAAAAAGTCAGGATTATATCCATCTCTTACTTTGTTCTAACTCATTTAAAAATTCAATTGAAATTTCCTATTCATTAATCAGGAAAAATCTACATAGAGTTCCAGCCACTGTCTTCTGAAGCTCCGTGCCCCTGCTTCAAAGGAAGCACATTGTGAATGAGAGCACACACACCACCAGCACAGCTGAGCATTAACTCTTCACGCGCCAGCACATGCATTGTCCCCGGCCCAATAAAAATAGCTGCACAAAATGAGGAAATGGCCGTGGCATCCTGCAACAAGCGTGCAGGAACGCACTCTGGACCGTGGCAGCCCCAGGAGGAGAATGACACAAACAGGATGTTGAACTTGCCGCAGTGGTGGTGGCTTGGAGAGTTTTCTGGCTACCTTGTCATCATTTGGGAGATTTGTTTAAAAAAATAAAATAAAAGTTGTCTCTTAGAAGCATCTTTTTGTATATTTACATTTAGATGACGGAGGTGAAGAAGTCTGTCTGAAATCATCTTGGCTTTGCCAGGCCTCTTGAGAACAGATGGCTCCGAACGCCAGCCTTCCCGACGCAGAGATGGGCACAGCACCCGCTCGGGTCTCTGCAGTACAGGAACATGTTCGCGTCTGTCAGAACAAGCTCAGTTCCAAAGCTCGAGAACTTAGGTGAGTGCCGGAGCTGTTTGAGGCTCCCCCGAAGCAAGCCGCGACAGAGGACATGCGTTTGTGGGCAGGTTCAAAGGCTGGAGAAGAGGCAAGACCTCAAACTGGATAATTGCTGCACAGGGAATCTATTTAGACAATTCCCTAAATTCACACACATGCACCTAGACAATTATTAGAATTAAAACAAAACCAGAAAACTACAGCTGAGTGTTGTTAGCTCACACCAGGGACTCAGGTACTTGAGAGGAGGAGTTCAAGACCAGGCCAATCAGGGCTACTTAGTGAGTCTGAGGCCAACCTGGGCTATCTCTTGAGATAATTTTGTTTTTAAGAAATGATAGAGGCACAGGTATTGCACGCAGAATATGTGTGTCAAACGAGAGAGGCAGTGAATATTTTCTCCCAAAGTAAAAATTGCCAGGCAACAGTAAATACAAAATGCTAATTCAACCAACCTTTTTTCTTGGAGAACTGGACAAGAGATAAATAAATTCATTTTATAGGTGTTTCTATTGCTATAAATGGAAAGCAAATGTCTTTCAGAAGAAACAACACAGCAGAGGCAAACGTGTGATTTGATATACACCCACAGGTCCAGCTATCGGAGGGCGAAGGCAGGAAGATAGCTGAAGTTTAGGATTATGAAGCCAACCCTGGCAACATAGCAAGAAACTATCTCAAAAGCTAAACATCACCAAGAAAAAGTTTATAGAAGGGAATTGAAGAGTTGAGATTTGACTTGGAGAAAAAGTCTTTGTCTACCATGTGCAAAGCCCTGGGTTTGACTCAAGAAATACTCCCAAACAGGGCATTGGAAATCACGGGAACAGGGATTCCTTTTATACAAGGACAATCTGATCACAGTAATAGGCAAAGATTAATGCAGAGTAACCAGGGAGGAAGCTTATAAAGCTACATGCTAATTAGCCAAACATTTGAAACATAGATAAGAAATATTAACAGGTTCTAACATTCAACTATACTTGTGTATGTATTTAAGAAGCGCTTTCTAATAGACACAAGGTAACTTGTGTACATATAAGACACAAGGGTAACTTATGTACATATAATTTTGGTGAATTTTTGACACCCTGGAGAATATTCTTTAGGTCCCAGAGAATGTAATTAAATTTATTCAGTTAATGTTTTTAAGTTATGCTAACACTTGTAAACTATAAAGAGCAATAATTACTCCAATATTGCTCAGCTGAGGACAGACAGAACTAAGAACGCAAAAACAATAATGAAAAAATGTGCTGGAGTTCAGCAGCCAAAAAAGCAAAATACCATAACTGCAGCTGGCCAGAGCGCAATAAAATCGATACAAATACAAAGATTAATTACAAAATGATCAAAATGTCAAGTAATATATGAATTACACGCTATGATTATTTAGGCTCCCTGAGTTATTTTTACAACTAGAAATGAGTAGAATTGAAAATAAAATCTTCAAATACGTTTACTTGTATTCTTCTTTGGATAACTTTATGGAATTTATACAAAAGGTGAAACAGAATCTATGGGCCAAATGAAGTTGGCTGTAGAGTGAGAAGCTGATACTTAGTAAGGCAAATTGGCTGACGCTTAACAGTTTCATAGGGCTTGTCTGTTATAGCTTATGTTGCAATATAGGCAGCTTAGGAGAGCTCCTAAAGCCCAGAGATATGCAGAGATCCCATCTCAGTTCAGACACTTTCATGGTGCTGAGCCCTTGAGGAATCTGCTTTAATCTCTCCGAGCTTCACAGAGGGTTTGCCCCCACCAGATAGAAGGGTAGTTCCCCCTAACAACGCTAAAGCCATAGCTCAGAACTCAGAAAGGAGAGACTCCATGGTTCTCATGAGCCTTCTAAAATCCCCATGACCCTAAGTATTCAGGGCTTTAGTCACCCTCCAGGAAAGCCACATTTAACACAAACTAGCTGTCCAAACATCTCACCAGAATTCACTTTTGAACACATGCTTCCTCTTTGAAAGATCTCCTAAATCTTGTTTCTACACACACACACGCGCCCGTCCTACCTGGAACAGTAGAATTTAAAATACCCAGAAGGCCCAGAGAACCATTTTCTGAAATCCAATAGTTGTTAGATTGAGGGATAATTTAGGTGGGCGTTTATGCCACGCCCCTTAAACTTTATCCACAAGCTGCTAGCTCCTGAATGTCCGTTAGTGCTTCCGCTCTGGGCCTGGTATCCACCAGAGCCTAGGCCCTCATACCTATGTTCTGACGGTCTATGCCCTTCAGTCAGAGAAGCGGGTGCTAGGGGGTGAGTCCTGACTGAACCTGCTCTCAAACATCTGTTCTGCTCTTCTCAAACAAGCCTCTAGCACAGCACAGTTCACTGAATCCAAGCTTTCGGGATGAAGGCCACGGAGCCCCGTGTGGAAACTGTGACCTGTATAGGCCCATGGCACTGATCTCTATGCCGACTTTATCCCATTCTCGTGTACAAGGGAGTCCTCCAGCTCAGCCTCATCACAGACACGGTGATTCCTGAATCAGAGTTCATAACCAGAATACCCTGTACCCGAGAAATTGAGGTACGTTACAGAGTCTTTATTGGTTTATTGTTTGGTAGACTATCTGCATGAAGTAGCTACTTAATATACTATCGCCTCATTGTGAATTCTAATTCTTTCCCGTCTCCTTCAAAGCAGGTCAAAATCACCCTGTTGTCCATCCATGTCTACACAGGCGGCCCTTCCCCCACATGGCTCCTTTGGTTAACCTCTAGGGAAGTCACTGGGTGAGCTCATGCATCTATTCTTTGCAATCTTTCATCTTCCCAGTTCTTGTTACTGGATATTTCTCCAAGGCAGCAATGGCAACTCCATACCACAGGTTTTTGTGGTGTTAAAAAACATAGGACTTAAGCAGCTTGCACCATAGGAACTGGTTCAGGGTCCCCCCAGAGCAAATCCATATTCTGCATTAGAGAAATGCAGCCGTGAGCCAATAGAATTAGCAAAGTAATTTACTGTGCCGAGGCTGCAGCTGGCAGGGACTGCAGAGGGAAGCCAGCAGATGTTTGTTTGCTAATGGTGGCTTTCTGGAGTAGTCAGGGCCCAGTGCCCCAACTGTCCATTAGCCAGTCTGTCCAGCTTAATAAAAAAGGATAGGCCATAGTAGGCTTTGCACCACTGAAGATGCCAACTGGGCTCCTCTTCCCCCACTCCTCGTAATGCTCTGTTCTTCGCGGTTAAACACGGGGTGATACTGTACGAAGTTTTAGATTTATTGAAGAAGGAAAAGGGAGAAACACATAGATCCAGGATTTGATGAACATTTTATTCTTGGGGTCAAATTTTACAAGTACTCACATACACACACACAAATACATATTCATACATACACTCACACAGTGCTCAATACACTCTTACGTACATTTATACATGCTCAGACTAGCACACACAAACACATACAGACATACACTCATACACACATATCCATACTCATGCTTACACACATACACAGAAACACACATATTCACAGACACACATACTCATTCATACATACACATACATATACTCACACATGCTAACTCACACACATATACATGTGTAGCCAGTATACTTTACCATAGACCTTGTGGTTAGAAAATAAAATGGCCAGAAAATGTTAGGAAGAACATATAGGGTTTCCTTTGTTAACACAGGATACCAAAACTCTCTCTAAAAATGATAAACTTGTAACAACACAAAGGATAGAAGAAAACCAGTCCTCTGGCCTTGTCTCGGTGTTGCACCCTCCTGGGAGAATCCAAGGCTCCAGGGATCTCGTTTCGTTTCTGTGTCCTCATCTGGAACTCATCTGGGAGACTAGGACTTTATCCATCAAGTAATTTAGGCAGCGTACATTCTCTAACGTTTGCTAGGGCAAAGTTAAGAGCGAAGTTCACGAGGGGGACAATCACACCATATGAATAACTACAGCCAAAGGCAAGTATAGGACATTGGGAGACAGGGCCACGGAGGGCGTTTAAAGGAGAAAAGATGAAGAGCACTTTGAGGAGTGACTGGTCAACTTAAACTCTTAGTGGGAGTTAGACAAAGGAGGGGAGGGCAGACTTGAAGGTGAGGGACAGTCAGGTCATTGGCGATCAATGGGAAGACTGAATTCCTGCATGGAAATTAGCTAGAAGTTAGGAGATGATGGAAGTGTGAACGAAGGTGGTGGTTTCCGGGGGAGTGCGGCAGCAGGGGAGGCTAACGTAAGAGGGAGACACTGATGGGCTGGAGAATGCATTTCCCCAAATGGCTGCATGGATTCGGTGAAGGGCAACGAGCCAAGGGAAAGAAAGGTCAGTGGCAACTGAGTTTAAAATGTCAGGAACTGGGTGTCATTAAACAAAATAGACCATCAAAAAAGGAAGTGATTTGGAGACACTGCTGAGCACCTCGGCATGTCACACGCATTTCATGCTCCATTTCATCTTATGCCCACCATTTTTATTGGTAGCTATATCATTCTCACTTCATTTCTGAGGAATCCGGGACTCAGATAATAACCAATTTGGCCAAAGTTACACAGGCAGCGTGTGACATAGAGGAGATTTGAACTCAGCTCCGTCTGGCTCCAAAGCCTGTACCCACCCACCTAGTGGTCCCCCAGGTGTGTTTCGAAGAATTCCAGGAGCTCCTCGGAACCTCTGTTGGCTGCCAACCTGACTGAAGATGTCCTTCTTAAAGGAATTCTCCTGCCAGCAAAATCAGGAATTCTCCTCCATCTCAAAGAAGAGAAAAGCTTGTTTTCAGACATGCAAATGAGGAGCAAACAGGGCAAATGGAGGTGTCCGCGTGTTAAAGATGAAGGATTGATCTAGAGATGAAGACACAGCTCAGGAACCTGTGTGGAGAGGAGACAGCAAAGGAGGCTGCCTTTCCCTGTTGCTATCAGCTTCCCAGTGTTAGTAGGCACATCCCAGTAGGTCTACAACCCATCAACTGATGAGTTGGTTGGCACATGCCGGAATGGCTACACGTTCTGAATGGTTACACCGCAGCTCTGTTCCAAGTTCATGCATATATGCACCCACCTGGGTACCCAACTGATCAAGAATAAACTTGTGGCTGGAGTCATAGCGCACTCCTGTGATCACAGTGCTGGGGAGGCTGAGGCAGGAAGGTGGATTACAGATGCCGCCAGCCTGGGCTGCAGAGAGAGACCCTGTCTCGGTCAACAAACAAGAATGAATTTGGACCCATTTCAGTTTCATTTGTTCTTGGATTCCATATTTTTATTGATTAATAAAGATGTCTTCATGAACAGGAATTTGAATTGCTGAGGAGTAAGTCAGGTCCCTTTGTCTTCCAATGAGACATGGATAAGGCCAGGTAGAGAATACAGACGTGTGAGCACTGGTGGATTCTGGGCCGGGTTACCCCACACGTGTCTTTAAATGCATTTGTGTCTAAGAGGCAGTAACTAGAAGTTATATATGGTAAAGTGGAGATATAGCTACCTGAGAATGTTGGCTTCAACTCCACGGTCAGATCTTGGCCCTACATCCAAAGTGTGTGAATTTAACCTAGAGCCTGAAGTTTGCAAACCAAACTTCAAACCATGTTTGTTTGCATCGCTTTCTGTGATTCCTAGCTTTACTGTCTTCCTTATTGATCTGGTTCCCCAAGTCTTGATCAGGTAAGGTGAAGAAGGGGCCCACTTTGTATTTTACTTCATGAACAGAAAAGAGATGTTTTTAACCAGTTTGAACACAAGTCGATTGGTTTGATGAAGTCGATTAAGAAAGAAATCTGGCAACAAACACCAAGTCTTCCCAAAAACCCGAAATTCTTCAGAGGGGCCAGGGAGTGAGAGTCCACATTCTGAACAACTTGATGGTGACGTACGTCCATCTGTAAAATCATGTGGAAAGAGGTCTTTTCTTGTCTGAAATAGTTGTTTGTTCAGTTGTCACCAACAGGCACCATTCTGTCTGTCTGTCTGCATGTCTGCACGGTGACATAAACCAAAGTTCCCAGCTTGCAGGGAATGGACTGGGGTAAAGTCCTTTCTAGCTGTGTGCTCAAGGTCAGATTTTGCTTTTCTGCCTATAGGAATACCCCAGATCCTGAATTTCTTATAATCCCCTGGTCTGAGTGCCTACAGCTGTTCTGAGCACGAGACCTTCAGGAGTTCCTGATGGCAGGAGAGTGGTTTCTGGTGGGTTTGGCTGGGGCATGGCTATATCTGCCTCTAAACACAATAAAGGAGGCATTCTTGGGGAATTCAAGGATGACCCGTGTCGCTGTCTCTCTGTCTGTGTGTGTCCCTGTATTTTAACCTCCAGCCCCTTGCCCAAAGCTCGGTAACTGGGTAATAGCGCACACGGGGGGGCACGGTGTGCGGCAAGGAATTGTAGTAGGTAGGAGAGGTCGCTATGCCTTCTCAGTGGCTTCTCTGAGGAATGGGCTTCATGGCCTGGGTCTCTAACTGGCACTACAGCCAGGGGAGTCCTTTCCCTTAGACCTTAGAGGGTGTCTACCCCTACATGCCATGTAGGGAGAGAGAGAGAGAGAGAGAGAGAGAGAGAGAGAGAGAGAGAGAGAGATAGAGAGAGAGAGAGAGAGACAGAGAGAGAAAGAAAGAGAGACAGAGAGACAGAGAGAGAAAGAAAGAGAGAGAGACAGAGAGACAGAGAAGGCATGCTGTGTGTGTGCATGCGTGCAGATCCTTGTGTGATGTGTACAGTCACCTGCTTCCCTTCTCTTGTTGCCATGGGTTACAGAGCCCAGAGCAGAATTGTGTGGCCAAGCACTCGGGGTAGAAATAACAGCATCAGACTCTTGGAAAAAAAGAAATCAGAAACAGGAAATGGGGGACAACGACAAAGAGCAAAACATCAACATTCCAAGGCAGCCTGACTGTGGGCAGGACAGCCAGGCAGCCCCAAGGACGAGGCTCTTCATAAATCCAGCTTTCACTAGACGTTCTGGTCTAAACAGACATGATGAGAAAAGAACAAACACGCATGTCCAGAGAAGCTGCCTCTCCATCCTCCTAGACCTTAGAGGGTGTCTACCCCGGAGAAAAATAAACAGCCCCGTTAAGAGTTAAGTCAACAGCTGTCAGGGGGCTGGTGATCTGCATGGCATCATGGTGTACCAGGCGCTGAGGGGAGAGACACCACCAACTGGAAGGAGGCTGTGACCTTGAGGAGGTCACCGTTTAATTAGGCATCTCAAGTCTGGAAGTCAGGCTTGGTGTGTAGCCTGCTCCTGAATACTCATTACTCCTCCTCTCTGACCGCTGGTGAAGTCTGTACTTCTTCCCCTCACCCACGGCTTCTGTCTGTCTTAACAGGAGCTGGAACAGAGGGCAGAATCAAAGAGACATTTTCAACAAATCCAGTCCCTTCATTTTGCAGATTAACAAAGCAGACCGGGCTCAGATGGGTCACTTGGCTTGGTGTTTCCTCCACAGTGAAAACTAGGGAAGAAGGGGTCTCAGTGAGACCACTGCTCTAACTCATTCCAGCCAGTACTGGAAGGGACGCCCTCATCACGCTTCAGACTGGGTGACTAAGAAAATCAGTAACCAGGACAGTGGCTTCACACAAGGCCACCCACAGCCTCTGAAGGCTACTTGCCACCAGGGCCAGCAGGACACTGGAAGAGATATCAGAGAGAATGTAACAGTTGGGTACTGTCTAGAAGTTCCTACTCCTCCTCTTCCCCCTCCCTCCCTCCTTCCCTCCCTCCCTCCTTCCCTTCCTCCCTCCCTCCCTCCCTCCCTCCCTCCCTTCCTCCCTCTCTTCCTTCCTTTCTTTCTCCCTTGTGGTACTAGGGATTAAACCCAAGGTTTCAAGCATGCTAGACAAATCACCACTGAGCTACACCCCCACTTTTACTTTTTATAAGACCTCTCTCTAAGTTGACCAGGTTGACCCTAAACTCACTCTAGCTCAGGCTGGTCTTAAACCTTCGATCTTCCTGTCTCAGCCTCCCCCTGAACTGTTACGATTGCAGGTCTTTAGGACACGGGGGACACGGCTCGCCCTCACATCTCTGGCAGCAGTGAAAACATACTGTCTGTCCCACGCCAGTGCAACAGAGGTACCCACCATGCTTGCCCTCAGGGCTCTGGGAACACTGGTATCAGGGAGGGTATGAGAAGCTGGTCTACTTTCTTCTTTTCCTGGAGTTCCGTAGGCAGGCTACATACAGGGAAGCGTGCACGGACCGCACTGATGAAGTCCGCAACCTATTCCCCATGCCTGCAGGAGGAAACACGCCCCAGGCCCAGACAATGGGAATGGGGAGCGTGTAGGTTGTGCCCTGCAATGCAATCTGTCCCAGGAAACAGGTGTCCACATTCACATGCCATCAGAAGCGCCACAGCCATTCCGAACGCTTTACAAAGGGCTTCTCCCGGCTAAAGAAATTAATCCAGAGCCCAGATCCTGCTGTTGTTAATGGCTACATGGCCTTGAGATAGAGCTCAGCTGAGCCCTTTGATCTCACGGAGCCCTCTGGGGCTGCGCATTTCTTTCATAATCAAAGTCCAGAGATTCTTTGTCTTTCTCGGTGGCCTGCGTATACCCTCTGAGGTTTTCAGGCAGTACCCTTTCCTTCTCCCCGTTCTTCCACTTTTACTTTCTCTATGTTGTTTCTTGTGTCTCTTTTCCTTCCGTGTCTCACACCGAAATGATCACTGTATGGAGATCTGGGACGCAAAACTCCCCATACGAAATTCTCAGCCAACACCTGCCAGCTGCTGCCCCCGGGCCCAGGAGGTAACGGTAAAGATGGCCTGCGAGCTCCCGGCCTGAGCACGTACATCCATCTGGGGAGCTGAAAGGATGCAAGTTCCAACTCTGAAAGAGGAGAGCTGGGGCCAGGCAAACGAAAGGACATTACCAAGTTCTTGAGCCAATAAGGGACACATCAAGGGGGAGGGGCTGGCAGGGGTGGGGTGACTAGGGAGTAGAAACGAGGGAGACGTTGGGCAAAGATTGACGGTGACCAGGCCATGAAAGTCTGTTCATCTTCCCAACCTCATCAGAAATCAGAGTCCGTGCTTTGGGGAGGGGAACTGTCATTAGCAGAAGACAGTATAACCAGATTGTATCATAAAAACATGGATTCGAGTCCAGAAAAGTCGGGGATGGAATAGTCAGCAGGAAGACTAGATGAGGGAAACTGAGCAAGAATAACCATGGGCTTGAACAGGCAGTACCCACAGAGGTGGGGAAGCTGCAAAAAGGCAGGGCTCATTGATAAGCAGAGCTAACCCGTGGTAGCCGTGCAGCCTGTGGCTGGACAAAGAATGGACTGCCCTGGGAGACCTCATTAACCGTGGGACAAAACCAGTCATCTTGGGTGTCTGTCCTGTTCATAGCCCAGGTGACGGACAGGGATGTGGGTCCATCAGTGCAACGCTACTGCTCACAGTTGGTTAGATTTGAGGTGAGCCCCTGTCCCAAAGACAGACTGTCCAGCAATCAGCCCACAGCTCTGATCTGGCCCAGTTAAGCACGATCCCCTGGGAAACAAGCTATGAACAGGCCACGAGAAAAACACTCCGAAGTTTCCAAAGGTTGCGGTGGGAAGAGGATGCACACGAAATTGCCAGATGGAACCATGAGCAAGTTCTAGAAACCAGTCTGCAGAGAGGATGAGCAGGTGTCCAGAGCAAACAGATGAGCCAACAGAGGGCAGCTCTGCGGCTCTCAGGTGCAGGGTAGCTTCTAGAACTGTCTGCAGCCTTGAGCGTTTTCTCCTCCCAACGCTGATCCGCCAACATCCTTGCAATAAATCACATGTATAACTTAAGAGGCCCTATCAATCGCTATTGCAACCAAAGGACGTCACTGAAATAGCTGGCACTTCGCAGCGTGTCTCGCGTTTATCTCTGCCAGCTGCCATGCCCACCGTGCTCCCGAGAAAGCTGCCCGCGCAGGGCTCCTCGCGAGCAGTGCCGCCCCCTCTGGTGACTTCCCAAGAGCCACCTTGGTCACACTCAGTAGGCCCATCAGAATTGGAAAGAACGCAAAGCTTCATCCCAGCGATTCCGCTCCGTGGCGGAACTTGAAGCCCATGACGTGTTTCAGTGGGTTGAAAATGCCTTTGAATATGTGCGCCCATCTCCAGAGCAGTGATTAATTACTGGCTGTTGCTGCTGGTTATGCCTGTGGCTCTCAGCAAGAAAATGAGCGGAGAACTGTGAGTTCAGGATGTGAGTCTTTACATCCTGACAACTAGTCAAAAAGAAAGAAAAGGGGGGAAGAGGGAAGGAATGAAGGAAGGAAGGAGGGAGGGAGGGAGGGAGAGAGAAAGGGAGGAAAGGAGGGAGAAAGGGAAGAAAAGAGGGAGGGAGGGGGAGAGAGGGAGGGAGGGGGAGGGAGGGAGGGAGGGAAGGAGGGAGGGAGGGAGGGAAGGGGGAGAGATGGAGGAATGAGGGCTGGCTTGGGCGAGGGTCTGGGTGTCATTTTTTAAGCAGGACTTTGAGTGAGTCCCGCAGCAGGCAGGTGAGCTGTGTGTTGCCTCTTCCTGCACGTGAGGCTCTCTCCTCATCATGGTCCCTGCCCGTTTCTGAATTAGTTCCAGCTAGTTAGTGTCACTGCGGGGTAATTTAGACTGCCATTGTTTGAGTATTCAACGTCCTCTCCGATGATGGATTCCCAGAAAAGGCAAAATCCATTATTTCCACGCGGTAAGAAAATAAACGTTTTCCCCAGCCCGAGTCCAGAGGATCAGCTTCTCCGTTTAGACAGTTGGAGATTTCACATTCAAGCGGCTTTGCCAACTCCTTTAATCAATGTCCTTTGGAAAAACAAATTTAGCAATTCAGCTCCTGGATTCAGTAGGGGTGAGATGTAACTAAGGAAGGGTATTAGCTATCCGTGGTTCATGGTCTGTTAGCTAGCACTGGCTCGCAATAAAGCGTGGCTAACTGACAGTGGAGACTGGAAGCCGTGCCAAGTGACCCCATGAGAGGCACAGTGCAAGACTCCTCCAGGTAGGAAAGGAATGGGTCAGGCAGGTACGGGGAAAGGCTTTCTTTCCAGCCGCAGGAAAACCATCCTAAGCCAGATGAGGTGATGAAAGCCTTCCCTCAGCACTCAAGAAGCAAAGGCAGGGGGAAAGTGAGTTCAAGGCCAGCCTGGGCTACATAGCAAGACCATTTCTCAAAAACAAAACAAATCCACTCTTCCCAGTAGACGGACATTCTCATACCAGTCACGGTCTTTTTCAGGCCAGCACAGGAGGCTGCCCATGTTCTCCGAGCTATGTTTCAAGACACGGTAAGGTTCCCGAGAATCTCAAAGGCAGAAGATGCCGCCAGAGTGCCCATGGGGGCCCTGTGGACCTGTGTGGGAAAGTGAAAGAAACCTGTGTATTATTGCCAGTGCGGGCCAGGTACCTTAGCAACCAGGGAGAGCATCGTGGGCAGACTAGGGAAAGAGACAAAAGAGTGTGTCACAACTAAGTTAGTGAATGGGTTCCAATGCACAGAAGAAAGAGGAATCAAGACCCATCTTCCTGTGGAAGCAAGGAAAAAGAAAAGCCCAGGAGGGCTTCCCAGGGCTTTTAATAGGCTGATACGTCTGCATGAGAGAAGAGTCTCTCCAACTTCCTTCCCGGGAGGCCCTTGGGACCTCTGAATGAACAGTACAGGCCCCTGGAGAGGCCCTGTGGAAAGGCTGAGAGAGGGCAGCCCACTTCCTGAGCTAGCTAAAGGCTTCCTTTGCCCACTCTCTGTGCCCTTGGGGAAAAGGACCTCCATTCTGAATTCTCCTCTGCCCTGTTTTGCAAACACACTTTTCAAACAATGCCCCATCCCTGCCCTGAGGCACAGGCTCCTCATCTAGCCTTGGGGGGGGGGGGCTTCCTTCCCAGCACAGCCTTCAACACCAGTGTCTTCACTCAGGTGCGATTTTAAATTAGTCTACCTCTCTGCAGAATTAAGGAATGAACCAAACAGCCTTGGGATGTGGGTTAGAGAAATCTATTTCCTGCCTGCTTTTAAAAAAAGAAAACAAACAAACAAACTTGCTTTTCTGAACTTTGGCCCTGCCTCTGATTTTAAGCAGAACAAATGAAGAAGGTACCAAAAAATCTGGGGAGCAGGGTAGCCCCAGGTGGCTGAACAGGTCTTACACTTCAGAAATTCGCACCTGAAACCACCCGCCAGGTACTGCGGTCATCAGTCAAACCTTAATTTCAGGCTTCGTGTCTTATTTCTTATACTGGAAAATGTCATCATCATCATCATCATCATCATCATCATCATCACTATATTAGACTTTGCAGTGTGGAAAAGAAACCAAAAAGGTGACCTAAAGGGCCAACAATACACTTTCTTCACGTTGATGGGCTGGTCATTTAGGCAGGCTTAGGTGCCCAGCTCCAGCTGAAAGTGAGAGAGATGGCTGATGGGTGTGAGAAAAAGGATCCTGGGGCCTCTATCTGGGCACCAGAGAGCTCGAAGCCATTTGGTGAGAAAGGCAGTTGTGCCAACAGCAGGCTGTGCAAGCAAGACTGTGTTAGAGGACGCTCACTTTTCTGGAAAGCCGCGAGGAGGCTGGCGCCTTGGCTCACAAACGTTATACATCTCTTTGAACACCTTGGCCTGGCATCCACAGTGCTGCCCACAGATGCAGGCCATGAGGAGCAGGTCAGGTCCTCATGCTGAGTGCTGTATGCAGACGTCATTATCCTTGGAATCCAGTTGTAGCCGCGTTACAAAGCTGGTATCCATTGACCATCTTTGCCCTTCCAGTTCTCATACACATTACCTTTTTGGACCGCTCCACCCAAAACTGCACTCTGTAGACACACACATACAACACACACATGCACACTCACACACATGCAGGCACACACACACATGCACATACACTCACATGCACACCCGTGTGCGTGTGCTCACAGAAACACTCACTCACACCCTTCCCTTCTTCTGCCTTACTTTCATGTGTATCCCCTTCTAATGAGTTAAGCGCCCTTATATTTTGTTTTCTATCCTGTCTTCTCAACTCATTTCCCGGAATGAAAAGCCATGATGGCAATGGCTTTTACACGGTTTGTTCCTTGCTATTCCACCAATGCCTAGATTCTAGTAAATGCTCACCTAAAATATATTGACTAAATGAATAAATCCATTAAAATGACCAACCACCTGGAAACTAACTACTAAGTTTTGGTGGTCATAAATTATTACTTCGAAGTCATTGCGGATCTTTTCCTTTTGTACGGATGATGAGCCATGCGTGTGAAGGCCTATATGGGAGGAATGTTGTGAGCATTGAGCATTCACGTGTGTGCTGGTACATGTGCACAGACATGAAGAGGTCTGCATTAGGTGTCACGGGTCTTCCTTGATCACTGCCCTCTTTATTTACTGAGACAGACTCTCTTCCTGAACTCAGAGCTCACCAATTTTAGCCAGTTAGCTTGCTGAAGGAATGGCAGGCTTCTGCCTCTCAAGTTCTGAGGGTCAAGCTGGTTACCGCATCTACCCAACTTTTCTGTGAGTTCTGGGGATCCGAATTCTGGTCCTAGCACTTATATATCAGGTGCTTTATCCACTTGGCCACCTCCCGAGAACACACATCTAAAGTTTGGTCCATGTGTAAGAATCTTATTTAATCATGACTGTGAACTATTTGACTATATTTTTAATGTCACCTAGTCAGCAAGATATCTACTATCATTTCAGTAAATGGCAAAACAAGGGGGAACAAATGGAACTCATTGGGGTTAAATGGCTCTGAAAGGAGACACAGTTGGAAGAGACACACTTGAACTCCAGAGTTTCTATAGCAGCAAGATCTCCACTCACAGAAATGTGCCGCAGGGATAGCCATAGTGCATCTCTAATAAATAATTTTCACAATTGAGAGTGATTTCCAGAGGAAAGTCGAGGGAAAAGACCCTAGGAATATTTACAAGAATCCACAGCCCTTAAAACATCGATTTTAAGATAGAAGCCTATTTTAAATTGTATGAAGCATTTCTAATTAACTTTTATCACCAACTCAATAATTAGAATCCTATACCACCAAGAAACCTTTTAACCTTTCCTTTATAAGACAGGACTGGAAGGACTTTGGCCATAATCTGCTGAAGCCTCTTGCCTTGGCTTGACATGAGGAATCTAAGGTAATCAACAGTCACATGAACCCAAGAGAGAGTTAGTGGCAAAGCAGATGCAGTGGCATATCACTGACTCCCAGGGACTCACTCAGTGGCCTTACACCCTCTCTCACTTCAGACAGCTACTTCAAATCACATTTGCTTTTCATGATAAAGCAGTTTCGCTAACATATTGTGGACCTACAGAGTTAAGTATTTGGAGATGTAAAATCCCCCCCGGGGGGGTGAGGAATTAAAACGATAACCCCACTTTTCACCCAATGACTGTACCCAGCTGTGTAGGCAGATCAGACCTTGTCCTTGAATCTGTACAGAACAGAGGGTGGCCTTGGCCACCGAAAGGTCTCAGGGGACGTCTTGGTCAGAGAAACTAGGGATGGGGCCAAGCATTGCATTTTGCCATTTCCGGTAAAGCCTTCAACACCCAGCTAAGAGTCTGTTGGATTTAACCCTTATCATGCCGAAAGCCAGTGCCCTGCAGACCCTGCTGTTAGAAGACAGCATATGAACTGCCATTTCTCTGCTTAATTCCTGTCCTGGCAAACTTTTAAAATGAAAACTGTCATTGCTGGGAGGTAAGTAGTACTTTTACTCAAGCAATGACGTAGCAACAGACAACAGTTCAATAAACAAGTGACAACGACAATGGCGATGATGATGGTGATGTGAGGCGATCACATTGTTTTCCACGAGAAAGGGTAGTACAAAGTCTTTCTGCGGTGGCGAGGCAATTCTGTATCGTGGTCATGGTGTTGGTGCATATAGCATGCAATGACATTGCATAGAACTATATATACATAAAAATGCGTGCACACAAAGCAGGTGGAGGGGAATAAATCCCATGAATCATGCCTGTGTTGGTTTCCTGCTTTGACAGTATATTATAATCTTGGGAAATGTCACTATTGGGGAAAACCAAATAATGCATGGGACTTATGCTATTCCACAGCTTCATTTAAAAGAACTCAGGATTTTTCAGTTTTTGAAACCTCCAAGAGAATTCATTAAAGGGGTTTTTAAATGCTTCCTCTGTTATTGAAATAATTCATTGGACAGAATTTTCACCTCTTCCTAAAGATTGCTACCATTAAAATAAATAGCGTTTTTTTACCAGTCTCAGAATTTTTTCCCAGTTTTTGAAACCTCCAAGAGAACTCACTAAAGAGATTTTAAAATGTTTTCTCTGTTATTGAAAAAATTTATTGGGCAGAATTCTCACCTCTTCCTAAAGATTGCTACCATTAAAATATATAGCATTTTTTTTTACCAGCCGACGTGGGTGTAAAGCCTGAGACATATTATGTTTATGGTTTATTTTTTTACATCACTCATTTAAAAATATTACATTTTGAAGTGTAGATTATCCGTGCTGAAGTGTAAAATGTTGATCATCAGTAGTCGACAACTTTTAAAGTTACAATAAAATCAGAATAGTCGTACTTTATAAATGTAAACTGCAGGAAGAAACCAGAGAAAACAGGTGTAAGGCCTCAATGTGTTATTAAGAAAAATATAGGCACATGCCTCCTCTCCAAAGCAACACATTTTTAAGTATGTGTTCTGAGCATTCGTAGAAAAAATGGTAATGCTTTATTTTTCATTTTCTTCCCTGGGACAACTTCTCAAAAAAGCTGGCAGACACGGAATAAAGGGACTAATTCATTTTTGGCCACTAGATGGCACTGTTGGTGGCGTCGTGGGCGAGACGGAGGGGGAGGGGAAATTGAAAGCAATCTCTTACGGGACCTTTTTTTTTTTTTTTTTTTGAGGGTTTGTTTTAAGGAGAAAAAAAAGGAAGGAGGAGGAAAGAGGGGAAGAAAGAAATTCTCCCTGTTACTGCTATTCTCCCTCTCTTACCCCAGAGGGATGACGTGGAAAGGAAAGCTCAGAGCACAGTAGGATGTGGGGATGGAACTATGCGACATCCAACAAAAAGGACCACGAAAGACACGCTCAATAACCCCCAGCCACAGGGCCGGAAAGCAGAGCACGGTTCCCCAGGCTGCTGTCTGCCTGTGCGGAAGTGGGGCGCAGGCGAGGGAGGGACAGTCGCCAGACCGCGGGCAGGGCGGTAAACAAGATCCCTGTGTGCCCTTAAAGTGCAGCTCATGGCTCTAAGAAAGCCCATCCAGGACAAAGGGACTTAACAGGTGTAGTCGGCAGAGGCGTGCGACTGAGGGTCAGCTATCACGGTGCTGGGTCGGATCCAGTCCGGGATTTCGGGTTCCAACCTGCCCCAGGGGCCGCTGCCACAGGCTAGTGACATTTCAAGGAGTCTGTGGCTGCAGCTGTTATTCTTCAGACACGTTCCTGAGGGGGCAGTTCCAGAAAATCCACGAGTTGGCATGGGAGCAGAGAACCTGACCCGGGCTTGAAAAACCCTCATGAATACATGGAGAACCGTTTTAAGTACAGGGATGGATTGAAGCCCACAACCTCAAACTTCCTGCTTGAAAACACCCCCTCATAATTAGTGCTGCACATTGTTGCATCCGATGATAGCATGTCTATCCTGTGTTATACATTCTTGGACCAGGGTTAGTCATTTAAAAATAAGGGGGAAAAAAAGTTACCTCCTGACCACATGCCAGGTGTTTAGCATGTATTAACCCACTGTGGTGGTATGAATGAGAATTGCCTCCCCCCCCCCCCCCCCCCCCCGTTGGCTTATATGTTCCAATGCTTGGTCCCCAGTTAGTGGAACTGTTACAGAAGGATTCAGAGGTGTGGCTTTGCTGGAGTAGGTGTGGCCATGTTGAAGGGGATGTGTCATTGGGAATGGCCTTGAGGTTTCAAAAGCCCACTCAGTCCCTCCCTCCCTCCCTCCCTCCCTCCCTCCCTCCCTCCCTCCCTCCCTCTGTCCCTCCCTCCCTCCTTGTGCAACAGGATGTAGCTCTCAGCTACATCTCCGATACCATGGTCTCCACCATAATGATAATGGGCTAACCCTCTGAAACTGTAAGCAAGAAGTTTTCTTTTATAAAAATTGCCTTGGTCATGGTGTCTCTTCACAGCAATAGAAAAGTAACTAAGACACTCCCCAAGTCCTCAGACAAACCTACAAGAGGTACTGATTATTGTCACCCCCACCATAGAAGAGAAACTTATCAGAGAGCCTCAGTATCTTGTCAACAGTCTCAGGGCCTGTCCCTAACTCCAGATACACTGTCTCTAAGCAACAAGATCAGGACCAAAACTCAAGCTCTGCCCAGGTAACCCAGCTGGTCCTTTTGAAGCTGCTGCCGGTGTTTCATGAACGAACTGCGGATCCAGTTCAGACGTCGTTGAATGTTTCTATCATGTTTGGTCTACCTGCTGCACCATGACCAGACACTACAGCAAACGACAAACACATGCTGGGAGGAGAAATCCCAGTCTTTGCCTACCATGCCTTCTGTGGAAGTTCCAGCCACTACGGCATCCAGGCCACGAGCCATCTCTCTGGATGGATTTCTCATAATCTCATGTTTGTACATAATTTCTCATCAGAATCAACTATCAAAGTTTCACTATGTTTTATAAGATACTGACTTCCAAAGGGATGATGCTAAGTAAGAGAATAAATTTTCCAGGTCTCTGTCTCTGTGTCTCTCTTTCTCCTTTTTATGCCCCCTCCACCACATACACTGAGATTTTGCCATAGTGAATCCAAGCCAATGGCATAAGCACACTTAAAATAGATGGAGCTACGAAAAATGCCATTGGGGAACTGTCTTGGAAGAAAACCAACAGAAACATGCTCCCTAATAACGCCGGTTGCTGTACCCGGTCTAATGGAATGAATAGATTCTATCCGGCAACAGCATTGCAATTTGTCATTAATGGATGTGAGGAAGCCGGTTTCCTTAGTTGGAATGAAGCCATAATTAGTAGATAACTGAAAAAAATGAAAGGGGAGAGAGGGGGAGCTCAGAAATAAATCCAGAGGAAGTATATTACTCTGAAAAACAGAAGTATCCAAGCACATTCAAAAGGTTTTGTGGTGGCTCTTATGTCTCTACTCTCAGGGTAGACACTAGGCATGAGCAGTGGTACTTGTCATTTTCCTCTGAGCCAGGGCCATTACTGTCAATGACTTCCCTAATGTGCCCGGATTCACACGCTCATGCAGGTAATGGGAATCAGCCCCCACAGCTATGCAGCCAATGCGTCTGTAGCACAAACAAAAAACGTAAAAGACTAACAAGAAAGCAAGTAAGTGGCGCTGGAGTTGAGCGCAACTAAGCAGAATTGCTACTGCAACTGTTCATGCGTGAGGTCCACCCTGATGGAGACTGCGTTAAGCTGCTCTCTCCTCAGTGAGATCTTAACTGTCTCAAGGGCATCCTATTTGTAGGTGATGGTGTTAAATGGCAAATCCACCCCAAGCAGCTCTGTTCTAGCCAGAGTCCTTGCATGTAAATTAGGGCAGGTTTGGGTTAGTATTCTCCTGCAAATCTACTTTCAGAAAGAGTTTCCGTGGCTGGATGGGTATTGGGGGAGCATCAGGTAAGGAGAGTAAATGGGCTCATCCACTAGAAGGGCTTCAGCAGCATCTGATTCTCTAACCTGAACCTAATACCTGTTTTTAAGAAAGCAGGAAACTGCCAGGTGGTGGTGGCACATGCCTTTAATCCCAGTACTTGAGAGGCAGAGAGGCTGGCAGATCTCTGTAAATTCCAGGCCAGCTTGGTCTATGGAGCTAGTTCCAGGACAGCCATGGCCACAGATTAAAACTCTGTCTCAAAAAACAAACAAACAAATAACAAAAAAGAAGAAAGGAAGGAAGAAGAGAAGAGAAGAGAAGAGAAGAGAAGAGAAGAGAAGAGAAGAGAAGCAGGTTTTATAGTGGATTTGCCCCCCTCCCATCCTATCGCGGCCTCTCCTTATAGACAGGATACTACTGACCATCACAGTGATCGGTTAGACATAGGACTTTCCCATAATAATTCCCTTACTAAAGCCTTAAGGGGCCGAGGACCCGCTTTGGTCTTTTCAGTGTTCTTGTATTGAACAATGTAATGCCAATCTGACAAGCAGAAGGTTTTATTAATTGATATATTTATCCTAACCACTGTGGACCCACAGAGAAGGTTGATTTCTTTTCCTTTTTGGTTTTGTTTTTTGTTTTTTCTATAGTCATGAGACCATAGATTTTAGTGAGAATTAATAAAATCTTGAACTAGATTGGTGGTGAAGGAGTTGGATAAATTTGGTGGGCAGTAGGGTGGCAAAACTAGCCACAGCCAGTAATGGGTCCAGTGGTCATCAGTGAGCAGAGAAAGGTGAACCTGGGTTGGCTGTGGTCAGGAGGGGAGGAAGCGGACTGTGTCCAAGGACAAACACCCATCCTCCAGCCAAGTCCAGCAATACCACCTGTCCAGGCTTGGGGTGGGTGGAGCAAAGGACGAGATGGGGTAAACTGAATAAAAGACGTGGATCTACCAAAGGGGGCACCATTAAAATGAGTTCCTTTGGCAAAGGCTAGAAAGGATGCTGGCAATCAGAGAGAACGGAATGCTTGGAAATGGTTGGAGACCAGAGGATGGAAGCAAAGGGAAACGGAGGCATTGACTCTGGCTTTTGTCATAAGGACCCCAGTCCCTAACCTGTAATCCTCCAACTGAAAAGGCTCCCCAAAACTCATATAGACCTAGAGACATTTGATGTCAAAACCTGATCTGCAATGATGTGAAAATATCTATAGTGAGCTCATTTAAGGTGAATATTCTTATATTTCACAGAATAACATTATATTACAAGATTATAATTGTAAATATTATAATAATATACTTCACAAACTAAATATTATTGCGTTTGATTATAGAATGTTCCTCATTGTGAGTGTTGGAGACCAAATACAGAACATACTGATTTCTGAAGAATGGAAAATACTAATTCTGAAATATATCTCTGGCCTCCAGGATCTGGATAAATCATCCTGTCCTGTAGTGGGAGAGAGGTGGAGGAACATCCTGCTGGTGACATTAAGACCAATAATACAAACAGATGAAGACGTCACGGCTCAGACCAGAGGCCACAGCTGGGGAGGTCCTGGAAAGGTTAGTGTATGCCAGAGGCCAAACCCAGCCCTGTGTCCTCGGGAAAGAAGAGGATCAACCACCCTGACGGTCTCTGTCAGGAAACTCATGTCTTCCAGATGCTGCTGTGTGGCAGCTCAATCCCTGCCTCACTTTATCCCTTATACCTGCTCTCTGTGTGTATACCTCCTCTCTGTGTGTATACCTACTCTCTGCGTGTATACCTACTCTCTGTGTGTATACCTGCTCTCTGTGTGTATACCTGCTCTCTGTGTGTATACCTACTCTCTGTGTGTATACCTACTCTCTGTGTGTATACCTACTCTCTGTGTGCATACCTGCTCTCTGTGTGTATACCTACTCTCTGTGTGTATACCTACTCTCTGTGTATACCTGCTCTCTGTGTGTATACCTGCTCTCTGTGTGTATACCTGCTCTCTGTGTGTATACCTACTCTCTGTGTGTATACCTACTCTCTGTGTGTATACCTACTCTCTGTGTGTATACCTACTCTCTGTGTGTATACCTACTCTCTGTGTGTATACCTACTCTCAGGAGAAACACATGAGCTGAACACGGGGTGAACCATACAGCTGAGGTCACACCAAGTCCCCACAACCCCAAAGCTCTTCATCCATAATGCCCTGAAGCTATCTTGTTGAACTCAAGACAATTGGATCTGGACTAAGAACGCTTCTAGAAAATGTATTCTTCATACAGTCAGTTTGTCATGATTCTCCAACAATCACATGTATGTAACCCTAGCACTCTCAGTGTTGAGGCATGATGACTGCCACAAGTTGCAGGCTGTCCTGAGATACATAGGTAGAACCAGGTAAACCAGGGCTACAAAGCAAGATGCTGTCTCTGAAAACTTGAACCACCGTATCTCTCCTCTCCACACCCGCCCCCAAATCAAGCTCACATGGTATACTATGGTTCCATTTTTCAGAATGAGAAACTGAGGCCTAAAGAAAGGAAGCAACTTGTTTGAGGTCTTACATGCATAAGAAAAGGTAGAACTAGGCCTCTCTGGGACAAATAAATGTCACTCCTGCTGCTCTGTAGCCTATGCTACCTTCTTAACATAGTTTTCTAGTGTCCATGACCAAAGTCTCCACATAGACACCTCTTCCCATGGTTATCCAGAGATCAGCACCAGTGACCTTCTTGAGTACATCTGCTGGGAGAGGAGATAAGGGTCATAGTGATGGGCACACAGAAACCTGTTCATTATCAGGAGATAACATTGCCTGTCACTTTGAGTTGGAGACCTCCAGATAGCCCAGAAAGTCTCCCAATGCACAGGGAAACAGCTTTAACATCAAAAGAGTAAGAGGTTCAGGCAAAGCAGGGGAAGTGTGCTTTTCTTGGCTGTTGACGGCTGACCAAGTGAGTCTAATGGCATATGAATAAGAAGCAATTAATTGCACAGCTTGCCCAGCAGTTATAAGAAATGAAATCCCAAATCTGACGCAAGAAGGACATCAGTGATTGAATTACTGCTAGAAAGCAGTTTCTGGTGCTGCTTTGCATCAATAAAGATGTAAAGAACAAAGAAAGCGCATGCAGCCTACTGCACAATCAATGGATGCTTGAAATACAAAGGCTGAGACGGCAAAGAAACACGGGACCTCACCAAATGTGATACCCACTCTCTAAAGAGGAAAGCAGAATTTAGGGGACACTTGAGTGGGAAGGCGCTCAAGAGGCTAAAGTTCTCCCCAGCACCAGGCAGCTTAGTCTCTCATGCCAAACATCCCACAAGTTACAAGGGACCCTATTCCTCTTCAAAATGGAAGAATGTGTTCTTACTTTCTCCAAGCACCAGACAACCAACCCACTGCCAGCGGTAAATCCTGGCCTAGAACAATGGAAGGCAAAGGCATTCTTGACTCAGTGGGCGTGTTCTGATGAGCAAGACTGACAGCTGCCTGCATTCTGGAGTCAGTGGGTGTGTTCTGATGAGCAAGACTGACAGCTGCCTGCATTCTGGACACAGCTACCTGCATTCTGCAAAATGTCTGCCACGAAAAGAAAAAAAAAGAAGCGCAGGTCTGGATATTTTTGTAATGAGAATTCTTATCACAAAACTAGAACTCATAAATTTCAGTCAGCTGAATGAAGGATCCAAAGGCCACTTGGCGAATGCCTGGGTCAGTGTGGTAACAGCCGACAGCCTGTGCTACTCGGCAGGAAATAGGATGCACAGCGTAGCATGTATGTGAAAAAGATGATCAATGGTTTACAGCCATGAGCTAAAAGAGTTCTTATGTGTGGGCACACATGCACATGTGGGAACACACACACGTGTGCACACACATACACACATACACTCACAGAAACTCCAAGGATATGGGAGGCCAAGTGTGATAGAGTTACAATTCCCCTTACTGGCTGAGCCCATAATGCTTAAGATCACCAATAGTGTCCCTACTTCTAAAATGCCATCAGTTTCTATAAATAAGGCCAAAAGAAGGGTCTTTGTAAAAATTTGGGGATATTTTGATATCTCTAAACCCCATGGGAACACTAGCTATAAAAACAGAGCAGATTTAATGATCGCTATAGCAGGCAATGCTGTTGCCTAGAAACATTCCCCAAACATCAGTCAGCGCGGTTTTACCCATCCTCCTGATGTTCAGCTTTTTACACTTGTCACTTGTCCGCTGAATCAAAGAGAGGACACATGCAAAATCTGCCTGTGCACAGGCATTGTTTCTTTTTCTGGATGTTTTCTGGAAAGCACCAAAGGATTCAAAGGAGCCTGAGTCATTTTGTGGTGGCCAGAGCATTCCTTCCAGGTTAGATGCATTTGCTGGTCAGTGTAGGATGTCATACCGATGCTGTAGTGGAGGAAATAGAATCAAAGAATTGGGGCAGAGGCCAACATCTATAACAATAATCCCTTTGTTTCTGGCTGAGACGTTATATTGGTAAAGAACCTCCCTTGTGAGACTGAGGTTTCCAAACAAAGGCCATTCGTTCTGAGTCGTCTTCTCTAGTTAAACGACTACGTTCTAAATGACTCGAGACCCGTGGGCCTCACACGCAAATCTGGATGACACAGTCTAATTTTACTTTGGCGATGCACCATGCTAGATTTGAGATGGAGGTAAGCAGACAGGTTTGGGCCCGAAAAGCAGTTGGGAGCTTTTTGCACCCAGGTGGTCTTCCATGCCCAGGGCAGACTCGTTACTGTCTTAAATGAGAGCTATTCCCAGCTCACCTCAGGGAAGGAGCTAGTGGATACCACAGAGACAGAATGGAGCACAGTCACCCAGATGGAGACTCAGATAGCTCTTCCATCCTGGACTACCAAAAGGACAGATCCATTTCTCAGGGACACCCATGTTAGAGTGACTCATCAAAAATAATCCTGTCTATTTGGATA
The DNA here is from genome assembly GCF_903992535.2 of Arvicola amphibius. Taxonomy (NCBI): domain Eukaryota; kingdom Metazoa; phylum Chordata; class Mammalia; order Rodentia; family Cricetidae; genus Arvicola; species Arvicola amphibius. The sequence goes on from NC_052053.1 coordinate 9,772,466, forward strand.
GCAAAATCTCAGACATTACTTCCTTTTTCTTTTCTTTTATTTTAACTTTTTGAGACCTGGTTCCTCTGTGTGACAGCCCTGGCTGTCCTGGACCTCGCTCTGTAGACCAGGCTGTTCTCCAACTCACAGGGATCCACCTGCCTCCTCCTGAGTGCTGGGATCAAAGACATGCACCCCCATTGCCTGGCCCATTCACTCCCTTTTTAATACACAATTTTCATTTTCTTTGCCTGTGAGTCACAGGCAGAAAGATGGAGACCTCTGAAACATGCTTTTGCTCTATGCTTTATCTTTCTTTGAGTCTAGAGCCCTGGGTAAAGGCTGATGTATAGAAAAAAAAAAGTTCGTTTTAAGTTCCACTCCTGAAACTTAATCCATGATTAGACAGGTGGCAATATCTGAAACTATTCCAAGAATCCTATCAAACGGCAAAATCTTACAACTATATCATGACTCTTGGGGAGAAGGAAAGACAGAATTCCTCATTCCTATTTATCTCTGTGAAAATAACAATGGCTCTGGAGACTGGAGAGAAATGGAGAAAGAAATAAAGAGAATACACGCACATTTATATAGAGTCCCTGTGCCTCTTTTTGTTTGGGAAGCATTGCCACTGATGAATAGACATTGAGTGTCACAGAAGGGCTAAGGGACAAAAAGATACATGTCGTCATGAGCCAACAGATTAACATAGGCACATATTTTATCGTATGCATGCTATGATGTTTTTATGCACTGAGCCCATGTTATGAATCAAGTAAATAAACAAATTTCCTTGGTAATAGCCTGTGTACATCTGTGGACTATTTAGACAATTGCAAGTAAGAATGGCTTGTGGAATTTCTTTCCTTTGTATGTTTTATCAAGCTTGTTAATTTTATGGCATGAGACACTTGCTTTTTTCCCTTAAACCTTGATAGCCTGGGCATGCAGAAGCCAGTCACAGGCCTGCTGGGTAGGTGCCACTATGACAAACATGCAGAGAGAAAGGGAGCTGAAGAGGTGATGGCAATGAGGAACGGGCTGATATGGGTGGCCCATGCTGCCACCTGGGGCCATGCAAGGTCCTGTCCAATGCTGTGACCCAGGGCCATGTCTGGGTCTGTAGTCCTACTGCAGCCGGAGTCGGTGTTGATTGACTTGGTCTGTATTATCATCAGGGGTCACGGAAGAGCTGACCCCAGGGACCTGGTCCCACTCCTTGCTGGTCACCTCAGTAGGAGAGCTCCCCACCTCACCCCTCCCTAGCACTTGGGAAAACTGATCTCACCCCTCACCATGCCCACAGGAGAGCTGAAGCTGATGGCGTGGGCACAGGAGAGCTTCACCTGAGAGGGGGCAGTCCCAGTGGAGTCCCAGACTGACAAACTCAGCTACTACCTAGGCCCATATCTGGGGTTTTGAACTGGCCCACCCCATCATCTACCCCATCTATGACCTGCTGGAGTCCATGAAGGGACCGGTCCTGAAGAACCAGGGCTACAGGATCTCCATGACTGAGGCAACAACAGGAGACCTGAGAGAAGTTTCTGTGAGGGTCCAGTGTTGATGGTGTGGCAGAAGTCAGTGTGGCAGATGCTGTGGTCTTGAACCACACCATGCAATGAACATTCGCCAGTAAAGCTGTCTGGGCAAATGGGTATACCATGTGACACACCGTAGGTTCCAGAGCCACTGCAACAAATGGAGAGCCAGGATGGATGAGGGGGAAAGATGAAGGAGTGCATTGTTTGGCTTTTAGAATCTTTTTAAAAATTTATTTTCTTTGGGGCGGGGAGAGCTACATGGGTGAAGGATAAACATGGAAGGACTGGATAAAGTGTGGAATTGGGGCACATGAGGTGAAATTCTCAAAGAATCAATAAAAATTATATGAATAAAAAAGTTAAACCTTTCCTGTTGGGTACAGAATAAGTGAACCGATAAATAGAATTAGGAAGTGGAAGAGCAGGATAAGCTCTTAAGTCCCTTAAGATCCATTTAGAATGAGTCCACACCATGCGTCTGCCAGGTGCATGCTGGGTTGGAGCGACCATGGCAATGTGTGCAGGGAGCCTTCTCCTAATGACTCACAGAATGGAAGTAGCCGCTGCCATCTAGATTCCTGAAAGTATGAATTGAAGTACTTAAAATATGAGAAACTACAACTGAGACACCAGGAAAAGGGACGCTTAAAAGACTTATAACCTTGAAGACTAATCTTGTCAATGATATGTCCCATGCAGGGGGCCTCTGGTGTTCTGGCCTGCCCAACAGTGAGACATAAATTAAGTCTCAAGGACATGAGCCGTAAGTGCATCCTACATGAGACCCAGGAGCATCCTAGAGCAACTATGCAAGCATCTTATCACATTAGTAGAGAACAGCATCATCAGGTCTTCATGTCCAAAAGGTGGAGACTCTTGATCATATTACCAGTGGGGGTTTGAAAATCCAGCTGTTGGGAGATGACCTAGGGCTTCCTATGTCCCAGTGTGATAGTGAAAATCCTGTCTCGTCCAGGAAACCAGGTACATCATTATCTTCATCATCCGGTCTAGAAAAAGTGAGGACAGGGCGCTAATCCAGAGTATGGCAAGAAATACTCTTTTTTTTTTTCTTTTAATGCTCCAGGTCTTCCATTGTGATTGTCACACATGGTCAAATAGACTGATTGATTTATTCCAACTGAAAGAGACAAGAGATGGTGACGTTTTGAACTGTCCCTAAGTATTGAAAAGCTAAAGGTCGGAGAGCAGTGCGCTTAGTTCAATATCACTTAGCTAGGCAGAAGAACCTCAACCAAGATGTCAGTACTTCTAGTCAAGGGGCAGAGATTTTCACATGCCTGAGAAGGTTTGCTGTCTGGGAGCCGTTCTGCGAATCATGAGGAAGAGTGATACCATGGAAGAAGGCAGGTGTGGCAGTGGTTGTGGGGACCAGGGGAGACTCCTTGCTATGGTGTTTTACCAGAGACAGTTCAAGCAGATGAGGCAGCCCGTTGGAGCACCAGGAACTCAAGTGCGGCAGAAGTAAGAAGAGACTTTCCAGAGTGTATATTGGCAGAAGTGTTACTTGGACTCACTGAGACAAATCTACCAGAATCATCCGTGGTGGTGTCTGTTGATGCCATTAACCCATGGGTCCTAAGTCAGGGCTAGGGCAGAAGCCAGAGGTGTATGCCAGTCCTGGGAGAGATGGAAAGTCATGCGCAATGCAGCAGCAGGCTTAATTCCACACAGCCCATAGTCCCGAAAACTGTCAGACCTGAGCCCAAGCCCACCTCCTTCTCTATCAACTGGGCCACACTCTGTGACCTCAGTGTCCTCATCAGGGTTGAGTGACAGCTGAGACGCCTTCTGGGGGCCATGGGGGATGTGGTGCAAAGGCATAATTAAATTCAGTTTAGGTTAATCTAAAATTGTCCATCCTGTCCTCCTCTTCAGCCTTTCGCTGACAAATGAATGCAAACCTGAAATTCATTTTGCTTCCAGAATGCCTGGGATGCTAAAATTATTCATATTTTAATCAGCTTTTAACAAGAATAGGTAAGAAAGAAAATTAGGACAATTAAGAAATAATGAAGCCATTATAAAAACAGTAATGATTTAAAGGCAGGTAGGGAATGCTGTTATTGGAAATGTTGAAGACTTGCAAATGAGCAGTCAGATGATGGGCACACCATGGGAGTCAGGGATTTCACTAATGCACAGAGTGAGCCATTCATAACCATTTCCTCCCCAAACTGAGGATAATGCAAATGTCCTGATTATTACAGGAAATATATATTCTCTTGAAGGCTGACCATCCTGAGCAATGGTGGATATTATTATATCCTCTGAAGATGGTATCGGTACCCTGTACAGAGTCATTGTCTTCTCAAATACAGCAGTTTCCTAGAATTTTTCTTATAGCTAGAAGATTTTTTTGAAAATCTCTAGACTGAGGTTTTCTCTCATTAAAAACAACCAATACAGTGTTGTGAAGGGTGTCAGCTACTTTCCATTGCTGGGATAAACCCCACGGCCAGAGCAACGTACAGAGGAAGAGTCTGTTTGAAGCTTACAGTCCCAGAGGGCTAAGAATCCATCACCATCACTAGGGAACATGGTGGCAGGCAGGCAGGCAGGCAGGGGGCTGGGGCAGCAGCTGAGAACTCACATCTTAGGACACAAACAGGAAACGAACAGCACACTGGGGATAGCTTGTCAACCTTTCAGCCCACCCCAGTGACACACTTCTTCTAACAGCGTCACATCTCCTCATCCTTCTCAAACATCAGCCAACTGGGAACCAAGTTTTCAAATGCCCAAGGCTTATGGGAGATGTCACATTCAAGCCACCATATTAAGTGATGGTATAATGCTAGCAGCAGTCATAAGCACCCCCACATCTCTGGTAATTGTCCTTCCAGTCCAATGAGAGCAAGTCCCCCTCCCCCTTCTCCAGAGGCACTTCTGAGAACACCTCTTCTGAGCCATGAGTTCAAAATGTAGGCTTTTTCCATCATGTGGATCATCCAACTTCTAAGATCTCAAAGCTCTCACTATGAACCCAAGGGTAGTAATGGGAGCTTGGGAGATTGCACCAAAGTCTTCACGGCTAGATCTGACATTGACCAGTAGAGAGCCCACCCAGAACTCAGTGTCATGTTCCTCCCTAGAGCCCAGGGACACATGATGATCATGATGTTAACTATGTGCTCAGAAAGGAGAGAGTTACACTCTTTGGTAATTTGTAGGTAGGAAAATTTTTTTTTGCACATTCTTAGTGTAAAAAAAAACAGACCCTTCAATGTAGAGAGTGAGCAATAGCATCATTGGAAACAAAGGAAGTGTCTTCCTTCTTGCCCTGATAAATCTAGGATGTGGTGTGGAAAGACAGACAAGGAGGTGGGTGCCTCTCTGTGTGGTATCTCATCTATACAACATATTTCATGGTAGCTGATCCTGAAAGGATGAATTCATGCAAAATTCCAAGGGCAGAGCCACATGACCCTGGGGCCAGTGAGCAGCTGACTAGGCCTAGGATGTATCTTAGTGTAGGGCTGGGATTTGGGCAAGGAAAGAAAGCTTCAGTCCGTGGTTTCCCAGTCTCTCCAACCCCACTTCTTTCTTTGCTTATTATTTTCAATTATTTTTATGTGTGTGTTCATTTGCACATGAGCACAGGTGCCTCTGGGGGCCAGAGATCTTAGATGCCCCTGGAGCTGGAGTCACGAGCAGTTGTGAGTCTTTCTGTGTGGATGCTGGGAACTGAACCTGGGTCCTCTGCAAGAACAGGATGAACTCTTCTTTTTTAGACTTTCTTTTCAGTTATTCTTTGTCTCTTTCATACCATGCGTCTTGATACCGTTCATTTTCCTGTCCCTTTATATCCGCCCTCTGCCCTTGCAATCCCACACCCCCTCCCTGCCAATAAAACAGAAAATTTAAGAGAAAAGGGGGAAAAAAGGAAAAATCTTGTCATGGAAGCTGTAGTGTGATGCAGTGAGTTACACTGTGTACCATTATACCCTTTAGTCCATCAATCTCAACTTGCAAGTGTTCATTGCAGAGTCATCATTGGTCTGATTTTCAGCCTCTGGTTTTTGCTGCAGTATCAATGTTGGGCTCTCACTAGGACTTCTCTTGGATACCCTGTTGATGTCCTGTGTCCTGGAGTTCCTGCAGCTTTGGGTCTGCAGAATTGAACTCTTTACCTGCTCTGGCAGATCACAGATGGGGTGAATGTTGTGGTGGGCTAACTCCTAACCCTGGTTCTGGGCCTGGATAATTGCAGGGTTGATCAACTCATCAGCTCTCCCCCATCCTCACCATCAGGGTGAACTCTCCAGCATTGTCCTGGCTAATTCACCCCTTGCAGCAATGAGCAAAGGGCAGGGCCAGTTCTGCTTTCTGGTCCTCAGGGTTGGCTTTCCCAGACTTGGACCATCAGGGCCAGCTCTACTGTGTGGCCCAGGCAAGGTACAAGGCCCACTTTCCCGAGTGCTGCAGCTGGTAAGGGTGAGAGTCAGCTTCCTACCCCACCACAGGTAGCATGGGCAAGGGGAGGAGGGCATCTTTCCTTCACCCTCACCACCAGTGGCAGAAGAGGTAGGTGTGGCCAGCTAGCACACTCTCACACCCTGGGGGCCAGCTCACCCAGGTCTTAGGATGACGTCTTAACCATTGAGCCATTTCTTCAGCTCTCTACTACCTTCTGTCTCTCCTTTCCAGTGTCTTCCAGGTTTTCCTCGGTCTCTCTGTTCACTCCCATGCTTCTGTTAATATGTCTCAATCTGTCCTTATGAGGTGGGGAGGGAATGGAGCCATGAGAACCCAGAAACATACAGACAGAAAACAAATGGAACTGGAGAAACCCAACACCACAAGCCTCAAAAGAACGATAATGATGAAGGAAAGCTGCTGCCAGCTGCATCTCGTGTTGGTGCCGGGGATCTGATTTCTCTATTATCAAAAGCTGCAGGTAAAGGCAGCCTAGCGGGGTCTTTTTTTTTCCTTTTTGAATCAAAAGCATGCAGCATTGCTAGAACCATGCTATCTGATTTATGACTTTTCAAAGTTCAGGCGTGTGTCATATGCTGATAACAGACTCCAGCCATCAAAACTTTATTTTATCTGCTATCTGGATTTTAAAGAATGGTGGAAAGTAGCAAATGGAACTGTGTTATTTATGAAATGTTTGAAACTATGTTAGCCAAGTCACTAAACGGTGACAATGCACACAAAATGAAAATCAGAGTTCAGACAGGGTAATAATATAAAAAGCAGTGGCCGTGATATTGTAGATGGTCAGAGGGGTAGAATATAGTTTCCTAAATTAGAACAAACTTATTAAGGAAAATGAATGAGTTGGCATGTGGCTGACACCAGAAGAAACCTCTGTATTCCTAGTGTGTTGCTTTGATTAGAATTGAAAGCCCTTACTGAGGGCCAGTGGAGACACTGCTAACAAAATATCCAAATCAAGAAATATTCAATTGTGAGATTCCACGGAGGTGTGAGTCTCCTTGCAACAGATACATTGTAAACAATTCGCTAACAAAGTATCTAAATCAAGAAACAGTCAATTGTGAGATTCCATGGAATGTGTGAGTCTCCTTGCAACAGATACATTGTAAACAATTTGCTAACAAAGTATCCAAATTAAGAAACAGTCAATTGTGAGATTTCATGGGATGAGTGAGTCTCCTTGCAACAGATACATTGTAAACAATTCGCTAACAAAGTATCCAAATTAAGAAACATTCAATTGTGAGATTTCATGGGATGGGTGAGTCTCCTTGCAACAGATACATTTTAAACAATTCGCTAACAAAGTATCCAAATCAAGAAAGATTAAATTGGGAGATTCCACGGGATGTGGGAGTCTCCTTGCAACAGATACATTATAAACATTAAAAGGGGTTTTAAAGTGTAAATAACTGAACATAAAAACTATTTAGAAGTATGATCCAATCATTTTACATTTCATACAATTTCAAGGAGACATCTTTTTACAGAAATGACTTGACATTAATCAAATGGACCTCCATACTTGAGAAGATAAATGCCAACCAAAGAAAAGGAAGCCTTCTGTATGTTCCCCTTTCTTTTGAAAGCATGAGCATTAGAAATGAATGGGCTTTTTGACCATTTATCATCCAGAGAGACCAGTTGTCAGGCAGGAATTGTTTCTGTCAAGCCACACCTGGCCGTACATGTTTGTCTCTTGATTCACAGGCCCTGAAGATCATATTGCAACATTGCTGGGCTTAAGCCAAAGGTAGTATGCTTCAAACCCTTCCTTGGTGACTTAAATTAGCTGTAACACAGAAAGAAAAAAAAGAGCTGCCTTGCAGACCCAAATCTGTGGATACTTTTGGGTTATTTATTCAGTTATTTATGTTTTAAACATATCATTTAATTGCATTTGGGCAGCATATTGACCTTCCTAATGAAGTTTGAACAAAGCCAATATTAAAATTAATGTGCCCTCCCTGGACAGCCAGTGACAGGGTGCAAAAGGAGCTAGCTCAAAAGAGATTTGTGTGGCGGGGGAAGCCAGACTGGCATTAGAAATTGACCATGGGCAATCAGTCTGTGGGTGATTAAGACCCAAGTTCAGGGACCATCTTTGCAAATCAGGATGTGTGGTAGGATATGTTGACTTCCATGGTTATACCCAATGGAAACAAGAGAAGAGACTACAAAAGACCCTGCAGGTGGTTTTTAGTGGAAAAAACATCACCGCAGGTTTTAAAACTACACAGTCAAGGGCAACCACTCCAGAGTAGAAACCATTAGAACGGACCGCTCCTCCAGCACCTGCACGCACTGTATGGAGCCAGGGTCTCTCGAGTCTCTGTCCATATTTCAGAGGTTATTCAAATTCCACTCATCCCATTCCCAAGCACCACAGAACCACACCCAGCCTCTCCCATGGCCCACCCAATCCCTGAGGAACCGGGTACAACTTCTCAGGACCAATAACATAGGTGGAAGCTGTCATTTCTGTCTGTCTACATCGCCATGTTTACCCTTCACTCCCCTCTTCCCTGTGAATCTCAACTGAGGTGATCATAACCAGAAGCACTTGCTCTCTCCTTTTTTCTCTAAGCTCAGTTTCAAAGGCCCTCAATGAGACAGCCTGAAGTCTGTTTACATGCTGTTGTCTGGTCACTTTGCTCTGTGACTTGGGAAGAAATTGCCCACCTGTCTTAAAGAGTTCCTCAGCTGGAAACAAGTGGGGGCAATGGAAGAAACGAAATTACATGCCAAGGTTCTTGAAGACAGAGGCACTTCCTAGTAACACCTCCTAGAGCAGGGACACGAGTCCCCTTATCCTAACTTTAGAGGCTCAAACCAAGCCTGAGGAGCCCAAAGCACACACAGCATCCTCAGAATCATCATCACACATACATACAACCGCCGCACACATACACATCCAAAATCAACAAATTCCATCCCATATCCTCCTTAATGAATCCCAGGGCATGTTTTCTGAGCAGATGAGTTTGTGCTTTTCCTACTTGAATCTGCAGTCTGAGTGGCCAAGGCAAGCTAGACATGGGGTGGAGGGGGGGCAAAGAACGAAGGTGAAGGATGGTTTTCTTCCAGGCTTGCCTAACTTCCATCTCGTATTTAAGATACCGAAATAGTTCTTCTTCAAATCTGCTTGCAAACGGCACTTCTGCCCTTGACTGTCTTCCCCCAGCTCCCGTCTGAGTCAGTGTAATGAGTCTGCATTTTCTAAGAGTGGAGCCTGGTCCAAATGGAACCATGTAGCTGTTAGGAAGATTAATGAACCATATCGTCCAGCAGTTGACTATAAACTTCTAATTGTGTGAGTCTCAGTGTGGTATCTAGAGCTAAGCCAGAGCCTGCTTCCTCAGCCACTAATATCCACAGATACATTCCATTGTTTTTCTAATGCCAGCCCTAGGTACATCAGTGCCGGGCAGATCCCCGAGGAAAACACCAACTTTCGTTGTAGGGACTTGAGAGTCGTCATTATCACCATTGCCAATTAATTCATCAATCAGTGTTCACTGAGCTGCCACTGAGAACAGGGGATGATTCTGTGCCCTGCTATGTGAGAAAGGGTAGAAGCTCCCGTGAAGACGGAGACACTGCCCCAGAGGAGAGGGAAACTGGGGGGCAGCGGTAACGAAGAGCCAAGAAATCTAACTGATGTGACCTGTGACATCATGCAACTCACTCCTCTGCACCTAAGAGCTAGGAGTCACAACCCCAGTCGGGAGCAGGGGACAGAATGTGGTGAGCAGGCATTTTGGAAAACATTTAACATTAAGCTCGACTAATGAAATTATTTAACATAACCTAGGCTAGAAAGCAAAGATTACATAGAGATGGGGTAAATAAGGTTACTTGGGACCCTTGGGCCCACTTTCTCACAAGTGACCCTTTCCCTCCATTTTCAGAACATTTCTAGTGTTTTGTCCATGTGAGAAATCCCTATCCTCTCTCTGCTTTGAAATCACCTGCAGAGGCTTCTTCCAACTGTACTTGCTTTGTCCTTGACAGAAGCAAATTCTATCGGAAGAGTTGTCAGATACCAGCTGCTGGTCAGCATCATGGGCAGGTTAGTTCCTCCTCTGTGCCTACCCTTTCTCTCCTCCTGGCTCCCTCCTGCTGCCTCTGGACAGGAAGCCCTTAACTGCCAGCCGTGCAGGACGCCCTTCCATTGGATGAGACCTGGGGCATCCGACTGAGACCAAGAGGCCCACCAAATCTTTCATCCTTGAACTTCACCGTATTGGTTGCTTTTAGTGGCTTTGCAAAATGTTCTTCTGTTCTCCTTCCTTGTAGTTGCATTAAATGAACATGTCCCCTGATGTTCCAAACAGTTATTCACAGGAAATGCAGGTGAGAGCAAGATATTAGCTATCTCCATTGCCTTGGTGTGTAGTTAACCTCCGAAGGGCATAATGCTTGTTGGCAAACGAGACTAGAAGTCTCCAGAGTTAATCGAGTTGTTGAGGTTTTCAGGATATGGATGTTGGCAGAATTTCCCCCGTATGCCCATGCCAATTTAGAGGCTTAAATATCCAGGGAACAGCAAATATAGAACATGCGACTGCAGCATTAACCAAGATCGCTGTCCTGCCTAACCAGCATAGCTCTACTGTAGTCAGACTTCCCTTCCGACAAAATGGAGAACAATACACATGCCCTCCTCCATCCTTCAGAAAGAGCCACCTTGTCCCTTTCCAAGACAGCCGCTTGCCTGTCATCTCACTGACAGCAACCTGATGTTTGCTCTGCAGACCTGAGATTAGGAACAGATTCAAGGCGATTCATGTCTGCTCCCGGATGATGGAAAGCAGGCTGCATTGCAGCAGTACAAAGCCTGCTGCATTGTAGAGTTGGGGAACGACCGATCCTATAAACTGCCTCCAGCCGCCATGAGCTCTGTAAAAGGACAATCTCCACAAAGGCTTAAATGAATAAGCTGGCACAAAGTACAGGATCTGATTTGACTAGCAATACCATAAAGCTCTTGACTCTGGAGAGGCTATGTGTAGGCCACGAGTCCGTTTCATATCACCAAAGGAATAACAGCCAAGAGTACCTGAAGATCGATCGTTCTCTGCAAGGACGAGTTAAGAATGTGGCGGTCAGATCTTGCTAGAATGTGACCGTGGAAGAAAATTTGGGGAGAAAAATTAAACTGGGAGAAAATAATAGAATTAAGCTCTCTAATACCAGTGGATCATGCTGCTTGCAAGGTAACTTTCTCTAGAATCCAGAGCACGTGGACAGGAGTAGGCGAGCAAGAATTCCCAGCTGCCTTGGGGGGAAAGTGGCTAATACCCAGCCGATCCAGAGAAAAGGATCTGAAGTCACTGGTGTTTATTTTGTTTTTTTCTCATCCTTAAGAGTATAAATTGTGGAGGATATGAACAAACAGAAAGCCCAATGAGGCTATTTATGAGGCAATAAAACCCACACAGATGATAATGAATGACAGAGCCTGGGAAACAAACTTCCCAAGCCGAGGCTAACATCCTCTTCGTAGGTGCAAGGCACAAGATTAACGATGCCACCCTCACGCTTCTTGGTGGCATTTCAGGCCCTTGCTTTACAGCCTCCTCTCATTTCACTGGGATGTAAATAATTGATAACTTGAAGGGACCCAAGAAACCCACTGCAACTGAACACAGATATTTTTTATGACATCAATTACGAAGCTAGTGATTTGATGAGAAAAGGAAGATATTTCAAACCACACTTTAATGATCTCCTCCAAGAACCCCTAGTGTTCCAAATGAAACGTGGGTCTCTAGGCCTTGGGTTTTTCCTCTGTCTCTCCATTTTTCCTCCTCGGAGGGAACATGAGTTACAGCCGAGCAGAAGGGAAGGCTAATTATGTTCGTGTCTGTGCTCCGCAGTCATGGATTACAGCCCTCCTTATTCTGGTGGAGAAAGGAAGGCCCAGGAGAGCCGAGGCTGTGTAGGGAGGTCCCTTGGGTGTGCCACATGTCATATGACAGAAGGTGTTGTGGAGTTATGTTTGGCCGCGGTCACGGTTGCGCTTGTCGCGTGTGACATTATACTACCCACAGCCAAGCTTGTGACAGAGCTGTGGGGAGCAGCCCCATTAAGGTTGTTGAAAGGGGTCGGAGTTCAAGTATTTGTGCATGAGGCTCTTTATGTGGTGACGACTTCTGAATTGATAGTTGTTGGGGCAGGATTAGCCATGTTGATTTGGCCCGAAAACAAGTCTGTTTGTGATATTTATGTCTTTAAACATGAAGCCAAATCATTTTTCCCTTTTTTTAACGGCTGAAATTCTTATAAGGCCAACTGTGGTGCATGAGAAAGGTCCAGAAATATGCCTTGGAAGGTTATGCAAAACTTCAGAGGATGCAGTTTCGAGAAGCTGGCCTGCACCTTCACTATGGAAGATTCCTCAAGGAAGCACCCTTTGAGGTACTCTTGGGGTGAAGAGAGAGAAGCTAAATATGTCTCAGAATGGAAAGGGGGTGGTGAAGAATATTCTTCAACACAGTTTCAAGAGCAGTAGAGTCCTATTATTCTGTGACTTTGAGTTTGAACCCAACACAGGTCAAAGAGCATCCTGAATCTTGGTTAAAGGATAGAGGGAAACAGCTCCCTAGAGGAACTTATAAAATGGACTGATTTGCACCATCTCTGCTAGCATCATGGCTATTGCATTGCGTTTCTTTCTAGGCAGAGGCCTGGACAACTGAGGCATGAACTTGCCCAGTTAGTTTAAAATACCATGGAGCTATCAGCCTGCTCCTGTTGAGTTGGAGAAGCACTATTAGAGCAGAATAGAGCTGCCTCCCCACTAAATCCATGGTTTTACACGTTTCCAGATCTTGCCAAGAGCTGTTCATCAACTTTGCAACTGAGCATGAAGGAGAAGGACAAATGGTTCAGCAGAAAGACGTCTTCTAGTTTGGGGATGTAGTTCAGTTGATAGAGCATGTGCCTATCACACACAAAGCCCTGGATTTGATCCCCAGTAGCATATAAACTAGTCCTGCTGTATATGCCTGTAACCCCAGGACTCAGGCCAAGAAAGAAGGTCTTCCTCAGTATACTGAGTTCAAGGCCAACCTAAGATACACAAGATTGCCCCAAATAAATAAAGTAATTGTGGTTGTTTGAATAGGAATGGCCTTCACAGTCTCATAGATTTTAAATGCTTGGAGGTGTGGCCTTATTGAAGTGTATACACACTTGTTAGAGAAGTGTGTCACTGGGGGTGTCCTTTGAGGTTTCAAATGCTCAAGCCAGTCTCTCTCTCTTCTCTCTCTCTTTCCCTCCCTCCCTCCCTCCCTCCCTCCCTCCCTCCCTCTCTCTCTCTCCTCTCTCCCTCCTTTCTCTCTCTCTCTCTCTCTCTCTCTCTCTCTCTCTCTCTCTCTCTCTCTCTCTCTCCCTGCTGCCTGCCAATTCAAAGACGTAGAACTCTTGGCTTCTTCTCCAGCTCCATGTCTGCCTGCACAATGCCATGCTTCCCATAATGAGCCTAATGGACTAAACCTCTGAACCTGTAAGCCAGCTTCAGTTAAATGCTTTCTTTTATAAGAGCTGATATGGCCGTGGCGTCTCATCACAGCAACAGAATGCTGACCAAGGCTGTAGTTCCTTCCTACAGACATTTTCTTTGTTGCAAATATATCCTGTGTCCCCCATTTCCTTTTTGTGGCATGTCCCATGCTTCTCTGATCGTCCACATCATCTGACAACATCAAATGTGCTACGGATGTACAATCATGACAGTGTCAATAGCAAAGTATTGCTTGTGCCTTTCATTTATAGAGACACAAAGAAACAGCCATCTATTCTTACTAGATAGAACAAGCCAACTTAGTCCATTTAAACAAAATTAGTCTCCCTCTCAGGTGGGAGTTATGGAAACATTCTTACAACACCTCCACTCATTTGCCTATCACAAATTAAACATTCATAAGTTAGAGACGGATTTGGTGGACTACTGAGTCTTTTCATTTGAGCCTGTAAGTATACTTCATGATGAAAACCTCTCAGCGAGTAGATATTTTATCACATCTGTGTTAATTTGGGACTGCTGATTCGTCATTAATAAAGCATTTGGCTGGAAAATGATGTCCATATTTGATGGTCTGGTAACTTCTTTCTCCCATTTTATTCCACTGTAACTGCCCAGTCTTATCATTGCCCATTATAAATGTGTAAAGTTTTATGGACTAAGTAATGTCAAATGAGGCAGTGTCAGGCCGACCTGAAGACAAGTCAGAGCATTTGGATGGGAGAGAGCTGTGTGGTCCATGGCGGCCCAGCCTGTCATTGTACTGGGTATCGATCCTGTTTACACACTGAGTTAGCATCCTGAATTATGATGCACTATTTAAATTTAAATGCCAGTGGAGAGTTCCCATCTCAAAGGTTACTCGAAGTCGCAGGCATTTGGGCTCCAGTGGTGTCTGCTTCTCTAGAGTGGATATTTTTTATTAGAATTGCTCATAAAAGACTGCATGGCAGTTAACTCTGCAGTGATGAGCCTACGTGATGCTTTGTAAGTGTCTGGGATGCAGGGAAGCGAAGCAGCATGGATATTCACAAAATCACCATCCCCGAAAAGAACTGGTGTGGTCACTCGGTCCAGGCTGCTGCCTCTGCCTGGTCTCAGGTTTCAAATATCCCCCTTAAATCCGAAGGCCCAGGTTTTCTCATAACAAAGTGGGCTATCAGAAAGCTAACACCCCTGGCAACTTTCCCCAGTACTTCCCCAAATCCCCTGTGGAGGGATGTTGAGATCCCCTAGGTCAACCACAGGAGGAAGTGGAGTATAATGTATTGGTCAAACCGATTGAAAACTGGAGGTCCATGCATTTTTAAGTAAGCATAATGCATTACACTCTGGATATTATATATTTAGCCTCTCGTTGTTGAGTTTGCACCTGGGGGGGGGAGGGGATTTTCATGAGTGGAATATGCTTGATTGCTGTGCTGCAGTGACTTTCATTTGATCAGCAGACAAGAATTGGGTTCTAGAGTCTCTTAGTTCCTAAGGGGGCATCAGTTCACTGAATCACAAAATGTGTGCTGTTTTCCTAAGACATTTTATATCCAAATATGGGGTAGGGAGAAGGTAACTGGGAAAAAAAAAAAAAGGTTGGTTGGGAGAAGGAGCTAGAAAACAAACAAATAGGGGGTGTGAAGAAAGACTCTCTTGCTCTCTCTCCCTCCCTCCCCCTTCCCTCCCTCCCTATCTATCTATATCTATCAATCATCTCTATCTATCTATCTATCTATCTATCTATCTATCTATCATCTATCTATCTATCTATCTATCTATCTATCTATCTATCTATCTATCTATCTATCTATCTATAGTATTACTCCATAGCTTAAGCTGGCCTGGAACTCACCAGAGAGTCCTGGCGAGCCTCAGAGATCACAGGTGTTAGCCACATGGCTTTCTTGGTGACTTTAAGTCCAGGTGAGACCCATCCTCGTCACTTTGAGTCTTCTGTGAGGTCATCCTACTTCTCACTTCCCATGACTGAGGGAAGGGGGGGGGGAAGAGAAGAGGCAGACAAACCCCATCGGAGCATAGACTGTTTTGTGTTTCCTGAAACCACAGCAACTCCGAGGCTCTGGTGTTACCTTCCACTGCAAGGTCTGGATTCTAAGCCCAGGAGGAGCATGGAGGGACAGGATGCAAAAAGAATGTGATCCTGTCTGGCTGAGATGATTCTCCCACCCCAGCCCCTGCTCCCCTTCTTTTGTCTTGCAGGAAGACTGTTCATTCTTGTGTTTCGGGGGTGGGGTGGGGCGGGAGAATAAGAGCTTCAAGCCAAGACCAAAATAAGTTTGAGCTCTGAATTTTCTATTTGGCTTCATGAAAACATACAGGTATCAAAATGAAATAGTTATCTGGACTCCTCACTGATACCATTTATTAAGTGCAATAATATACCAAATTACTAGCAAAATAAACCGCCTCTTTTCCTTCCACCAGAATGAATAGTTCATGCTATCGTGTGTTTTGTGTAACTCCAGCCCACACTCTTCAGCAGGTCAGCCAGGCAGGGGTTCCTTGTGTGGCCCTGTGCCTGTGGCAGCCGCTGGGAACTTGTGTGAAAGGCATGTGCCCAAGTCCCAGCATAGACCTACTGCATGAGAAACTCTGGAAGGAGCGAGCTCCATGTTCGAGCAAGTGCCCCTGATGAGAATCACTGAGTGAGGGGGTGTTTTCATTTTACTGATAAGGTTTCTGGAACACAGGGATTTAAGTCATCCCCTCTGCACCACACAATTGGACGTGGACCAAGACCTCATGAGCCCAGAGTCCTTTTCTCATAACTAACCACCTTAGGCTTGCAAGACGATAGATAGCGGTTTCCTTGGGAACCTAGGGTCAAGAAGTTAGCTAAATGGGAAATACTCTATGAAGAAAGAATTTAGGTTTTAAAATGAGTAAGAACATATGACTGAACACAATTTGCTTGGCCAAATTCCTGTCAATAAAACACTTGAGCCAATAACATTATAACCCAAAATGTCCAATTAAAATGGTAAGAGAATGATGGGAAAGACGGATGGGGTCGGCAGCTCCAGTGAGACCCTTGCTCCAGTGAGGTGATCCACTCAGCTGTGTTCCAGGAAGGCTCCACACCAAAACAATCTCTCAGAGTAAACCGAGAATCCAAATTTGTGAATGGAATATTACAACTTCAGAACGTTAGCTCTGAATCATAACTTACTTTTTTTTTTTTTTTTTTTTTTTAAAGAAAGCTAGGCAGATCAAAACCAACCCGGGAGAAACCTCATGGATTTTGCTTACAGAATGCCACTGTGCCGCCTCAGAGTGAGGAATCCTCACAGCATTTAATGAAGCCAGGTGAAGAGACTGAAGGGCTAGAAGATTTACAGAAAGTATGTGTGAGGAGAGGGGGGGAAACTGAGGCGCTCACAGAGCTGCGCTAAGTGATTCCTTTCTCAAACGTTTGCCTCAGTGTCTGCTTTTAATAATTCTGTCTTGGAAGCAGTGTTACATAATATCTCCATATTTACATAATCATCGTAGAGATCACGGGACAGCAGACCCGGGTTTCGCCAGAGAGTGGCAAAGCGTTGGGAAATTACCTTCTGTGATGGAGGTCATGTTCGTATGGACACCATTTAAATTCTCATTGAGAAAGCCACTCTGTGGACTGAAAACCATTCAGAAGAAGCAGGTTTGGAAAGGTTACCGCGAAATCCATCTCCACGGCAAGGAGAAGCGGTTTTAATGCCTGCTATTTTGGAAGCAGCTCAAAGTTGCTTTCCCCATTGTAAATGGCGTGGAAGTGCTCCGCGGAGGCAAGCATGACTTTTTTTTTTTCTTGGCCCTCTGCACTTCAGTAATGGCTCTTGCACACTGAAGGCACCGCAAGACGAGTTGGGAAATTATGTACAGTGTATCAGGGGAGGGGCAGCGGGGGAGCCGTGGGAGGGGAGGAGAGGTCATATGGTAAGTATATAGAAGAGAAGTTGGGGCGTGGAGAGTGTGCATGGGAAGACCAGCCAAGCCAGGGAACAGCTGGGAAACCTGGTCTGTATTATGGTCGTTCCACAAACTTGTCCAAAGACTCACATAAGGAGAATATTATGTTTTAATTAGAGCTGGGATTGCTCCAGAGAAAACAGTGGGGCAAAGAGGGTGCTTTGGTGAACATGCTGGTTTTTAGTTTTTGGCTGGGCCCCTGACTTGCAGTTAACCGCTTAGCTGCCTCTGGCTGCATATTGCCTGCTGCCAGGGGGGCTGTGATTGGCTAGCAGAGCACCTGGGCTCCTGCCCAGCATGAAGAGGAACTCAGGAGCAGTAAGTGTCAGCTGGAAAAAGTCACACCTGGGACACTTTTGTGTAGCAAGACCAGAAAGCCCATGTGATTCCCCGCCTCCCTGCGTGCTGCTTCTAATGTATATTTTATCTGGAAGTATTTTACTTACTTTCATGACTCCTCGTATATACTTATGTGTTTCTGAAACATCTAGTTAGTAAAGAACCAAAGGAAGTGGATAAATGCAAAAAAAAATGTGATGAAAATAAGTAATTTCTTCAGACTAATATTTTTCTACTTCATTTTAGGAGAAGGCACAATATGGGCCAAGAAATAAATTCAGTTCATATGTTTTAAACCCTCCTTAATACAAATCAAATGCTTTTTCTGTAAAAGCTGGTAATTTATTTATATTTTCAATTAGCATCAATCAAATTAAATAATTAAAATATAATATTAACAAAAAGGCAGTAAAAGCTATGAAAGAAATGTTTCTTAAAGCTTTGTGATATTTTCCCTTTTGTTTCTGTTGTTGTTTAGCAACTCCTTATTGTACATTTATTGAGCCCCAGCTGTATAGCGTATACTCTTGGAGAGTTGGTAGGAGTATTACAAGCCACGCTTCACAAATAACTTACTTCCAAGACACAAGAAGTAGAGTCTCACTATGCTAACAGCATTATCAACGATGATCTATACAATCGCGGATGGTCAGCTGACAAACGGGTTCCTACAGAAGCATTGTGGCCTCTGAGGTATGGTGGCTTCCAGGGGGAGGTAGACCTTATGCAGGGCATTGAAGGCCAAATAGACGAAGGAGGAAGAGCAAGCAGAGTGGGCTGTGCTGAGTCAGATTCCAGGAAGACATTTTGAATATTCAAAATTATCAAGATTGGGCAAAAGCTCCAGGAGCTCACACAGTGAAAGTGGCATTCCAAAGGAGCTAGTGTCCAAAGTGTATCAAAGCTCACCAAGAACCAAAAAGATCCTTGAGGAAGGATCTTTTTATTTGGAACAATAACCAAAAAGATCCTTGAGGAAGGATCTTTTTATTTGGAACAGCTCTGTTCCAAATGAACAGAGTCCAAAGTGATCAACTAAGCATCTCAGCAATACACACACACACACACACACACACACACACACACACACATACACACACACACTAAACATACACCCAAGAGTTAGGAAAAATAAGAGATTCACAGTGTGCAAGGAACTCTTAGGCAGGCTTTTTCTTGTTGTTTGTTTGTTTGTTTGTTTTTCTCCAGTGAGGTCTTTATGGCTTTCCATTTGGAAGTTATGTTCATTGTGAATCCTAAATTCCTTTCCCTTGAGCCCCAGGGCCCCAGCTTGTTCTACCACCTGAGGCAGTCTACACTCCTGATCCTCAAGTTATTGACACTCTGCTAACAACACATCAGCCCCCTTCCTTGTCTCCCACCAGGCCACTTGCATTTAAGCTGGAAAAAGTCTTGCAAAGAAGGAACAGGTCATCTGACTCTTGGAACTCCGCTTCCTCTCCACCCTTCCAGCTGTTGTGCAGGCCTGTGCCTCTCAGTCTTATTAAAAGAGAAAGCTCAAAATGGTTCCCAATTCAGAACATAACCCTGCATGCTGTTCCCTCTAGCCTAACCAGAAATCCCATTCTCCTCCTCTAACTCGATAAACCAAATCTAATTGGAGAATAATTGTAAAATACACTGATGTGCAATTTGTTTCACTAACTCAATAATTAATTAATATGCTACTTATGGTTCAGAAGATCTCTTAAGACACGGCACAGATTCCACTGGGTGAAAGAGGATGCAGAGACACAAACCAGGCAGCATCTTCGCATGAGACAGGCCAAAAGGGAAAGATAAGAGGGAGGAAGAGACAAGCTCTCTTTAGCCTTCGGAATCCGTGGTGAGATGTGTTTTACCTCACCGTGGGAGTCTCCTCTCGCTCCTTTCTACAAGTGAAATAGACTGTTCTGCAGATGAGTTGTCCACAGCATTCATGCAGAAGCATCCAGCTGGCAGATGGACCGTTCATGTTTAAACCTCCCAACCACCAGATGCTCTTGGGTGAGAGAATAAGCCCTAATCAATGGGACCCACCCACTGGCCTCTGTCGGCTGGAACATGCATATCCATGCTCTTTAAGGTGATAGACAATTCTCTCATTTTGGCAGCGGAGGGGGGGGGGTCATGTAGCCCAGGTTAGCTCGATATGACACTGGTCTTCTGATCCCTCTTGCCTCCACCCCTCTCCCCTACTGATCTGATTGCGAGTCTACACGACCACACCAAGTGTGTGCTGTGCATTGTGCAGGAGCTTAAAACCCAGGGCTTCGTGCATGCTAAGCAGGCATTTCTTCTCCTGTAGGCCTCCTAGCTCCCCCTGCCTATGTACAATTGAGTCTTCCAATAGGCAAGGCTTTGGATTTTCCCATTCATTGTTTAAAACAGGCAGTGCACATAAATTATCCCAGCGGCTTCATTTTAAATGATCAGGATTCTATCTAACTTTTTGTCTTTTGAGGAGTGAGAATTTTAAATTGATTTCTTTGTAATTAGTGCAATGAGCAATTGTTAAATATTCATGAAGTCAACTGAATTTTTTAGAAAAACATTTTTTTTCTTTCTTGACAATTGAATTTATTACTGGATGACGTTCTGGCTGACACCAGGCAAAGACTGATGTGTCCTCATAACTCAGAGGGAGTTTTGCTTCATTAGAGCCCTTTCGGATCTCTCAGAGGCCTGGCTGGTTCTCCGTGGAGGTTAGGTGATCTCTCCCCTGCAGAACCCTTCCTTGGGAAAGGTGCAGTGTTTTGCATCTGATGGTGGCTGGACATCAGAAGATCCAGAACAGCCAGTGTCCCCCTCTTCCCAGGGCTGTCAGCTGCCGTTTGTCCCATCACTCCTGACAGATCACGTAGAAGTCTTCCCCCAGCTCAGGTGGATGGCAGTATCATGGTCTGTTTGTCCACAGATCTCCTGCTTAGGCAGTAGGACAGCCTGCTCGCACGGAAGGCCGGCTCCAGCCATGACAAATGAGGACTCAAAACCTACACGTTCAGCTGATTTCTCTAAGCTCTAGACAAAAAGAATAAATCTGGTGTGATATCAGTTTATTACTGGTTTCTACATGTGAATTTTGTTTGATATAATTATCGTTCCTAACATGACGTTGAAAACTCAACTTAGACTTTCTCCAAAATAGCAACTGACCTGAGCAAAGGAAGGATAGCCCCCTCCACACCCCTTCCCCCCACCTCCACCCCTTGCCACCTGCAGCAGGTCAAACAGGAGAGCTGGCCCTGCCCCTTACTGACTGTAGTGCTCAAGAGAGCCTGCCCTGCACCAAACCTGGGCAGCATAGTGGAGCTGACCCTGTTATGGGGGGAAGGGGCAAGTCTGCCCACAAGGGTGTGAGATCAGGAGAGCTGGCCCCGCCCCCTTCTGTCTGGAGCATTGGGTGAGCAACCCCCCCCCCCCCCCCCCGGCAGTGTTGCGGGGGAACTCAGCCTGATGGTGAGGGAGTTGGCAGGCTGACCAACTCAGCTACCACCTAGGTCCAGAGTTGTCCCACCCCAGCATCCACCCCATCTATGAACTGCCGGAGCACATGAAGGGGATGATCCTGCAGATCTAAAACTGCAGGATCTCCACCACACAGGACAGCAACAGGGCATCCAAGAGGAGCCCCAGTAAGGCTCCAGCATTGATAGAGTAACAGAAGACAGGCCTCAAACCGGACCAATGACTCATTGCAATGAATACCTGCAAGTAAAAGATGTATGGACCAAAGGGTTTACTGGGTGACCTGCTTGTCACCCTGCAGCTTCCATAGTGATGTACTATGGGACACCGAGGGCTTTCTGATCATATTCAGTAAAGTCAGCTAGCTGTTCAAGTTGTTCTTCCGTGTGCCGTTCAGTTCACTAGACTCTTTGTTTGACAGACAGCCCCTAACCCTAACCCGAATGACAATATTTAAGCAAATCTTTAGGAATGCAGATTTATTTTTGTGACACTTTTCTTAAGAAAACCATCCAACCAAATACGCAAGTCTTATCCTATGTCAATTCATAAAAGGAACTGTGATGAGGGATTCCACTTTTATTATGTGAAGCCATATTGGACTAAGATAAGAGAAACTTGCTTAAATGAATTATCATTTCAGGATTAAAGGAATTTCTGAACTAAAGGTTACAACTCCCTTCTCTCTTTCACTTTGACGTTGTCTTCAATGGTACCGTCATAGTTCAGATTTTAGCTGTCTAAAGTCAAGAGGAAAAAAAACTCAGGACGACCAAAAAAATGTGTGTGGGTGTTTTTAATAAAGATGCCTGTAGTTATAAAACAGATGATGCACGGTCAACACTAGGAAACACCAAATAACCTGACACAATGGATTATAGCCTTCCTATTGATCATCTCCTTAGCATGGAGATTAAACTGTGCGGTGAGCAAAGAGGTCATCCAGTAAATGTTTTCCCATGGTGATTGTAAAGTTTATGTAGGGGAGAATTTGTCCTCCTGTGGACCATGAACTCATGGGGATTGCGGTAGCTGTGTGGATTCCTGGATCCATACCAGAAGTGCGAAGCTCATCTGCCAAGAAGCAGGAATCTGCAGATTTCACCAACACCTCTAGTGGCTGGGTGAAAAGGGTCCCACTGAACAACAATATTATGGGTTATTGATTTCAAGGAAGGCATAATTTATCTTTAGCAAGTCAAGGAGGGTTTCCCAAAGCCCCAGGGTGGTGAATGTTCCCCACAGAACAGGCTGGGAAAGAAGGGCATCTCTTCACATGTGCATTTTCCCGGGCCTTCCTCCTTACAAACCTCTGTCGGGGGTTTATCACAAACACCTGCCTGCTGACTGGCTAGGCCCTGGGCTGCTCTTCCAAGCAGGCTCAGTCAGAGTCAGCCCGAAGAGCCTGCTGTTAGAAGCAATCACAAAGTGCCGGTGAGCATGCCTTCTGTGTGCAGATTTCCTTTCTCCGGGGCTGCAAACAATCCTCTGGTTCCAGAGGGGTTTCACTCAGCACCCATGTCTTCACTTTGGGCCTTTACTCACTGGAGCCCCCTTGGACCCTGAAGGTTTTGGTGACTGGTATCCAGCTTGAGCCCAGATCACTCCGTGTGAGGCTGGACCTTCTTCTGAGGAGAGGTGTAGAACATGGAAGTGAGGATATTCTCTACTGAGAGACTTAATTCTGTTTTGCTCAACTTCCTTTTTTTACTGAAGGTAAATTAATGACATAGTACAACTCACTTTCCAAACATAAAGGCCAATTAAATTAAGTCTTTAAAATAGACAGCATTCTAAAGTCTTCAAAATTATATGGAAATAAATTTTATTTTGTACATCCATATGCAGTATTTTATATATATATATATATATCCATATGCATACCTAATATAGGGCTGAAACGGACAGGATTCTCATAAGGTCTCTAATACAGGATTTTATTCATGAAAAACACTGGAACGTTCACTGTCACTACTCGGAGGGAAGCAGAGTTGCCTCCCTGTTCCAAATTTTGAGGCTCTGACCTCACTCCGTGTCTCACAGTAGCTGCCCTTAGCTGTCGGACAAACACTATTATCAAAAGGAGTTCTATTTTCAGAAAGGGTATGATGTAGGAAGGGTTTTGTTTTTAAAGCTTATTGTAAAAGCCAACTGAAAGTATTAGTGTTCACTAAAAACATCTCATAAAATGCCCATGTTTTAGAAAAGTAAAGCCTTCATGTTCTAATAAGGATGTAAAGATCCTCCAAGCCAAAATCTAAAAAACAGAAAGAAATAAGAGAAAAAAAATCAAGACCTGACCACCACGGTTCATTCATTTTTTTTTTTAATTGCTAAGTGTTTAGGTTAATTATCGTTATTTTTAATCAGATGTAGGTGTGTAGATACATGTATGTGCATATGCGCACAGGGGCCTATGGAGGCCAGAGGCATCAGACACCTGCATCCGGAGCTCAGACAATTTTGAGCCATCAGTTCTGGGAACCAAACTCGGGTCCTCTGGGAAAGCAGTGGGTGCTCTTAACCACTGAGCCATCTCTCCAGCCCCACATTTGCTAAACCTTGTTGGTCTCATGATAAAAGGTACAGAAGCTGAAGAAAATCTTTCTCCATGTTAGATGAGGACATAAGAATGCGCTCTTGGAGTCTTATGTGCCACTTATGTGCCACTCGGAGATCGCAGGTCTCCAGGAACCCTTCCAGCGAAGAAGAACAATGGCAACCAAAGGGGGAAATAAAAATCTACCCCTGAGACATGACAGCAGGCCAACCCTCCTGTAGCTCTGCACCTGGGTCTGTAGGTTCCCAGAGCCTCTAAACTGAATTCAGCTGGAAGCACTCCAGGGCTGCCTACAAGCCTCAGATCAAGGTAAAATGCCCCTGTAAGATGCACCTTTGCGTTAGCGTCTAAGACTCCCACAAGTATGTTCACACAGACAATGACAACGGTGCACATGGAATTTACCCACCAAAGAAGCAAGGTAACTTGGGAGAGCTCCATACCGGGTAGGCCTAAACAGTACCCCACAAAGGAAGGGTCTCTCAAAGAAGAGGAGACACCTGCCTGACCCCAAGGCAGACAGATGTTTGTCAATCTAAATTAGTTATTTGGATCGAACGTGTCTACAGTAGAATAAAGGAGTATGGTAATATAAATATGGACGTTTCTTAATTTTATAACTCATAGTAACACCCAATTTCCCTGGAAAGGAAGAAGCTAAATAGACTAAAAATGATCAAATACCTCAAGATAAAACTTCAACTCCTTGAGAACAGACCTGTATTTGTAAGGAATTCAAAGGACACAATTTTAGTTAGAATCTAAAAAAGAAAGAAAGGAAAAAAGGGAGGGAGGGAGGGAGGAAGGGAGGGAGGGAGGGAGGAAGGAAAGAAGGAGGGAAGGAAGAAAGAAAGAAAGAAAGAAAGAAAGAAAGAAAGAAGAAAGAAAGGAAGGAAGAAAGGAAGAAAGAAAGAAAGCAAATACTCTATCACATGAAGGAAGGATTTGGTTTGTTTACCCATTTTCAGAGGCAAAACTGAGTTCTAAAATGGGGTTCTAGTTGGGAAGAAAGTCCAGAATGACACAGAGAAGCATCCTGTGTCCCCTTGGGTGACTGTATGGCAGATCACCTTAGGCCAGCAGCTGGGCTCTGAATGCATGCGTCCTCTTGGCTTTGTTCATGTGTTTTAGATTCCCAAAAAAGAAAAAATGTATTTTGTCAAAATTCTTCGCCTTTAATTTTTAAAAACCATGTGTGTTTTAGGGTCAATTTAATCTGCATGTTTCCTATTTTGTTATAATTAAACCATCAAAATGTTGTCTCTTAAAAACTATTTGATGTCCACAGACTCTTCTGAGCCCTTTCAATATGCCTCTTAAAAGCATTTTTATCCCACTTAAAACAGAAGTTGCCCTGTGTCATGGGTGACCTGATGCAGAAACCAAAAATCCCCTTTAAATTCCAGGAACCTTGAAGTCTGAATAATTCCTGCTCAGAAAATGAGTTCACCCATTGTTAAACTCTCTGTGTTGCTGAAGACATTTGGAGCAAAGATGAGCTCCCTAAGAGGGGAAAACAGAGTCTGCAGGAGAAACGGATGGTATGTGACAGTCCCCAAGGCCTCCAAAGACTTTCTAGGACCCTTGCCTGTCGCATTGCCATCGACAAAGCAAGACAGGGCTCAAAGGAAATGTGATACCCATACGAAATAATATTTGCTCATACTTCTAAGAAAACAATACGATAGAAATGTATGGATTTCACCACATCCAATTCATGGTCTAGTTGAATCCTCTGCTGTTGGCAGACTACAGGGGACTCGATAAGTTCACCAAGACTGAATAATTTCTCATAAGGATAAGCAGGGTATGTGATCGTGGCGCCGGCTTCTGGTGTACAAAACTGAAAAGTACTTCCAAGGGGCTTTCACAGAAGGGTGTAAGTTTGAAATTCTGGATGATGAGCCAGACTGTGTGGAGGAATCCCGCCTTTGCTCCGGCAGCATGGAAACGCTCAGACATTTAGCGGCACGGACGGCAAAGCCCTCCAGCCAGGCTCCAGGGGGCTTTCTGCAGGCGTTTCCAGAGAACCTATAAATACCTCTATGTTCAACAGCTCACATCCAGCTCCTGGAGAATGCATGCCTGCTATCACCAAGCATCAAATATCGAGCAGACAGGATACAGGGGTTTCCCCACAGGGGAGCTGGCACACGAGCTCTGAGGAAAAGAGAGCTGAGTCCATTTCCTGCGATTGTTGGAGGAGGATGGGCGGTTGGCCCTTGGGTATGGTGGAGTCCTGTATGTACTAATGTCCTCATGGGATGCCGGCATCTCAGTCGGTGGCCTTGATCTTCTATAGCGATACCCAGGTGTGCAGGCAGAGGATCCAGATATGCTTCTTTCGGTGGTAGTTATTAAATGAATTTATGGGGTACTTCCCAGTTTGCAAAGCTCTGACAGGGATCTTTGCATCTCATTTGGATGGTGCTAATTTTAATCACAGTCACGACACTAGGAACAACAGCAGGCATTGTTAGAAAGCCTGAGTTTTGTGAAGTTGGAAGCTATAAGGTTACTACATTAAAAAAAAAATCAATCACCATCTAGTCTCTTCAGACCATATAAAATTTAACCTATTACTAAAGCTGAGTTGAATTTCTAAGTACTGTATTAGCAACAAAGAATCAGCTTCATTGAGGCACCCCTGACACACAACAAACCACATATTTACAGGAGAAGATGTGTTGCTCCTCAAAGAAATGCACAGTATATTTCCCATACATATACAGGTGCACCTGTGTCCACATGTGTGCACTCTTGAAATTATCACCACCATAAAACAAATCTGCTACCACCCTCAGCGTTACCCGTGCTTTGTGGTGCCTCTCGCTCACTCCCCTGTGTTCTTCCCTGCTAGGAGGCTCGAGTTGCCCTGTGAGCTCATGGTGCCATCTCTGTTTGATTTCCTCAGCAATTTCTAATCTATTAATTTCACTGCTTTTTCTTCCTTAATGTTTAATCTGTCATTAATTCTATGGAATAGATGTTTCTATTCCAGATACTGTCATTTTCATCCCCAGCAGTTAAATTTAGGTCCTTTTTTAAATTTTAACATTTTGTCTGTACTTACTATTTTTCGCCTTTCCTCTGTGTCTTGAAGATACAGAGTACCAACCACTACAGGAACCTGCAAAGCACCCTGGGCCGCTAATTCTACCGTCTGTGTCAATGGTTCTCAACCTTCCTAATGCTGCGACCCTTTAATACGGTTCCTCATGTTGTGGTGACCTCTAACCATAAAATTGGCTTTTATTGCTACTTCATAACTGTAATTTTGCTACTTTTATGAATCTTAATGTAAATATTTTTGGAGATAGAAGATTCCCAAAGGGGCCATGACCCACAGGTTGAGAATCATTGACCTATATCATTTCTGAATATGTTTATAACTGATGGTATATTTCTCCTAATTAGAGGTCACACTTCCCGATTCCTTTGCTCATCTACCAGAACTTTGCCTGCTTGAGAACTGGGTATTTCTGCATTCCCAAGGAGCCTGGAATTTCCTTCTGGGATGGTCTTTATGTGAACTGAAAACATTTGATTAAGCAGGGTCTTACTAGTAGCCTTTGTTAGGCAGCGCCCAACCAGCCCTGGATAGCCTGATCATGCCAGCAAGTTCCAGGTTCAACGAGAAACTCTGTCTCAGAAACAAACAAACAAGCAAACAAACAAAGCAGTCGAGTATGAAGGAAGACACTGGACATCAGCCTCTGGTTTCCATGAGCACCCTTGTACACATACACACAATTTTAAAAAGTCTCAGGGGAAAAATTTAGTATGTGTAAAATCCATATGCTGAAATTCCAGGACATTTTGAAGAAATATATCTAAATAAATAGATGAATTATGTTCATTTGTCATTAGATAAAATATGTTAAGATATCAGTTCTTCCTAGATTAATCTATAGATTCATAATTTCTCTCAGATGTTAACAAGGCTTTGTTTGTAGAAATTGATCAATCTTAAAACACACACAAAATACAAAAGAAGATCTCAAAAAGCTAAACTTAGGGTAATTCTGTAAAATTTTTAAGACTATAAAACTATCCTAGTAAAATGATGTGAATGCAAATGTAGATGTCAATAAAACAGAGTAGAGAATCCATAACGAGACTCTACTATCTTTGGCCAATTAAATTTTCATGAAAGATGCCCAGGACATGGGTGGAAGAGAAGCCACCCTCAAGCAGTGGTTCTGGAAGAGGCGATGGATTCCATTAAAATACAAAGAACCCCAGAGCTTGCATTGTGTACAAAAATCCATGAAAAACAGATCACAGACTTAGCAGCAGCTCCTAGAACCCACTAGAAGAAAACAGTCCTATTGAGATTAGGAAAATATTTCTTAGACAAAAATCAAGGAGCAGTAAAATGACTACTAGACCAGCCAAGCTCCCATAAATGTAAGAGTACAATGAAGATTCTGATTTTATTTTGCTGGTGACTGCGGCTGCTGAGAGCTTTCCAGCTCTTCCACTTCCCCTTCCCCTCTGCCCCACAGCTGGGCCAGCTGATAAGAAAACCCAGGTGCTCCCACCTTTGTTGCCAACGGGAAATTCAAAGCATAAAAGTCCCGGCCTCAGCCGCAGGAACTCTCGCTCCAACCCTATTCCCCAGTCCCAGCCAAAGCCACGCCAGGTTCTTCCCATCTCTCTTATGACAGTTTTGGATCTGCTTGGGAGTCTGTTCTGCTCTCCTCAGAAAGTTTCATTGTGTGAGTAATAAACCTTCTTGAACCTTCTGTGTGTGTGTGTGCGTGTGTGTGTGTGTGTGTGTGTGTGTGTGTGTGTATGCGTGCGCGCTCGCGCGTGTTCATAGTCTTCAACATCAGTAACACCCATCCTCTTTCTGTGGGATAACCACAACAAAAACTTTTACTATTGAAAAGTAAAACACCCAGCCGGGCGGCAGCGACACTCACCTTTAGTACCAGCACCCTGGAGGCAGGGGCAAGCGGAGCTCTGTGAGTTCGAGGCCAACCTGCCCTACAGAGCAAATGAGTCCCGGGACAGCCAGGGCTGCACAGAGAAATCCTGTCTCAAAAAGCAAAAACAAAACAGCAGCAACAAGTAAAGAGAAAGAAAAGGAAGAAACCCAAACCACCTACCCAGAAAAAATACCATACTTACCTCCATGTATAGTCTCAAGGCTGTTTTCCTGGAGCAGAAGATGAATTCTTACTGCCACATAAGGAAACCAACTTAAAAGTTATCAAAGATTTTACTGTCTAAATCTTCTTTGAAGAAGGCTCACAGATTTCATTTCATAGCCACTGGATTAACTACAATGAAAAAGACCGGGTATTGATATGGATGTGAATAACTGGTCCCTTCCCTGGTGCTGCCACTTTGGAAAACATTTTTAAAGTTTCTTGTGAAATTAAATCAAATTGAGGCTTGCTACACAACCCATTAATCTCACTTTTGGGTGATTATCCAATAAAAATGAAAGTATATATTTATATATAAACTTGCTCTCCAATGATTATAGTAATTTGCTCATAATTGCCCCCAAAATGGAAGCCAAACAAATGTCAATCAAATGGGTGAATGGGTGAATAAAATGTTGATACTTCACATAATGAAATATTACTTAAAAATAAAAAAGGAAATTTTGAAATATGCAATGTTGGGGATAGATACCAACGGCATTTCTCCAAGAGAAAGAATCCAGACACAAAAGACCATGAGCTGTGTGACTCCAGGATGTAAAACTATTCAGGAGTGAGAGCAGGGGTGTGGGGGGAATTCGGTGCAATGAACGCACAGAACACTTCAATGTGTTGCAAACAGTCTCCAGCATAACTGTGAGGTCAGCTTATAACTGTATGTATTTATCAAAACACATCGAGTCGTGCCTTAAAATGGTACTTTCGCTGCATATAAATGACACCGCAAAGAGAAATGTTGAACTCAATCGGCGGCAGCTCCCGGCTGGTGCACAGGCATCCTGAGGATGCTCTTTGTTTTATACGCCATATCTTACTCGATCCTTACACAAACTGTGCCAGTAGAGTTCTCTGGGACATTCTGCAAGCACAGGCAGAGACAGCCCAAGAAACTTTACAAGGTCGCACTCTCTGTAGGAAACTTGCAAAGTCAAACGGTTTTGTTCTATAATGCCTCTTTTCCATGGAAATTCACATTTGAAAATCTTCCTTTGACATTTTCAACGTATTGCTGTCTTAGACAATTGAGGCTGCTTGAGCAAAATATCATAAAGTAGTTAATAAATAAGGAGGACTTGGCGCTAACGGTTCTGGAGACGGGGGAGTCCACATCATGCCACTGGCCCATTCCGTGTCTGCTCAACACTTGCGGTCACGTATCTCACACGGTGAAGGCAAACTTGTTCCCTTAGGCTGGTGCTGTAAGGACACTCATGCCACCCACAGGACTCTATCCTCAGGATCTAATCACCTTCCAAGAATGTCCCCTCATACGAATATCCCCTCAGAAGTTGGGATTTCACATGGGAATTGGTAGAGGACACAGTTTTTAAAGCACACAATTTCTTTACATTAACAAGAAATCGAGAAAAGAACGTACATTTTTTTCCCAATTCCTTTTAAACTGCAGGTAAACAAACCATGTGTGTCTTTATAGTTCTGAACTGTGACCATCTTACTTAGCATTTATTTTAGATTTTAATTCCTCCCCATGATAGGTAAATGAAGGTGGGAAGTAGCATCCTTTTACTTGAAAAAATTTAGATTTGTCATTTTATTTGTGCCCATGTTTTGCCCACGTGTCTGTATGGGAGCTTTCATTGATAGCGTGAATGTCATCCCAGAAGGCGGTGGGGTTCAGGTCATTCTGAACCGGTCCTGACTAAGCTCTATCTGAGGATGAAAACAAACCCCCACAGGGGGGCAGACTGGTTGGGACAAACAGTTGAAAGACAGTGAGAATTCATCCGAAGTCCCAGAACCCAGAACCTGGATAATGGAGTGACCTTTGATGGGTGGTGAGCACCGCAAAGGTCACAGGAAAGTTCCCAGAAGAAAGCCAACTCGAGCGTCTGTCAGGGGGACTCCACTGGCATCCTGTCCGTACCTCCTCCAGCAAACTGGTCTTCTGTCACCCTTGGTGAAGCTCCAGGCAGCATCACATAGTGCAGTCTGAATCTGGAGTTCAAGATAAGTTGTCGTTCCACCTCCACGCCGCCTGTCTCTGGGCTCAAGAATCTGGGTTTAGATGGGGGAGGGTGAAAACTGAAGGGGATAAGAGGTGGAAATTTGAGTTATGAATTTTTCATTTGACTCCAGTGCATGACCATGAAATGATTCAAATACCCAAACTGAGTTTTAAAGTTTTGAAGCGGCCTAGAATATTAGCTGCGTGGTGGAGATCTGACACAGCACGTGGTAAGATACGAGATAGCAAACAAGATTATTTCCTGATTGCACTGCACTGGGTTGAGTCCATTCATCGGTGTTTAAACTCATTCATGTATTACCTAAACTCTCTCTCTCTCTCTCTCTCTCTCTCTCTCTCTCTTTCTCTCTTTCTCTCTCTCTCTCTCTCTTTCTCTCTTTCTCTCTCTCTCTCTCTCACACACACACACACCAACCATTCATGTTTTACCTAAAATATCACACGCACGCGCGCGTGCACGCACACACACACACACACACACGCCATAACCTACCCTTGCACATTCATATTCTGAAAAAGACTGAGTCACATCCCATTCAGACAGAGAGGACAGCATGACTGCATTGAGAAGACATGACCTGTCCTCACTCTAAAGTACACTCATTAGTCATTGTCTTTAAAGATAAAAACTTGCCCAGCCACACAGCTTCTCCCTTAAGGATCCAGCACCAAGTGCTCTATTTCCAAAGTGAGAGTACTTGATGGGGAGTTACCTTATACCTCTGCTTCACCGCCGGCAAGTCTTAATAACAACTTGAAAGTTTGCTATTGGATGTGTAGGATATGTCTAGCTGGTTGTTTTATAAAGAAACGCCGACTTTCCTCTAATTTAATTAAAGCGTTGGGAGACAAACTGCCTCCAGGTTTCTACTCAGCCTCTAGTGTGGCAGCCTGGCTCCCCACAAACTTCAGAGGCTGGACTGAAAACACTGAACTGGAGCCTTTTGGCAGTGCATTGGTTAACTGGCAAACACTTCTGAAACTTCCTGTATTCCAGGCTGTGTGCTAAACACCAGGTGGCCAACAGGACAAGTTAGTTTGTCCTGTTCAGCTGTTCAACATGCAAATACGAGAGCCTGGTCAAGTGTCCTGGTGCCTAAGGGAGGAAGTACATACACAACCCTTACATCTTCATGGGAGAAGGCAGGAACAAGGGCCCCAGAGACTCGTGAAGAAACAATGAGCATTCCCCTCACCCTCCAAGCCTTGATTTTAGTGCTGGGGGCTTGCATGGCATCTCTCATGTGCACACAGGGGTCTATGTGGCATCTCTCATGTGCACACAGTGCCCTGCGTGGCGTCTCTGCACACAGTAGGACCACATTTGCATTTTTATCACTGGATTCCACGTAGTTTGTTACAGGTGGTGACAGAGGAGCTTTTGACTCCTCACTAGGGTTTAAGCAGAGTGGGAGAGAAAAGCTAATGGACACACATAAGCAAACACACAAATGTAAAGAAAAACCTCTTTTCTTTGTGTGTGTGTGTGTGTGTGTGTGTATCTGTGTCTTTGTGTGTGTGTATGTGCTTGTGTGTGCAGATATGTGTGTGTGTGAACCTGTGTGTCTTTGTATGTATTTGTACCGTGCCTCATATGTGTGTTTGTGTATTTCTGTATCTGTGTGTGTATCTGTGTTTGCACTTGTATATGTGTTCTGAAAGGTGAAATTTAGCTATTAATGGGGAATATTTTTATGAGGAAGATGTTTAACCATCTGTAGATAAAGGTGGTTGGTCTGAAGAGCCCAAGGAGACATCCGCTGTGACTTCCTTGTCCATCGTCCCCCCGTGGGAGGACAGAGGTGACGACGTCAGTGAACTTTTGGTCATGACGAGGCATGAGACGCTGCAGGAGGCCCAGCCTGCATACAGACCTGAACTCCAGAGCCCACGTGTGAGCGCTCTCTCCAGCCCTCTGCATAGCCGAGAGCATACCTAAGGAGACAGATAGGTTATTGGGGCAATAAAAAGCAGAGCTATGTGGTGCGAGAGTCATTACTTGCTTTTACTGTCCAAACAATGAGAAAACATAATTTGTAAGTACCCTTTCGCCGAGGCGTGGGGAAGGAATCCTTCTTCCTCCTCCTTACGCTGTGAAAAGGCACCCATGGGGATAAGTCGAAGTGCATCATGAATTTTTCCCTCGTCCTCCCGCTTCTGCATCTGCTCAAAGTGAGATTTATGGGAAATAGCCCCGGTTCTCCCTGCCAGTTCACCTACTGGCACGTATCACACAGTAACGTCTGGATGACCCTGTGCTCTTTCATCTGATGTAACCGAGTGGCCTAGTTCTTTTCCACCATCACCTGGGGAAGTACAAACCGTTCCCTGCTCTTTTCTTCTCCCATGAACTCATCTTTGTGCCTCCTGTTTATTCGTGTCCCTGGTGATTAGGGTCCAGCATGAGGAGCTATCCAAACTCACAGACCCCCGGCATCGACAAGGGCTTCCAGCTTACAGATCTTCCTCTAAATCTGGGCAGCTGATGTTTCCTATGTTTCTGGAGAGACCCCGACTTGGAGACTGTTGCAGCCTGAATTGTGTTCCTTTCAGAGTTAAAATCCTCCCCTCCAGGAACTTATGATGTGACTGTTTGGGGAGGGGGCCTTTAAAGATCTAATTAGGGCGGTGTCCGTCTAATATGACTGTGCACTGAAAGCAGATCTAGAAGGGAGAACCAGTGAAAACGCAGAGAGGACGCAACCATCCACAGTCCAGCAGAGCGGCCGCAGGAGAGCTCATCCCTGCAGGCTAGTTGGATACCGTGTGAACTGTGGGTCTCCCTTTTCTGCGGTAGTAAAATTGATGTAAAAATTTAAACTTCTCCCAGGCAGACACTGGGCTACTGACAGTCTGCCATTCTGTAACATTACAGCTCCCTTCCTGTGGAGAGGCAGGGCACACACTTCGCCCTGCCATGATACACCCTATCACTTTGTGTAAGGCCCCCTCCCCATGCTCCCTCATCCCAGTTAGACATTCTGTCTGTCTGTCTGTCTGCCCGCCAAGTCATAGCCATGTTTCTCTTTGCCCCTGATTCTTTTATTTCACATCCAAATTTTCCCCAGAATGCACATATATGATTTATACACACGCACATATATGTATGTATGTATGTATGTATGTATGTATGTATGTATGTGTGATTTATACAGAAAGCGAGAGACAAGATACAATTTGAATTTTGTTATCTGACCAGAGTCTTTAGAATTTTGTCCCCCCCCCCGCCCATTTTGTCACCAAGCCCAGTTCTCATTTGAAGATGGGCTGGCAGGGTTTCCACACAAACTGAGAGCTCTAAGCGGCTCACCGTGCCTCTGGCTCTCTACTCTCCCTGGAGCATACTGCCTCTCCGTTTCTCTGTCCACAAACCCCCACCAACGCCAACCACGGGGAGCCAACGCAGGGACATAACCCGGTGATGTGGCAGCTGCCTGGGACCACTGCCCTTCAGAAGCTTAGGAGCTGCAGACGGAAGCAGAACTTGCCATGGCCTGGAGCACGGGTTCTCAGCCTTCCTAACGCTGCTACCCTTTAATACAGTTCCTCATGTTGTGGTGACCCCAACCATGTAAAAATTATTTCTGTTGTGACTTCACAACTGCAATTTTTCTACCGTTATGAGTTGTAATGCAAACATCTGATATGCAGAATCTCTGATATGTGACCCCCCCATGGGGCTGTGACCCTCAGGTGGAGAACCATTGACCTGGAGGCTCTGGAGCCCCTCAACTCTGACACCCACTGGACAGAGACCCCTCACATTAGTTCCCAGCTCCTTAGGCCAAGGCTCACAGCGAGGTAGACGGTCTGAGGCAGGTCCACGGAAAGACTCAAAGAAAATTCAGATCCTCGAGTCCCATCTAAGACTTCCTGTTTTGCCAAAGCCAGGGATAAAAGTCTTCAGAACACTAACCCCATCTTGTATCTCCTCGTCAAAAGTGATGGTGTGGACATTATATGGTGGCTGACTTGGGTCAGTTCTTTTACTATCAATTTCTTTAAAGAAAACCATAACTGTTGACTGTAATTTTGATACTACCCAGGCCGCTTTACTATGGGCTACCCCTTGCTTTTGAAAAGTGCTAAAATG
The DNA here is from genome assembly GCF_903992535.2 of Arvicola amphibius. Classification (NCBI taxonomy): domain Eukaryota; kingdom Metazoa; phylum Chordata; class Mammalia; order Rodentia; family Cricetidae; genus Arvicola; species Arvicola amphibius. Next base: position 9,807,577 of record NC_052053.1, read on the forward strand.
TTTATGAAATCACAATCTCAGGCCTTGGGGTGCACATTGTTCATTGAGCTCTCGGGGTTCTTATATTCACTAAAATTGGAAAACTGTGTCCTCTGATCTTTATTTCCAACCGTTGGGTAAGACTTTGAAGACACGGGAGGGAATCAAGCCTGGCTTTGACCTACTATATTCATCTCGTCCACCCATCCCCATTGGACAAATGTTCTGGTGCTAAGTGTTTTTGTTTGGTTGGGTTTTTTTTTTGTTTTGTTTTGTTTTGTTTTTTTTGTTTTTCGAGACAGGGTTTCTCTGTGGCTTTGGAGCCTGTCCTGGAACTAGCTCTGTAGACCAGGCTGGTCTCGAACTCACAGAGATCCGCCTGCCTCTGCCTCCAGAGTGCTGGGATTAAAGGCGTGCGCCACCATTGCCCGGCACTGGTGCTAAGTTTTGCTCTCTCTAGCATCCAGCTTCCTGTCCTGTTTGGAGGCCAAGACGGTGCCGAGAGGATGCACACCTTGACTTCTGCCTGTCACCCAGGCACGCGTGTCTCTGTCCCACCTTGAGTCGGAACTTGAGCACGTGAGCATATGCCAGTCCTTGAGGCCCCTTCTGTCAAGATATTCACTCTCAAGCTGGTGTTGTCTTTACAGTTGTGACAACAGCTGACAGGGGCAGAGACAATCACTCTGTCTCACTGGCATCCACTGGGTAATGGTTCCACATGCCTGGCTACAAACAGCCAGGAGCTCGTCATTCTAAACCTGTTTGAATCCTGGCTCAGTCACCACAGCGCTGTTGTCTCTGGGCAAATTCTTCAGGGTTTATTTGAATCATGCATAACAGGGAAAACCATGGCTCTCAAGCCAGCTTGCAGAACTTCAGTGAAATCCAGACTTAAATATATGTGATTTGTAAGCTGCAGAATACTACAGAAATATTCATGGGAATTGAGATTTTTTAATTTATCCATGTTTTCACAGAAGCCAATTTTTTTTTGTGAGAAGTTTTAGAAAGAGATTTTCTGGCTTTCTTGTGTGACTTTGAAAATTAATATCCAACTTTCTGACTTTTAACATGATTTTTATATTTTCCTCCATCCCTGCTGTTTGATCTGTTATCTACAGGCAAACGCTTCAAAGGAATGAGAGCATTAAATAAAACGCTGCACACTCCACGGTACAAGCCAATGGCTGCTCTCCTCTGGGGCAAAGAAGAAAACAAAACAAAACTTTCCATCCATTTTCCGACAGCTGTTGCGTTTTAGAGAAAGCAAATATTTTTTTGTAAAAAGCTGCAAACATTCTGGGTCCAAACCATTTATAAGCTTGGCAAATGGAACACACGGCCAGCTTGCCAGCCTTAATCTTGGGCTTCCATTAAACGCACCACAACTGCATCATAAAACCGAAAAAGGAAGAATTTATAAACAAATAAAGAAGTTAATTGGGGCAATAAAATAGCAGTTCCCTCCCCAGTGTGGAATTGGGATATCTCAACCTGCAGAATCTCCAAAGCTGGGTTTCAGGGGTCTAGTGACAGCAAGAGACAAACACAGATCAAAGATCTCAAGACCGCTGTTGGGTTGACAAAGCTTATCTCTGCGCCCATGCCCACAGCCCCTCTGTCCCCTGACCCCACATGGGTTGTAAATCATTTCCATGGTAATAGGAGCTCCCTGCCAGTATCCTAAACTCTGCCCCATGGCCCCGGCTCTGATACTAATGGGGATGCTAGGAGCTCCACAGCTCTCTTCATCTGCAACTGAGCACTTGGGTGTAAGGATGGAGACCCGAACTTAACTGTGCTGATTCTCTCTCTCCCTGGAAAGCAAAAGAGACTTTGGAGTCTCAGGAACAGGGTGAGAGTCCTGTTCTCACCTTCAGCTTACTTCATGACCACAAGAAAAAGCTGGATCTTTAATCTGAGTTTCACACATTTATTTATTCAAGCAATCAAATCTTTATATTTTTTAAGTGGTGAAACTATGTCTTTATCAATTGTAAGAATCATACGAGAGCATACGTACACACAATATAACCTATATACATCCTACGTATGTGGGGGTTATGCATGTAGGTATTTATGTAGATGTTTGAGACACACGTATATATCTTATCACAGAGTAGATGCCCACAATATTTGGGTCACATCTTTTTGACAACGCTACACAGCATTGCTATCTCCAATGTTTGTGTTTGAGAACTATAAAACTGAGTTGCCAAAGGCAATCAAAAGAATAATCTCTTAATATCTGAAGTAACTATGATGTCGTGCTGGGCCACATTCACAGCTGTCATCAGTTGTATATGGCTCACAGGTTGTAGGCTGGACACAGCTAATTTATGCCATCCAAATAGGAATTATAATAAAGTTGTCCTAAGTAGAATCACAGTGGTAATGTCTTACACGATTACACTTATTCAATAAAGAAAGGGAGAGGAGAGGGGAGAGACAGATGAAGAGACACACTCAACAGTATCACCCTGTCCATGAGCCCCACCCACTGTGGACAGCAATACTGTCAGGGGGGATTTCAGGGCAGCAAGGGCTACTGCAGAGCAACTGGGCCCTGTGAAGAATTCACTCATGACCTTTGCCTCGCTAATGCCCAGACCTGCACTCTCTCCCACCCCTGGAAATGTTTATGGTCCATTCATGTAATCAGATGCACACACTATCTAGCAGGAAATAGGGGCTCTTCATAGAGGTCTGGCTTTCAGTATGTTTTGTTTAAAGTCTCTGGAGATAGATGGCCATTTACCTTTGTTTAATAGCCCTCATAATGCATAGACTAGTTCTGGACCTCAAAGGAGCTCAGTGAGTAACTTCTGGTACCCGGAGTCCTTGGAAACTGTTTTCCAGGTTCTAAGTCGACCTAAGGAAACATTTCTGGTCAGAAGATTTCGTGTGCTAATTGCTTGCAATCTTCTAGGCACTTCTAGGTGTGTGTCCTTTAATAAGAAGTTCTTTTCTTTAGAAAAGGTCAACTAAGACTCATTATTGAAATGAGAGCTCAACGTTAACCATGAGAGAAAGTGGGAGACATTAAATCCTATAGCTTAATATCTCAAATACTATTCAAATGCTTCCAGGCAGTGTTGTGAGCTAACTAGCTCTGGCATAGACAGAGTTTGCTAGAACCTAAACTGTAGTGAGGAGCGGCGGGCTGCATCCCACCACTTGGCTCCTGGTCACTCGGCTAGCTTTACCCAGAAATAATTACACGGAAACTGTATTCTTTTAAATACTGCCTGGCCCATTATTTTCTGCCTCTTACTCACATCTTGATTAACCCATATCTAATAATCTGTGTAGCACCACAAAGTGGTGCCTTACCGGGAAGTTTCTAGCGTACATCCATCTTGGGCTGGAGCTTCATTGCGTCTCTCCCTGAGGAGAGGCATGGCGGTCTGTCTAACTTAGGAGAGAAGTGGCATCTGACTGATCCTTCTACCTCACTTCCTCTTCCTGTTCTGTCTACTCCACCCACCTAAGGGGCGGTCTATCAAATGGGCCAGGCAGTTTCTTTATTAGCCAATGAAATCAACTCAAACAGAAGACTCTCCCACATCACCTAAACCTTTTATTTTTGGAAGCATATGTGGCCAGAGATTGAACCCATGTGTCTCATTCATTTGCACAGTGACTGTGAAAACATCTTGAGGTTATACTTGTGAAAAGATCCATAACCCTTAAACAAACATGCCGCCTCTGGTGCCCGGAGGCTGATGGGAAATGTGATGGGCGGTAGTTAAGTACCTTCTCCTCACCCCGGCATCTTACCAGGTCTTGTCTCCTCTTCCACACAGAACCAGCTCCAGGGGGAGGCAGCTGGAGGGCTGTCCTGTCATCAGCTCACCTGGTGTCTTAATGAAATATTCCAGAGGCTCACATCTGTTAGATAATAAAATGCAGAGCAGGAAGAAGGGGTCTGGCTGTTGGTGTGTTCTAGCCATCAGGCAAAGCCAGGGCAGCATTGTCTCTGCCATAGCCAATGCCAGCGTCTGTATGTGGCCAGGATGAGAGCCCTTACTCTTTTTCCTGTGCCGAATTCACCAGCTCTGCTACTCCCCTGCAGCCAAGTGTTCCAACCATAGTATCATCAAACCAGTTCACAGCCCAGACAAGGGAAAAGCTGCCCAACATGACAGAATCAAACACAATAACACTTATATCTCATAGACCCAATCCCCGAGGGTGGTGGCATTGAAGGGTGTGGGTCTCCTTTTCAACCCACCTCTCCTTCGCCTCCCAAATAAGAATCAATGTTGGATCTCTTTGCAGGAAGGCACAGCTATGCCAACCACACAAGACATGTTCTCGCTGTCAACCATGATGGATGGGATTCTGTACATTTAATAAATATAAATGTCATAATCCAACCATCAAATTTAATAAACAAAAATACCACAAACCGTCTTTCCTCTCTGCTTCATGTGCTCCTTTAAAGCTGATAACATTAGAACACATTTCGCCCGAGCTATAACCTCACCATCTGCCTGGCTCAACTTCTGAAGACTTGGTACGGGCTAAAAAGCGAATCAAATGACTTCACACTGAGAGAGAGAGAAGAACAAAAACAGGGAGGGGGCTAGGGTCTCCCCCACTTTCTCCTCCTTTTCCTTCTGATCCATTTGCTAACTCTATAACCAGATGTAACAATCTGAGCATAAGTTCAACCCTCAGAAATTATTAGGGAGTCAGGTCATGGGGAAGATTTTTCTGCATGAGCTAAACGAGCAAAACTATAAGGCGTGCTTCGCCAGCAGGCTGAGCGCTGCATCTCTACGCTTTGACTTGGAAATATGTGCGATGAGATACAAAAACTTACTGATTAAGGAGACGCTTTCTTTTGATGGCAAATGGATAATAATCAGAACCACAGCAATAAACACATACCAAGAAGTAGTTTCATCCCCAGGGGTACAGGACACAGATTCAAAGCTAGAGCTGGGAAGTTTCCTTTGTATAGAAAGCAAAAAACTTCATTGAAAAAAACTAAGGGAATGCTGTTAGGACAGAGCCCAGAGAACCCTAGAGCATGTCTTACACACAGAAGGAACAAAGACGTTCTATACCAGTGCTTCTTACCCCTTTGGGGATACATTACAGAGATCCTGAATATCAGATATTTACACAATTACAATTCATGACAATAGCAAAATTACAGTTGCGAAGTGGTAACAAAAATAACTTCACGGTTGGGGTCGGCATTGAATGAGGAACTGTATTAATGGGGCTCAGCTTTAGGCAGGTTGAGAACCGCCGCTGTGCACCTAAACGACTAACGTACGCTCTGCCGAGAGCCTGATATGTCCTCTGCACCTTGTGTTCATTTTAACAGCTTAAAGCCATTGAGTCCTTCTAAGGACACACAGCCATTAACTCCAGTCAGTAGCGGAACTATGGAGACCACAGGATGGAGTCATGTTTGCAGCACTCAATATAAGAAAGAGGAGTGAATCTGAACCACTCTTGTGGGACACCCCAGTGCTTCTTTGGGGACACTAAGTCTTCCCTCACAATCAAACCACATGGCTTGGTTTCTTCTTCCAGTTTTTGGGATTCACGTTCATGGCATGTGACTCCGAGCCCATGCTGCAACTACTGTGCCTACTGTGCCAATATGTAACAGATGCTTCCAGATGCTGGTGGCCTAGGTCATTAGAGGCTATAAAAGAGGCGTGTCTTGACTCCTAAGAATCTCCACAGCATTCGAGCCATTCCAAAGAAGACCAAGGGCTTCAGCATCCTCACACTGTCTCTCCCATGCTCCTTCCCATCAGTGATCTCCAGGTAGGCGCCTGTGAACACACCAGCATGCAACAATGAACTGCTTGACTGCTTCCTGGTGTGGCGGAAGATCCCCCCATTTCGGAAACCAACACACTCACTTCTGTTCTTCCAGAGCACAAGTCAAACCTCACACTTTCCACAGTGAGCCTCCTCATGGAGTCATGCTCCAAAGCCTCGCAATTTTGTTATCCTTCTGGCTGTGGATGTCCTGAAGCAGCTCAGGAGGTCCAGGTCCCATGACACCTCAATGATGCCAGGTGACAGAATTAAACTAATCAAATGAAGGGGACAAGGCAGCAGCAGGCAGAGGAGAGGAGCCTCTGTCCACCTGCTGCTCTTGGCAAACCTAACTGGGGACCTCGGAGTTCTGACAAATACAATCCAAATGCCCCAGGGCTGCAGAGCAAATGAAATGAGAGCTGGCAGCTGAGGAGAAAAGTCCTTTTCCTTGATCCCAAGTCTCTCCGCCTCCTCTTGGCTCACAGTGTAAAGAAATAGACCTCAGAAGAACCTCACAGAGGGCTTGCAAGACGGCTCTGCAAGTAGAAGTGTTTGGTCCTGGCCAAGCCTGATGACCTGAGTTCATTCTCAAGACTCACATGGTTTAAGGGCAGAACCAACTCCCACAAATGGTCCTCTGATACTCACCTGTGGTGTACGTGTTTCCCAGTGCCAAACCAAATAAATAAAAATAACTTAACAAGGAGATAAAAGGAGAAGCTCAGAGATTGTGCAACCAAATTACCACATCTTTATCAGAAAAGTTTTTTTTTTTTTTTTTTTTTTTTTTGGTTTTTCGAGACAGAGTTTCTTTGTGGCTTTGGAGCCTGTCCTGGAACTAGCTCTTGTAGACCAGGCTGGCCTCGAACTCACAGAGATCCGTCTGCCTCTGCCTCCCGAGTGCTGGGATTAAAGGCGTGCGCCACCACCGCCCGGCAATCGGAAAAGTTTTATCTCTAGCTGGGCAGGGTGTCTGATTACTGAGGACCTCCTTCCCATCTTCCAATTGTCTGCAGGGTCTCCCACTAGCTCACACGTACACACAGTGATTTTCAGCCTAGCAAGGATGCCCTTCCCTGGGGACAGAACTCTTAGACAATGAGCAACAGTACAGTGGGTGATACTGTGGCAGCCACAAAGACCAGCAGGACTCTCAGAACCTCTGTAAGAGAGTCCGCGTCCTGAGAGCCAGAAGTCTAATGTACACAAAATCCATGATCAGCGCCCTAGTTTGGACATTTTCTGCGGCTTTCACAGCATAGTCTCTCACACTGAAGGTCAGAGTTACTGTTGTGAATTCCTACCCTGCAGAGTCTTTCAAGATTAAAAAAAAAGCAAAAACAAAAGATAAGATGTCCAGGAGGAGACATAGGAACCACATTTCCCACACCAGCTTTACCAAAAGACACATGGAAGTGGCTGTGGGTGAGAAGCGAGAAAATGGAGAGAGTAAGAAGATAGAGCCCATGCCTCCCTCTGTCCGAATCTGTCCCTCCTTACATACCTACACCATCAGAAAGAGAGGTCGCACCCTACTCCCTCCCTACCCTCTGGTCATTAACATCAGTATTCATATCTGAAAAAAGGAGACTGCTCATTCATTCCCGGCCACTCAAGACCCAAATAATCACACAGAAATTATATTAATTACAATACTGTTGGGCCAATAGCTTAGGCGCATATCTGACTAACTCCTACATCTTAAATTAACCACTTCTATTTATCTGAGCATTGGCACGAGGGTGTGGCTTACTGGTAAGGATCTAGCGTCTGTCTCCTTTAGCAGCTACATGGCATCTCTCTGACTCCACCTACTCTCTCTATATATCTCTTTCAACCTGGCCACATTCTGCCCTGCTATAGGCCAAAGCAGCTTCTTTATTAACCAACGGTAATAAAACATATCCCCAGCATCCAGAGAGGAACCCCACATCACGTATCTAGCTGGAAGAGCTGAGCACCTGCCGTCAATTATTCTTTCAAGTTCAGAACACTAAGTAATGACCTGATACTCTACTTCCTTAGCTGTACCTTAAACACCCAAGGCATTTTAACCATGCCCCTCAGATTCAAGAATCCAGAACAGCTACAGGTGTTACCCACAGAAACACAGCAAGCACTAAGAAACTAATCCTGGACAGCTGGCCTACTTCTGAGTCCACGTGGATTAGCAATGGTGGACTTAAGAGCAGGCTGATTTTGAAAATGCTTGCTAGCTGTTTTCCACCTCTAGAAATTACCTGGTAGTTTGCCTCATTAATACTGCATCATTATGATTCCTAATACCCCTGTCAGAGTTCTTAACTTTACGATAATAGGCAACTTAGAAACACTCTGCCAGACATTAATGTACAACAAATAAGTGACTTACAGATGGGCTCGAGCTATCTAAAGCATGTCTGCTAAACAAATAACCGATGCTGGACAACAGTGGAGCACAAAGCTTAAGTGCTGCCTTTGTGGAACAAAAGGAAATCAAACAAGCACCACTTTCTGGTTCAAGCTGTCCGGGAGAACAGCTGTGCCTGCTGCTTTTCTCTCTGCTAAGAATAGATCCTTAGGGTCGGGGACGCAGCCTGTTGGTAGAGCACCAGCTCAGCACAAACACTGCTGGGCTAGCCCCAGCTCAGCACAAACACCACCGGGCTAGCCCCGAGCACAACAAAAAAGCTGACTCTCTGAGGAGCAGTGAGATGGCTTAGGTTATAAAGGTGCTTGCTGCTGAGTCTCAGAACCTGAGTTCAAGCCTCAAGACCCACATGGTGGAACTTCATGTGTATTATGGTCTCTGTGTGTATGTGTGTGAGTATGTGTGGATGCAAAGGAATGTAGAAGGGTGTGTGTGTGTATGTGTGTGTTCCTTAAAAACAGTTAACCCAGGAAGAGACTATAAAAGGCAAAAAATAAGAAAAAATTAGAAACAGCTATTTCTACTGATACTTTGGGGTGGTTTGAATGAGACCTGTCCCCTACAGTCTTGGGCAGTTGGACGTTTGGTCCCCACTTGGTGGTACTGTTTGGGGAGGTGTAGGTGGTATGTCCGAAGGAAATACATCGCTGGGGGCAAGCTTTGAGATTACACGCCCCAGGCCACTTCTAGTTGTCTCTCCCTGTTTCAGGCCTTTGGTTGAGGATGTGAGCGCCTAGCTTCCTGCTCCTCATGCCTTGCCAGTCCAACATGATGGACACGATCCCTCTGGAACTGTAAATCCAAAGAAGCTCGTCCTGCTATAGTTGCTGGGGTCATGGTGTTTGTCATAGCAAGACAAAGGTAACTAAAATGCCCAGACTAAATCGATTAGTGTCAGTTAAAGCTTTAATTTCCTAAATATTATTTTTTATATTTCCAAAGAGGGGGAACTGAAGAACTCAGACCCAGAAATAAACCGTCCACTGTTCCAAAAATATTCCCACTCAGGTTTGTGTGGAAACGTTTTTTATATTGGGAGGGGGCAGATTAAAACCAATTCTAAGGGCAAAACTTGAAGAGAAAAGGCCCAGGTTTTACAAGCTCAAGCTGTTAGTAAAATCGCAAACAGTACTGGAGAATTTTATGTTTGGGCAATAGTGAGAGAATAGATTGCTTTATGAATTTTTATTTCATTTTGAGATTTATTTATTTTAATTCCCTGCTTCCTTCTTCCAGGGAATGTAGATGGCTTACAGAAGTATAACAAGATAACATGCCTAAAAATTAAGAGATATAAGTTGGCTATAAAGTGTTAATTCCAAGAGTAGTATGAATAGAGACGAATGTAGACCATATGATAACAGGATTTCTCTCTAACTTCCTCATAGCCAGAATACAAAAGGAAATACAGTCATTTATAAGATTCAACATGTCAACAAGGTAAAAACAAACCAAATGTTCAGGAGAATTACACTTCCTACAGACCTGAAGAATTTTCCCCAGAGTGTCTCACAGGAGAATACAGGCTGGTTTCCCAGAGCATCCCTCCACAGAGCGTTAGCCAGGACTTCCCACAGGTGAGTGCGTCCTCCCTTGTCTGCAAGGACCTCCACCAAGGTCCCACTTAGAAGCACTGTTTAAGGAACATGGGCAATTCTGTAACCATTAGGAAAGTCTAACATGGTGGCTTCCACCCTGGCCATACATGAGAATCTTAACTGAAAAGCTGTGAACTATGCCAATACCCAGACCACATGCCAGAATCTCCGGAATTGGGCGCCTGGAATCAGTGTTTTCTAAATAATACTTTCCCAAGATGCTCCAGTGGCTGAAGGATCAAGAGTCATCGCGATCAGAGGTCACCTTTCTTTCCCATGAAAAGACGATTTGGGTTCATCTCCAGTCTTATAAAGAGCAACCAGCTGCCCATGTTATGAGCCAAAGGACAATCTGTGCACAGAAAGGGGGAGCCCGTGTGATAGCAAGGGCCAGTGACATCACCCCTGTGCTGCCTACAGCCAGGGCTTATTGTCACATGATGGAATGAACTTCTCCGATGTGAAGACACCATAGCAAAGTTTTCACTACATATGATCACATGCAGTCTGGCACACCGTATGGCATTCACAGGAAATGGGAACATAACAAGTTCCTCAAGTGGCAGTTCAGGGGACAAACGTAGGTGAGAAGCATGAACTCAAGAGCAGGAAGAGTGTCCCTGGTAACTGGAGGGTGGTAAAAAGGATGCTGGGGTGTCAGCTGCCCAGCCAGCCCTGGACCCTGCTCTGAGCATCTCCTCCCTTCAGAGAAGGCTTGCTAGAAGGTTTAAGTCATCATGGGAAATGAAAGCCAGTGTCATAGTGCTCAAAGCTGTCCTAGCTGTCCTAGCTGTCCTAGCTGTCCTAGCTGTCCTACACTCTGGCTATTAGAGAATCCATTGACCAGAGAAGAAACTCCAAAGTAACCGTGGGCTTGTTTTTATTAGCAGGGAATTTAAAAATTAATATGACTGTAAAAAAAAGTGGTCTGGGGGTTCTTGTAGCTGAACTCTGGAGAACCCATCCTTTGGGCCCAGATGATTAAATGAAGTGTCTGCTCTACTGGCTGAGTCTGTCCAGTAGCTGAGGTGTATAGTTCCCACAAGAAAGTTAAAATCGGGAGAATAGACTCAGGGGTTGCCTGGGTTCAACTAGAGAAAAGGTCAAAGACGTCAACTCCCCCTTCCATTGAATCTGTAGGACCACAGAGGTGGGGAAAGAAAGGAACTTTCAAGCTCCCCAACCCCCGTCCCAGAACACTGTGATACTTTTGTTTACCATCACCATTAATGTACCCACTTGAACCTAAACTGTGCACCAAAGGTGCTATGTAGAGCGTAGTGGGACTGACGGGAAATGAGGGCATGGACTCAGCCCTCCAAACATTCAATAGAGAGGTGAGAAACGACAACCCTCGGGGTAGGTGAGAAACAAGTTGAGAAGGTAAAGTCAAGCTTGCAAGAAAGAGCACAGAAAGAATCCGTTAAGGAAAAAAATATTCATTCAACAAATTCTTTGCTGAGTAGAGAGACTTTAGCCATTTTGTAATCTTTATTGGACAGAAGACCCTGGGAGGGCTGTGAGAAGGGTTGACCCAGGTAAAACTGTTGAGAATCTGTAATCAATACTCTCTTCACGCCTGGAGTCCTGTCTCCTCTTCTCTTCAGTCTTAATTTCTCTAGGAGAATTCGCTCCAGAGTGCCGATGCCACCCAGAAAACACGAACATCTCCATCCTCGCCCAGCCCTTGCTGTTGCTGAATCCAGGGGCAGCAGGCTCGGCAAACAAGGCTCCGAGACCATTGTGGGAATTTGAAAATTTTATGGTCTGAAGAGTGGGGTCTCTACACTTTCGCTTTTACTCTCTCCGGAGCTTATAAATCCTTCTTCATTTAGCAGTTTCAGGAAAGTGACAGCTTTGTTAGTCAGGCTAAAGTGAGATTAGAAATAAAAATTTTAACCATTAATCCTCACTGATTAAAGTGAAACCAGAAATCAAATTGTTACCAACTGCGTGCTAATTTCAGCTTAAGTCTTTGGCAAGAGGCGTTGGAAATTTTCAGTCCGTTGAGCTCATTCACAATGCCTCACTACTGATGGCAGAGAGTCAAGGTCGCTTTCCCTCCTGGGCCAGTTGTATGAACAATGACTGTTTCAAAATCAGCCCAATAAAATGTAAAAATGGAGTCCTAAGCTACATTGTTTCTCAGCTATCCCTTTCTACTACCACCGCTCCCAGCCTCTGTTCACCACCAATCCCGCCCCACCCCACCAGCAGCGATGAAGTCTCCCTAGACACCAGAGAAGCCCAGCTGAAGGGCTGGCCCCTCACATCTGCCTCAGAGCGTCGGCAGCATCAAAGCAGGTGTAGCCTGCACAAGCTATTACACACACACACACACACACACACACACACACACACACACACAGAGCACGGGGAGGCAAGGGAAGACTTCATGCCAATAAGCCACATCAATTCATCAATCAAAATGAATTCACGCGCTAATTAAACTAGGGAAAATAAAAAAGTAGTCATTTGTGTTACAGACGGGGAGAACAGTGTGGGGAGGGAGTCGGGGGAGGTAAAACTTCAGGACAGTGAAAATCTGACAGGCACTGCATCGATTAGAAAAGGCGGAAAACACGACTAGAATTTATAGCAAGTCGTTCTCGAGATTAAAAGTAAGCAAGCAACTGTAAGCAAACAAACAGCACACGCATGTGCATTCATGCATTCATACACCCAAGGAGGTAAAAACTACCGTGGTCAGGTGGAACAGGGGCTTTAGTAGGAATGTCTGCTGGGTTGGGAACATTCCGGGGAGTGGGGGGGGGGGGCGAAGGGGAAGGGGGGGGGGGATGGAAGGGCAGTTGTAAGAAACCCTGAGTCCTCTGTCTTCATGTTGACATTTATTTTATTACTGAGCTCTTTCTCCTTTTGTTGACTTTCCATGGCCACTATGTATACCGTAAGGGTAGATACAAAGGCTCCAAGCTAAGGGAAGAGAGGGAGCTGTTTTGGTCCATGCTTTTTGCGTACGTTTCTGCCATTAGAAGGCGGCATTGCCTCTTTCAAGCAAGCTCCGCTGCTTGCCCACCTGGAGGGCTGTGTTACCAGCGACGTGAGCAACCGGTCCTCATCCTTGCCGTGTTTTCTTCTCTTGTCTCCTGCTTCTGTTTCCTCATTCTGAGCTTTGAATTAAACTCTTCTCCAGCTGCTTCTGTATATCATATGTCACAAATAGCGGAACAGAAAAAGGGGGGACCTTCATTTATCCTTTGGAGTGTTTCATCTATATGACACCAAGTAACCACAGGGAAGAGAAAAAAAACTTTACTATTTGCCTTCTAATGCTCAGCATTGTGTAGACAAAACATCTGGTCGACCAACTTAGTTCGTGTTTCCTTCCAATAAGTATCACAGAAACTCTCACACCCATGTGCAGGCTGGCCTCTTCTCTGCAGAGAGCAAGCATGTAGTTTTCCTGGGTTCTGGCTACAACTCAACACAACACATTAGACATTGAGGGAAAATAAAAAGACCATGAGTCATTTCCCAGTTTACACACACACACACACACACACACACACACACACACACACACAAAGTCAGCCTATTGGCTAAATAACATAGTTTCATCCTGTAGCTCTGGTGCTTGATTTGACAAAATGCTTGTGTGTAGGGGGGGTGCAAGCATATGTGTGTGTATGTGTGTGCATGCAGTGTCAGTGTGTGTAAACATGGAGGTCAGAGGTCAACATTGAGTATCTTCCTCAAGCACTCTTTATCTTACTCTTGGAGATTTCTCACATGACCATGGAGCTCCTAGGTTCAGCTGAACTGGCTGGCCAGCAAACCCCAGGATCCTCCTACCTCTAACCTCCCAGCACTGAGATGGCAGGTGTGCTCCTCCACCCTCAACTTTGGCCATGGCTGCTGGGGGTTGGAACTCAGGTCTCATGCTAGCGCAGCGTGTAGCCATTGAGTCCTCTGCCCAGCCTTCCAAAAATATACTTTTATTGTTTCTTGTCTGTGTTTCAGTTAAAGCAGAAAACTTCACTATCTGCCTCAGAATTCCAATGTTATAGTCTTTTGGGCACATCATTTTCTTTTAAGTGTGCTCTTAAAACCAGAAATCTAGTTGAACAAGCTTCTAAAATCTAATCGGAAGGCAACCTCTTGGTCCAAACCCATGTCTTTGAGATGATGCAGGACGTGGGGGCTATGGTGTCTCAGGCGCTGCGTCTCGGTCCAGCTTCAGCCCAGAGGACTCACCAAAGCCATGAAGTGCATGGCAAACGCCTCTCCCACTGCCCAGGAGAGCAGCTGTAGGCGGTCAAGTTAAACATCAGATCCACCACCAGTGAGTCCCCAGCACAGCAGAGAACCTTCCAGATCTTCCTCCCAAACTGGCCCTGGGACAACATGACTGGTGCATAGCGCACACGAGGTGAAAAATAAAACTCTTTTTCTGTTCCCTGAGGCGGACCGTGAAACTGTAAAGATGAGCTGGCATTGTGTTTTATTTTGTGTAATAAACGGCTCTTTTCACAGCAGCTGGCCCTGGGGGAGTTTCAGATTGCAGGGCTCTGCTGCAGCTGTGGGTGTGGCCTGACTCCATCCCGAGACAGCTTGGAGGCCACAGCTGTGCTGGGCCCAGAGGATCTTAAAGCTGACATCTGGGCAACACCCTTTCAAGTTTGCTCCCCAAACAAGTCATTTTCACAAAGCAGGACCCCTGATTTGAAGAGTCTGCTTGCTTTATCCGTAGTTATTGGAGATGTATCAAATTTCACCCAAGACTGACACTCACATTTGGCTGGGCCGCTTTCTGAACCATCCCTGTGCGATGCTGTGGCTCGGCATGGGAAACTCTAAAGCAGAATTTCTCTGCTCTACAGGCAGTTTCCAGGGTTACAGGCTGGTAGGTTTTGTCGGTGGCTGTTGTTCAATTTTATGAGTTCTTAGATTTTTTCTTATGTATGGCTGTTACTGTCTGCTCTCACATATGGGGAGTGTGTGTGATCTCTGAGCACATTCATCCTCTGAGAAGAGGGTGGAACCACTTGTTCTTTCCTGGGTAAACGTTTGGCCTTCTTTCCTACTTTGGGAGTAGAACAGTAATGTGGGCATCATTTGAGGAGACAGAAGCAAAGCCTCCACTAGGCCACCTGACTCCACCACATTCTTGAATGGAGACCAAAGCAGTCTGGGGAGCCAGTCGCACTGCCTGGGTCATCAAAGCAGCAGGAGTCTGTCCCAGCCATCAGCTTTTGGGTAGGACAAGCCAGAGGGCCTGCTGGATAGGAGAAGTCCCAGCTTTCAGAAGCCCATTCACAGCAGGCAGTCCAGGTCAGCCCTTTCACCTGACTGGCCTGCCTTCCCTTCCTCTCAGACCCACATTCCAGCCCTGGCTGACAGGGTCTAGCACCTGAGGCTACTTCCTCTTTCATGTGTCCCCAAGAGATGCTGTGGATAGAAACAGCACAAAGGATGTAAAAATCCCAAAGCTAGCCTGAAGGAAGTGCATGAGCGAGGGTAAAACAGGCAGAGAGGAGAGCGAGGACCCAAAGGCTTCATATGTCCCAGGTTTTGCCCTACACCCTGGGAGGGGTTTCCGGTCATCATCGGGAGGGACTTAAAGGCCCTCATTCAAACAGAAGGCAGAAAAGCCTACAGCTGTAACGCCAATACAAAAAGTCTGCGCTAGCCTGCCAGGGATGCCTCCCACCTGGAGGAAAGAACACCTCTCTCAGGTCTTGTCTGTGGAGAGCAAGACTGTCTGGAAGGTACCTTGATTCCAGGCTCAGGTAAGGAACCCAGAACACCGGGGAAGCCCCTTTCCTGTTAAAACTCAGAACAAGCTCCTGTCCACGGCCACTCTCGTCCTTGTCACTCCTGTCCCACCCCTGCCAATCCTGTAAGGCCCTTTGTCTGTCTGCAGCAGGGCTGACCCTGGAAATCGGGGGAGACAGCTGCCTGTGACTGTTGATGTCACCCACAAAGGAAAGTCTAGATGTGATCCTGAGAGGAAGGCTCCTAGCAAGCTGTCACACCTACTCCCCATAGTCTGGAAGTTGGGGAAACGGCCAGGACACTGACCTTTGGGGTGGCAAAGTGTTTTCTTTAGGTGACTTGTCTAAGTCAGATCTCATTGTCTTAGTGATGCTGATTTACTAGTAAATGAAGTTATGTTGAAAGACTCGTGTCCAGGGTTCTAGTCAGAGGTAGAGATAGAGGGTTAGGATGAGGTTTGGGGTTAGCGTTAAATTTAGAGGGTTAGGGCTAGGATGAGGTTTGGGGTTGGGGTTAGATTTAGAGGGTTAGGGTTAGTGTTAGGATGAGGTTTTTGGTTGGGTTGGGTTAACGTCAGTGTGTATTCGCTGTGACCAACACACTGACCAAGCTGGGTGACCTAGAGGAGACCTCCTGAGAAGGAACCGATCATCTGCCTCAGGAAAGTCTCTGCCACTCCCTTCTCAGTGTCATGTCCTGACAAGGGTGGGGGGGGGGGACATTTTTCCAGAGACTTTAATTCTGTGGTTCAGACTTTCTCCTCTTGTTCTCAAGTAAATTTACGTGGAGATAACCAAAGAGACCAGAATCCATTCATGTCTGAAGCGTGAACACTTCCCAGCATGCACTTCAAGTTTCTACAGTTGTGATGGCTGTTTTACCTAACATTCTTCTCTCCATGCTGAGAATGTTTAATAGGGAAATTTAAAGTCTGTGGCTAATGAGGAACACAGAGTGTTTTTTTTTCCCTTAGCCTCATATTTGGTGGGAGTTCTTTAGCCTTTCCGTTGGAAATATGACAACGTGGGTCTGATGAAATATGACTGTTTCAAACTATCAGATAGCAATATAAAATATTTTCACTAGATTTAGTTCTCTTAAAAGGTGGCAGATTGATGGAGCACGGATAAAGCCAATCAGCCATCGGGAATGGCTGCTTCGTGAGAAATGAGCCTTCTTTCTCCCGGGGACGGGGATGTTCCCACACCCATCATACCGTGCAGCGTTCTCGACATACAGACGTCATTTCCTTTCCCTGTCGAGGCCTCTGGCAGGAGTTGGAATTTCTGTAAGAATTCTGTGGTGGAGAAAGACATTCCTGAGATGTGGGTTCACCTGGTTATTGCACTCTGATTGGCCGGAAGCCGAGAGGGCTGTCATCAGAGCCAAGCCTTCTACATCCAGGCTCTGCAAGGCAGTTTTGCGATACTGCTGCTTCAGACCTGCTGCCTGCCTACTTCTCTACCTCCTCCTGCTCCCTGGCTCACAGCACCACTGCCTCACCTTGCTAGTCCTAGTCCAGAGGCACCACACCCCCCTCCCAGCTTCAATGCATTGCCATTCCCATGTCACCAGCATGCTGGCTCTTTGAGGCAAGAATGGCCCTGTAAGTTATCACCCTGCGATGAAAAATCTGGGCAAAGTATTTTGACAAGAGATATTGGCTGACTCCAAGCCATCCAGGAATCACATCTCCAGATTACCAGAGACTGGGATAACTCAAGCCTTTTTAAGAAGAACAAAAGGAATCAAGCATTAATCCCAGGAAAATCAGCCTTCCCTGTGGAATAAACAAGGCACTCCATGCTATGGTATACTAAAAATGATCATTTACACTTGGATGCATGCAGTCATATGTTCCAAACATGCTCAGCTCAAGTCTCCTAAAGGTTTGGCAAACTATCTCCAAGGTTGTTTGGAACTCTTATCAAAAACAAAAAAAAATATGTTCCATTTACATGGCCCTGGGAGACCATTGTCTCTATACTATATGTTTCTGCAGAACCACTGATATATACTTATATATATTATTTAATAAAATATACAAATACTTTTATTTATAGTATATGAAGTGCTGCCTGAATTCACGAATCCTGAGCTAATAGCATTTTACTAAGCAGTTGCCCCTCCTTCCCCTCCTCCCTTCTCCTTACTTCTGTTCGCTGTGTTGGGAACAGGGAGGCTTTTTGCCAACAACCTTGCCATTTACTAGATGGAGTAATTTAGGGGCCAGACCCCTGTCCACATTCCTTCTTCTGCCCGATCCCCATGGCTGCTGCTGCAATTTCAACTCCCTGGCAACTGTTGTCCTGTAGGACTGTTGCTTACTCACAGCAACGGATTCTCGAAAGCTCTGGGAGCATCCCAACACCAAGACCGACCGACCAATCAATGGTCGGCCAGCCCACCTGTGGACCACTGGAAGCTCGTTCTGATTAAAGGCTTTTCATGGGAAGCAGAACCACTTGCCCCTCCCTCTGCCCGATTAAGCAATCTTAATCAAGCACGGTGCTAGGTACCACGTAGTAAGATCCTGGGATTAAGCTAGGTTGCTCACAGTTCTCAAAATGTCTGAAAATAGTAAATGGAGCTTCAGCAAGGCAAAAGCTCCTAAAGGCCACATCAGAGTGGATCAGAGGCTCCTGAGCCTCGAGGTCCAGATGGCCGCCCACATCCGAGGAGCGGTCACTTTCACCGAGTCCATTTAAACCACTGTGCCCCGTTCGTTTACTTTTTCTTATTGATACATCACTACTGACAACAGGCAGGCACTTTTTTCCGAGCTTAGCCGTTATCAATATCATAAGCACATATCTCACCAGCATTGTTGCTATGATCTGTTCTTTGAGACATCCCTGGGGAAGCCGTGGCATCGTTACAAACAGGGTATGGATCTTTTCTGAGGTTCGGCAGTCCCTTTAAACCAAGAGCGCTACATGTAAGCTCTCGGGTTCCCAGCGTTACCCTCATCCTAACCTGTGTAGCCCCTGCTTCTTCCACGCTTTGATATGTAGTCCCAGATTTGGGGATTTGAACATGGCCAGGGATCCAATCACTTTTCCTAATAGAGGGTGAATTTCACTGTAATCTGGAAGTAATTTCCATCTCAATGTCACCCACAGCCAGCATAATAAAATATGTATAAGCCAAGCCTGTCTCCACTGCACCGTAGATCTCCTCAGGTGGGGGCAGGAGAGAGTAGGTCTCTGTCTGCTTTCATGGGGACACTGACTTTGATGGGGGCTTATGGGGAAAAGCAATTGACACGCACGAAGATGGCTGTGCTGACTGCAGGCCACTGGGTTTTCCCTGTGGATATCCAACACCAGATCAGGGGCCACAGTCATGAAATCATCAGCCAGCTAGACGCAGGGGCTTGAGAAGGCTTCTCTATCCCTGCTGTGAACTGACGGTTAGGGTTTGAACAGGTGAACAGCTCTTGGTTCACTTTTGTCTGCCATGTTGGAAAGAATGAAATCTATCCTCAGCTTTGCTCAGTCAACGCCCACTATTTCTGGAGACCGGGAAGAAAAGCCCTGTCTTGGCGCTCCCTTTCCCCAGTGCCTGACTCCATCGCTCCAATCTGGCACCATGTTTGGCGCTTGTCCCTCTGAATTGTGCCTATAAAATCAAGACCCAGACGTACTGCTCCCTTCAGGGCAGGGTGTGTGGGAGTGGGGTGTGTGGAAATCACAGTGGTACTGAAAACTGAACAGCTGAATCCCAAGTTCAAACCCTTCATTTCTCACTATTAATCATATATACACATGTGTTGAGAACCATCTTCTAATCATCGGGCGCAACAGAGACCGACTGATCTCTCTTCGGCTGTCTCCTCCCTAAGGTGGTAATTCTTTTACCGAACATGAAAAATTCAATACTATGAGCAAAGCAGACTTGAGTCAGTTAGAAGGAACCCAGGAGAATATATTCTGAAGATTTATAATGGGGGCCATAGCCAAAGTCCCTGGGAAGGTGAGGCCTCCGTTCAGGCTCCCCATCATTTAATTCGTGGCCAGGCTGAGGTGACATCACAGCCATTTCCTGTGGACTGATTCATCCAGAAACACCAGGCCTTGAGGCTAGGTAGAAGGAAACTTCTGGGGTAGAGAAGGAGCCCCCCTCCTTTATGGGCGGCTTCTTTGTTCAGCTGAGCTAGGAATTTCCTCCACTTCCCCCCAGTTGAAGTGTTTGTGCATTTTCAGTAACTGGTACTTGGGGCCTCTTGCCTTTTGGACTATACTCTTTAAAAATCAAACCGGTGCCTGTAGCTTTTCCACAGACTCTGTCTGAAGTCCTCAGTGGCCTGTGAGGACACTAGCTCTGGGAAATTTTCTCTACCTGCTTTGTCCTTAACTGGTATGTGGAAAACGACTCCCCTCAGCAAAGCTCACCTCCTGCACCTCACCGACAATCTCAAGGGACAGATTGTGGCACAGATTCGGGGGACGTGGAATGCTCCTCACCGCAGCGGCTCCATTTTATGTGGTCCTACTCCATCTCAGACTGTTTCCTAAGAGCTGGTGTTGCCAGCTTTTTCCTCGCCCTATTCTGGCCTTCCTGGGAACTCCTTCTACCTCGTGACCTCTTCCTTGCCTACCTGTCCCCTCGCCTCTCTTCACCCCCTTTCCTAACAGGCCACAGACACTTTTTGAAGTTCCCACAGTTCTGAAAGGCATCTTGTGTCAAAGTAACCATAGTCTACATCCCCAAAGACCTAACTCAGGTCTGCATGGACATCTGTAAATCTGTATGGGTCCATTGAAATCAGTCAGAAGAAACTGCATGCATGTGGTGTGTGTATGTGTGTGTGTCCTAAATACATAGCCTACAGGGGTTTGGAAAACTGGAGATTGGAGAACTTTGTCCCTTGTACACTGTTCGATTGCAAACCCCCCAGGTGCACTGTTAGAAGAAAGCATTGATGATTGAGTTATGATCTTTGTTTAATGTGACTATAAGCTTAAAAATATGTATTTTGCTGAAGGGTAAAGAGGTTCGTGAGGTTTCTGGAACCTCAACCAAGTCTCAGAAAATAATCTCTTGGGGGAATTAGGGCTATGTAAAAGAAGAGCCATGTGGAATGTGTTTCCCTTTATAGACGCGCAGGCCCAGAAATTAGGGGAAAGTGTTCAGCTAAAACTATTTAGGGTTTGGCTTCACCCAAAACATCTGAAAAGTAGTTCAAGATGTTCGTTGAGCCCAAAGTACAACCATGTTCACCTTCTCCTACTGAAAAGAGAGTGTGTGTTGCAGCTGAGGAGGGATGTGTTTCATGTCAAGTTAATAAAAGAAGAAAAACGTATGTGT
Source organism: Arvicola amphibius (assembly GCF_903992535.2). NCBI lineage: Eukaryota > Metazoa > Chordata > Mammalia > Rodentia > Cricetidae > Arvicola > Arvicola amphibius. The sequence continues at coordinate 9,828,406 of NC_052053.1, forward strand.
GGAGCTGAAAAGAGGAGAGGGTACTCAAAAATTCACAGAGAAAGCATCTTAAACCTTCAGTCCCCGGGCCAAACGAAGGCGTGAGCAGCCTGAAGTCTTACCCCTAGCTCCACACAGGGCATAGCGTTCTCTCGAAAACCCTGCCTTTAACACGGCTCTTAGGTCACCAGATGTTCCCTTAAAAACTTAGCTATTGCGCCTTGGTTTTGTGACAGAAGGGTCTTGGGGGAGCCAATGATACATCTGAGTGTGAGTGATGGGTTTTTATGCCTAGGCAGTTAGGCTCCTGCACACTGAGACATTGCTAAAAGGCCAAGCTCACAGACAGCTACCCTGCAAGAGTGAGAGATGAAAGACCACAGGGCCACAGCAAGGGCTGAACTGGGAGTCTGTGTGACTATGGTTGTCCCTGCTGGGACTCCGTGATGGTAGGGCTGCCCCTTCCCTGATCGGACACAAATCGACTCATTTTCTGCAGAACCTATGGGCTGGGTCTTTACCCCCTCTACTCCACCTACCAAGTGTAGATTAATGGAAACTGTGAATGGCCCTGAATTCCCTTTGGACTAGAGATAACCCAAGAGACAACAACAAACTTTACTTATAGCCTATCAATGCTTATGAAGTCTGAGCTCTCAGCTAAGAGGGGAACTGTTTCCTGCTCTACTTTTGGAAAACTAAAACGGTGTTTTAAATCGGATTACAACAACCAGGATGACTTAGAGACAGAAGAACGGGACCACATGCCCATGGCTCACGCAATGCCTTTGTACTTGGCAACAAGAACTAAGCTAAGTTTCTGAATGTCTTTTTGTTTCAACTTCTACCAGTGAAATTCAGGCCACACTGTGTCTGCCCTGTGGATGTCTAAAGCAATAATGATGTAACTAAATGACCTGCTAATCATGGAAGCACTTTGGAAGACAAGACCTTCTAAAACATGAGTTACAGCCTGCTCCTCTGAGCTCTGCATGGCCCTTTGACATCCCCTCCGTACCTTTCTTTAACCAGTTGCCCCCTGTTCCAGCTATCCTACCTGCAAGTGACCCCATCACTTGCTGCTCTCTCTCTCTCCTCCCTCTCTCTCTCTCTCTCTCTCTCTCTCTCTCTCTCTCTCTCTCTCTCTCTCTCTCTCTCTCTCTCTCCACCAAATAATCACTCATGGCTTGCTATCTCCTTTAGTTAATCACCAGATTCTGTTGGTTCATCTCTACTTTGTCTGGAGTCTGGACACCTCCCCAGCTCTACCACCACTGCAAGAGCCACCCCCCTACCCCATTCCCCCACCTCCCACAAGGTGGTTCTCTTCCCTGTAGCCACATTGCCGTTCTTCCTGGTGTACTCCAGGAGGGCTTCTACCAGCTTCCCAGAGACCTGAAGAAGTGATCTTTCTGTTTTTGTTTTCGCTTCTTTAAGTAGGAATTTAGGGAAGGCTTGTGATGTTGGAACATCATCGTCAGCTGTGTGTTTGTGTGTGACTTCCTGGAGTAGGTGTGGTCTTTCCCTGAGACATTCACAGCTAGCACACCTCAAAGCTCTTCCCTCTCCCCAGTGTCTCTGATGGTGGCCTGGCAGTCGGGTTCCCCTCAGCGGGGAGTGTTCAATGGACACCCCAATACACAGGAGCTCCATTAGGAAGACGTGTGTGCGATGTGACACTCATTTGTGCAGTATTTGTGTCTGCCATCTGTTAGACAGCTGTAGCGCCGAGAAGAGAAAAGGGAGCAATTCTGCATGCTGCAATACGTGACAAGCGGAGTTCTTTTCTATTTGCATTTTTAATTGATACTGTCTTTTTAATAGCCAAAAAAATCTCTCTCTCAATTTTGAGTGCTTTCTTAATGACTTAAAAATTCTGTGTCCTGGAAAGCATCAAACCACTTTACTACTTTAAAGCCCTGGAAGGCTTCTGAACAACAAATGTGTTTGAGATTTAGAATGTAGGCCACTCTGTAACATCCCTATGCAAATTCTTGGCTCAGTGGATTATCTAAAGTAAATTTTTAATTCAAAACTGACTTCCTTTACCACCCACCATTAGCAATCTATGCTGAGGGGAAGACAAACTAATTTTAAATATTTTTCTAAATAAGACATATTTAGGAAAGATAAATCTACAACCAGATATATTCTTCAAAGTTTCACAAAGCTAAATATAAATGCTTTCTGAATTATCTGCTGTTTTAATGCTTTGGGCCTAAAACCTTTAGAATACAAACAAAATGCAGTGTTATTCTGAGATTTGGCCATACATTATAAACAAGGGAGGCGTCTAAGCCTCCATTTTCCCCGATCATCTATGCTTTCACTCCAGTCAAGAGACTAAGCGACCTCAAATTTTCAGTGGTACCTTTGCTCAAATGTTAAGAACCCCACAGGTATAACAGGGTCCCAGGGAAAACTGCTAAGCTTCAGGTTTAGAGGACTTTAGTGGGAAGTCACAGAGTGCCATCATGGAGAACTAGACAGGAACTCAGGGTTCTCAGACTTTTGTCCTTCTTCTTGAGTTCCATGCCCACAACAGCACATGGTATCATCTGATTCCTTTGATGTTTAACTGTAAGACAGGAATAAAACAACCAACCAACTTCTTGGAAATGCCTTCTGTGCTCTAAAGGGTCCAGATCTTGACTGCATGGCTGTGTTCATGGGACAGTTTGTAGTGGAAAAAAACTTGTATGAGTAGCTCCATTTGCAGCAGAAACTCGGTGCAGAAGACATAGTTGGACTGGAGAGTAAGACTTCATTGGGGATTTCCTTTCAAAACCCAAGCTGAAAATCATTAAAGGAGGCTTACTTTGTCATCTATTTAGATGGGAATTATAATTGCAGCTATAAATTTCTTTTAATAACCAGGAATGAAATAAGTAGATTTCTTCTCATAATTTTCCCATCAAGCTTTATGATAGTAAGAGACCACATTTTGCTGTCCCTTGCTTCCATAAAAATGACAGAATATTTTAGGACTTCATTTTTTTTCTCAAGGGCCCCTTGAATCATTTGATTTTCAAACTTTACTGATGAATTTGTATTCCATCATTTTCCTCTGTTAATTATTGCTTATTTTCCTGTTTCTGCCACTCCCATCTGCCAAGAGCTTTGCATGTGATTCCAACAACCGTCAACATCTCTTCTATCAACGTCACAAAATCCCACATCTGTTACAAGATTTGCTACTTAGTGGTAAATTCATCCTGTTTTGTTACAGTAACTGCCAAGTCTACTGTTCACTGGAGAGAGGTTTTTAACTGTGTGTGTGAAGGGGTGGTTTTATAAATAGATGGCATGAGTGAATGTTTGTGTCATGGTGACTTTGTCATTCTGCCACTTGCAATAGAAGGGCCTTGACGAGAAAGTCTAAAATGCACTTTTTCATTTTTCTTTTTTCCTTTTTTTTCTGTACACACCCATCTCATACTAAACTGAGACAGTCTCTGATGTCTGATCCCTGGGGAAATTCCTATGGGAAATTACTTCTAGATACATAAGATTGACAGCAGTGGAATTCTCATTTGAATAATCAATAAATGAAAGACAAGACCAAATAATGTATCAATTCCAAAACAGGTATTTACTCAGATATCTCTTTTATAGTTTGAATATAGTTTGTGACCTCCAAGGAGCCACTATGACTGAAAACTTGGCCCACAGGAAGTGGTAGAGCATGGGAAGTGTGCCCAATGAGCCTTGAGGTCACTGGGAGTCTGGATACTTCTCATCAACCCTTTGGCAGTTCTTTGGTGGCTTCTGTTCTTCTGGGAGTGTGCTATGAGCAGAGTAGTGTCTGGCCCCTTCCTCTGCTTGATCCTGCTCTACATGAAACCTCTTGTTCTTTCAGTCGCTTCTCCCTGCCAAATAAATGAGATCAACCAATCCTGGACTGTTAACCTCCAAAATTGCAAGCCAGCTAATCCTTTTCCCTCGGTAAGTTAGCTGCCTTTGGGATTTTGGCTGGAGTGATACAAAACTGACTAACACAAGCTCATAGCAAAATGATGAACCTGGCCTTCACGCTATCATGTAAGAAAATATATTCCTTTTAAGGAGGTTTCTTGATGGCAAAAAAAAAATCAATGATACATTCATTATGCATTGTACTTTTCTGTTATTAGAAAATATGTAACAAGGTTACCCTCCACAAACACATACACACATGCACATGCATGTGCACACACACGCATGTGAGTGCATAAACATCCACACACGCACTTATTCATAGATAGAGAGACAGACACACAGACAGACAGACAGATGCGAATGTAGTTAATAAACATTGTTTGGGTTATTTTTATGGGCCAAGCAGTGATTCAAACAACAACCACCCACTATGCCTTCTCCAAGGAGTTCACAGTCTGTTTTGTGGGAGCATGCGTACTCACACAAAGGAAAGAGTAAAGAGAGTGCTACTTAACAGAGAGATTGAGACAGCTGCAGGGAGCGGGGTTGAGAGGAATGACCCGCCTAAATGGAGAAGAAGGGCAGGTAGTAAGAGACCGAGCTAAGCTTGGAGGAGGTAGCAAGCATATCCAGGAGCACGGAAGCTTATGGAAAGCGCCTGGGACACCTTAGAGACACTGAGATGCCAGAGATAGCCCTTGTAAGATATGCTAAGAAGATAATATTTTTCTCTTGGAAGAATTCTGCGAAATATGTCCTTCTGCTTACTTCTTACAATCCAGCTTAATAGCCACTACCATCTTGATTCCTGCCGCAGCTTCCCCAATGTGATCTCAGTGTCTACTTACCTCACTATAGCCACGGCCCAGCATACTGTCCTGCGTCAACTTCTCAACTGTAATCCAGGCCATGACCCTCCTCTGTCAAAACCCTGCTGTGTTACCTCCTCAATATAAAAATCAAAGTGTCTCAAAGCCCAGTAAGTCCAATGGTGGGCTCCCCAAAGCCATGTGTTAATCTCTCCCTGCTGTCACTCAACTGCAGCCACACCACCTTCCACATTGACTCTCCAGCACTCAGTTCCTTCACTGGGAGTGCTCCTCTGTATCCCATAAATCTTTCCACTCATGCCTCAAGCAAAACTCTAATCAAATGCCCTAGTAAGACCTTCCCTCCTCCATGTTTAGCTCCAGCTCCTTTACCCTGTGTGTGCTGGCTAGTTTTATGTTAACTTGACACAAGCTCCAGCCACTGGGAAGGAAGGAACTCAACTGAGAAAATGCCTCCATAAGATCAGGCTGTTAGGTATTTTCTTAATTAGTGACTGATGTGGGAGGGACCAGCCCATTGTGGGTGGGATCATCCCTGGGCTGGTTGTCCTGGGTTCTATAAGAAAGCAGGCTGAACAAACCTGGAGGAGCAAGTCACTAAGCAGCACCCATCCATGGCCTCTGCATCAGCTTCTGCCTCCGAGCTCCTGCCCTGCTTTAGTTCCTGTCCTGATCTCCTATGACGATGAAGAGTGATATAGAAATGTAAGCCAAACAAACCCTTTTCTCTCCAAGCTCCTTTGGTCACAGTGTTTTCATCACAGCAATATTAACCAAACCATGACTAAGACTCCCTGCGTGCATTTATCTGACTTATTTTTCTGTTATTTTATATATAATTGTATTTTTATTTATGTATGTGTGCATGTGCACAAGTGCATGCAGGTGTCTGCAGAAGCAGGAGGAGAGGAGAGGAGAGGAGAGGAGAGGAGAGGAGAGGAGAGGAGAGGAGAGGAGAGGAGAGGAGAGGGGAGGGCTGTGATCTAAATCCCCCCTTGAAGGGCACACTCCTGATATCCTAACTGCCTTCTGCTAGGCCCTTCCCATCAAGGGTCCTAACACTTCCCAACAGTTCCCCATTCCCATGAGCCTTTAGGAAACATTCGAGATCCAACCTGTAACAGTGACATCTGAATGACTGTAACAATGTTGAATGAGGAGGAAACTGTCAAACAAAAGTTCACATGGCAGTGTTGTTCAATCCAGATTAAAGAAGAGTAAGAGCAAGAATGGCAATCTGGACATCAATGGATTCATTAAACAAAGGATGGGCGCTCCTAACAATGACCAGGCACGGCGGAAGAAGCAAGGGATAGAGGGGAGAAGCATGGAGGAATTGAATTTTAAAAGTCTAGAAACTGGTAGAACATGAAAGGGAGTGGATGGGTGAGGGGAGGACTCCTGGTCTGTGGAAGGGAGGGGCTCTGAGATCAGGAGGAAAAAAAAACCCAAAAAGAGGAAACTGAGGAAATCCACTATCTATCAGATAAGCATCTCTCTGCTAGAATTGAGTGAGAGATAATGAAGTAAGAGAAAGATACCTCCAAGGTTGGTACGCTGGAGCTCCACATGGCATGGAAAATGAGCAAAAAGTACTCAGAATAATTAGAGGCTGGGAAGCCCTAGCGCACTGTCTGGCATGAGTGCAGGGTGGAGGGACTCCAGGCTGGCGTTTGCCACTCACCTTGCGAAAGTCATTTAACTTCTTTGCCCCGTTGTGTGGTGACCATCATGCCAAGTATATGAAGTTTAAATAAGATATTGTGCTTGTAAGAGGCCCAGGGCCAGAGACTGGTGAATCTGGACTTTATGGAGCTCAGAGATTTTATAGTTTGAAGGACGCCCTAAGACTAGAATGCAAGCCGAAAGTGAGTATGAGCTTTGGAGAGAAAGAAGGCCACCACAAGTTATGTTTTGAAGCTGTCAAATGCCATGCACATCACAAAACACAGAAAAGCCCAGTGTTTCTATTAATGAGCTGCCTGACATCCATCCGTCATATTTTTCCTATATTTGGCTTCACAGTCTTGATCACATCCTCATATGACAGTGATTCTGTAATATGATTTTTATAGAGAGAATAAAAAGATCATTCAGTCTTTGCTCTAGATGGTAGAGCAAAATTTGTTTTTTATTATTGATAGCTGGGATGTGTTGAGCATTAGACAGGCCTTTCTCTATGACTATGGGTCTGTACCCTCAAAGGGTAAGAACTCTGATCCATTCTAATTCACATATTCCTGTCAAAAGTGGTGCTTTTTTGTTGTTGAGTTTATTTCTGGCAGGAATAAACTTCCATTCCATTCGTCATTCACCACAACACCCCCTCCTGTGTCTCCCCAATCCAATGCTCCCTTCGCCCTTCACCTGCTCAGAACATCCAGCCCTGTAGAACACACTGAATCTCTGCTTTCACTTCTGGGCTCTGAATCTTCTCATCTGGACGCTGAGGGACCAATGTCCTGAGCAGCAGAAGTATTCCAGGAAGCTCTATCTACTGGGGCATGGTTAGTAAGTGCCTGACTAACTATACATAGTAGTGCCTGGGGACCATGTAAATATCTCTCAGGAATCCACAACTAAATGTTGTCCCAACTAATGTTGCCTGAATTAGATCTCCACAATACCAGTGACCATTCCAAGCTTCCATTAGTAGAAATAGAAACAAGAGGGGAAGTTGAAGTGAACGTAACCTCGGTCTTGACCAATCTCATAGAAATAGCTCAACATTTCCAACTTAACCACATTGGCTGCCCTGGGAATACGTGAGGCGGGTGTTGCATGGGGTCTTGGGAAGAGCAAGCAAGGAACACTCCAACTTAAAGCACGTGCGTGCCAAAGCGAACCTGCATCTCCTGCCAATCCTAAGCATTCAATCAGTCACTGCCCTCTCTCCCTCACGCGCACGCCTTCCTGAGGTTTTCATGCTCACACCCAGGCCCTGCTGTTCCTCACCACACTCGGCTGACTTAAACACACCTTGCTTAAGTTTTTATTTGATGTAGATGTGATGCTTTAATTAGAGAAAGAAAATAGACTTGCCATTTGCCAGTCTCTCTGGAAAGATCCCTTGCAAATATAAACTATAAAAACTATGCTTCTAGGAATAAAATGGTGGGGACTGTCTTTTGAAGCCTGTATGTAGCTCATTAGAGCCTTGCCTCCAAAACACATCGCTTACACCAGTGTTCAAGAAAGGGAAGTCTGTGCATCCTGACTGTAATACATTTTTTAACTAAAATGTGTTTGGTTTGAGTTATGAAAGGGAGGGTAGAGAAAACAGGAGGGAGGGAAGCTATTCCACAATCGTTACCGCATTTACTTTCATTTTAAACCATCAGTTTCTGAAAAGCTAGAATGTGTTCCCACCACCTCGTTGGCGTACAGAAGAGAAGGCAGGCTCTTCCCAGGAGCTGCTCTACCCTTTGTTCTAAGAGAGATTGTAATAAATGCACACAATTTATAAGTGATCCTTTGAAGACTATCTCACAGAATTTAAAGCAATCCCGGATTTAATAGCAATCAACAGAATCAAGGCGAAGGGAAACTATTACGGCTGAACACCCTGGAAAAGTGGGGCTGGAATTGATGCTGCTTATTATTCATTTTGACAAGTGCAAACTCACATTGAAGATAGCAGGAGTGGAGACGGGGGCTGCAAGGAAGGGTAATACAAATGCATTATTAACACAAAAACAAATCTGACTTTAAGCCCGGCTCATCTCCCAGTTAGTCAGAATAATAATAAGGTCTTGAATTCTCATTGTACTTTACACTGCAAGTAATCGGAGAATGCCCACGTTGTCAAGGGAGATACAATGGTCGGTCCACATTAGCAATATTTTCAATAAAACCAGTAACTAAGTGAATGTGGGCAGGACGAAAGCAAGTGCAGATCTGCTTTTTACCTCATGTCAAAAGTGCTCTCAGGCTCTGGAGACTAGACTCAAAGCTAGTGTTCTCTGGAACAACCTCGCTCTTTCCTTCTCCCAACGGCTAGGGCATCTGAGTAGAGGAAGCTTAATTCCCGTTCTGACAAGATACAGAGACGGTCCCAGCTGTGGATCCCAGCACGCCTCCAGAGTTCTCTGTACTCATGAGGAAAGTCCTAATAAGACATTTCCGAAAAACTGCCTGCCATGCCTTCCAAGAGACACCCCTGACTTAAGGGTCGAGAGTTCAGAAGTGCCATAAAGATTCCAGCTGCACTTGGTGGAAGCCACGGCCACGAGCACGTATTAGGCCCACCTGTAGTGTAGACACAAGCAATGTGCGTGAGCCTTTGTCTCTCACTTCTCTTGTGAAGGGAGTCCCACCACCATCCCCATTTTCCTGGGGAAACTGAACCACAAAGATGCAGAGGGACGTGAGAGGGGGACAGCTCGGTGATATCAACACTGGAGGAAAAGGAAGACATTTGGTTAAGCAGACAGAGTCCTGCCCTTTGGTAAATGTGTGTTCTTTCTTTGTTCATTGCATCCACAGACGGCTCCAGGACTTAAAATACAGGCACACTCTAAAGGCTCTTATGTCCACGGAACTCCCTCCCCTCTGCAGTGTTACTCTGACTCTTTCCCAGGAAACCCATCCATACAGCTGCTAACTTAATGTCAAAAGCGAAACAAAGCCAAACAGGAAGAATGTAGACTCAATGCACTAACCACAAAAAGAGCGCCTGTCGGGGAGACTGGCTTCTCTCTTTTCCATAGGAACATCCATAGCCTGATGAAGAAGTTAAAGGGTTGTGGGTAACAGGGAGGCCATCCCAGGTGGCTGCTGTTCTAATACCACCATTCCTCCTGTATCAGTGCCAAGCGTACAACCCCAAATTTATATTAGCATAATTATCGAGGGATGTTTAACGATGTGCCATATTCTTGACTTACAGGAGTAGAAAAACAAAACAGATCAATCGTTTTCCTTAGGAGTCACAGTGGTTCCCTTCTAAAGAGCCAGTCCCGTTCCTCCAGAGGCTTGGTCTCTCCTACACACATATCTGCAGTTCTCATGACTGTCCAAAGAGAATTATGCCCACCCAACAAAATTAAACAATGGTTACCCTGCACTTCAGGATTTCAGAGCAGTAGGAGTAAAATGTCTCTCGGTTCAAACACACGGAAGTGATATCACCAAGGCAAGGCTGAGCAGATGTCAGTAACCCAAAGTCAGTTATTCATTAACGCTACATTACACTCAGGAAGCGGGGAGGCCGTGAACGGATTCACTCTTCACAGAAATGTTGAAACACCTAAGGAAAGGGAGCACGTTTAAAGGAAAGCATAGCTTTCCATTAGCCATAGAAATCTAATTTTCAGATCCGCTAGGAGTACACTGTGCTTTTAGAATTAAAAAGGAGAAGTAATTATCAATAATGTAGTCGGCTTGGGTATGTCAGACGGATCAAGTCAAGCCACTTTTAAAAAATCAATGAGATGGTTAACATGAATTTGCGTTCTAATGGACAGGCACAAAAAGAGGAGGCTTGACCTTAGTACTTGACTCAAGACTTTCAAGTTGGATCCAAAATTTCCTCTTTAGCATCAAGGTAGGAGTAGAGACAGTTCTAGCATTGGGCTGGGTTCTTACCAGCCTGTGGGAACCTTTTGTTAAATATGAAGGAATATCCTGCACTGGCCTTAAACTAAGAGCATCTTAGATGTCAATCCTGGAAGTATTATGAAAATCAGCAGACCCTGCAAACCAGGCTACCCCATCTCCAACCCGCATTTTGCCAGTTTGTCATTGGCCAAGTCCTAAAGCAGAGCCCAGATATAGACCTGGGTGTGGCTTTTTAATCTCACACTTTCAGCATTAAGACAAACGGGTGTGTCCGCTGCCAACTAGGTAACTAGGAAACTTGTTACTTAGGTTCCGAGATACTAGGTCATATAGACGCTGTTGCCCAGCAACGAGCGATTCTCAAAATACTGATTGCCTGCTGTGAACAGTGACCAAATAAGCAGGGTGCAGCTTGACTCTCAGCTCTCCAGACTCACTAAGCAGCTGGGTGTTCTCAGGAAAGTCAAATCACCCTGGGAGTCTCCTTGTTTGGCTTGCATTGCATCTGTCTGAAGCTTGTTGTCAGGTGGCACATAAGCCCTATTCTAAACTGTGGAGCACTGAGAAAGGATCAACAAATCCATGCAATTAATAGCTGACTATATTTTGCCTTAATTTTCCCCCTATCCCTTCCTCATAGTTAACTCTGTCAAGTACATGACTCTGTCTCCTGATGTTCCGAGCCAGCATCTAGACTCCCTAACGGTTCTGCCAGCTCTCGCAGTGGGCCTAATATCTGGTATTTCTTTCAAATGTACCCCTGGTTCCTGCAGCAGCCACTCTGGAACTGCAGGCTCAAACACTGACTTCTGTGGAGGCTTCCTACTGTGAGGAATGAGCAACCAAGAGCTCATGGAGCTACAGAGAAATTAAAGTTCTATGGCTGAGGATACAGTTCATTTGACGGAGTATTTGCCTAGATGCGCGTGAACACTTGTGACCCATTCCTTAAACTACAGAAACCTGGCTGGGTGAGTCAGGCCTGCAGTCCCAGAACTAAGGACATGGAAGTATCAGGATCAGAAGTTCAATGTCATTCTCAGCTACATAGGGAGTTCAAGACAAGCCCCTTCCACAGAGACTGTCCAAAGAAAGGAGAGTGGGGGATCTGACGAGACAGCTCGGGAGTTAGGAGCACTGGCTCACCTTTCAGAGGACCAGGGTTCAATTCCCAGCATTTAGTCCCAGGGTGTCTGAAGCTCTCTTCTGGTCTCTGTGAGCATGGTTCACAGACAACATTCAGGCAAAACATCTACACATAAAATAAAAATCAATCAAATATTTTTAAAAACAAAAGAGATGGAAGAGGAGAGAAAAGAGAGAAAAAATTCTAGGGAAGTGGTTTCTTATTACTATTCCAGTCTAAGCTGTCATTAACCTTCTAACTGCAAGTTTTAATCTTAGAACAACTACAGCTTCTGCTTCAAATCACTCCTTCAAATTCAATGTTTCTTGATGTTCCTCCAGCTTAAATTCATTGTTTCCTTCCAGTCTAGGTTTGATCACATGGTTTTTTGGGGGGAGGGGTGCTGTGGGACAATGGTCTTTTATCCTGTCACTTGTATTATTTTAATAAAACACTGATTGGCCAGTAGTCTGGCAGGAAGTATAGGTGGGGCAACCAGACAGGAAGTTGAGGTGGGGTGTGAGTACAAGAGAATTCTGGGAAGAGGAAAGAGTCAGTCTGCAGTCCTGACAGAGGAAACCAGACACAGAGAGACCAAGATGAGAATGCCTCACTAATAAACGGTTCCAAGCCACATGGCTAACATAGACAAGAATAATGGGCTAATTTAAGATGTAAGAATTAGTTAATAAGAAGCCTGAGCTAATAGGCCAACCAGTCTGTGTGTATCGTTGGGACTGAACAGCTGCAGGACCTGGCAAGACAGAAACCTACTGGCAACAGAAGGGTGTCTGGTTTTGGTCTTTGGTTTGTTTCGGTTTTTTAGTTTTAGGAGACAGGGTTTCTTTGTGTAACAGCTCTATCTGTCCTGAAACTAGCTCTGTAGATCAGGCTGTCCTCAAATTCACAGAGATCTACCTGCCTTTGCCTCCTGAATGCTGGGATTAAAGGTGTGTGCCACCATCACCCAACACAAGGGTCTTATTAAATAAATAGCTGGACTATAACAAATATAGTCATGCATTGATATTATCACCACCTAATTTTTTTTCTTTCTTTTTTTTGGTTTCTGGCAGTTCTCTTCCTTGTTTTTCTCTTCTGTTGTTTAGTGTAGATTTGTACAATTCACAACAGCACCTTTCTTTTCCTCCGGTAGAATAACACAGGGTAGTGAGGAACAGGTGTGGGATATGGGACTCAGCTGATCAAGGTGCAAGTATCAGTTTCACCTGCCCATGGCTGCTTGATTCAAATCTTTGAGCTTCATTTTCTTCATCTACAAACGATGAACAACAAAATCAGATGAGTCTATGGAAGTGCAGCGCCAAGCACAAAGCTCCTTGTGCATTGACTGTCTTGACTACAGCTATGTTCACAACCTCTGCTGTAGTCCTTCAGGGCACCGGAGGAGAGCCTTGAGCACTTCCACCTTCTAGCTTTTGGTGCGAAAGCAAGATCTAGGCTCCCAGTCTGCAGAATTAAATGAGGTAAACCATTGTCTCGAGCTCTCAGGCTGCTGCCTTTGACAGACCAACAGTGATTTGATTCTTCTGCTTGCCACTGGATCTTTCTGGTTTGGGTTGAGGTCCTGTAACTCATTAAGTCAACAATGTTTATGACCAGACTACAGAAGGTGGGTGCTAGTTTTACAAGGCTTGAAGGTCATACTATTTGGGAAACCCTCTTATGAAAATGAACACAAAATGCAAATGTGAAGTTAGGTATTAAGTGAGTGCTTGTAGATTGCAAATTAAATGAGGCCTGTTGCTTAGAGCTAATTTGTTCTGTGGGAGTCACTGGCTTGCCAGGAACTATGTGAAGCTCTAGGGATATGGTCGTGCATGCCACAGTGTCACCTCACATGAGTCCTGTGGCTTTCAGACACCGCGGGTCTTTTCATACATCTTCAGGGCATTATAGCCATCCATGGCCTTCTGAGGATAAAGATCCTTTAACACCATAACTTTTTAGTCTCTTCCCTGTAGTGGTATATTATTTGTATTTTGATAAATAAATCTTGCCTGAAGACCAGAGGCAAAGCTAAAGCACTAGAGGTCAGGCAGTGGTGGCACACACCTTTATTCTTAGGATTTGGGAGGCGGAGTCAGATGGATCTCTGTGAGTTCAAGACCAGCCTGGGCTACACAAGATCAATGCAGAAACAAATCCAGGTGGTGGTGGCTCACACCTTTTACTCCCAGTCCTAGGGAGTCATGCCTTCAATCCTAGCACTAGAGGGAATATAAAATGGGAGGAGAGAAAGGCTCCGTCTGCTTAGCCTGTGATCACGCAGCCTTGGTAGAGGTAAGACTTCTCTAGTGACTTGGCAGCTTTGTCTTTCTGGTTTTCTGTCTCTGGGTTTTTATTATGCATGCTACACTCCCCCTGCTCTGGACTAGGGATAACCCAGAACCCTCTATATGCGGTGGCAAGCTACTCTCTCACTTCTTTTCCCACGAAGACAGAAGATCGCATGGGTTCCGAAGGGTAGAAAGAGAGCTGCTAGCCCAACCAACTCTGAAAAGTTAGGGCTTTAGTGGCAGTTCTATCTTGCTGCATCCCTCCTCTGACTGACTGTCAAAAGGAGGAATAAGGAAAGGCAAGTAAACTTTATCCCCCTGGAGAGGCTTGCTCACAGCCAGTCTCCAATGGTCATTACAGCTGTCTTTACCTTCCTGACACTGTAGCCAACCGGCCTTCAGCATCCTGCACAGGCTGTTCTTTACTGTGACGGTTGGTTTTTTTTGTTAGCTCTACCTAAAATGTCCAGGAAAGAGTTACATCTTGATAAGGGTTAATTTTTTGGTTTTTTTGTTTGTTTGTTTGTTTGTTTTTCGAGATAGGGTTTCCCTGTAGTTTCTAGAGCCTGTCCTGGAACTAGCTCTTATAGACCAGGCTAGCCTCGAACTCAGAGATCCGCCTGCCTCTGCCTCCCGAGTGCTGGGATTAAAGGCGTGCGCCACCACCGCCTGGCGATAAGGGTTAATTTTTAAAAATGTTAGAGCATAACTCTTTCATTCTTTTTTTGTTTTATTACACACAGTCCACGTATACAGAAAATGGGGGAGCTCACTATTGAATGGAACCCATACTGGCCCCAGACTCACATCAATCCTCCTTCCTATGCCCGCTCCCAAGTGTTGGGATTCCAAGTGTGAACCATCATCCCTGGCTCCTGCACTTTGTTTAGTTTAACCTTTATTCTCACTTTCTCCCTGAGACCTATGACACTGGGCCTCTGTGCCATGGAACTGGACCTTACTAAATGATTCTCGTTCTGTTCTGCATAGAAGAGCCTGCATGTGCAGCAACTGAATCTTTTATCTTAAACTGACAAGGCTTAGTCATGAGATGCTCCTCAAAATATTCATCACTGTCTACTGCATGCAGAGTATTGCTTAACATTCAAGGCACCGTCATCTGGCTTTTTCTTGAATGTTCGTCATGATTAAACGGAGCTGATATTCAAGAAATAAAAACCATCATCCCTGAAAAGGCTCAAGTGTAAGACAGACATTGATGCCATTTTTAGAGTTACCAGCAGACAGACCCCAGCACGGCTGTGAAATCATCAAATTTGGGTTAGAAGGCTTTAAAGAATGAAGGCTGGGGTATTTATTGCCCGATCAACATATTGCATCTTTGCAAGAGCAGAGAAGAAACCATGTAGCAACTGCGTCTGGAAACATCAATGCTAATGTTATTATGTCCGTCCCCCTTCTCTGTCAGACTGGTTGCGGACTCTCAGCCGGCTGTCAGCGGCGAAGCAGACCTGTTTCCTATTGGCTCGGCCGCGTCATGTGACCCGAACTGCCTGCACCAACCTAAATTACCAAGTGAACTGCTGTGTGAAATCATTCCTACACCCTTTGGTGACTTTGAGGTGTGACAAGCACTCCAGGAATGTATTGAATGCCTTCAGCCCACATTTGCGTCTCCCGCCATCACCCCAGGAGCTTGAGGTTCCTGAGCGCCTTGGGTTAGTGTTTCTGTTGACTCGAATTGGCAAAGGTTTGTGGGCTCGTTTGCCTCACCCCCACTTTCAGTTGCTCAGTGTCCTTCCGCCTTTGTGCCACGTTCGTGACTTCAGCTGCGCCTCACTCACCCAGACCGCCTTTCCAATTGTGGTTTCCCCGAGTCTGATAACGCGTCTGATGTCTCGTGCTGGGATAATTTATGTGGTAAAGATGTCTCACAGAATCAGACTAAAAAGACACCAAGATCTCTTCTTACCTGAAACAGAAAAACGAAACACTGCAAACTGCATCCTCAATTCCCAATGTGAAGGCTGGCTTCTCAGATTTTTCATTTTTTCAATCCAAATACCCATTTCACGTGCTGAGAGTGAGAGCTGAGAACAGTGTACCCTCCCCCAGGTCAGCTAGACTCTAGGTAAACAGTTTGAGACTGGTGCAAAATCAGACTAAGAAAGATGCCAAGTCGGGGCTGTGCGTAAAAGCAGCACAGCTACTTAAGAGTTTTTGTATTTATATTGTCACATACAATTTTAATCATCATAAAATGCATTAATACAAAAGGTAGACAGTTAAATAATAGATACGGTAATATATAGATATAAAATAACACAACCCAGATGAGGGTAGGAAAATGTGAAATATTCGTCCCTAATTATTGACGTTTTTGCGATTATATTTATAACTCTAGACTGTTCTGAGTAGGCCACCAATCCTTAAAACAACAATAATTTTGTTCACATTTGTGTGAGAGTGTGTGTATGCACTCACACATGCACGTGCACTTGTGTGCAGCCATAGGAAGATGTCAGGAGCCTGGCTCTGTCACTCTGCCTTATTTCCTGGAGACAGGGTCTCTCACTGAACTGGGAGTTGGGCTGGCAGCTCGCAAGTCTCGGCCATTGTCCAGTCTCTGCCCCACCCCCGCCAGAGCTGGGAGCAGGTGGCTATCCTCAGCTTTTCATGTGTGTACTGGAATTCCACCCCACTTCCTCACGCCTGCACAGCAGGCAACCTTACTCACGGAGTCCCTGCTCCAGCCTCTGATAACTATGTTTACTACATGCAAATGCACCATTTTTATTACGTTGATCATGTGTGTACATGTGCACAGGCATGCGACACTGTGTGTGGTGTGGAGATAAAAGGACAATTTTCAAGAATCAGAGCTCTTCCCCACACAGGTCCTGGGGACTGAACTCGACCAGTGGTGGTGGGGGGCAAGGGTCGTTTCCCACTATGCCAGCTCACCAGCCAGAATGTAACATAGTTTCTGATCTTCTTTAAGAAGCAAAAACCAAAATAGAATAAATCTCAAAAACAAGGCAAGGAAAATGTAAAAATGTAACATACATGTTGGCAATAGGTATGTGGAGAGCTCTTGGGGGCCCACAGAAGAAGAAAAAAACATTAACACAAAACTAGATAAGAAACAGGAATAATTCATAGAAATCCAATGACCAAGGGGAAAATATAAAAAGGCTTGGCTTCACCAGTAATCAATGAAAAGCATATAAATGCCATAATTAGGTATTTTGCAGCAATTAGACAAGGAGATAGACTAATATATCAAGAGTGAAGAAACTCATAGAGTATAAACTGATGCATGTGGAGATACCTAAAGTAATTCATTCATCTATAGCAACATGGCAATAGTAACTGCTTGCATTTATTGACACTTGGTATGAATTCAGGCTAACCCTTTTACAGTTAGCTGTATTAGACATTGGATTCTCCCTGCCTCCCTTTGAGCAGTACTGTGCATGCCGTGATCCCAGAGTCACAGATGACAGAAACCTCCACGTGAAGTTCATGCCCCTCAATGCTGCACCAAGCAGCCTCCCAAAGCTATGAGGTCGCCACTTCAGACATGAGAAATCCAAGCCCTGAAAATGCTGGACAGCCTTCCCCTGGCCACAGCAATGGTGTGATAGTAAATTAATACACTACAGCTGATTTCAAGCATAATGTCACTGAGCTTGGAATTTGAAGATATATATATATATATATATATATATATATATATATATATATATATCTGGCTTTTTTTGTTTCGGTTTTTGTTTATTCTGTGTAGCCCTGACTGGACTGGAATTCGCTCTGTAGACAAGGCTGGCCTCAAACTCACAGAGATCCTCCTGTCTCTGCCTCCGGGGTGCTGGGATTAAAGGTGTGTGCCACCACTGTCCAGCACATAACTGGCTTTTGCACACCAGCTACATCCAGTTCAGAAGTCATGGAACCAGGATCCAAATTCTACAGCTCACGCTTATGATCAGCCAGCATTCTGTTTCTGGTGCTAGACAGAAACCTACAAAATACACAAGATTAAAATTACATGCAAGAGAAGAACATTTGTAATGAAGAAAAATAACAGAAAGATGTTAAACTTGAATTTGTTATTGCACACACTCTTTGTGCCAGGAATGGCCTGGGCTTGATAAAAACAGACATGGTAGGACGGAGCTCAGTCCACGGGAGAGTCAGAATTCACACCTCGGCTACAATTCAGCTACCAAGGCATAGTATGCGGAATTACATATATTCATATGTGCATGTTTGCAAAAGCACAAAGAAATCTCACATAAAACACATCATGTGACATTTTCTTCTTTAATCATATAACATATTACCTTTGTAATTACCATAGTATTTTGGAAACATGATTGCTAGGCAGTTATGTTTGAAGTTGTGGTTTTCAAAGAAAGTAGCTTACAGACGAGCATTTTATATATATATATATATATATATATATATATATATATATATTCCCTTTTTCTAATTAAAAAAAAAAGTTTTGCCTAGGGCAAATGCCAACAATGATATCCACTGTCAACAATGGCTGATTAAATAATTCTCATCTTCCTCGCTGCTTTTTTGATATTTTTTACTATGAACATGAATAGCTTTGCAACGAGAAAAATAAACTGTAAATTAATTTTAGTATGCATAAGATATTAAAAAAAAGAGTCAGCCTACAAGGCTTGTTTGCTTTATTTCATGGGTGAACTCAGAGACCACTTTCTCTTCAGCGGATTCCCAAGGCATGAGCTGGTGGGGCACCTACTCAGTCCTGGCTCTGGAATGTCCTGATTGTGGGCCGATTTCCCTTTCGTCTGGTGTTTGCTACCTCAATCCAAGGGAAGAAGAAGGAGCTAGCTGTCCAGTGACCTCTCCGCTGGAACCCACTGTCAGGTTCAAATGAATTCACGTGACTCACACGTACTCCTCTGCTTCCAGTTAGCCTGCCAAAGGTCAGCCTATGGCTTACATTCATGCCAATATGACGTGTGGAAACTATTGTAATCCTCAGAAAAAAAAAAAAAACACAATGCACAACTGCGCACCAGAAAAAACAACCACCCAGCGAGGGGGGAGAATTCAATAGCATTAGGATTGCTCAACAACCCAACAAAAGCCAGGAAATTCAAAGTTAAGTTTTACGCTCCCTCCTTAACTCGGCGCCATTGTGAGAGAGAAATAAAGGGCACAATGGCGTGTGTGAGGGGTGCAATGTCAGCCGCGGTAACTGCGCTTCCAGGCTTTATTGGCTCGCGTCATAACCTTAACATTCTATAAACAAGGGGTTCGGCTTAGCACCTGGGTCCTTTAAAAGAGAGCTCTCTTCTGGAAGCCTGGACCAGGGGACTCACTGCAGCTTCAGCACTGGAGAAAGGAAACAGATGAAATTGTTGTTGAGACTGCAGCCTTTCTGGCCTCTTGGGAAAATAAATAATTATAACAAAGAAACACTATTTACTTCTGAGACCGGGAGAGACTCACAAGTAACCTGGCCTAGCAGTTGACTCCTGGCTAGCTCCCCATGCAGGAGCCATGCCTTTAGGGACTAAAGGGACCCCGGAGATGCTCCTTCATGGGGCCCATGGCTCAATGTTCCTTCTCAAGTAATCCGTGCCTGAATACACTGAGATTGTGGCCAACCTGAAACATTTTTAGAATTTTAAAAATAAGCATAATTTTATGAGTGGGCTTAAAACTGTACCTTTACTTAATTTCACTTATATTCTGGTGGTAAAATAATTAGAGAGGAAGTTAAAAGAGCGAGTACAAGCGTGGTTTGTTTTGTTTTCTGTGGCTTGGATTGAGCAAGACTGTAAGGTAGAACAAGTTCTGCGGAGACCCTGGGCATAAGGTGCAGTTCCTTCTTAGGGAGAAAGTTCCAGAAGAGGGTATGGAGCAGTTTTAGTGAGGCTTTGTCCTCTCTGAGGGGTAGTCAAAAGAAAGCTCTGGAATCTTGAAAACTTTAGGAATTTTAGTGGCTTCCTCCAAAGTCAGTCACAGAACTGTTTTAGAATCAAGGTTCCTCACGGCAGAGAAAGCAGCTCAATCCCAGGAAAACCATGTTCTACCTTTTCATCTTTGGGATCTGCTCTTTAGGAAACACCAGAGATCAGAGCTAGTGTAGAGAAAGCAGCACGATCCTGGGCTAAGTGGCTGTGGAAATGCATCGGGGTCGTCTTTCAAAGGGATCAGATGTTTTCTTTCCCCGTGATGGATTAAGGTAATGAATGATAACGGGTTCGGTTGTGGTGAGCCCATCTTTGCACTTTTGGAATAAACATTGCCCCATTCACACGCAGTTGGCCAAAACTCAGTCACAGGAAATGTGGACTCTTTGTGTGCTCCAGAGGAAAAGGAACTGGGTTGGGCAAGCAGTCAGTCTGCAATAACAGGCAAGCCACCAGGAATACCAGGGGCCACAGAGAGGCTCCACGATAAAAAAAAAAAAGGTCCCATCACATCCCATTTCTCCATTTCCCTCCAGCTCATAGTCCCAGCTCTTCACCGGGTTCATCATGGCTCCTGGCCTCACACCTCAATGTTCTTCAACCATCACACGAATAGGAAAGTCTTAGGCTTTCCTCTCCTCTGCCAGCAATCAGAATAAACATAGTGCTCACATGTGCTGCCGTGGATGGCTTCGTAACTGTACCACGATGCATGTTTTCAAACATCTCTATGTCGCATAATAAATCAAAGGTATATCTGGTACAGAAACCAAATGGTGCGTTTTCCTTTTAAATCAGAACCAGAAAGCCAAGGTAAAGAGGACACAAGAGTTCAGCTGTGAAGTAGATCATCTATATTTGAGATGTTTTCCAGTTGCAAGGCCCCATGGTTGCCATGTGCAGGCAAACATTCTGTTTACCTGTGGGCAGAGATGGAGCTGCCCTTCCTTTCTAGCGTCTAGAAACCACACGTGTGTTTAGTTTCTTCAAGGGGTGAAGGATGCTCAGTAAGGGAGAATCCTTCTGAAGGAAGGCAATTGCCTTGCCTTTCTTGCATTCACGATTTGATTGATCAACCATATTTTACAGAGGCTTGAGAGCCTCAAAGGATTCTGAACTCAATTAGACTGAAGCCATTGATTGTTACAGTCCCTAAGTCCAGTGATACACACTTCTGGTCAATTTATTTCATTTGAGACATAACACAAATTTGTATATTCACATAAAATATCTAATGAAGTTTGGGTTTTTTGTTTAGTTTTGTTTCAGGTTTTGTTTTTTGTTGTTGTTTGGTTTTGGTTTTGAGTTTTGGGGTTTTGTTTTTAGTTTAGGTTTTATTTTCCATTTTCTAAAAGGTTGCAGGAAATATGAATCCCACACATTTTGAACTCCTTTCTCCTTCTGATGCCCCTCTGAACTGGTCTGTCTTCCCAAACGCTGAAAAAAGTCACTGTAAAGTCTTGACTGCCCTGCTCTTACCTGGCAATGACCCTGGCAGAGTTAGAAATGAGTTCTCCTTCTCTGTTAGAGGAGTAAAAGGATGTACACAAAGTTACCCACCTCCCCAGCAAGGGAGCTTGGTTTCAAAGTCACGACAGAAGCCTCATGGCCATGTTCATATGCCACCCCAACTGATCAACCAAACCAACCCCTCATCTAGGTGTAGCGCCGCTCCACCCCCCAAACTAGAGGTCCCCAGGTCACTATTGTCCTCACTGTGGGTAAGGAAGGATTTGCTAGTTAGTGCACTGAGTTCCATGTGTCCTGTTTCTGTGTCCAGGAAATGGCCACGGAACCTTTATCTTCCTATCTTACATAGGTCCTGGAGCTCTTACATTCCTGACCCAGGAGGTCCTCCATGTCAGGATCCCATCCCTTCTAACTACTTTTCCTGCCACCGTCTTATTTCCCACCTGCATAAAGCAGTGCCCTGCGCTCTGTTCCCTCCACCTCTCCCTCCCTCCTCTCCACTCCAGCCTACTCTTCTCCAGACAGAGCCTTTGAAACCCAAGCCAGACTGTGTCACCACGGTGCTCAAAACTCTCCAGATTAGCTATCAAATCAAAACCAAATGAGCTACCACTTTACACCCAGGGGCATGGCTACCATCAAAAAGACAGACATCACACATGTTGGTCAGGCTGTGGAGAAGTTGGAATCTTCAGACACTTCCATGGACGGAAAGGGAGCAGCTGCTTTGGAGCATCCTCTGGCAAGTCCTCAAAACAATCAACTTAAAAAAAAAAAAAAAAAACTTCTGCTTCTTACCTAGGAGTGGAATTTCTGGCCGGACTCTGCTCAGGAACTCCCCCACAACAAACTCAGGGATTTTTTGACTCAAAAATCTAACTCCTGAGTGGAAAATAGAAGTGAAAACAGAAAAGATGGTTCACCAGCCTGGTAGATGGCCCTCCTATCTGTTCCCCGCATCTTTCCCTCCCTCCTCTCCACTATAGCCTACTCTGATCCAGACATTTCCTCTGAAATAGATGGAATGCATAGAAAGGTGCTTTGTCCTGGTGACCTGAGCTAAATCCCTGGAACCCAGAGAGGAAGGAGAGAGCTGACTCCAGGAAACTGTCATAGGACTTCCACACATGCTCCTGAGTCTACCAAAAGCCACTGCATTACACCCTTTAGTAGTTGAATCATACGGTATGTGACTCCTATCAATTAAGCTATTACTTAACAACATAAAGAAGAAGTAATTCTTACAGGTGTCCTCTGACCTCCACATGCATGCATGTGTACATGGAAGTTTCTGTTCTGCCTGGTTCCGCAGCTGTTCAGTCCCAAAGAAACACGTAGAGTCGTATATTAATCGTTTGACCTATTAGCTCAGGCTTATTATTAACTAGCTCTTTCAACTTAAATTAACCCACAATTCTTTTTTTAGATTTTTTTATTTATTTATTATGTATACAGTGTTCTGTCTGTCTGTATGCTTGCTGGCCAGAAGAGGGCACTAGATCTCATTACAGATGGCTGTGAGCCACCATGTGGTTGCTGGGAATTGAACTCAGGACCTCTGGAAGAACAGTCAGTGCTCTCAACCTCTGAGTCATCTCGCCAGCCCTTAACCCACACAATTCTTATCTATGTTTAGCCATGTGTCTTGGTACCTTTTCTCAGTGAGACATTCTCATCTTTCTTCCTCTGTGTCTGGCTGGTGACTGCATCTCTGCCCTTCTTCTTCCCAGAATGTTCCTAGTCTGGTTGCCTCACTTATACTTCCTGCCTGACTACTGGCCAATCGGTGTTTTAGTAAACTAATACAAGAGCATTATCCCACAGTGTGTATGTATACACACACACATACACACACACACACATACAAATAATAAATGTAAAAACAAAAATAGTCTTGAAAAGTTCTAAACCCTAGTCTTTTCTGAATATATGAAAGAAAAAATAAGTGGTAACTCAAAAGGGCCGTCATCAATAGTCTGATAACCACAGATCTGGATCCATGCCCTCCCCTGCTAAGTGGCAGAATCAACCACATTAAACATGAATGAACTTCCTGGTCTGGATGTCAGCTAGGTCATCTTGCTAACTATGGGACTTCAGACAAGCTGCTGGTCTATTTAGAGCCTCAGTTTCCTTTCCTGGCAGAGACATTTTGGCAGTGCTTCTTCCCTCCTAAGGCCACCATGCAGGTGAAATAAGAAGGCACCAATGCAAACGCCTGCAAATTACCAACAGCAGTGTTAGCAGCGCTACCAAGAGGAAGGAGCCAGACTGTAAACACAGACAGAGAGGTACAAGCCCCTGGGATCATACCCCACCACCAAAACAAAGGTGCCTTCTGCAGACCTGCGAAGGAGGTGGCCCATATGCCAGGATGTAAGGGAGACTGTAGCTACCTGGGGTTTCTGGAATTAGACCGTCTGGGGTTCTGATCCCGAAGATACCACTCCCTGCCTTTAGAAATTCGGATGGGTTGCTTCTCATGGGAGAACTGAAATCATCTATGCTGTGGCATTGTGGTGAGCCAGGAAAGAGCACTGGTATGTTAGATGTGTTCAGCAGACAGACAGCCTCCACCGATGCTGGGTGTTACTCAAGTCCTTATAATAACGTCAAGGGATCCGTGCCCAGCATGGTGGCAAAGCAGCCTTCTTCTGGGCTACAAGGCCCTATTCAAAAACCCATGGCATCTCACAACGGTTTCCTGAGGCTATCACAGAAATTAAAGCTGCTTTCCCTTCCTATTGCTGTTCATCAAACACCTTGTATAGGACCTTAGAAAGCTCTCTGGGACTGTAGTCGCTGTCTCTCATAGCAGGCTTTTGGAGGAAAGTCTCCTGTATGCTGATCATTAAGCCAACTGTAGTCTTCCATAAGCTAGTATGGAGAACTCCAACAGTATTCCTGTTTGCCCAGCTTCAACGAGACACTAAAGACATGCAATAACTCCCCGAAGAGGAGGAACCCGGCAGGCGGTGAACATCAAGAACCCACATTCGGTCTTGGGGGAATGAAGCCGCTGGCATTCCCATTTCAGCCCCTTCTTATTCCCCTCACACGTCCCAATTTAACTAAATCATAGGTTTCTCGTCTCTTGTGATTCTCGGACTTTGATGTGCATCAAAAAAGACGCACAAAGTTTGCAGGAACTCAAGCGAGTTGGTCCTCCCTAGAGTTACTTATGCGGTCGGTGTGAGATGGGGCTCAGGTCCATGTATTTCTGTCAGTTTCCCGGCTGATAGGACACTGCCTGGCTGAGGAAAGCGGTTACCTGTCCTCACAAAGGGCTGTTTTGAAAACCACCACGGTGTCTAAGGCTGCCTTTCCCTTTAAAAGACCTCTGACGGTAGCCAAGCCTTCCCGACATAAAACTCAGTACACACAGCTTGGAAAGCTCCTCAGGGTGGACCCTCAGAGAGGCACTGAGTCAGGAGCTGATGGCTTGCAGCTGCTCTGATGAAACATCCTATAATCAGGGACGGCTTGTCTTCGGCAGCACAAAGGGCTCCCAGCCCAGCTGCCTGCTCCCGGCATCCCGGAGAGCAAAGCCGCAACTGGCCCCACTGCTTCCCCATGCTGCAGAGAACCAATGGGTGCCGTGAGGACCTGAGGCCCTTGGGTGGACTTCCGCCATCTCCTGATGTAGGCTTTTCCTCCACTATCTTGAGGGAGACTGCTGGAGGTTCGGTTGCCATGACAACCGATCCTCTAGCCAAGGGGAATCCTGGTGTGTGATTTGATGGGTGGGCTACACCATTTCCCAAATAACAACTCTTTTACCAGGAAGGAATCCTTCTTTTTGCAGAAAGATTTTTTTTTCAGGTCCAAGAATCTCATTTTAGATGGCAAACAGTCCTGGGAAGAATGTGAATTCCCTTATCAAATGGAGCCTGTACCAACCAGCCGCAGAGGACAGGCAGTCAGCCTTCACCCACAAAGGGCTGCTGACAACAGCAATTTTGTCTCCATGCTATTGCACGGAAGTCCTGCTTGAGGGCGGGAGAGGGGTTATTTCCTGAGAATAGGAGGGTGGTGATTGAGGCCACAAAAAATATTTAAGTTGGGACTTGTGTCTCTTACTGCTGATGGAGATACATTGAAATCCTTTGATCAAAACCTAAAGATTAGGGATGATCGGTTCATGCCTTACCTCGGCCTGTCAGAAAATCCTGGAAATTCCCATTAAGACTGGAATCCTACTGCAGGGTAATGCGTGGGTATTTCACGGCAAATGTACCTTTGTGGTACTACTTTTTTTTTTTCTGTCATCTATTTTAAGACCTTGAGTCTAGTTACACATAAAAGAACTATGTCCAGGATGTTTGGGGAAATTAACAGATGATAGTTAGCAAACATTTGGATGGGTCATAGGGGAACATCTGCAGAGAATCTGAGTTGGTGCTGGGGAAGGCAGCTGCTTTAGGTTATGGGACTGAGCTGAGTGAATCCTTTTAGCTCGAGGTGACGCAGTTCAAGGAGCTTCCAGCAGGGGGCACCCTTTTGCAGTAAACTCCTTGGCCTTTACAGCGAAGCTCATCACCAGCCGACCTTACACATAATTGGCATTTTGATTTCTCCAGCCCTCTCTCTGCTTCTTCCTTCAAAGCGGACACTCCCCTCCGAGAAATCTTCCTCCCATCTCTAATGAAAATGAACATTTTGATGGGAGGCGGCTCTCGTGGCAAGGATTAAAAGCAAAATCGGAAGAAAAAAAGACAATGAAATTAAATGTAGATTCTGAAAAGGGTTGAATACATGCCCACAAAAGCTAAAAGATGGGCTTGCCTGCTTTCGCAGCCAGCTGAAACACAGGGGATTCTTAGGCCGTCTCATAAAAGCCTGACTCAACCGAGCACATGGGCGTCGGTTTTAAATCGGCCCTCTGTGACTTAACTCCTCAAGGGCGGGCAGTGTTACTTGACAGTGTGGGTATGTGTGGACAGAACCCCATTTGCTCCGGTCTGTGAATAAATCATTACAACAAATAGCCCACTCATCATCTGAAACAATTGGCCCATTTTAAACAGCCCTAAAACGTCTTGGACACAAATAATTCAAGAAAAGACAGGCATGTGCCCTCAGACCCAGAATTAGCAACATGAGGCTTGAAACTGTGTAGCTTGTGACGGCTCCAGAATTGTAATTCTCTTGCCTCAGCCTCCCCAATACTGGGATTGCAGGCACATGTAACGACAACTATTAGATAGTTTAAATAACTTACACTTTTTCTTTCAAATACAATTAGCTCACTTAGCCCACTGTGTTTATGCTGCACAGCTCAGTAGACACATTTGGGCAACACTCTCGTTTTAAACTTGCTATGGATTTTGTAATTTGATAGGCGTTTTCTCATTTTCTTGTAAAGATTTTCTTGCTGGAGTTGGTTATTGCATGGCAAGCTTTTGCTGCCCACAAGGCTTCTACACTCTGCTGGGGAACTTTTAAAAAGCTAATCGAATTATTAATCAAACTCTCATAAAAACCTGAGTGGTTTGTGTCACTGTCCTGGGCACTCTGGAAATGCTAAGTCCCCCGAGCTTTAGCAGGGAGGCACTACTTGCCTGTGTTTGTCACACACTGACAACAGGAGGCAGAGTCGGGATTTGAACCCAGGAAGTCTGACGCATATGTCCATATATTTCACCATGCTGTGTTCTCTCTCTTCCCCCCACCTTTCTGCGTATGTGTGTGAACATACTACTAGTAGTGGTGTCCAAATTCAACTAGTAAATGGCTATCTTAAGCGTCTTAGATATGTCCTGGATGCTCAACCTCTTTGGTAGAGAGGGAAGATGGCTGGGGGAGTGTATGCTGACCCCCAACAGCCATTTATGGAGGCGGTGAGCAGAATCCAAGTATTTCCAGTCTTTTCAACTTCTGTCTATACACCTTGTTCCATTTCTCCATGTTGGAATAATTCTAGTAGGATCTTCCTCATGGGGTTACAGTCTGGATGAGGTCTAGGAATGCTTAGCTCTGTCTGGATCGAGTTGGAAGACGGCGATTATTCCCTTCTGTCTCATTTAGATCCATTTTACATAGGGGCTCACTTTGTGGTGTCCTGAGAGCAAAATCTTCTCAACTGCTCTCCCAAATGAGGTCACCCAAGAAGCAAGTCCAACTCTTTCCTGAGAGACATAGAAGTGTTTGGTAATCAGTATTGAGCTGGGGAGGGGGAGCAAGGAAAACAAAGATTAAGTGCGCTATTAGAAAATCAGTTCTGGACCAAAATGTGCAAGGTTTACAGAGTTTCAGGTTCGATATTCCACTTCTGGGGCCGACATTCTTTAACGTGTGCAAGAGAAAACTGTACCGTCTGCCCTGGATGGACCCAGAGAACAAAGAACCGAGAGAGGGGAGGCTGCCGCAGAAGGGGGGAGTTGGTTGGCCCCTTCCTTCCCCCCTCCCTGCCAGGCTCCCACCCCAGTTCATCACTCGTCTCCCGCCCCCTCCCGCTCCCTCCCGCCCCCTCGCTGGACCTCCCCCTGGACAGAGGCAGCATGGGAAAGGCTGCCAGGTGACGTCAGAGGATGACAGGGGTGCTCACCGTCGGAGGTGGACACCTTTTCTCAGACTGCTGCAGATACATAAAGCTCCCCAGGAAGTGCTGCTCATGGGCTGTCTTGGGATTCTCGTGGCCATATCATCAAATTTCAAGGGAGACTTAAGGGATTTTTTTTTCCTACTTTTTGATGGGTTTCTTCTCATTCCAACAGGACTTCTCACTAATGAGAAGCATGGTATTCTAAAATACATGAATAAAAGCTAGGATTTAATGGCATTAGAAATACGAGAACTTCCAGAATTCTCTAACAGCCTCCCAATAGTCCTGAAGACTGCTCCATAAGTTGTCTTGTATTTATTCCTCTCCGAGTCCCTAAAGACACAGACGAAGATCTTTTATCAAAATGATTGAACGATAAGTCTCAGAAAATTTTTAATACAATCCACTTTTTTTTACATTGGGAGCTTACAGTGTGTATCCACACTGGGCTAAGAGCCACAGAGGATGAGGCATGGTTTGGTGTCTGCCTTCACGGAACTTTTGAGCTGTGGGGAAGGAGTCAGGGGACTAGCCTCCATAGGATGTGCAGAACACACGGAGGACCCTGGATACCATAGGGAAACTTGAGGAGGCTCCATAACGTAGATGAGGATGTTCTCAGAGAAGCTATGTAAACCACTCGGCTCCTTTTACCCAGTGTATTAGGATAAAGGGAGGCCAGGAGATGGTTGTAGGCATCTTGTAGACGTCATCTAAACAGGGCTTTTTGCTGCATCACAGCGCGGAAGCATAAGGGATGATGGGAGCATGAAGAACCAAGGCTTATTCACAGGGAAATATGAGAGATATTAAAGGCCACACTAGAGAATAATTTAGCTTCCAGGTGTAAGGAAACAGCTGAGGCAGATATTTGGGAACCATATCAACAGCTCGGAATCTGAAAGCATCATTTTGGCCGTGCACAGCAGCGTCCTAATTGCTGGGATAAATGAAGACAGACCATTGCCTGCCCCGGCTTGCTCTACCTCTCTATCCCCAACAGGAGCACTTGCTTCCCAGGAAGAAGAGTCCTCATGGTCCACGTTTACAGATTAAGCAAGACCACCGGATATTCGCAACATAGGAAGTGGCATCCGTGTTCCTTCTCCTGAAATCAGGACTGGACGTAGACTCACGCTGACCTAGACCGAGGGCGGATCTGACCAAGTCCAGATGACCGGTAGCCTTGCAGCTTCCATCTCTACCGTGTTGGAACCACCGGCACCATCAAACCCTAGAGAGCCTTCTTGGGGATGAGAGACCAAGCAGAAAGGGGAGGTGAGCATGGAGCCACCCAGCAATCTGGTCACATGTGAATGAGACCATTCTCCTCCACCCAGCCTCCAACACACCCGCCCGCTCATGGCTGCAGAGACCTCAAGCAAAACAAACAGAAGAAGTAGCTAACTGAACCCAACGCAAACTACCAAACCAAGATCCAGTGGGTGGTTAATGCCTACACCATTCTGCCCTGACTCATTAGTGACTCAACGGCAGATAAGGGGTCCTCTTTATGTCTGCAGTTCTTAAAGCCTGTAGCTGGCACAAGCCATCTGGAGCGTCACGGGGATGGATGCTGTCTGTAGGGCACCTGTGCTTCTATGCCTTGCAGAGAAAAGGTTTCTGCTGGGCTTGTCTGAGCATCCTTGCTTCCAGAGTGCCAATTAGGATGCCTGGCTCTACCTTCCAGCGGACTATAAATGCACTACCCTGATTGATGCAACATCAATATTAATTAATAATTCAGGGTATGGTCAGGGTATGGTTCATATGTAATCACAACTTTAAATCTCAAGGATACTCCTGGAGATAGCTAGGATGGAGTTTTTCCTTCAAACCCTGTTTTTATTTTCACAAAAAGTTATCCAATGGTTTCTCAGAGTTTTCAGAAAGATTGGCCGCAGAAACCATATTTCCCTTTATTGCAGGATGCCAACCCTTCGAAATGTATCTTTCATGTGATGAGACCCCACCATGGGGACCAACAACAAGCAAAAGGCAGAGTGGGTCTTCGAGACGTCTCGTATCACCTTCTCAGATCCCATCTGGTGTGGGGTGGGGGAGGGGGACAGAAGGCGGCTCTGGGAGCCAGGCTGATGTTATGAAATTCACAGCATCGAAATTCCTGAGTGTACATCAAAAGGGAAAGAGCCTTGTTGCCACACACTTGAACTCATTTTGAACCTGCAAGAATTCTCTGTAGCATTCTGCCATGCCTTAGTTTGGTCCCATAAATCTAACGTTAAGTTCCTGTCTTTTTTTTCTGTCACCACATCACACCCAAACGGCTAGATAGATTTTTATCAAATTGAGTGGATATGTTTGGGATGTCCTTACTTGAAAGAACTGAAAACATCAGCGAGGCTCATAAGTCTGGGAGTCATTTCAAGGAGGGAAAAGTGTGGGCCAAGAAGATGGTCAGACGATTCCGGAAACCAAATGTGAGTGAACCTCAGGGCCCCTACTGTGGGCACTGGTCTAGGTGGAACCTCTCAGCCTGAGGTCCTTCAGTGTCCACAGCAGCAGCAGGGAGTCTCAGCAGTAACTAGCAGAGAGGCAATGAGTAGAATCAATTGCTAGGGCAGGGCTCCTAGGGCACAGTGTAATATTTAGAAATAAAGCAATGTCCTAACCTAAAAGGGAAGTCTCACATGCCTACTGGTAAGGCTCTTCTTTTCTGGTAAGATGACAGGCAGCCCAATCAGGGACCTGAAAAGCTAAAGTCACGCAGAGACAACACCAGTTAGACTCCCACCACAGATCTGAGAAAACACAGGCAGATTTCTGGGGTGATGTGCTCAGCTTGGGCTCCTAGACACATTCGCTTGCTGGTGACCCCCAGGCATTTATTAAACGGCAGTTGAATTAAGGCAGGAATGAGTGAATGAGGGAACGCGTGGATGGATGTGCTGGCCGAGCTGCTTTGACAGGCAGCTGTACCCTTCACAGAAGGCTGAACTTGTTAGCTGCACTTCACACCAAATGGCATTTTTATTTCCATTATTTAATAGGGTGTTGAATATCATCCGACTGTATTTAAGGATTCAAAATCTAAAGCCACAGCTACGAAAGGCAGGGATTGCACCCCTTCCATAAAGCTTTTCAGAGGAACTGTTTACCCCGTGTTGAATATTGGCAATGCCACTGTTCCTGCAATGAATTGACAAACAGTTCAATACACCTCATTTAGAACCATTATGGGGCATTTCATCAAAGATCCGGTTATGAATGTCTCCAAAGAAAGGATCAATGGGGTTTTTATTATGGTTTGGAGAGATTTCTTTAAGGCAAGGTGATTGGAATAAAGAGTGACCAGGGCAAAGGACACATTCCATTTTATTCCACCAAAGGTAGATATAATTTCCAGTTTTACCGTCGTCTCTTCCCACATATATTATCCACGTAATTGTTTATGTTCCCAAACCCACTAGATAGCAGTTTTACAAGAGGCAAAAGGAGACTGTTCTCAGGAGTCTGTGCCCTGGGACTTCCTCAAAGAGAAAACGGCCTTGTAATTAGCACATTTGGAACATTAGCGATAAAGCACCCGTGGGACGGAGACCTGCAGTCTGCCAGACTCCTTCCTGAGCTGTGCCAGCGTGAGGTTCTACCGGCTCCTACGTTGCCATGGCTGGGTCAAGGGTCCCCAGAGCTGTGGTCTTAATTAAAGATCTCATAAGACACGGTGCTTTTGATAACTTATTTGTATGTTTTCTGTTTATAAAATCCACCAATTCAGCTTTAAGTGGTTCTGTTTAAACCAAGATGGTTTGATAATTTCATAAGATAAACATTCCTAATTGGTTTTCGCATTTTTCCTTACTTTGCCTTGGCAAATCAATCATTTGTAAGAAATGGAATAGTTTTGAGAGTTGTAATTCTGTCGTGTAGCTTTATCTATATTTCTATTCTGTGTCCCTACTTTCATACGGCCTTTTTAACAGCTGCCTATTCGTATTGTTCTTTGTACAAATCTCAGAAGCATAAGGCAAGCATGTGAGAAGGTTTTCTGCGATGTCAAGCAAGGTTCTTTGGTGCAAGCCAGAGACACTGACTCTGGAAATACACATGGGTTATGAGAAGGACAGAGGAGGGAACAGACAAATGAACAGACGCTCTGGCAAAGTCCAGGCCTTCCCTTCAGAGTCTCAGCTATAGCTCCACCAGCCTTCATCTCTCAGAGGGATCTTGGCCCAGCTTGGGTCTACTTTGAGCCAATCAGATATGGTCAGGCTCTGGGTGAGAAACCCTGCATCAAAAAAAAAAAAAAAAAAAAAAAAAAAAAAAAAAAAAAACAAAAAAAAAAAGAAGGAGGATGCTGAGGACCAAAGAAAGAAAGTGCATCCTCGTGCATCTAAGAGTAGTCTGACCCTTGTTGCCGAGTTACTTGCCCAGTATTCTTTACAGTATTCAACAGAGCTGGGGAGAATCTACTGATAAGGATATTTCTGTGCTTTGACTGTCTTGGGCAAACTCAGTTTTAGGCATTGTCTCTCTAGAGCAATTACAGAGACAAACTCCTGGGTTCATTTGTTTTTGATATGAAAGAGGAGGGGAAAATTAATAATTAGTACAGCCCAAGTTACCGTAACTGAGACACTGAGGCTGAGTGACTTCCTTTCCTACCCATAAGTCTTCAGTGAGTGCAGGGACATCAGGGCAGTGCCCAGCCCAGGGCTTTGAGTTCTCAGCCTTTCCCAGCCAGCAGGAAGGAGGAAGAGGGACACTGAGAACAAGCAGCAGCGCTTCCAACCCAGAAACTCTGGCATTCTCACTCCAGCTCCCATCCCGTTGGTCCAAATGTTGTCACATGGCCACACTCAGCAGCAAAGGAAGCTGGGAAACACACACGTGCACCGTGATGACATGGCCTATCTAAACCTCAGGAGGAGGTGAGCCATTCCTGACACAAGGAATATTCTTAGGTGTTCTTTCTGTGCGAAACCAGAATTCGAATAACCGAAAAAATATCATCCATAACCAAGGCAGATTTTGGGTTTTCAGGAGCCTGAGGTGGGATTGAGAATAGATAACTTTCTCAAGAAAATTAGTACATCATCATCTAAGTCTTGAAAATGTTGCATGTTACAAAAAAAAAAAAAAAAAAAAAACAGACCCCCCCCCAGGGCCTTGCATAGATGGGCTTTGTACAAACAAGAAGTCAGAAGCTTGTCTTAGTTCAGCGCTAACTGGCTTCTACCTACAACAGTTACTTTCTCTAGTCTTACTCCTGCAAAAGTTGATCAGAGGACAGCCATTACTGCACACCTGAGATAAATAGCTGCATTTCATGAAAGCCAGCTGTGTGGGGTCTAGGCTAGCTGCCTCCCCAATGGCTCAGAAGCCAGCTAGTTTCTGCAAGGCTATACACCAGCACACCCACAGTCATGGTTCCCAGGAAGCAAACAGCTACATTTGTTTGGGGATTTGGAACTGCTGTGTTGGGTTGAGTTGAAAAAGCTGCGTCTCCACCCAGACCATTTCAGGCCCTGGCTCAGGAGAATGAGCCAGTGGGCACGGCCAGATCTGCTCTGTGTCCTCTCTGAGGGAAGATTTGGGTGAAATCTTTGAAATGTGCTCTGGCCTACTCCATGTCAAGGGCCTGAGTCCAAAGGAAAATGATCTGTCTTTACAATGGCCACTTAATCACTTGCCCCGAGCAAATGACAAAACATGACAGGCTCAGTTTTACTAAAAACATAGATTGGATGAAGGAGAAAAAGCTGGATGCGGGTGTTTAATTCCCAGATGTTGGGGCAGCTGGCCCAATCCCTGCGTTCAGGGGCGTGGCTGCTCCAGCGGGGTAGCATTCCCCTTAAATAGGAGTGGGGTGCCGGAAGGCGCCCCGTTCTTTGTGCTCCCCCGCGCTCACCTTCTGCTCCGCTGGACCCTTGGTTCTGTAAGTTCCCTTATCTCCCCTTGTATTAAAATTGAGTAATTATAAAAGGACTATCGTGGTTATTTCGTAACCCCTCCGACCGCTGGCAGCCGGCACATCTGGCGCCCAATGTACTTTCCTCTTAGAATTTCCAAGACGTGCCATTCTTCACACAGCTCCAAAGCTCACTCATTCCATTCATTCTTCCCACAACCAGCCTCGATGCAGGTACGCCTAGGCATGTAGAGACATGTAAGGGGGGACTTTGTTAGCAGGTGTGTGTGTGTGTGTGTGTGTGTGTGTGTGTGTGCATACACATGCATGTGTGCATGTACACATAAGCACACAAGCATCAGAGCAAGAAGGACTGTACTGCATTTTTGTGTTAGGCCATGGAAGCGCATACACTCCTGATGTTGGATGGAGGGGCCTCAATAAAAACAAGACACTTTAAATTAGTCATCACAGAATTCTCTCCCCCTGACTTACTGGGCTGGAGTGACAGGCACCCTTTGAAGGCTCCTTGGCACCTTTTGAAGAGTGCTTGGCTTCCATCTCCTATGACTCCCATCATATGTCCTGTTGTAGGACAATGGTCTTGTACCCTGTAAAGATTTGTCTACTGTACAATTTAATAAAACACTGATTGGCCAGTAGCCAGCAGGAAGTATAGGCAGGGCAACCAGAACAGGAGAATTCTGGGAAGAGGAGAGGCTCAGTCTGCAGTTATCACCCATATGTAGAGGAAGCAAGATGAGAATGCCTCACTGATAAAAAGTACCAAGCCACATGTCTAACACAGACAAGAATTATGGGTTAATGTATGATGTAAGAGTTAATGAGAAGCCTGAGCTAATAGAACAGCCAGTTTTATAATTAATGTAAACCCCTGTGTGTTTCTTTGGGACTGAACAGCTGCAGGACCAGGTGGAACAAAAACCTCTGTCAACAGCATCCCTAAAAGATACTCTAGAAGGCCCTTCTTTCTTCTTCAACAGGAAGACATATGAACAGATACCCATGGAAAGAGAACGCTCATATTTATTGAGCATCTATTTTAAGCCAGACCTTTTATATATTATGTTTCATCTAAATCTTATTTCGCAGATAAGAAACAACTTAGGGAACTTGGTGCAGGCTTTTGTGAAAATCAGGGGTAGTGAAGATACGTGACTGGCTATCTCTGGCTGCAAAGTCACCAAGCTTTCCAGAGATCAGAGTTACTTAGCGCTCTTGATGATTCGGTACAGAAGCCTTTTGATCTTGCCTTGTTAGTAAGGCATCTTTCTGCTGAACTGCCAGTCTCTCTGGGCCATTCTTCACGGGCCTCAGATTAGCAACAAGAAAACCAACCACAGCTGATTTCTCCTGATAGAGACATCTGCCAGCTCAGGACAAGGATGCTGAACTCTGGCTGCTTTAGCAACCGTCATTAAATAATGATCACTTGGCAACAACTTTGACCTTAGCCCCATTAGAAAAAAAGGATTATGGCAATTAAACACTGCAGAATAGTGTGTCATCCGGCTCTTTGTAAACCTGAGTTCTACACTTTCATTTCTCATGAAACAGCAGGACCCCCCTGAAAAAAAAAAAAAAAAAAAAAAAAAAAAAGAACAAACAAGGCTATTAGAGGCTATTTTTTCCCCATGAGTTCTGTGCTGATTGCCAGGTCTGTGATTTCGTTGGGCTAGTTGCTATCAAAAAGCTAATTTTCTTTCTTTCTTTTTTAACCAAACCCTATTACATGTTTTCTTGGTAGAACATGGGGAAATATTACCTAGTGTTTTTTATTTAGTATCCTTAGAGGAGAGTCATCTTCTATCATCTGTTCCTAAGCAAAAATTATGTGTTTCTTAGTTAGTATGAATATTGCAGCCCCTGAATTCTATGTGATTATTATGGAAATAGTCCTGACTGACCTGGAACTCACAGAGATCCACCTGCCTCCGCCCAGAGCTTGTGATTGAAGGTGTGTGCGCCACCACCCAGCTTCCGTGAGGCACTTTTGATGGTCTTTCTGGGCCCATACCTCAACTCTGGAAAGGTCAAATTTTGCATCAAATCTTTGAAGTATCTTATTGTAATAAACACACTTTTAACAGAATCCAACTCATTTTAAACAGTTAAAATTCCTTAGCATTTGTTTGTATGTTTAGAGCCAGGGATTCTTTGTGTAGCTTTGGCTGTTGAAACTAGCTCTGTAGACTAGGCCTTAAACTCAGAACCTCCGGCTTCTGTCTCCCAAGAGCTGGGATGAAAGGTGTGTACTACCAATGTCTGGTGTAGCATGTTTTAAGACAATTTTTAAGACCCTTCCAGTGGTACAGAAAGTAAACAGAATGAGAAACAGAGATTGTTCTCTGAAGACCTCCCATGAAGGGGGCCCGGTGACCACACCAAGCAGACCAGAAGCAGGGGATGTGAACTAAAGCAGGCAGTTGGGAAGGGAGGAAAACTGCCCCAGAAATGATATGAGACAGAAAATAGGTCCTATTCGCTTGCCTAAATAGGAATTGAATTTTTAACTCTCGACTTTAGTATATTTTAGAGTATATAGTAAATTTTCTCGTATTTAGTAAGGAATAAAATTACCCCACTTTTTTTAAGCTTGAGTCTTCTTCTTTTCCAGTAAACTCTAGCATTGTAATTATGAATCAGCTGAAAATACCGCAGCACCAAGAAGCAAAGTTCCAAACTCCAGTTCACAACTCTTTAGAAAAGTCAAGGTGAGAAGCCAGCCCTTCAGTCCAGGTCCCTCAAGCTCAGCATCAGCAACAGCTTAGAACAGATAGTTCTCCTGGGGGGAGAAATCCTTGATTGTGTCTAATTGTCTTTTTTAAAATATCAGGTTGGGGTAGGGGTAAGGGCTTTGCTGCCAAGTCTGATGACCTGAGTTCAATCCCTGGGGTTTACACGATAGAAGGATAGACCCAACTCCAGCAAGTTGTCCTCTGCGCTCTGAACAAACACTGGTGGACATGTGTACTCAGGGACACACATCAATTACATGATTATACATCATGTAATTAAATGTAAAAAAAAATGAAAAGTAAGTATCCATTTCATTCCAAGTCTGG
This sequence comes from Arvicola amphibius, assembly GCF_903992535.2. Lineage (NCBI taxonomy): Eukaryota > Metazoa > Chordata > Mammalia > Rodentia > Cricetidae > Arvicola > Arvicola amphibius. Next base: position 9,865,014 of record NC_052053.1, read on the forward strand.
TATTATGAATAAATGGATCCCATAATGATCTCCACTGGTCCTCTACATGACAGCAACGTGTGACGTGTATGATGTTCATCAGCATCCATAGCTCTGTCCTTGATGCCAATGTCACATCGCCTTAGTGTACTGACCAACACGTTTCCAGATTTGCCAACTATCCTGTCTTAGTTACTGTTCTATTGCTGTGAAGAGACACCATCACAAGGCAACTCTCGTCAAAAGAAAGCATGCAACTGGGGACTTGCTCCCAGCTTTGGTGAGTTAGTTCATAATCATCATGATGGGGAGTGTGGTGGCTGCAGGTGCAGTTCTGGAGAAAGGGCTGAAAACACTACACACTGATCCGCAGGCAGCAGGAAGCGGAGGGGGGGGCACTGGGCCTGGCATGAACTTTTGAAATCCCCAAGCCCTCCCACAGGGACACAGCTCCTTCGACAAGACCACCCCTCTGCCAACAAGGCCACACCTCCAAATCTTTCTCAAATAGATCCACTAACAGGAAACCAGGTATTCAAACATATGAACCTATGGAGACAATTCTCATTCAAACCACACCTTCTGAAACCAATAGTCAACCTAGATGAGAATCCTTACTCTAGACACACTTTGATTTGCCAAGTGATGGTTCAACCCTAAACCAGTGCCCCCATATCTCCAAATCTCCTTTAGGAGGGCCTGTTGCAGACAAACGCTTGCATTGTCTTGGGAGAGATTGCATTGTTCTAGAAAGAGCAATGGGCTTGAACATGCATGCTCAAATGGTGGCTGCCAACTCATTTATTTGGAGCCCTCAGACGGAATTATTAACTTCTTCGAGTCTCATTTTCCAAGTATGGCAATTATGAGGTGGTTTTTGGTGTGAAGCATTATACTAGCAGTCTACAAGACCTATGACCCAATGCCTGACACATCAGAAGAGAGCGATGTTAATCCTTTCTCCCTAATTATGAAACCAAAATTACTGGGAAAGGAGAATGTTTTGCCAATGGGAACACAGGGGACTGACATGTAGAACTGGGAAACTCAGATTTGGGTAAGCCAGCATCTACTGGACAACTTCATGACAAGCTTTGCCAGAAAACTACAGGCCTCCCCAGAGGCCCAGAAGTATCTGGATTCTAGCTTTGCATAGGGCCGACCATGAGAAAGACAACTGGATGGCTGGGATCCAATGAAGTCCGGGACAGAAAGAGGCAGTGAGAGCCAGGCTTTGAGTCAGAACAGGGTGGGTCTGTTAGAGTTGGAGAAGGAGCTGGGAATCGAGGAACTCTCCTGTCCCAGATTCCAATGGTCTTATTTCTCTAATCAATCTTTCCAGAACCTTCTTTCTTCTGGATGCCTTTGTGGGAGGTGGGGCTAGGAGTTCTCTTCCATGGAAAAACATCTTGAAAAGCTTTAGCACACAGCAAGGAAATACATTTCTCAGAACAGCTCTCAAAAAAAGACTAACTTTTAGTTAAAAAATTTCCAGTTTAAGTGTTGATTTTGCCCACGAGGCATTATTACTTCTTGGACAAAGTCCATGGCATTCTATCTGCAGTGAGCTAATATCAAGCTCTGCATAGCTTCTGTCTTATCCCTGAGTGTAAGATGGGTTGAAAAAAATTATGAGTCATGAAATGGAAAATCAAACACCCAAACTGAGGAAGTTATTTCCAGCCTCTTCTTATTGCTTCCTAACTTTAGCACTGATTATAACTAAACTGACTAGTGCCATATGCATGCATGTTTATCTACAATACCACCACCACCATTGCTTCCAACAACAGCAAACAACAAAAATCTACAAACAACCAAACGTCTCGTCTAGATTAAATCATGTTTGCAAAGAAAGACTAAGTCTTAACCCCCAGTACCTCAGATGTAATCTTATTTAGAAATAGGGTCTTTCTAAAGAAGAGGACTGGAGAAGTCACTCAGCTGGTAGAGAGCTTGCTGGAAGTTCTTTCTGTACCCTAATAAGCCTCTCCGCTGATGCAAAAATCCAAATCAGACCAAATCAAACTGAATTAGAAAAAGCCCAGGCTTAATGGATACAACACTCCTGGATGATTTCTAAACCCTCAAAGAGGAGACGGAAAAGGAGATAAGAAAACCACATGTCGGGGCTGGAGGGATGGCTCAGAGGTTAAGAGCACTGGCTGTTCTTCCAGAGGTCCTGAGTTCAATTCCCAGCAACCACATGGTGGCTCACAACCATCTGTACTGAGATCTGGCGCCCTCCTCTGGCGTGCGGGCATACATCAAGGCAGAATGTTGTGTACATAATAAATAAATAAATCTTTAAAAAAATAGAAAAGAAAAGAAAACCACATGTCTGTTTTCTGGGGGACAGTTTAAATACCCACAGGGAGTGGTCTTGAGCATCTCTGGGGGAGGGGTCATCCTTTGGTGGGCTTTCTGAGATGCAGCAGGCTTTGGAGAGATATGGGGGAGGGGCTTGGAGTAGAGCATCCACCCGAATATTCCAGACTCTGGATATATAGATGCCAGGGCTGGGGTGAAGCTTCCACCCAAACACTTGCCACATAAGCATGAGGACCTTCGTTCAATCCCAAGCACCCACGTAGAAACCAAGCATGGCTGTATGTGCCTATAACCCCAGCACTGCGGAGGAGACAAGAGGATCCTTGGGGCTTGCAGGTCAGCCAGTCAAGCCTAATCAGCAGGGGCCAGACTCAGTGAAAGATGCTGTCTTTAAAAGTCAGGTGGGGAGCAATGGAGCAATTGGAGAAGACACCTGATGTTGACCTCTGGTGTATACACACACACACACACACACACACACACACACACACCAAAATCAAAGATGAGGAAAGGAGAAAAGAAGAAACAAAGGAGAAAGATAGATAAAAGGAATAGGTCTTTACAGATATTGTCAAGATGAAATCTTTGAGGAGGATGGTCCTGATCTAGCCTGAGTGCTTTCTTTATATAAAAGAGGAATTTGAAAATTACATAACTGTATGAGGGAAGATTATATGAAGAAACCCCGGGAGAAAGCTCTGTGCTAATTTTCTTTTGCTGCAATAAAGCACCATGACCAAGGCAAAATGGAAGGGTTTGTTTGGGGTTTTGGACTGGAGTCTGTGACTATCACGGCAGGAAGTGTGGCTGCGGGCAGGCAGGCATGGTGCTGGAGCAGCAGCTGGAAGCTCACTTCAGGATCCAACACCTCCTAATCCTTCCCAAACAGTTCTACCAACTGGGGACCAAGTATGCAAACCTGTGAGCCTACGGGGCCATTGTTATTCAAGCCATCAAACTGGGCAATGACTGAGGAGCAAGGGAAGCCAGGAAATGCCCAAATCTGTCAGCAAGCAGCCAGAAGCCAGGGAGAGGTGAGGAGAAATTCCCCTGCAGATTTCAGACTAAAGACGGTCTCTTCCAATACCTTCATTTTGATCTTTCCTTGACAGAGCTGTAGATTAATAAAATTGTGTTTGTTTTTAAGCAACAGAGTTTTGTGGTACTGGATTAAACTAGCCATGGCAAACTGGTATGGTGCCCACTGACAAAGACATGTTTTACTAAAACTGTGAAATATAACCACCAAAAATGACATTTTAAATGATTTTATGGGCATATGGTAAATATTATAATATGTGTGATGAATTTTACAAATGACTGAAGAACATATTAGAAATGGCATATACTCTGAGAATCATAATACAAAACGTTTCTGGGATGATTTGTTGTAAATATTAGCACATGTATTTATATTTCCTGCTATAAATTATGTCCGCTGGCAAACTTTTATTTTTTAGATGACATCAGTAGTGTTTGCATGGATAAGCAGTGTAGTAGACGAGATGTGTGGCCCTAATAAAGCCGCTATGGCTAACTTCGCATCTACGAACTGATTTTCACTTCCATTAGTGTTCATTTGGTCTTGAAAGCCAGGCTTGGTGAAGCTTAGGAAGAAATGTCTACATAGCAAAATGTCCTGAAAGGAATTTGTCCCAAGCCAAACTGGAAGCCGCCCCATCAGTCAACACTGTGGCACGGTGTCGACAACAGAAGGACCTTCTCAGGATACCCTGGATCCTGTGCAGCTCCGTTCTGACCGGGAAATTCTTGGATGCCTCTGAAGGCAGACAAAGATAACAGTTGAACTGAGAGATGACCCTGGAGTGAGAAGGATCTGAATGAAAAGATGAGATTGGGACCAAATAGAGACCATGGTCCAAACCCAAAGGGTGTGTAGCAACAGCGAACGTGAAAATGAGGGACACTGAGCCAGTAGGGTGACCTCAAAAGGCCCCAACAGACAACCTCAGGTCAGGAGCCAGTCACAGACACCACAGTACTGGTTCTGTCTTCCCAAGGTGCCGTAAGGGGAACAAGTTTACAACAGGAAGCAATAGCGTGAATCCCAAGCAACCCCCTAAAAATCCAAATTCTAATTCTTCTATGAGAGGAGCATGGGCAAACAGGGATCAAAGCCTACCCCTGCGTCTGAGTGGCTATAAACATCAATTAACTGAGCCCATCAAAGGAAACATTCAGTTACCAAAAATCTCCTGTTTCACAGTGTTCTCTGGCTGGTGCAACTTGATCCATGAGGAAGAGCAACCTAGCTTTATAAAACCAAAAATATCTGTATTTTTTCTTTTCACACAATATAGTGTTTTATGAGAAATTTTGTGATGCTACAATGTGGGTATATAAATGAAGATTTAGAAAAGCAATATTCAAAGTGAAAATAATTTATTCCCTAAATTTTTCTTCGAGTTAAAAACCAAAAGCCAACAACAACATAAGGAAACAAAAAATTGCCCTTTAGAGTCCCTGCCCTTACAGCAGGTCACAGCAGCTTTACAGGGATTCACCCCACAGTGTGAGCAGGCAAACAAGGCCTACCTCCCATCTAAAAGTGTCGGGAAGAGAGGGGCGAAAAGCTGTTCTCTAGTCTTCATTTCAGCCTGTTCTCTGGAATGATGAGGGGTAAAACAGAGATAAAAAATAAAAACGACTCCGAGAATCTTCCCCGCTTCACTCAGTCATCGTCTATGTGTCCCCACAACCGTCACTAGAGAGCTCCCGTGTCCTCTCCACCCAGGGCTAACTCTGTGCACACCCTCCCCCTGGCCCACCTCTGACTGTGCACACCCTCCCTCCCCCTGGCCCACCTCTGACTGTGCACACCCTCCCTCCCCCTGGCCCACCTCTGACTGTGCACACCCTCCCTCCCCCTGGCCCACCTCTGACTGTGCACACCCTCCCTCCCCCTGGCCCACCTCTTTCTGTGCACACCCTCCCTCCCCCTGGCCCACCTCTTTCTGTGCACACCCTCCCTCCCCCTGGCTCACCTCTTTCTGTGCACACCCTCCCTCCCCCTGGCTCACCTCTGACTGTGCACACCCTCCTCCTCCTGCCTCACCTCTGACTGTGCACACCCTCCCCTGGCTCACCTCTGACTGTGCACACCCTCCCTCCTCCTGCCTCACCTCTGACTGTGCACACCCTCCCCCTGGCTCACCTCTGACTGTGCACACCCTCCCCCTGGCTCACCTCCGACTGTGCACACCCTCCCTCCTCCTGGCTCACCTCTGACTGTGCACACCCTCCTCCTCCTGCCTCACCTCTGACTTTGCACACCCTCCCTACCCCTGGCCCACCTCTGACTGTGCACACCCTCCCTCCTCCTGGCTCACCTCTGGCTGTGCACACCCTCCTCCTCCTGGCCCACCTTGTAAAGGGGTTGCTTTTCCCTTTATACTCTTCAGAGCTCACGTGACACCACCCAAAATTCATTCAAACTTCAGTGTGAAAAAACTATGTGCACAGATAGCTTGGCTTCTCGCTGGGCTCCTTTTGAGAAGGAAGGCCAGCTGACCATTGGCTGAGAATAGAGCCGTTTCACAATGGGAGAAACCCAGGGCATATAGTTTGAAGGGAATAACGACAGGGAGTTCTTTCTCTCTAGTCCCTCTTCTGGGAAAGTGTCATGAATCGAGGGACTTTTTCCTTAATTTTCAAGATGCCTCTACCTTCAGGGATTACCTTTTAACATGCAGTCATGGCAGCCATGCAAGCATGATGCAATCAAGCAGCCTTACAGCCATGCAACCTTGCAGCCATGCAACCTTGCAGCCATGCAACCTTGCAGACACGGTATGGAAATGCCACCATCATGCCCTGCCTCCCTGATTTGTTCAGGTACTGCAAGGCCTGAGAGGACAGGAACACAAAAGGTGCCAGAAGGTGAGCAGAGCCCAGTAGGCAGGAAGAGTAGAACAAAGGAATCCCAGCATAATCCTCTCCTCAAGTGGCCTGTGTTGGCCACTCTGCTGGCACTTTAACATGGCACCTCATGTTTCTCTCTGGGTAATCCTCTGGGTTTAAATGGTTTAAGTGATTTGTTCAAGGCATGCAAACTGCAGAGCTCTGAGCTAGAACTCAAACCTACAGCTATTTTAACTTGGATATCCATGTGCTCTTTGCCCTGTCTGTGCCATTACAGTGGGTTCATGGGGGTGTTTGCTAAAAGCACTAAAAATAATTCTAACTGTAGGAAGTTATCTTAAGAAATAAACTGTAGGCCAGGCAGTGATGGCGCTTGCACATGCCTTTAATCCCAAGACTCAGGAGGCAGAGGCAGGTGGATCTCTATGAGTTTGAGGCCAGCCTGGTCTACAGAGTAAGTTCCAGGACAGCCAGGGCTACAGAGAAAGCCTGTCTCGAAAAACAAAAGAAAGGAAGGAAGGAAGGAAGGAAGGAAGGAAGGAAGAAAGAAAGAAGGAAAAGAAAGAACTTGTAGATGCTGAGAGATGGCTCAGCAGTCAAAAGCACTGGCTGCTCTTCCAGAAGACCTGGGTTTGATTCCCAGCACCTGTAACTCCAGGTTCAGAGTATCTAATGTCATCTTTTGAGCTTTTCAGGTCAAAAGACATACATATGGTGCACAGACATACATATATGTACACAAAATAAAATTTAAAATAATTAAAAGAAATAAACCATAGATATGTATAAGGATTTCACTATGGTGCTATTCATTAAAGGATCTAGCTAGAAGACAAAAAAAAAATAATGGGATAACATTTTTTTATCTGTTTCAAAGATGCATTCTAGAAACTACCATTGTGCAACAAATTATCCTATTTATTTTATTTTTTTTCTCCCAAAAAGTACAGGTCAGGAACCCCAGAAAGGATCGGCTGAGCTGTTTTCACAGGGTAGCTTGCCGACATAGCCACATAAGATATGGGGTTGCAGCCGGGCGGTGGTGGCGCACGCCTTTAATCCCAGCACTCGGGAGGCAGAGGCAGGCGGATCTCTGTGAGTTTGAGACCAGCCTGGTCTACAAGAGCTAGTTCCAGGACAGGCTCCAAAGCCACAGAGAAACCCTGTCTCGAAAAACAAAAAAAACAAACAAAAAAAAAAAAAAAAAAGATATGGGGTTGCAATGGGCTGCAGGCCCTTCTGTGCTGAATGCCCATGATGGCTCCTGGAGGGTGAGGTCAGATTACTGACTACAGATCTGTGCCTGGCCTGGCCTTACTGTGTGGGCTTCCTCACAACATGAATGCTTCAGGCTGCTTGCCTGGTAACTCAGAGCCCCAGCCCAGGCATGAGGGAAAACAAGGCAGGATCTGAACCTGTTTTTGACCTAGACTTTCCCATCCCAGAGAATCATTTGGGCCCACATTCTATTGGAAACAAACAAGCCCCAAATCTGCCCATGTACAGAAAGATACTGAATACTGAAACATTTACAACTACTTAAGAAGACTCAGCGCTTCTAAAGAACTTACCGAATATAGTTATGCTTTTGCTAAAAACACATGTGGCCAGTAGGAAAAAAAAAGCAAAATAAAGACATAAAAAAAATTTAAGCACTTTTCTCTTAAATTTGGATAAATTTCACTTTTATTTTTACCTAAAATTTTATGCCAAATTTCTGTTAATTTTGTGATTCCCCCAAATCACATACAAACATTTCATTTCTAAGGTTGGTTAAGAACACTTGCTGCTGCTCTCCTGTCTCCAACAGCTAGGCCTTCCCTACATGCTCGTCATCTGACTCTCTCATCCTGCGTCATGGGTTCACCCCGTTCGGTGTCATGGCCACGTCAATGAGTCTCCTCAGTGCCCGCTGCTCACCTGCCAAGCCTAGGGACCCACGAGGGACCTGGGAACACAGTGTGGGATGTGACACGTGGGGAACGGGGTAACCTTCTCTGGGAAGCCCACAAGCCCACAAGGCTGCAGTCACATTCCTTTGGATGCAGCGTTCCTCCTCCCTCACAGAAAGTAAAGCAGCAACACCAAAAATTGAGTAATTCTACCTTTTGAGAATGTTTCTGTGGGCAGGAAAAAATTCTCAGTTAAGTCCTGTCAATCACATAGTAGGCTGGAACTGGTAAGAGCCATTCTTTTTAGCTGTCTTCAATGCCGTGTCAACAGCTACGGACAGAAGGAACAGATGTCCTTCAGTTAGGGATGGGGGTCCACACCAAACCCAAATATCCACAACAGTCTCAGAGGCTAGACCTCCCTAATGACCCCACTTTTTCTTCCCTCATCCCCTAAAACACTTAAAAACTAAGGTCACCCAGCTGTTGTACGGCATCAAGAGTGAAGAAATTTATGGCAAGGGTGCTATTTAATTACAGCACATGAAACTGATCCTGTGATATTGCAGACCTCATATATAAATATTATTTATATCCCCAACTTTCAGGAAAGCAAGGTCTTTTTCACAGGCTTGCTGGAGGTCAGGGATCTGCCCCCAGTGTTAAACATAAAGGGTGTTGTATAACACAGCTAAACGGATTATGGGCTGGTGTGCAGACATGGGGCTTTCCTCCCCACACAACTGTTGCTCTCCTTCTGCGACAAAGGAGAAAGGAGTCCATTCAGTGCCCAGCCCCTCAGAGCCCTGAGTACCTGTCTGAAGACTGTACTCTTAATTCAGAGGGCCATGGGGAGCCATTGAAGGCTTACCCAGAAGGGAATGACATGATCTAAACTATACTTTAGGGTGGTTATAGATGAAATTAGTAAGTGGAAAAAAAACAGGTATAAAAATCTGGTTCTTAACCCGGGGGTCGAGACCCCTTTGGTGCTAATGATCCTTTCACTGGGATCTCCTAAGACCCATCTGCATATCAGACATTTACACCGTAATTCATAACTAGAAAAATTACAGTCATGAAGTAGCAACAAAAATAACTTTATGGTTGGAGTCACCACAACGTGAGGATCTGTATTAAGAGGCTGCAGCACTAGGAAGGTTGAGACTCACTGGGCTAATAGAATGGGCTCTCTCCCAAACTTAAGAAAACAAAGAGCTTCAACAGTAAGATAGGACTTGTGAAAAGGGAACAATTGAAGATTCTAGAGAAGTTTAAAAGGCAATGGAGTATTACACACAATTTGCAAGACACAGTTGAAGCCTAGAGGAAGCCCATGACTTTCTAGATGAACACTAGTTTTCATAGTAGATCCAAGAAGTAACGGATGTGAATGGACCAGAACACAGAGACACAGACAGCTGTGGTTGAATCCGAGACAAACACTGGACTTGGATTGCTGAGGAAGGGTTAGCAGAAGTGGGTGAAGCTAACACTCACTACTCCAGCTAACTGAATGAAAATACTGTTGTTGCCCACAGGGACACCAAGAGAAGGGGTAAATCTAGGGGAAAGGCAACGCATCAGTTGGAAGCATCACTAAGGTGTCCTGAATGGAGATTGCATTCAGGTGTTGTGACGGCTGCCAGTCAATGACACCTTGATGCTAAGGGTACAGCACTAGGCAAGGAGAAATAAGCTAGATTTATTCTATTGAATATTGTCTTAACTTTAGACTCTTGTGTCATTTTATTACATATAAGATCTAGTAGTAGTGCAATTCCAACATCCTCAACATCTGTATGGGGCAGCAGACGGTTTAAAAACTTCAGTAATAGGAGGGGACAATTGAAAATAACTAGCTATGTATCTGCACAGTAAAATATGGCTCAGGTATAAGAAGGCAGGTCTCCCTAATACGCACAACATAGGTGTACCTCAAAGTCGTCATGTTGAAAGAAAGAAGAAGTAAAAAACCAAGGAGAGAGAGTGTGTGTGTATATGTGTGTGTGTGTGTGTATATATATATATCATATGATTCCATTTATGTAAGAAAATAAATGTAAATAGTCAATGTGACAAAAAGCAGACCAATGGCAGCCATAGATAAGGGGCAGAGAGAAGAATGTGTTGCAGACATAGGGAATCATTTGGACTATTGGGAATGTTCATATCTTGACTGTGAAGATGACTTCACATGTGCAGGCATCCATCTAAACACATTGAGGAGAATATATAAAACACATGTAATTATTTACCCATTATACCTAAAACACAAGTTCGCTAGCAGAAAGGGTTCTAGAACCTCTGTGTTCCTCAGCTCTGCTCTACTTGGTTACAAAGAACACCCAAGTCACAGTGATTTACACCGATAAATGCTGATTTCTGGTTTATGTTCAGCGTTGGCTGCCAGTCAGCTATGGCTCCACTCCATAGCAGCGCCTGGCTCCAGAGTCCATTCCACACACTTCACACGCATGCGTTGAGGCTCTTACCGTTAGAGACATGCTGAACACATTTACTATGAAGAATCGAGGCCAACAAAAGCAGCAGAAGAGGGATGCTGAAGGAAACACAGATCTCACGGAGAGGGAAAAGGTTTAACTGCACTGCCTTCCCAAGTAGTCCGGCCAGAGTGTTCCACAAGAGGCTCTTCATCTGGGAAATGTAATTTACACTCAAAGTGTTTAAACATACTGAAGGGAGATCTGTGCAACTTAAGTGAAGTTTGAGTTGAATTCGGTGATGAGTGCATAGATATTAAATAACAATAACGATCTGTTAAAGCAAGTATAGCTATAAACGCCGTGGAAAACAAAATATTGGAAAGGGTAGGGATGAATAAGAAGGCATGTGACTATCTAAATAAACATTTACATTGTCTCGATTATTTAAACATAGCACAGGCATTAACATAGATAAGACTACTAGAGAGCCACGTCCTGTGGCTAGAGACCGCAAAGGGTGTGTGTGGGGAGCAAAGCGAGACTTGAACTTCACCTTCCAAGTAGAAAAATCTATGTGATAAATAACACCCGAGGCTAAAAAGAGGTGCCTAGATAAATATGAAATGAAATCGTAAACTGCAAGAACATAGGAACATGTGTCTCCAATAGGCTTGCCTCCGATAGAGAAAGACGGGCAAAAAAAAAAAAATGATCATTCATGTGGACTCCAGAGGAGAGAAAAGCTAATTCTGTCTAAGGGCCTCACGAAAGATTCACAAACAGAACCAGGAGAGTGATGGGGGAAATCCCATCATCTGAGTTCTTTCCTTATTGGAATATATTCTCCACATTCCGTGTGCATTTTAAAAATTGCTGTGTGCCTGTGTATATGATGTGTGTGAACATATGTATGTCATATGGTGCATATATGTATTTATGTTCAAGGGTGGGGGCATGCATGCGCGCGCCACGGGAGTGCTCATGGAAGCCGGAGAATACAACCTTAGGCGCCAGTCTTGGAACAGGGTCTCTTGTCTTCCCCTCCTAAGGCACTGCACAGGCTAGCTGCCCTTCGAGCCTCCTGGGGTTCTCCTCCTGCCCAACCTTCCATCTTGCCCTAGAAGTGCTGGCGTGATAGACGTCACCACACCAGCCTTACATTGGGTTCTGGGATCCAAACTCAGGCGCTCATGCTTGCACAGCTAGTGCATGACCCATGGAGCCATCTTCTCCTGCATCTGCATTTCTTTTGTCTTTTGCACACGGAGACTGTGCTTTTATTTCCCGGCCACCCAGACCTGAATAATAACACAGAAACTGTATTAATGACAGCACGTTTTGGCCAATGGCTCAGGCATATTTCTAGCTAGCTCTTGCATCTTAAATGAATCCATTTCTATTAATCTATGTATCACCACGAGACTATGGCTTACCAGTAATGTTTCTGCATCTTTCTGCTTTGGTGGCTATGTCGCGTCTCCTTGACTCCACCTACTCTCTCTATATATCTCGTTTGGATTTTCCATCTGGCTATTTTCTGCTAAGTCATTGGCCAAAACAGTTTCATTAATCAACCAATAAAAGCAACACATATACAGAAGGACAACCCACATCAGTCTTTTTATTATTTGTTCATGTTATTTTGTAGCTCTAAGGACCAATTCCAGGGCCTCGTGCATGCTAGGAAGGAGCTTTACCACTGAGTTTTAACTGAGCACATGATCATGGCAGTCAATTTCCCAGTTTCTATTCCTTCAAATATGGACCATGTTACCAAATTCACGGGGACATAAAAGGGATTTAGACAACTTCTGGGAGCTTCTTGCTCTCTCTTTCCTCTTTTGATTCTTCTCTGAGATGCAGATGTTGATAATTTGAACAAAGACAAATTCCTAAGAATGGTTAAAACAACAAAATTAGAAGGCACAGTGGCTCTGTGTGCCCAAGGGAACAGAGCAGGCTGTCTGAGCCTGCTCATCCATTCACTCCTGTGTGAAACAGAAACAACCCTTGCTCTTAGCCAAACGACTGTGTAATAATGTCCCAATCATGGTTAAGTGATTCTTTTTATAACAGCCACACCAATAACCTAAGTAACTACAACACCTGGCCAGAATCCATGGACACAATGCAGACAGAAGAGAGAAACATAGTGCCCAGGCATAATGTCATGGGCGTTGACACGGAGGTGCCAGAGGAAGCTGAGCACAAAGACATAGCTCAGGGAAGCCGTGCTATGTAATGTTGCTTATATCTTACTAGAACCTGAGAACTATCAGCTCCTGGTGGTAATTCGGTCATTGTAATGGTGAGAAAATAATCTGCAATCTAATGCATGTGTTTAAAGAAAAATCTTCTTATCAATAGAGGACGTGCAAGCCATGTGTTGCAATTAGAGGGCAGCATTTCCTGACTTCAGGAGCATCCTGGGTGAGCCTGGTTGGTTTTCCTCCAACACCTAAACTGGGTTTTGTCTGCTTGAAAAGTATCACTTCATGAGACTTTGGAAATCATTCACTTAGAATAGCAACGAAAAGTTTTCACTTTAGGGACTTGGGGAGAAATCTCTTATTAGTACAGCACGTAAAATAGGCATTTTTAATGATAAAGTTATCTTCCTATTATTTTTAAGTTCTGTGACACTGAATAAAAATTTAACTAAGGCTAATAAACCAACTGGAAAGAAAGAACTATTTTAGAAATGATGGGAGAAAAGCTAGCTGGAAATCAGCCTGAAAAGAAAAAGGTTTACTTTCCATATAGCAGAATATGTTCCAAATAGCTGGAAAAGTATTACATTTAAGAGGAAACTTTTAAAACTACAATTCTTAGCTCAGTCAGGAGCGACAGTACTGAAATCCTTATATTACAAACATCACCAACAAGATAGATGGGACCAACTAAAGGAAAAATGAAAAACCGTACCCCAAACAGGAAGAAGACACGACGAGAAAGGCTGGAGAGATTTGCATTGCACATGAGTAAAAAAAAAAATCTTAATATTTTTCAAAAATCTGTATAAATCAAGAGGCTGTCTGCTCTTTTCCAGGTGAGGTTATGAGAGGGGAGAACACAGATGAGGTGAAATGCTTGGAATGGCGCACAGATTTCCTGATGTTAAAAATGGAAACTGGAGCAATGGTGACCCCATTCACACGGTCACACTGGCACGCGTTTCGAGTTGCATGCATTCTCATGCCACTAGCATGACACAGCCTACCACCTGAGCTGATCTGTCTTTTGACAAACTAACTCATTTTGATTAGTGCACAACCAAGGGAACACTTAAAGAAAATAAATTACTTATAGAAAGGTGCTTTTAGGAATTGTTTTTTATTTATTTATTGTGTGTCTGAGGGAGGTATGTGTGTGTGTGTGTGTGTGTGTGCGTGTGTATGTGTGTGTGGTGTGAATGAGGGTGCACCCATTCAAGGGTGCATGTGTGGAGGTCAGTTCTCTCTTTTCCGCTGTGTGTTAAAGGGATCAAACTCAAGTGGCCAGGCTTGCTCAGTAAGCACTTGGGGCTGCTGAGTCATTTCTCCAGCCTGCTTCTACAAATTCTATTTTAAGAAAAAAATTTTAAATGAAATGTCATTGTATGTTTTTGAAAACGGTCTCACAGTTAGGAAATGGGTCATTTAGTGGGCTATGCAGCTAGCAGATGGCATTGGTGTGTACAAAATTTGTGCAAAAATCTTCAGAGATCAGACGTGTAAAATAGAATGTCAATTTTTATGCTTAATGATTAGATTTATATAAAATTACAAGTCTCTTCGTTGGAAAGAATCACAAGAAGGTCTGCATGCAATGAAGTGGAGTTTAAAATGTTGCTTTCCTGTAAAATGTTGGAATGAACCATAAAAGATAACAGATGAATTGGTCAAGTGGAAGAAATTATTTTTCCAGCTTGCAATCATCTCTCAACCAAGTCATAATTTCAACAAGTACTATTTATTAACTGTCTAATGTGTGCTGGCAGTCCCTCTGGCTTCTGAGATGCAGGATCTGTATGAGCATATCACATTCACCCTGCAAGTTAGATACCATGGGCCTTCACTTTACAGCTATAAATGGAAGTTCAGGGAGATTAAATAATTTGCCAAGCCACCACACAATTACTGTTGCCCAGAGCCTAAATTAGAATCTACTTCTGCTTCCTAATTATTTCATTAAAAAGTGTTTCTCCATTGGAATCCACATAGCCCATTCTCATGGGGGAGGACATGGAAAAGCACACATATTATTCAAGAAAAAAAAGTCTAAATTCCACCATCGAAAGACTATCACTTGATATTTTCCCAAATAGTCTCTCAATATTTCCCTAGCATGCTTTCTTTCTCATAGTTAAATTCATAGTCCATGTATAATTTCATATCCTGCATTTTATTTAACATTACATCATACTCATAAGTCTTAATGACAGCATAATACACTATTACATGGATATTCTGTTGCTCACTTAACCATTTAATATACATTTGGACACTGCCAGTTTTTCACTATTAGGAAAGCACCACAATAAAATCCTCCGTGTACAAACCACGCTTGTCAAGGAAGTCGACTGAAAGACGAAGCGTTGGGATAAAAGGTGTGGGAATCTGAGCATTGTTGTAAATTCCCTCCCAGGAAGGTTGTATCAGTTCGCACCAGCAGTGACTTGGAGAGTGTTTGTCTTGCACACAGCTTCATCAGGACCATTACTGCCTTTTGATCCTTGTTAATGGAGAGCTGAGAAATCAGGCATCCTGATCGAGTTTGGGCTTACAGATGGTAGTTTCGCGGGGTTGTTTTTTAATTCAATCTTCTTCAGAGACCCTCCTAAGTGCTCTAAATCGTTTCAGTTCCAGACACGCCATCATAAAACAATCGTGGTCCCTCAGCTTCTTTTTCCACAACATGTCGCCTCCCCAAAGACGGGGGATCTGCGGTCTTTGTTTCGTTTATTCACCCTCCACACTTACAAACAATGGGTGCATGAGAAGCGTTTTGACACACACACACACACACACACACAAAGTAGCAAAATGTTTACGAACTGTTCATAACCTTTAAACAAGTTGATCCTCTCCTGATGGACTGTTTCTGCAAAACCAGATATGTTTTACTTGGTTCCTAAGAGAAAGTCACAGAAAACGGATCTGAAGGAGTAGCCATGATGGTTGTTTTCCTTTGTTTCTCTCATCTCCTTGCATCTCACCACAAACAGCTGTGCTGCAAGCAGCAGAGACTAAGCAGGCGGCACCACCTGCGCCTGATCAATTATCAGCGAAGTAAGCTCCCAGTTCTTCTAAGCCTTTGTGGGAAAAGCCTTAAAAGATTTAAGTTGATAATTTTTTCATGTAGGTTACATGGATGGATGGGTGGATGGATGGGTGGATGGGTGAGTGGATGAGTGGGTGTGTGGATGGGTGGGCGTGTGGGTGGGTGGGTGGATGGATGGATGGATGGGTGGGTGGGTGTGTGGGTGTGTGGGTGGATGGATGGATGGGTGGGTGGATGGGTGGGTGGGTGGGTGGGTGGTTGGATGGAATAATGCATGGATGGATGGATGGATGGATGGATGGATGGATGGATGGATGGATGGGTGGATGGATGGATGGATGGATGGGTGGATGGGTGGGAGGATGGATGGATAGGTGGGTGGGTGGATGGATGGATGGATGGATGGAATGATGGATGGGTGGATGGATGGATGGGTTGCTGGGGGGTAGGTGGATGGATGGATGGATGGATGGATGGATGGATGGATGGATGGGTTGGTGGCTTACTGGCTGCCTGGATGTGTTGTAAAACATCCATGAGCAGTCATATCACTCTAATTTAATCTGTTATGGAGCAAGTGGTTACAAGCAATTATCATTTCAGCCACTTGCAGTGAATGACAGGGTCACTGGTAGGGTTTGAAAGTGAAATCTCCTCCATAGCCCCTGTGTTTAAATACTTGGTCTGCAGTTGGTGCCAGCGTCTTGGAAAGTTGTGGAATCTTTAGGATGTGGAACCTAAATGGAGAAAGGGGGTGGAATGGCTTGAGAGTTAGAACCTGGCCTACACCCATGTGGAACTCTGCTTCCGGGTATGTACCACATCATACGAGAAGCAACCACAGCACACTCATGCCACAGACTGCTCAAGGCCTCTGCCATGCAACAAGTATCTATAAGAAGGAGAAAACTAGTACAAATGAAGTCTCCCTGCCCATAGTCTCTCCTGAAACTTTGCGGAACCCTACTGTACATTTGTGAATACGCAGGGGAGTGGGTAGGTCAGTGAGCATCCTGGACACCTTCAGTTACTACAAACCAACAGGCTTTCAAAGGTGCATGTGTTAAAGCGTGAACTAGCGCTAACAAGTAGATCAGGTCATTCCTGTGTGGTCAACTTTTAAAATAAAGTAAGGAGGGTAGGGGCTAGGGATGTAGTTCAGTGGTAGAGTGTTTGTCTGCCAATTACAAGGCCCTAGGTTCAATCCCCAGCACCACACAATAAATGAGGGAAGGAAGGAAAGGGGGGAAGGAGGGAGGCATAGGTAAATAAACTTTCTTTCCATGTGTAAGAATCTCTCCTAGTGCTTAAACTCTGAAGAAGGGGGCAAACAACATGAAGAAACAAATATATAAGCAAGAAAATGCAGACTTCTGATAAGAAGTGGGATGAAGAAAATCAGTCCACATCAGCACACTCGGAAAGGCAGCTCTAAGGAAATTAGCTGAGACTTGAGGTGAGAGGAGCAATCAGGAAGCCAGCCTAGACAGGACCAGGGAGTGGAGCCTCTTACGACATACAGTGGTCACCAAGACACGGGAGGTGGGCCAGGTGGCCAACTCCCTGGGAGGAAGGAAACCAAGTGAGAAAGAAGATACTGCCTTATATGAAGTGCTGCAGGAAGGTGGACCTCACAACAGGAGCTGTGGGAAGACAGGGGAAGCTTTAAGCCTGAGTACAGATGTCAGGGAAATTGTCAGCCCGCCTGCTTTCTGCTTCTGCATGCTTAGCTTCCTATCTTCTTAGTAAATCCTACAGTGACCTCATTATTTAAGGCTCTGTTACCCCATCCATTCACACTGTAAGAATACAATGTTGGGATCCAGGCTCTGCTCAGAACTCTAACCACTGAAACATCGGTGAACCCTGGACCAGCAGACCTGGGTACCACTATGCCTTACGTAGGAACTGGGTCTCCATCAGAGGATGTCACATCCTGTATCCCACCTGCCTCCCTACCTCCCTGGGGATCAGAAAGCCTGGTTGCCGACTCCTGCTGTGACCCCTCTCCAACCCTCCAAAAGTATAGGAGGCGCTGTCCTCTGCCACACAGGCTCTGACTCTCCTCAGAGACCCCCACCACCATGCCACTGCCCCACTAGCTCTCTGACTATGGTATAAATAACTTCTTCCAGTAAACTCCTCAGTCCCCAGCAGTCACTCCTGTGTCCTCCACACCTTCCCGTCCCATCCAAAGCCTAACACTTCCCCTTGCTCTGCCTTTCCTCTTCCATGCCTGTCACCTTTAGCACATCATGTGATCCACTGATGTGTCATTTGTCGTTGGCTGTAAGGCTCCCATGCGAATGTGAGTTTCCCATGAGTCTGGAATGCCAGCAGCACAGCAGAAGGTCTTGGGTCCACGCTGCTATGATCGGCCATGAACTTGCTCTCCTGGAGCCACACTTCCTGATTTGTTTGGTAAATTCGTAATGATACCCTTTCTGAGGGGAAGGGAATGATATGGCAGGCTAGGCACTGCCCTCACCCTCACCACCAGAGAGAGAGAGAGAGAGAGAGAGAGAGAGAGAGAGAGAGAGAGAGAGAGAGAGAGAGAGAGAGAGAGAGAGAGAGAGAGAGAGAGAGCTGGCTCCTGTATGGGCATAGTAGAACTGGGAATTGAGGTCGTAGGTGGGATCAAGGTTGCCAATGGTGGTTTTAAAGCTGGCTTTATCCTGGATGGCTTAGGGAAGCCCACTGTAATCGTGAGAGTCTTCAGGAGTGTGAGAGAGAGCCAAAAGAGAGGTCCAGAGAAACAGCGGTGTGAGGAGGATTTGACTAGCTACTGAAAGAGAAAGCCATGAATCAAAGAGGTGGGGCACTTTCTAGAAACCAGACAAGGTGAGAACAACAGAGGAATCACACTTGGGGCAGATAAGAACCTCTGGCTTTTGCTCAGTTTCACTGTGATGCTAAGATGGGTCTAAGACACAAAAATGATTGTCTATTAAAAAACAGAGAAGGGTCAGTGAGATGACTCAGCCTGCAAAAGTGCTGGCTATGGAAGCCTCAAGACCCGAGTTCAATCCCTGGAGCTGTGAGTTCTCCTCTGACCTCCACACCTGAATCGAGGTGTGCATTACCCCCCAACACATACAGGCAAATAAATATCATAAAGAAAAAATGATAAACAAAAAAAGCAATTTCCTAAATGGTCCAGCGCATTCCTCATAATGTCCATAAGGAAACAAAATCATAGGTCAGAGACATCTAGCTCCCAAGTTCACTGCAACACTGCTCACAGCAGTAAGACACTGGATCAGTTTAGTGTCTGCCAACGAACAATCGAGCAAAGAAAAAGTGGTGTCCACACACACACACACACACACACACACACAGTGGAATACTATTCAGCCATGAGAAAAGCACAAAAGTCTGCCACTGAACAGCTGAACCTAGAGAATTTTCATTGAGGCAGTGACTCTCAACCTTCCTAATTCTGAGACCCTTTAATATAGTTCCTCACGTGTAGTGACCCCTAGCCATAAAATCATTACTTCATAACTGTAATTTAATTATTGTTATGAATTGTAATGTAAATATCTGTGTTTTCCTATGGTCTTAGGTGACCCCCTGTGAAAGGGTCTTTTGATCCCCTGGGTGTAGCGACCCACTGGTTGAGAACCATGGCATTAAGAGACATAAACTAGGTGACAAATGCATGGACTCATTCGTCTGGAATCTAAAATAGCTGGTCCTACAGTATGAGAGTAAAATGATGGGTATCAGGAGGCTGGGCGGTTAAGAAGGGTGGGTGGGAGACCATCCAATGGTGCAGAATCACTACTGTATGGGAAGGAGAAAGAGCTAAGCAAACCCAGAGATAAGGAAGAAGTAACTGCCTGTGGTTAGGAAGGGTCAGGGTAAAGGTCAAGTGAGAAAACGGAGAATGACGAAGACGTTGACTTTCCTTGATGATGAAAATGTTCCCAAGTTGGGGTTGTGTGCACTAACTACTCTTGAGAGCACACTAAAAACATTGAGTTGTGTGATTCTGGTGAACTCTGATGTGTGAGCTTGTTCTGATGGTTTGGTTTGGTTTTTAATGTACCAAAACACAAGGGGAATTATCTGCAGCAAAACTCCAGAAGTTCACTGCCTTATGGCATCAGGCTTCTAACCTACAAAACCATAAGCTGTTGAGTCTGTGGAGTCTTAAGCCAGGAAGCTTGCGATTTGTGCGTTTGTCCCAACAACTACTACTACAGGAGACTACATATCTAACCTTAAAATCTACATTAAAATCTACATTGAGAGGTAGGGTGTATTTAGGAGTGGCCTACTCATTGTTCATATTACATTATATCAGATTTTCTGGTATTTGTGACCAAAATTATGATCCTACATAATTATAGTAAGTATACAAACATGTTTTACAGATGGCCATAAACTCACTCTTAACATGCCTTAATTTTGAGATATCAATTTCAGCAAACAAATATAGAACCAATTACACAGGATCTCCACATGTGGGGTGGGGGGGCCTCCCTGCACATGGAGAACCTAATCCCAAAGTTAGCCTAGAGTGTGAGAGAAATGAAGGAAAAGCCAGTTTCTACTTTCAACACGTTTACAATAAAGCCAGACAGATAAATGCCACAGGAATTAAGGACCTAATGAGCTGATTTATCGGAGAGCTGTTTCTTGGCAGCATCTCAAGATGTCCTTGTGCCAAGTGGTCCTATTCCTCCAGGAAGAAAGGAAGTGGAAAGCCTGGTGCTTTATCACACTATTCCCCTCCCTAGTGAAGCATCCTTCCCTCTAAATGTGAGCAGAGTTCTTTCCCCAAGGCAGACTAGGGAAATAGAAAGCAAAGGTTGACTTTAGAAAACTCGGAAAATATCTGACAGATTTATAATAGAAAAATGCAGGGAGAAATTGCCTATCAAATACAGAGAGGGTGTTGTGTGTGTATGTGTGTGTGTGTGTGTGTGTGTGTGTGTGTGTGTGTGTGTGTACGTGTGTGTGTGTGTGTGTGTATGTGTGTGTGTTAAGACTCACTTAAAGAAACTATCTCGCACCTCTCTTGTTATACAAGAAAAAAAAGGCTCTCTGCTGGAATGAGCTTAGGGAATTTGCCTTGGGTATTGAAATGGGAGCAATAGCACCAGTAAGAGGTCGAGTTAAATGCACAGGAACCCTAAGGGAATTAACTTAGAGTCCGTGCAAAGGAATGCAGGAAGAAAGATGCAAATTTGGAGGCTCCAGCCTGAGAAAGGAATTCCATTTCCTGAGATCACTGGAGCAAGGCAGAGACCTGGCACCTGAAGCCATCAGCCTGGAGAAGGAACAGAGGCCAGAGGTTGTTCTGGTTGCTGGGGACAGACGCCAAACAGCAGAGCAATTTCCTGCACTGGAAAGAACGAGGGGGGGGGGGATTAAAGGTGGTTTCTCTAGGTTTAGGATAGACACAGGAAGAGTCAACCTCTAGTGAGAGATCAGGAAGTCTGTCAGAGAGCACGGGTGACTCGGGCTTAGTTGATCTGTCCAGGTGCATTAAGAAATGTTCAGACAATAGACATATGCACCATTGATAGAGAAGGCAAGCCTGCAGACAGATGCAGACATTGCAGGGGGCGTTGTGAGGAACCTTGCGGTATTTCATACAAGGTGACTATCGCGCCAAGCAGATGTGATGAGGACAAGGCACCTGGGATTGGGGGGCCCCGTGTGACTTGTCTCTTAGAGGTGAAGCCAGGGAACATTAGTAATATAAATATTGATTGTTGAGAAAGCCGAAGACCCGGCACAAGCCTGCCATCTAATTGGATCAAAGAGACCCGTCTACCCCCTCTTCATTTCCACCAGCCCCACCACAATAGAAACCACAACTCCCATTGAGTTAATGACTTCTTCACTTTTGTCAAGAAAAATGGTTCTTCTCCACTCTGAATCATCTTGATCTCTGTAGCTTCCAGCCATTGATCAATAGCTATTATCTTGCTCTGCTTCGGAGACATCCTGGGTGTAGTTAGCCTCGTTTGTTCTTTCATTCATTCATTCATTCATTCATTCATCCATCCATACCAACATCCCCAGAGTGCTGGGCCCTAAGGAAGATGAATAATATTCAATCTGACTAGTCTGAATGTTGAGCACTCTCCTGGGGAAACTGAGGCAGGAAGGTTGTCCCCATGTTCTGGGATTCATCCTTTCCACTTTATCAGCCTTATAATACGAGGCCAGTTTCCTATCCTGCTCCTCACAGACAGTGGGAATCTGGCTGCAGCCCACTCCCATCCCTCCCTGTTCTGCAGGCCCAACTGTCTCTTTCTCTTGCTCAGCAGGATAAAAGTATGCCTCAGTTTCCCCTATCAAAAGATGTATAGCTGCCACATCTACTGACCGATGGTTAGGATCCACATTCATCCCTCAGGAGATGTGAAGAGCTGTCTCTGACCCATCCTAATCGATTCCTTATCATTCCCAGCTGAACACAGGCTAGCACGTGCTTCCAATTTCTTTCAGTTAAGTACTGCTCTTAAGGATGCCCACGCTTGGGTCCTCGTTGGCCCCTGACTAGGATTTCTGATTGGCTGACATTTGTCTAGGGGTGTCCTGGTGAGTGTGTGCTGGCAGGTGATCCTATCTACAGCGGTTGGAACATTAGGCATTTCCTTTGGATGGTCTGTTCTTGGGTGGTGCTCTGCTAATCCCAGGTATTGCTTCAGGGTAAACTACTGAGACTCAGGCCTCTACTAAACTTATGGCTGAGTCTTACACTAGGAGGTGATAATGGTTGGAAGTAAAGAACTTTCTTTGGGTGATCTATTCATATTTAGCTTTTCATGGGGCTGGCTCCTACACTCTGGTGAGACTGGGTTGAGCAGGGGACATCCCTGAACCAACCTCAGCAGTTGAGTGCTGTGAGAATGGATTGGGCAGGTGCCACACTTGTGCCATCCTGAGCTGAAGAGACAGTAAACTAAGATAGCAGAACCCCACAGTGAGCTGTGGTAATAAACCCCACATGTTCACCTCTGAGAGAGACAGTAGTCAGAGGAGTCTAAGGCCCCAGGATAGCTTTGGAGAGCAGCATGGCTTTGCTCTGACCCAAGTGCACAGAGTGCAAGCTGTCTGGGTTCGAATGCGGGCTCTGCCACTTCTCATAGATACATGACTTGTCGGTGGCTCAGTTTCCTTGATGATAAAAAGGAAACACCTACAGGTCCTAAGCAAGGGGTGGTACTTGGCTCTTTGCAAGCAAGGATCTCTATAGAAGAGACATCAAGGGGGCGGCAGCCTGGAGAGATGGCTCAGAGCACTGGCTGCTCATGCGGAGGTCCTGAGTTCAACTCCCTGCCCTCAGATGGTGGCTCACAACTATCTCGGATGCCATCTTCTGGTGGGCAGACCTACATGGAGACAAAACTCAAACATAAAGAAGAGACATGAAGGAAGAAACATGCATGATGCTGGCTCAGACACTAATGTTGACCCAGGCGACCAAAGCCTCGCACATGTAGACCTCCGAGGAGATCTAAGATCCCAGCAGGGTACAAACTCTCGGAGACGGGAACATGAAACCTTCACATAACAGAGGAAAGGAGAGAAGGAGAGAGGAAGGAAAAGAAAGGGAGGAGAGGGGGAGGGGAGACAAACGAAGCAAAGAAAGGAAGTGTGGATGAATAATTAAAAAAAAAAGATCAATATTGGGATTAATCCAAGAGTCTCGCACATACGAGGCAAGTGTTCTATCATTATGCCCTATTCCCAGCTCCTAAAATAAACTTTGTAAAGGCTGGGCAGCTGTTCACTCCTCTGGCTCCACCTGCCACGGCTGATTTAGGCCTTCTGTGGGAGTGCATCTAGCATGCATTTCATTAAGCCAGGGCAGGCTACAGCCAGCTAATTGCATACCTGGTAACAACATTCATTACAGCAGCCCCTTGATCAGATACTTAGCTTGAGTGATCCCCTTGGCTGGTGACCTGACCAGCATCTAAAAACACTCAAACGTCCAGCCAGGTTGATGGAGGGCAGGAAGTGTAACCTTTGACCTGGCAAGTGGTAACAGTGTGGCCCTTTCTGCAAGGAAGAACCAAAGGAATTAAAATCGAGTCCGTCACCAAGTAGATTGCATTTAGGGCCACCTATAAATCTCTCTGGAAGATTTGCCAAAAAATGTTTACTTTTCTTAGTAATTTAAAACAAATGGGGAAAGGTTTGGGGCTGAACACGACAAAAAAACAAATTTAGTTTCCTTCCCTCCCGTTCCATTACGCGGGCAAGGTGTCTACCTCACAGGGTTTGCCCCTCCTCCATAACGGTGCCAAACCAGGGCTACATTTTCTGAAATTAAATCTATTCCTGTCCCTTTGGCTGATTGGGCTGCAATTGTTCCACGGTGTACGCATGTGGGCGACATCACATTCTCACACACTAAATTCGTTTTATGCAATTTACTTGAAATCTCCCTTTGTTTCCTCGTTCCCCCATAATAACATTCAGACTGAGTTTTGCAATGCCACCAAGAGTCTGAAGGGACACCAGGGACTGATTCTGCGGTTGCTCCTGTTTATAGTTAACGATGTTTATCCTAGGGGTGAGGACGAGGCTAGGGTAGAGATGCTCTTCGGAGTTAGATGCAGACCAGGCAAATGTGAGTGCAAAAACAGCTAGCGCCTGGTCCCCTTGCTCTGGGCTTTATTGTAAGGCCTGGCCACCGGAGTGTGAAGATTCAGGTCCTATCCTAATTCTTTGCTGTCTGTCCTCGCTCAGATGTTTCTGCATTGACCAGGACTACTTAAGGACCAGCACAAAGTAAATGCAGCTTGGATAATGCTTCCGACTCTGACACCACATCACGCTATCCTTCTTGAGCAAGGTATTGATTTGAAAATTGGCTTCCTGACTTCTAAGTAATTGTCAATTCTTCTTCTTTTCTTTTTTTTTTCTTTTAAATGATGGGATTCCTGTCTACTGACTATATAGTCCTTTTTCTGTTTGTTTGGATTTTATTAGTATAAGTGAGGTGCATTCTGGATCCCCGAGAATGATGCTCGGATAAGAGAATGGGAGAAACAAGTGGGTTTCTGAAGAGTTCCGGGGAACTTTCCCAACCGCTAACCCAGGAAGGTTTGCTCAGCCTTTTCTGCACGACGGTAACCCCGGACTTTAATTTCAGAACAGCACTTACCATTTGGTCTGATTTTAAGAGAAATGATTTTGTTTCACAGAGTAAAAATTTCTGTCTGTGTTTTCCATTTATTTTATTCAAACCATCCAGTGGCGTTGGCCTCCTCCCCATAGGCGCTGTGAGAGAAACGCAGATGCATTTGCCTTGAAGTTCCACCTAATGAACTGAACTTTAAATACATGGCCAGAAATGAGTTAGGCATGCTGCATGAATCTACAAACAGTTGGTGACAGAGAAGGGAAAATCCTGCGGACCAAGGACATGTCCCGCGTGGGGTGTCCAAATTCTGTTGACTTGTGTCACTGCCCGAGAGCCTGGAATTGTTTCTTGTTTAGATGTCTAAGAAGATGAAATGTTCTTCATGATGAGAAGAATTTTTTTTTCTCTGCCCTTTAAAGGTTCTAGAGAAGTAACAGGGAAACACTAGAAAAGGCTACAGCAAGTTCTGCTGAGGAATTTATCCGAGCTCTGCCATTACTGGCCCTCGGGTGAGCCCTCTCTTTTGGGGAACCACACTGTGAAGCCAGGAAAATGAGGCCCTGTTCTCTGGCTCTACATACAATGGTGGCTCTGCTTCTACCCCGCTTTTCAGCCCACTAAATACACACTAGATGCAGCTGTTATGCCTGTTCCAAAAGACCCCAAGGAGGACTCAAGGCCCCAGCTCTGAGATTGAAGAGGAGAAGCTTTACTGTGACACTGTTGTGTCCAGAGGGTGGCTCCAGGCCCTGGACTTCTTGTTGGCAACTTTGCTTCCTGGCCCCCTGCATGCCAGGTGTTCGGGAGTGAAGAAGAGAGATGGGTCCTGCACCCCCGGAGTCTCCAGTCTAGCAGGGAGACAGATGGGGAAGAAGTAATTGGAAGGGTGATGGGGCTGCAAATGAGAAGTCTGCTGCTTTGGGAGTCTCTGATGTGCAGAGTGAGAGAAGGCATGAGCCAAGGTGGAGGGCATGAAAAGTAGGAACGCCTTCAGCAAGGAGGTTCTGCCCTCCATCTCCTCCAGGGAATCCTGAGGGCCCCGCCGGAATTCACACACTAGGACTCAGTGTGCAAAGCTGTGGCTTACTCCGTTAGGCGTGGCTGAGGGGCTGAGGGGCTGAGGCAAAGGTCGCTCCTGACAGCAGAGCCTTCTCCAGCAGGGTTCTTCCTCTCCCACATTCCTTTTAATTCACCGTTTGTCACAACTTTCTTCCGTCGTCAGCTGAGTGATGGCTTGGGACAAAATCCTTTTCTGAAAGTAAAGTTGCTTGATTTCTGACGCAGAATGAGGGAAGCCTGGTGGTCAGCTCTATGACCTTGATTTGGGCCCTGTTTCCTGGGGAAAACCATCTCTGTCTTAGATGGTCTCATTCACGAGATAAGACAGAGCAGAGGAGAGACACATATATCTGTCTCTCCATTCTGTTAGCAACCTTCAAAACCCAGACAGTCCCTGAAAACTTTGGAAAAGGCAGAGAGATGTAGCCGGACTGCCTTTGGATTGTCAGCTCCCAAAAAAATGACATGGAGACTTCTTATTAAGTATGAAAGCCTTAGCCTTAGTGTAGGCTTATTCCCAATTAACTCATAATTTAAATTAATCTGTTTATATAAATCTAAGTTCTGCCATGTGGCTTGTTAGCCCTGCTCAGTACCATGAATCCCACTTCCTCCCTGTCTGGCTGGCAAATACGGCCTCTCTCCTTCCCAGAGTTCCTATATCCGCCCTGAAGTCCCCTCCTATCCTTTCTTGCCTAGCTATTGGCCAATCAGCTCTTTAGTCAACCAATCAGAAGGTGCATAGACAGGCAAGGTCAAACAGCGACACGTCTTCACGGGGCACAAAAAGATTACCTACCCCACAGCAAGAGGGACACATGTTTTCCAAATTTAACAATTCTCCCCTCTACTTCAGTGCCAACCCCCTGACACACACCCACAATTTGGTTTCTACCAAGACAAATACATGTCTGGGGAGGGTGCGATGGGGCAGAATCTCTTTGTGTAGGCCCAGCCCAACCTTGAATGCAGGACCCTGCTTCAGCCACCTGAGCCTTAGGATTATAGGCGTGCAATCACCCCACAGTTACCACCACATCTGGCCGTACTGCCCGTGTCTTTTAAAAGAGACAGAAATGTATTCCTTTAACACGGAAACGCATATAATAAATACAGATATCATTACTCATACTTATGTTTCATTTTCTCCCAAACTTCTGTTTTGAAACCAGAGAAATGAATTCCTGACCCAGAAAGACATTTTTAGAATGCAACTACAAAGAAATTGCTGGGCCTGCGGAAGTGATGAGGATCTTGACACTCTGGGACGCCTCCAAACACTTCCTGCCTCCTGCTGAGGTCAAGCAGGCACAAACTCCCCACAGTTCACTCATTTATCTTTGCTTCCCACCGGACTTCTGGTACCTTCTACATTCGACTCCTGGTTTTACTAACAAGCTTGGCAAAAGTGAAGTTCTCAGATAAAGAATCAAAGTCTGGAATTATCTAAACTCTGGTAACACGGAAGACATGACAATCCACAGGCCTGTCACTCCCAAGGATTGATAAACACCATTGTACGTCTCACCTTGGGCTTCTGTTACGATGGTAATGCAATGTACCACTTCTGTATTTACTGTGTCTGCTTCTCTTATTTATAGGAAAATACATGTCTAGCCATCAATGTTTTTGGTTTTGTGTGTCCTGGGAAGGAAACGGATCTATAGGCGTACACATACCTTATTTTCTAGGTAACGTAGTAAATGCAACCTAATAAACTCTTTCTGAAGCAGCATGGCTGTCTCCATAAACCAAATTTAGAGATAAAAGTGGTTTGAAAGTCTGTTTTTAGTTGTTGAGAAAAGTAATGGATGCAGTAAATAAAATGTTACCACGATGTAGATAGAAGAAGCCACGCCCACGTTCCTCCCACTCCCCTGAGGACTTTCACTATTTTCAGTGCAGTTTTGGCACAGATGCGTTTTTACAAAGCAGTCTCCATTGTAACACCACTGCGGGCTTTGCCTCTTCACGCCTATAAACAATCCCGTTTTCTACAGAACTAGTTTTGTCCATTCACGGGCAGCTTCTGCAGTTAGTTTCTCTAAGGAAGGAAATCACGGTAATTTCTATGTTGCTAATTCTGCTCTTCTGATGAATCTGCATGCAGTACCTTAAACACAGCACCTTGGAAGAAAACACATCAGAGGCCCTGAAGCCCCCCTAATGCAATGTACCCTTTTACTACATAGGGAAACCAGTTTTTTTTTAAAGCTATGGGGCCAACCAGGATGATTCTGCTATCCAGGACGACAGAGCAAGTGCAGAGCTCCTGACACCTCGTTCTCCACAGTCATAGCTGCCCTGCCCCAGCCCCAGCGCATCTTCCATCCTGGGTAAATATTGATTCTCAGTGGCGGTCACGTAAAGGCAGCCCCTTGCTTATCACTTTCTCTATCTGAGGCAGATCACGAAGCTGCTCCCTGTCTCCAAACATAAATGGCATGGTCCTAACCTGACCACCCAGAAGGGGAACGCTTTTATGCTTTGTTTTTAAATTTTTTATTTTTATTTTATTAATTATTTATGTTATTAACATTTTTATTTTATTAATTAACTACCTTAATTAATAAAATAATTATCATTTCATTAATGGAGACAGGAGCAGTCAGGTACTCCTGGAGCTGGGGTTGCAGGAAGATCTGAAACCCCCAATGGAGATGCTGAGAGTTAAACTAGGGTCCTCTGGGAAAGCGGTGCATGCTCTTAACTACTGAGCTATTTCTCCTGCCCTTTCCTGTCTTAAAAACTGTTCTTTATTTCCCCCAAAGCTGAGCCCTAGGTCCCCAGGTCCTGAATAATTGCCAAGAGCTTGGAGACTCTACCACAAGATCAGTTTTATGCAGCTTATCCTGCTTAGGAGTCCACCCCCAGGATTGTGCCATGGCTCCCCTAAGGTGAGCACCAGGAACCACTCAGCTGGACTCTCTGGTGTAGTGTGGAAGCCTCTTTGCTACGTGATTATTTCAGACATTGAGTCGAACCGGAAGTCAAATCCTTTGTTCATCAGCTCAATTCTAAGTCAGCTGGAGTCCTGAAGGAGAGTTTCCTCTGCTTTGGCAGGATTAGGGCACTAACTGAGTCATGGGACATGCTTTTTCCCCAGCCTGCATTTGGGCCTGAAGAGCCCTGGGGAATGGTCTGCAAAGGTAAAAAACAGGGGTGGCAG
Organism: Arvicola amphibius; assembly: GCF_903992535.2. Lineage (NCBI taxonomy): Eukaryota > Metazoa > Chordata > Mammalia > Rodentia > Cricetidae > Arvicola > Arvicola amphibius. The sequence goes on from NC_052053.1 coordinate 9,894,153, forward strand.
GGATCTGGATTTCCAACACCAGCTGAAGCGGTGATTCTCTTAGCTGGGTTTCTGGCTCTCCAGCTGTCGAAAAGGAGACCCAGCACATGGCCGTCTTTCCAGCGGGACACCCACTTTATCCAGCGCTGTTGAGCACAGCTGCCTTTGAACAGAGACCTGGTAATCGGCCCTAAAAAGGTCTGTATCGTTCTACAGATCCCTCAAACTTCACAATCTATTCGATAGTTCTCTCCATATTTCACGTCATTTCCCATATGTTAAGCCACAGCGTCAAGGACATTCTGAGTCTGGGCAAGAAAACCAGCCCTGGGCGTATTCTGTCTACCACTGTTGCTGCCATTTCCCGCTGCACAGCTCACCAGGCTCCATTGCGGGTAGGCTTATCGGTGTAAGTATTCGGGGCTTTTTTTTTTTCTACCCCTGGGGAAATGCATCTGCCGGAAACAATGTGTTAGAGGACACTGACACGCAGTGCAGACACTTCTTTGTGGGAAATAGGAACAGAGCATCCTATAAGGTTACAGATGCACGCAGATGGCTTCTTCCGAACAAACAAGCATTTGTCATAACTGCTACACAAAGAAAGTTTTATGCTCACACCATTGTCCCTGTAGCATTTGTTCTATACAGAACTCACGGATACAGACAAAATAAAACAAAAAAATCATCTTACTTTTGCTTCATGAGTAATATTCTCTTTGGTGCATGTTCATGAACTTTGATAACTATAATCATGTGCCTAAAATACACACGGCCTTCTTGGTCCTCCATTTGTCAATGTATGGCCATAAGTATTTACCAAGTTATATGTATTTTCATTAAATATATCATCTGATATAATGAGAACTTCTGGAACACTTCAGAGATTTGTTTTTAGTTTTTGATTAGGTTTGTCCTTTTTATCATACAGTTTTATACTTTAAGGACTGAAAGGTACCAAAACCTACCAAATCTGAGATAGCTAGAAATTCTGGAACATGTCAGAGTTGTGGTTTGGGGACCAAGAGTTGTCCCCACACTCACTAGCCCAGTCCTGTCCTCAGGAGTATGCACCCTTTCTTGATAAACTGCCAAGAGTTTCTATTTCGAAAATAAAGCATTTAAAAAAGGATTATAGAATTGTCTTTTTCTCTTTTTATTGGGGTTGTTTCTTTGCCATCTCTTGGTGCCAAAGGATCTAAAGATGTTGAAATCATTTACATCTATCAGAACTGACAATCGTCTTTTGCCTCATGATGGCTCTCTGGTGGAATCCTCTAGTGGTGTTCGATGACGTTATTTAGGACAAGACAAAATTATTTGTGGTATCAAAATCCCTGCCTTTTCCTGAAGGAAAATGCTGTCTTTGCTTGCCTACTGCCCCATAAGGATGTAATTAGGGAAACCTTGTGCAAAAGGCTTTAATGTTCTCTTAAGTTTAAAGAAAGAAGCGTGAGGGCTTGGGATGACTGTTTCCAAATAAAGCAGCAAACAGAATATTAGTAGAATATTAAATGTGATAGTTCTGAACAGAAAGATAACGGTCAAAGCATCTCTATCATGCCATGGCTTCTCACTGACAGACCCCGAGCAACACAGCATTTTCCTCGGAAGACCCTTATAACCTCTAGATCACTTGTCTCCACTGCCCCCTTCCCCGAGAATGTACTTGTCTTTTCTCTTTTCTGTTTTACCCATCAAATATCTAAAAATGGAAACTTCCCTGAAAGTGGCCCCTTTCAGCTTAACATGACCTCACTAAGCAAGTCACAGGCTCGCGGTTAAGGCGGAACCTCTGTTCTGTTAACCAGGAAGCTCTGCTAATTTTCAGTTCCACCAGCTCCATGAAAGCCAGGAGAAAGTTCTACATTACTTTGCTCAATATATTGCCCCAGTGGTAAGGAAGCGGATGACTGAAGACTGAGCAAAAATGAAGGAATGTTTCTGGGCTCCTTAGCTAAGACATCACACTTGAGTGTATCTCCATGTATCTCCATATTGTGCCTGGAGAGTGGCGATGCCCCAAATTATTGTCTATGTAAAGACAATATTTACTCAAATATTAATATCCCAGGGCTACATGGGACCTGACAACTATGTTGTATCAATATCGCTGGGGCTGCCATAACAGAATTCCACAGAAAGGGCAGCTTTAGCAACAGAAGCTCATCTTCTGGAGGCTGTAAATTCAGGATTAAGGTGCCATTTGTGCGGGCCTGGTTTCATCTGCGGCCTCTCTTTGGCTTGCCGACAATTACCTCCTCACTCCCATGGCCCTCCCTTGGTCTGCGTTGTGTTCTAATTCCCGCATCTCATAAAGGTACCAGGTATATTGGGTTGGAGCCTCATTTTACCTAATTACTTTTCAAAAGTACTATCTCCAAGTAAATCTCCATCCTGAAAACTTACGGGTTAGGACTTTGATATATGAATTTTAGAGGAGACCCACTTGACCCCAAAACATCCGATGGTGAAAGACATAACTGATGGGTGCGATATGGCCTTTGGTCATCTATTGTGCTCTTATGCATCCCTTAACAAAAGGGGGTACCAAGGAATTTATCTGCCTGTGTGTTGCTGAAGGACTATAAAACATGACACTTAGGAACACGTTAGAATGTTGGTCTGGAACTATGAGTACAAACATTTATAAGATTCCATTGACTGGCAGGAAAGAATCCTGAAGATGTGTGTGTGTGTGTGTGTGTATATTTTATATAATATATGTATGTCTTTATATGATATATGCATGTGTGTATGATTCTATATGATATGTGTGTCTTTATATGATGTATACATGTGTGTATGTTTTTATATGATATACTGTGCGTACTTTATGTTATATATGTGTGTATGTTTTATATGATATATATGTGTGCATGTTTTTGTATGGTATATTGTGTGGGGGGGTTATGTACTGGTTGGAATCAACAGAGCTCTGCCTTCCTGTGTAGAGAGACAGTTACTTACTTCAGAGTGCTTGTGTCTCCTTCCCCAGACTGGGAGATTCTCCTGCTCCACTCTCCATTAGCTGTGTATACAAACTACGGACCTCCCCGCTGTTATTCCCTTATCTGCAGACTCGAATGGCAACCTGCCTCAGAGGCAGTGAGAGTCAACGATGCTATAGATCTTAAAACCAAACTGTGTGGTGCTATCTAATTACTCCAGGACTCACCATTTTTATTGCGTATAAAATGAAAACATTAAATACCATAGTTTCTAAAATTGCTGCTGCGACTGGAGTTGAGGGAACCGTGCACCTCTTGTGTTTTATGGCTCTCCAAGTTACTCCTCCGCAATTACAAGGCAACATTAGTAAGCCTTACAAAACCTTAGGAGTGAATTTACTTCCTGCTATTTGCAATTAGCTTTTCATCCTAGAGAGAGCAGAATGATTCTTTCCATTGCATTCTTAAATGCTGCAGCATCGGCTCTTCATACAGAATATGAATATACAATATAGTGTCCGCTGAAACACAGCCCGGGTGTCGTCATGGTTATTCCCGCTGGGCTTCAGGACTATACTATAAAGAGATTTTCTTCCTTTTGCTGTGACAATACTCACTATAGTATCTGGTGTAGAGACTAGCAAACTTTCTTTTTTGTGTTCATACTGGAGAAACACATTATTTGATAATTAATAAATACACCAGTTAAGATAAAAGTTCCTTTCAGTTAGAAAAATCAAGCCATCGAAGACATCTCAATTACAGATGTTTTAGGAAAGTAGTTGGTAGCAGCATGTGTGATAACTGGAGCCATGGATGGGGAGATGAGAAATCATATGTGTTCAAAGGCAATGGCGGGTCATTGGAATTACATGGGACGTTCATTAAAAGTACAGCCACCCTGTTTTGGTTTTTTTTAACCCTTAGATAAAGCCAAGGAATCTGAAATTTAGTGAATGTCCCAGAGTCCTTATGAGCTGGCAGGTTTTAGGAATACTATCTTAGGCCAAGTAACCATTGGATTCAGCTCTTGGGGATGATAGCAGGAAGGAGAATGGGGCGGTTGGAAAGCCTTTAAATATCAGAAAATGAGAATTAGCTATAATATTTCTATCTCTATGCGTCTCATATCATCTGTAGTCTACAAAGGGACTAAGATGTATGGAAAGGTGACAAACGCTTAGTTAATATTCCATTGGAAAAAAATCAGACTTCTAACCAACTGCTACCATCCCAGGCAAGACTTTAGTATGCTCTGATCACTGATAGAATTGTTAAACAGAAATTCAGCTGTGCTATGGGAAAACCAAAAATGCCATCCACAACCAAACAGCCCCAGTGACATGTGCAGATGTCCAGCAACAGGAGCAGAAGCCCTTTCTCTTCAGGTGACTGTGACAGGCACACACCAAAGCAGAGCATCACGGGACGTTTCACCAAACTTAAATGAAACCACTCCCATGTATCTGCTGGCAAAACTGAACTCCTAAAGACACCGCACAATAGGCAAATCTCCAAACAGTGTATTTCTAACCCTCCATGAATGAAAGGGAAATAAAAATTAGGATTTCATGGAACTCGGCTATGAGTGAAGCAGAACACACTTACTGGGGGCTGCAGCTCGCCTGTGTTGAGAAGGAAGCAAGGTCACATTAGCAAACCCAAGGTCCACAGACTAAGTCCCCACCTCAAAGAACAGACAACAAATCAAGTGGCCCGGAAGCAGCAGGAGGAAAGAAATTCACCAAAAACAGGAAACAAGAGAGGGGAGCAAGAACCAAAATCTGTTTTTCAAAGCAATAAAGTTCGCAAATGTCTAAGGACAACAACCAGACACACAAATCACCCACCTCGAGGGTGAAGCAGAGTTCAGCTCAGACCCTGCAGCCACGAACATGATAATAAAGGAATAGTACAAGTAATTGCCACACACTCAACAATTCGGAAGAGACAGGTTAGCTCCTGGAAAATAACCAATGGCACCTGATGCACAATTAGACAGATAACTTGCACACCCTGCTAGCCATTAAAGAAATTAAGTTATTTAATGTCTTTCCTCTCATCCATCCCCCCTCCCCAAAAATAAACCCATAGACAGTTTCCCTGGAGAATTAAACCAAGTCTCCAAGATCTTCTTTAGAAGATAGAGAGAAAGGAGCATTCGTTGTATGAGGATAGGGTTACTCCACTGCACAAAACCAACAAAACAGTTTACACAAGAACCTCCAGAGAGAAGTCACCGTGAATCTAGACAGACCACACTCAACGAAAGTTTAGCAATTTGAGATCAGCAAATGCAAACCCAGCTCCTTATCGAAGAATCAAAGAATAAAATCAAACCACTAAAGAAAAGAACGTGATGATAACTGATCTGATAGAACTCAACGCCTCGTTTTTTTCATTTTAAAAAATCATTAAAACTAGATATCAAGAAGAACTTTATCAACCTGAAGAAAGCAAACACTCCCGAAGCTAGTGCCATCCTTAAAGGTAACAGACACTCGTGAAGCTAGCACAGTACTTGGTGGTGACCGGCACTCATGCAGCTAGGACCATACTAGAAGGTGACAGACATTTTTGTAGCTGGTACCATGCTACATGGTGACTGAGCCTTCCTCCCCAGACGGGAAAGAAGGCAAACATGGCTGCTGCTGCTGCTCCCATTCTGTGGCCTTAGTTAGTTCAGAGACAGAAAACTAGAAAATGTTTGGGAAAGAAATAAGAAATCTTTGGAATCTAAAACTGAGAGAAGAGGTTTCGATTGACATCAAAAGCACAACCCATGAGAGAAAAATTTGATGAATTAGGAGACCACGCCACGGTTTAGCTAGAAGGATGAAAAGACAGCTGTGTACTGAGAGGAGATATTTGCAAAGCACATATCTGAATTCTCAAAACTTAACGGCAAAAAAACAACTAGAAAATAGAGAAAAAGGCATGACCCACTCTTTGATCCAAGAAGATATCCAGATGGCAGATAAACACATGAAAAGACAGTCAAAGTCATCTGCTATAAAAATGTAAAACAAAACTCCGAGAGAATATTGGTATAGTCCTGTCAGAATAGTTGGCTCCAGAGACACTGCTGTGTGAGTACCCAGGAAATGGGCAGGGTTTGCTGAAGTAAACAGCACTGTCATACAACCCAGTCATTGTTCTCACGGATGTTTTATGCAAGAGAAATGGCAATACCTGTGCACAAACATCAATAACTTCATAGTGGTCAAAAACAGCCCAGTGGGTGAATAGATGAGATACAGAACATCCTTGCCATGAGATACTACTCACCATTAAAAGGGACAATGGGCCCAAGCTATTGATCATGCAATAGCCTGGATGAATCTCCAAAGAAAGAAAAGGAAAAAAATAAAAATACAAACAAAGCAATGTTGGATGGAAGAGAGGCTCCTTGGGAAAGGTGCTTGCCACCAAACCAAACATGGAGTTCAAGCCCCAGGACTCACATGGCAGAAGGAAGAACCAACTCCAGCAAGCTGTTCTCTAGCCTCCACATGTGTGCCTCGACACATGCAAAGAATAAAGTTATTTTTTTAAAGGAACAGAGTTTTTCTTACAAAATAAAAAGCAATCCCAAAAGGTTACATATTCTAAGATTGTAGGGCCCGGGTCTACCCTGCTCCTGGGGTTACCTGAGGAATGTTTCTGGTCAGCCAGCTAAAACATTCTGTTTGTTCCTGTGCTCCCTCTGCCCACCCTATCCCAGCCTGGTGATTAGCTGTAGGGCATTGTTTACTCCATCTTGGGTGTGGCAATTTCCCACCTGCCTGGGGAGGGGGGAATTTCTTGTGCAGCAGCTAGGTATATAAGGATTTCCCCCAAAGTTGAAAAATTGGCATTCCGCTGATCTCCTTTCAAAAGACCCAGGTCTCTTGTGTGTTCTTTCAATCTCCAGGCCCTTGCCCCACTCACCCCTCTCGCCTATGGTACCGTGGCGCCCAGGAACTGTACCGAGAGGTAACACAAAATCAGGTGCTACATAAGATCTCATCAAAATAAGAATTGTGAAGTTAGAATGTTTTGAAGCAGGGTCTAGAGAGATGGCAATGCAGTTAAGAGTGCTGGCTGCTCTTGCAGAGGACCCGGGTTCGGTTTCCAGCACCCACTTGGAGGTTCACCGGCACCTCTAAGTCAGTGGAAGGGGATTCTATGCCCTCTTCTGGCCACTGCAAGTACCAGGCATGCGTACAGTATACACACATATATGCAGGTAAGACATTCATAGAGATAATCACATTAAAATGTTTTGAAACAATAAGTTTATAGAGATAAAGACCACAGTAGAGGCATCTACAGTTAAGACTGGGTGAAGATAAGAAGTAGGTAGGATAAGTCCAGAGAGAGCCACAGGGAACCTGGCAGTAATAGAAGAATTTGTGTTTTAATTAGAAATTGATGGAGAATCCTGCACATGTACAGACATTTGAATACTTGCAAAACTCATGAAACTTAAGTCAACTAAGTGCACAGTTATCAGCTTGTAGTGTGACAGGGTGCTGAACCAGGCAAGTCATGAACATTGAGAGAAATGATCACGGGAGTCCAAGACCTTCCTGGACACTTTCTTGTTTGCTGCTATTAGGAATTTCTCACTATTTCAAAATACAGAGTTAAAAAAAATAAGCTGAGAAAAGGAGCAAGAATGAATGAGGCTCTCAAGAGAGCGAGAATGGAAAGCTGAGCGGATCTTTCGTGCTTTTGCTTTGCCCTTGCGTGCTTCCATGAATGGCTAAGATGAATTGTGCGAACCGCAGATGTCGGGGGTAGGAGAGAACCCAGAGACGGATGGACCCATAGAGTCTGCTTCAGGAGATCTGGAATGGAGACCAGGAACATGCACTCCTAGTGGGTTTTAGGGTGAATCGCTGCTGCTGGCTCGGGAAGACTTTGAGACTCACTGATTAAAGGAGAGGGGAAGTCAGTTTGACCTTTGCATGTCTGCTCTGATCCAAAAGCAGTCCTCGATCTGGTGGTTGGATAACCGCTGCCACTAATCTGAGTTATCCGTTCAAATTTATTTCTTTCAGATAAATAGCAGGTTCAGATAAAATGTCTTTCCATTGAAACCCAGGGCTCCTCAACTAGGTTCTGGAAGAATGAGAGGGAAAAGAGAAGGAAGAAAGGAAAGAAGGAAGATAGACAGACAGACAAAGACAATTAGTTTGTAATGGGAGAGGTACACATGATGCGCATCTCCAAAGGAACTATCCCCTCAGAAGTGACCTGAGGCAGCTTCCATGAAACACACACCCCACCTACGCCTGGTGCTCCAGGGTGTCATATTTTTGTATCTGCCACCACAGAGGGGCTCCGCCATCTCAAGGGGAGAGAGGCCTAGCATAAAGCGCAGTGAATTAAATGTGCTCTTTCTCTTCCAGTTCTTTCCTCAGTTACATTTCATGCCCCTTTCCTCTGAGTGTTTATCACCACCACGAGTCATATTTCTGTTTGAGTATCTGGCAAGTGGCTCCCCACTGAACAAGTCAAGAGAAAGGTCTCATAAATCAGAGAGTTCTGTCGACCACATCCTAACTCCCAGATCAGTAGTAGGGCTCTCGAATATTCTTCAAAGCTGAGTGCTTCAGGGTGGCCCTCTTGGAAATCAAGACCCAACGACTACTCAGCACTGGATGGCATCAGAGATGCTCCTTGTCCTCATGTGGGCGTAGCCCAGAGGGGACCTGAAGAGTCTCCTCAGTTTCCTGAGGGCCTTAAGCAGCCACTGCCTCGAGAGTGCTAGTAACAGTTGTCTTCCCCTCACTGCGAGAACAAGATACTCCTGGAGACACCAGGAGACAGAAGGAGTGTGGGAAAGCATGGGCTTGTAATTACAGTAAGACACCCTGAGAATCCCACAGAAGGAAGCTTGGTGTAAGCACAGCACTTCTACTGTGGAAAAAAAGAGGCCTTCGGAGCATGCATAAATTGCGACGAGTACTCTCCAGTCCTTACTAGTGAAGATGAGCCCTTTAGTCCAGCTGCAAGGGTATCACCTGCAGAGTCTCTGGTCCACCTAGCCTGCCTAGTCCAAGTTTGTATTTTCTTGTTTTTTGTTTGTTTGTTTGTTTGGTTGGTTTGGTTTTTTTTGGTTTTTTGAGACAGAGTCTCATTATGCATCCCTGGCTAACCTGGAACTCTCTATGCAGAGAGTAGGCTGGCCTCGAACTCATAGAGACCCATTGGCTTCTGTCTCCCAAGTGCTGGAATGAAAGGTGTGAACCCAATGCCTGGCCAAGTCTTCATTCCTTTACAGCTCACGTGTGCACCGAGCACATAAATCGTCCTCGCTTTCCCAGCTGAGCTGTGTCTGGAGGAAGGACATCACCGGGGCAGCCTTTTGGAGTTTATAGCCTCCCCTCACTTCCCGTCTTTCCCCTCTGCTTCCTGTGTGCTGTTGAGACAACAGCTTCAGCAGCTGCCGCTCTGCCTCTCTTGTCTTGACAGACTCTGTCTCTGGAACCGTAAGCCCAAGCAAACCCTTTCTTCCAGGAGTCGCTTTTGGTCATGCTATTTTTATCACAGCAATAGGTAAGCAAAACAGTAATTGTTGGTACAATAAAAGTCAGTACTACAACAAATGTAAGACCTCACTGGACACCGAAGTAGTATTGAGTCCAGAGCCTGTGAGTTAAGGAAAAGGCTTGGCTCCTGTGGTCTTCCTTCCCATCAAGTGGTTATCATTCTAGGAAGCTCATTTGAGTCTAAGCCCACACCTTGCTCTCAGAGAAACACTAACTGGACCCTACTTAACATTTCCTGATTGAAATTCTTCAATAACTGGTCACTTGAGTTTGTTGAGTCTTATTGAGGAACATTTGAGACACACTGAACAAGTGCCAGATCACGCCTTTTGTAAACACTGAACATTTACCAGGGTGTCACTGTGATTGTTACTTGTTCTCTCTTGGCTTCCAAATCTCTCATTTGCGACAAACCCATGGGCATTCACGACAGAGAAAGAGAAGTTGGAGTGGGTTTGCTGGGGAGCAGTGATGGGCTAGAAAAACTACTAGGTAGTGTGTTCTCGAGGCCTGAGTTCGCTCGTGTTTCAAGTTTCTTGATAGTTTACACAATGCATATGTTTTAAGATAAGGTTTTATAAAAAACCATAGTAACTAGCAAATGCTCTTAAATATCCAAAGTTCAGATTTATGGGCAATTTCAGCACTCATTTCAAAACATGCCCTCTAAGTCCACAGAATACAGTTTAATTATTTCAATATGGGATTAAAATAATCTTTCAATTTCCTCTCCATCTGCAAAAGTATCTGGGGAATCTGAGGCAGGAAAAGGGAGAATTTGTGGCTAGTCTGAGCTATATAGGGAATTCAAGGCCAGCCTGGGATACACAGCAAGACCCTATCTCAAAAAGTCAAAGGGGGGGGTAGAGAACACTTAGGTTTTCCCCATGAATAAGCATTGTGTAAAGCATAAGAGAAACTCATCTTCTCAGCAGGAATTTGATAGTCTCTTATTTCTTTATAGTTTTGCATTGGGTCATATTGGTCATATGGGTCATATGGGTCATATGGGTCATATGGGTCATATTGGGTCAAATCGGCTCTAGAAGAGGAAAGAGGGAAACAAACACGAGATACATCAGCAGTGAGAAATGAAAGAGCTTTAAGCCCGAATACCACAGAATTCCAGGGCAAGGAAGGGAGAGACACAAGTCAAGCTTAAAGACTAGAGTGACAGAGGCGGGGGTTAGTGAGGTGGGCTTTGACACAATACTTATTCGTGGAGGAGAGCGAGTTCTCTCTCTCTTTCTTCAAACTGTGGCTCTCTGCTCATGTTGACTTAAACACGTAAACATCCAGTGGGGCAGGAAACAGCACTTTATTCAAACAGTAGATTAGGGATGAAATAGTAGTTTTCAGGTTGTTTTTGACACTTAAAAAGGGCTGAAGTATTTTTATCCCTCTGCTAGCTGTTGTTTTGCGAGATCCCTAATAACTTTGAGAGACAGTCGCAGCCTGTTATGTGCACTGAAACCCTGTCCGATGCAAAGTGGTATTTTCTTCTCTATTTTTCATTTCTGCATGCTGGCTCCAGTCAACAATATAATCACTTTCCCTTATTGATTTTCTTATAAAATGTATCCTTGTTAGATTCATTGATGACTATCCATTACAAGGCACCTGATAACATTTCACTGTGCTGGCACCCCTACACAGGAAAGGCAGTCTGCTGGCTGGAAAGAACTCCTTCCCAAGGAGCCAAGGAAGCCGGTTTTGCTACTGAATGCCACAGAATGGCACACGTGTCTGAAAACGGCTCAGCGAGAGCTCCTATTCTCCAATCAATGCATTGTTGTTCTTGGCTTCTAAGATATAGCATAGTGCTATTGTGACCTCAGTTCCTATTTTAAAAAGAGTGTGGAGGGCTTGAGAGTGCTTTAAAGCATTTGCTGCTCTTTCAGAGGACCTGGGTTCAATTCCTAGCACCTACGTAATGTCTTACAGCCATCTATAACTCCAGTTCCAGAGGGTCTAATACCTTCTTTTGGCTTCTTCTACCTGCACCAGGCATTCATGTGGTACGCTTACATACATGCAGGCAGAACACTCACATATATAAAATAAATAAATCTTTAAAAGGATATTTAAAGAGATGTAGTGTATTGCTTGCACTATGGGACAGTACGTGAGGTAGGAACTAGGCTAGAGACTTAAAAATGCACACAGACAGAGACACAGGAACACGGGTCATCTTTGAAACAAGAATGCCAACTTTATTATGCTCAGGGACAGCTTGTATAAGCCTCTGGCCACGCCCCAGCTCTTGGGATCTTTCAGCTGCAGGCCTCACCAGAACCCACTTCCCTGCCATCAGGGTCCCGTGCTCAGAGCAGCTGCAGGCACAGGTAAACGAGTTGTTTTGCTCAGTTCACTCCAATAGGCAAAGGGTCTGGAGGCAGGCAAAGAAAGCCAAGGAGCCAGGGGTCTGCAGCCCCCAACAAGGCAGAATTCCACTTTAAGCACTTAACAATACAAAACGTGAACTGCTCAAAAGAATTTGAGTTTCTGCCGGGCGGTGGTGGCGCACACCTTTAATCCCAGCACTCGGGAGGCAGAGGCAGGCAGATCTCTGTGAGTTCGAGACCAGCCTGGTCTACAAGAGCTAGCTCCAGGACAGGCTCTAAAGCTGCAGAGAAACCCTGTCTCGAAAAACAAACAAACAAACAAAAAAAGAATTTGAGTTTCCCCATGACTGGCCTGTACAATGTCACATAATTCCCTTTACAATATATAATCTTTGGTGGGCTGTGTTTGATAATTTGGGTTAACTTGGGTCAAAAGTTTTGTTGAAGTAACTCACTGGGGTCAGGGAGATAGTTCAGTTGGTAAAATGCTTACCATGGAAGCAAGAAGAGTGACTTTGATCCAGAGAAACCACGAAATGTTCAGCATCCTGGCATAAAGCCTCAGGGAAATGGCCACAGGATGGATGATCCCGGGGGCTCCCTGGCTGGTCAGTCTAGCTGAATTGCTGAACCTCAAGTCAATGAATGACAGACCCTGCATCGTGAGCAAGCTGGTCTTCCTGAAGATGACACCCAAGATTGTCCTGTGGTCTCCACATGCATGTGCACAAAATGCAGCCTGCACACCCTAACATCATCATCATCGTCATCATCATCATCATCATCATCATCATCATCATAATAATAATGTTATTGTTATTATTTGAAAGAGCAAATGACAGCTGTACTTTAACAATAATAAATAATAATAAAAAGAAATAAATTTGAAAACTCAAATAGTGATTTATAACATTTTTTCATTTTTATTTGGGGAATTAGCACAACTTGAGATATTACTGGCTCCCTTTTGCTGAGCAATGCTGAGGTAAATGTCCCTCTTTCTCCTCAATGACAGGCTTCTTAAGAAACCTAGTGTATCACCATGGTGAAAGTAACAAGGAAGTGTTTGGGGTTTGGTTTGGAGTGTTTTTTTTTGTTTTTTTTTTTTTTGGTTTTTCGAGACAGAGTTTTGGTTTGGAGTTTGTTTCTTTTTCTTTTCTTTTCTTTTTTTTTTAAATGTGTTTGGGTGTTTTGCCTGCATGTATGTATGTGTGTCATGTGTGTGCAGTGCTCTAAAAGGCCAGAAGAGGGCATCAGATCCCCGGGAACTGTAGTTACAAAAGACTTTAGGCTGCCAGGTGGATGCTGGGAATCAAACCTGGGCCCTCTGGAAGAGCAACCGATTCTCGTAACAACCAAGCCACCTCTTCAGCCTCAAGGGGCATGTTTTATAAAAGTTTGTTCATAGGAGAATGTAGGAAGAGTTTATTCATGGTCAGAAAGATGGCTCAGGAGGTGCTTGCTACCTGACAACCTGAGTTCAATTCCTGGAATCCATGTGGCTTGAGGAAAAAAAATCAATTTCTGAAAGCTGTTCTCTGACCTCCACACATGCAAAATAGCACATTCACATCTCCACACAATCAAACAATCAGTTAAAAAAAATCTTTATTAAAAGGATTTGGATTTTTTTTCCCTAGAAATCCCATCAAAACAGACTAGAATGTTGATGCTATAATTTAAAACTATGATATGAATATTGAGTAAAGTAACCCCGACACAGAAAGACAAATCTCATATGTTCTCGCTCATCTAAGGTTCCTAGCTCCAAATCTTCAGATGAGAGTATGCCACCAGGAAAGTAAAAAGGGACCATTGTTGGGTTGAGTGGAGTCGGGTAGGGAAGCAGAAGACCAGGGACTAACAGTGTACAGGTGACCTCATCAGGGAAACGGAAAAGAAGGGTTCTAATTACGGAGGGGGTTGGGGGATAAATACAGAAGAAGGAGACAAGGGTAAAACAACAGTAAGAATGTATAAAAAAAGGCATAAAGAATCATAGTTAACTATTTTCCAAAAAATGTAATATATGTAAGTCTGTATAGGTGAACAAGGGACTCATTGAGGTCAGGGAACAGGAACAGCAGCAGCCTGGCTATTGCTGGCTGATGTACCTTTTTTGTTAGAATGGGTTGGTGATCAAAGGTGATAACCAGTTCCTTGTACCCATTTCTACCCTCAGCTTCCTGATATAAAAACCTGCTGATGAATGGGTATGCACCCTGGGATTTGAGGTAAAGCTGACTGGTTGTTTTTCATGTATAAAAGGTTAGATTTGTGATTCTTTTCAGATTTTTTATGAGATTACCTATAGAGATAAACGATAAAATAGTGGGCCTTTTCTTAGTAACTGCAAAAGGCAGCTTGCCAGCAAAAGAACTGGCTGAGAAAAAAATACCTTGCTTACTTAGACTCTGTTCGTCTATAACAAGTTGCTTGGACATGAAATGTATGTGGGTCCTTGGAAATAATTTGTTTTTTACCTGTAATATCTAAAATGTTTCATTCATGTAAGGGATATGGAAAACATGTTTTTGATTTGTATTCACTTTAATTATTGACTTAAAAAATAAAATGTAATCACATGTAATTTTTATACTGCTTGAGAGATTTTGCTGCGGTATATAAGCTATAAGGGAAAAGCTAAGAACAGACAGAGGGATACAGTTATATAGAGGTAAGAAAAGAAATAAAGAGATGAGAGAGGGATGGTAGAGAGACCCTAAAGGAGGTGCGTGTGTGCGTGCATGTGAGCGTGCATGTCTGCATGCGTGCGTGCGTGCGTGTGTGTGCGTGTGTGTGTTTGTGTGTGTGTGTGTCCCTTTTTTGCTGACCCAGAGAACTAAGTTTGACTCCCTCAGATGGAAAAGTCAGCTGAGTGATTAGCCCGCCGGCTGTGGAAGAGGGCATGGGAAGGCCTGCGAGAGCCAGAGGATGGGGAGGTGGCTATGAAGCTGTACCGCCTAGAAATATCAGAAGGTTCACTCTTAAAGTCTCACCAGGCCTAAACATAAGCCGAATAAGGACAACAGCCGTATTCATGCTGAAGTGTATGGCAGAAAACCCACAAAGCCCCAACCTTACACAAAACTCTACAGGCAACTGAGGAAGGCTGAGAGCGGAGGAAATAGTCTGCCCCAGGGAAGAGCACGTCAACTGGTTATCCAGTACCTAATGGTCAGCTCTGAAAACACATATACAAATAACAGTGTACGGACTAAGCAGAGTGTATTTATATATTTAGGAGGGAGTGTGTGTGTGTGTGTGTGTGCGTGTAGCAACAAATGATGAAAAAAAGAGACCATGAATTTGAAAAGCAGGATGTATGGGATAGATGGAAGAAAGGGGAAGAGAAATGTTGTGATTATATTATGCTCTCAAAACTACTACTACTACTACTACTAATAATAATAATAATAATAATAATGACAAAATGAGTAAAACTATTGTGGGAGTTTGAATGAGAATGGCCTTCATAGGCTCATGTTTGAATACTTGGTCCCCAGATAGTTGAACTGTTTGTGAAGGATTACGAGGTGTAGCCTTGTTGGAATAGGTGTCGCCTTGTTGGAGTGGGTGTGGCGTTGTTGGAGTAGGTGTGGCCTTGTTGGAGTGGGTGTGGCCTTGTTGGAGTGGGTGTGGCCTTATCGGAGTGGGTGTGGCCTTTTGGAGTAGGTGTGGCCTTGTTGGAGTAGGTCTGTCACTGGGTGTAGGCTTTGAGTTTTCAAAAGCCCATGCCAGGCACACTGTCTCGTTCTCTCTGAAGGCAAATCAGGACGTAGAGTTCTCTGCAATTTCTCCAGCACCGTGCCTGCCTGCAGGCTGCCGTACCCCCAGCCATGATGATAATGGACTAACCCGCTGAAACCGTAAACAAGCTCCCTGTTAAATGTGCTCTCCTAGAAATTGCCTTGATCATGGTGTCTCTTCACAGCAGTAGACCGCTAACTAAGACAACTATGGTCTGACACAGTCTCCCTACATAATTTAGTTTCAGCCAACCTCTCTTTCAGCCTCTTACCGTCCCTAACAGAGGACTCATAGAGACGCTGTTTCTTAAAAATAAAGTTAAATTTTCCTCTTGGTGGAAAATGATTTCTTTAAACCCAGTTTCGAGCT
Source organism: Arvicola amphibius (assembly GCF_903992535.2). NCBI lineage: Eukaryota > Metazoa > Chordata > Mammalia > Rodentia > Cricetidae > Arvicola > Arvicola amphibius. The sequence continues at coordinate 9,910,086 of NC_052053.1, forward strand.
TAAAATTAGAACGGCTGTTAATTTTGCAGAATGAAAGCATTCAGAACCCCAGAAAGATTAGATAACAACAAATTCATAAGTAAAGCTAATTTTTCAAATTAAGACGTTCGAAGCTAGCACTTTCTTCTACATGAAAAATGACATACAATACTGCGCTGCTCCTTAATTCGCCCTTATCTGAATTAGAGAATATTTTAAATCGATGTGGTTTTATTTCCTTAAACCACATACAATAACTCACACAGCTGCCATAGCTCTACTTATTAAGAGATTATTTAGGGATCTGGTTAACAAATAGAGAAATTCTATGGTTAGCATGCTTCCTGTACGCCCGCTGCTGCCTCCCCTTAGAGCATGCGCCCTAAACTCTCTGCAGGCTCCTGATTTGGGGGCGTGGTGGGGGGGGGGAGAGGGCAAAGCTAATCTGCAACCTAGATTTGGGAGCCCAGTTCTTATCTCACGTTCAGGCTGCACGTTAGTCGACCGTGTTCCTGATTAGTCTCTCTCTGCCTTTGGCTTTTACCAGGTCAAATCATTTGTGTATCTGAAAGCCTTAATCAACCCCATTTAAAAGTGGGGTCCCGTGGTCTGAGTTCAAGGGAGTCGATTGTTAAAAGAGCTTTCTGCCTAAAGAAATAACCAGGCAGATAGGATTTTTCTCCACATACCACCTTAAGGGATTTCTGACTGCTGTAACATCTCCCTTGGCCATTGTAGTAAACGTGTGTAAACAAAGCGACTCATTCAGCCATTCTAAAAAATATGCACTAAGGGACTTATAAACAGCATCTTTTCACTCATTAAATCATTTTTAAAATGGGCCATGAATGGCAACTTAAAAGCGCTTAAGAAAATATTATTCATTCTGCAAAAGAGTTACTCTGGCCTAGAACACAAACTGGTCATCTGGGACTCTCCGACAAACTGCAAGCAGGAAGCAGCCAGGGTCACTGCGCTCCTCCCTCTAGAAGAAGCCAAGCTGCTCAGACTTGGCCAGAGGAAGCTGAAGTCAAGGGCGGGTCATCCTCTGGGCTATCCACGCTCTCAGCAAAGCAAAAAAAAAAAAAAAAAAAGTACATTGTGTTTCAGATCTTGTTTGAAAACATTCATTCAGGCTTCTCGGAGGATCTCAAACCCCCGCAGCCCAAAGGCATTAAACTGAATTGAAGCTTAGCGCGGGAGAAGCTGCGGGAGAAGCTGCCTTTTGAATTAGTGTAAATCCAGTTCCTGAAGTTGGCACAGGAGGGTATGAGGAGGGCATCTGTAATTAATCTGAAATTCTGTTTCAGACCCTGGACTCGGAGGATGTAAAGCTATCTGTACAATACTTTCATATGACATAAGAGAGAGTGGTTTTTCCGGGAGCCCAGTGAAGGGACTTTCCATTAGCGACTGTGACTGGAAATTCGGAAAGCTCTAGGTGGTGCTGAGACTGTAAAAAAAACAGCGACAAAGGACTTTTACCCAAGCTTCAGACTCTGATACTCTTCCCTTACTGCTGAGGCAATTCTAGAATCTGCCCCCAATTTTGCAAATGAAATGGAATCTTTGATTCCAGACCAGTGGAGTTCAAAACAGAAATGATGTGTGTCAGTATAGGCAGACATTTTTAATTTTTCACTTAGATGATCTCTAATTTTTGGTTTGGTTTATGCAATGTGTGTGTGTGAGAGATAAAGTATGTTTGGAGCTAGCTTGCTATCTCCCTTCTATAAATAAATGGACCTGGGCTGAGGTTTCAGTCAAATAAACCCAAGACAAATTCTCTACACAGTAAATCCAAGCCACGGCCAGCCTAGCCACAAGCTGAGAAGGGCACGGAACTGGAGGCTGTTTGTTCAGTCCGCTTGGTCCTGCTGGGCACACTGAAGGTAGGCACAGCCCCAGTGCCAGAGACCCTTCGCAACACAGTTTTGGGCAGATAAATCTCCTGTTCTTGGGGCCAGGCAGTGGTGGCACGTGCCTTTAATGAGAGCAGAGGCAGAGATAGGTAGATCTCTAAGAGTTCAAGGCCAGCCTGGTTTAAAAGAGTTCCATGGCAGGCTCCAAAGCTACAGAGAAACCAGAAAGAATAAAGCTCCCCTGAGGGAGGAACGCTGACTGTGGCAGGTGGCCCAGCACCAGCAGCATAGGCGTCATAGACGTGCAAGCCCTGAAATACCGGTCTAAACCCAAGTGGTCAGAAACTGGAAGACGGAAAGAGCTAAGCCTCCACCATACTAAGTAGTCCCAGGACAGTAGGTGAAACTGACAGGAGTGAGCAGCCAGCATTTAGACAGAAACACACAGCCACCTCAGAGGTTACCAAGGGATATTGAAAGAACACAGCCTCATGATTGAGCAGATTCCTCTTCATGCAAAGTTTTGGACTCTTCATCTAAAAAGTCCCATAAATTCCAATCACGAGCTTATTTCTGCGCTCTCAAAGTAGATTGCTATGTGTTCATTTGAACTCCTACCAATAGATAAGTTTCTCCCACCCCATCTTTCCACGGCAGGCCTGCCAAGTCCTTCACACTGAGATAAACAGAGCCGCAATAGACCTTTTACTGGCCTGAACATAGACCATCGCGAAACTGCAAATGGACTGTATTCAGAAAACTCCAGGACACTCACTTGCAAAGGGTCATGTTTCCTTCCCGTTCCTAGCCAGGAGAAGGGTCTCAGGGTTTGTCAGCACAGTTGGCAGGATGGTGGCTTACTTGGTGGTCGAGTCTGGGGGACGGGTTCGGAAAAGACATGAACTAGATAGAAGTCATTGTTAAAATATGATCCTTTGTGTCGGTCAGTGCTTGACACTTATCGCTTCCTAAAAACAATACTAAGTTAATAAGCAAGTGAACAATAAAAGAACCAGTGATGATAATGTTCCCAAACCAATGGTTATCAAAGCATTTCTCCCTGTCTGAATCCCAAATGGAGAGGAGGGGAAAGGCCCATTATCCTGCTGAATGAAGGATGCAGCAGGTAATGCATTCGCCCATACACTGAATATCATCTTGAACTAAAAGTTTATTAAGCGGCCTCTGGAGGCAAGGCATTGGGCAGGTGCTATAACTACAGTAATTGAGAGAAAGAGCTTGAGGCCTGTGCATACTTGAGATACCATCTTATCTTTTAGAATTTAGAAATAACACTGGTATATATATATATATATATATATATATATATATATATATATATATATGGCACTTCCAAATACTTTTAAACCATGCTCAGTTTATCTGGGCATGGTGGCAAACACCTTTGATTTCAGAATGTGCAGGCAGATCTGTAAGTTCAAGGCTGGCCTGGTCTACATAGTAAGTTCCAGGCCAGCCAGAACTACATAGCAAGACCTTGTCTCAAAACCAAACAAGAGCACACGAATGCGTGGAGCGGTTGCAACCCACAAGAATGTCAAGAAAACAAAGGTAACTGTACAATGCCCAGGTTTTGCAGGCCCCACGGAAAATACAAAGACTGTCAAGCCCCACTTTGTCGGGCCATGTCTGATATGTGTGTGCTTATTCTGTTTTATGCATGATGGTTAAGATTAAAGATTCAAGGACTGGGCGGTGGTGTTGCACTTCTTTAATCCCAGCACAAGGGAGGCAGAGGCAAGAGGATCTCTGTGAGTTCAAACCCAGCCTGATCTATAGAGGGAGTCCCAGGACAGCCAAGGCCATAAAAAGAAATACCATCTCTAGAAACCAAAACCAAAAAAAAAAAAAAAAAAAAAAAAAAAAAAAAGTTAAAGATTTAAAAGATCACAGATTCAGTTAGAGCATAACTAAATATCTAAAACAAAACAAAACAAAACACACATTTGCCCATTATTTCTTGTCTTCCTGTGTTTTGTAATTCCTGTATTTTTTTTTCTAGAGTTTCTCTCCAGAGAGAAACTATCTCAAGTTTTCTTCTGAAAATAGCTCTTGGTGTCTCGAAGATAAAACACACTTTTAACCCAGAGAGACTGGGGTTAACAGTACCCACGCCTCACAGACCACAGACCCAGAAGCCCCCAGAGCCAGCAGGATCCTGGTCCTAGGCAGACTGAGACAAGAGGCTCATAATCACCCTTCAAGTCCAAGGTATGGAGTCCATATGAGCCCTGCAGCTGTACCTTTGCCAAGGGCTGAGAACCACGGAAGCTTCAAGGTCTTGTCCAGAAGAACAATCAGAGGGAAGAGGAGAAGGAATAACTCCTTCAGTTAGCATTTATACAGAACACTCTGCCCAGCCTTTCATCTGGACTTTTAGCACATTAACCAACCAAACGAATCCTCACTACAAATCTAATTTATGTTGCAGCAGTTCATTTGAAAGATTTAAAAAAAAAATGAAGGTCAGAGAGGTTAAGTAACTAATCTAACATCACACAGTTACAAGTGATGGAACTATAATTGGCTCAAGCAATCTTGTTTTAGCATCTCCAAACCAAAGAAACTGGGCATTTCCTTGCAGGCCGTGGATGGCGACAGATGACTCCGGGAGACAAAAGAGGAACAGATGAGTCCAAGCCTGGAGGCCACACATCAATAGGAAGTAAGTCAGAAGTGCAAGACGAAGGCTGTTTGTCTTGTAACCAGAGCCTTCCTGGTTATCTATAGACAGAGAACATTGGAACATTGTGCCAAATGGCTCCCATCAGAGCGCATAAGTGGCGTTTGCAGACCCGACGCTGCTCCTGGGTAACTTGGCTCAGGCTAACAAAAGGCAACTGGGAGGGATTACATGTAATTGATGGTGTGGAGTACAGGACAGGTTTCTCAGTTCCACAGAGAGCTCTCCACAGAGAGCTGACCGGGAGGTGTCTGGGGAAAGGGGTGGCTGGGCCCCCAAGGGGCCTCAGGATGCCAAACAGGACAGGGTGCAGGACCAGAGCAGAAGAGCTTCTCATAAGCAGGACCTGTTGGAGCAAAAATAAATAAAAAGTAGAGGGGAAGCAGAAGAGCTGGTGTTAGCCAAAGTCAAAGGAATTCACAAAAGGAAGGCCAGCCGCGCTAACAATAAACCTCCTGATAGCTAGGTCCTATGTAATGTCCTGGTTTGGCCAAATTATCTGCTTCCTGAAGTGTGTCTGATAGCCCTCACTCCTTTCTTTGTAGATTCCTAAGGTAGATCATTCCTCACGAGAAGTTATGTGTGAAAAAGACTTTCTTGGACAACTACTAAATGTGAAATGGCTTTTAGAAAAACTTATAGTTCAAGAAGTAAATAGGTATCTATGGGTGATTCGGGCTAGATAGTGGCTAGTATTTTTATACTACGTCTAAGAAATTCAAACTGACTGAAAGACAAAAACAATACCATGTTAGTTCCTGGTTTGAGTCTGGTTTTTCGCTTTGTTGTTTGTTTGCTTGCTTTTGTCTTGTTTTAATCCAGGAGTTGGTGTGTGGCCTGTTCCTCAGTTTCTCTAACTACGCATAGTGCTATTGTTTGCATAAAGACACCCAGCCTCCTTCTACCCCCAAGCCGGGGAGGGCCAGCATAATCAGTTGGGTTTCCCGTAGTGATGATGGATTTGCTCTAATCCTCCCTCACCCTTCCTCACATTTCAGTCCATGATGAATGGTCACCATTACAAGATGGCCGCCGAGGTGAGGCCGGTAGCCTAAGGAGCTCACCCCCACAAGGGAATCAAATGCTGGTCTTTGGCCTCTTTTGTGTGATGCTTTAACCCACTGAACCAATCAGCCCTAGAAAAATAAGGATGCCTGTCACTGCCAAACTGGAGCGCTCGGAGAATATATTAACCAAAATCGGGGGTGGGAAGGAGCTTTGTCCCTACAGAAAAGCGGTTATTCAAATACCAACTTATGTTACTGTAAGTCGGGAACAGAAGCAGTGCAATAAAAGTTGATTCCCCCAGTCAACAACTGGCTGGAGACTACATGTGTCTACAAATTGAGCTTCATAAAATTATGCTTCTTTTAGAAACATCAATACTAAAACAGCAGTAACAGAAAGTGATCGCCCCCTTAGTTTAAGCACTGCTTGGATGTGCATTTATCCAGCCAAGCAATAATTGTGCAAACTCTGTCTTCAGTTTCCCCCAAGTTCAAGTAGATAGCGCTGAGCACACCACAAGTTTCACAAAGCAGCCCAGCTCTAAGTGTGCGATAATCGCTCATTTCCTGGCCATTAATTCAGACATCGTGCAATCAGTCAAAGGCATCCACTTCCCTTTGCTGCTATTTTGGGGACCGCTGTCCTCTTGTCATCCCTGCTTCAGACCCCTGACTTAGTCATCTTTTAATTAGAGCAGTAAGAGCACTAGGCGGAGTCAGCCTGCTGCGGGCAATCCATCACATGGCTTGCTCTGCTCCCGGGCCTCTGGGAGGACAGTTTATAAACAGGGACATCTTGGGGACTGAGATAGCTGTTTAGGGAAATGGGAGAACAAATGGTGACCGTTTTGTAAGCTGCTTTTGTGAGATTATAAACCAGAGGAGAGCTAGAGTCTGGCACTCATTAGGTTAAGAATCCAAAGACACTTTACCCCTGGTGACTTTTCTGGAAGATGTTTTATCTGAGCTTGGTCTCAAACCAGTGGGTGCCCTAGCTGAAAGTCACCTAAGGCATTAGCTAACACACGACAGCAGTTGATTTGAGATGGATCTGCTATTCTTCTGAACCCTTCTGTGCTCTTCAACAGTGCTAATCCCTCCCTGTCCTTGAAACACGAAAACCAACTCAAAGCTAGAAGCTCGGCGTTGTTGTAGAAAGTGCACAGGGTATTGCTAGTCAGTATTATCTTTCTGGTACCACTGGTTTGTGTCCACTGAGCACCACGCCTATGGCCCAGAGAAATGACATAGAAGACCCAAAGTCTTCTTAGACAGTGATTCAAATCTACACCCATGTGCCAGGCCGGCACACGTGCTGTTTACTGGGGTTATGGAAGTGTAGCCCCTGGGCATAGTTGAAGAAGGGCTTGAGTCCGAGGCAGTTGAGGCGGTAAGATCCTAAGTTAGCTGGTATACAGAAGACAAGCTACAAACGAAGTTACCTGGCCTAGACACCACTGGGCTCCTCCACTTTGTAACTATGTGACCAGGGCTGTTTACTTAAACCATTTGCTTCTTGGTTTTATAAATACATTCATCTGTTTCTCTCCAATTCTTCTCAGTCCCCTAACAATGAAATGAAAAGAATACTTTGCATACTTGTGTCTTAAAGTATGAAAACATCAGAAGCATTTCCCCATCGTAATATAAGCATCCCTCTGTGTCCACAGGTTCCCTGATGAAAATATTCATAAAAAAAAACTGGTCACCACAGACTTTTTCTTGTTAATACGGTTAGCAATACAGCAGAACAGCCATTTATACTGAGCCTACATAGTATTGTAAGGTGGTTAGCACATACAGGGGAACGAGAATGCATGCAGGTTATAGGCAAATACTCCACCATTCTACACAAGGAGCTTAAGCACCCGTGGTTCTGGGTTGGTGAGATGTACTAGACCCAACACCTGGGGCGGCCCAGTCTTTGTTTAGTATTTGTAAGTGTGTGAGAATAAAATACATAGCTATAATGGGCTGGAGAGGTGGCTCAGTAGTTAAGAGCACTGGCTGCTTTGCCAGAGGACCTGGGTTTGATTCCCAGCACCTGCATGGTGGCTTGCAATCAACTGGAACTCCAGCTTCAAGGAATCCGACACTCTCTTCTGGCCTCTACAGGCACCAGGCACAAGACATACATGCAGGCAAAACGCTCATATACATTAAAACATGGATAGCTGGAGTAACTTATCAAACAACACCATGTTGTTGAACAGCTGGTTTCTAATTTCTGCTATAGTTAGGATGGATATTATCCTATCATCTAAAAGGTCTTACTAGTACTAAATTGAAATATTTCATGAAAGATTTTTGCATCTCAATGGTGAAACTGCCTAAAATGTAATAATTTAGGAGGTTAACTTTTCAACTTTCCATGTTATTTTTTTATAATAATGTAGTTTTTTAAGATACTATAGGGTATAGATGAAATTCAGTATTGATTGATCTCCAAGCCTATTACCAGACACTGGTCTAAGTGCTGACGATGTGGCCGTGGGCAAGATGAACATGGAAGAACAGGAGTGACATCTGCTTTAGCACACCAGGAAGGCTGTGAGGGAGCGACAGAGGGCCCTGGCAGGGCTGTGGGGGTGGCGGCTAATGGAGGAGTCCAGAAATAAGTCTGAGAAGATGGTAATTGAGGAGGGGAAGGACTGGGCTCAGGGAACAAGGCACAGACCCAAATAAGCAAGGGGAAGACAGTGGGAGATGAGCCCAGAGAAGCAGTAGTCAGTGCACGGGGCTAATGGGCCTTTGTGTGGACTTTGCTGGTAGACATACACTAACAGATGTTTTCACGCAAGATTCTGAAAGTATTTCTTTTTCAGGTATCATTTCCAAAATAACACTATTTAGGAGGAATGCCAATCCATGTACTGTTACACCCTTTCCTTCTATTCCAATCTACTAAAACACACTCTATTGCAAGCATTCGTGTCCAGATGACTTCTGGCACGTGTAGTTAGCCTGTCTTTAAAAGCCTGCTGCTTGACCAGGAAGAGGGTTATATTGGCTAGGAGTGTTACTTTGTGTGACTGGCTAGTTGGTTCATTTAGTTTTCGTTTTTGTGAACTTACACAAGCCAGAATCATCTGGAAAGGGAGAAGATGAGCCAGGGAATTGCCTCCACTATATTAACCTGTAGGCAAGTCTGATGGGCATTTTTTAAATTAATGATTGATGTGGGAGGGCCCAGCCCTCCGTGGGTGATGCCATCCCTGTGCAGGTACTCTGCCTTGTATAAACTTGAGCAAACCATGAGAACAAGACAGTAAACAGCATTGCTCCATGGCCTCTGCTTCAGCTCCTGCCTTGGTGTCCCAAGGGTTAGGGTTAGGGTTAGGGTTAGGGTTAGGGTTAGGGTTGAAGGACTGTAGACTGCAAGAGGAAATAAACCCTTTCTTTCTCAAGGTTGTTTTTGGTCAGTGTTTTCACGGCAGCAGAAGGCAAATGAAGACAGACATAAAAGGCTAAGAACAAAAAGGAAGTAGAAATCAATAATTTTTTTTCTGTGTTTCCACAGATGTCAGAATCAGGATCATCGGGTGATTTTTGAGTGAGCTGCAAGAGGGCACACAGACCAGGTCTCTAGTTATAGTGGAGCCAAGATACCCAAGCTGTGGAGCAAGGACAGGATGGGGTCGCTGCAGGATCCTTCAGAGCTCTGCTTTTATGTGCCAGGTTGGCAGGTGAGTCTTAGCACTTAGGAACAGTCACACAAACACCTACAAGTCTCCAGGATACAGGTTTTCAGAACTGCTTTTGTTCAAGGGCTTTCTTTGTAGACATGGCCCCTGTACATTCCTGCAAGCAAAGACGTGCTTAAATGCTGGTGACCAACTCAGCATTATAAGAAATTGTATAAACTTCAGCCTCCTTCAAAATCACTCCCTGTTGTTTCTACTCACAGGAAGAAATCCATTCAAGATCTCTCCCTCCCTCCCTCTCCCCCGCTCTTTCCCTTTCTCATCACCAGGATCCAGCCTCGGCAGGTTTGTATGTTCCAGGGTAGGGTCATGTGGGTTAGAAATGTTAAACAGAGATACAAAAGAAAAAGAGAGAGACACAGAATAGAGTCAGGAGGGCATTCCAGTGAACACTGAATTTGCCTGCGTGTATTTTCCATATGCTTTATATACCCCAATACAAAGGGGGGTGGGGAAACAAGACTTCTTACCTGCTACAAACAAGGAACAAAGTAATTACCTCTTAAATACCCAAAACATCAAGTAACTGTATCCCGAGTTAAATATTCTGTTGTTCAGGCAGGACTACAGCAACCCACACCCTAAGCCAAGCATCCTGTAGGTAGCCACACCCCGGGTCAAATCTCCTGTCCTAACCTTGAAGGAGCAAGAATAGGCCTGAATCCTCTGACCATTGGTCAAGGTGGAATGAGTTCACTTCTGTGGGCACCCATGAGGCGTTGGCATGGTGACACACGCATCTATAATCACAGCACTCAGAAGACCGATGTAAGATGATCAGTTCAGTGCCAGACTCTGTCTCAAATTCTTAAAAAATCAAAATAGTTTAGAAATCATTTGTTGATTCATGAGGAATTAAGGGAGGTGCCACATGGTAGTTGTAGCTCTTACCATCCCCTGCCTTCTCCCCCCCCCGCCCCCCCCTCCACCACCGAATGCCCTTCTACCAGTCCTCTTTCCTCCCTAGACTCACTCCATCGTAAACAGCCAGAGGAGGGGCCTGAGACTTGCATTCGGGTCCCATCTTTAACTTACTCAGGGCTTCGCACTCTGAGGCAGCCTCCCATAAAAGGTACGATTCCCACCTACTTGTCAAACAATAGATTTCCCCATTCTCGAGGACCATTTTAGATAGCATCTAAAAGACCATCAGAGAATTCTCAAAAACCTATCTAGAGAGCAGAAATTGTCCCACTGAATTTCAGTGCGGTGACATTTGAAATACTTAAAGTCAGAATCAATAAAATTACGGGTTTTCAGCATCCTAGGAACCATTATAAGTTCCAAAGAAGGAAAATGCTTTTCCTGGGATTTGCATAAGCTAGCCAACATCTGGAACACATGTGTAGCTTAATGACTACGGTGCGCAGACACTTCAAAAATCCACTTGCATTTCAATGGTTTATAATTAGTGGATGTGGGCCAAGCAAGAGCTCACTCAACTATATTAGAAGCATAACTGTCTCTTGAGCCCATACAAAACTCCTAAGGTTAAAAACCAGGATGCGATTTTTTTAGTAGTCTGAGGAAAATTTTACATCTTGCTTTTGGTAGCTTCACCACTATAAAAACCTTCAACAAAGTCAGAGAAAAGATCAGAAACCACTCAAATGACAGACGGTGATTTCGTCACCCACTAACATCTGCCATCAGAAATAGCTGGGACTGAAATACCTGGATGTAAGAGCTCTTGTGGGGAAAAACAAATCACAGGCTAAACAAATTCATCAGAAAAAAAGTTACTGGTGATCTGGACCAGATCAGAATCAGCTTACTTAGGACAAGTGACTTCTTTGAATTCTTTGTTCTTATGTGGGAAAGAAGCCATCCCTAAATGGAGACACTTCTATGCAGACATACAGTGAGTGCCCTCACTTGATGAGTATTTAACATTTTGTATTATAAGACCCTTTTTCAAAATAAATTATGACACAACATTCTTGTGCATCTGGCATGTATGTGGACCCTACACACACATCAATTGTTAATTCCCTGTTTTCTCTTCAATCCACTGAACAGAGCGGAAATGCTCCTTTCAATTAGACTTGTGCTAGATCTAAAGATCTGGCTTATATGCTCATTACAATGAGCAACGCAGGAGAACAATACCGTTCCTGGTGGCCCTGGCTACCCAGACAGAAGGGAGAGAAGTCTTTATAACAAGTTTCAAATTGAATCTTTGTATGAGTGAATTCAATTCCTTTGATGGAGACAGAATCGGACATCAAAATTCAATAAAAAGGAATCTCGGCGCATAAAAACTCAGTAGTTGTGAAATATTTAACAAAAGCCAAGTTGTAGTGAGGAGCCTCAGGTTGCGTTCCTGCAGCCCAGTTCCCGGCCTCCTGACTAGCTTATGCCCCAAAATAACATTTGATAGACTGCCCCTTAGGTGGGTGGAGTAGATAGAACAGGAAGAAGGAAGTGAGGTAGATGGCTCAGTCAGATGCCACACCTCTCCTAAATTAGGCAGACTGCCGTGCCTCTCCTCAGAGAGATGCCAGATGCGATGAAGCTCCAGCCCAAGATGGACGCACGCTAGAATCTACCTGGTAAGGCACCACTTTGTGGTGCTACACAGATTATTAGATATGGGTTAGTCAAGATGTGAGTAAGAGCCTGAAAATAATGGGCCAGGCAGTCTTTAAAAGAATACAGTTTCCGTGTAATTATTTCGGGGTAAAGCTAGCTGGGTGACCAGGAGCCGGGCGGCGGGAAGCCGGCCCGCAGCTCCACACTACACCAAGTATTGAACTTGGCCCTGGAATGGGCTCCCATTGTGACCTGTTGGAGGGGACATGGAGTGCCAGGGTTTTAACTGAGCCGGAAAGCAGAAGGTGGAGGTGAGATTAACTTTTTTTGGACTGTGGGTGAGAGAAAGGCAAAGAGCCTGGGGGAAGGGGGTTCATTCTCAGAACAATTCATCATATTTAATTGTCCTGAGGGTCCTAAAGCTGCACAGGTAAGATTTGGCAAATCTACAGAACAATCTCTACATCAGTAAAGGGGACATTCAAGTTTAGACTAACCTTAGACACACTTTCTTACTAAACTTCACAGATAATTAAACATGAGCAGTATTTGAAACTTATCCTTCAAAGACCCCAACTAGGTCTCCCAAATTTAGCAAATAACACATGAACATCTTCAGATTGGTAGGGGTGGTATTTTTAGAGTGCAATGTTTGGAGTACAATGTTAGCTCAAATGTTTTAAAAGCTCAATTTTCTTAACAAAATATTGAGATTAGGGAATATGCTAATTAGCTTGATTTAACTACTCCATTTTACATAACATGATGTCACTTTTGACTTTTTTTTTTAAAAAAAAACTTTATTTTAATGTGCATTGGTATGAAGGTGTCAGATCTCCTGAAACTGGAGTTACAAACAGTTGTGAGCTGCCATGTGGGTGGTGGGAATTGAACCAGGGTTCTCTGGAAGAGCAGCCAGTGCTCTTAACCACTGAGTCATGTATATATATGTGTGTGTGTATTATAATTTGTCTGTAATAAAATTTCTATTTTACTCAGGGAGTTAGGAGAAATTGGGAAGACTATGATAAAAAAAACATAGTATGCAATTCTCAAAGACTTAATTTTCAAAATAAAAATTGTTTTCAATAAAAAAAGAATTATAGCCAGGCAGTGGTGGCACATGCCTTTAATCCCAGCACTTGGTAGGCAGAGTCAGGTGGATCCCTGTGAGTTTAAGGCCAGCCTGGTCTACAAAGTGAAGTCCAGGATAGCCAGAACTGTTACACAGAGAAAATTTATCTCAACAAAACAAGATTATAAAACAGAAATACATATTTCTGTTAAATATGAATTTTGTGTGTATGGTTATGTAATTTTGAGTTAGTACATTTGTGTAATATCTGGGACATGCTTATATTAAAAAATATATTATTATTTATCTGAAATTCAGGTTGAACTGGGATTCTTGCAATCCAGAAATACTATCAGCTCTCCACCTGCTGTCTACACCCGACTTCATAGATAAGAAACTGGATTCGAGCTAATTTATCTATCTGCTGTCACCTGGAGACAGCAGTAGGTCCCGTCTACAGAGAAAGCCTCAGTGGCTCTGTACTGGACCCTACATATGTGGTTATGCATTTGCCTTTGCTAAATTCCCTTGAGTTAACAGAAATGCAAAGCCATTGCATTTTGGTGTAGCCTCTGCAAAGCAGCAAGCTCACCCCTGTGTGTGCCTTTCTAACGGGACTGCACTGACAGGAGAGAGATCCACACATCTGTCTAACAAACGGAGAAAAGACGCTGCTGCTGAGGCCTGTAGACTGACAAGGGCAGATTTGGGGTGGTCACATTTGTTGTGCGTGGCTTGATATGTCGGCACAAGCGTGTTTTAGAGTTTCACCCCCCACAAAAGGGTACATCTCAGAAAGACACGCAATACCGCGCTCATTTTACTTTTTTGAAGGTAATCATAAAACTACACATATTTTGGCCTGCTGCAGACTATTTTCATAAATAGGGACATACAAAGGACACAGGACATCCCCGACTAAGCATTTATTTTAAAAGTTAGTTTATAGTGAAGGCCCAACATAACTCAAGATCACATCCACATAATTTATTTCAAAATGCATGGCTGTCTCTGAGGAAATTGCCTATTTATACCTATGACATTTCTTGTGTATTCTGAGGGTTGCTTTTTTAAAGTTATTATTCACAGAATCCTATTATTTCCTATCATACATCAGGCACTCAGCAACTGCTTCTGAGAAAACCTGAAACTTAAATTCTTTAAATTAGACATTAGCTCTTCCCCCCATCCCTACTCCCTGCCCCCACCCCTGTGCTTATTATCTGGAAGCAAAAGGACTTCACCTGAGCTGCTTTCCTCATGGCCTGCCTGGTCATGCTGACACGCAGCAGGTGCCAGGAATGAGCCAAGAGGCCCTGTTTGGCAAAGATTCACAGGCTGCGTAAGAAGACACGTTAACGTTTTAGCTTGCGTTTTCATGCATCGATTTGAAGTAAAAGGTTTATATCGTTTTAATCTCAGAAGGCTGAGACTGGCCTCTGACTTGGCTTGAGGCTCCAGCTCGAAGGTCTCCACCTGGCTGAGGTTTTCTCTGCACCCAGGAAGACCACGGATCTTCCAGGATTGATTCGACTTATCCAGCAAACTCCCCCTCAAAAGGAGCAAGGGTCCCAGCTGCTCCCTTCCCCAGACTGGTTTCAAATACCGTTCTTTCAAAGAAATAAACACATTTCTTTCTCTGTAACGTTCTAACTCCAAATAGAACGACATACAAATTAAATGTAAGTTAGTTCACCCATGCAGTGCTGAGAAAGCCAAGATCCCGGTTCCAAGACACGTTGTTGGTATTCTACAGAGAAGGGTGACACCAACGTCTTAACTAGAGATGCAGCAGATGAGGGGACACTGGGACTCACTAGTTAAGCAGCCCAGCAGCTATGAGGTAATCACTAGGATGCTCCCTGCAAATGCAGAAACCCACTTTGGCAAGATCCACAGCTAGGAAGCAGGAATGCTAAGATTCGAACCCAGACCTGATTGATTCCAAAGACTCAGACTCTGCCAATGCTTAGTGATTCTCCCAGCACTTTCCCCTGACTAGTCCAAGAGCAGGTGGCTTTCAGCAGGCCATCACTGCCAGCGGCTAGCCATTCTGTGCACATAGGCCAGATGGGTTTTGTCTTTGAAGGGCGGCAGACAAACCTGTTCTTTTATGTGATGGGAAACGCAGAAATCAGAACAGGTCAGTTTCTTTCGGAATGGCATTGGGGACACACAGAGTTAGGCTGGTACAGAAGCAATAAGGTATGCTGTTACTTTGGTTGTTACGTTCCAACTTCTGTTCTCTGGGTTTTTCTCACTTGCTAAGCTAAACATCAAGGTTAATGTCTCAGTCAGGTTCCTGCTTCTCAAATGACCTTTATCCCAATTACCCCTCCGTGCAACACCTGCTTCAAAAAAATTAACCTTCAAAATGCTCCTCAAATGGGACTTTTCTCTATAGATCCCTATCTGCCAAGTAGCAAGTGTCTCCCACTCGTTTCCTCTCCTGCCTACAGGTAACAGGTTGGCTATGAAGTTAATTTGAAATAACAAATGAACTGATAACAGCCAGGAAAACAAAGAGCTAACTAACAAAGTCGCAAATATCAAATAGCAGGGTTTTAGTACCCTAATGAGCGGAACAATAAAACTATTAAGAAAGCCTGAATTAGACTCAACTGCATGGAAGAAATTTTGTATTTAATAAATATTTCAAATTTAGTATTTAATAAATATTTAAATCAGTGAGAGAAAATTGACTTTCTAATAAGATGCATTAGGTTACCTGGAGAGTTATATGCCAGAAAGATAAAACCAGAGGCATTCGTCATAGCACATACTAGAATATGTGCCAAGTAAAAGATTTGAATGAACTCTTCTCTAAATGAAACTACACAAGAACTAGATGAAAATGGATGGCTTCCTCCACACTTTGGGTGGTTTCGATTATTAAGTGTTTATATCTGAAAATAAAGACACAAACACAGCAGGAAATTAGCAACTTATTTCATAGAGTTAATATCCCGATTTTTACATACATACATAAGCATGTGTTTATAAATTATGTGGACACATAGTATGTGTCCATGCATGCACATATATAGAGGAAAAGAAACAGGGAAAGGAAGAGGGGGGAGGGATCCCAAACAAAAGGCTAGTTGTCCTGAGCCATCTGAAAAGTGTCCATACTCATAGTAAAGGAAGTGAGAAAAGGGCTTCTTGCTTTTGACAGTGAGACTCATCTTCCCACTTTAAACTACTTAGAAAATTTAAGAAAGATAGAACTCAACTTTTTTCTTTCAGTTTGACAACAATGAGAGTCACCAATGAGTTATGAGATTCAAATCACCCAAGTCCACTCGTTCAGCATTTCCATCGTTCCCTGTGAGTATAGGGTTTCATTGTGGCTTCCCTTTGCACGTTTACACTGGCGGTGACATTGGGCATCTCTCACAGGCTTATTGCATGTCTTTTTTTGTTTGTTTGTTTTTTCGAGACAGGGTTTCTCTGCAGCTTTAGAGAGCCTGTCCTGGAACTAGCTCTTGTAGACCAGGCTGGTCTCGAACTCACAGAGATCCGCCTGCCTCTGCCTCCCGAGTGCTGGGATTAAAGGCGTGCGCCACCACTGCCCGGCTTTGCATGTCTTTTGTAAAGACACAGAGGGATTATAGAAACGCTGTATGTGTTGATTTGGGTGACAGTCACACGGTTTTATGTATTTCTATGAGCCTGAATATTGTACACTTCAAATTTACATTTATCAAATGTAATTTAAATAGCAATGGAATTTATTTCTAAAATTAAATTGAGGTATTATTTCTTATCTATGAGATAAATAAAAATCAAATCACTAGAATTTAGTTTCCAAAACCTCACATGGGGTCATTTCATTGAGTGCGAGAATCACAGAAATTGTGGGAACAGTAAAGGGTTTCTGAAGGGGCAACAACGAGAAAATCAATTCAGATTCCAAAATACAGGAGGTCACAGGGTTTGGGCAGTGCTGAACTACACCAGGAGACGTCACTGTAGACTTGGTGAACACACGGCATAAGCACTCGGTACCACACATGGCACCAGAACAGAACCGCCTGAAACCCTCCTTATACACTCACTAGGTTTAACTAAGGAAAGATCCCTTAGTAGTTTCCTAACGCTATTCCTCATGTATACGACCGAGTCACTTTGTCTTAGGACTGTATTGTGTTATAAAGCTTAGATTTTAAAATGCTGTTTGGGTTGCTGATGTGTTTCATTTAGAGAAAAGACTGAATTTTGACTTGGGTGTTGTAAGAAGGCTGCTAGTTAGTTCCCGGATGCTCAGTTCTAAAATAACCACACAGAAACTATATTATTGAAACTATATTATTTAAATCACTGCTTAGCCCATTTGCTCTAGCTTCTTATTGGCTAACTCATATATATTAATTTAACTTGTTTCTATTAATCTGTGTATCACCATGAGGCTGTGGCTTACCAGCTAAAGTTTTAGTGTCTGTCTCTGGCGAGGATACATGCTAATTCCTCCTCCTTTCTCCCAGCATTCAGTTTAGTTTTCCCCACCTACCTCTATTCCCTGCGCAGGCCCAAGACAGTTTCTTTATTAACCAATGGCACTCATGGCATACAGAGGGGAATCCCACATCACTTGGGATTGCAGTAGAATTTCCAGTAGTTTCTGAAATGGCCCTAAACATGCTTCTAGCATATTGTATCCATGCAAAGTGGAGTTCTGGACATTGATTATCAAATCAATGCATAGATCAAATCTGGGAAACATTGAAGATGTTCTACATTCCACTACTACATAGACTGTAGCACCAAATATCCAGGCAAGATTTCTTTGTGGAGAGATAAATAAGCAGATCATCTCATTAATGTGCAAATTTATCTTCGTCTTTAATAAATGAATCTTTTAATAAATAAAACTTCTTGCCGGGCGGCGGTGGCGCACGCCTTTAATCCCAGCACTCGGGAGGCAGAGGCAGGCGGATCTCTGTGAGTTCGAGGCCAGCCTGGTCTACAAGAGCTAGTTCCAGGACAGGCTCCAAAGCTACAGAGAAACCCTGTCTCGAAAAACCAAAAAAAAAATAAATAAATAAATAAAACTTCTTGATTTATTATCAAATGTATATGTATATTAAAATATTGGTTGAAAATGATGAGTAAACGTTTGCTCTGTGTGCCTTTCTACTTTACACGCCTCTCTGTCTGGGGTCACATAAATGTCTCCTGAGTGAAAGGAGTCTTTAGTGGAAAAGTTTCAGAAGCCCCAAGGTAGAGAGCATATTTTGTTATTGAGGCCATGCAGAAACAGACACACTTGCTAATATCAACACAAACTTAGATAGATCTGTAGAAATGCACACAGCTTCCTCTGAATGAACATTTTTTTCTATGGTCGAATGCAGAGGAGGAGGGAAACAGGCTCTGGGGAGTTGTGTTTATGATACGGATACAATGATGTTTCTCTGCATATGCTTGTGCTTTGTCTGCATAAACACGATTTTATACCTAGAAATGGTGGCAAATCTCAGCAGCAATGAGCATCTGAACCAGAACCTCTAAGTGCCACTTCCCAGTGGAGATCCGAGGAAGCCGAGGGATGTGCAAAGACCAGGTGGAGCCCTGAGTGAATGTGTGTTGTTAACATGGCCATGGCCGTGCCAAGGACCAAGGCTTGAGACCCATAGGAGTGGCAAAGCCTTCACTGTACAGGTCGGGCTCGGTGTAGCGAAGTCTTCTGGTCTGAGCGCGCATACTGACAGTGTGTGCAAGCAAGTTCCAGTGCTTGGAATAATTGACCATTGTGCAAAGCCTAGCAACTGCAGCTTCCTCTCCCTGCGTGTTTACCCCCGGGACTGCTTGCCCCCACACACCTACTGCTCAGACCAGCTGCCCCTCCCCAGTGCTGTGTGCAGTAAACAATCTGAAGTTCCAGGTTGTTCTATGGTTGGCACCCACTCCATCCAAGAGCACACAGCCCACCTGGCCCCGGCTTCTTGTAGATGTGCATCTGTCTGTCCTTCCTTCCTTCTCTCACCACCTCTATTAGGTCATGTTCAGGCCTTTCTGAATGCAGCATCCTCCACTAAAAAGACCCACAGCTTTTCAGGGTCCATGTGCCAGGTCTGGGGAAAGAAATAAATAAGAATGGCCATAATAAAGGATACCAAATATCACTCAGTCAAAAAGACTCAGAAACCACACTGAAGAAACTCTTCCTGGGCAAAAGTGGGACGATTCTGATTCCCTTGGGGATGATAAAAACAAGGACTGAACCAAAAACACTTTGAGACAGGGTTTCTCTGTAGAACAGCTCTGACTGTCCTAGAAATCACTTTGTAGACCAGGCTGGCCTCAAACTCACAGAGATCCTCCTGCTTCTGCCTCCCTAGTGCTAGGATTAAAGGTGTGCACCACCACTGCCCAGTCCCAAAACACTTCTTAATTCATGCATTCTTGGTAATAAAGTGGAAAATTAATTCATGAAAAGAATGTACCTTTGAAGGATGTGATAAA
The DNA here is from genome assembly GCF_903992535.2 of Arvicola amphibius. Classification (NCBI taxonomy): domain Eukaryota; kingdom Metazoa; phylum Chordata; class Mammalia; order Rodentia; family Cricetidae; genus Arvicola; species Arvicola amphibius. The sequence continues at coordinate 9,929,414 of NC_052053.1, forward strand.
AATCAATTCACTAATTGAAAATTATTAAGTAAATGGGAAGAAGACACCATTGGTGAATCCAAACTGCAGAAAAGGCTACAGGACATAGGCCTACCATCCCAATAACTAAATTCCAATTTTAACAAAAGAGAAATCAGTCCAATAGTGTAGCATGAGGGCCTGCTTGTTGGGGTTTCTCTCCTGCCCAGTTCCCACAGCCGGTAAAGACCCAAAGAAAATCACACAGAGGTCTCCATAAGATTATAAACTGATTGGCCCATTAGCTCGGGCTTCTTATTAGCTCTTGTAAATAATTAACCCATTATTTTTATCTATGTTAGCCACATGGCTCAGTACCTTTTTCAGCAGGGCAGGTCACATCCTGCTTCTTTGGTGATCTGGGGAGGACTGGGAGGAATCGACTTCCTCCTGCCTAGAATTCTCCTGTTTTCATGGCCCTGCCTCTACTTCCTGTTTGGTTGACCCACCTATACTTCCTGCCTGGCCAATCAGCGTTTATTTAAAACATGATTGACAGAATACAGACCATTCTCCCACACCACAATAGAACAGTATGGATCTTATTTGGATTTTATTTGAACAAATATAAATCAATTTTTCGTTCCTTCTTTCCTTCCTTCCTTCTTTCCTTCCTTCCTTCCTTCCTTCCTTTCTTCTTTCCTTTCTTGACCCATGGTCTCTCTATATAACTCTGGTTATCTTGAAACTCAATATGTAGAACAAGCTTGCCTTGAACTAAAAGAGATCCTCCTCCTCTGCCTCTCGAAAGATAGGATTAAAAGCATGCACCACCACACTCAGCCTGAACAAATACAATTTCAAAACTACAGTTATGAAACAACCCAGAAACCTGACCTTTGATTGCATATTAAAAGAGAGTAAGGCAATTTTGCCATCATGATGGTATTTCTTAAGGCTTTAAGAGATTTGTTAAGTACATTCTTTATTTGAATACGATGTTTGTTATCTCATATCTTATTTAAATCGAAGGAGCATAGGAGAATAGTTGTCTTGAAGAAGTAAGATTGTCCTCAGAGCCATTATTGCTAAAGCCAGGTGTTAATGAAGGCAGAGAACTAACTCATTATACCACCCTCTGTGTGGCTTGGTATGTTGACTTTTCTCATAATAGTTTTTAAAGTATTTACTATGTGTAAACAATTGACAGAAAAAGAGAAATATAGACCTGAACATGTGAGACCTACAAGCAGATGTTAAGAGGTCAGAGTTTGTGAAAGCCACAGCCTTAAGATTACAAGTGACAGTGGAACAGAGTGGCACACACCTTTAATCCCAGCACGTGGGAGGCAGAAGCAAGGAGGTGTCTGTAAGTTCAAGACCAGCCTGGCCTACTAAGCCTCAGGAAAGTCAGGGCTACAAAGAGGGACCCTGTCTCAAACAAAAGAAAAAAATCACAACTAAAATTAAAAACTCCCACAACAGATAGCATGAAAATAATATTTGGTAATTCCTGCTGGTGAGAAAAAATAAGAACATTTGAGAGGCCCAGGAGTCCCCTGGAACAGGAAGAAGAAACACTTAGACCTTGAGGGAGCAAGTGCTCAACTAGGCCAGGGCAGAACAGGCACCTCCTTCTGGAAGAAAGGGCTATTGAGGGATGATAGGGTTTGAAGCAGGGAGGGAGCAGGGGAATGAAGATGAGGTGGTGACTTCACGGCAACTGCTGACATCACAGGACAACGCTGAGCCGAAGAACAAGTCGCTGCAAAGTACTGACTGAGCATCTGGTACCCAACATGGTCTCAAAGACCTAGCAATGGAAAACAGAAAAGAACTGACTACGGCATAAATATGTCTCATAACAGAAATGAGCATGAAGGTCCCGGGTCAGAAAGGAACAGTGGAGTAGGTGGTAAGATCACTGAGTTGGACATAACACAAGGACATGTTTAGAAGGGGCTTGTGGGATTGGAGGCGCTTGCCGGGCATCCGCTGGACAAGCTCGCTAGAAGGGTACGCTCAGAAGCGCAGCCCTGCAGCCAGCAAACTGGCAGCCACGCACAAAACAATGACTCTGTTAAGTTTGCTGGAAGAAATAAAAATTCTATCCTTTCAGTATAATGTTTGATTGTATTGGCATCTTCATCAAGTTTAAATTTTTGGTTTAAATTTTTCCTGAGTGCTAAGTATCCCAATTTAATGCTACTGTAAAGATTTTCTGAAATCATCTAAACTCAATGTCAAATCCCCTGATGTATCATTTAAGTGCACCGTTTAAGACAGGTTAAAATAATTTGTCCGTAAATGCATGTCTCAGTGCACTTATCAGGATGGCGATAATTATGATAGTGTACTGACTGTGGCTACGTGCCATACGAATAAATATTATTTCAAAGATGGAAATGCAATAAATCTTTTTTAAGGGCCCTGTAATGAGAGACAGCAGATGCAGCTCTGTTGATATAACAGAGTGGAAGTAACTTTGCCAAATAAAACAAATCATATTTCTCTTGAAAATTTTGTACTTGAGCTCCGAATGCCATGTTTTAGAATTTATAGTTTTCTTATAAACTCTGGGAAATTGAGAAACTCTCTCCAAAGGTCATTTATCAACTGGTCCAAATGTGTGCGATACAGCAATGGCTCAGATGCACTTCAAGCATTTGCTCCGTATGGTTACACTGTAAAATGCAGTTCTCAACACCAATCGGCATCAACCGCCTGCCATACGGCGTTAAATTCATACAACGGGAACAGGGACAACACGGTCTGCTGTCTAATCACTATTCACAGTCACGGTTGTAGGCTGAGACCATGCGCAGTTGAGAACATGCGCAGTGACGCCACAGACGAAACTAAACGGAGGTTGACATTATCATGGGATATCTGCATACCAACTTGGTGAATGTATTAGAAAGTAGAGTTAAGAAGTATCCTTGTGATGGACCATTTTCAATTCTGTACATCCTGGAGAGCTTGGTAAATAGGAAGGTAACATTCCCACACATAACCTCACTGACCTGAGAAATGAACCAAAGTTGAGTGCTGGTAGCGATGGGGGAGGGGGGTTAATTTGGGCACCACCTCAGAGAGATAGGAAACGGAAGAGACTGCCTCAAGACCCCCACTGCATGGAATATGTGCTTTTGTTTTTATCTAAGCAATGTGCATGATACAGGACATGCCTAAACACAATCCACTATGATTGGTGTTGCCGTGGATCTCCGAAGAACAAATCTGTAAAATCACGGCGTGTGAAAGCTTTAACACAGTGATATAAAATGGCAGTGGCACGGTTCATATCTTCAACTGACAGACTGATGGTGATTATTGCAAGGACAATGCCCTGCATATGTCAAACGATTTGCAAATAATTTATGTCACCTTCCGTTCCATTATTGTTTTTGCAGAGGACATAAACTGTGTCACCAATATTAAACTGTCTGCAAAAAGAGCCGAGCTCAGCTTTCTCCTTTCTGGGAACACAGAGCCATCTGCACGCAGACAAACATGCATATGGCCATCATTTGTCCAACACCTTACACAGTGTGAAGGTTTTTTACTTGAAATGCCAACCTATGTGGCAGATGATGTATGTGTTTCCTCAGTCCTGTGATTACCGGGCCCGCGCCGCTGTGCAACGCTCTCACCTCATCAGTTCCACAAGCCGCACTCCTAGGTGTGTGAGGCATTTGCAGCAATATGGCTTCTGACACGCGGGGAGGTGGAAGCGTTCCGCTGTGAATATCTGACTCCAGATTTCGCTCCGATCAGGGTCACAGTCTGACCCACAGAAATTAGTGCGGGTAGAGATTTAGGACTCAAAAACAGCAATTTGAAAACTGGAATGAATATATTTTGATAGAGGGGAAAGCTTGTTGGCCCTGCTTGACTGCTGTGCCAAATGCCTTCGAAATGACCCGCATTTTGTTCCTCTGGAAGGGAAGGTACGGGACGTATTTGTTATCACCAGCTGTAAGCAGAGCAGGCTACGGCTGCACCTAGCAGATGCCATTCATTTTAAGGGTTTCCTGTTACTAGAGACCTGGTTCTTTCCTTTGAAGCTTTGTGACAAGGGAGCCCCTCTGCAGGCCACTGTAGTTCCGGGAATACGTCAACAGAATTTTCGTCTTTATGTGTGTCACATCTGTGCACTACCATGCACACACACATGAGAACGTGCACACACACACTAAATATTTTTGAGTTGTAAATACATTTAAACTATTAAGATTGCACGTTTTATTTTTCCTTTTAAGGAACACCTTTATTTTCCTTTTAAATCCAGACATTCAAATCAAACAAAGCCCAGCCTTTCCCCTCCCACATTATTGGTCTCCATCTCTATCAGGGTGGGAAAGGGAGTGATAGAGGCAGCTAACTAAGAATTAAAGACTATCCCAAAGGAATCTGTATGGACACCAAATAAATTCCACACAATCATTTTTATGGGTGGAGTGTAAATTAATTAGAAACAGGTTGGATTTATTTTACTATAAAATTCACATGGACAAATGCATATCCCTAGATGAAGATGTGTAGTATTTGGTTCTCATCCTCCACCACTGAACATTAAAAGCTTCCAAATATGAATTTTGAAGATTGGTCCAAGTCTCTAGTCTTAATTCAAAAATAAGTTTCAAAACACACCTGGCCCCTCCAGCTCTTGACGCAGCGAATATGGCGGCAAATGGAGACACTTCATGGGTGTTCAGCACGCTTAGAATAAATGACGGCACAGTGCTCAGCCCTGAACAGAACATTTTTACCACCCACTCTACAGGACTGCTCAGGGAACACTGGGGAAGGGAGGACGGAATGTAAGAGCCAATAGACAGGGAAGAAGAGATGCGGAATGCTATGCTCTGAGCACAATAGTCACTGCAAAGCATGATGTCACAGCAGCCTCAGCTGTCTGCACTGGACCTGCGCCAGACTAGCCTGTCAAACAGGCAAGCGTGATGGGGAGGGGCTCATGTGGTCCCACCCTCCCTGATAAACTACTGGCAACTGATGGATTCTAGGGGAGGGGAGGCTCCAACGGATGGTTTCAGACACCCAGAACATCCTGGTTAAAAGCAAAGGTTCACAAAACAAAAGAAAAAGGCAGGGATGTAAAAGAAAAGCGGGGGATCTGTAGGGAAGAAGGGAGGTAACAAGGACGGGAAAGGTTAGAGAAGGGGGATGAGAATAGGCTACCCACTTGAGAATGGAACATGGAAGGAGATGGAGGGAGACTAGGAGGGTCTGGAGGGAAGAAATGGAAGCGGGAAAGTGATGCAATTATATTAATAAATTTTATAACAATAGAAAAAATAAGCAATTTACTATATATGCATGAAATTGTCAGCAAATTTAATTTTAAAAATAACACGTAAGTATTCTAAAAACAAACATCACATATAAGACTAGTTGTTTTGGGATCCAGAGCCATCAAAGCTGTCTTGGTGGTGCTGCAACATGTCCAGAAATTAAACACAATTGAAAATAACAGGCGATGGGTGCAGGCTGTAGCTAGATGGTAGGATGTCTGTCTGGCACACATAAAGAACTGAGTTCAATTAACAGTATTTTTTTTTAAGGCAGTTAACAAAATTTCCATCATTTGCCACTTGTGATGACCTGTTACTCTTTCAACTAACAGCAAGATGGGGAAAACAGAGCATACATATGCTAACAATAAATTTAGAAGAAAAATGAGCGTGATGGATTTAGGGAATTTACATTTAAGGAGTCTGTAAGATGTGGCCAGCAACTCCCTGGGATCTTATTCTGACAAGTTCAATTTACTTGTTAAAATGAGCATTGTCAAGGCTCCGTTTTTCTAGACCTTTTGTTCTCTTACGGCCTTAATATACCAACTACATGGCTATTGAATATCTCTTATGTTGCCAAAGAATCCTGGGCAGTTTTCTTGGACTATGGAAATCAGTACTGTTTAAAACTGTCTAGTGGAGACTTCCCATTGCCTGACCAACTCAGCACACCCAAAGCTGGTCTCCCAACTCCTAATCTCTCAAGAATGCTGTTCAGTTTTCTAACACTGAGGCTCTGAGCCCACTTTACTTCATCACATCCAATGATCTATCGTCTCTGTTAGCTTTTCCATTCAGAATTTTCTCAAAACTGGCCTCTCTGTGTCCTTTCTCCTTACATCTTCCGAACTCAGGTACTTTGCCAGACAAGCTTAATCTAATGACCGCCATGGGTTTTTTGTTTGTTTGTTTGTTTGTTTTGTTTTGTTTTTAATCTCTTGGTTATGGGTGGTTTTAGGACAGTCAGTGCTGTTACACAGAGAAACCCTGTCTTGAAAAACAAACAAAAAATTATTTTCATTCATTTATTCAACCATTCATTGGTGCTGGGAATCAAGCTCAGGGTCCAAGGCACGCCTAGATGTACTCTACCACTGAGCTACATCCCTGGCCCCATTTTTGTCTTATCTACATGTGTAGATTGAGACTTGTCTGGTTTTGCCTGTCCTTCAAAATTCAACAAATATAAAAATATTCAGTAAATATTTGGTTTTTTCCCCTAGCTTCTTCCTCCTAATGTGTGTAAGTACATATTGTGTAGATATATGTATATATGTGTGTGTGTGTGTGTGTGTGTGTGTATGATAAAATAATGGGCACTACTATTACATTTCCAAACTTGCACCTGCAGCGCTTTGGCCATATTAATATTTCATTTCCCACTCAATTCCACTGTGATTACCATCCTTTCCCTAAAAGTCTCCCTTCTATTTTTCACATCCTCCTCCCAACACCCCACATGTATTTGTTTGTCTTCTGAGTCTGGCTTATTTTAACTGGGTGATCTCCAGTTCAATCCATTTTCCACAAGCATCATATTTTTTTCCTTGTTTACAGCTGATTTACAGTAATCCTCCATTATATGTTTGCCACACCTCCCTTGCTGGCTCTGTAACTTGTTCTTTGCTAAAAATGCTGTAGCAAAAATAAATAAATAAATAAAAATAAAAATAAATGCTGTAGCAAACACAGATGTGCTATCTCTATTATAGCCTGACTTGGATTCCTTCGGTGATACACCTCAGAAAGGTAGAAATAGATCGCATGGCAGTTCAATTTCCAGTTTCTGGAAGTGCTGGCTGAGTTGTCAGTGGTGACTTTCATATCTGTGATTTCCATCCTGGCAGACTACCCTTCTATTAAAGATGCTTTTGATTTATTTTTAAAAGTTAGTTACTTTAAGTGCTAAATATAATCCTCCTTATTAATCATTGTCAAAGGAGCTTAAAATAAAGTCACCCTTTTTCCTGGACTATTTCAGGAGTAAAATTCTCATTTGATACAATGTATTCAGACTAGGTGTACATTCGATACATTGTATTCAGATTAGACACACATCTGATACATTGTATTCAGATTAGGTGCACATTTGATATATTGTATTCAGATTAGGTGTACATTTGATACATTGTATTCAGATTAGGTATACATTTGATACATTGTGTTCAGATTAGGTGTACATTTGATACATTGTATTCAGATTAGGCATACATTTGATACATTGTATTCAGATTAGGTGTACATTTGATACATTGCATTCAGATTAGGTGTGCATTTGATACATTGTATTCAGATTAGGTGTACATGGAGATGTGCTTTAACTACTATTAAAGAAAGTAGAAATGTGTTATTAACCTACACAATGTAATTATCAGATACATTATAAACCTTTGACAAAATCCCAAAAAGGAAATTGTTTATTACTATATATATACATACACACACACTACCTAATATAAACATCACAAGATTTCTAATGCAACAATAACATTTAGCAACTCAATCTGTCATGTAAGATTATTTTCTTCTCGTTTGAAAATGCTATTTTCAATACTTTTAATACTTGTTGAAATGCATCTTCTGAAGAGCCAACAATACAATCCTGTGTGTATATATATACATATATACATACATATATATCTCCAGCCCTTAGCACATTTTCAAAGTCCGCTGTCTAGAATGTGTTAATAGCCCTCCCTGTCTCCCTTCCTAAGCATCTGAAGTATGATCACTGCTTGCACACCTTTGTCTCATTCTTTCCGAGAGCCATTTCTAGGCCTACTTTCTACCAATTGATTTTTCTTGTACTTCTTGTTTTCCTTGTACTTCTTGCCTTTTCTCATTGGATTCCAGAGAGTGACTTTTACATTATTGGGTGCTAGAGATTTTTGTGTTCCTTAACTAATTCAAGGCTTTGTTTTTAAAATGTTACTTGGAATCTATTCCTTTCTTTCAGTTTTTCTCTGCAATCTTTGTTTAGTGGGTCTAGACATTAGTAGAGGCCTGATTTGGCCCTAACCACCATGACCTGCACAGCTTTGGGACTGACCTGGAATGCCAGGGAATGAAGAAATAGACACACACAGAAAAGATGGGAGTGGCTGGGCCGTGGGCTCTGACAGAGCCAGTAACAACTGGGAAACTCAGAGCATTAGCTGAACCAATTATCTAGTCTCAGTAGGTCTATAGGGGAACAGTCTCGGGTTGCAGCTGTCTGGGAAGGTGAAGTTGTGGTTGATAGTTTCTGCACACACTGGTTTAAGCTGTTAACCTCTAGTAACATCTGTGCTTGGAGCAGAAGGCAGCTTTGCCATTCCTCTTAACCTGACCTGGGGAAGACTGCCATCCCCATGGGTTTGAGGCACTGGGGTCCTTGATATGTAATACACATTCACTCAGGACTTCACTCTCCACATGGCACTAAGGCATGCAGTATCCTTCTGAGCCATCTGATGCCGTGTGTAGGTGGCCTTTCTACTGTCTCTAGCAGGGACTAAACCATGAGCAGCCTTCTATCAGAGCAGTTATTTTGCTGTTCTTTCTCGGGTCCCGGGGGGTTTCTCTGTAAGCACAGCAGAGCCAACACTCGGAAGACTAAAGACCTTCTAAATCTCCAGTTTCCTATGCAGGTGTCTTCCCTCAGCACTCCACTCTGTGGCTTCTCTACCAAAGGAGACTGCTGGCTTCCCCTTGGGTTCTCATCTTCTTTGGGTAGCCTGGAGATGCTCGTCCCTTCAGAAAAGGATGACTGTCCTTTTTATCTTGTCCCATGTCTGAATCCACCATTTATGTATTTCATCTGGTTTAAGTTATCTAAGATGAGCCTGGTTATTATTCTATCATGAATAATATCCTTATTATTCCTATCATGAATGGGGGGGGGAGTTCTTAATGTCACAATAAAATATAAAAAACTTGAGGAATCAGAGTGAAACAAACTTCCTTATTTTGAAATTGTCAGAGAAAAAGACCCACAAATGAAAACAGACCCTTTTTGAAGTAAGCCCTTCATCAACAGCACCCAGCAGAAATACTGAAGATGCTGGTATTTTAACTTGGCTGGGCCTAGTGGCAGATGCCTGTAATTCCAGTTATGTAGGATGTGAGGCAGGAAGGTAGTAAGTTTAAGTACAGCCTGAACTACACAGTGAGTTCAAGGCCATCCTGGGCAACTTATGAGTCCAAGTCAAGACAAAAAAAAGCCAGCTGAAGAAATAGCTGGGTGGGAGAGATCTTGCCTATGATGCAGAAAGTCCTAAGTTTAAGCCCCAGTGATGGGGCAAGAGATGATTTATACGCATCTGATGTCACTAAACATTCTAAAGGTGATTTACCTTTCCTATTTCAAAAATCATTTTAATATCTTAAAACTTACAAAAATCATCATTTCAGGCCAGTTGTGGTGGTATACAACTCTCATCCCAGCAGAGGCAAGTGGATTCTATGAGGTCAAGGTTAGCCTTGTTTACATAGAGGTCTTGGCCAACTAAAAATACACAGTGGGAAAAAAAAAAAAACTTGTTTCAATCACCATTCTACTATTTTCTAATATATTAAAACAAGCTATTTTTCCAGGTCTCTGTGCTTTGGCAAAAAAAAAAAAAAAAAAAAAAAAAAAAAAAAAAAAAAAAAAAAAAAAAAAAAAAAAAAAGGAAAACCAAAACAATGGTGTAACTGCAGTACAATTCTGTAGAGAGAATCGAAGGCCTGAGCAAGCTGGTCCGCTTTTCTCTTCCGGGTCCCACTTTGTACTGGTAAGACCAGATAATGAGTAGCACTTTTCCTTTGTAACAATTCATTAATCAGAGAAATGATCCTTGCTAGTGTTTAGATGTTTTACTTAATTTGGTACCTCTGGCCTGCTGCCCCACTCGTGCCAAAATTATTATTTCTCACCCAGCAGGTGATAAATAACAGCTTCACTCGTGATTAATACTGTGAATCCTTCAACCTGACTAATGCAAGGGGAAGAAAGCAACGTGAGGCCTGCAGAACAAGTGGGTGATGATTGTGAGGACTATGGAAGCAAGTGCTGCTTCTCTTGTGGGGGGATAACCACAGGAAATGAGGCGTCTGCCAACAGTCCAGCTGATCCTACGAAGCTTCATTAAGCCCATGGCAGCAATACGCGCCTCTGCAGGCCCAGTGCCGGTGTTTTTACTCCTAACACTAAGTCCTAAGTACCTTCAAAGAAAAGAAACCCCCAACTCACTTCTGCCTGCATTTAAATATATATTAAATGGGTGACTGACCAAATAACAAATGAGAAAATGGAATTCTTACCAAAGTACTAGACACTGTAACATGGGTCATTTGAGAGCTACATACAGTCTCTGGTGAGTTCTGAAATACTGCAATGATGCACAAACCCACAGCAAAGTTAACATTTGCTGCTGGAGAAAAGAAAAGCTATTTGCAATGGCCACTAACTAAAGCCACGTGATGCCGTCAACTTTACTCCTATTGGTTAGCACTGGACACCAAGCAAGTACCAGCGGTCCTTAGCTAGGCAGAGGTAAAGGAGACTGCACTGCAGTGGAAGCTCCCTTGCCTCCTCAATAACCCCCTTTACATAGTACATAGACTATATGTGCATACACACACATCACTAACAAACCCGGATGACCTGGCACACACCAAGGTCACACAAACTCTGAGACCTTGAACTCACCGAGATCTGGAGATCTGTCTGCCTCTGCCTCCTGAGTGTTGGAATTAAAAGCATGCCCACCATGGCCTCTGGCACTTCACAGTTCAGTCCCAAGTCAAGTCAATGGGCTGATGAATATGGCCTATGGATGTTTGCAGACTAGTAGCTCAGGCGGACGAATTCTAGCACGGCACGGCACAGCTCACACCGCTAACACCTGTCTCGCTCTCCCATCACTGTCTGCCTTTCTGACCGAGTCTGTGGCTGCTGGCTAAACGGAGAGACATGGCGCAGTGACCACAAAGCATGAAATAACTTGAATAGACGAATATTCTATTTAGTTGACTCCTGCAACTAAAAAATGTTTTACCTCTCTGAGCTAAAGCAGTGTGGGGTACAGCATCCGGTCACTTTAAAACTGCACAGTGGAATAAGAGACAAGGAAACAGAATAGGGGACTGAAACCCAGCCTGATATCAGACTTAACCAGAATCTAAAACAAGAATCACCTCTCTTATTAGCCAGGTATGGAATAAAAGCCCAACAAAAAGTGAATAACGTCAGTATAGAGCTGACTTACCAGACTCTTTCCTTAAACTAGGAGGAAATACAGGACCTACACAAATAACCAAATGTAAACCAGTACTCAAAAATCCAAAAATCTCAACGCAGGAGGCCAGCTGAGTTCAAGTTCAAGGCCAGCCTGGACTACTCCCCAAAGCTAGTGACTTTTAAGTGAAAGTCTCTACTTCTTATGATGAAGAGGAGGGGAGAGGGAAGAGAGACAGGGGAATTATCAAATTTATTTAAACAAACTTTATTGGGCTGTAATTTACATACAATAAAATACAGTTTGATAAAAATACATACCTTATAAACATTAGAATCAAAGTAATTTCCCATTACCCTTCAAAAATGCCCCTCTACATACAGTCCTTTAAGAATAAATTTGACTCCAGAGCTGGGTGGTGGTGGTGCACACCTTTAATCCCAGCACTAGGGAGGCAGGGGCAGGTGGATTTCAGTGAGCGAGTTCCAGGGCAAACTCCAAAGCTACAGAGAAACCCTGTCTTGAAAAACCAAATAAATGAATAAATAAATAAATAATCTCACTCCAGGTAACTACTGAACGGTTACTATGGATTTACTTCGATCTAAATTTTACATACACATGCCACTCTCTTCGAGTACTTACTTTACACAACCCTGGCTATTGAACGAATTGAAATAAGCACTTTAGGGGCTGAACTCAGCAGTTAAGAGTACTTGCTGTTCCCAGGTTCAGGTTCTAGCACACACAGTGAGCTCACAATTGTCTGTAGCTTCAGTTCCAGGGGATCTGGCCCCTGAAGGCACCAGGTATACACTTGGTACACACAGAGAAGTATTCACATATACAAAATTTTTAAAACCTTTAAACAAACAGAACAAGTGGCAGCAAAACACCTACAATCCAGTACTCTAAGGACAGAGGCAGACAAGTCTCTGAGTTCCATCTATCACAGCTACACAGTTAAGTCGCTGTTTCTCTCTCTCTCTCTCTCTCTCTCTCTCTCTCTCTCTCTCTCTCTCTCTCTCTCTCTCTCTCTCTCTCTCTCTCTCTCTCTCTGGAATAGGAAAGTGAAACAACTCCCCTTTGAAAGTGTTAGCCTGAAGCCTGGCAGTTGTGACGCACACCTTTAATCCAAGCATTCAGGCAGAAACAGGCAGATCTCTGAGTTCAGGGCCAGTCTGGTCTACAGAGTGAGTTCCAGGACGGCTAGGATTACACAGAAACCCTATCCAGAAAGGGGAAAAGGTGTTAGCTTGGAGATGAAATACAAATGTACTTGAAAGCGAGAAAGACTATGTTGTCATGGAGCGAAGAAGGGCTCCTCCCAATGGCCCGCTCATCTCGAGAAGCCCAAGGCAATCAATGACTGAGGAGGGAGAGAGACTTTTCTCTAGGGAGGGGGAAACCATTGGTAGGCTGACCCACAACCCACACTGAATGACCTCACAAACATGAGTAATTTGACTTAGGTTGCAAAAAAACTTTCAGTAAGTTATGGGATATATGTGGGGAAAGGGGAAGTACTAGAGGAGTAGGGGATGCATAGACTAAACTATTTGTACACATATATGAATATTTTAAAAATGACTTCATTTCCTCTTTTGTAAACTGGTGATAATTATCATTAAGTGTTCTGTGAAGATTAACTGAGTTGGAAATGTTTGGTAAAGAATAAGCAGACAGTACCAAATAACTATCACTCTCGACATGTAAACAGATTGACAGCTCGTTTTTTACAGCACCACTACTATGAGGGATGACGATAGATAATCCTTAGTTTTGTATATGAATTCCCATCCCTACTCCTATAAAAACTACCCCCTCACCAAAATAAAAGAATAAAAAAAATTCAAGAAGTTCTCATCCTCATAAAATAGTTCTTTCAATCCATCCTGCCCTAAAGAAACATTCCTCCAATTCAATTCAGGAATGAAGACTGTTCAGTGTGTGCCTCACTGGATGGCCCATAGTCACTGCACTTTCTGGGCACACTGGTAAAGAAAACTCTCCCAGGGCCACTTTCCCCATGTGCTCCATAGTCTCAATGCACACATCAAGTGCTTTCCTTAGAGAACTGTTTATTCTACGTAAGTTCACTGAGTAGCCAAAGACAGTAAATGAAACAACCACAGTTGCTTGAGGTTTATTTTTATATGCTCATAAAGAAATAAAATGTCAAGATATAGAATACAATGTAACAAATCAAACAACTCAAAATGAAGGTAGACACAAACAGCACAAAGAACATGTATATGACATTATGCAAATTTCTGAGGTTTCAAAAAAGTGGTTTTGGTTTTGAAATTCTGAAACTTTTATTATACTGTTCAAGTAATTCATATTTCAAAAGCTAGATTTTTTTATAATAACAATTGACATACAACTCTACGACAACCTGCCTTTACCCCGGTCTTCAAAATAATGCTGTTCAATTCTTCTACAGAATGCAAGGAGGTTGCTATAGTTTTTCACCTTCTCAGAAAGTTCATCACTGGTCAGCTGTGTGGTGAGAATGGTGTACAAATGGCCAAACACCAAAGCATCAAGTTCAGTAGGTCTAAAAAAATAAAGATGAAAGAACCTAAGGCACCTCATTTTTACATTAGAAAGCATTCTTTTTTAAAGAACATTTTATTCATCAATTTGAAAGGAAAAAGTCACAGAAATAAATCCTACCACAACTTGATGGAAATTTTTTTCATTTACAGAACATGAAAAAGATAACATTAATTGCATTCATTTTTAATTTTTTTTTTTATTTCACGAACGTTGGTTCTTGCATGAATGTCTGTATGAGGGTGTTCAATCCCCTGGAAGTGGAGTTACAGGTGGTTGTGAGCTGTCATGTAGGTGCTAGGAATTGAACACAGGTCATCTGGAAGAGCAGCTAGTGCTCTTAACCACTGAGCCATCTCCCTATTCCTAAATTTATTATTTTAATCACACACACACAAACACATAATATATATATATATATATATATATATATATATATATATATATATATATATATATATATATATAATGTTTCCAGTGTGGCAGAAACTATGCTAGAGATTAAAAAAAAGATATTCTAAGACATGGAAACACAAGTGTGAATGTGTGCACTTGCACATGTGTGCAAACACACACACACACAGAGCAGGTTCTCCATGTGCCCATTACAAGAGTCAATAAAAAGGTGATTATGTGTCTTACACTACAGTAAAGATGCACTCACTGAACTGTTTCCCTCCCCAGGGTCCGTAAGTTTCAAAAGCAGCAAGCACTGCCTGAATCTTTATAGCTCTAGACCTCAGTCCAGTGTCTGCAGTCTCCAGGGCTGGCTGAGGACATGAAGGCAGGAAGAGAAGTACACTGTAGGATATGAGATGTACAACCTGCACCTGCCTCTAACTGCAGTACTCAGGCTTAGTCAGTGATATTGTAAATTGAAGGTGATCTTGGGTTATACACCAATTCTTGTCTAAAAATAAAATGAAATGGAAATGTGTACTCTGTGGTCATGTTTAAGTAGGTAGTCAAAGGGTTGCATTTCTTTTTAAATAAGAAGAGTCCTTGGACTTAATAGCACCATAATTTTTTCATCATAAATGAAGAAATCAATAACAAGCAGATCCTTACAAAGAGCCAAGAACACAAGGAGATAAATGCAGAGTTAAGGTCTTCACTAGAGTAATATAAACACTAACTGTCCTACAACCCTAATATGTCTTAAAAAGAGATATCTATCTTACAAGTGGGGACTGGTTTTCTTAATACACATTTATGTCAATCATCCCTCACTTCTTATATGGCTGGGCATTCTTTATCAATAAATGAAGGCTCTGAATAAGGTCAACAGTGAATCTGTGCTCAAGTTAAGGTGGGTCAGAAGTACTCTGAAGAGATCAAAATGTCAAATGCTAAAAGTATATACTCATATAACTCCAAAGTTTTATGGACTTATATATGGATATAAATTTATACATAAAAATAAGCATACAAAAACTGTTACATTAAGACAGTTACTTAAAGTTGCTTTTGAGAACCGTTGGGAAGTAGGATACAACAGCTAAACCAAACAAAGCACATACATTATCAAAACACATTTTTTATAATCCATAAAATTTAAGAGAATGTCTACTTGTATGGTCCTGGCTGGCCCAAAATTTTTTATATAAACCAGTTCATCCTCAAACTCACAAATCCACCTGCCTCTACCTCCCAAGTACTAAGATTAAAAGCATTCTCTGCAATCCTTACAAATTTCAGTGACTCATGTTAACTGATTCTGACTTTTACAAATTATCAATTCCCACAATTCCTTCCTTTTAAAAAGTACTTGTGAGGCTGGAAAGAAGGCTCAGCAGGGGTAAGGCACTTGCTGCCCAGCTTGGTGACCTGAGTTCTATCCCAGGAACTCACATGGTAGAAGGAGAAAACCAGCTTCTCCAAGTTGTCCTCTGACCTACACACTTGTACTCCACCAACACATACATAATAATTTAAGTTTTGTAAAATAAAGTACACTTGTGGTTATGCAACAATATATATTTTTTTTAAACTCAAAACCATGCTCATAAAAGTACCAACTTTACAAAATGTAAATTATGCCAAAAGATAAGCAACCAATTCAGAAAACCTACAGCTCTTATGAAAGACAAGGACAAACCAACAACAACTGAATTACACAAGCCATCGAGATGGCTCAGCAGGTAGAGGCACTGGCTTCCCGATAATACAATCTCAATCCCTGGGCCCACATTGTAGGAAAGAACCAACTCCCAGAAGCTGGGCTTTGACCTCCACGCATGTGTCACAGTACACATGATCCCTGCACACACATGCACACAACAGTGAGCTTTAAACTGCTACTAAATATGAAACTCAAGGCCCTTTCTGTCTTTTTTCTCAATTACTGTTCTTGTTACAAAACTTTTTTCTTCTTTCCATTTGGTTTCTTTTAAAAGTTTTTTCTCAATATCTCCAGTAGCAACCAAAGTTGGTTTTAATTTTAGGAAGTAAGAGTAGGATACAAAGGAAAAGAGAATCTGTCACTGTTTAGTATACGTGACAGCCAAGGGTACAATTCAAGGCTTCTAATTAGAATCTAATCTATGTATCTTAAGCCAGTACCTTACTAGTTAAGAAACCATGTCTCATGAAAAAAATGACTTCTGCCACAGATAAATTAAAAAAGTTTTGCCACAGCAAAATAAAAGTACAAGTTATCTTTTTCTAAAGGTAGATTCTTTCCATTTAATACTGATTAAATGAAGGACAGACAGACATGTGGTATACACCCGTAATCCTAGCACTTGGGAGACTAAGCAACATTGAGCAGAGGTTTGAGGTCAGCCTGAGCTACACAGCAAATTCCAGGACTACACAGTAATAGCCTTATCTCCAAAAATTAAATAAAAAGGATAGGCAAAATTAAAAATTATATTCTTCAATCTAATTATTAATAAAAAATTTATCTGCCTAAGTATCACATTAGGTAAAATTTTTGAATGTTTATATCTTAAACATCAAAAGCATGTCTTGTTTTACAACTGTCTAAATTTCATTTTCTTTTGTAAGTTTAAATACAACTTAACAAAAGTAATATCTTTAATTTTTCTCTAAATCACATACCAAAAGTTATCAACGCATTGACAAGGACTTTAACTAAAAATTATTCTCCTGCCCGCCCCAAGAGACAGCATGTATGTGTAACAAAAATCACTCACTGGTAAACAATAATGCACTTCAAACAATGAAACACAGCCCTCTCAACTTTAGCACTAGTAAGAATTCAATACCAGAAAGAAAAAGAACTACATATACTAACATCTGGGTGTGTGTCTTTGTGTTAGGGACTAAAGAATAGAAAGACAATGTAATTGTAGAAGCTGTAACTTCCAGGATCTGATGAATCCTGTAGGCTTTTTGCTTCAGAGATTAACAAGTCCCAATTTTTAATTTTAAAATAATTTTATATAACCTGAGATGTATATGTTATATATGTAGTTCTATATTACTTCTGTTACAAAATGATATAACTAAAGTATTTCTAAATTGTTATATTCAGTTTTAATACAAAGTATGTGTGGTATGGCTACAGGAGATGGTGTCTACGAGAGCAGAAACCACAGCCTATAAGGCTCGTGGAGGACTTGTGCTTCACTCCCGCACCGTGTCACAGCTCACAGTCACCACTAACCCCCTCAGGACTCTGGCCTCCTCACAAGTACATACCCAATCATATACAAGAATTTAAAATGGAATAGAATAATTTTTTTAATTATTGGAGCTGGAGAGATGGCTCCATGGTTTAGAGCACTGGCTGCTCTTTCAAAGGACCTGGGTTTGGTTCCCAGCACCCGCATCACAGCTCGTAACTGCCCTTAAACTCCAGCTCCATGGGTCCAATGGCCTCTTCTGGTTCTGCAGGAAGCAGCCCTATCAACAGGCTCTGAATTTGATAATAGACCTTACAGACACTTCTTCAAAAGAATAAAGCAATCGAGGAAGGTTCCTGACATCAACCTCAGGCTTCCACAGGCACACACCTATACACATTTACATATGGGAACACACACATGCATGCATACCATACACATAAAAGCACATGAAAAAGTAGTATCAACCTAAAATACAGTGTTTCTAATAATAAGCCAAGAAAAAAATAGCCTTAAGAAAGTCATTGAGATGAAAATACTAATTTAAGCTTATCTATACTATATCACATAATTGAACAATCACTTTCAATATATGAAAATTATTATTTTTGCCAGGCAGTGATGACACATGCCTTTAATCAGAGCACTCAGGAGACTGAGGCAGCTGGATCTCTGAGTTCAAAGCCAGTCTAGTCTACAGAATAAGTTCCAGGACAGTCACGGATACACAGGAAACACTGTCTTAAACCTCCTCCCTAGTTATAATTTTTAATAAAAAAAAATCTTTGCCCTTTTAATGAACCTTTTTAATTAAAAAATATAATTAGCGTTAAATTTTTAAACTCTTGTTAATAGAATATGCATTACTCAATTTACATATATACATATATTTTATCTATACTCCTTAATATCTGTATTTACGATATTTTCATTTAAAAGGATAAACAGTTCTTGTCCTTCTGGCAGTATTCTGCTTGTTATTAATGACTCTCCTGGTCTTCAAGCATCTTACACTACAGATTGGGGCTATATTAGCAGCATATTTGTGTTGTTGTACTTGAAAGTTTAAGATTTTAATATTTTGTACGTCTTACAGCACTCTAAACTATATCAAAATCTTTGTCAAATCATACAAAAACTGACTGATTTACATGACTGATCTTAAGAAAACTCAATTACAAGGACTAGACTTTAGAAATCTTAGTTCTATGTTAAGCAGCACTATGCCTCACAGTCAAGAGAGGAATAAATGTTTAATGAGTACAAAAATGAATTTTAAAAAACAAGTCTTTTCTATATATTTATATATTACATATACATATATATTTACAGATTACATATATATAGTCCCCTGTAATGTATCTTGCTACTTGAAAATAAAACCTGTGGACAGAAAGCTGCAACATCAATGCCATGACCACAGGGGCTGGAGCCCTTTCCTGGACATAACAAGAAGAGCAGAGATATGTGTCCTTCTTGAAAAGAACAATAGCTCTGTGATAAAAGACATCTGAAACCTCTATGTCAAGCAAAGCCATTCCCACAAGAATAAAACATCTTACTGCTTATTGAAGAAGTAAGGCTGTGTTCCCAGTCTTTGGGAAAGGGCTTGACAGCACTGGTCCACATCTTCTAAGACCTATGCAGGTAGTGAACCAAAGAGAAAAGTAGCCAAATTAACAAAAACATAAAAAGTATGTAAGACTCTATATCCCAGTTCATAACAAAAACAGACTCAGTTTAAATTTTTAAGACCACAGACCTTATACATGACATAAGTAATGCTTTTGATGTTAATGGGAATTAATGAAAACCCATTAAATACAATTTAAGTTACTGATAAAGATCACTGTTTAACAAAAAGTTTTTCTCTCAAAATTTAATTCTCTAAACAATGTTTTCCTGAGACCATATATTCAATGATTTTGCTTATATTTTAAGGGGTGAGGGGAGTCTACTTCATAAAAATGACATACTAGAAAGTGCTGGAGATTGACCTCACTTACTCTATCCAGTTACTTGCTAACCCCCCTGTAGCACACATCAGCATGATGTCTAGCTAGAAATCAGGGAGAGAAAAAAAAGATCACCAGTTAGCTTAAATGACTGATGTTTAACCTCAAGACCTTGAAAATTACATTTTTAATGTTTTTGTTACTTTGGTAAACTTAAAACAACCCCCTTCAAGTAAAGCCAGTTAAGTACTGTACTTAATAAAGCTTTTTAAAGATCTGATGCTGCAGATCTATTTATTGACAAAAGATTGCAATAGTATGCTGTTTAGGAGGAGAAAAAATCAAGTTATAGAATAGCAGGCAGAATATGATCCCATTTGAAGACAGTATTACTTAGACATCTAGAAAATATTCTGCAAACGAAAAGGAGCAAGTCTGAGGTGGCAGGATCTCAGAAATTACTTGTCACTTAGGCCGCACAGGCACAGGCGACTTTCATAGAGAAGTATAAGTACGTCACGAGAGAGAAAGGATATCAAGTATTTTGCTGTTTACGTTACAATATTACACTGAGATTATTCTTTAAACTATGCCATTTTAATGCATAGGAAGAGATCCTTTTGTTAACTTCGATCTGTACTGACCTGGTCCAGAGTCTTGTTACCCCATCCGATAGCTTTCATCTTACGTTTGACTTCCCACTGCTTCTGATAGGCCAAAATGTGGTTCAAAGGCCAAGGGTAAGGGGAGCCATACCTAGCATGAGTAATCTAAAGCAAAAACACTTTGTGAAACACAGCATCTTTCCTAAAAAACAATGCATTTTTACAAACAGAATTCTAAAATGTATTCCCGGAGTGCATATATAAAGCAATCTGGAAAAAAAAAAAAAAAAAAAAAAATATATATATATATATATATATATATATCTTACAACATAAAAAATTAAAATTTTAAACCATTCCCTTTAAAAATATATAAACTTTTATGTACTTTACAACCAGTTCTATCAAACAATGACACATGGCTTCCCTAAAATGTATGTGCAAGCAAAATTAAAGTAAGTGAAAAACTGTATCACTAATGGTATAAACCACAATGTTTCATTTATGAGCAGGGACTTGCGATTCTGAGCAAAAGTGTTTTCTCATTAAATTTTAATTAAGATAAATGCTGCAGAACCACTCACCTCCCCGACTGTAGCTTCATCACACCACTGGAGATACAGCTAGGAACAAAAGAAGAGTCACTGAAACTATCAAACAGAAAAGGGTCAAACTTATTTCTTGCTGCAGTAATTCCTAAAAAGACAACTTTGTAAATCAAATATACGAGCTTCTTTCTTCTTGGCTAATTCACTGCGACAGAACTATCAAATTTATCAGCAGTCTTTACAGAAAATATTTCTTATGTACAGAACACATGTTTGTACATATGTACAGCAGCATTGTATGGGTATTGTTAAAATAAACTGCAAAAGCCCAACGTGAAACAGTGAGTAGACAAGACTCACTCCTTCAGTGCGACACCAGAGCTGGAGATATCCGGAAGCTTGTTTATAGATAACGACCCCCCCCAGCCTGAGTCCAGCTTCTCGATGGCTTTACAGTAGACTGTAAGGAAAGTTTATATAAGAATGCAAATTATACAAGAGTACTTTATTTCAAGCATTATAATCTTATACCTCTGCAGTCAACAGCATATTGTTGACTAATTCCATGTAAGCTTTCATTTCTGCTTTTTGGACTTCATCCAACCCATCACTAAGAGAATGGCCCTAAAGAGAATTTAAAAAAATTTTAAAAGAGCATCATATTAAATATACAATAATCTTTCAGTTATCTTTCTATCACAAGTAATATAGTATGTAAATGTCCAATGGATTAATTTCCAAAATGCTTATAGCTAATATTCAGTCACTACTAAGTAGTATTAATTTGTCAGTATATACATGTATTTTCAATAGACAAAATTACAGAATGAATTATTTCATAAAGGAGAAAACAAAATGGTTAGTAGTAAACCTTGTATTTTTCAGGCATAAACCTTAAAAACAAAATAAATGTTAAACATGTGCTACTTATAAAATGGGCAAAGATGGGGGAAAATAGCTAATGACATGGGGAAAAGACAAAGTCAAAAGTAACAATGGAGAGACATAAAACAGAATAGCTCCTATCTAAATCTGATGATCTGCTCTACTTATTAAAAGATGTATGTCAAAGCATCCTAATAACACTTTCAGGAATTTATCTTTTTGTTTGCTTTGTTTGGGACAGAGTCTTAGTATGTAGCCTCAGCTGGTCTGGAACTCACTCTGTAGACCAAGCTGGCCTCAAATTCACAGAGACTCGCCTGCCTCTGCCTTCAGAGTGCTGGGACTAAAGGTGTGCATCACCATGCCTGGCTTAGGAATTTATCTTTATAAAATAAGTATACAGAGGTTTCTGCAAAAGAAAATTCATTTTAATACTTATAAATAGCAATATAAAAGGTCAATGTCCCAATGCTCATTTAAAAACTATATAATACATGAAACACAACAGAAAACCATGTAACCATTTTTAAGATATGTATCTGTGTATAGTCATTAATATGGAATCATTTTAAAGGATAAAATAACACATAATAGTATGATCTGGTTTTCTGTCTATATAAAGGTCTGCAAGAATGCTGCCCTAAGAATGAAAGTGTTGCTTTTTTGTTGTTGTTCTTATAGGGTTTCTCTGTGGCTTTGGAGCCTGTCCTGGAACTAGCTCTCAGACCATGCTGGCCTCGAACTCACAGAGATCTGCCTGCCTCTGCCTCTTGAGTGCTGGGATTAAAGGCGTGTGCCACCACTGCCTGGCTAATAACAGTGTTTCTTAACAGTTAAAATCCAAATTAAACAAATGAACAGAACTACTGACTGCCAAGTAAGAAACCTAATACTTTCGACTTCAAAACATATTCTATATCTATCTTCCTTCTCAAAGTTCTTAAGAACTTAAAAGGTTCATTTAAGACAGAAATTCTCATTTCCCTATATTAGAAAAAAGAAAATCAACCTACATCTTTGCTATTGATTTACATTATGAAACAGAACCCAACTTATAGTTCAGAAATATTTTCTAATAATTTACATCAGCATTTCATTAAGCTAGGTTCAAATCAATGAAAATGGTCAAATGCATTTTCTATTTTTTCCATTACCTTGGCTTTAACAAACTGGACTATAGGACCAAGTTCTGACACTACTTGATTTCCCACATGAATAAAAGGTACTTTTCCTGTTGAGGAGGAGAAAAGATGTAAGAAAACAGTTTCAGTAAATTAAAGTTTGTGCTAGTAAAAAATAAAAAAGTTAACAAGAAACTCAGGTTTGTTTTATTCATAAAGAAATGTTATAAAATTGTAATTTTCCAAATGACAGCCACAAACATCTGCTAAAGTCTACAAATTTTAAGCAATGATTGCCAATAAATTTTAAAATAAAAGAGCTAAGTATAAGCAGCACATGCTGGAATCCCAAACTCAGAAGGCCACGGCAGGATTTGAAGATCAAACACAGCCCCCAAAGTAAAACTCACAGAAATCAAATTACTACAAAGGGAGGGAAAGAACAAGCAGATTCACTTTTAGAGTTCTTGCCTAGATATATCAACTAGTCATCACGTTCTCATTTCAGAACACTAAATAAGATTAATAATAATTCACATGGCCCAAGTCAGGACACTAGTTCAAGATCACTGAAAACGTCCAAAGAAATTTAACTGGGATTTCTCTTCAGGGTACAGCACAAAACCTGTATCTATACTGAAAAGTGTTTTTGTTGTTGTTGTTGATGGTGGGGTTTTGTTTTTGTTTTTTGAAACAGGGTCTCAGTGTGTGTAATCTTGGCTGACCTGAAACTCACTTTGTAGACCATGCTGGTTTCAAACACCCAGAGATTCACCTGTCTCTGCCTCCTGAGTGCTGGGAAAGGTAGTCTTCAAATTTTTTCTTTTATGCTTTCTAATTTTAAATCTGATACCCACTGATGTCAGTATTCTTAACGAGTAATGATGATGAATAAATGTCTTGGACTCAAAGAATGTACCACCTTAGAGGGTGTTCTACTTAGAGTTATGTTCCCAATACACAAGAGGAAAAAGAACAAACAGTAAGCTTTTGAAAATGGTAACACTAAGAGACATAGCTCAACTTATAGCTCCAGTGCTTGAACAGCAGGAGGCCGTGGGTTCACACCTCAGTGGGGAGAGTAAGGGAAAGAGAGAAAAAGAAACTGGTGTCTTTAAATAAATGCCACATTAGAGAGTAATATTCCATTTTAATAAACATTAATGCTTAATAAAATTATTAGAGATAAAGAAAAAAGTCTCTGAATAGCAAGCTAGCTCACTCCAAATGTGAAAGGATGATTTAGTTCAACCAGAGTTCACACTAACAGCAGGCTTCTGCCTACTACTTTTCCGTTTATTCAAAACTTCTAATTCAGTCAGCCTGAGGGTAATGGATGAGGTGCCTGGCACCAATAAAAGCTTCATCTGCATCTATGGGATAACACTACAAAGAAAAGAGAGCTTTTGGGAACACAACACTCAAGAGATGTATTTTTATTTCCCTACTACCAATGGTGCATTCCTTTTACTGCTTTATAAATCTCAAAAAACAAACAAGCTAAACTGGATAAACATTAAGTTATATTGTTATTTGGTTTTAACTTGGGAAAAAAAACTTTATTAGAGTAAATACAGGTCATCTGAGATTTTGAGAAAAAAAAAACTGTTTCATGCCTAGACTAATGGGTATTATGAGAGATGACATTTAAGATTTTATTTGATGTGTGTGTGTGTGTGAGTGCATGCACACGTGCACACATAAACAACAGTATCTACAGAAGCCAAAGGAATCGGAACTGGAGTTATAGGTGGCTGTGAGCCACCTGACACGGTGTTGAGAACTGAACTCGGGTCCTTCACCAGAGGTGCACAAGCTCTTAATCACTGAGCCACTTCTTCAGAATAACATTTTCAGAACCAGAATATTTCCATTTTTCAATTAGTTTCTAACTCTTACAGAGGAGTACTTTGTCTTCTTGAAAATATATTAAATTGGGGCTGAGCTGAAGACTAAGTGCTGGCTGCACAAGCACGAGGGCTTCAATGCAGACTCCAAGGACCCTCATAAAAGGCCAAGAGCTCTGTTCCTTAGCGCTAAATGAAGGAAACACAAAGATCCCAGGGGCTGGCTTCTTAGTCTAGCCAAATGGTGAACTACTGGTTCAGAGAGATCTTATTTCAAAAGAAAATAAACCAACAAAAGGCTGAGAGCTACAAAGAAAGACATATTAACTTCTGGCCTCTGTGTGTGATACTCCTCACCTACCCCCCCCCCACACACAAATTAAGCATTGTAGGTAATAAAGCATAGAAATAATGTGGCTAGTCAACTGAATATGCAAATACATTCAATAAAGAGATAGAGTAAGATAAAGAAGCAATAAGTGAATGATCCTTTCCTTCTTACCAGGTTAACTACAGTCACTGTGCAGTCTTTACTGTAGCTATCAGGCAAAAGCACAGAGACAGTTCTCTGCATCAAATAGAACTGCGTGTTGATTCTCATTTTACACGTTACTCCAGATCATATTTTTTATGTGTCTCTCTCTCTCTCTGTGTGTGTGTGTGTGTGTGTACGTGCACACACGCACTCATGCACACATGTGTACAGGTGCATTCACCTATGCAGGTATGGGTATGCATCAGCAGAAGTTGATATGACATTAGTGTCCTTTGTCATTCTTCCCCCAGTCTGTCTCCATCTTATTTTGACTTTGGAAACAGAGTCTCTCACTGGACTCAGAGCTCCAGGATTAGCTAGACTGGCATGTCGCTGTTTCCTAGCCCTGGACTGTAGGCATGCAGCGCACCACGCCTGTCTGCTCTCTGTGCACCACCATACAGTTCGTGAGCCGGGCAAGGGGCTGGAGATTGAAACACACAAAGACTCACAGACAGAGACACAGGTCATCCTTGAAGCCAGAATGCTCCAAGAAT
This sequence comes from Arvicola amphibius, assembly GCF_903992535.2. Taxonomy (NCBI): domain Eukaryota; kingdom Metazoa; phylum Chordata; class Mammalia; order Rodentia; family Cricetidae; genus Arvicola; species Arvicola amphibius. The sequence continues at coordinate 9,955,032 of NC_052053.1, forward strand.
GCCCCCTTTATTGTGTTCAGGGGCAGCTTATATAGAGATAGCCACGCCCCAGTCAAACGCACCAGAAACCACTCTGCCATCAGGGACTCCTGAGGGTCTCATGCTCAGAGCAGCTGTGGGCACTCAGATCAGGGGAAAACAAGTTGTTTACAAGAAATTCAGGATCTGGGGGTTCACAGCTTCCAACCCAGGCAGATACTGGCATGCCCAGATTTTTGTGTGGGTGCTGAAGATCTGAACACTGGGCCTCAGGGGTGGACTGTAAATAGAGAATCATCTCCCTAGCCCTATTTTTCTTTTTTTTTTCTAAAGAAAGCAATAACATATTGTCAAGTAAGTCTGTATATTCAGAGACTGACAGCTAGAAACTTAAATGTCATCTTGTCTGAGAAGCTCATGTAAAGAAGTTAAAAGAAGAGTAGAACTGCCCAAGGAAATAGTAACAGACAAACGAACAGGATTAATGACTTCCTAACTATTAGCCAAAATGTTTTCTAACTGTCCTATGTTCTGTTTCAGAAACCCATACCAGCTGAGTATGGTAGCACATTCCTTTAATCCCAGCACTCAGAAGGCAGAGACAAGTGTCTCTATGAGTTCATGGCCAGCCTGGTCTACACAGAGAGTGCCAGAACAGCCAAAGAAATATAGTGAGTGTGGTGGTTTGAATGAAAATGGGCTTTACTGGAGGAAGTGTGTCCAGTGGCTCACTGCCTCTTCCCGCTACCTATATATCCAGATGTAGAACTCTATGCCTGGTACGCCACCGTGTCCTGCCATGATGATAATGGATAAATCTCTGAAATTGCAAGCCAGCCCCAATAAATGTTTTCCTTTATAAGAGTTACCATGGTCATGGTGTCTCTTCATAGCTACAGAAACCCTAAAACAGTGAGCCCTTGTCTCAAAAAAAATTATAATATTAAGTAGGCAGATTTTTAAGGAAATTTTGCACTTATCACTCCCAATCATGATAAAGGAAAATACTAATTTGAGACAAGATGAAGTATAAATCTTAGTAAAAAGGCCTGAGAGCATGGCAATAAATGTGAAAATACTACATATTTCTCTAACATTTTAGAGAAAGCTGTTTGCTTCTCAGAGTGTGTAAAATGAAGCTAATCCATAATTATATAAGCACAATAACTTAAATACATGACAAACTACATCACTTCTTGCCACTTATCTTCAGTGTTAAATTACTAATCATTTTATAAGTAGGAGTGCTAGTTTGGATGTAATTGGCCTCCAAAAGCTCATGGTGAATGGCACCATTAGAAAGTGTGGTTTTGTTGGTGTTGGAATGGCCTTCAAAGGGAGGAAGTGTATCACTGTGGTGTGGGCTCTGAGGTCTCATATGCTCAAGCCATGCGCAGTGTCTCAGATAACTTCCTGCTGCCTGCTGATCAAGAAGCATCTCCTCCTCAGCAGCTCCAGCACCAAGCCTGCATGCCATCATGTCCCACCATGATGATAATGGACTAAACCTCTGAAACTTAAGTCACCCAATTAAATGTTTCCCTTTATAAGAGTTGCTATGGTCATAGTGTCTCTTCACAGCCAGAGAAACCCTAAGACAGTAGGTATAAACCAAATTCCTTATATGACAAAGAAAAAGACAGTGAAGATACAATATATTTCAACAGAATTCCATAGTTTACATTAGCATCTGAGCCAGCTAATTTTTATGTCAACTTGTTGCAAGCTAGAATCAAATGAGATAAGAGAATCTCAACTGAGAAACTGAATGCATAACAGTGGCTCTCAACCTTCCTAAACTGCAACCCTTTAATATAGTAGTTCTTTGTGTTATGGTGACCACCAACCATAAAATTACTTTTGTTTCTACTTCATAACTGCAATTTTGCTATTTTATGAATTGTGATGTAAATTACCTGTGTTTTCTGATGGTCTTAGGTGACCCCTGTGAAAGGGTTGTTTATTTTCCACGAAAGGGGTCATGGCACTCAGGGTTAAGACTGCTCTGAAAGATCAGGCTATAGGCAAGCCTGTGGGGCATTTTCTTAATTAGTGACTGATGTGGAAGGGCCAAGTACATTATGGATGATGCAACCCCTGAGTGCTGGTGGTCCTATATGAAAGCAGGTTGAGCAAGCTATGAGGAGAAAGCTAGTAAGCAATGTTCCTCCATTGTCTGCATCAGCTCCTGCCTCCAGGTTCCTGTCCAGTTTGAGTTACTACTTTGGTTTCCCTTAGTGGACTGAGATTCAGAACTATGTAAGCAAAATAAACTTTTTCCTTCCCAAGTTGCTTCTGGTCATGGTGTTTCATCACAGCCATAGCAACCTCTAAAAATCCAAAATATATTTGATTTCTAAGTCTAGAAAATTTTTCTTAGAAATGTTTTCTAAAAGTTTATTCAGAAATCAAAAAAAATGTACATTTATATGGAATTTTCAGTGTTATGGGATGGGTATCTACAGATAGTCTAACAATTATTATCACCCTTAAAAACTTAAGGGTGAAAAGAAAATGCTAAACACAGCTAATAGCTAAATAATCACCATATCAAAATGAAGAGATTAACAAATTTTTATATGCATATAAAGCTATATAGCATACCTACACTAGTCAATTATACACAATCATTTATTCATGAAAGAATGATTCTGTGTAGTTGCTTTAGCAAAACCAAAATGAAAATAATCTGTGACATTATATTTAACATTTAATTAGCTTTGAGACATTTGGATGATTTATTCGAATCTCATTGATTTAAGACTAGTTAGATCTACTGGCATCTAACCACATCATCCTGATCACTAAATCCACTAGCATGTAATACAGATCATTGTCATCATTTAGAAGAGTCAAAGTGAAGCTTTACTAAAAGTATTTAAAATACTAGAAAAAAGAAAGTTGACAACTTAATTATTTCACGTTCTTTTTTCTTCTACCTATTCTATAGGAAAGATAGCTCAGAGATGCTAAAAAATTCATTAACATTAAAATCTGTTTTCAGGTAAGGAAAGCCCTATATAAATAAGACTGGGGAAATCTGATATCACATATGTACTGAACATCCAGTTAAAAACCTCAGACCAGAGGTGACATAAGTAGACATAGGCCTTCATGATTAAGCTTATAACTGATGCTTTAAAAAAACGATCGGAAGGTAAGTCTTCAAAGGGGCAAAAACAAAACTAAGGATCTGACAACGGGGGCTAGAACCAGTGGTAAAAGCACTGACCTAGCAGGTTCAAGGTCTTAGGTTCAATCCTCAGTACAAAAGAACAAACAGTATTAACAGAAAACACACACTTACCAGACGGAGACATGTATTCTGCATTTGCCCTACACACCACTTTGACAGGCAGATTACACATTTGCAGAAAGGCCTGTAAATGAAGAGCAATATAATAAGCCTGGAAAGAATACACGCATATTTGAAAAGAACTCTTCCTTCTTCATTTCTTTCCTAAATAGTCCATACAATAATATTCCACTGGAAAATGATGAGCAGTTTAAAGCTTCCAAACAAAATTATCATTTTACTTTTTAAAAAAATCTGTCATTAGTAAATATATTTTACTTTAAAAAAATCTGTCATTAGTCAATACATAAACTTAAGACAACTCTATATATTTAAGAAAAAAATTATTCACATTTGTATCACTTTATGTAAGTAAGCAATATTACATATTGCTTTAACTTTAATGGATGACTAATGTCAAAATTTTATTAAGATACTGATAGTTCAATTTTTTTATTCACTGACAGATTGCCATCTTTCTCGTCATACTGGAAAATTCAAAATGTTATTTCTGCTACTCAAAGTTCTTTTCAGTAATCCTCAAAATTCTGACATGTGGTTTTTATGTTAACTAATTCATCAATTAAGATATAAATTGGGCTGGTAGGTGGTGGTGCACACCTTTAATTCCAGCACTACGGAGACAGAGGCAGGCGGATCTCTGAGTTCTAGGCCAGCCAAGGCTACACAACAAAGCCCTGTCTCAAAAGATCTTTAAAAACATATTTAAAATTGGGAGCCAGAGCCCAGTAAATAAAGATGTTTGTCCCCAATCCTGACAACCTGAGTTTGAGCACCCTCCAAAACCCACATTACGATACAGTACATGCAAAACCAGAATGTTCTATAGCTGTCTTCTCTTAAAAGCTTATGCTTTGGAAGAATTTTTTATGATTAAAAAATATATAAACTGGGTGTGGTGGCACACGCCTTTAGTTCCAGTACTCGGCGGGCAGGTGGATCTCTGAGTTTGAGGCCAGCATGGTCTACATGGTGAGTTCCAAAACAGCCAGGGTTACATAGAGACCCTGTCTCAAGTGGGGGGAAAAAAGAAAAACGAAGAAAGAAACAGAAAAAATATTCACATATACAAAATTCTACCTAATCTACTATTTCCTGGGACACTCCAGGTTTGTTCCCAAGTCCTCTTTCATGGCTTTGTGACTTCTCCTCTTACACACTTTCCCAATGTTCTTTCTACACGATAATTCATTTTATTGGGAAACCTTAAGTTACTGTAGTTCTAATTCCCATACACACTTTAGAAGGGGGAAAAGCTTTTCTTATTTTCACAAGTTGATGAAATTATAATAAAAATATTCAAATGTGAGTTGCCATAAATTACTTCATTAGCAAGGCTATTATTTATCATATATTGAAATTAAGGATAGAACAGCCAGCTTATACACAATGCAAATTTCTCAAGAGCTGTTTCCTAGGATTCCTTCTCCATTTTGGATTGAAAATCAATACAGAACATGAACAACATTCTAAAAAAAAACTCTGAATTACCCATTTGTAAAACTAAGGTAAGACTGTCCCAGGCCAGTCTGGGTTACATTACAAGACCCTATCTTGTTACAAGACCCTGTCTCAATAAAATAAAATAAAACTCTCTATTTTAATTTAAAAGTATGTCAATTAAGCCGGGTGATGGTGGCACATGCCTTTAATCCCAGCACTAGGGAGGCAGAAGTAGGCGGATCTCTGTGAGTTCAAAGCCAGCCTGGTCTTTAAGAGCTAGTTCCAGGACAGGCTCCAAAGCTACACAGAGAAACCCTGTCTCAAAACACCAAAATAAAATAAAACAATAAAAAAGTACATCAATTAAAATTGTAGTCCTCTAGAAATGTAGATGTGCTTCCCTGAAAAAAGAAATCCCCTTTACTCACAGCGTGAGTAAAGTTTTGTAATTTATGTATATCTGATCTCCCCAAGCAAAAGAATGCTTTAGAAAGCCAAAGAAATGAGAGGGGGAGGGAAATGGGAGGAGGGGAGGAGGTGTAAAATCTGTATAATAATAATAATAATAATAATAATAATAATAATAATAATAATAGAAGCAAAAAAAGCCAAAGAAAGTAATTTGCTTTTTTTTTGTATTTCTGCTGGTTTCCTTACAATCTCCTTCATTTTCCCTTCAACTGGCTTATAATATTGTAGTATTTGATGCCAAGCACTTGACATTGCTTATTTTGCAATGTTATCTGGGTACACCAATCGAAGTGGGCAAGAGTTTACTGTGGCAGATACCGTTATCTGCCCTACCCTCACCCATCCATATTCTCCCCTTTCCTGGAGGTGGGAGAAGTCTCAGCAGCAGATACTAAGTGCAAGTTCCGGGACTCCATCTGAACACTACCAAAGGCACACGGTAGATGGAAACAGACAGAATCAGAAGAAACTACAGAAAAGGCGGAGAGGAGCACCTATCAGCAACCTTTCATACTGTAACACAAAGAAGGGAGAGATCAACGATGGTGACTGCAAACTGATTTCAGGAACAGGAAAAAGACTAGGGTCAAGGAGACAGCTCAGTGAGTGAAGTTCAGATCAAACTTGAGGACATGATTTTGGATGCGGGGGTTCCACATAAAAAGCCAAGCAGAGGGTAACTCCACCTCAGGGTAGGAGGAAGAGGGAAAGCAGAGCCCTCGAACTTCCTGACCACTGGTCCAGCCACTCAATGAGTTTCAGGTTCAGTGAGAAACCCTCTCTCAAAAAATAAGGTGGAGATGGCCACAGTGGCCCGTGATTTTAATTTCAGAACTCAAGATGCAGAACTATCTCTGAATTTAAGATCAGCCTAGTCTACGTAAGACATTTCAGGATTGCTAGGATTACTACAGTGAGCCCCTGAATCAAAATAAAAATAGAATAAAAAATAAAAAAGCGGAACGTGACACCTGACATCAACCTCTGATCTCCACACACATGCTTCCAACATGAACATGTAAACACACAAAAAACACAAGAAAATGAGAATGTACTCATATTAACTGTGAAATATGAAGGGAGATTTATTGAGAACAAAAGTCTAGGAGAGACTAAGGCCTTCAACAAAGCAAGAGTTTGAAATAATTTAGTTCTTTTCAAAGACCTGAATATTCAACTGTTAATTAGCAACCATCAATACCATACAAAATGGTACATATGGTATGAAACTGTACTACATACAATAGTAAATTATATATATAGTAGAATCAATATTCCATAGAACTTTAGTTCATTTTTAAAAAGGCAGAATATATTGTAGTACAATCAAAACTATACTTCAAATTTTTGCTTTTTAATAAAAAAACTGAATTAATTTTGACCAATTTAATGGCACTCAACATACAAACCTCAACTGAGGGCATGATTCTTCTTAGACAAAGATTAATTTTGTAACATAAGCACATTTATTCTTCATCAGTAGTTCAGAAGTAATTTCTGAATTCATCTAGAGTTTACAAAGAAGCTTGATATTACAGAGAACTTCTACTCAAATATTAAATGTAAAAAACAAAGCATTACCATGATTATCTTCAACATGTAAAAACTTCAAAGGGAAAGGAAACTCTGACTTAACTAAGTACTTTTGTACTCTCTCTGTAAAATGGAAGGGAACTGACGTTCCAAAACAGTACTTTTGCCTTCTACATTTCTATAATATGTTTAATGGGGGAGGCAGTGCACACGTGTAAGGGTACCCATGGAGGTCAGAGGTTACAGATCCAGATCCCAATAGAGCTTGAGTCACAGGTAGATGTGAACCGTCCACCACTAAGAACTTAACTAAAAGAATAGGATGAGTTTTTAACCACATAGGCATCTCCAGCTCTTCATTTTTATTTTAATCTAAAACTCCAAATAATAGTTATGAAACATCAACCAAAAACACATTTTGTTTTTTATTTGAAGTAGAAATATTTATCTTTATTCTTAGCTGAGAAAAATGTAGTCTTGGTTATAACAATGAATAAGCAAACTCAACCTCTTATTCTTCAGTTGGACACTTAATTCCGAAGCAACTCAAAGAAAGCACACCATGAAACAACTTCCTTAGCATATCCTATGCCAATGTTTTATAACCAGGCTGTCCAATATGGTAATCACTAGTGACAAGTTGCTAATTAGGTTAAATTTAAGTTTAATAATATTGTACAAAATTTTAAAATCAGTTTCTCAGGCAATCTAGTCTTTTTTTCATATTCAAGAGGCACCTGTGCCTAAGGGTCTATTTATTACATTTATTATACAACACAAATATCAAACTTCTGTGGGATAGGGTAATGGGTGCGGGATAGCATGAGTTTATAACAACATGGGTAGCCAGTACATAAGAGAATGAGGCATGAAAAGCTGACATTATCTGGAAGTGATTAACATTATAAAAACAATCTACAAAACTGGGAGAGATGCCTCAGCAGCATCCCAGATAATATGTCCATCACATTTCAAGTCTTTATTGCCAAATATACTAGCAATATTCCAGAAGGGAGCATGAGAAAAAAATGGTTAAATTAAATTTAAAAACCACTGGGCAGTGGTGGTGCACACCTTTAGTCCCAGCACTCAGGGAGGCAGAGGCAGGCGGGTCTCTGTGAGTCCGAGGTCAGCCTGGTCTACAGAATTAGTCTTTTTCTATGTTTCACTGCTTTATACTTCTTTTGCTTAATTTTCCCTTAAGGTTTATCTTCATCTATATGTAATTTTAATAGGCACATGCTGTCTGTATCTTTTTCTATTCTAATTTTGGTTGCTTTTATAAAGAATCTATTTTTTCAAAGCTCTCAGATGTTGATGTATCTAAAGTTGAGCTAAATATTGCAGTAATAGCTTTTATGAGAGTGTGTACTAAGGATGGTTCTATTCTCTCATGTAATCTGTCTTCATATGTGCTCTTAAATGTCATTTTCATGCTTTGGTAACAGATTTGCTCTATATAAAGCGTATTTCTTATTATATTTTATTATTTGCTTATTGAGTTATGATTTCTGATTACAAATAGCTAAATTTTCTGTTAGTTTTCTAAACCAATGCCTGCTTTATTAATAGGTATAAGTATTGATTTCTTAAAACACTAATTAATAGGTGGGTTTAATTAAAAGCACTAAACTTTGGAATCAGAGAATTAAAAGATGCTAATCCTTATCGTAGCTTGTCAGTACTTTTCAAGAACTTACTGTAGATAAAGGATAGGTAGTAAAGACAGTCATGGTCTGTAGGTACTGACGGAACTAACATTTTGAAGGGAGAGGTCTTTTATCTGCATGATTTTGATAAATTATGAAGTAAAAATTTGTCAGTACCGTATGTTTATTTACTTGTTTTTGTTTTGTTAGAAAAGATTATATAGTAATGTGTGTTGAAAATCAATCATTCCCTTTCTCCTTCAGCTCTTTACCAGTATTAGTACTGTAAGACAAACTGTGTCCGAGGACTCACTTCTGCTGAGGTGTCCCTGGGGTCAAGATCCACAATGACTTGGGACAGAAGAAGGGAAAAGTTGATGAATTCCCATTTTGTGGCCGCTTAGTGTCAGATGAGTATGAGCACCGCTCTTCCACAGCCCCGGAGGCTGCCCGTCTTTGTGCCAACGAATGCATGGTGAAGAGCTGTGGTGAGGGAGGATGGCTTTCATATTCGAGGGGCCCCACCCTTTACTTGTCATCCACATGAACAAGATGGCGTCCTGTCCTGGTCTGACTGGCTCCGGACAGGTATGCACAGTGCCTTGGGAAGCCCCAGGTCACGGTGGCCAAGGTGAACCAGACTACAGAATAAGGACACATGTGACTGAGGCTCTGCCAAGTTTACGTTCCCTGGCTGCCAGAAGATCCACATCTTAAGAGATGTGGGGCGTCACCAAGCTTAATGCCGTGAGTTTGCAGACATGGTTGCTGAGAAGCAGCTCGTTCCTAATAACATCAAATATATCAGCAATATATTGGTCCCTTGCATTTCTGAGGGAGTCCACAGTACTCTCCTGTACCCTCCCAAATCATGTTCGGTAATAAATCTCAAATCCAGTCAAAAGCAAAAACAAAAACACAAAACAAAAACAAAAACAAAAAACAAAAAAACCCACCAGCAGCACAGCTGGCACTCACTGGATGGGGTGAAGTTTGGAAGACGAAGTGTCTTCTACAGTCTAAGAAGAGATGTAAAGTTTTGTTACAGTTCCAACTGAAAAAAAAAAAAACCATAATAAAAAAAATCTATTTTTTATTAGCTAAATAGATTAGGTAGGGACAGATAATATACTCACTTCATTTCAGCTAAGTAATTCTAACACAGCCCTGGACATTTAGCAGCTAGCTCTTTCTTCTCCCATACCTGAAGATATGTTAACATCTTGTCTTAGACGTTAAACACTAATTAATACTCTCTAATGTACATTTCAGCAGTAAATCAGCCAAGTGACAGGAAAATGTTAAAGTAAACCAAAATTTTAAATAATTTTCTTTAATTAAACTTTTAAGACTGAGGACAGCTTAGTACGACCTCTGCCATCACACAGAGTACGTTAACAAAGATGCTCAGGGCAGTGACACAGCCGCACTGCCCACCTCAGGACCAAGCTTCTCTTCCGGTCATCACCACATCCAAACCCTGCATGTGAGAACTCTATAAAGCGTATTCTCAATCATGCAATGCCACTTTCACGGCACAAAGTGGAAATGATTCTGGTTTTAATTCCTATCCTGTTTCACCAGAACACAAAGGAAAATCAGTGCCGATAACTGAAGAGTTATTTTCCACTTTACTGAAGAGAGATGTCTTAAAATTAAAAACCATGAAGAAATCTACCCACAAAATAATTCGTTATACATCAAACAGCTTCAGACCCCATAATTGAAATGATGTATCTAAGGTTAAAAATGAGAAGTGTTAGGTATCATTCTTAGAGAGACATATTAAATTCCTAATACAGTTACAATAATAGCGCTATTTGTAGTTTAACATAAATTAAGACCATAATTATATTTGTGACTATTTTAAACAAAATAACAAATTCCTTTGTACCTGTGAATGTAATTTATAGCAAAGCCAAGTTCATTTTCCAAACCAATCTATTTCACACTGCAGAGGTACTCTGGTATAACAGTATAATGTAATTCTTATGGAATGTTGAAAGAGTAGATTCACTAAAAGCACAGAAGAGGTTTGAAGATAAATGAAGATGCTATTCATTCAAGGGTAATTTCATCTTAGAACTATATGAAAGATGTTTCACTCACACTGGATAGTGTATGGTCTCAATTTTAAGTGTGTTTTCAGCTCAAATACAATACTGCTAGATCGATTATGCTGATACTGTACATCTAATAATGAAGAATGCTAGCTACTAAAAAATAGATTGTCTTCTTCTTACCACTATGTCTTCATTGTTCTATTTAACTGCAACAAACGTTAACATACAGTTTGCTATTTACCTTTTAAAGAAACAAGCAAAAAAGTGATACTTTAAACTTATAATTTCTCAGAGACTTATAGAAACATGGACTTTTAATGGGTTAAATAAATATTTGCATTAGAAAATATTAGCTGGTATAAACTATTTCACAAATTACTAAAAATGACAACTTACCTACCTACTTTATTTTGAATATGCAATACTTCACGGCTGCAAATCCTACAAGACTAGTTCAGATGTTTTACACATCATATCATTCATGTGCTAAAGAACTAATATGATATTGAAATTGTTTCACTGTTAAGTTCTGTTTACTATATAAATTCAGTTTTATTTTAGAACATATTTTATACTTATACTTTATACTTCATAATTTATGTTAGATGTTTTAAGTGTAACTTACCATCTTCACCTAATTAATGCAATATAAAACAACAAATCTGAAGAACTTAAATTCAGTGATAGCAAGGAAACATCTACAGCCTTCATCTTGTTAATCTTGGAATACTGAAAAGGGCTGCTGTTGCTATGTTCTCTTCCTTAGTTGTTACTGCCTTCTCCTAACTCTGAAAGTAAATACAAAACCTCATTTTACAGAGTATGGTCAAAGTGAGGACAGACTTTGAAATCTTTAAATTCATCTTTTATGAAACTATAAAGCAGCTTTAATTTTTGAATATTTTCCATAAAATAGTATTTTATTCGTTCTCTATTAAAATATATCAAATGACAGCATCCTAGCAGTATTCCCATCAGGTTTAAGTTTGCACTTCATAATGACTATAACAACTTGTTTAAAACAAAAATGTATGCACTCCAATCAAATACTCAAGATTATTTCACCTAAAATTCTTCAGGCAAGCTGTCTACCCTTGCCATTTATCTAAATGACTTGACAAGGAGCTAGTCTCATACATTTTCCAATTCAACAACTGACTTGAAATCCAAAGAAAAAAGGTACTTACTCCTCACTACTCAACCCCAAAGATTACATTAGGATATGACCGTTTAATCACTAATAAATACTTCAACCTACAAAGCTTCATTTGTTAAAAGATAAAAGCAAGGGTCAGTTTAAGTAAATATCAGCCCATCTGATATGTTAGTGTTCACAGCATTAATGATGCCTATAAAAACTTTGAATTTTTGACAATATAATCAACAGAAAAAAATAGTTTTTGTTATCATTTTTATTTTCTCATTTTTAGTTATTTACTCACAAAATCCAAGAAAAATAAAAAAGATTAAATGAAACATAGACATTATTTTTAATCTGAACTTAAATGTCATTCTTAATGTTTAAGTGCTACTTTTTCATGCAGAATTCTAATAATGATTATTTGTCTGTGACACTAAAAAAATTCCAATTTTATAGACTCTATATTCAGACACAAAAACAGCTAGGTTGTTTACATTGGCTTCATATATATTAAATGAAATTATTTCTACACCTCACTAGAAAGTATTACCTTATTATATATGTGTGTGTGTATACTTATATATATATGAAAATATTCTCAAAACAAGTATATAAATCTTTAAAGTCAAAACAGGCATTAATTCTCTGTTTAACCTCTTCTATTTCCATAGCTTCAATTTTTTCAAAAGAACTTTTCACTACCTAAGAAGCTTAATAATAACATAAGAATGTCTTTGCTACATTTCCAAATCCCAAAAACTGAGACGTTTATCTTTTATAACTTAATGTAAATTGTAATATGCTAGGAAATGCAAGAAATAATGTATAATTAAAAATTCACTTTTTGTGGGGCAGTGGTGGTGCACGCCTTTAATCTCAGCACTTGGGCGGCAGCAGCAGACGGATCTCAGTGAGTTCGAGGCCAGCCTGGTCCAAGGAGTTAGTTCCGGGACAGTCAGGACTGTTACATAGAGAAACTCTGACTCAAAAAACAAAGTACAAATTCACTTACTAGCAGGGCAGTGGTAGCACACGCCTTTAATTCCAGCACTCAGAAGGCAAAGGCAGGTGGATCTCTTGAGTTCGAGGGCCAGTTGGGTCTACAGAGTGAGTCCAGGACAGCCAGGGCTTCTGGGGATGCGGGGGTCATGTATTATTAGGCCAACAGCTGAACCTCCCTGCCTCACTCACCACTCCTCTCTGTGGGGAAGTGGAAACTGTAATGACACCAACTCCAGGGGATCGTTATGGAGGGGAGGGCCCTTCTGACATGTAACTCGCACAGCACTGGCCTCATAGGAGGATTAAACTAATCAAAACGACGTGCTCAGCACAAAGTCGCCCACACACAGAACTTAACCGATATGGATGGAGGCTTTCTGTTTTCCTCCATAATTGGTGGGTTCTGTGTCCTTAGAAAGACCAGCTCTGAACTTTAAGGATGTCTACTTTTTGTGTTGTGTTTCCCGGCTTTGTTGTTGGCTGCTTTAAGACTAGGTCTCACATATAGCCTAGGCTGGCCTGAAACTCATCTAGCCACAGCTGGGCTTGAATTATGATGATTCTTCTGCCTCAGTTTCCAAAACGCTAGGATTATGGGTATGTGCCACATCTTGATTTGTTTCTTTTTTTTTCATGTGTGTGGGTGTTTTGCATGTATATCTTTGCACCATGTGATGCATGGAACTAGAGATACAGCTACTGTGAGCCACCATGTGGATGCTGGCAACTGAGAGCAGCCAGTGCTCTCAACCTCTAAGACATCTCTCTAGTCCCACATTTTAAAAAAGGGTAATAGTAGCACCCTGCATTGGGCTATGGTAAGACTTAATCGTAATACTTTACATAAAAGCTTTCGGTAGAGTTGGTTATACACAAACATATTTAATACTAAATTTTAAAACAAATCTAAATATTCTTAAATAACATTAGGATTATGCATTGAATATTAACATATTTGACATAGCATGAAAACATGCTCCAGTGCACAGCCTCATGCCCATAAATATATGGGCAGCAGAAACTGGACTTGGTGGGTAACAAAAAGGACAAGAGGACAAGAGGCTGGGAAAGTGTGAGGATGGGAAATGGATCTGGGGAAGGCTGGGGAAGGAGTAGTAGGGTCAACATGAACAAAATCCATGTATGAAATTAGCAAAGAATTCATAAAGTCCTGTATTTAATGTGGTTATAAAATTATTAATGTTAATGTTCCCTTTAAAACCTTATATATATTTATTCCCAATAGTGTTCTTTAGGCATTATCAAGCCTGTAAGCTTCTAATTATCTTGTTGAAACTGATTAAATGTATTTCTGCCAAGAATCAGAACAGAAGGAAAATAATCAGCATCCCCTGCATATTTATAACACTCCAAGTATCTTTCTAAATGTTTTAAATATGTTAATCCATTTGATTCCCATTTGCCAATGGGACAGTAACTACCTTATGTCTATTTTACAAAGGAAGAAACTTGAAACAGAGTTCTTAAAGCATACCGTCCTTGGAACAGAGATAAACTACCCATTTCTCTTTGTGGAATTTGCTATAAAATAATATATATATATATATTACATATAAAATATCTGTATCTACTGTTTCTAACTGAAACAGTACAGACAAAACTTCTTTCGTGCTGTTTTTGTTGAGACAGGGTCTCTCTGTGTAGCTCTGGCAGTCCTGGAACTCACTATGTAGCCCATACCAAACAAGGTATGCCCGCCTCTGCCTCCTGAGTGCTAAGAATAAAGGAATAAAGTACACATCCAGAACTTTTTACTTTTTAAAAAACTTTTTTTGGTGTGAAAAGCTTAAGAATTCCTAGGTATTCATATTCACTTGTTCATGCTGTATTTCTAAACTAGCACTGTACAAGTGCCAGCAGTCAATATGCCTGAGCGTATGACTAGCACAAACAGACATATTTTATGTGTACACATTAGATTTTGAATTTAATTTGAAGAAAGTAAAACAAATTTTCTATTGATTTTATGATATTTTGATATGCTGGGCTAAGTAAAACATTACTAAAATTAACTACTTTTTTAATGAGGCTACTAGAAATTTTGAATTACTTAGTAGCTAGTATCTACTGGATAGGTGGTCTAAGTTTGGAGAGTAAGAAACAATAATAATGGAATTATCAGATTTGTTTTATAAATCACTATAAGCCTAAACCCCTCAAAGCAGCACTTTAAAATGAGAACTGTCTCTACACGCGTGTGTGGTGTTACACAAACACTGAGCCCACGAGAGCATATCAGACTGACTTTTCACCACAGTCAGCAATCATGAGCACATTACGACCAAGCAGCACTCAGGTAAGCCTAAACTTGTAGACAGATGATACAGAGACAGCAGATCACAGGGGAACTGATCACCGGGAAGAAAATTATTTTCTTTTAAACTGAAGTCATAAAGGTGCCTACCATTAAAAATAGTCAAGCAGTTAGCTTTCAGAATATAATAAACACCTGCCTATGTGATTAAGTAAATTTGAATTTCCTGATGGCATAATTGGTGGACTATTAAAATGTCTAATGTTTTATATCTGGTATATTCTAGAAAATAAACAGTTTATAGATACTCGTCACGTTGTTTTGATCAATTTTATACATCAGACATAAAGCCTTTAGCTCATTCTTCTAAACAGATGCTGTTGCTCTATATAGAAGAAAATTACTCCATAAAGTTTATATCAGATATGAGAGAAAGTCACATTTATAGTCATGGCTACTATCAGCTGTCAAGTCAAAGAATATTGAAGAAAACCAAGAATTTTTAATATATGCTGGTTAATTTATCATCTAAGTGACATATGTAGGATAAAAATTTGAAATGGTTAAGCGAAATTCAATTATTTTAAAAGGTCTTTTTTGGTGTTATTTTCAGCTGCAACTGTGATTTGAGAAACTACGGTGAGAAAACAAATTAAAAGGAAACATAACAACAACAATGTATACCAAGCTGGATCTTTTTATTTCCCCTTCCAAGGAAAACTTAAACATCAATTTTTAAAAAGGTAATATTCTGCTATTTTGCTTTTACAGAAACTTGACACCCTTTACATCTGGAACTGGGGAGCTCACGGTAGAACTGACCTACCCGCTGCAGAACAGCCAGTGCAGCCGTCTGGAGTCCACCATAGTGACATCCAACGGATTCCTCCAACAGCCCTGACAACCATGCGCTTAACCACTGTCGTGCCCTCGAGGAGCCAAACTCTCCCTAGCTGAGAATCATTAGTCTATTCCTACCCAAAATTCTGTCCTATTTGTCCAAAATTAATTACTGCAGTACTCTCTACGATAATATTATTTCATCTTAAGGGCTCTTTGTAAGGAATCCCTAGATGACTTCACTAAGGAGTAAACCTACTGAAATACATACAAAATAGCCTGGGCACATTTCTTTTACTGCACGCACTAGAAGATTTTTCTAAGGAAAAAATGTTAATTAGCTTTGTTAAATCCTTAAAGTGCTACCGCCCAAACGGCAATTAAAAGGGGTCAAGAAACATTGCTTCAACTAAAATAGTCACTATGCTCTGAAGCTATCTTTTCAAATATAAAGACTGAAAATATTATTTTATATACAGCAAATAATTTATTTGTGCAGTCATTTATCAGGCAAGATTGCTTCACCACACTAAGAAACCATTTACACAATATTGGGTGCATTCTTTATTCCAGGCAGCTATGCTTTGTGTGTCTGTGTGTCTGTGTGTGTCTGTGTAAAATGTTAAATTCCGCGTATCTCACAAAAGTTGTACAAAGGCTATGTGTGTGTGTGTGTGTGTATTGCACATAACTGAAAATTTATTTATCAAAAGTTAAGATAAAAATAAATAGAATTTAAAGACAAAATAAAGGCAAAAGTTATAATTTATATTCTTGGTAAAAGATAGATATAAGACAAATGTAAAAGAAACATAATAGATCCATCAAGTAATAAATTTCTGTCCAAGCACATTTCTTCCAATCTTTTCTTTCCTTCTCTGCCTTAAAACAAAGATGAACTGAATACCATACCATCTACAGCCTCACTGAATGACAATACCAGACACTGGTATTAAACCCAGTGGTTATCAAATTAAATAAAAAATATAATGAGATGACCTAAAATTAAATGCTTAGCATTACACCTGCAATCGACAAAAGCTTGATAAATACTTTCTCTCCTCCCTTTCTCTTTGTCCTCAGGAGCCCAGCCTCACCTCCAACAGATGTCACACATTACAGACCCTTTACATGCTGTACAGCCAATCTTCTGTGTGCTGCGATCTACAGAAGCTAAGGACCTCAGCAGCCGAATATATAAAATATTTATTTAATTTTATAACCTACAGAAACATTTACTTTTTTCAAGTAAACAATTCTCCACGTATTCCATAGCACAGTTTTAAATTCACACTGCCAAAAATCTTTTTTTGGATTATACAACGTAACATTAAATTTAAAAAGCAATTGCACTCAATAAGTGGACTGGGAATAATAAACACACATACAATCAATAAGTATATGAGGAATAGCTAGAAAGAATCAATCTGCTTCAAAACTAACAGACAGAATTAAGTTAGCATGTGTATAATAAGCAGAATGATGATTAAAATCTGTAGCAAATAACTCTTTACAAAAAAATTAGAAAATAATTCTGAGTATGTAAGTAAAATTATTACTCCAAATAAAATAGTGTATCTAACCAAAAACAAAACAACTGCTAAGATAGAATGTGTCTTCCACTTAAAAGTAATTTTGCTTAAAGGAATGGATAATGAAGTATATTTTACATACTGACAACTGAAAATACTGTAAAAAATTATACTTCACAGAAGAATAAGATTATACCAATAATGGTTAAGTCATACAGAAAAACTCTAAACATACAATATCAGACTTTCAGTAGGGGGTGGAGTACAACTCAAAATGATATACATCCTCTAGCACAAAGAACAAAATTACATTATTTACATATTTACCTGCACAGCAAGAGATGCTGCATTGTCAGAAAGCAAAATTTGCTCCCCTGTGGAAACATAAAGAAAGGTCTGAGTCCAAAGTTTAACTGCTAAATAAGCAAAATATATTAAATATTGTAAGTTATTTCTATTTTAAAAAGAGATATCCTACACTAAAGCAATTATGAAGCTTTATATCAGTGCTGCCATGTAACAGTTTCAATTAAATTATCATGTGTAAGTCATGATAAAATAGGGACGTTCTAAAATTATCTGATCATTTATCTCATTTTTTCAGCCATTAAAATTACTTATTTAAAAACATCCATTTTTACAACTTAAAAAAGTATTTTTTTCTTTTCATTAAAATGATCTAAAATAGTATCTGTTCAAATCTCTCTAGTTTAAAGTAAAAGTATTCACAACCACATAAACCAGCTTACAGTTAATATTGCTCTGTGTGTCTAGGTCTGTCACACAAAAGAAAGATGACAAGTTCGCTGCAATAAAAATTCCATGCTTAGAAGACGGGGGCTGCTGCCTATTAGTCTTCATTACTTTGCAGTCTTCTGACAACTGTAGCAGGCTGCTGAGCCCCAAATGGGGTCCATAATGTGATCTGATGATATATGAAGAGCTGCTAAAGGGAGCCTGAACCATCCTAGCCTATACATTTTAACAGTTCCTTTTTACTGAGAGCCCACTTTACCACAGGACTTGGAAAATCTGCTGTCTCAGCTATTGGTGCAGTAAATCTGCCAAGTGCTCCTGCAACCACATCATTTTACACTGCCTATAGCAGCCAATATAATGAGTCAATAATAAACTAAGGACCTTATAGGCTATGAATAGTTGGTTTACCTAGCAGATACAAGTTTAGGCAAAACCTCATAGACAAATTATACAAGGGAATCCCTTCTTTGTATTTTATATTCTCGTTGCAAAAAATTGGATTAGTACATTTGGGGGATGCAGCGAGTTTCGTTTGTTTATTTGGCTGGTCAGCTGGTTCAGTTTAGCTTGGGGGTTTATTGTTGGTTATAAGTATATTTTAACACAAAGCCATTTTAATTGTGAATAAGAACCTACCTCTCAGTTGCTGATATAAGGTGGCATTTTCAGGCCAAGGTTCTGTGGCTGCAGAAACAAGGCAACAATAATCAGGCACATGGGGCAAAAGTATATCAATACTCAGCCAAATCCATCAGTGTGTACACTGGAAAGCATTTAAAATCTATTATTAAGGTGACACTTAACTACAGCAATGAATCATACTGCCTTAGACCATAGGATAGCCTACTTAAGAAGGCTAGACTATTTTAATGTTTATTGTGTGGTGATAAGGTTTTTCATAGAAAAAGAAGGACTATCTTGTCCAATTAAAATAAAATTAGCTTCCTTAAAAATAGCTATATGCAAAATGTTTATACATACAAAATACTAGTATTTTATTCAGCACGAAAAAATTATGTTGAGAACATTTTACTGTAAGCTTTTCAAAAAGTAAACTTTCCCTCACTAGATGAAAGAAAACACACATCTGTTAACAACCTGTCCACCTTTCCTTTTTTTAAAAGTAGTACTGCAAAAACATAGGAATCCCAGTGAACATTAAAAGGCTCTACTGCCTTGACTCCAGGACTGCCACCCTACAAAATGATAAACATTAATGCATCATACGCATTAAGAATTACAAGGTGAAACAAAGTCAGTAAAACTAATTTTAAGCCTGATAATGAACCTTGACCTTGACCCTTACTCTCTCATCCACACAAGATTGCAGCTGTAAGGTGAAGCCAGCTATAAATCCATCAGTGCTAAGTGATGGAGGAGGGTCATCTGTCTATGTGTTACTTTCATTGGTTAATAAAGAAACTGTCTTGGCCCTTTAATAGGACAGAAAATTAGGTAGGCGGAGTAAAAAGAACAGAATGCTGGGAGGAAGAAGGCAGTGAGGCAGATGCCTCAGGCAGATGCCATGCCTCTCCTCTGAGCCATGCCTCTCCTCTGAGACTGACGCAGGTTAAGATCTTTCCCGGTAAGCCACCACCTTGTGGTGCTACACAGATTACTAAATATGGGTTAAAGCAAGATAAGAGAATTAGCCAATAAGAGGCTAAAACTAATGGGCCAGGCAGTGTTTAAAAGAACACAGTTTCCGTGTAATTATTTCGGGTAATGCTCGCCAGGTGGCGGGACGCAGCCCGCCACTCCCATCACTGCAGCTAAAGACAAGCACTCAGTTCTAAAAGGACTCTTATCAACTGTGCTTAAGAAGCAAAATGATTTTTGCCTGGTGGTGGTGGCTGTGCCTGCCTTTAATCCCAGCACTCAGGAGGCACAGGCAGGAGACTCTGTGAATTCGAGGCTAGCCTGATCTAAAAAGCAAGTTCCTGGACAACCAAAACTACACAGAGAAACCCTGTCTTGGAAAAGGAAAACACGCACGCACGCGTGTGTACACACACACACACACACACACAAAACAAAACAAACAGAAGAAGCAAAAACAGAAGAGTGGACCTGGGGGAGAGGGGAGGTAGAAATGGAAGGAGTGGAGGGAGGAGAAACTTCGCACCAGATGTACAGAAAACAAAAACTTTTAAAAAATATTTTAAAAATAAAAAGTAAAAAAGAAGCAATAGTTGCATTAACAGAATATACAGGATTATCAAGATCTCATTTACTAACTTCACCTCTGTAAAGGACATAAAGCATAAACTAATCCTATACAGCAACTATAATTGCTATTAGCAAGAAAGTGGGCTATGGTAGTTAATAACTGATAGTCTTCTAACTGTTTATGTTAATCTAGTCTCCGACACAGCAACAAATCATTCTAATATATAATTATAGTTGATTTTTAAACGAAACTTACATATGTAATGCATTTTAAGATGAATCATTTAAGAGGCGATAGGTTAAAAACACTTAAATTTGTTCTTACACTTTAGAATAAAAATAAAAAAACATAGTATCATCAAAAGGGGCAAATGTTACATTTAACCTAATTAATATACATAGAATTAAGTAGACACTTACTGACAATACTAGGAAATCATTAAGCATATAACAGACCAGGAATAGTTTTCTATACTGTTAGCTACAATATTGTGCATTTATGTAAAGGCCTTCGACACACATACCAAAAAATGTAGTGATGCTAAATATTTATATTTTACTATAAACATTTTAACAAAGTAAAACTTCAGTAAGAACCTAATTAGCCTACATAGTATAATTCTTAAAAACCAAGGCAACAAAAATAAGCTGCCATTAGCAAATTACTCAAAAGTAACTTTTTAGGAGAGATTACATAGTCAACATACCTATACTATTAACTTCTCTAAACAACACAATGAGACTCATTTATTATAAGGTCCATAATCATCAATATTTAATTTTATGCACCACATAAATGTGGCTAACGCAACAGTACCAAAATAACATTTATAAAATTTCCAAAAGATAAATATTAAAACTCAGTTCCTGAGAGAATACATGTGTTCTATATCTCTCTGTGAGCCATAATGTACATGTCTTGTATACAGTTGCTACTCATTGTAAGTAAAAAAGAAAATGAGCATTTAATTAAAATCTATCATACTCCATTCTTTAAACATGGATAAGCAGCTTAATATTATTGTAGTGAGTTGTTAGAAAATATTTTGGTAATTTCAATTTGTTTAGCTATTTTGTCTCTATACTAGACATAGACTACAAATTTTCAAAACAATTTATTAAATATATGCTATGTGCAGTGTGTTTATTGATAAATTAGAAGTTACTCTATTGGTTTATAATATGAGCTATAATGTGAACATTAACTCAAGCTTCAATAATTCCAGTAGCTCAGGGCAGAGTGTTCACCTAGCAAACATAAAGCACTGGGTTCAAACTCAACACACACACACACACACACACACACACACACACACAGAGTTAATTTAATTTATCACCACCTCCACTATGATGGATTCTCCAGACCTAATTCAATAGAGTATATATAAAAGCAATAGAATTTTTGCAACATTCTACCTGAGTGCAAGTAAGCTACCTATAAATCTGGTATGAAAAACCTACAGATGGAAACTAAGGTAGAAGGGGGTAATGTTTTGCTTGGTACAATATATAAATTATATTTCAACTCATAAGATATTGAAATAAAGTTCCAGGAAGAAACTACCAAACATTTGATACTTTCTTCACAAACAGAACAATTTTTTTTTTGTTTTGTTTTTTTGTTTTGTTTTTCGAGACAGGGTTTCCCTGTAGTTTCTAGAGCCTGTCCTGGAACTAGCTCTTGTAGACCAGGCTGGCCTCGAACTCAGAGATCCGCCTGCCTCTGCCTCCCGAGTGCTGGGATTAAAGGCGTGCGCCACCACCGCCCGGCCAAACAGAACAATTTTAAAAAGGCAAGTAGATTGATGAAACTCTGTAGCAATTTTATCTTAGCACCTGAGAACTCAGTACCATGGCTCAACAGATAAGAAGCTGTATGCAGAAAATGAGCTGCTACCTAATTCACCCCTAAAGGGGCGATGGCCCAAAGGACAACATTTTCTCTTTCCAAATGCTGAGCAAACCAATACCCACTCCACCACTTGCCCTGAGTTATGCTATGTACTCCCTAAACTGCTCACACACTCCCTTACACAGACACCCTTGATACCACTTATCACAGTCGGTAGTTTCACAACGAGTGTTTAGTTATGTCTCCAAGCAGAAAACAGTGAATCTAGAACTCAGGTCATCTTTAGAACCTAACGCATAGAAAATATTTATCACTTCTTTTATTATTATTACTATGTATCATTTTATGCTAAAGAGCTGCAGGAAAGATATAGAAACTATATCATGTAGAAAAACATTTTAAAATGTACCCAGACAACTTCAAGACCATATAACACAAGTCCAGTAATATTATTTGCCTGAAAACAGTTGGATCTCCAATTTCAACTTACTTTTTTTAACTTTTCTTATTTCATCTTTAGTATAAACTTTTTATGTGTCTGATATCTATTAAAAGAATCAACAAACATGATTACTAAATCTATTTGGGCCTGCATGCTGTATTGAAATGGGATTCCCCTCTGTATCCTGTGACTATGTTTTATTACCATTGGTTAATAAAGAAGCTGTTTTGGCCCATGGCATGGCAGAATATAGCTAGGTAGGAAATCCAAACAGATATAGGGAAAAAGAAGGCAAAGTCGCAGAGATGCCAGCGGCTGCAGGAGGAGTAAGATACTAGAGCATTACAGGGCACATGGCAATATACAGATAATTAGAAATGTGCTAATTTATACGGAGAGCTAGCCAGCAAGAAGCCTGAGCCATGGGCCAAACAATTATAATTAGTAGTAAGACTTCGAATGATTATTACATAATCGGTGTGTGGGGGGAAAGACAGGCAGACAGGAGAGAAACGGGTCCAGTGGGATCAGATGGCACAGAGAAGAGACGTCCAGCTACACTGGATACTGCACTAAAGGGGATAAAGGGGATGTGAGATTTTCAAATGATGAACTCTGGCTAAAGTGAGGATGCAGAAAGCATTAATAGTGAGACAGCATGTTAGCATTCCAGTCTTGGCTATGAGGCTTAGGAAGTATAACATTTGTATCTGATTGTTATGATCCGAACGTGAATCACCCCACACAAGCTCATGGGTTAAAAGGCTTGGTGAAGCTATTCTAAGAAACCCTACAAAGCTTAGGATGTAGGACCTGGTTAATGAAGTATATCATGGAGGATATGCCTTTGAAGGCCCAGCCTTCCTGACCCAGTCCATTGTTACCCTGTTACCTGGACACCAGCAAATGAGTAGCTCACTTTGCCCTGTATTCTCCGAGATAAGTGTCTTGCCTCAGGCCCAAAGAAATGGGGCTAGCACACCAGGAATGGAAATCTCTGAAACCATAAATAAATCCTTTCTGTTTGTTTTTTTTTCCCCCACAGGAATTCATCACAGCAACAAAGACACTGGATGAAAACTACATAGTTAATATAAAATATCAAATAGAAATTTTTAAGTTTTAGGGTTTGTATCTGGGTAAAAAACGCAGTTAGTTTACAGGAATTTTCTTCTGTACATTAAAGGATTCTCTTGCATAGTACAAGATATACACTCTAACCCCACATGGCAGAATGTTGTTCTAATTAACTCCTGCTGTGGAATAATCCTTCTGTACACTCTGAGTATGTATTGCTCTCATTGGTTAATAAAAACCTGACAGGCCGGTAGCCAGGCAGGAAGTAAAGACAGGACAACCAGATACAGAGGACTCTGGAAGGAGGGAGGGCAGAATCAGAGGAGACCACCAAGGAAGCAGACATGTAGAAAATGAGGTAGCAAGCCAGGCACCATGTGGTGAAGTATAGATAAAAAATATGAGTTAATTTAAGTGTAAGAGTTAGCTAATAACAAGCCTGAGTTATCAGCCAGGTATTTATAAGTAATATTAAGCCTCTGAGTAGTTATTTGGGAACAGGCAGGCAGGGGAGAAAGGTCTGACTACAAACTACTTATTTTAAATTTCACCATAGAATTCAAATATTCATGTGCTCCTAACCAAGGAAAAGTCCTTCTCTTTCATGGTAAAAATCAACTTTTTAGACCAAGAAAAGGCTGAGGGAAGAACATACATGATTAGTAGAGGAGTCCCTGTCTACCTACCCACTTAACACCAAGATCCCTGTCCAACTAGATAGAATATGCCAAATTTTTCCTGAACACTTAAGGCTTGCTTTTATGAATTTGCTCAAATTGTTTCCCTTCGATGTTTCTCTTTACTGACAAAACCCAAACATCTTCAAAGCCAAGTTTGTCACATTATTTCTCTTTTATATGTACTGTCCATGAAAGTTTATATTTACCTTATGTCATACACTATTTTCTACCGTATCTTACTGTAAAGTCAATACTGTGCCTCTCATTTCCTACAAATAAATTCTTAGATACAAAAGTTTTTCTGTAGTTCTGAAGTTATTTGCTAAAATCTTGGGTTCTCAACTGCTTCAAACAAATCACTATAGTTGTAATAATGCATGCCAAAAATAGTAAATTTGAGCTTATCAAGTTTTAATTTTCTGTCTAATTACCATTTAAAGCTAATATTTGTTGTAAGAATTCCAAAGTAAAACTACCTACTTTGGCAGCTAGAGAAATGGCTCAGTTGGTAAAGTGTTTGCTACCCAGCAACCACTGAAAAAGCTTGGTGCTCCAGTATATGCTTGGAATCACAACGCTGAAAAGGCAGAGAGGAGCTCCCTGGGCTTGCTGGCTGGTCAGTGAGCCGAATCAACAAGTTCTATGCTCAGTGAGAGATCCCGTCTCAAAAATAAGGTAAAAGAAAAAAAAATAAGGTAAAAGTAACTGATGTCAACTACTGACTACTGGCCTCACATATGTGCATGTACATGTGTGTTAAACACATTCATACAAAATACTGCCTGATTTTGGAGAAATTAATTCATTCTAAGAAAAGAAATTACTATATGGTTCAGTGGGTAAAAGCTGACATAAATTCAATCCCCAGGACACACATGGTATAAGGGGAAAACCAACTTCCATGGGTAATGTCTGATTTCTCCGCTCATGTTATGGTATACCCCCCTCCACACACACACACACACACACACACACACACACACACACACACACACACACACACTGTCTCTCTCTAAATGAAACTGGGATACCTTTTTTTTCTAAGATTAAAAAACTATTTCATCTTTTTCATGCTAAAACAAAGACACTCTTGGTGGTCTACTCTAACTTCCATTTTAAAAATCAGAACTACTTGGATGGGGGCTGGAAAAGATGGCTCAGTGCTTAGAGCTCTTGTTGTTCTTGCAGAGAACCAGCACCCACACAGTGATTCACAGTCATGGCTTGCAACTCCTGCTCCAAGGGAACTGATGCCCTTTTCTGACCTCTATAGGCTCCAGGCACATACATGGTGCACAGACATACTTACAAGCAAAAAAACCTCATTTACAAAATAAAAGAAATCTTAAATTCAAAACAATAGATTGCTATGCTAACAGTATTTGGGTAAATTCCCTTCAATTTTATTATTTTTATAAAAAATTTTGTTTCTATTTTGTAAATATAAAAAAAGAACTAGAAATGAATCAAAGCTCTCTAAGTGCATATCCCAATTAATTCTATTGAAAAGCTAGTCAGTCTTTTACCAACTTTCTATTTTGCCCTAGTCAGTACCCTGATTACTTCCTACTTTACCCAAATCTTCCTTTACCAACAGCGAAAGACACCGCTAGGTTTCAGTCTTTGGGGATAAAGATGAGTATTTTTATGCAACTGAGTATTTCTTAAACTTAAAATGGACCTTTCTCTATTCTTGCATGTATTTATGTTGAGGAAGACAAAACAAAACGTAAAAAGGACATGCTTAAGGCAGGGGACACACCCTATACTTATAGCACATGTGAGGTTGAGGCAGGGGATATCATAAGTACCAAGGTAGCATATGCAGCATATAGACACTGTATCAATAAAAACAAAATGGATTTTAAATTTTAAAAATTAAAGACAACTTTTAAAATTTTAAAAGTTAAAATATAAAATGCATAAATTGCTAGCAATATATATGATAAACTAACAAAACCAAACAAATATTTGCTCAATATTATTTTAATTGCATTTAAGTTATACTTAAGTTTTATTAATAAACATAATCAAAAATCAATATTTTTACTAGTAGTAAATTATAATACTACTGAAATGACTAGTAGCAAATAAATCCACATATGTATATCATAGGTCTCTTACAGAATTTACATATTACTTGAATGTCCTCAATGTCAAGTTAAGTGATAAGTTGTTCTGGTGGCAGATGATTCTTCCATCCAAGGTTATTGCACACTATCAAAGTGATAACCTAATAAAAAAGTCTAGATTCCAAGAACCACTTCTTGAGCTAATCTAAGAGGACAAGAGACAAGCTATGAAAAGAGATGCCCTCTGCCGTTGGTCTCTTTTCTTAAATTCTGCATTTCTGATGCACAACATGACTCCTCTGGCATATGAACACAGGTGAAGACATAATTTGTAAAATAATAGGCACTAATATTACACACTGCTTCAATTCTGTCATTTTTCCAATCCATCAAATTGATTAATGCTATAATAACTCCTCACAAACCTATCATTTGTGCACTAATGAAGTCAAACTCAGTTTCTCCTTAGGCAACTATATTCTAAAAGCTCATAGAGGCCATTTCCTCAGGCCGGCAACACAACTACAGTGTTACAAAAAAGGAACAAGGCACATGTGCAGTCTACCCCAGATTCAGATGACTTTCTGACAAAGGTGTAAATGCAAATACTAGCAACGTAACAAAATGCGTGAAGAAGCACTTAGACGATCTTAACCAAAAGTTACTGTACAACATACAGAGAAAACAAGAAACAAACTTGCTAATTTGATATAGACACCAGACTGATGACTTCAGTGATATCAACAAATACACTAAATTTAAAACTCATCATCTGTCAGGCAAATGTAATTAAATGGGTTTTTAAGATAATTAGACTTAAAATATAAGACTATCAAAATGGGAATTTAAGGAATGCTGTTTTAGATTATCAAATTCAATATTAATTCAACCTACAAGCTTACAGAAAAGAAGGCAGTGACAGATCCCAGCTAATAATCACAAGATTACTAAATAATATCCCCAAGGTGCAGGAGAAGAGATGACATTTAAAGACTTTACAACAAATGCGTAAACAGTGACTCTTCCCCACACTGGAGTTTAAAGCTGTTCTTCCAGGGCTGGAGACAGGGTTCCGTAGTTAGGCATACACACTGCTCTTGTGGAGGACCCAACTCGGACCCAGCACCTACAATGGGCAGCTCACAGTCACCTGTACTCTAGCTCCAGGGAATCCAACGCCCTCGTCTGGCCTCCAAAGACACCAGCACTCACATGCATATACCACCATAGACACACAATTAATAAAAATCAATCTTTTTTAAAAAAAAATTCTCCCAGCACCTTAACAGTGTGAGAGATCAGTTCATGCCAGAAAAAGGAGAAGTGCAGGAGTCATTTTCAGAAACCTAAAGCACAGGCAGATGGCATTATGTAGCACAGTGGTAAGGCAAGTTAGACTTTAAAGCAAGAAGTGTATATACAAAGATTAAAGACTAACAGGTTTAAATAAGGACTCGATAAGAACTTGGAGTGTGCCTCAGTTACAGAGTGCTTGCCTAGCATGCACAAAGAACTAGGCTCAACTCCAGCACCCTACAAAGCACATGTGCCATGGCACATGCCTGTAGTCTCGGTACTCAGAAAGTGAGAGCAGCAGAATCAGCAGTTCAAAGTCACCCTGGGCTACATAGCAAGTCCAAAACTAGCCTAGACTACATGAAATCCTGTCTCAAAAAAAGATTTTGTAACTCAAAGTGTCTTACAGAGTTATGGCCTTGGTTACAAGTTGCCTTGAGTCTGTAGGAAGAGGAAACCTGTGTCTTGGTATCAGAGTCTTTGTTATTTGTGGTATGTGAATAGCATTCATTTCAGAAAGTACATTTAGCACATCTACAATCAATTTTTTGTTCATTTAATACATATAATATATACATAGAAAGAAAGTCCTAGAGACACAATTGGCACTTAAGATTATTCTTTTCATCTCTTTCATTCATTTAGCTCAGATAAGGTGATACTGAGGACCTATGTAGATTAATTCAATAAAATTTTTGATCATCTTACTCTATTTACTCAAGTATTTATGAAAATGACTAAAATCTATGTATTAAAACATAAAAGATTTCCCCAAATAATATTTTAATTAGCCTTTTAAAAGAACAATCTATTAAATGCCTAAAACATATAAATTACTTTAATAAGAAAAAAATGAATATAAAATTGCCATTGTACTCCAGAATCTAATGTTACTGAATGGGTAACACGGAAGGAAAGGAAACTAGAGGAGAGACAGCAACCATTCACAGCACAGTAAGTGAAAACAGGTGGCGCAAAGAAAAAGTTAAGGCCCTGAAGTCATGTAGAGTCTCCCAATTTTACAATGTGTTATCTAAGTAGCCTTGGCCAAGTCGCTTAACCTATTCTGACCTCATTATCTTACTGTAGAAGGGGAAATACTAAATGTCTTCTAAGATTGTTGAGAGAATAAAATTAGATGAGTTATTAAGAATCCTAGTTCCCATTACACGGGAGGCACAGACAGGGATCTCTGGAGCAGGCTGGCTAGTCAGACTTGCCATTATTCGTGAGCTTTGGGTTGACTGAGAGAAGCCCTGACTCAGTTAATAAGGTTGAACAGCAACCAGTGAAGACAACAGAAGAAGTCTAGACCACACACACACACACACACACACACACACACAGCTGATCTGCACAGCAGTTGCTACATTATTCAAAAAGAAAAACAAATAGACTCCCACTGCTTAACTAACTCAATTCATCTAACATAACTCAAATCTTACCAAATCTTTTTCTACAGGCAGACCAATAAAGTCAATATCTAGGGTACGAAAATAATCTAAAACAGTAAACTGAAATATAAATATTTGTCTTTAATTTGTAGTCCATGCTTTCTAAAGCACAAATGCATGGCAAGGTGGAGAAATATTGTAGGAAATATAATTTTTAGGTGTCAACTTGTTCGGATCAAGGACTATTCAAGGTGCTTTTTGCAGGTGTGTTTGTGAGGGTTCTTACGAGGAGACCTGTAAAGAAGTACTTCCTCTAATCAGATAAGGAGCAAGAGCAAATAATAATTTGGCATGAAGGCCAAGCCCACTGTGGGTGATGCCATCCCTGAGCAAGAGGTCCTGGGCTGTATCAGAAAGCAGGGTGAGTAAGTCATGAGTAACAAGTCTGTTGGGAGCCAGGCCAATCCAAGGCTTTTAGAGGCCTTGATGAAAGGACAAATGGAACTTCAGCTCTGTGTCCTTGCCCAGAAGCAGACTTGGCAAGGGCTGATCTGGGAATAGAGATATGGTCTAGAACAATGTCTCAACTTTCCTAATGTTGTAACCTTTTAATACAATTCCTCAAGTTGTGGTGGCCCCCAACCATAAAATTATTTTCATTGCTACTTCATAACTGTATTTTTGCTACTATGATGAATCGTAACATAAATATCTGATATGCAAGATATTTGATATGCAACCCCTGTGAAAGGGTCGTTCAATTGCCAAAGGGGTCACAACCAATGGGTTGAAAACCGCTGGCCTAGAAAGAGTAATGGTTTCAGTTCCTGGGAATCTGGTTTTCCCCACTGAAGGATGCGGTTATCAGGCCTAAGGCAGCTGTGTCTGAGGCTGTGCTCTCTTGGTCAACATTGTTTGATTTAGCTGTCTGCTGACTTCAGCTCACTTCTCCCCTACAAACGGCATTTAAGATATGCTTTTTAATAAACTTCCATAAGCTGTTAGCTTATGCAAGACCTCATGATCCCAGCTCTCTGTCTTCTTTATCTTCTCATCCCCAGCCCTCCCCCCAACACCTGACCATTAGGGACCCTTATTACTATGGGTTTGGGTCACAAGCCACTAAGCAGCATTCCTCCATGACCTCTGCATCAGTTCCTGCCTCCTGGATCCTAACTTGACTTTTCCTTTGACTTCCCCTGATGACAAACTATAAAGTGTAAGATGAAGCAAACATTCCCCTACCACTAAAAATAAATGAATGAATGAATGAATGAATGAATGAAGCAGAAGAGAAGATTCATGCTCCCTTCCTCCCTCCTCCTTCTCTTGTTGGCTTCCTTTCCTCCTTGAGCAGGGTCCTTATCTCCTGCCCTGGGATAACAGAACTACAATCTCTGGACTCTTGAGACTTAACATCAGTCATTCCCTGGGTTCTCTCAGGCCTTCAGTCTTAGACTGAGACATCAGCTTCTCTAGCTCTGAGAACTTTAGATTGGGACTGAGCCCAATTACCAGCATTCCAAAGTCTCCAAGTTATAGACAGCCTGTGTGGAACATCTCATCCTCCATAATCAAATAAGCAATTCCACAAATAAATTTCGTCTCACATAGTCATGTCTATACTTATGCCCTTTTGACTTTCCTCCTCTGTAGAAGCCTAATACAGAGGAAAATATATAAAAAAAACAATTCATAATTCCAATTGAAGAAGAAAAAAATCAATTACCAGTTAAGTAGTTAGCATATTATAACTAGTTCTCATTACTAGCCAAATCAGAGTCTTAAACTGATAAACGACAATGGTTAAAACAATGAGAACATAACAACCCTTTAAATTAATAAAACAGGCAAGTCAGAAACATTTCTTATAGTTCAAGAAGTCCATACACTTTTGTTCGCATGGTTTTTTTGCTTGTTTGTTTGTTTGTTTGTTTGTTTTTGTGGTGCTGAGGATTGAAACCAGGGCCTCAATCATGCTAGGAAAGCACGCTAGGCAATTCTACTGGGCTATGTTCCCATCCCCAAAACATTTTCATTTACCATAAAGATTGATAAGCAAACTAACAAATGGCCAGTAATGATGGCCTCTTAAAGCCTAAAACATGATAAAATTCATTTACATAAAGTTCTAGTCAATGCTTAGGTTGACCAGATAATAAATATATGTGTGTGTGTGTGTGTGTGTGTGTGTGTGTGTGTGTGTGTGTGTGAAAAGAAATTCTATTACAGTGAAGAATGCTGTATTCAATATATACCAGAAATCTTTTTTATCCAAGGGCCAACTAAGTTATAAAAAAAAAATTTTTATAAAAGTTTAGGAAAGTTCTTAATGATTAAAAATAAGCAATTAGCACAAAAACAGACAATGAAATGTATTTTATGGCTTCTATTTTGCTAACACAGTTACAGTTAATGGAAACTGTCTTGATAAAATGATTGTTTTTGTGAAAAGAGCCTTCATTACTACCCCATCAAATTTCATTTTTATTACTGATGTAAAAAAGTTCAAAACCATGATTCATTTATAGACTATACAAAAATAAGAAAAGAGTTCAAGAATAGAGGGTCATTTACAAAGCAATAAAAAATTAAAGTATGCATTTTTCTTACTGGCAAGGCGAATACTTCTCTTCCACATGTAAATGAGTTTAGCTAAATTTACTGAATATTATAATTTCTGTCTTTAAAAAAAAATGAAAAGACTGAATTCTTATCTATTTGATTATCTTCAGCCTATCTAATAACTACTTCTCAAGAAATTTTTTAAATGTTTGAAAAATGTTAAGAGATCTGATGTTTTCTTTCAATTTCCACTCAAATGTGGAAAGCTTAAGCTAACATTAATAACTCAAAAGCCTTCACAGAGATAATAGTGACATATTTTACAGGGTACCCATCACCAAAATCTTTTAAGCTAATCATTAAAAATCAGGGAGCTGTGGGTAAAGCTGAGTGGCAGAGTATTTGCCTAACATACTTAAGTACTACTAGGAAATCCTCAGAACACCACATTAAAAACAACTAAGAAAATATTTTATTTCCAAGAGCAAAAAAAAATTGAATGTATTGTCCTTGATACATTTTTAAAATTAGTGCATTTTTAAAATTAATGCATTTCTTCAATTATGTTGTAGTTTTCATCATTAAATACTTTGGGAGCAGCACTGCCCCTTCACACCAAAAAATAAAAATAAACAAAACCCACCCTACTTTTTTGGTGGTGCTGAAGATAAAATACAGGACCCTGAATATGAAAACGTTCTTCCCCGGGGCTATAGTCCACCTCTACCAAAATTAAGGTTCTTTTAGCCTCTATCTTTCTATTTATTTCAGCCCCTAGAACCTTTCTTGGTGCTATATAAATTGACACTGCCCTGTACTAATGTGAGGGGAAAACAGAAAGAAGCATACTTTATTATCAGTATAAAAACATTTTTAAAATATGCCTATTTGGAGGGAATGCACGTCTGTGTGGTGCAAAGGATCAAAACCAGGGTCTCCCACGTAATAAGTAGGAGTCTTACCACTGAGCTACATTCTCAACTAAAACATACTTGTCTTAACCCCACTTATTTTCAAGATACTTACATCTAGGGACATATTCATGCTCAACTAACTAAAAATAAGTTCATAAACCAGAAACTTATGTATTAGTAAAGCTACCATTAAAAAAAGCAATGAAAATTTAAAACACAGAGACTATATAAGTTTTTTAGACAATTCAATATCCAGGACCATTTTTATCCAAATCTAGCCTATAATCTAAAAAACCAAACTGTTCAAAAATTGTCATAAATTGTTATTCTTCCCATATTACTTGGGTAAAAAAAAGTAATTCAAATTCTTCCATTTTAAGAAATTTATCTCCCCAAAAAACCCACAAACATAAGCACCATTGCAAAGAGAAAAATCATATACACCTTCAATGGCTTTGGCACACAACAACTTGACCAAACTGACCTGCCAAATTCCCTTTCTACTCTCAGTTAATATGGACTGCCAGACTATTACACAGAAAGTAGGAGGAATGCAAAACAAGACAACAGCCACCGTGAGGCATACAAAAACACCTTCACCTGGTTATTCTAATACTAATATAGATGTTGCTGTGAAGGAATTTAACTGATACAATTAAAATTCATCATCATATGCCTTTTAAAAAGGAGATATGCTGGGGTAGCCTGGCTTAAAAACTTAAAAGTACTTTAAAAGAGGGGCTAAGTCATGCCTGATCTCAACCATTCCAAACAAGAGTCCCAAAATGCTTTCTTTCCTTCCTAGATCCCCTGTTCATGTCTGCTTTTCAAATTTTCGATTTGTCTGGTCAGTCACATAATAGGAGCATGAGCTGGTGTGGATATTCCTGTGTAGACACAAAGCTCCTACTGCTGCCAATCTTTCATTAAACTGATAAGATAGAGTAAAACTCCAGGAGGCAGAGGCAGGTGGAGCTCTCTGAGTCTGAGGCCAGCCTGGTCTATACATAGTAAGATCCAGGCCAATCAGGCAAGGAAGGCTACATAATGAGAACCTGTCTCATAAAAACAGAACAAAACAAAACAAAAAAAACCTAAAACCCCATCAGAATATGATTTCACTAAGGCCGGGCGGTGGTGCACACACTTTAATCCCAAAACTTGGGAGGCGGAGGCAGGCAGAACTCTGAGTTTGAGGCCAGCATGATCTACAGAGTTGCAGGCCAACTAGAACTACACAGAGAAACCCTGTATCAAAAACCAAAAATCAAAAACCAAAAAACAAACAAAAACGATCTCACAAGTAAATTATGGTTTCTTTACTACAATGATATACTACATAGCTATTCAAATATGACAGTATATAATTTCATCATAGACATGAGAAGAGACCCATTATATCATATGACAAAAGAAATGTGCCCTCTACATTATCTATGTCTGTATTTTAATTTAAGGGAAATAAATTATAAGGAAATAAATGATAGATTTGCTCACCAAAGTTTTGAATATGAGATGGGATTTTTTTTTAATCTTAATCTTGGCAGTAGGTTGTCAGGTGATTTTTCACTTTATTCCTTACCGTTCTCTGGATTACTTTCACTCTATAAGGACCATGGATCATTACTATTATTATATTTTTAAAAATATCATTGGACAAGGAAAAAATGTCAGAGGCACTTACACATTCAAACGGTGTCCAGTCTTGAGAGGAAAGAGGAGCTGCTGAAGTGGACACTTCAAGCAGACAACAGCATGTGCTAAAGACGGACGCTGCCGTTTAGAGGGTGAGGGAGGCGGTGACGGAGATGAAGCTAGAGTGACAGACCTGGACTTGGCTTACGGAGGCCTGTAAGCCGCTTAGCCCTACGGACATTGGGAAACCACAGAAGGAGTAAAGACATTATCTGACAACTCACTTACTTTAGGTACCGAAATGAAATTGTTGGGTTGGTATATAAAAAATCTGACATACATCTGAAACACTTTTATTTTTTGCTATCAGAAATAATGCTATGCTAAAGATGACTATATAGTTCTTTTAAGACTTGGTCCTCTAGCCGGGCGGTGGTGACGCACGCCTTTAATCCCAGCACTCGGGAGG
Organism: Arvicola amphibius; assembly: GCF_903992535.2. Classification (NCBI taxonomy): domain Eukaryota; kingdom Metazoa; phylum Chordata; class Mammalia; order Rodentia; family Cricetidae; genus Arvicola; species Arvicola amphibius. The sequence continues at coordinate 9,989,600 of NC_052053.1, forward strand.
CAGAGGCAGGCAGATCTCTGTGAGTTCGAGGCCAGCCTGGTCTACAAGAGCTAGTTCTAGGACAGGCTCTAAAAAAAAGCTGCAGAGAAACCCTGTCTCGAAAAACCAAAAAAAAGAAAAAAAGAAAAAAAAAAACTTAGTCCTCAAATTTCATTCAGATAAATCCACATACAGATGATTTCTGGGTTAAAGTATAATATTTTAGTAAATATTGCTGTATTTGGCTCCTAAAGGGAGCCTAATTTACAGACCCACTAGGTGAGAAAGTAGTGTGTCTATGCCCCTGCCAATACTGGAGATTATCATGTCCACTTTTACCTAGCTATAAAGACAATGTGCCAGTTATTCAAGGAGCACATCTTTCCACCTGTCCTTCGTCTATGTGTATCTCTCCTTTTATGAAAGACCTATTTAGATTCTTTGCCTTTCCTTGAGGTTTTCTTTTTTAATTTCTTATTAATATGTACAACTTTATTTATGGTGGGGGTTTTCCCTGTTGTTTGTTTTGTTTGAAACATGTTCCTTTAAAGCCCAGGCTAGCTAGCCTCAAGCCTGCAATCCTTGGGTCTCAGCCTCCCAAGTGTTTCTGATTACAGGCAAAAGCCACCACACCCAGCTATTCACAGTGTCTTTTATCATCAAAAGCTTTTTTTTATCATCAAAAGTATTTTCAAATACTTTTACACAACCAACTCTGCCAATACTTTCTATTATGGCGTGAATAGTCTGTGTTTTGCCAAGGAACCTCTTCTGCTACTCAATATTATTAAACTAATATCCTGCATTGGTCCTTGTAATTTTCTTCTAATTGTTTTATTATAAATTGGTTTGTGTTACATTTACATCTTTAATTCATCTAAAATTTATTCATGCAGCATTTTGATTTAGGAGCTGTTCCAATATATTTACTCAATTATCTAAATTTAAATGCTTCCTCCTGCTACAACAGATTACTACAAACAGCTAAGACAACAGCGATAACCGGTACCTGAAATCGCAGTATTCCCCACTCAAGTCATGAGTATTTACAGAGAACCAAGTGACCAACAGGTACTAGAATACAAGGGAGGGGCACACAAAACAAGCAGCCCCCCTGCTTTCATGAAGTTTACAATCTATCTAGCTTCTTCCCTCTCGTATAAAATGATATTTTAAAGGAGAAAAGAAATCTATGTTCAGGCAAATTCAATACAGTTGGCAAAGTTATGACACATTATACTTTTCATTTCTAAAACACTACTTTATGTCAAATGTTCCTAGTTTATCCTAGTGAGTATCTCCTTATGGTACTCATGTTGAAAACATTGCTTGGAGTTAACGTTCATTCCGTTAATCTAAACCCTTCACTTTCTCCAAAATAAAAACCTCAGGAAGAAAAAAAACTATTGTGATTCTATTTACCAGTCAAGTTCGACCACCAAGTCAAAGGTGTTTACTTTCTTTAAACTTCATGCAAATTAAGACTAGTTCAAAAGATCCTACAGATTATGCAAATGGTTGGAGAAGAAATTCAACAACAGGTAAAGGGGCGCTCATTAGTGACGGAGAACCCAGCACCCCAAGAGAGAGCCCCTTGGTGGGGGGGGGAAGGCCCTGTGGCCACGCCCCCACCGCAACCCCAACCCCCGGTCTCCTCCACCCACCCAAACCGCCGTGAAGAAGCGGAACAAAGCGCCGCGGGGGCAGCGCGGACAGCACTTTGCCACTGCAGGGTGACCTTGGCCACGCGTCCTCAGTTTCCTCATCCGGAAAGTGAGGCCAGGCCTGCATGGCCGCCTCCACCCGGGCTGTGGGCTCGGGACTCTCGTTCCCCCCAGTTCCAGGGAAACTACGGTCCTCTCCCCACGCGGCTCCCCGCCGCTGCCCCGCGTCGCCCCCCCACGCCCCGTCCGCGCCCACGCGGGCTACCTGCGATCTGGGAGACGAACGCTTCCGCCACCAGAGACATGGTGGCTGCGAGGCCCTGGACGCGCGCCTGCGCTCCGCGGCCCTCGGCTCCCTCCCGCGCGACCTCGGCGGCTCCCACGCAGTTCACTAGCCTCGCTGACTCAACGCTCGGACACGCCGAAACCACTTCACGAGACGCGGCCCAGCCCGCAAGGTTACCGCCAGACCGGCCCAAGACTTCCGGCGTCGCTGACAGCGCGCGCCAGCACTTCCGGCTGCTCCGCCCCGCGCGCTCCGGACCCGTGTGAGCCCTGGAAGATCAGACTCTGCACTGTCTCTAGCTACATGAAATACACGTACATGTATCGGCGCTTTGGAATTTTATTGCATCCTTTCAGCAACCTACCAAGATGGGAACAAGCTGGAAGAGGTTAAAGTGCCTGGTCTGGTACTGCCGAGGCCCAGAAACTCAGAATTCCCTCAGTTCCACCACCTGCAGGATTTGAGGTCCCTAGACAGATAGCAGAGTCCAGGATTTATTCAAATGCTCTAGCCGGATGGAGGTTTGAACAGCTCGTGAGCTGAAACTTGTCTTTCAACTCCGTGCACTCAAAATGAAGCTTGGAGAATAAAACACTTCAATTTCTTGTTTCTGAGTGTAAAGGGGGCAGGGAAGGAAGGGCACTAGCTCCCATGAGTCTTTCCTCTTAGCCTAATCGTGTTGTTTTTAATTATAGGTTATAATTGGGAAGTCATAAATATTACTGAATAGAAACATGAAGTTACACTTGTAATAGACTTCAGAAATCTCTGGGTGAGCCAAAGCGTGTGTGTGTGTGTGTGTGTGTGTGTGTGTGTGTGTGTAGGTATAGAGACCTGAGACAGTTTGGGGATTCAGTTCTCTCTCCTTCTGCTATGTGAATTCCAGAGATCCAGCTCAAGTCATCAGGCTTGGCGGGCTAGCGCAGGCAAACACAAGCATCAGCTTGGGTAGGCCAGTGGTCAATGACTAAGTTCCTCTTGAGTTACTCTCCACCTCACTTTTTTCTTCTAGGGTCTCTCACTGAGAATCAGATCAAGGATTAGCCTGGCCAACAATAGTATTCGGAAAAGTGGCCTGAGCAGTTGGCACACTAGTAAAGCTCTTGCCTAGCTTGAGTAGCTTGAGATCCTACTTCCTATCCTTAGTTCCACCACACACACCCACAAAACACACACACACATAGCTTACGAAGTTTGTACATAGATAAACTGCTGTTCTAAGAATTACTGTCCATGATATTTTTGGAAAGGTATGTCTTCTTTCGTTATATTCGTAGATCTCTGACCCTCCATTGCAATTTATTGTTCATATTTCTGCTTCCTTAACTGATAGTTAAGTAGTATATTGCTTTCTTAAAAGTGCCATACAGATGTGTGGTAACAGGATGGGTGGTTTAAACAACAGATGTATATATTCTCTAAGTCTGGAAGCTTCAAGTCTGAGGTGAAAGTGTTGGCAAGACTGAAAGAGACTGCTCGTTCATTTCCTGGCCGCCCAGACCCGAATAATCACACAGAAACTATATTAATTATAACACTGTTTTGCCAATAGCTTAGGCATATTCCTAGCTAGCTCTTGCATCTTAACCCATTTCTATTAGTCTGTCTATTACTATGAGGCTGTGGCCTACTGGTAAGCTTCTAGTGTCTTTCTCCTTCGGCAGCTATGTGGCAACTCCCTGACTCTGCCTTTTTTCTCCCTGAATTCAGTTTAGTTTTCCTGTCTAGCTCTATTCTGCCCTGCCATAGGCCAAGTCAGCTTCTTTATTAAGCAATGGTAATAAACCATATTCACAGCATACAGAGGGGAATCATCCATCCCTCTGCTTTCTCTCAAGGACATAAACATCCTTCCTCATTCTTCATAACTTCTAGGATTGCCAGTGCTCCTTGGCATTCCATGTCACTTCAACCTCTGCTTCTATCGTGACATTCTCCCTGTGTGTCGCTTTGTCCAAAATTCCCTCTTCTAATGATGGCACCAGTCATTGGATCAAGGCCCACTCTGTTGAAAAATGACCTCTTGTTAATTACATCTGCAATGAGCTGACTTCCAGATACAGTCTCATCCGTAGATGCCAGAGGCTAGGATGTAGAAGCCTTCTCAGAGAATGTAAAATGTTAGAAAGTTTTAAAGACTAAATCATATCTGTATTTATAGCCCCCCACAACAAATAAGAAGTTTGTTAAACCAAATTTAAACTTACCCATTAATTTAAATAAACACAGAGGAATAAAAGGAAGATAGTGGGTTGTTCTTGTTTGTGCTGAGGGAAGAAACACACTAATAGTGGAGTGTGTGGTGCCCAGTTCCATCCTCGTCCTGTTGTTGACATTGACCCAGAGAAATGAGCTGTTCCGGTATCTTCCTGCCAACCAAGTTTTCCATCCTTTTCCTCTGCATAGGGAATGTTATGTACGGCCTTGAAAAAAATGGAAAGTCTATTATCAGTTCAAGTTGTGTTGGCCTCTTCTGTTTGTTATCTTTGTAAAGCTACAGACACTATGTTTTGACTGTTTTGGATGGATTTAGTGTTCTATTTCATAACTTGAGCCAAAGTCCTTAGATGACGGTCCTGACCATGGGACTGTGAAACCAATAAACAAATAGAAGGGGTAGAGGTGAACCTCAAAATGGAAAAGAATGCTAGAGCCAGAGCCTGGGAATGTTATGTAGGAACGACAGAGCATGAGCCAGGCAAATAGGACGCTTGTGCGTAATTTCAGTCAAGCAGCCATAGCTTGCCGACACAATAAACCAGGATGCATCAAGAGTACTGGGTTAGGGCATACCTACCCTTGCTACTATAACAAGTGTCTTAGCCAGTCATAGATGCTAGGAGAAAATGCCTTAGACTGATTCATTTGTATTTTTTGTTGTTTTGGGCTTTTTTTGGGGGGGGGGGAGTGGAATTTGTTGTTTTTGTTGTTGTTGTTTGTTTTGATTTTTTTTTTTTTTGGTTTTTCGAGACAGGGTTTCTCTGCAGCTTTAGAGCCTGTCCTGGAGCTAGCTCTTGTAGACCAGGCTGGTCTCGAACTCACAGAGATCCGCCTGCCTCTGCCTCCCGAGTGCTGGGATTAAAGGCGTGCGCCACCACCGCCCAGCTTGATTTGTTTTATTTTAAAACAGGGTCTCTCTACATAATCCTGGCTGTCCTGGAGCTATGTATATCTGGCTGGCCTCAAACTCACAGCTACACCTACCTCTGCTGGGATTAAAGGTGTGTGCCACCGCGTCCAGCCAGACTGGCTTATTTATAAACAGCAGATTTATTGCTGACCTTGGAAAGCTCTGAAATCCAAAATCAAGGCTTCAGTAGATCCAGGGTCTTGCAAGAGAAACCGCTGCTCATAGATGGTAGCTTCTCATGCCTTCAGATGGTCCAAGGGGAAGGGGGACAAACAAGTTCCCTCAGGCCTTTTCAATAAGTGTTTTAATTCCATAGAAGAACCCTTCCAAAGGCCTCTCTCTCCCTCTTAAATACTGTTATATTGCTGATTGAGTTTCAGCATTTGAATCTGAAGGGGTACCAGCATTCAGACCACAGCAGCTAGCCTTTTGAGAAAAAAAAAATATTAAAACTGAGATCCGCTGGGGCACTGTCTGTATACATAACTCTTTTTCATTGTAGTCAAGGAAGCTGAATCCTCCACAGCATATGGATTTACTTTTTTCTCTCTGACTGACAGTTCTTTTTCTTCCCACACAGGCAAATTTAGGCTGGAAAGAATGTATAATGTGGGAGGTCTTTATTACTAAAAATTAAATCCAATAAGATGCAGATGTCTCGACGGTGCCCACAAACAAGCTTTCTTTGTAATAAAGAGCCAACTGGAGAAAATATATATGCATATGTATTAGAACAACTGGCAGATTTAAAACTGAAGATCTGTTTAAGATCACCACAATTAAAGGAAATACAAGAAAACAAGCCACTGGAATTTTTAAGAATGAGGTTATAAAACAAAAGTACTGTGGAATCCATATGTTACTAAAAGGATAGTCACACAATAATTTAAAATAAATTATTAATGCATGACATTAACAGCCTTATTGTTTGCCCTAATAAAATCACTTACTTGCCAAATTGTTCTGTCATAGGATGTTTGCAGGGCTCTAACCTAGACTTTGTGTTACTGTGTTACACAGTAAGAAAATGTTCAATTATTGTTTTGAATATATGTTAGCATTAAAATATTTGGTCATTTTATTTATATTTCACTTTTACCTGACAAAATATTAATACTTTAATGCAAATTTTTTGAAAGATGTCTGCAAGAGGAAACTCTTATCTATGCTTCCTTTAAAAGATACTGTTGCTTTGATAATAAAATGGTAAATTACAGACTTCTTAAGTTGGTCCCCTCCTCCACACGACTTCGGCTATGGCTAATTCATTCAACACAAATGGTGTGTTATTCAGTTAAGAGACAATAAACGGTGTAGCTAACTCCAAGCAATTTTTCCTCTTTATTTTTTTCTTTCCTCTTTTCTTTTTTGCTTTTTCTTTCTTTTTCTTTTTTAGTTGGGGTGAGGGAGGTCTTGCTGTGTATCCCAGACTGTCCTCAAACTCATCTCTCCAGGTCCTAGGATTAAAGAAATGTGCCATCATGCCTGGCTTTGCAAAGATGCTTCAAGGGTCCGAACATGTCGTGGCAGTTCGTCCTTACATTGCTTCAATCCTGTTCTTCCCTTTTGAATACTAAGGAAGCATAATTGACCAAGACAATCAAGCTTATGCCTTTCGTTCCCACTTTCTCATTGTAACGCCTTCTTTATTAGACTGGCACTCCATTACATGAACCACAAGCGTATTTGACTAATTTTTGAGAAATAGCTACATAATTGATTGTCGTGGGCAAAGGTTTTTCAAATATTAATGGTTTTTCAAAATAAATTAAAATGCGGCTTCCGACTTGATCTTCTAATTATCTTCTTGCTCACTTTCATGAGTCGTTAGGAACTGAGCCTCATTGTTTGGCTGAGGACCACTCTCTAGCATCCCGTCTCATCTACAGTCACAGGACCTGTGTTCATTAGGACTTCTGTGGTTGTAAGTTACAAAAACACAATTCAACCTAAACTTAAGCACGTTTAAGTTTAGTGTCTCATTTTGATAGAAAAGATACAGCAATGATACACAGAATTAATAAAGGCGTGTAGGAACCAGAAGTTTGAGCTCAGCCACCCGTCTTTCTGTGTCTTCGTCTCTCTCTGTCTCTGTCTCTCTTCCCACCCCTGGTCTCTATAGCTCTGTTCCGTTTTCTTCTTATCTTAAAATGTACTTTCTCCAGATAACTTGAGAAATAGCTGCTACAAGCACCAATTTGACATAACCCCAACTTCTAAGTTACCCTAGAAGAACTGTTATTATCTTCAATCGCATGCTCTCACCCCCCCCCCACACACACACACTTTTAGTACTTTGTCCAAGTGGGTGGATTTGGATAGCTGAGCAGGCTTGGGGATGGGGCAGTGAGGCCTGTCACAATAAGGGAACCAGAGAAAATGTGCAGGCCAGCCAAAACAATAGAACCACTGTCCTCAGTTGGAAGGAGGGGAGTGCTATACTGTGGCTATCACTTCTTTTGGAACTTAGACAAGTCATTTAAGCTCTTTAATATTTTTCATTTCCATAAAGGGAGTTGTAAAATGTGATAATGCCTTAATTGCAGCCCCTAGCACAGGGTGGAGGAAGAGAAATTTAGATGATTATTTTAACTAAAAAGAACAGAGCTAAAGATGTCCACAATAGAATAACAGGTCTCATCCTTGGATGTGTGTATGACTAGACACCCACAAAGCAGAGAAAAGAAAACCAGTTTATTTATCTATGTAAGAGTAATTAGTTGCCGGCCCAGAGTAGTGGTCAGCACGTAATTCTAGCACTCAGGAGACTGAGGCAGTAGAATACTGAGTTCAAGACCAGTTTAGAAAACATAGTAAGACTATCTTTAAAAAATATAAAGCAAAACAAAAAGATAGTTGTACTTATCATAAATATGAGAATAACCATGGCCTTGAAGTCAGAATAAGTAAAGAGAATATCTGTAAGAATAAGTTCTATTTTAAAAGTTACTTTGATCTTGATAGCAAAATAAAGACCACATAATTTGCCTATATATACTTCTTTTGATAAACATATATGTGTATGTATCAGGCTTTCTCAGACCCCCAGCCCCCAAATCATGACACGGAGACTTGTGTCATTTATGAATGATCAGCCTTATCTTACACTTGTCCCACCAGCTCCTATAACTAAATTTAACCCGTTTCTCTTCATCTGTGTTTTGCCTTGGGTTTTTTTTTTTTTAACCTTTCTTTCATTCTGTATGTCCTGCTTCTACTGCCTGGCTGGCTGTTAACTGCCTGACTGGCTGGTCCTAGATGTGTCTCCCTCTTCTTCTCCCTCATTCTCTCTCTCTTTCCAAGCCTAAATTCTTCATCCTACTTATTCTCTCTGCCTGCCAGCCTATCTCTCCTCTGCCTAGCTGTTGGCCTTTCAGCTTCTGATTAGACCAATCAGGTGCCTTAGGCAGACAAGGTGAAAAAGCAACACATCTTTACACAATTAAACAAATGTAGCATAAGCAAGTGCAACACACTTTTACACCGTTAAAGTAACATTCTGTAACATAAACAAAAGTAACACATCTTTACATAGTTAAACTAATATTCTATTCTGCAACATATATATAATAAATATTGTTTTATGTCTACTATCATGTTTTAAAAAACATAACAAGTCTTTAAGAAAAACTTTTGCCTATTGAAAATGGTAAACTGATGGGCGCGGTGCCACGACAACAATAAAAAAAAGTGAGTATACCAGGCCTGTCAGGTTATGTTGCAGTAAGAAAATACACATTTTAAGTGTGACTCGTTAAAATATACCACAATGAGTAAAGTACTTGAGTATAACTCTTTTTCTCATAATTTTTACCTTAATTCTTGCTCATTTATGTACTTACTACTGATAGCTAAGGTTATCTAATTAGTTTTCTGAGTGTATTTTGATGGTTTTTTTTTTTGTATGAGTGTTTTGCCTACATGTATGTCTGCATCATCTGTATGCCTGGTGCCCTCAGAGGCCAGAAAAAGGCATCTGATTCCTTATATCTGGTGTTACAGACAGTTGAGCCACCAGGAAGGTGCTGGAAATCAAGCCCAGGTTCTCCAGAAGAGCCAGGGCTCTTCACTGTTGAGCTATCTCTCCAACTCCTATTTTTAACTTTTGAATTGTGTGTTTGTCTATCTGTATGTTTGTGTGTGTGTGTTCACATGTGTGCAGATGCTCTCAGAGTCTAGAAGAGGGTGTCAGAGCCCCTGAAACTGGAGTAATCAGTGGTTGAGAGCTGCCTGAGTTGTGTAAGGGGAACTGAAGTTGGGTCCTCTACAAGAGCAGCCTGTGCTCTTAACTGCTGAGCCGTCCCTCCAGGCTCTGTGAAGGATATGTGCTGGTTTGTCTAACAGTTTATCATCCTACTATCATCTTCCAGGTTAGCACTTTCTTCCCTGATCTGCTTCAGTGTTATGTATTGCTCACTTAATATACTTAGGTTCATTTCTCACTCTTCATAGTCCACCTCTGATTTCCCTCCCATCCTGGCTAAAGTTAACTTCATTTGTCAGGGAGGAGGATACATGTCTCATTACCATAGTTCCAAGAACCAGTTATAGGAAAGATCTTTTCATAACGGCATATATGCGTGAAAGTGCCACGATGAAACCCTTCATTCTGCATGCTAACTTTTAAGGTTCATTTAAAATAAAATTAAAAACCAAAGCAAACAAAACCCAAAAAGATTGATACAGAAGTATGATTGCCTTCTCAGTCTTGCTACGTTTTCTCCCCACCCCCAGCCCTCTCTACTCCCACCAGTAAACCTGTCTCCTTTTATGCTTTATTTTTGTGTATCTTTAATACAAATGAGTAGATAAATGTTTGTTTTCTTTAAACCCCTTTCCTTTTTACCTGAGGTGTTTCATCTTCTTCAGTGTCTTTCTTCTCTCGTAGTTTTTGCCTTTCAGTGTAGTCCTGACTATTCTTGCATGTTTATTCTCCCACATGAACTTTGCATCAACTTCTATAGCTCTGTTTTAAAAGGCGCCTTGGCATTTTTATTGGAGCCGCGTTAACTCTATAAACTGACTTAAGGAGAACTGGCATCTTTATAATGTCGACTTCTCTGAAGCAAGAACAGAGGACGACTTTCCATTTGCTGGTCTCTGCCTGGCAGGACACTTTAAGATGTTCACATCTAGGGTTTGTTTGCTTGTTCCTATGTTTACTTCCAAGTATTTAATCTTTTTTATTGCTGCTAAAATGGGTTTTTCTCTAACTTTATGGGCTAAAAGTGGTTATTGTTCATATATAGGAAGGGTATTCATGTTTGGTATTTTATTTTACATTTAAAATGTTAGTGACTTTGGTGACCAAATAGTAGTGACTCTTGGTGATAAAAGCAGACATTCTGTCTGCCACCACAGTCTTGTACCTTGTAGAACATCATATAGGCTAGACACAACTGAGTTTTAAACAACTCTTTTCCTTAGTGTTCCGATCAATAAAAATGTGGTAAAAAGACAGATTTCTATTTGAGTGAAGTTTTTATTAACATTTTAAAACTGCATTTTTCTACCCAAACCCAAAATCCTAGCAACAAATCCTTAAGGGAAGTTCAAAAAGGGTGGGTTTTGTGGAAAGAGAAGCATAGATTTGCCAAATTTGAGAAGACCACAGAACGCAGAAGAGAAAACTATTTAGAGCCAGTTTAGGACACAGGTCTAGAGCTTGGAGAGGGTGTCCTCGTTTCCAGCCGCTGCGACAGAAGCAACTTAGAGGAAGAAGGTTGGCTTCAGCTCACAGGTCCAGTCACAGCCCGTCACAGCACAGAAGTCCAGGCGTCAGAACTAGGCTGGCCACATCCAGAGTCCAGCGCAGAGAGAAAATGAATGCATACAGGCCTGTGCGTTAGCTTGCCATTTCCTTTTTCATGTTGTCTAGGACCCAAACCTGAAGAACAGCACCACCTACTTCTATCCTGGGTCTGCCTGCACCAGTCAATATAACCAAGATCATCCCCACAGGCCGGCAACCTGAGCTCCATTCCATTGAGACTTTCCCCAGGTGACTGTGGGCTGTGCAAAGCTGACTCTAAAATTAAGCAGCACTCAGCACTGCTTCCCTAAGTGTGCGAATGATGGTAGAAATAAGATGTGATTCCGGAGGACGAAAGAAAGAGCAAAACAAACAGAACTGAAACATGAATGACAGAGACCACTCAGGCCAGGAACACCGAGTGTAAGCAGGAGAGAATCAGAGGACAAGAAGGAAGGGAAGTTCAGAGAATAAAAACAGGCCTTTACGGCAAAAGACCTCGGTATCAGCAAAGTGAACATAGTCAATGCCAGGACTTGTTGGCCTGGTACTTCTATGTGTAGCTCTGAGCGGTCTAGTTCCTTGGAGATGATATGTAGCATTCAAACAACATGGGATAAGGAAATGGTTCGGTGGTACAGACTTTTGCCTATCACACATGCCCGATGATCTGGGTTTGGATCCCCAGAGCACATATCAAAGCTGGACTCAATAGTGCAAGCATGAGAAATCACTGCTCACTACGGAAAAGGGAGGTAGAGACAGGAGTGTCTTCAAAACTAAAGGGCCAGCTGACCCGGCTCACCCAGAAAGGAACAGAACCCGTCTCAAAACAAGATGGAAAAGTGAGAACCAACACCCTGGGGCTGTCCTCTGGCCTGCACACATACTTGCATCTTGCATGGACACACTTGAGCATGTATTCTCACACATTACACACAGAGAAATATTACAAAGATCTTTTAAAAAAAACAAGTTTGGGAAACACTGAATTATTTTCTTTCCATCCTCTGGTGCTGGGCATCGAACTCAGGGCTTTGAACACGTTAAATCCACACTCTACCACTGAGCTCCAACCTCCACCCTCCATCCTCCACCCTCCACCCTGAATAGGTTTCTTTATTACGGGACTTTTCATAGCAGCTACTACTACTGGGCTTCTTTGCATTATGAATTTTTCTTTTCTTTTTTTTTTTAAATTGGTTTTTTGAGACAGGGTTTCTCTGTAGTTTTGGAGCCTGTCCTGGAACTAGCTCTTGTAGACCAGGCTGGCCTTGAACTCACAGAGATCCGCCTGCCTCTGCCTCCCGAGTGCTGGGATTAAAGGGTGTGCCATCACTGCCCAGCTGCATTATGAATTTCTATATGTAAGAGCAGTATGCAGTCCTCCTTTCTTCTTATATGTGTCAGAGGAGTCTTTTCCTGAATTTAGGTTTATGCACCAGATGGTGCGTTCCTGGTGCCTGTGGAGGTCAGAAGGTGCCTGATGCCTTGGAACTGTAATTATCATCAGTTGTGATCGGCCACATGGGTGCTGGGAATTGAACCTGAGCTTTGCTCTCTAACTCCTATTTTCTTTTATTCAAGGGAGGCAGAGAAACAGGAACAGGGTCTCTCTGCATACGCTGACTGGCCTGGAACTCACTATGTACGCCACACTGGCCTCAGACTCAGAGATTCACCCTCATCCTGAGTGCTGGGATCAAAGGCATGGGGCACCACACCTGGTCAAACTTCATTAACCAACTGATCTAAAAATTCCTTAACAAACCTTTTCTTTCAAAAGAATTTCTTGAGACGAGAGTGTCTTGAAACACATTTTGGAAATTTTAGAAAACACCAAAAACTAATTTTCCTTAGCCTCTTCTGTGACTTCAAAGGCAAACACAGCAATAAGAATTTCCTCTCTGAGGCCGGGTGCTGGTGGTGCATGCCTTTAATCCCAGCACTCGGGAGGCAGAGGTAGGCGGATCTCTATGAGTTCTAGACCAGCCTGGTCTACAAGAGCTAGTTCCAGGACAGGCTCCAAAGCCACAGAGAAACCCTGTCTCGAAAAACAAAAAAAAAAAAAAAAAAAAAAAAAAGAATTTCTTATCTGTTTTACAAGAAGATGTCTCCAGCCTTATTCATACCATAGCCTGAGCTAAGCATCAGACATGGGAGACAGCAAAGGGAGGCGGAGAGGAGCCCTGCTGGGTCAGGGGAAAAAAACAGTCAGCCATTATGTCAAAAGTCCAGAGGCTTCTGAGATCTTGATGCAACCCGCAAGTATCTGGTCCCAAGAGATCTGATCCTGGAGGCCAGAAAGACCCCGAGGTTTCCAGAAGCATCCTGTCCTCCCGAAGAATGAGTCACTTGCCACAGGCTCTTCCCAGAGTGGAGAAACCATGTCTAGACAGAGCCTGTAAATGGGCAATAACCGGATAGGCACACAAGGTGGGGAAGAGCCAACCACTTAACATCCTAAACTTGCAGAAAAGAGCTCTCTAAAAAATTCTTTTTCTAAGATGAAAAATCACTTTCCTTTATCAGCAAAGGAAAGGGTGCTTTTCTTCATAACTGCCTTAAAGGAAAGTAAGTGACAGTGGAGGCAAGATAGCAAAGAACTGGACAGGTTTATCATAAATGTGTTCCCTGAGACACAGCATTCTCTGAAATTGGTGGTTCTCAACCTTCCCAATCCTGTGACCCTTTAATACAATTCCCCATCTTGTGGTGACCCCAACTACAAAATTATTTTTGTTGTTACTTTATAAGTTTGGCTTTGCTACTGTTAGGAATCGTAATGTAAATAAATATTTCTGATTTCCCATGGTCTTAGGCGGTCCTTGTGAAAGGGTTGTTGGATCCCAAATGGGGTTGCAATCCACAAGCTGAGAACCATTGGCTTAAACAAAGTTTTGGTGGTACAGCAAGAAATAATTTGCATGATACTTTGTAACAAATTAAAGGGGTGATAATTGTTTTATCATCCAAAACTGATTTAAGGTTCTTTATTTTTTTAAGGCTGGAAGGCTTTGCAGTCTAGAGATAAGTGGGTATACAACTATAGGTAGCTGCATCACTGCCTGCTCAATGGAAATCCTTCAGATTTTAGGATGTAAGTTTGTTCAAAATCTGGGAAATCCTAAACAAGCCCAGAACATATTGGAAGTTCCATTCTCATGGGTATAAGGAAGCAGAATTGATCTTGTTATTCTATATCATAGTTAAAAATCTAAATTGTAGCTAGGCGTTGATGGCACACACCTTTATTCCCAGCACTCATGAGGTAGAGGCAGGTGGATTTCTTGAGTTTGAAGCCAGCCTAGTCTGCAGAGCGACTTCCAGAACAGCCACAACTACACAGAGAAACTCTTGTCTCAAAAACAAAACAAAAAAACATCTAAACTTTCTTCTTTTGATGCTTGTTTTCTTTTTACATGCCTAATCTGCATATATATCCTACAGACAAGACTTCTTAGATGGATCTTGACAATCAACCTACTAATTGTCAGGTTCAATTTCTAGCTCTCTGCCTTCCTCTAGGTTCACCAAAGACCTTGCCTCAAAAGAATGAAGTGGAAAGCAAGAGAATGGGACACCCCATATTCTCCTCTGGGGACCATTTCCACCCTTGGGCAAATTTCTGCTTGATTTCGCAAACATTTATTGAGAATTACTAAATACTGGGTACTGTGGCAGAATTAGCAGAAGTACAGTGGAGAAGTAGACATGTGTCTTGACCTCATGGTATCCCTTTATCCCAAGTGCTTCCTGTTTACAATCTTCCCCATCTCATTGTGCCCCTTTCTCGGCTAAGGCTCCAACATCTGACCTGGGTGACTGGAGTGTTTACTGCTCACCAAAGTAGGATTCGCAAGAGAAAGAATGATTTTGTTTGAGATTTTATATGTTTGTTTATTGTTGCTGTTTTGGTGGGTGTGCTTGCATATTCGTGTGCATAGACTCTGTGTGTGTGTGTGTATGTGTGTGTGTGTGTGTGTGTGTATGTGGTGTGTGTGAAGGAAATAGCAATGAAAGTTGTTTCTGAGACTTTTATACTTGCTTGTAGAGGGTGGAGAAAGATAGACAGTATATTGGCACTTGGAGTTCAGCATGTTTGGGGATACCGGGTAAAGATGTGTTTGTAGGGGACAAGAAAAGAAGGAACAGTGTCCTAGAGCTTGTGGGGATAAAGGACCTAGATGTTCAGGGTCTTCATTGCACCCAGATAATCTTTCTCATCATGGATATGGGTAAGATCACTTTTTAAAGCACAGCTCACTGAACCTTCCTTTAAAGCATTGAATCAGCTATATGATCCTATGTGATTTTTACTTAAGTCCATTTTTAAAACATTTTCACTTATTTTTCATCAGGGTTACACACATGCCGTGCATGCATGTGGAAGTCAGAGGATAGTCTGCGGGAGATGTCTCTCTCCTTCCACCATGTGGATCCCAGGGATCGAACTCAGGCCATCAAACTTGACAGCAAGCACCTTTACCTGCTAACTCATCTTGTTGCCTCCTTCCCTTGCAGCCATTTGCAAGAGCTGTTCCCTTAAAGAATCTTTCCAATGCAACTTTATGCCCATACAGCTGTGCACTACATAGATTAAATAAGTAGCTGCCCATTGTTCTACTGTGTCAGTGTTACATTCTGAGACACACCAGTAATTTCCCTAGGGTTAATAAAAGTAATTGTAAACACTTGGATAGTCTGATGTACCAAAGGCTAGCTAAATATAGCAATAATAGTTACCACATTTGCTAAAATAACAGCTACGTTGCTGTACACAACTTGGGATTAAAGGCTCATTAAATAATAATACAGTTCTTTCCAACCAAACTGCCCTGTTCATTGTTCTAAGACAGGCATTGACTAGTGTAGCTCCTGCATTTCTGGTGACATCACTTATTCCCTCTGTTCAGCTCTTAGCCCCTGTTGGGCCTTGTTCACTCCCAGTGCTATCTGTGAAGGGCTTCTCAAATACCCTAGGCATCCATTGGCTTTATTAGTTTTGGTCTATTGAACCCATCTTCTCAGATTGGAGAGAAATCTAAGCTTTCTGGTACTGCTCTCTCTTGCCTAGCACAGCATGGTAAAGTAGCAGGTACCTAACGACTCACTGTTGATGGCTAACTAAATAACTCACATGGGCATAGATTACTGGACGTGGAATCCCTGGGAATTTAGCACTCTCAGCCTAACGCCTGAAAGACGCTGTATCGTTTGTCCTCAAATTAGGGTTACACAGTGGCTCCCAATCCCAGAAAACTGCTGAAATATATAATGTGATATATGTGTAAATATATGTGTGTATGTGTATTTATGAGTATTACTTGGCCATAGAGAGAGAAAATGAATAAAATTGGAAACCACCATACTAAGTAAGATAAGTCAGACAGACAGATTTTCATGTTTGCTATTATATGCAAAACCTAGGGGATTTTTTTTTAAGGATATAAAATATAAAGGGGACTATCAGGTAGGACTAAAATGAAGGGTAGAGAGAAAAGAGAGGATGACAGCACTGAGTATAATCTAAGTATGTGTATACACGTAGGGAAAAGTCACAAGGCAGCTCGTGTTTCATACAACTCATATATATATATATATATATATATATATATATATACTGCTAATGCAACAATTAAACCATTCGCACTGCTCTGTCCTTAACACCAACTTTCACAGGACAGAGTTGTTACAAATTGCTAAATCCTCCAAAATACTTTCTCGGTGGAGATATGGCTTACTTAATATTGTAAAATTATCTTGCTTCATTTTGTTCCAAACACTCTATATAGAATTCAACCAATTATCTTAAAACATAAGTTTTTTTTTTTTTGGTTTTTGGATTTTTCAAGACAGGGCTTTGATGTGGGATTCCCTTCTGTGGGTTGTGAATACCACTGATTAATAAAGAAGCTACTTTGGGCTTATTGCAGAGCAGAATAGGGGCAAGGCAGGAATATGAGCAGATACGGGAGAAGAGAGTAGGCAGAGTCAGGGAGATGCCATGTAGCCACCAGAGGAGAAAGATGCCTGCGGGAGCCCGTTGGGACCTTGCCAGTAGGCCACAACCCCATGGTGATACACAGATTAATAGAGATGGGTTAATAAGAGCTAGCTAGCAATACACCTGAGTGATTGGCCACGCAGTGGTTTTAATGAATACAGTTTCTATGTGATTATCTCGGGTCTGGGTGGCTGGAAATGAAAGAGCAGCCTCTGCCTACAGGGCCTCATTGTGTAATTCTGGCTGTCCTGGAACTCACTTTGTAGACCCAACTGACCTGGAGCTCACAAAAGTCTTCTTGCCTCTACCTCTCAGGGCTGGGGTTGATGCATGCAACACTGTGCCCAGTGTCAAATGTTTTTAGAATGGACTGTGTTATAAGATTCTCTCAGAAAGGAGAGTTTACTGGAGAATTAAGCACATCTTGCTTCTATTGTATTCATTTAGGTGCCCAGTAAAGAGGATTGCAACCAAACAGATGAAGGGCTGCTCATTTTAGATGTGCGTGTGTTTTCTAAATTCGCACAGGTAGAAGCTCAATTTTCCAAGTTCTATCTAACAGTGAAATTAGCTTTCTTCCTTTCTCCCTTCCCCCATATTCTAAGCTAAGAATGAAAAATAAATATGAATTTTACTTTCCAGACAATTTATTCAGCCTTGCGCTTGTTATATCTTCAGGGAGTAGATTTACATTTTGAAAAAAAACACTGTGATGTACAAATGTGCATACCCTGCTCAGCCAACATATCATAGATACTGTATAATAACATCTGGGAATATTAAACTCTGCCTTTACTGGCAACCCGATTGGCATCTTTAACTCACAATGCAGATGTTTTATGCTGATGTGTTTTGAAAATATTTGAAGTATTCTCAAGACAATATTCTGAGGTTTCTGCAGTGGTCCACTTTAGGCTTTTGAAGTTCTCTATACAATAGGATGCATACATAGATTTTCCAAAACATGTTTCAGTGGGAAAAGAAGAAAAGTTCAAGCTGGCAGCAAGCACAGCTTCCCCGAGTCGTCTGCACCTAATTCCTTTTTGGCACCATTGTTTTGGCAGTCAGTGAGCTTTTGGAGACCAATCTGATAAAACAGTTCCCACTCCCAGTCTACTCTGTAAAATCTAAATCACTTTAACGGCTTGAATTTATGAAACACTCATATATCTGAAGCATAGATATAAAAGTTTAATTTTGTCTCTCAGTACAGGATATTTCAGCTCTGTGTTTTCCAGAGGGTGCCCATGACAGCCGTTACGGCCTATGTGTACAGAAATGTCTGAGGAGGCCAGTGTGGAGGCCTCCCCTTACTACCTAGACCAGACATTGTTCTTCTGCTCAGTCCGTTCTGATGGAACTTGTCCTGTTTCCACGTAAGCTGCAACACCGCAGCACAACCCAGCTTCTGTTCAAAAGGAACTGCCTCAGCCGTCTGTCGCAGGGCATGGCCAGCGCTCCACCTTGTGCCGTGCAGAAGTCCTGGAAAGCATGGCCTTCAGAACACCGTTAGAACCAAAGTCTGGCATCTCCGTGTTTCAGCATGACATTGTTAGCGTGTAGAAAGCACGTCGACTTTGGAGACATGTTACCGAGTTATCTTTCTCTACTCCATTACTTCCTAGCTGTATCACCGTGGATCTGTCAGTAGAAGCACCTGCTGTGCAAATATAAAGGCCTGGGTTTGGATCCCCAGGCCTGGAAGCTTCTGTAATCCCAATAGTGGAAGGCAGAGACAGAGATGGCCAGTCAGCCTGTCAAAATTGATGAGGTCCAGGTTCAATGAGAAATCTTATACCCAAAAATAAGGTAGAAATTGTTCAAAGAAGACTCCCCAAGTTGTCCTCTGGCCACACACACACACACATGTGCACACACGTGTGTGCGTGCATGCACAAGCACACACACACACACACACACACACACACACACACACACTTGTCCACATCCACACAAGCATACATACATTACATTTCTGATAAACACAGAAAGAGCTCTGACTCTCAATTCTTTTCTGGTGGAGACAGTAGTACCTGGCCGACTCAGACATGTTAGGTTTAAGAGGATACACAGTGAGCCGTGTCCACAGACCTCTGCTGGGACATGCCATTGTCGTTCTCTGAATTTACTTGAATCAGCCTGTATTTTTTTAATTATTTTTTTACTTTGGGGGATCATATTATAATTACATCATTTACCCATTCCCTTTTTTCCCTCCAAACCCTCCCATATACTCATCCTTGGTCTTTTTTCAAAACCATGGCCTCTTTTCTCATTATTGTTACATACGTGTATGCATTTGTATATACATACATGTCCCTAAATACATAAATACACCTTCTCAGTCTATACAATGTTGCTTGTGTGTCTGTTTTAAAAGTCGACCCTTTGATACTGGATAACCACGTGGTGTGCTCTTGCCCTGAGGAAGACTATTTCTCCCACTCTCAGCATCCCTTGGTTGCCTGTAGATCTTTGCGGAGGGTTGGGGTTTCATGAGCCTTTCCCAATCCACTTTATCATATTTATTGATAGGATAATATCAATAAATCCCTTCCTCCCCTCTCTCTTCCCTTAGCTCGTTGTCCCAAGTTCTCACTCTGACGTCATCACGCCTTCTTCCCTGCATCAATCCCATCCAAACACAGTGATGCTGTTATTACATCTCCATCTTTCCCCCCAAATTCTTTAAGACTAGCCAACTCAGTTCTCCCCTCAACTTGTCTCTTGCTCCACCTGCAGCAGATTTTTCACCTACACCACTTGCATCAAAAAGGCCCTTTGGGAACTGGGGGACTGGAGAGATGGCTCATCAGGTAAGAGCACGGACTGCTCTTCCAGAGGACCCGTAAAACCTCACACTTCAATCTGGGATGCTAAGCTTGTGCCTGATGCTCATTTTCCAAGGAAAAAATAACACATAGCCTTCAAAAGATCTTTAAGAAGATATAATCGGGAACTGTAGAGATGGCTCAGGGGTTAAGAGGATTTGTTGCTCTTATAGGAAACCTAGATTCAGTTCCCAGCACCCACACAGTGACTAACAACCCTTTTTTAATTGATTTTTATTGAGCTTTACATTTTCTCTGCTCCACCCCCTGCCTCTCCTCTCCCCTTCAACCATCTTTAACTCAATCCAGTTCCAAGGATTCCAGTGTCCTCACCTGACTTCCCTGGGCACCAGCCTTGCACATGGTATGTGTACATATTTGTAGGCAAAACTCTCACACACATAAAATAAAATGAATAAATTGTTCTTTTGAGAATCTACAGTTAGAATCTGGCCACTTTAAATGTTACTTGAGGGGATACTGGAGCGATGGCTCAGTGGTTAAGAACATCTGCTGCTCTTGCAGAAGGCCCATGTTCAGTTCCCAGCACCCATGTGGGTACTCACAGCTGCCCATGACTCCAGGAAACCAGACACCTTCTTCTGACCTCTCTAGGTACTTCATGGACATTATGTGAGTCACTCGTGCACACAAAACACTCAGACACGTACAATAGATACGTCTAAAACATGAATTTTAAGTTACTGGGGGTGGGGTTAGCAAGATGGGTCAGTGGGTAAACAAAGACATTTGCCATGAAAGCCCAGCAACCCAAGTTCAGCCCTTGGAACCCATGAGAGGTGGATGGAGAGGACTGAACCCCCACATGGTCACCATGTCATGTGCGTGAACACACATCATCCCCATTGCCATGCATACATACACAATAAGAAACAGGAAATAAATGGGAATTTTTTTGAAGTTACTAGAATTTTATATTGTAGTACATCTGTTATCATAGCACTCAGGAGGCTGAAGCCAGGGGATTGTGAGTTTCAAGATGGCCTGGGTTGTACAGGGAAATTCTGTCCCCCGAAAAAAAGTTATTAGGACAAATTTTCTCTCCATCTACATTCTTTGAAAATATTTTTGAATTTAGTGTTAAGACATTGAAGAACTATACTTAAACTGATAGTGTTCGGGTTGTTATTAGTGCAAAACTGACACGTTTGCACGGTTACTGCTGACGGTGTGCAAGAAAGCATTTTTAGTTAGCTTACATATAGATTTACAAAATGATGCATTTTACTGACATTTTCACACGCGCGTGTCAAGTACTTTGCTCAGATTCACCCTCCCCGGCATGGCTTTTGTAGTTTCAAAACAGATTATAAAGATGTGCAATACAAGACTCTTGGGTCCTTAATAGGTTTTCATTATTGTTACACTTGCTCCATATAAGGTATGTCCCACATTCTGGAGGGAAAAAGGACATTTTTCTTTTATTTGCTGTGTCTTTGATATCTAGAGATCATCTTGTTGCTTAACAAAATTCATCCAGTGTCTTCATGTTTTAATTTCCAAGCAAAATACTTTATATGTCTTATAGCTAAGGGGGTATATTAGTACTTTTCTTCTTATTGTAACAAAACTCCTGATAGAATCAACTTAAGAGACGAAAGAATTATTTTGGTTTGTGTTTTAAGAAAGGAAAGAAAGTTTCCCAAAGTTGTGGGAAGGCCAACGCATGATGTGTCTGGTCACATCAACTCCCCAGTAAGAAAGCAGTACACACATGAACTCCTCATCCCCCTTCTCTTTAAATATTTTATTACATGTATGAATGTTTTGCCTGTGAGTATGTCTGTGTACTACACACATACCTGTTGATGCAGAGGCCAGAAGAGGGCATTGGATCCCTTGGAACTGGAGTGTAGATGGTTGTGAGCCGCCATGTGGGTGCTGGGTCCTCTGGGAGAGTAACAAGTGCTCTTAACCACAGAGCATCTCTCCAGTCCTGTTCTCCCCTTTCCCTCTGGTCCAGGACCTGAGTCCATGGCATCTGTCCATATTCAGAGCAGGGCTTCCTGACGCAATTACATCTTCTTCAAAGCATCATCACAGACACCTGGAGGTTTGTCTCCTATATAATTGCAAATCTGCTCAAGTTGGTGGTGAAACTCAACCATCACAGAGAGTTGTTATGTAACTTCTTTTGGGAGTCATCTTACTCTTGGGTAAGGAGTAATGGAGTCCCTCTGGTGCAGAGTTAGGCTATATAGTTGGTACTATGCTTTGCCACTGGTTAGAGGAAAACCACCTTCTTGACTTCAGCATTTTTTAATCTATAAATTAAATTTTTAGACATTTTTATTAGCATACATTCATTGTACAAAATAATGGGTTTCATTATGAGATTTCCATACATGTATAATGTACTGTAATCATATTCACCTCTATAAATTAAGTTCAAGGCTTCTCAGGGTAGCCCACAAGATTTTATTAGTACTAGGCAAATTAATATTTTTAAATAGTTTGCAGAATATGAGATGTTAAATAAAATATACACTATTATGTTTGGTCATGCCAAGGAGGAAAATCACATAAATATAGTTTGTACAATTAAAAGGCAAGAACTACTGTAAATTATAGCAATCCCAGAGAAACTCTTCCAGCTGCAGGTGCCTCGCATCCCTCTGTTTTCCTATTTCTTAACTTAGTCAGTGGCGACCTCGATCTCTTCAAGGTGCCTTTGTTAAGCAAATACCACAAAACTTATAAATACTAAGTCCCCCAGGTTTCTCCTGAAGGCCCCCAAGACAAGTGAAAACAGGACCGGCTGTCAATCCAGTTGGGATGTCAAAAGAAAGAAGAGAAGAAAAATTATTCAGGAAGTAGAGGAGCCAATGAGACAAATTAGGGGAAATAAAGAATTCTGGTATGGATTGAACTGACAAGCTGAAGAACAAAATGATAAAGACCTTTAATCACGTCAGAAAGTCTATAAAACTGTGTAAGTGCAAGGACTAGAAAATGTTAGTAATAAAGTCTGTCCTGTTTCACAAGAGACAAAATGAACTGCCACGCTTCAGAAAGGTCAGATCTATCACGCATTGTATCCGTATTGAATCTCATACTGGAAACTAATTGGAAGTTTAATGAAGAATTTACTAAGAATGAACAATCTTATAATGACTCAGATGCTCTCAATATGGAAGGCGCTTGGCTCCTATGACTGCCGATGATCACGGCTGGATATGCCTGTTGAAGAAGGAGAAGAAGGAGCAGATGGCTGTCCCGGTGGAGGCTGTCTGACGTGGCACAGCAGCTGCGTGGGTCCTAGCTGCATCCTGAGACATCAAACAGCTAATCCCAGGCCAAGACCAGCAGAACCGCACAGACGTCATTCAGCTCAGACCCGACACAAAGAGCAGCCAATTGATGAAATGCAAACACAGGGAAGAGAAAGCCACAAAGGGAAGTCTGCAGTATGTTATGCTGACATCCCCTAAGTGATCCACCCGTGCTAATATACCCTCCCCCCAAAAAAGGTGTGTGTGTAGGGGGGAGCAATGAGCATAAGATGTCTTCCAGAGTGACATGCACAGAGTACACTCCACCACTTGGAAAACGGCCTTTCCTGGAAACAGAAGCTGTTTAGCTTAAGTATTCACGTCTACCTACTAAATTATAGGAAACATGGGGGGCACAAAGCATATTAAACAATTATAAGGCATAGCAAAATCACCAAAATGCAGGCTTGTTATGGGATAATGTTCTTGTATACTGTAAAGATTTGTCACTCATATTGGTTTAATAAAATGCAGCCAGGCAGGAAGTATAGTCAGGGAAACCAGACTAAGAGGATTTTGGGAAGAGGAAAGGCAGAGATGCAGTCACCAGCCAGTTGCAGAGGAAGCAAGGTGAGAATGCCTTACTAAGAAAAGGTACCAAGCCATTTGGCTAAACATAGATAAGAATTGTGGGTTAATTTAAATTGTAAGAGCCAGTTAGTAATAAGCCTGAGCAATAGGCCAAACAGTTTATAATTAATATAAGCCTCTGTGTTTATTTGGGACTGAACAACTGTGGGACTGGGTGGAACAGAAACTTCCCTCTACACAGGCTGAAAAAACCCTATAGGGCAGGGGAATATAACCCAGCAGTAGAGCTACATATGTGAAGACCTGGGTTCAATTCCCACCACAGAAAGAAAAGCATTAAAAACAATAGAAAATAAAGAAAGATCCGTGGAGAGATGGCTCAGAAGTTTAAGAGCATTTGGCTGCTTTTCTAGAGGACCTGGGTTGGATTCTCAGAACCCACATGGCAGCTTCCAGTGTCTGTACTGCCAGTAGCAAGGGATCAGACACACTTTACTGGCCTCCTCAGCATTGGGCATGTGTGTTGTGCACAGACGTGCATGCAGGCAAAACACCCATAAACATAAATAACAAAATAGGGGAGAAAGTTTGAGGAAGGAAGGGAGGGATGGAGAGAAGAAAGACTACAGATAAATGTCTGTTCTTAAACTGATAAGAGGAAAGCAAAGAACAAACTAAAGAAGTAATGGGTCAACTGAAAAGCAGATTATGATCACTAGAAAACTCATCTGTCTTGAAAGAAATGCATTTCTGAGCAGTTAATGAAGACAGAGTCATGACTTCATATTGACAACACTAAGAAACCAATAGCTGTTTTAAGAAAGACGTGACAAGGTGTTCTAGCTACTTATCTTTTAGTTCTTCTAGAAATATGCAGTAAATACTTCTAAGTGAAAAAACACACTTTTATTTCCTTCACAATAATCCACTTGGTGGGAAGTAGGTGGGAGTATAAACAGGGCAAAATTGGACGTGAATTGATAATTATTTGAAGTCGGTTGATAAGAACCCAAGGCTTGGCGATATTAGCCTCACTCTCTACTTTTACATATGTTTTTAGTTTTCCACTTTTTTTTTTAATAAATGGGTTTTAACCTGGGTCAATAATACCAGCTGCTCTGGAGGTTTGAGGGAGGAAGATAACAAGTTCAAGGCCAGCTGGGGCATCTTAATGAGACCCTGTCTCAAAATAAAAACTAAAATGAGGGGGTAGAAGAGATAGCTCAGTAGTGAACACTTGCCTGGCATGCATGAAACCCCAGGATTAATCCCCAGTGTTGATGGAAGAGGAAGGAAGGAAGCAGGAAGGAAAGGAAGGGAGGGAGGGAGGGAAGGAGGGAGGAAAGAAAGATGGATGAAAGCAGGAAGGAAAGGAGGGAAGGAGAAAGAGAGGAGAGTGAGAGAAGGAGAGGAAAATAAGGAAAGACACTGAGGGAGAAGGAAGTGCTGATTACTATACACAGTATATATTGAATTATCACATTATAGCCCTGAGATATATACAACTGTTAGAGGTTAATAAGAAACCTTAGTGAAGAAAACTTTGATTGTTAAAAAGCAAGCAAACAAAAAAACCTCACACAGCTGGGCTTATAGAAGCAGAGAGCAGAATGAGTAGCCGGAGTTTTTTTGTTTTGTTTTGTTTTGTTTTTTGTTTTTTGTTTTTCGAGACAGGGTTTCTCTGCAGCTTTAGAGCCTGTCCTGGAGCTAGCTCTTGTAGACCAGGCTGGCCTCGAACTCACAGACATCCGCCTGCCTCTGCCTCCCGAGTGCTGGGATTAAAGGAGTGTGCCACCACCGCCTGGCTCGGAGTTTTGACAGGGGAACAAGGAGAAGGGTGTCACAAAAGCACAACCCTCAGTTAGATGCGAGGAATGAGGTTTCTCCAGATCCACTCCATGACAGAATGACTATAGATAGTAATAGCATGTTATCATTTCAAAATTGCTGGTACATTTCACATGTTCTCACCACCAGAAGACTTTTATTCGGATTGGTATGGTAATTAGGTTTGCATTCAGGCTCATGGTCAGCTATCTCTTTCATGCAGACCAGACCCACCTGCCTAAGAATGATACCGCTCAGGATGTTGGCAGGCCCTCCTACATCAATTAGGAAATGAGGTTCCCTCTCCTAGGTAACTTAATTTGACAGCTAAGGATTATAACAGTACAGCACACCTCTTTAATGACTTCAGCTGGTAATTAGCCAAACTTTTAAATTATTCAAATAAAATAATGTTGGTGGCCAAAAAGAGAAAAACAGAAAGAAGGAAGGAAGGAAGGAAGGAAGGAAGGAAGGAAGGAAGGAAGGAAGGAAGGAAGGAAGGAAGGAAGGAAGAGAAAAGTTCAAATAGTTCAAAATTTGGAATGAAGGCAAAAAAGCAAAAGTTCTCCCTCTGAATACCTGATCTCTCTCTTTATATAGTCTCTCTCTTTTTTTCTTTCATTTGTTTGTTTGTTTGTTGTTTGCTTTGTTTTGTTCTGAGACAGGGTCCCATGCAGCCTAGGCAGTCCTCAAACTTGCTATGTAGCTGAAGCTGGTCTTGAACTTCTCCTCCTCCTACCTCACCTCCCGAGTTCTGGGATTACAGGCACAGAGCCACCACACCTGGCTTCATTTGTCACGTTCTTGAGTGTATACTCAGAAGGTTTGGTCATATGGGTAGACATGTGGGACATTTTAAAAGAGTACTTGAGTAAGTACAGGATGATCTGGCTTTTGTTTAATTTTATTAGAAATCATCATTGATGAATATGAGTTAAATCTTCATTTGATAGCAACATGTGTTTACCAGAAAGCACACAGCTTAATCGCAGCCCTTTTACCAGGATTTCTCATGCCACCCTAATATACTTGTAGGGGTTTTTTATCGATTGTTTGAAAATATAACTGAATTTTTCACCCAATATAAAAAAGACATTAAAATAAAAACAAGCTAATAGCTTATTCATCATTGTTTATTTAAACCTTTCAAATTGAAATTGCTTAGATAGATTTTCCTTTGGGGCCATTACAGTGCTGTCTCACAACCACAAAGGAATACAGAGTTTCAGAGCATGAAAATAAAAATAAAATCAAGATTGGTGTCTTTCCTTATTCTCGTATCATCTGCTCGAGATAGAAGTAGAAACAGTTATGCTGTAGGCATATGCAGCAAATTTTTCAAAATATATTAAAGTTGTGACAGGTTTTTAACACCACCTCTCTGTAACTTTTAACCTTCATTTTTCAGAAGTTTTAAGGTTTGGGGCAACGGCTGGTATGCTTCAGTCTCTAAAAACTGAACTTGCTAATTTTCGGCAGGACAATTTCAACCTTTGCTAGTAGTCCCTTCTGTTTGTATCCCTTCTAGCATTTCAGACACATCTAAAGCTTGAGTCAGCTACAATGTGTTTTTCTTTTGCTCTGCCGTTTTTTTCTGTATTGCCCAAGGTGGCCTTGAACAATTTATTATGAAGGTCTCTGTCTTAGTTCCTATTCTATTGCTCTATTTCTAGGAGAAGCCATGACCAAGGCAACTTTGAGAAGAAAGCATTTAATTGGGGGCTTATTTAGTTTCAGAGGGGTCACTTTATGGTCATCATGGTGGGGAGCATGACAGCGAGCAGGTAGACATCAGGCTGAGAGTTCTGTATCCTGACATATAGAGAGAAGGCATTGGAGACAAGAGGCCTGGCATGGGCTTTTGTAACCTCAGAGCCCACCCCCAGTGACACACTTCCTTCAATAAGGCTGCACCTCCTAATCCTTGCCTAATAGTTTCACTAACTGGGGACCAAGCATTCAAACGTGAACTTATGGGGTCCGGTCTCACTCAAACCCCACTACAGTTTCAAACTTCAATACTCCTGCTTCAACCTTCCAAATGGTAGGATTACAGGTGTATGCAACCAAACCTGACTTTACCATCCCCCTTCCTCTCATCCCTTCCTCCCTTCCTCCTTTCCTCCTTCCCTTCTCCCCTCCTTCCTTCCATCTTTCTCAGATGGAGTATCATGTAGTATCAGGCTAACCTTAAACTCACTGTGTAACAGAGAATGACCTTGAATTTCTGAGCTTCATCTTAAACTGCATCTACTCCTCGGGCGCTCAGATTACAGGAGTCTATCACCAAGCCTGATTTATTTGGTTTTATTCTGATTTTATAATGATGATGATGATGATGATGATGATGATGATCAAAACCAGGTCCTCAAGAATGCTAGAGATTACTTCATGAACTGAACTATTTCCTTAGCTCACCATGTTATTTTTAGTGCTGCTTTCATTAGCATTTTTTTTTAATTTTTGTGTTTGGATGTATGTGTGTGTGTCTGTATGTGTCACATGCATGCAAGTGCCCAGAGGCCGGAAGCTATTGCAATCCAATGATGTTGGAGGTTAGGTGATTGTGAACTTCCCAAGTTGGGTGCTAGGAACCAAGCTTGGATCCTCTGGGCACAGCAAGCCCTCCTAACCACTGAGCTACTGCTCCCAGCCAGCATGTGCTTATGAGTTTCAAATTGTGAAGAGGAAGAGGAAGAAAGGCTACTTTGTTACTTGGTTCCATACACCAGGCTGGCTCTGTGAGTACCTGTCCTGCCCAGGAACATAGGACCCAGTGTCTACAATAGACCCACGCTTGGTTTGCTGCAACAACAACAACAAAAAAGGTGGGGGGGGGAAGGAAGGAAAGGAAAGGAAAGAAAAGAAGAAAGAGAAAGATTGAGAAAGGGGAAGGAAGGAAGAAAGGAAGGAAGGAAGGGAGAAAGGGAGGGAGGGAGGGAGGGAGGGAGGGAGGGAGGGAGGGAGGGAGGGAGGGAGGAAGGAAGGAAGGAAAAGAAAACACCATAAGTCAAGTGAAACGCTGGAATAAAAATTTCCAAAACTTTATATTTCAGTACTCTTAAGTTACTTTCCCAGTATATTTAAACAGGAACCTCACAGACCCTGACGTATTGTTCTAGTCTGTCCAGGGAATCCTGCAGGAAGCCCCAGCCACCCATCCTGAAGTCATTAGTCTGTCCTGGCAGCTGAGGTCTGGCTGCCCGAAAAACATCTTTATTTTGGCAAATGGGCAGAACTAGCAACAGAAGCAGCAAAAGGAACAGCAATGCATCCTCGGAGCTGGTGTGGTAAAATGCTTAGGCCCGCAGCCGGCTTCCTTTGCTTCTCTCTGGTTCCCAGCTGTAGATTTCTCACACTGTAGCAGTTGTCAAATACCGTAAATATTTTCCCTTCTTGCTTCTTAGGAAAGTGCCAGACTCGACGGTGCTGCCTGACTGAGGACTTCCTTTTTCTCTAGGAGCCAGAGGAATTGACAGACTAACCAGAAGTCGCTGTGAATTGTTGTTAGTTGTCTTGACATTGTGTCTGCACCAGCTTCAGAGTTTCTGAATAAATATGGGGGCACCAGTTCTATCTATGTGAACGACTGTGCCAGGCACTGGAGACAATGTGCAGTAGAAAGAGTCCTTACTTTCTAGAGGGTGAAGTCGGATGGTCATCCGGAGAGAATTTTCATGTGGTCAAAATGTGATGGCCGGCTGGTTCGCAGGGAGAGTTCTTTGGTGGTTCTTTCCACACATACTAGAAAAGCTGTGTTTTCATGGGACATAAATCACTCCCTAATGGCAGACTGAGCCCGTTAACTTGAAGCACCACTGGAAGAACACATTATTGCTGCAGGAAACGGCAGGAAGGGATCGAAAGTGACTCATTTGGAAGGAGAAATGCTCCTTTGGTAAAAAAGAAGAAACTGTTATTCTTTGGAGTTGAATTTCAGTTTTCCTGGGTTATAAAACCAAGTGCAGAGGTGCTATTTAGCAGAACCGGACCAAGATGAAGGGCCCCAAGTTCCAAATCTGTGATTTGGGGCAATTCCACTGACAATGATCAAAACCACTGCTCATGTTGTGTCGGGCTGCTGCTGGGCTCCGGAGTCCACTCATCCCTCCCCCCCGAGGTCCTTCACTCTCAACTTTCATTCCCTCTTCATTCCCAGCACCAACATGAAGAGCACTTGTGATGAGCTCCAATACCAGGCTCCTGAGAGTCATGCATTTGCTCTGATTATAAAAAACGTTCCTAAAAATGATTTAACGTGTATTTAAAGCCATTCCATGTTGGAAGACAAATTCTGAGGGACTCGTTTTCCCGAGAACCTTGCAGGGGTTTACTGCTAGCTGTCTCCAGTTGCTACAGGCTCCTCTGTAATTTTCTTCCACCTCAAAGTGGTGCTCCTGATTCTTTTATTTTATTTTTTTTTAAAAAGAAAACGAACTATCTTTTTCATTTTACATACCAATCCAAGTTCCCACTCCCTCTCCTCCTCCCATACCCTCCACCTTCCTCCCCATCCCCATCCATTCCTCAGAGAGGGTAAGGCACATTGCTTTGGGGAAGCTCCAATGCCCTCCCTACTACATCTAGGCTGAGCAAGGGTATCCATCCAAAGAGAATCAAACCCTAAGAAAAACTTATATCGATCCACCTGGAAAGGGGAAATAGACAAGATCACCTGACAAAATTGGGAGCATGGGGGTGGGGGGAGAAGGGAGGGTGAAAGGGGAAGAGGAGGGGAGAAGAGGCGTGGGGAGGAGAAATTGAGGAAACAGGATAGTCGAGATGAGAGCAAGGAAAGAGATATTTTGATTGAGGAAGTTATTCTGAGGCTAGCAAGAAACCTGACCCTTAACTGAGAGACAGCTCAACACTAGCTGACATTTCTTAGCTTACAGGATGGCCTGTGTTTTATGTCTATACTTTATGGAATACAAAAAAATACGCACATAATATCCTATTCCTTGTTGGTTAGGTGGCGGTCATGACAGCTAGACCTTCAGTGGCTACATTGGATCAGGAGATAAAACACTAAAGATTGAATAATAGGAAGACAGCAGACCCCCAGCTCCCTGACGGCTTCAGTTACTACCTGCCTCTAGACTTCTACAAGAAAGAAAAATGATGCTCTATCCTGGCTCTTGTAGCCAGGTCTAATTTCAACTAATAACAGATTGCTATCAATTCCTGGTTCATTACCTAAGTGAATCTAGTTTTAATGCTTACATCTTTTTTTTTCTATAGCCTAAAAATTCTTGGACTGGAACAATGACTTACTGGTTAAGAGCACTCACCACTTTTCCCAATGGCCTGAGTTTGATTCCCAGCACCCACATCAGGGTGCTCGCAACCACCTTTAACTCCAGCCCCAGGGGATCTGACGCCCTCTTCTGGCCTCTGAGGACACAGGAACTTGTGTGTGTGCTCATACTCCCACACAGGCATACACATAATTAAAAATAAATTAATGTCTCTCTCATTTTTACTCCTTTAAGATTTTTTAAATTATGTGTGTGTGCGGGTGCTTCCATGCATGTCTGTGCACCACGTGTGTGGGTCTGGTACCCACAGAGTACAGAGGAGGGCATGAGATTCCCTGGAACTGGAATTGCAGATGGTTGGGAGCCACAGGTAAGTAAGCCGAAGTTAAGCCACCTTTCCATAAGTTGTTTATCTTGTCATGGCAACAGAAAGCTGATTAACACGATGACAACAGCAGACAACAAATGTTTACGTGTTACATGTTACTTACATGTTATATATGTTACTTGATTTTTTTTACTAATTAGCGAATATTCACTATGTGCCAGATACCCCACGAAGTACCTTACACATGCACTAATTGCTAAGGACTGTCACGGATCTGTGCTGGTTCATTGGGGGAAAGAGCAGATCCTTTAAGAGGAGGGGGCCTTTGGGAGGAAGTTAGGACACTGGAAGGGCTGTAAACCAGTTGGGCATTAGGTGCCATCATTATCCCCACTTTGTAGAACAGCTGAATCTGTGTTACTGCCACCAAATACCTGACAGAAACAAGGACGGAAAGGTTCACTGGAGCTCATGATTCCAGGGGTGTTCACGGTGAGGAAGGAAGGGTGACAGGAGTGGCTCAGGCCAGCCTACCAGGGATTTGCATGGATTCTGAGGCTCCCAACTCCCGTCCTCACGCTTGTATAGCAAGTGCCTTAACCCCTGAGCGCCTTCCCGGCACCTAGAATGAGAAGTCTTTAAATGTGGCAGACATCTGCATTCAAGTCGTCATTCACCCCAGTTTGCTGCGTCTTGATAAGACAGCCGCAGGAAGCAAACACAAGGCCCAAACTGAGACCAGTTGCTGAAGTGGAGTTCGTCTGGTTCCGACTGCGTGGTTGCTTCGCTGGGCATGCGTCGGAGACCTGCAAAAAACACCTGTGTCACCCGGCGAGCTCATTCATGGCGAGCAGAGACCCAGCAGTCTCAAATCCCTCCTTGACTTTTCACCCAGAGCCCTGATAGTAACTTGGATCCACTGAAGAAACTGATTTCAGCTACGTAGTCATTAAAAGATGCAGGCTTGATTATTTCAATCAAAATGAATGGAAAGATAAAAATATTTCTCTTTGGGGTGGAGAGATGGCTCAGCGGTTAAGAGCATTGCCTGCTCTTCCAAAGGTCCTGAGTTCAATTCCCAGCAACCACATGGTGGCTCACAACCATCTGTAATGAGGTCTGGCCTACCGGCATACACACAGACAGAACATTGTATACATAATAAATAAATAAATATTTTTTAAAAATTTCTCTTTTACTAAGACGCAGAGCACAAAATCTATTCACAGCTTTCTGTTAGCTCAGTACTCAGAAACGACATTCCAACCAATGCCAAAAAACAAAATAACAACAATAATAATAAAAAGAAATGTCCGTTAATGTCCACATAAGGGGATTAATCTTGTTTTTTGTTTTTGTTTTTGCTTTTGACAGTGTCACGATATAGCTCAGGATGGCCTCCGAGGCCTCCAGTTTACTATGTAGTCTAGACTGACTTGGAACTGGGCATTCTCCTGCCCCAACGCCCTTGGGTGCTCAGACTGTAGGCATACTCTATCACTCCTAGCCAGATCTGGACTTTATAAGCCTTGTCCTTCATAGGATAAATGAGATGAAAGCCAGGCAATCTTTCCTAGAAAGACAAACAGCAAGTCCTCCCATAGGCGTGGGAACTTGTGTTTCCAAGCAGTTGGGCCCTGTTAAGGAAAGACAGGTGCGAAGAGCTAGTGAGGACGTGGGGAAGGGCTCCTGCTTCTTCCAGTGCCTTCAGACTTCCCCACCCCCGCGTGAGCCCATGGAATGGAAGAGGAGTGACAGGTGAGCATGGGCGTTAAGAGGCATGTTCTTTGCGTGATGCACTCCGCTGAGCTTCCATTAACACTTAGGGGAATTGTGGGCAAATTTCAGAGGGAGGGTATATTTCCACTGCTCCCGTTTTAATTTTTTTCAATTAACAGTTATGTTTAGCCGATTCCCCACAGAGTTTGCTGGTGAGATTGCTGGCTTCCTAATGCAAGCTTCTCTTCAGTTAGCCACGCTAATGCTGATGACCTGGGTTCTGATGTGCTGTTAGGCATATCCAATGTCTACCTAAATGCATTTGGGAAGTAAATCTTGTCTGAAAAGGTTTGCTCAGTCAACCTAGGGATTAGAAATTATATTGACCCAAGAAACAAGACTTGCTATATTTAGTCTGGGAACAATGCCAAAAACGCATAGCCAGACCAAGGAATAGGGGGGAGGTGGATGGAATGTATTTACTCCAACATCTTATAAAGCATTAAGGCTAGCAGTGGTGCTATGTAGCACCCAAAACAATTCCAAGATTTCATGACTTTTTGTGTGGATCACAGTGACTTTCTATTGTTGGGGGGAGAATGATAAAAAGAAAAATAATCGGTTCAGGCTAGCCACAAGGTCTGGATCCTCCTAACTCAGCCCCAAAGTCCTAGAATGACAGCCCTAAACCATCATGTGGATATTCTTGTTGTCATCTTGCTATGAGGAAACGTTGATGTTTTTGTTGTCATTTTGCTATGAGGAAACCAATTGATGAAGGGACTAATTAAGACAATTACACAAAGGGATAACTGAGCCAGTACCAGGCCCAAGACTGCAGCCAAGCTTATCAGTCTGTGCACAGAGCCTTTCTCTGTTAACCCTCACCTGTCCTGGGGGAACAGGGCTCTGTCTTTCATTCCAGTTGGAAAAGTAATGGAGTGGCCTCGTTATAATAACAGAATGGTCTCCAAACCTCTGAAGAAAAGCTAAGGAGCTTTTGACTCTTCCATATCGTCTTCAGACCTTCACTTCCCTCTGAGTCAGGCTTCCATGCCATCTTCACACCATCCTTTCCCTCCCTCCCTCTCTCCCTCTCTCTCTCTCTCTCTCTCTCTCTCTCTCTCTCTCTCTCTCTCTCTCTCTCTCTCTCTCTCGTTGTCTGCCTTCCTAAGAAAAGCACTGATTGAATTAAACATTAAAACTCCAGGAGGAAAAAGTCTCCAGAAGGGCCGAGCGTCATTTATCTTTTGTGTCTCTGGTGCCTGGTACAATCCCTGGCCCAGAATAGGTGCATGTCACTGACTATCCAAAAGGAAAGGGGGATGAATACTCCAATAAATAATTGACTCCACGAAGGTTACTTTATTTATAGTGCTAATTGGAAATTCTCCCCCACATTTTAAAAAAGAAATTTTCGGCCAGATTATTTAAGTATCCTGAATATTTCTTATTTCTGATTAGTTACAGAAACATTGACATGGAACTATTTTTTTCTTTCACTAGAAATATACCTATCTAGTACTATAATCTAGTACATTTCCAAAATAGAGTAGAAACAATTTCTATTCTAAGGACCGAGGCTGCTGAGCACCCAATGCACGTCTTTTAAAAGGGTCTTTTTAAACTTCATTAATTCAGTGCCAGAGTTTGCACCCAAAGCCCTGCGTGTGCTATGCATGCTCCCTCCAGCAGAGGCACAGCCCAGCCACATTCTGCTCAATTACAATAAAGAGATCTAGGAGAATGGCGGGGTTCGTAGCTCTCTCTTAAGCTGCCCTTTGCAAACTGCAACTGTAATAAAAATAATTCCAAGAAAATGGGTGTAAGATGGTGTTACCTAAGAAGAATTTAAAACCAGAAGTACAACAGAGCTGGACATGGTGCACATGTCAGTCATCCACAGGGGAGCTGGACGTGGTGCACATGTCAGTCATCATCACGCAGGGGAGCTGGATGTGGTGCACATGTCAGTATCACACAGGGGAGCTGGACGTGGTGCACATATCAGTCATCACACAGGGGAGCTGGACGTGGTGCACATGTCAGTAGTCACACAGGGGAGCTAGAGGCAGGAGACAGAGGAGGACTGAGTCAAAGGACCTCCAGCTACATAGGACCTTGTCTCAAAATAAATACGAATAAACCTAGAAGCTCATCTTTAAAACTGCATACAAGTATATTTAGGCAGGAGGAGCCTCTGAATGAGCACACACTGTCCCCCACACTGGATTGTCTTTCTAGCAAAAAACAAACTTTAGACTTTGTGTTGGACAGAATTCCATAAAAAAAAAAATACCTTGTTTTCAACTGAAAAAAGAAATGCTAAAAGAAAGGCAATAAAATATAAGTTCTGCTTCAGCAAAAGGACCACTCTAGAACATTACTTCTATCCAGGGTGGATCATCCCGTATGAAATACAACCAAACTTTGAATTGTTTCGTTTTTCTTGAGGCAGAGATTTTTTTCCCCATATTACCACCTCTGGCAAATGTATTGAAATAATGAAAATGTCAATATATGAGGTCATATTTGAGGTGCATTTGGATTGATTATGTGTTCTAATAGCCTGAAATCTAAATGAAGAGGTTTTTTAATAAGAAGGTAATAGGACTACGGAGATCTTCATATAACATAAAACGCATGAAGGGGCATGTCGTAATGTGAATATGACTAATTGATCACCTTATTAGAAAAGCATTTATCTTGAGATGAAAAATGGCCACACTGTTGTTTGACATTTGGATGGTCGATGGCTTGACCAGGAGAAACCGTCGTTGGACACTCCAGAGGCAAAAGCAGTTCAAGGGATCAGCCGCCTGCCAAAGGTCACTGATGGAATAATAGGGCTTTTATTCTTCATGGTCTGAAGAGAATTCTCTGACACTACTTTCATCCCGATGAGGGAAAAATAAAACACTGGCCAAAAGTCATCTTTTTATTACAAACACAACCAGTCAGTGTTCCAACCAATACAACAGAAGACAGAATTTCTCCATCACGAAGTCCCTCAGTAAGATACTTCCGTATATCACTTACACTCTGCTTATCTAATGCCCAGCCTAGTGGGGTACTGAATTATTATTGCAAAAACACAGCTAGAACGTCATCTGAGTAAGTAGTTCTTTGCCTTAAAATTACTCAAATGGGTAGAATTCTAGATATATGTTTAGAATTTGTATTTATTTTTAAATATCCAGAAGAAAAAAAGAGACTTTAGTTAATCTTAAAAAGTATGTATAATGGAGCCCAGGCATGGTGCACACCTTGGGGGATCTGTGTGAGTTCAAGGCCAGCCTGGTCTACACAGTGAGTTTCAGGGCAGCCAGGACTATGGAGAGAGACCCTGTCTGCAACAACAAAAGGGCAGAAATAAGGTTCAGCCATTAAGAGCCCTGTCTGCTCTTCCGTTTTGTCTCCTAACACCTGCATGGTGCCAAACAACTCACCAGGAATTCCAGTCCCACAGGATCTGGGGTCCGTTCCCAGCACCTACATAGCAGCTTACAACCATCTGTAACTGCAGTTCCAGGGGATCCAGTGCCCTCTTCTGGGTTCCATGAGCATCAGGCACAGACACAGTGCACAGACATACATGCAGGCAAAATACCCAAAGCCATAAGATAATAAAATTGCTTTTTAAAGTAACTAACAAAGAGATCCGGTGGTCCCTCTCCTCCGCTGCGGAGCAAAGGTGATCTAATAGATCACTTTGCTAATTTGCACATTTCCTATCCCTGAAGCTGCACACAGTTAGAACTGCAGTCTTTAAACTTGCTTGGGAGTTTAGTATCACATTAGCAAATAGAACTGAACTATTCATCCAGTGTTGGCAACAGAGCTGTGGGGCACTGGTGAGCATGACTCTCAAGCCTCAGACTTCCTGCTCCTTACCAAAGAAAAGACTTCAGGGACCAGTGTTAGTTGGCACATCTACTGAGCCCCATGCTAGGTGATACAAAATCTAGTCCGTCTCTTGACTCTGGCTTCCCCACTACCTCTGAATTTTTGCCCACTTAATTTCAAGTTAAAAATCAAACCAAAGTTTAAAATCCAGTTTCAAGCTGGACAGTGGTGGAGCACACCTTAATCCCAGCACGCTGGGAGGCAGAAACAGCTGATTCTCTGAGTTTGAGGCCAGCCTGGTTTAAAGAGCAGGCTCCAGTACAGTCAGGGCTACAGGGCAACCCTGTCTTAGGGAAAAAAAAAAAAAAAAAGCAAAACCAAAAACAAATGAGGCTAAAAGAATGCAATTTGTTTGCAGCCCATGCTCATTTTAAAACTTCATTGGGCAATTCTGCTATACGTTCAATTCATTTTATCTGGACATCAATTATGTATCACTAATGAATGGCTTTTTGTTTCAACTTCAGAAGGTACTTGCGGTGTGGAGGTTTGAATGAGATTACCCCCTCCCCCATCCCCCCCATAGGTTCAGCCGTTTAAATAGTTGGTTCTCAGTGGAGCTCTCTGGGTTGGTAGGGGGCGTGGCCTTGCTGAAGGAAGTGACTCGCTGGGGCGGGCTTTGGATTTTCAAAAGCCCTGTGTTACTTCCAATGAGTTCCCTGTTTTTAGGTTGTGGTTCAGGATGTGAAGCCTCAATTTTCTGGTCCTACTGCCATGCCTACCTGCTGCCACACTTACCCACCACGATGGTAATGAACTCTTATTCCCGCGGAACCACAAACCCAAAGACATCTTTCCTTCTGTAAGTTGCCTTTGGTCATGGTGTTTTAATTTATCTCAGCAACAGAAAAGTAGCTGACTCAGCACTTGTGATCTGAGTCAGAGAGATGGTTCCGTGGCTAAGAGCACTGGCCTCTTCCCGGGGACCTGTGTTCCATTCCCAGATGATGACTCACAACTATCTGCAATTCCAGTTCCAGGAGATAGATCCAAAGTCGTCTTCTCAACTTCTCAGTAATCAGGCATGCACATGGTATACATACATTCATGCGTGCATACATGGCAAAACACCTATATACATAAATAGATAAATTTTAAAAGATGTCTGTGAGATCCTGAGACCATCAAGTCTCCTCTGAAGATAAGAATGAATAGCTTTCAAAACACTGTGTAATAGTGAGAGCTTCGCAGATCTCAATACTACGGAGTTACAGATCGGTTCCAGTGTCCACCACACGGTCATAATTCCAGAGTCGTCTTTTAACTATAGAAAAATTCCGTAAGAAGAATCTAATAATCCCCTGGGTCAGCTGAACCACTGAACACATAGCCTGTGTTCTAAATATAATCCTCTGCATTCTTCCTTAGAGGAATCCTGGTGACATGTGTGGACCATATGGTCCACTCTACTATCTCCCCAATCAGCAAGGAATTTCCTGAGATTCTTCCTAGAATCCCCCAAGGAAACAGAAATGCATGGCAAGAGAATTCAGCTGGAATTAGGGAACCCTCTTAGACTGAATTAGATATTGTTCTCTTTGTAATGACATCAGGACCTGTTATTTTGTCACTCAAGAATCACAAATGAGACTATTTGTTTTAATTAAGGGCGAAAAAGAATGTGGACACCATCTTAGAGACAAACATGAAATGTGCCCAGGTAACTCAGGGCTCGAGGCCGTCTGTCAGTATCATCTACCTGTTAAACACTCACAGCCTACAGAGAAGGAAAGATCTGGAAACTGCCTGGCAATAGGTATCAGAGTCAACCTAGGAGTGTGTTGGCTGCAGCCATCTCCCAAGAGTTCTGAGACACAAGTTCTTGGCTATAGTCTCCATGGCCTTTAGAACACACAAAGATGCTCTGGCCCAGGATTTCTTGCTTGATAGACATTACATATACATATACATACATATATGTATGTATGTGTACACACACACACACATATTTCTGTAACTCCAATAAATATGTTCATTGTAATTAAGTAAGATTTTGCAGTTCATTACCCTGTAATGGATGTAGCCTTTGGGTGTTTTTGAAAAGTAAAATATAAAGCAAGATGAGTGAGTAAGTATCTTGATTAATTTATCTAGGAAGATCTTAGTCTTTTAAACAGACAAGTGAATATTTTTAAGAAAAATAATAACACATAACATAAATATGTGGCATATTTGTAATGATAACCTGTTTTTCAAAACAACACCGCTGAGTTAATATTGCCTAAGCTATTCTAAGGATGCAGACAGCGAGACATGAGCAGACAATGTGTTTCGTACAGAGCAAGTTGCTTAGAGCAGCAGCCTCCACTTCACAGCCCAGCCAAATAACGGCGATTACTAGAAAATCCTTTAAGAGTTTCCAAGTTGTGCCCAGTTTACTTACACTAAGAATCATGTTATCAGTTGTTCTTTAGAGCAGGTTTGTTTACGGGCTCTGAATCTCCCTGATTCAAGCTGTCTTTCAGGCCCTCTGTCCAGGGAGAAGTTGACAAAACTCATTTTCAAGTGATTGCACTTCCTATTGGAGGCGCTTTAATTGTTGAGAAGTATGCAACAGGTGAGCCAAGATTCCCTACTTACACGTGCGTACACACACACACACACACACACACACAGAAAGAGAGAGAGAGAGAGAGAGAGAGAGAGAGAGAGAGAGAGAGAGAGAGAGAGAGAGAGAGAGAGAGAGAGAGAGAGAGAGAGAGAGGATGATGATGATCAGACCTAGGCCGCAACACAGAAACAGAAAGAAAAGTTTAACTTCAATTATCCAGGACCGACTCTGTGGTTTAGATAATAGAAATGACCCACTTTTACTTATGCATATATGTAATGTGGTATCTTTTTTTAAAAAAGAAATTTTGAGTGATTTGTGAGAGAGGTCAGGTATAGCACATGATTTCTCTCTTGGAAACTTAATGTTTACTGAACTAGGCCAGATACAAAAGAGCAAATATTGTACCATTGCATTTCTACGAGGCCTAGGACAGTCTGAGTCACAAAGATTAAATGTAGATTGGCGGCATGAGGCCTGGGGAAGCGGAGGGGGCGTCTCTGTTCAGTGGGTCCAGAGTGTCAGCTTCGTGTGACGTTGATGGCTGTGTAACAGTGTGGGCACACCTAACGCCGCTACATTTTATGCTTGCAAAGGATAAAGGAGTAATGTATTGCTTTAATCCATGGTCCTTTCTGTGTTGAAAACAAGTTATTGTGTAAGTCATTTTAATTCCCATCGTGTTTACCTAGTTTTAGCCTCCTCTTTTACCCCCGTCTTTAACTCATCCCATTTTCCTCCAAAGTATCTACTTTGTTTTTTCTGTTGCCTCAAGTCTTCATCATCTCGATCAAAGCCATTAAAATTAACCCCTGAGTGGCTGGAGTGACCCCTGCCTCCCCCTCTGCAGTCTGTTTAATGCTTCTGGTCTCCGTGTCTCACTCTTGCCCTTAGGAGATGCTCAGCACATACCGAAACAGCCTAGTCTTCCATGCAGAAGGAACCGTGTGTGTTTAAGAGCGAACTATTCATACATGCACATTAGTTCACTTTCTTTTGGCTGGCTAGGACTTCCCACTAACTTAATTCACTACCAATGGGGCGGTAGGGGGAGGCCCTGTGGGAAGTAGTGACCCAAGCACAAAGTGAAGCACCTTCTAGCAGGACCAGAGTGGAACACATGGGCAATACTTCAAGAAACAAAATCTAACTGGGTGCGGGGGCACACACTTAAAATCCCAGCACTCGGGACAGAGGCAGGTGGATCTCTGAGTTTGAGGCCAGCCTGATCTACAGAATGAGTTGCAGGACAGCAAGGGATACACAGAGAAACCCTGTATCAAAAAACCAAAAGGAAAAAGAAAAAAAATCTTTGAAGTATTTATATAAAATTGGTATAATCCAGCCAGGCATTGGGGGCACACACCTTTAATCCTTGCACTCAGGAGGCAGAGGCAGGCAGATCTCTGTGAGTTCGATGCCAGACGGGTATAAAGAGCTAGTTCCAGGACAGACTCCAAAGCTACAGAAAAACCCTGTCTCAAAAAGAAATAAACAAATAAATAAATAAAAATTTTAAAAATTAAAATTGGCATAATCCTAGACAGAATGAAAAGGAAATGGCAGGAGAATTAGAGTGAAGATAAATATGTTATATATTATATGTCATAAATCATGTATTATTAGATCTGGCCGTGGTGCTGTTATGGCAATAAATAGCAGCCCTTTTATAACAAAGATGTGTACAAACCATAATGCAGGCCAGGGGAAAAAAACATTTAAAGAACAAAACCAAGCTGAATGTGAAAGTGCACGCCGTAATCCAGAACTCACAAGGCTGAGAATAGAGAGTTTCAGGTTAGTGTGGGCTACAGAACCTGAACTTGTCTAAGAAGGAAGGAAGGAAGGAAGGAAGGGAGGGAGGGAGGGAGGGAGGGAGGGAGGGAGGGAGGGAGGGAGAAAAAGAAAGAAAAGAAAAAAGAAAGAGGAAGGGAGGATCAGATTATGAATAATACCAATCAAATCATGAAACAAAGCCAAAAGAAATAGATTTAGGGGTCTAGTCTAACATGCCCACTTTAATCTAAGAAAGAAGCTTCTCGAGAACCAAAAAGAGCAGAGAGAGAAAGCTGATCCTGCCCTCCATCACTATAGTCTGTGAAACAACCAGCAGAGACAACCAGCAGGGAGCCACCAGTGGGAGTTGTGGGATTCCCCACTCCAGAGAGCTCCTGGTAAACTCTGAAGTCTTATGAATTCAGTGGGCTGCCAAATTTGTTAAAGCACCTGGATGCCGGCCAGACTGCCACTTGGCTTTGTGCTGCGTAGACACAGTCCCACACATCAGAAGCTCCCTAAAGCCGGGCGGTGGTGGCGCATGCCTTTAATCCCAGCACTCGGGAGGCAGAGGCAGGTGGATCTCTGTGAGTTCGAGGCCAGCCTGGTCTACAAGAGCTAGTTCCAGGACAGGCTCCAAAGCCACAGAGAAACCCTGTCTCAAAAAGAAAAAAAGAATCAGAAGCTCCCTAAAGCATTTAATATCACTGGGGGGACTTATCCTGTGTCCCTTACTACCAGGTTTATGAGTTTCTGGAGGGCATGGCACTAGGTTCTGAGCAACAAACACAGGAACCCCTAAACGCAGGACAGTATACATGTGTGTAGGAGAACCGGGGAACTAGGCTTCAACCCCACTACCATCTAGAATAGGACTCTGACAGGCCTCCGTGCTCGAATCACATCCTGTGACCACAAGAACCAGCCCTTCTTTTCCCACCAGCTACCTGAGGGGCTGTTAGAGGAAGAAGTGAACGGATCAAAACAATGGTGGCTGTGAAAAATACGTTCCCCAAAATGTACATAATTCTAGACAAACTGAGAACACAGGTAGGAAAAGGATGACTAAATAAATAAATGGATAAGTGGGTAAATAAATAAATAAATAAATGCCCTTTTCCAGTCTCCTCACCCATACCTAGAGGCACCCAGTTACTAGAAAATAAGCCGTCTTCGAAATAAAACCATTTCTCATTGTAGTTATTTAATCCATACTAACTTCCTCCAAGCTTAACTCATGGACTACCAGCAAATTTTTCAAATCTGCATAACAGAAATGAAAGAACATTTGGAGAAGGACCCTCCAGAAAAATGCAAAGCTTACTTACAAACGTATATTCGGACCAAGGTGGTAACACACCACTACAGTCCCAGCACTTAGGAGGCAGGGGCACGAAAAACTGGATTAGAGGCATCCTGGGCTGCATAAGAAATTTGAGATCACCTGTCTCAAAAAGCCAAAGTTTGGAGATGTAGCTCATTTTCAGAATGCTTGCCTGGTATCTATGAGGCCAAGGGTTTAATTCCCAGCACTACAAAAGGAAACACAAACGTGGCTATGTATATAGCAACTTGCTCCTAACACTAAAATTTGTCTTTTTTTAGTTTTGCTTTATGAATATAGAAAATGGTTGTCATAAATATGATTACCATATTTCTTTGTTTCTCAATTTTTCCTAAGGTAGATATTTTTAGAGATTAATTTTTTTGTTGTCTGTATGTATCTGTGCAGGTGTGTGGGGCTACCTGAGAAGGCCAGAAACATTTGGATCCTCCAAAACTGGAGTTACAGGCTGTGGTGAACTGCCTGGGATGGGTTCTGAGAGCCAAACTCTGGTCAGTACTTGCTCTTAACTGCTAAGCTGATGTGGGAGAGTCTTCTGTTTGTGTTGATTTCATTGGTTAATAAAGAAACTGCCTTGGCCTATTTGATAGGCCAGCCCATAGGTGGGTGGAGTAGACAGAACAGGTTGCTGGGAGTGAGGCAGATGCCTTGGGCAGATGCCATGCCTCTTCTCAGTGAGACACACGCTCTGGAGCCAGCCACCAGGTCAGACATGCTGAATCTTTCCCGGTAAGACACCACCTCATGGTGCTACATACATTACTAAATATGGGTTAAAGCAAGATGTGAGAATTAGCTAATAAAAAGCTGAAACTAATGGGCCAGGCAGTTTTTAAATGAATACAGTTTGTGTGTTGTTATTTCGGGTTTTAAGCTAGCCGTGCGGAAGCCAGGCAGGACGAAAAGCAGGCCTGCTCATCTCATTACTACACTAAGCCATCATCTCCCTTCCTAATGAATTCTGATTTTATCAACACAATTCAGAACTTATTTCCAACAGGTGAGAAGAAAATTGTCCCCAGACCCCACATTTGAAAAGCAAGGGTGATGGTGGCAGTGTTTGTAATCCCAAAGCTGAGAAGGCAGAGGCAACAGATCCCAGGGGCTTGCTGGCTAGAAAGCCAGGGGAGACAAGGAGGGTAGTGCCTGGGGAGAGCCGCCTTAGGTTGTTGTGCTGGCTGGTCTTATGTCAACTTGAGCACACACTAGAGTTACCTAAAAGGAGGGCGCCTCCACTGAGAAAATGCCTTCATAATATCCAGCTGTGGCTGGGTAGCGGCGGCAGCACAGGCCCTTAATCCCAGCACTTGGGAAGCAAAGGCTCTTTGTGAGTTCAAGGCCAGCCTGGTCTATAAAGTGAACTCTAGGATAGCCAAAGATGTTACACAGAGAAAACTTGTCTTGAAAAAATGTTTTTAAAACAGGTGTGTGTGGGGGGCATATGTAAGGTATTTTCTTAATTAGTGAATGATGGGGAAGGGCCCAGTCTGTTGTGGGTGGTGCCATCCCTGGGTTGGTTTCTTTCTGTAAGAAAGCAGGCTAAGGAAGCCAAAGGGAGCAAACCATCAAGCAACACCCCTCTAAAGCCTCTGCATCAG
Source organism: Arvicola amphibius (assembly GCF_903992535.2). Classification (NCBI taxonomy): domain Eukaryota; kingdom Metazoa; phylum Chordata; class Mammalia; order Rodentia; family Cricetidae; genus Arvicola; species Arvicola amphibius. The sequence continues at coordinate 10,033,381 of NC_052053.1, forward strand.
CCTCTGCCTCCAGGTTTGAGTTACTGTCCTGACTTCCTTTGATGATGAATATGGAAGTGTAAGCCAAATAAACCCTTTCCCGTCCCTCACAAAAAATAAGAAGGAAATTGAACATATGTGGCATCCAAATGCTAATTCCCTGCTGAAGAAATGAATGATAGACCTTATCTATCATTTATTTGATTCATGTATATGCACATGTACATTACAGACATTTTTATTTAATTATTCAAGAATTGACACAGTGTTGGCACTGCCTAATTCTTCTGGGGCTCTCCACTAGGAAAAGTAGATGCAAAGAGTGTGGCCATCAACTGCATTTTTTCTTATATTTGAAAGTAATGACTTTATTATCTCTACACTTAATGAGTCACTATTTTGAAAACTTTAATACAGAAAAGCCCTGCAAAGAAAAAAATACCAAGAAAACCCTACTACTTAGAAGTAGCCATCAGTAACAGGTATCAAATCAGTAACAATGTATCAAAATGTATCAAACCATCAGGAACAATGTATCAAACACCCCTACTACATAGAAGTTACCATCCCAAACAGTTGATACATTTCTTTCCTGACATCTGGGAGCTGAGAGGAGGGATGATGAACCTGCAGGCTCAATCGTTGCCTGTCATTTTTAAATAAAAATATGGAGCTTACCTTTACTTACATTTAGCAAGGGACAGAAACAGATGAGACTAACAGATAGCACTGTCTTCTTCACTAAGAGAGGAGCAAGGAAAGAAAAAGCCTTCTAAGAGGAAAGGGGATGTTTGGCAGTTTGCTTGTTCCTTTGTTGTTTAACAACCCAAATGTTTTGAAATTTCTAAGAGGCTCCTCAAGCTACAGAACCTTTAATGAAATAGTCTCAAGCTAACTCAATGTGACCGTCATTAAAAAAGATAATACCGGTTTGCAGCCTCAACCGGAAGGGGCAGGTTTAGAAAATCTGAAACCTTCATTCCTTATTTCATATAACCTGGAGCCACCCTGGTCGCTGTGGTGTCAGGAAGAGGTGTTAACATTTTTATTTACAGGTGTCCCTTTAGAGTAAGCTCAGTGGTGGGCCAAAATATATGTGTTGTGAGTGCGCGTTTTTATGTGGAATCAAGTTAAGACCTACAACCATGTAAAGACCCTTACAAAATTATCAAAACCAAGCACACCAAAACTTCCCTAAAAACACACTCAAAAATTCTCATGTATTTTTCCCACGTGACAAACACAGCTGTTTTTAAAATCTGAGGAACCATATGCTCCTAGAAAAAAAAATAGATTATTCTTCTGCAAGTGCACTTTTATTTGCGGTCAAAACAGAAGAACAAATTGGCTGTCTTGCTAATTTGCTTTCCAAGTTGATTTGAGAGTTTTAGGGACAAATAGTATACTGTCCTCGTCTGAATGAAAAATGCTATAGCTTTAATTTGTCCTTTGGAGCTCACTTTATTTATTGACATTGAATCTATCTTAGCTACAAACTTTTCATAAGCCAGAAGTTTCTTTTCTCTTTATTTCTTTTCTTTTCATTTTCTTTTCTTTTTTTTGCTTTTAAAAGATTTAAAAGATTTATTCGACAAGGTTCACTTAGCTCAGTACACCTAAAAGGAAATCACAATATAATGAAAGACTTAAATCAAGGCCTCAGAATTTCATGCAAACACCAAGACCAAAAATCCTAAAGTAATGGTATTGCGTCTCAAAATTTCTCCATTAACTTAAAAAAAAAAAAAAAAAAAAAACTCATGTGCCTTACAGGTTATCAAATAAAATTAGAACAAACATGCCAAATATTTCACTTTTAGGTGCAGCTTCTATATTGAGTTTTACAAAAAAAAAAAAAAGCATGTCTTTTCAACATGTGTCAACAGTGTTCAATGTAATGTATGTATAAGAGCAACATTTAACATAATTCAACTGCTTTACCCTCAATACGCTTACTACTTACATACATCCTACAATAACTAGAGAAAAGCTGAGAACTGTTTAACAGTCACAGTTACTCCACTTTACTGTATCATCCTAGGTGACTGTGCTTAACATCGGACCTTAGTCCTCTGAGGGATGCCAATGCTCACTTAAAGAAAGTAGGCAAAAATCACCAGGATGGATTGTTAAACTGAAGGGTTTTGTTTTCTTTTTTTTTAAAAAAAAAATGACCAAGAGTCAGTGATCAAAATCCTATCACATTCCCCATCCACCACTCCTACTGGACATGCGAGACATCCCTCCCATTCCAGTCACACCCATAGATGCACGGCTTCCGCCGCCGCTGTAGTAGCTGCTGTTCACCGCTCCTTGGCTACCTCTGCAATGTTTGATTGAAAAATCACTGGAGTTTTCCTATAAAACTTGGTCATATCCACTCATGCCGCTCTGGCCGCCGTAGCCACCTCCAAACCCACCCCTCAGCTGCTGGCTGGAGGGCCCACGGTAACTGGACTGGTGTGACAAGCCCATTGCCTACCGTAAGCACCAGCGCTTGCTCCTGCTGCAGAATTCAAGAAGAGGTCTACATATCTGTGTGGCATATTTGCTTTATCTTTTGACATAGCTTCAGCAGCATCTTCCTGGGTTGCAAACTCGACATCTGCCTCACTCTGCCATCAGGGCCAATCTCAATATGTACTCTCACAGGGTTGTGTGGTGAAAAAAACTTATAAATGTCATTCTCAGTAGCTCTGTATGGTGATCCCCGCATGCGTACACAGTGTCCTGTTGTACTTTGGAAAGTAGAGCCACCATCCCCGTATCTGTGGTCAGACATTCCTCTTCCAAATCTCTCCGAACCAAATCCATAGCCATTGAAATCATCATCGCCTCCATGGCCTCCGCCGTGAGCACCACGCCTCATCCTTCCAAAACCAGCTCCTCTGCCAATGCTGCTCTACCCTCTGCCAGCTCCAGGTCTGTCATAGGGACCTGGCCACTGCATGGCCGTAAGTTTTCGTGGTGGATCATAATGAGTTCTAACTTCAGCTCGACTGCTCTTAAATATTTCAATATACCTGTGCCCTATTCTTTTCCTTGTGTTTCTTTAGAGCCTTTTCAGCTATTTCCTGTGAAGCAAACTGCACGAAGGCCTCCCCTGTACTCCTCCCGGGAAAACCAGCAACGTTATTCCATTTGGTACGATTTCCAACCCTAAGAAAAACTGAACAATTTCCTTCTTGCTACATCCAAAAGGGAGTCCTCTAAGCCATACACAGCCATCTTTGGCCGTGTCAGGACTATTTGGACCAATATGCTTCAACACCAATCCATTTCAACGTTGTTTGACTTGAATACTTCAACATATCTGTGTCTCCCATAGTTTCTCTGTCTTTTTTTTTTTTTTTTTTTTTTTTTTTGGTTTTTCGAGACAGGGTTTCCCTGTAGTTTCTAGAGCCTGTCCTGGAACTAGCTCTTGTAGACCAGGCTGGCCTTGAACTCAGAGATCCGCCTGCCTCTGCCTCCCCAGTGTTGGGATTAAAGGCGTGCGCCACCACCGCCCGGCTTCTCTGTCGTTTTTCAAGGCCAATTTGACTTCATCTTCCGGTTCAAGTTCAACAAAAGCCTTGCCACTCCGTCTGCCTTCTCTGGTGTAGATGAAACGAATACCTTGGGCCCCATTTTGAATTTTACAGTCAGAAAAAAAGCGCTGCGCTTCATCGGCGGAGTAAGACCAGGGCAAGCCCCGGACCCTCACCACGAAGCCCTCTCCACCTTCTGCGCCAGCATCATCGTCTCTTTGTGGGCCCTGGCGTAGAAACAAGCCCCACACAAAGGCTCGGCGTGGCTGAGGAGAAATCAGAAGTTTCTTTTCTTAAGCTGTTCACATATTGCACATTTCACCCGAGATCCACATTTCGGCTGAAATACGGCCCAGGTTTCAAATGTAAGAGGGCGTGGAAACAGCTGTGTATGTATGAAGTTGTCACTCACATAGTCTAGTAAATGACTCTATTCTGACAATTACGTCATAAGCAGTTAGGAAAAATAAGCAGTTTTATTTACGCAAAACATTACTCTACACATTTATTAGACTTCAAAGTGTCCTTTCCTGTTCATTTTCATTTGTTTGTTTGTTTCATTTTAAGGTCAGATTTTAATAAACCTGTAGTAGAAATAACTTTGTATACGGTTAAGAAAATTTAGTCCCCCACTTCTAAAGTAGATCAAATTTCTTCTTTCTGCATCAACAGAGTCAAGAATGTGAGTGGTTGGTCGTTTCTTTTTTCTTTTTTTAAAGATTTATTTGTTTATTATGTTTATTTGTTTATATGTATACAATGCCTACATATGTCCCTGCAGGCCAGAAGAGAGCACCAGATCTCATTATAGATGGTTGTAAGCCACCATGTGGGTGCTGGGAATTGAACTCAAGACCTCTGGAAGAGCAGCCAGGGCTCTTAACCTTTGAACCATCTCTCCAGCCCTGGTAGGTTGTTTCTTAACTTCATTGTCTTTAGACTATAGCAACTGAATAAAATAAAAAAGGTTTTATTTTGGGGGGACATGGGAGGAGATAGGGTCTCACTGTGTCATTCTGTTTGATATATACTTACTATATAGACCAGATTGGCCTTGATATAGAAATCCATCTACCTCTGACTCCCCAGTGCTGGGATTAAAGGCCTGTATCACCCAATCCCACTCCCTGGTTTACAAAATAGCCAGGCAGAGGCTAGAGAGATGATTTAGCAGATAAGAGCACTGGGTATTTTTCCAGAGGACCTTGATTTGATTCCCAACACCCACATGGTGCTCACATCCATTCACAACTCCAGTTGCAGGGGCTCCAATACCCTCTTCTGGTTTTCTTAAGCATCATGTGATACACGGGTATGCATGCAGCTAAAATACTCATATGCATAAAACAAAATAATAAATTTTAAAAATAGCCAGACAAAGTAGGACATACATTTAATTCCAGTGCTTGAAGAGGCACCGGAGGCAGGTAGATCTCTGTGAGTTCAAGGCCACCTTGGTCTACATACTAAGTTCCATGCTACAAAGTTAGACTGTCTAAAATAAATATATATGAGGGCAGGCAGGCAGGCAAGCAGGCAGACAGAGAGACAGATAGTAAATCCTGTCTTCTGAAAAAAAAAAAAAAAAAAAAAAAAAGCTCCTTTAATGATGGAGGACAGCTATCCTGTGGCTATAAGTATTTCTAATACAGTTGGGAATTATACTGGCGTATGAACATTGCAGTAATATGTTCTTCAGAGTTTGTGACCTCATCAACCACAGGCAGTTGGTTAGGATTGCAGTACTAGCCATAAATTCCCTCCTAGTCAACAGTCCCTAAGTCCAATGAGGTGGCTGCTGGTTACCACCAAGATGTAAGTGCCACCATTACAGCCTTGGGTATGTCTTGCTTGCTGGTTATTATTGTAGTTTACAGGCTTCAGAGCTCAGTGGGACGCTGGTGGCTTTGCTCCCTTGGCAGCCTGCTATCCTGTTTGCAAGCTATGGGAAGCAGCCCTCGGGGGAAAGGTTTCCAGGGCAGTGGTAGACCTAAGTCCTGGGTAAGAAATGTGTAACAGCCGGGCGGTGGTGGCGCACGCCTTTAATCCCAGCACTCGGGAGGCAGAGGCAGGCGGATCTCTGTGAGTTCGAGACCAGCCTGGTCTACAAGAGCTAGCTCCAGGACAGGCTCTAAAGCTGCAGAGAAACCCTGTCTCGAAAAACCAAAATATAAAAGAAAAAGAAATGTGTAACATCCTCATTAATAGAATCTTACTTCCCATGCCTATAAGGCAACCATGGGCAATCGCAACAGCCTATATTGTTTGGGGAATCTTTTGTTTCCCCTGACCAACAACTCAAAGGCTTTCCCATGCCTGGCACTAGGATTTTGTTAAATAATCTGTAGTTCTTTAGGGGATCATCATCATCCCAAGTGGCATAACTTCATTTATATTGTTTATATATGTATGCACACACACATTGTGTGTGTGTGTGTGTATGTGTGTATTTTTGAGTAAACATAAAACAATTGTTTCCCTTTGGCTTTTACAATCATTTTTAGTGTTTTTATCCCTCCTTTGTTTTTTAAAGATTTATTTATTTTTATTGTTTGTGCATTGGTGTTTTTCCTGCATGCTTGTCTGTGTGAGGGTGTCAGATCCCTCGGAACTGTTATAAACAGTTTTGGGCTGGCATGTGGATGTTGGGAATTAAACCCAGGTATTCTGGAAGAGCAGCCAATGCTCTTAACTGCTGAGCAATCTCTCCAGTCCCTATCCCTCGTTTTTAAAAACAGATGGAGTCCATCACATAAATCCGTAACTGATCAAACTACAGGGAACAACTGACTGAGTGCATTCTGACAGATGTAGCTACAATACAGCTCCTGTGAGTAAGGCCCACAGAAGAAGGGATGAAGACGTTCTAAGAGCCGGAGGGTCTGGACTACTACAAAATTATGTCCTCTATAGACAACAGGAAGTTGCATGAAATAGAGACAATATAGTCACTAAACAAGACCTAGACAATGACAACACTAACTGACATCCCAACAGGGATGGCAAAATCTCACAAGGCCCCATGGCTATTTAAAGAGCGATGGCTGCTAAGGATAGGAATCAGTCTTCTCTGGAGCCATGCACGCTGATAGGTTATTTAGTCCCAAGAGGTCAGCACTAGTAACATGAACATCTGAGCAACACTAAAGGGACTCAGCATGTTGTATCAATATACACATATGTAAATAGATACATAGATAGGCAGGCAGGCAGGCAGATGGATGGGTGGATAGATATATGTAAGAATAATAAAGAAAAAAGGTCGTGAAGTTGAGGGGGAGAGGGGAGCATAGGAGAAGTTGGATGGGGAATAGTGTTTGGTGGAAATGTGGCAGAAAGAATCATATGAGATTCTTAAAAATTAAGATAAATGTTTTTAAGGGAAAGAGTGATAAATTCAACCCTGGGATGCATTCCACAATGTAGCAAAGCAAATAACTACCTCATTCTAAATTCAGGATGCATAGCCCCCAAAATACTATGTATGTGAATTCATATGTTACTGTGGATAAGAGAAAATTGAAGAGCTGTATGACAGACTTAGCTTCACCGTCACCTGAGATGAGCCAGAAAATATTTAATGGTCATCTCTTATTACTTCCAGGCTTCTCCTTAAATCTCAGACCCTTACTTCAACATGTGCAGCTGTTATAAGTATTGTTTTAGCAACTGTCCAATTAATGTAATAAAGTACCGAACTTAAAAAGAGGGAAGGTTTGTTTTGGCTCACAGTTTGGAAGATTTCAGTCCCTGTCCTATTGGCCCCATGTCTTTCGTCCTGCAGCAAGGCAAATACGTCATGGGGGGAAGGGGAGTGAGTACATGGAGCAACAGAGCTCGCCCTTTGAGCCAAGACAGAAGAGAAGAGATATGAGCACCAAACTCCCTTCAAGGGCATGCCCTCAACCACAGACAGGACTTCAGATGAGTCACCTTGAGTGAAGGCTGGAGTCAAGGAAACCATCAGGTTACAAGCCTGAGCCAGTGGAGGAGGGGAAACGGCCCAAGACATTGTGACGTGAAAGCAGAAGGAACCTGGTGGTGGCAAATGGAAAGGTGGAGAGGTTGGATTATCTACACATCCATTCACTTGGTGTCTCGGACATCTTAAAGAAAGGGGAAGGACTCAAGGTCTCTGCTCTTCTGAAAGTTATCAAAGCTGAAAGATAAAAATAAGGAAAGGAGTTTTCGATTCTGAAGGCAGAGTGTTTACCTCCATTTGAAAAATCTCTCATTGGATCCCAGTTTGTGTATTCAAGAGGCAGTGGCAACTTCTGGCAGGCCTGTCATTGGTAGCTTCTTATTCAAGTCAATAGCAGTGAGAAACACTACATAGTGCGTACATATACTTTCACAGATACAGAGTTCTAAAGCCAGATAGTACGGTTTCTAAAGCTTCAGAAATCAACTTGAAACCAATCCCTTGTTGATAAGAATCTATAAAACTTAGCAACATTATGTAGTCTTTTCAATGATAACCAAAGCTCATAGGATAGCTAATGATTACCCAGGGCAATCACCTTTGTTTTCTAGGAGAAGCTGAGACCAGAGTAGTTAGTTCTTTCTTTTGGTTATGAGACATAACTTTTGATAAACTCCAGGTTTCCTCCCTTCCGGTAGTGTTCGTGTTCATCATCGAGCATTGACAGCAGCCTCGGTGATTCCATCCATCTGGGAAGCTAACAATCAAACTCTGTTGTATCCATCTAGACCTCTCTGTTAGCCTCCGAAGCTGAAGCACACAGCAGTGGACCTGCAAGCGGAGATGAAATCCCCATTGTGTGGACTGAGGTAGGCAGTCCAGTGGTCCAGAAGAGCCCAGGGGCGAGGGATGCTTTGAGAGTACAATAGAGCACCGATGAGCCTTTTCCTCCCCTTATTTGCCAGCTGATGCATTTGAAGGAAGTGAACAATGGTTATGCCTCCTGGAAGTTGGGAAAAGGCAACAATGATTGTCAACACAGGCGACAACTCGCCAATGACTTAAAGCTACCAGTTCCAGGAAGAGGCAGAAGAATCTGGCATGAACCTAACAAAATCTAAGCATCATTCATCTGGACCCTTTCTGATCCCATGCAAGTTTTATAATATAAAACTTATATATAAGTTTTCCGTTCATAATTTTGTATTTGTCTTCTGAATGGGGTTTCTGACGATAGGATGCGCTCAGCAGTGTCAGTGGCCTGCTTCATCAGCAGGACCAAATGACCAGTTTCTGGCCCTCCTTTCCGAATGGTATCAATAATAGTGTTCGAAGCTGAAGAGATAATCTCGAAACGTCTACAAGCTAAGTGATAGACAGTCTCTCCCACATGAATATTTAGGATCACTTTCCTCTTAGTTTATTATTGAATTTAATTTAACAGTTTCTATTGAAATTATATTCCTGAGCAACAAGGATAATTTAAGAAGCAATTACAAATGAGCTATTCAATAGAGCTGTTTTGCATATTTATTGCATTTTCATATCTTGGAAACAAGATAGAAGTAAAAAACTATGAAATCTTGATTTCTATTTAGATAGAGATTTATCATTATTTGTGAGATATGTCCACCACGGTTTTACTTTCAAACCACAAATAAAGTTTTAACAGTGGGCATTTTTCTTTTTGAGAGGTCTGTGGTCAGACTAAACATCTCACAGAACCTGATTAGATCCTGAGGTTTTCAAATTCAATATTCCACAGAGACAGAGCGCTTCTTTGGTCATAAGAAATAATTAAGAACTTCGGAGCTGAGGTAACTTGCCTGAGCCCGTTTTTTTTTTTTTTTTTTTTTTTTTTTTTATGATGGCATGCTAATCAGACAAAACCTCCTCTGGTATCAGGCCTTGTCATACATAGGTTTGAGACGGGCTAAATCACACATAATTAATCTTTTGACAATCTAGGTGACATTGCTTTAGGTTTTTACATTCGCAAGGGCTGCCTTTGCCAGCAGTCAAGTTAGGAGATTTTATGTTATTAAATGCTTTCTTTTCCCTCCCAATTACCCTGAATCCAGAAAAGTAGACACTCAAGTCATTATGTGAAGACAAAGGAACATTGAATGGCTAATTATACAACAGCCAGAACTGTCCACTGTGTATTCGTTCTTATAATAGATCACTGGAGGGTGCCTTAGCATATTTAGTTCAGAATCTTGTAGGGTAGAAATGGGATTGTTTTAGCGGCTAACGTTGGTGTGGCAGCCTTGAACTATCTACAAAGATAGCTGGTGTAAAATAACACAAGGCTCTGAGTAATGAGAAGAAGGATGTTCTATAAGGGAGTCACATGATATGTTTGATGAGATCTGAGATCCACTTTTTCTGTTTTCCCACAATATCACTGTAATCCTACAGACTACACTCGCTTCCCTGGACACAAACTCTCTCCCCATGGCAGTCTTAAAATTAAATATGTAGCCGGGTGGTGGTGGCGCACGCCTTTAATCCCAGCACTCAGGAGGCAGAGGCAGGCGGATCTCTGAGTTCGAGGCCAGCCTGGTCTACAAGAGCTAGTTCCAGGACAGGCTCTAGAAACTACAGGAAAACCCTGTCTTGAAAAACCAAAAATAAATAAATAAATAAATAAATATGTAAAAGTCATTGAATTGTAGAATTTTCTGTAGCATTTTCCTTACTGGAAGAGATCTCCAAAGGTCACCTAGTTCGGCCCCACCTTCAGCCAGGACTGTCCTTAATACTGAATATAGCTGTATAGTGATCTGCATTAAGAAAGCTTTTAAAGATCCCTGGGGTTGGTCAAAAAATAGCTAATATTGGCCTGATTCATAGAACAGCATTGTACGAATGTCAAAATAGCCACCTTCATCAAGGAAGACATCCATCAGGGCTGTTAAGAGCCAGGGCCAGCTTCGCAGGGAAACGCTCCACTTTCTCAGAGAAAGGGTGGTAGATTAAGGAAATGACCAAGTGCGGCATTAGTTTCTGTTTAGGTATTTCAACGCTTGTCAGAAAGGAAACATTGCCATGTCAAAGCCCGCAGGAGGAAATTCACTAGCCGGGACTAAGAAGGAGAGATAAGTAGGATTTGTAACAAAGTCTTTGCAAATAGCGGAAGAGCTCAGAGAGGAGGCAGCTGTTTGAAGCAAGATCTGCTCAGCTTCAAGCTATTGAGGGGCAAATGATAAAGCCTAAGAATAGCAATGATTTTAAACCTTTAAAGTGATTTTCTCCTCCTCCAGATCAGCTGAGATTGATAGACCTAGTATTGTTTCAACTCCATTAAATGGTAGGCACAAAGAACAAGCATTAAAGTTCAATTTCAAATGCCTAACACAGCGATCACACTGCTGGGTATCAAAAAGAGTAATGTTCCACTGTTGTTTAGACTCTGAAATTGCTGGAGTTGGAGGGTGTATACTGAAGTCGAGAAATAAAATGGAGTAGGGTTCTTGTGGGGCTCATTTGTATCTTTAAACCCTTCTGTTGACCGATCTGGAGATCTTAAAGAAGTGGAGATAAAGTAAGGGGGATGACTAGATAATCCTATGGTGCACTCACTTGCCTTTATATGTTTATATTGTAATTTTTTTTTTTTTTTGGTTTTTCGAGACAGGGTTTCTCTGTGGCTTTGGAGCCTGTCCTGGAACTAGCTCTTGTAGACCAGGCTGGTCTCAAACTCACAGAGATCCGCCTGCCTCTGCCTCCCGAGTGCTGGGATTAAAGGCGTGCGCCACCACCGCCCGGCTTGTAATTTTCCTCATACTTATATTAACATGAGATAACACAAGAGCCTCATTGGCTGTGGCATCTTCATGGGAAGGAGGCTGAGCGGAAAGAAGAGCAGAGGGGTTTGTGCTTCATTTGATTTTAAACTGCCCTCTTGCCAGATTTCAAATTGTACCTATCCTAAGAAATTAATCTGAAAACACTCCACTGTTAAAACGGAACAAGTACACTGGGTTCTCAGCAGAGCTTAGTCTAGGTTATTAGGAGAGGATGCTTTTCCTGCTCTCCCAGCCTCTGTTGTGACGCTTGGCTTTGGATCAGAAACAGGCAACTGGGGACTTTTCAATGAGCAGCAATGACTTTCAACAGAAGGATAAAGAAACCAAGTCTTGGGGTGACCTTCACTCTTCCTTTGGTGAGGATAAGAGAAACAAGAAAAAGCAGGTCTCTCGGGGCATCTCTGGGTTTTCAGCGTCCCCACAGCAGGCACCAAGCCCTTGAGTTAATGTGTATGTCCACCATAAAAACTAAGGCAAGGGAACTATTTCCTTACATATTTTATATTTAGTGGAGTAGTTCTCTGCCTGATTTGTGCAGATAATAATGAACAATATTGCTGTGCGTGCATGCGTGCGTGTGCTCATGCATATGTGTGTGTGTGTGTGTGTAAAACGTCTAGGAGGTGCTGTTTTATTCCCAGCACTCAGGAGGCAGAGGCAGGCAGATCTCTGGGTTCAAGGCCAGCCTGGTCTACAGAGTGAGTTCCAGGGCAGCCAGGGCTACTCAGGGAAACTGTCTCAAAAGAAAAACAGAACAAAGCAAAGCAACAACAACAACAAAAACAACAAAGAAGAAGAAGAGGTGTTATTACTTTCAGGTTGCCGATGTAAACAAGTTTCCATATTACAGTCAAACAGTTCCAAACGGAGGAACTGAATCATCCTAGGGAATCAATGAAAAGGATGTAAGAAAAGGCGAAGAAAAGTAGATTCTGTAACTTTTATTGCCCAACAAAGGTCAAAACCTTTACATGCTATGTATGACATTAAATGTCATATATATGTTCACTGCAAGCAAATCTTTCAAAAATATACATAGTGTATATATTTACATTCAAGTTTGAGTAACTGATGTCAAGGTATAATCCGGGATCTAATCCTTTGCCACCCTGTGGATTTGCTCAGCTACTAACTAAACAGTGATTGTATCCTCACTCAGGCACACGAAGAGGTAGAAAGCCACTTAACCAACTAACGAACTGGAGTGCAATGTGAAGATCATCATTGAAGCAGCTTAGCTACATCAAGGAGACCCGAACTAGCTTTGGTTATCTCAGGAAGCTGAATATATCTAGGCTGTCCTTGAATCGGAAACTGAAATAACTTCAGAGAGGTGCTTCTCTGACTGCGTCAGAGGGTTGACAGAATTCGACTATAAAGGCCTGCCTCTCTCCACCCAGGAACTGTGCGTGGCAGCGCTCAGGCTGGCAGCTAGACACCATTTCCCTGATGAGGCAGAAATGATATGCAAATAAGAGATATCAAAATAATATCTCTGTACCCAGCCGCTGGAACTCAGAAGCCAATTTCGACAATTCTTTTGCCAAGTCAAATCCTTACTAATTTCTGCCCACACCCAAACTGAGCTCCTAAGTCTATACAAAGGTGGGGCAGTCTGTGACTTCTGTAGACCAAAGATCCTCGGCCTCAAAAGTGGACCTCAGGAAGGCTCTTGAGCCTGAGAAGGGCTTCCTAGGTTCTGGCCAGATTTAGTGGGACTTGTTTCTGACCGAGAAAGCTGAAGAGAGGCCACAGAGGCAGCTGTGGCCAGAAGCCCCTCTCGTTCCCTTTTCTTCTGTTTCATCCTACGGTTCTGGAACCAGATTTTGACCTGGGTGTCGTTCAGCTGCAAGCAGTTGGCTATCTCGATGCGTCGGGCTCTAGTTAGGTACTTATTGAAATGAAACTCTTTCTCCAGTTCTGTCAGTTGCTTGGTGCTGAAATTCGTGCGGATGGCGCTGGAGGGGCTTGCGGCTCCATATTCTGAGAGTTTGCCTGCAACATAAAGACAGGGCGTCAGTGGGGCGAGGGGATGCTGAGACTATTCAGTGGGGGCTAAGAGTTAGGACCAAAGTCACAGCGCGGCCCTCCAAAGTGATGGGCTCAGCTGCTCCAGACAAAGCGCTCCAACGAGGGCTCTGCCCTAATTTTCTCAGCGCCTGGGGCATTTCTGACCCTAGACTCTGCCCGCTTAGGGGCAGAAACTCTATCCAAGGAAATAGCGGTCACGCTCCCGGCTAAGCACGGAGAAGGCTGCTTTCCCCATCCCAGGTGCCTCCCTCCAGCGCCTGTCTGCTTACTTTTCTTGGGGGCGTTCCTCTTCACTTTCATCCACTCGAAAGTGCTGAAGGCCGCCGGGAGACCGGAGGTGGGAGAGGCGGGCTTAGGACAGGCGCCGGGAGCCGGGGACGCAGTCTGGAAGGGTCCGGGGTGGCGGTCTGCTGGCTCCTTGAGACACGCGGGGAAGGGACCAGGCTCGCCAAAGGCAGCGAAGTCCACCTGGCCGCTGAGCAGGAACGATCCTCCCCCGGAGAAGACCGCCGAGGTGGCATAGTGGACGTGCGCCCCGCCGTCGTCCGCCGCTCTCCCGAGAGCGCCCGGGAAATCGAACGCCGACCCAGACCCTAGGAAGCCGTAGTCGGTGGCAGGCACAGAGGCAGGTGCGGTGCCCCGCTCGTAGGAGCCCTCCAGGGTGCAGGGCGCGTACCGGGGCGTGGAGGACTGTGGTCCCGGAGGCTGAGCCGAGGTTGCGGGGGGCGACGGCGCGGGCCGGGCGGCGGCCAGGGGCAAGCAACTCACGAAGGCGCCGTCACCGCTGCCCAGGGGGATGGCGGGCTGCAGGGCCACGGGACGCGCGTCGGCGCGGCAGAACTTGGGTGCAAAGCCGAGCACGTCGCCGCCTACCCCTCCGTTGCTGCCGCCGGCGCACGACACATATTCCAGGTAGGAACTCATGGCTGGATCCGTCGGGCACAAGCCCCGGCCCAACCACTGCACCCTGCAGGTCTGCGCAGCTCCGCCTTCCCGCTATCCCCGCTGCCCTCGCCAAGCCATAACCAGAGAGCTCCGAGGTAAATAGTGGCCTCATATACCGGCGGCGGCGGCCACGTGGTGCCCGCCGGCCAATCGGCGCCTTCCCCGCACTGGCCCGGTCCCGACTGGAGCGCGGTTCCTCAAGCCTGCCCGGCTGCCAACTTAGCCAGAGCAGCCGGGGGCCTCCGCCCAGCACCCCGGGGAGAGTGGCGCCAACCCTGGGTGGCCAAGGGAAGGGCGGGGCGAGAGCCCGAGGCACCAGCTCCCTGGACAGGTATTGCATTAGAAAGACGAGGAGGGCGATTGACGCAGGTCCCTCTCAGGACCCTGCGGGCTACTCCCCCGGGACTGGTAGGGTAGCCTTGAAGGAGGCTAGAGGGAGAATTGCCTTTGCCCAGCGGGTACTCTACTCAGCTGTCACTCTGGGAAGGTCAAGTTACTCCTGTCGCCTTTTCCTGGGTGCATTCGGGTTTTCGTGGCTCTGGAGCCACGCCTGTCCTAAACCTAGAGCAGATGTTGGCTTTTCCCTCTTTTCTGCCTCACAGACAACTCCTGGGACCGGGGATGAAATCACTTTTACTAGCTTTTCTTTGCAACATCCCTCACAACATTTCCTTTGGCATCCCTTCCAATCTGTGGCGACATGTTTACAATGTCAATGTTGATTTGGACAGAAAATAAGTTTCTGTGTCCTGTGGAAGGAGCCGGATTTTCTCCTCCGACGAGGTCATCAAAATAAAGAATCCACCCTGTGGCGGAAGGCCCCTTGTGTACTGTCTGAGAGGCTGGCACACCCACCAACGCTGCACACGATTTCAATGAGACTCTTGGCTGGAGGGCGCAAAGGCATCCTGGGGACTGGTCAGATCTCAGAGGTTTGGACTGGCTTGTACCTTAAAGCAATTAAGCTTCTGTTCCATCAGATAAGTGCTGCGTTGTGTCTTGCGAGTGAAATCTGAGGGCTCACGATGTTAATGGGCTCACGTCTTTCCCTTGATAATATGGTTTTGTTTACTGAGTGTAGAGAGACGGGAAATAAAAGTGCAATTGGCACAGGAAACGAAGAGTAGAAGGGTTGTACAGACGGGCTTTGCATTGACAAACTTTCCAACTCCCTTAAGCATCTCTTTGTATGTTTTCCTCCTTAGGGCTGTAGGAATACCAAGTTAAATAAATACAGGTTATTTACACACCGCCATAAGTAAATGAAGGTGGTTTCCTAAAAGCCTGTGTAGTGAAGATTCTAAAGGGTCTGCTCTTAGTCTATTCAAGTGCCCTGAAAGCTTGATCTGTTACAGCCTCTAAGTTATAGTGCGTAAGGTTTTGTTATTGTTTTACGGATCCACTGGTCATAAAAGTGTGAGTGAGCCCTTGCCTAAAGTTCCACTCTTTGGCCCCAAAGCCCAGGTAGCGAATCCCTTGTAAATAAACAAAGTATGCTGAATTGTGCCCTGCTGGTGAGTCTGAGCCAGAGGGGCTGAAGGACCCAGAGTTAGGAATGGAAGGGATGATATGTGACTGTACACAAGCTGGAATCCTCCCATTGAATGTAGACCTCCCACCTAGAACTGTCCATTATTCACTTCCCCTGAAGCAAATTTTTGGAGACTTTTGACTTTGCTTGAAATAGGAAATGTGCTAAAATTAAATGGGGTAGTTGTTGTTATTTTTCTTATTTTTATTCTTTAATGATTTATTGTTATTTTATGTACATTGGTGTCCTGTCTGTGTGTGTGTCTGTGTGAGGGTGTTGGATCCCCTGGAACTGGAACTACAGACAGGTGTGAGTTACCATGTGGGTGCTGGGAATTGAACCCAGGTCCTTGGAAGAGCAGTCAGTGCTCTAAACTGCTAATCCATCTCCCAGCCCCCTATTTTTATTAGTATTGTTTTGTGTTCACGATTGTATTGAGAGTGGGCATCAGAAGTACGGGCTGGAGTAGGGTTTGATTGTTCAGACTTAGTCCTAGTTCCCTGATGAACCCATCCAGAGAGCTATGGTCTGCATCTCCTTCATTCTTCTAGTACTGGAGTCCTCGGGGCATCCTAGGCTTAGGAACTCAGATGGCTCAGAGTCTGGTTCTTTTATTTTGGTCTTGATGAGCTGAGCATCCAGCCCAGGGCCAGACCCGTGCTAAGTGAGCACTCTACTACTGAACCACACACTCAGCTCTTGAGTTAGTTTACTTAATGTTTGTTGAGAGTCAAGCCTCTAGTCACACCATGCCCAAACTCACCAGATGTTCACCACCTGTTCTAGGTAAGAACACTTTATTATGCCTAGAAAAAGATGTTCTCAAACCAAAGGAACAAGATTCATTGCTGACTACATTCATTCTGGGTCATGAACAGGCATGCACAAGCATACAGAATCACACCCCCAAACCTCACACAGGCTACGCAAGTGCTCTGCCACTGTACCCCAGCTCATACTCCAGAATAATCTTACGATTCTCTGGGGAGAGAGTGGAAGATATTATTAGGGAAAACATGAATAAAAATAAGCAAATAGAGATTAGTTTTAGTAACTATCCAGTTTGTCTCCAATGTTCACAAAATATGGGGAAATGTCTTACCAATTTTAATAATTGTTTGAGTCATGAATCCTCAAGGGCCACTGGCCCCTCTGTCTTGGTGCTGTGAGTTCTCCATGGGAGGTGAAAGCGGAGGGGCCTGATGGCCAGGTGAGCTTGATGTAGGAATACTTTGAAACAGCCTGTCTGCTTACCACAGCAGCCACCCTACCCCACCCGACCCCCTCCCCACCCCCGCTGTCTTTCTCTCCCATTCTAATAACAAGCTTGTTTTCTGATAGAAGTGGTCATTCCTGGTGGCCTTGTCTTCTGTGATGTAAAGTTGACCTTAAGAAACATCAGGGCACTATCTCCCATAAGCCCCACTGTGCTAACCCTCGGAGATAAATAAGTGAAATCGAACTCTTGGATCTGCAGATCCAAAGCAGAGAAGATCTCTTAACCTGTGGGAGTAAAAGACAGTCAAGATGTGTTCTCTTACACCAGACTAAGAGAAAGGAGATTAGGATACAGTTCTCTCAAGCATCTCCAGCCATCAAAGGCTAGAAGTAAGTACAAAGGAAGAGGTATCCTAAAGATAGGTATTTTAAACCTTTAGCAGTCTGATAACAGGGGCCTCCCTAAGGAAACAGTTCAATACTGTTCTCTCTTAAGTCTTGCAGATGAGAGACTCATGGGCCAAGTCAGTTTTTGACACATGGTAGGTATTTAATAAATGTCTGTTGGTCAGAACTGAATAAGAGAAGCAGTGGTATACTCTACCATTGTTTGGTGCTAGTTTAAGAGGATCTTCAGATTATTGACACTCAAAAGCACTTTGATTTATTGGAATCACCATAGAGGTTTGCTTAAAGGTACAGTTTTATTGGTCACTTCCAGAAATTTCAAGTCTGACTTAGGAATCTTTGTCTGTTTGTTTTGTTATTTTCATTTGCTTTACTTATTTTTATCTCTTTGAGACAGGGTTTCTCTATGTGGCCATGGCTGTCCTGGAGCTCACTATAGTTTTCTTTTTCTTAATTATTTATTTTTATTTTACATGTATTGGTATTTTGCCTACATGTATGCCTGCATGAGGGTATCAGGTACCCAGAAACCGAAGCTACAGACAGCTGGTAGCTGCCATGTGGGTGCTGGGAATTGAACCCAGGTCCTCTGGAAGAGCAGCCAGTTCTCTTAGTCACTGAGCCATCTCTCCAGCCCCATGGGGCTCCCTCTACAGAGCAGGCTAGCCTCCAACTCACAGAGGTCTGCCTGCCTCTCCTCCTGAGATTAAAGGCGTGAGCCACCGACACCTGGCCCCTATCTTTTTTTTTTTTTTTTTTTTTTAACAAGCTTCTTGGGTGATCTTACAGCAGGTATTCCAAACTACACTTTGAAAATTTCTGCTTTGGAAGTTGGTATTGGGGGAACAGAGTGGTCGGGGACAGTGGACGAGTAGAGTGGAAGAGAGTGTGGCTTGGCAAGCTCACACAGAAATAAACCTGAACAGAGTTTATTAGCATGTTGAGTAGCAGTGCAGAGAAGTCAGGGTCAAGGTCAGTCGTCTCCAACTCCAGAAAACGTCTTAGAGATGTGGCTAATTGGGGCCAGGGAGCTCAACGGTTAAGAATGCTTGCTGCTCTTGTAGACCTGAGTTCAGTTGCCACCAGTCACACTGGAGAGCTGACAATGACCTCTAACTCCAGCTCCAGAGGATCTAATGCCTTTCTCTGGCTTCCCTGGACACCCACACACATTTGTGCTTACAAGGACACAGACATAAACATACACATAACAAATAACTATAAAAATAAATAAATCTGGAAGAAGTGGTCAGTAGGAAAATCGCACGTGTTAGCGGCCAATTAGTGTTTTCCAGTGTCTGGTTATTTCATTAGTTTGCCTTGGATGGATAAAAAGTGAGATTTGTTTCTTCCATTTCTTCAAGAAACCCAGGAGTGGTTCTGAAGCAACCTTATAAGGAAAGGAGTTAGGATGGGTTCTTAACTCTCATTTCCTTCCATCTCCCAAATTATCTGGTGGGTGCATTTGAACCTCAGGAATCCAGAAGGGGTAAAACGTGCCTTGACCTAACTTTCTCTGGCTAAAGGACAGTCAGCCACAGTGTGAGACAGCAAAGCTGGAAAGCACCTTAGCCACAGACTGGGTGAAACTCTTGTTTTGGGGGAGGAAGTTGCTTAACTCAAGAGTTGAAAAAGAATGCCATCCTAGCAAAAATGATGGAACTCAGTTTCCCACAATCCATTGCCTTCCTACAGCCTGGACAAAGGAAGAACTAAGGCAGCCCTTCCCTGGCACTGTCATGAGGACAGCCTCAGTCCTGAGCAGGCAGAACAGTGTTGAAGGAGGTGCCTTCGTTTCTAGGAGCACATCTCTCCCTTTGAAACATGTTTGCTAAACCTACGAACTAGACTTGTATTATAGGATACTACTTGTTCCCAGCTTCCCAGACTCAAAATAATCATAAAGAAATCTGTATTAATTGCAATACTGTTTGGCCAATAGCTTAAGCATATTGCTTGCTAGCTCTGACATCTAGAATTAACCCATTTCCATTATTTTATATTTTACCATGAGGGTTGTGGCCTACTGGCAAGGTTCCAGCTAACAGCTTGAGTCTTTCCCCTCCGGCGGCTCCATGACATCTCCTGACTCCACCTTCTTTCTCCCAGCATTCAGCTTAGTTTTCCCTGCCTACCTCTATTCTGTCCTGCACAGGCCCAAGACAGGCTCTTTATTAACCAATGGTATTCACAGCATACAGAGAGGAATCCCACCTCAGACTTGTGTAGCTCCACCCTGATTCCCTAACAAGAATATGCTGAGATCAACCTGGTCCTCACCACCACCACCTGCAAGGGTAAAGGATCCCCAAGAGGGTGACTGTCTTCAGGAGCCTGGAAGGGCCATAAGCAATGACCCTAAGCTAATTTTATTGCATAGAGCAAGTACAAAAAGGAACACATATGAAATTACCTGTTTTGGCTTAATATTTTTATTAAAAGGTTTGTGTCTTTTCTTTATTAGTTAATAAGCCCTTTGTGTGTTAACCCTTTGCCATGTGCTATAGATTTTCTTAGCAAAAGGGTTGGGTGTGTTTGATAGTAGAGTGCTTGTGTAGCATGCATAAGGCAATGGGTTTGATTCCAGCACACACACACACAAAAAAAAAACCCTCAGCATACCATTCTCTTCTTATTTGTTTGACATCTAGAAGGTGGCTTCTTATATTTTCAAATCTACTTCTGGTTTCTGTCTTTGGTACAGTATTTATAGAAGCCTTCTACTCTCCTATGTTGTATTCATATTTTAAAAGCTATGTATGAGCCAGGCGGAGGTAGTGCATGTTTTTAATCCCAACATTCGGGAGGCAGAGACCAACCTGGTCTACATGAACCAGTTCCAGGGCAGCTAGAACTGTAACATAGAAAAACCTTGTCTCAAAAAACAAAACAAAACAGAAAAGATATGTATAAATACACACAGGCATATGCCAATTTGATACACATGCCCTAACCACATACAATTTATTAAAATTGTTCTTATGTATATAGATATTTTGCCTGTATGTATATATGTGTACCACATGGGTGCAGTGCCCACAGAGGCTACGGGCATCATATCTCCTGGAGCTGGAGACACACAGTTGTGAGCTGTTATGTGGGTGCTGGGAATCAAATCCAGGTTCTTTGGGAGAGCAGCCAATGCTCTTAACTGAGGAGCCCTCAATGGAGCTCAGTTGTATTTGCCAAGCATTCACAAAGCCCTGGGGTTCCATCCCCAGCACTTATAATAATAACAATGATAATTTATCGCTTTGTCCTTTAAATGAGTCATAATCGACAAGTGTGTGACTCAAGATTGAAAGGGGTATGAGTGGCCTCTTCCTCCTACCCTTGCCTCTGCCATGTATTCCCTCTGCACCCAAAACCAGTTTTATTCACGTGACGAATATTTTTCAGAGATACTTTATGCATGAACAGTTCATGTTTCCCCACATTTTTAGCCCAGTGGTAGCATGCTAGATCGGCTGTACGGCACTGTGTTTTTTTCTGTTGCATCTTAAGATCTTCCCATACAAAATACCTAGCACCACTTAGCCAACTGTTCAACTTCACACTGCTCTACTATGTACACTTACTAAATTGATGTTACAGGTTCAGCTAATGGGTCTTTCACCTGTTCCGAACTTTTGCTAGCAAAAATTAAGAGGGTGCCTGAACTAGCCATCTCCTTTATCTGGTTGGTGACTACCCTAATTGTCATCAGAGAGTCTTCATCCAGAAACTGATGGAAATAAATGCAGAGATCCCCAGACAAGCATTGGGCTGAGCTCTGGGAGTCCTGTTGAAGAGAGGGAGGAGGGATTATAAGAGACAGAGAGCTCAAAAGCATGATGGGAGAACCCACAGTGACAGCCAACCTGAGTTCCTGGGAGCTCACAGACTGGACTGATAACTAGGAAGCCTGCATGGGAAAGACACAGGCGACATAGGCATGAATGTGACGGTCGTGTAGCTCTGTCTGTGGAGCTCCTAGCAGTGGGATAAAGACCTATCCCGGGCACTTGAGCTGGCTTTTAGGAACCTATTCCCCATGCCGGGCTGCTTCAGCCAGCCTTGATACAGGGGGAAGAGCTGTGATTTGACGTGCCATGCTTTATTGACACACAAACAGGAGGCCTGCCCCTTTTCGAACAGAAATGGAGAAGGAGGGGTAGATGGGAGGTGGGGAGAAACAGGCGGAGAGGAGGGAGGGGAAACTGCTATCAGGATGTAAAAATGAAAATTTTTAATTAATTAAAAAACTTTTCCTAGTAAAATACACAAGTTTTTACCCATAAAGAAATTTCTTGAAGCAGAATTACTAAGACAAAGAATATATGGGCTGACATCTTAAATACGTTTTGCTAAATTGCTCTTTATAAAAGTGAAACAAGATATAGAAGTGTGGCTAGACAAGCTTGGAATTCCAGAACTCAAGAGTGCAATCCAGTGTGGGGCAGTAGTGGCGCACGCCTCTAATTCCAGCATTTGGGAAGCAGAGGCAGGCAGATCTTTGTGAGTTCAGGGTCAGCCTGGTCTACAACATGAGTTCCAGGACAGCTAGGATTACACCAAGAAACCCCATCTCGAAAAACTAAAAACAGAACAAAACAAAACAAAAAAAAAAGTACATTCCAGAGGCTGTATTAACAGGCCCTGCTCTTCCAGGGGACCCCAGCACCCACGCATCAGCCAACAACTGTCTTCAGCTACACGTCACAGGGATCTGATCCCTCCTTCCACACGCCTGAGACACCATGCACACTGTGGTGCACAAATACCCATGGCAAACATAGCTATGACACACATACAATAAAATAAATTATTTTAAAAAGAAAGTGCACAAGGCAGTCTGGGCCATTGAGAAAGACCCTGTTTGTTTATCTCACACGAAACAAAAACTCATTTACCAGTAACTTACCAGAGCTCCCGTTTCCTGACAGCCTTCCCCAACCATCGGAATATTAAAGGGTTTTTTGTTTGTTTGCTTTTAACAATCTGACAAATAGAAAATTTCATCTTTTATTGGCCCTTACAACCTACCATAATATGTCACTTTTTTCCTTGTCTGACTATTTAACAGATGAAAACTGGTACAGAAAAGACAAGCAGCTGGTGTCCACATCCCTGTAAATAGTCAAGGTCAGAGACCCAGTGCTTTTCCTATACTACACCGTTCCTCAGTGAGGGTATGGAACTTAAGCATCCTCTGATAGACATATGATATTTAAAAAAGAAAAAGAAGAAGAAGAAGAAGAAGGAGAAGGAGAAGGAGAAGGAGAAGGAGAAGAAGAAGAAGAAGAAGAAGAAGAAGAAGAAGAAGAAGAAGAAGAAGAAGAAGAAGAAAACGTCTTGACATCTGCTAAGAGACCTCCTCTTTAGTGGTCTGGTACCTAGACCACATTTCCATGGGAATCCTCCTGAGATCACCCATCTGGAAGCAGAGGGCTCTGATTAGCAATCTGATCTGACCTCGCCCTTTGCATTAGCTTGGGTTCAATATCTGGGAAGCGGCGGGTGTTGTTGTTTTTAATTTCCATGGGATTTATTTCTCTGTGGCCACCCAGGATCTAAGTATTGATCAACATGGGGAGGGTGGGAGTATATTTCCCCTAGGTTTTAGCTATTTTATATACACACATTTATTTGGCCCTGGTGAAGATAGCAACTACACACACACACACACACACACACACACACACACACACACACCCTGCTCTGATGATAAACCTATGAGGGAGATATCTTTATTGACTGTTTCACTGATGAAAGTGAAGTTCTGAAAGATTAAGTGGATCACTTAGGGTCTTGCAGTGTATCCGCAGCAAAGGGGAAAACACAGTGTAGACCTGAACTGAACACATTAGATTCCCCTCCAGGCTCTACCTCTTCTCCTCATTGCAGTTAATGGCTTGACTCCCACTCAGATCCTCCAAACGATTAATGCCACCACTTCTCTCCTACAGACCCAGCTTACCACCAAGTTCTGGGAGTTCCTCTTAAATACCCTTTCTCCTCAACCTTATTGCTACTTTCTCTAACTTGACTTTTTCTCCTTTCTCCAGTTAAATACAGAGTTAGTTTTCCAGCCAGATAATGAGCCCACTTGTCTCAGCTTAAGACCTGATTCAGCAGTTACAGCAGATACTGCCTGCATGAGAGGTCCAGACTCTCCAGGCAAACCTTGTGGAAACTTTCTCCCCAGCCATGGTGCCCTACTCCAAACTACTCCCCCTGCTCTTCCTTTCTTTTTCATCTTTTGCACAAGTTGTTTCTCTGCCTGGCATGTTCTTTCTTCCTTTGGCCTGAAAAACTCTTAACTCTTTTCAGGAGCCCCAAATCACCTGAGTATCTGTTTTGACACTACAGTATGGCTACTCTCTCTCTCTCTCTCTCTCTCTCTCTCTCTCTCTCTCTCTCTCTCTCTGTGTGTGTGTGTGTGTGTGTGTGTGTGTGTGTGTGTGTGTGTGTAGTTTTCAAGTCAGGGGTTCTATATGTAACCCTGACTGTCGCTATCCTGTAACTAGCTCTGTAGACCAGGCTGGCCTTGAACTCACAAAGATCCTCCTGCCTCTGCCTCCAGAGTGCTGGAATTGAAGCCATGTGCCACCACGGCAGGGCTCTCTTCTTTATTCCAAGAACACTGTAAACATGTTACAGCACTATCAGGTTGTTTTTTCTCCCTCACTAGACTGAAGGGCACAACCTGTTAGCTACTCAGCCTGTGTTCCACAACACAACACAGTGCACACATGGATTGCTCAGTGGATTGGTGGAAGGCAGGGAGCAGGGAAACAGAAAACCAGGCTTAGTGTTTTTATTGCTCCATGGGTTGGGGTACTGCGTGAGGCTTCAGTGACTCACCTACTGTCTGAAGTAAAATGGGAGTAGGACATTTTTCCAAAATAAGTTAGTTTCCATGCAAAAATAATGAGGTCAAAGAACGCTGGGGGAGGAAGGATGAGGGCTAAGCAGTGCAGCCTAGCTAACTTAAGGACCATTCCAGGGGGCTGAAGAGATGGCTCAGAGGTTAAGAGCACTGGTTGCTCTTCCAGAGGTCCTGAGTTCAATTCCCAGCAACCACATGGTGGCTCACAACCATCTGTACTGAGATCTGATGCCCTCCTCTGGCGTGCGGGCATACATCAAGACAGAATGTTGTATACATAATAAATAAATAAATCTTTAAAAAAAAAAAAGAACCATTCCAGCCCATGCCACCCAGAGGGAAAAAAAGGCTCTGGGGGGGGGGGGTCTAGGTCAAAGCTTGGGGCATTTACAGAGAGCATTGGCCACTCCAGAAGGGGTACAGGAATGTTGTCACCACCCATTTCACCCAAACCACCCTGCTGGAAACAACTCCAAGGCTCCTGGCTGTCTCTAGAAATTTCCAATCTTTCCTTTATGATAGTACTAAAATGAACCCCCCAAAAAGCTGAAGTAAAAGTACATAAGTTTTGCCGCTACAGTAGACAGGAAGGATGTGGTGGACAGTGCTTAGACATGCTTTTATTGTAACTTTAAATGGCATTCAAGTTTACTTCAATAGCAGCCTTGACCTACTTACTCCCACGCAAAGAGGCCTGCAGGCAGAGATTTGGGGTCAGCAAGAAACCTTGATCCATCGGCACTTTTTCTTGCCCTGCCTTCAGGGAAGAGGTGTCCCTTTCTGGGAATAGAAGGACCTGTGTGAGTGTCACTGGGGTAGGTGTGTGTGGTGGGGGTAATGCCAGATCACAACGGGTCAGGGGCTAGCGTGGGTGCTGGCTTGCTGCGAAGTTCGAGGTTCTTCTGGTGAGCTGCGGTTAGAGCTTGGTGGTGACCCTCCCCCTCCCCAGGCGCGTCTGGAGCGCAGTGCTAGCTGCTGCGCAGAGGACGCGGGACTTGCGTCGCACCTCTCTTAGAGCTCACCAAGAGCATCAGCGTCTCCACGGCTCACGGTTTCTGGTCGGCTCCCAGCTGGCCCAGACTTGCTCTAAAGTAGGAGGAACCGCTGTCGAGCGAAAAGTGCACACCGGGTGATTGATGAACTCTTAATAGGACTAACCTTTCCCGCCCCCCACCCCAGACACACACAGAGGAACCCCACTCCCTATCCCGCCTCCAAGGCGGGCGCAGAAGACGCGGCCGCCAGCCGGTAGGGTGATTAACTCACCGTTTGTCTTTCCTAGAGAGTTCTAGGTGGATGCGGGAACACCGGAGGGCGGCGGCAGCCGGGTCAGCGCTCGCGTCTCAGGGCGGCGTGGACCAAGCCGGCTTTGTGCTGAGCGCCCGACCTCCCGGGCTGGCAGCAGCTATTGTTCCCGAGGGCAACCGGGACGCTGAGACTGAAAACCACACCAGCCTCCTGCTTACAGTGACCCTAGGTCCCGGGCTGAGTCGGGGCTTCCTTTGTGTTCTCTGCCAGCCACGGGATGGCGTCGGCGCTGCTCTAAGGAATGGCAGACAGGAATGAGGGACACTGGGACCAACTCCCTAGAGCTCTCCTCCTGTGACCCATTTCCCGCGCGGTCCTGAGAAAAAGGTGGGGAGGGACAAAGTATTTGCAGGCCAAGGAAGTGAACAATAGAGCCATTAAAAGACCTACCAGTCTCTCTCTCTCTCTCTCTCTCTCTCTCTCTCTCTCTCTCTCTCTCTCTCTCTCTCTCTCTCTCTCTCTCTCTCTCTCTCTCTTAAGAAAGGTCCTTGTCAACAGGCCCTCCCGGCCTGGTTTAAGTCTCTGCCTCCCGCGCCCATCATTTATATCTTGTACCAAAGCTCTTCGCGCCCATCATTTATATCTTGTACCAAAGCTCTTCGTGAATCTTAATTCATATGGGGATCGTCTCTTCCTCTAGTCCTCTCTAATGCTAAGCCCCACTTTGGTAATTATTCCAGACCTTATTGAAGAATGAGCCAGATTGGCCAAAAGGTATTCCGCCCTTGGCTATGGGGGTGAATATTTGCCATCTTCCATATTTACCATAGGTTCAGCTGCTCCCAGGTTGTTTTAAAATGTAGTTAGCACAAGATGTAGAACAAGACACATGCAATGGCTCCAACCCCACAGACTGGAGCGGATGGGGAGGCATGGTGGCATTCATCTCTCTCTTCTACTGCAGGGACTGGGCATCCTGGTACCTACCCTGGGCTTTTCCCCTTGTGGGAAGTCAGTTTGCTTCACACTGGACCTGACACTGGATTGTCTTTGAACTTTGCAACTTGACAGAGAGGATGAGAGACTCAAGGGAAGTGTTTAAGAAAAGACTTCAGTCAGGTTTCTAAGTCCATTTGACACCAGCCTTGGACCCCAGAGGCAAGAACTTTTGTAGTGGAGTAGAAAACAAGGTAACAAGGAGACGGTCCTCTCCAGCCACCCCTCCCTTCAGCAGGAGCCTAGCTGTAAGGGTAGAGGATTCTCTCACCCAGTCTTTTGCTATCCACTTGAGCCTTCTGAGAGAGAAATCTAAAAGAGCTCAAAGGTATGGGTTAGGTAAGGCTTGGCTGGGGACGATGCAGTCTCAGCTTCCTGGTGCCCAAGGGTCTGTTGACCAAGGTTCTATATATACCCTGCCTGGGGAACTGCAGTGCCCAAGAGTAACAAGACTAAATCTGGGGGTAAGGGCCTCCTGCCTCTCTTGCATCCGTGTAAACTTGCATTGTGATTTTCGTTGAGTTTCTGAAAGAAGGACGGAAGTTTTGTCAAGAACTCCCAGATGAAGAAGACCTCCCTAGACCTCTAAACTGGGATTACCCAATTCTTGACTTCAGAAGGAAGTTTCAGTCAATTCTCCTGGTGAAGTCAAGACAGACCCAGGACATGAATACTGAAGGTGTAAACAAGCGCGTGCCTCCCCCGCACTGTTATTAGAAGGAAGAGTTAAGTTCTTTGTTATTCAAACACACACCCACTCACTATGCCCTCCCTACTGAAAACCCTCAACAAAGGACAGCCTGGACTTCTAAGGCTGCAGGCTGAGAAGAGCTCTTCACTCCAGGGCTGTTGGTGTGGTACAGGGTGAGGAAGGAGAAAGGGGGTAGCTAGTATAGGTGCTCACTACCGGTTAATACTTCTTAGAGCCAGAAATTCAAAAGATCTTGTTCAGCAAGGTTAGCAGCCTCTGGGGCCTCAGAAACCAATTTGGCTGATGTGTCTCTGGTCGGGACCAAAGGAGAGTACTAGCTCTGAATTCTCTTCCTCTCTCCCCTTTGAAAGCCTGTACAAAGAAATGGTACAAATGGATGGTTAACTTAATGATTCCATCAGAGGCGGATTTTTCTCTGTCACATCCCTGGATGAAATTGTGTTCTGAAAGCCAGAAGGCAGAATATGTACTTGATCGCCCCCTCTTATCTCCTTAGCGCAGTAGCCAGTGGCCAGGGCTACTCTCCAAGGCTTTCCGTGGAACTTCCCATCACCTGGCTGGCTCCACAACAGAATGTATCCCGAGGTTTCCCAGATTGCAGGGAAAACTTCCCTTCTTCCTCTGCCTCCACCTCCATTTTGCAGCAGGGCCCTACCCTGTTAGACCTGATCGTCATCCTACTTCAACCTGCATTTGCTTCTCTGGACAGAACAACCAGGGATGCCCAAATGACTGCCATTCATGAGCCAGGCTCAAGAACCTGACTTCTTTCCTTCAGATCTAAAGTTTTTCAAATCTAACAGAGATCTACAACCTTCCTGACACCACCCCCCGCCAAAAAAGAAAAACCGCTATGGAGAATAAAAGAGGGCTGGTCAAGGCCTGAACTAAGCCATCCTTCGCCTACAGCAAAAGAGGTAGACCTCACAAGACCAACACTCTCAGGAGAGGCCCGGGTGCATCTGGAATAACCCCCTGTTGTGGCTAAGGCCTTCTCTGCAACGGTCTGCAAAGGAAGCCGCTGGCAGAATGTGCTTCAGTAGACTTGTCGGCTTCTGGGCATCCTCAACCTGGCGATGAGGGTCGGTGCTCCTCTGCCCCACGGCGTGCGTCGTGGGAGAAAGACAAACTAGGGTGGTGATTCCCTTCCCTTGCCAATTTCCCGCATAGTGTCCTGCCAGGGGTCTTGAAGCTAGAGCGGAGGCCTGAGACCGGGGCGCCATTGCTGCCCAGGCTCCCCTCCCCCACTCTTCTTTCTTTGCTTCTCTGAGACCCGGGAGGGAGGAGGCGGCAGGCGCCTCTGAGGATAGAGCTGCTATTGTGACCTTCCTAGGCTGAGCGGGAACCCAGCGGAGTGTGTACTGCCCGCGGTGGCGGGGGAGGAGGTGACTGTGTGCAAACCTCGGGTGCAGAGGGGGTGGCACCGGGAAATAAATAAAGGCTTGCAACCTCGGGCAGTTGGGCCCTTCAGAAGGCGTTTGGTTGTGTTTAGACTTGGGTGCTTCCTAACACTAATTGCAGGCTCAAGAGGAGCGGAATTTATGGCGAAGGCCAAGGCGGCTTGTTTATAATTTATGAAGTTTTAAATGGTTGTGCCGCGGGCCCAGCTCTCTCCGGCGGGCGGCCGCGTGGGAGTGCGCCCTCCCAGAACTCGCCGCAGCCCCCACCCACGCTAGGAGCGAGTGTGTCCATCACGTGATTCACGTCAGTGGCAGGAAAGAAACCAAGCAATTCTCTGCTGTCTCTAGAACTTCGGGATCTGAGAGAAGGCCAAAGATTTGGTCGAAGCGACCCCCTCCCCTTCTCCCAACATCCTTTCTCCACCACAAGGCCTGGGAGGCTGCCGCTGCCTACAGATGGAGCCCCCAACCTGACACTTCCTTAGAGCCCATGTGTGAGAGGAAGCTGATGTCAACCGGGCTAGACACTGTTTAAAGTCTAATCCATGAAACCCTAAGCCACAGATGACACTTGGGGTTTTACAGACACCCGCAGACTCAGCAGATACTCCTGCGGTAACCCACCGCGCTGGGAAATGCCTGAAGCCATGATGCATTATGTATTTTTATTATTATTTATGATAGGAAGAGGAGATGAAAGAAACCGGGCTGAATCTAAACAGCTTGACAATTCACCTATTTAATATTTAGCCAGATAAGAAAGGTAGCTGTGATTTCCTAAAATGCAGCTAGCTCTTCTTTGATTTCCTTAAGAGCTTAAAAAAATAATTTCTTGCCGTTATAGATTCTGTCTATGCAAGTTTCATAGAAAACAATGTTAAGCCTTGAGAGTGGGTAAAATATGCCTTCAGTTGAAGTCATTTATTCTGTTGATACAATTCTACAACATATATACTTTAAACTCGCTCAGATAGAGTGAAATTTAGCAAAAGGCTATCCCCTCCCACCCGCAGCCTAACATGCCATTTAAAAAAAAAAAAAAAAACAGCACAGAGGAACAAGGAAACTAAATATTATTTTGCGTCATCATTGCTGAGCGAAACACAAACATCCAAATAGAAAATGATTGTTGTCCCACCTAAAGAGAAGCTATTTCCACACAATAGGAATCCCGCCTCGTGTCACCAGGCTGGTCATGGGGCTGGCATGTTTGCCAAACCAAATAGAGATGTGTGGGTGGACTTTGCTGAAATACAAAATAACTGAACCTTGTCTGAGGACCTTTTCCCAAGTGCCCCCTTCTATAGAAGTGGGTGCAAGTGCCCGGCCCTAGCCAGAGCCACACTAGTATTTACAAGACAATTACAAATGTTGTAGACTTTTTGCCCATTTTGCACAAAGAAACAGGAGTAAACAAGGTGTTTATGTGTGTGATGTTCCATTCATGAAACTTTTATTATTTTACATTTATGGAGAACATTTGTCTTCTTTTGAAATGAACTACTGACCATTACAAAGGAAAAAAAAAAAACAATCCTGAGCGCTTCCTAGTGATAAAAGCCTGGGTGCTTGTCTCCGGGTGGTCATTTCTTTTTATACCCCTGCACCTTAGGTTTTCATAGCTTAATCCTTCCTGTTTCTCTTATGTCTTTTCTTTGATTGTCAGGTTTTTCCCAAAAGTTTAATTTTCATTATTTAATGCAGAAAAAATGAGCTCTGCCCCCCCCCCCGTGTAACAATTATGTCCAAAAAGAGGTGGTAGAAAGAGCCATGCAGGTGCTGCTTTGGCAAAACCACAATCACCCCACCGAGAATATTTTCAGGTTTGCACCTTCTGGTTACTGCTACCCAATTTCAATAGCGTGAATGTAGTCAAGCCTCCCTCCAAGACAATTTATGCAATAGGTTCCGAATAAATAAAATATTTTTCAGAGGGTCCTCTTTATTGGGGGAGGGGCTTACAGAGGGATCAAGGCAGAGTTATCTGCCTGCAAATGTGTGTGAGTAACACAGATACACTTCCAACTGAGGAAAATTTTTTTATTCTAAATGTTTGTTCAAATAGTACCAGACAATTTGAAATCAATAAGCTGTGTCGAGTGGTGAGGGCTTCGGTTGTTGAGAAACGCCGTGCTATACCACCGGGCTGCCTGACTCTAACCATGAAGGGCCGTTTGTGATCTCAATCCTTTACATCAACTACAAACACCAGCCACGGTTACAACTGTTCAAAACTACTCTCTCAACTAGTTCAGACCAAGGGGACTAAAGAGATGAAATGTGGCCCCCAAGGCCCGGGAGCGCGTACCTAGGCCCGGCTGGAGAATTCTACGAATATACACATAAATACATTAAGACGAGGATAAATAATCAAGGAAACGAAATTACTCGCTTTAAATAATAAATACAGATTGTTTAGTCCGATGCAATCTTTACAGGAGGGGAAGGAGCATATAAATTAAGGTCTCTGAAACTAAGCTAGACGGAGGGGCCAGGCCCGGGATTCTCCAGACTCTAGTCCCTCTTCAGGACACGCCACGGGTGGGTCTCGGACTTACCTTAGGGACACCATTACCAGATTAGAGTCCCTCGGTCCGCAGTATATGGCACTGTCAGGTTTACAGGGGAGGATCCTTGCGGCTGATTTATAGCGAGTCACCCAAAGGAGGACGCGCCTGGAGGGGAGGCCCAGTAGTGTCAGCCTCGGCCGCAGTAGTGTCAGCCTCGGCCGCTGCTGGAAGCCGGAGACTCGAGAGGCAGCAACCAGACCAGCTCGGGGAGGAGGGGTGCCCCGAGCTGCCCCTCGGGCCCCGCCCTGCCACCACCCCTGCCACCAAAGCCAAAGAGGTAATTGCACCGAGCTACCAGGCCGGCGGCAACCGCTACAGATGTGTCAGTTTGGGGGCCTCGGGCAGGCGTCCCTGAGACGAGTGGTGAGCCGAGAGATCTGTGTAGGTGGGATGAGGGTCGCACGGTCCGTGGTGGTGGTTGCCAGGGATTTGCGCGGCGCAGCTGTAGTCCACGCTGGCCGAAGACGGGTGTGAAAGGTGGCCCAGATTGAAGACCGGCCCGGATGCGGGCGCCATGGAGTCGACGAAGTTGCCACCCACGTACACCGGACTGCCCTGCAGATTGGCGCTGGCGAAGCCGCCGCCGTTGCTCGCCATGGGGTGGGGCTCGAACTCGGGCGCAGCGTAGCGCTTCTGCTGCGGCAGGCAGCTGCTGAGCGGCGCCGTGTAGGCTGCCAGGCCGTACATGTTGGGCTGCGATTTGGCGAAAGCGGGCGGCGAGGGTGCGTCGTAGGCCAGGCCGGGCACTGGCGGCAGCTGGCCGGAGTAGGCCACGTGGCCCGCCGCTCCTCCAAGAGGTGGGCTGCGTTCTGGGGACTGGCCCGCCGGAGAATGCAGTATGCCCTTGGCCTTCTGGTCCTTCTTGTATTTCATGCGACGGTTCTGGAACCAGATCTTGATCTGGCGCTCGGTGAGGTTCAGCAGGTTGGCCATCTCCACGCGGCGTGGCCGGCACAGGTAGCGGTTGAAGTGGAACTCCTTCTCCAGCTCCACCAGCTGAGCGCTCGTGTACGCCGTGCGCACCCGCTTGGATGCTGGGCCCGGAGGGCTCTTATCCTCGCAGTTCTCTCCTGGGCAGAGGTAGAGACGAGACAGAGAGGGTGCTGAGCGAGGGATAAGGAACCTCAGAATAGAGAGGGGTGCTTTCCTGTCTTCATTTTCCTCCTCTGCTCTCACCTCCAATCCCACTCGAGTCAGGTAGAAGGTTTAGAGAGGTCAAAGTCTGAGGGAACACTCAATCTATGTGCCTCTAGGCCTACCTGTCAGTCGCACCTGCAGCTGCTGCCTTCCCCAGCCCTTCCTTTCCTCTCTACCCTACCCCACCGTCTCATCTCAACCCACAGGTCATGAAGGACTTTACTGTGAGGCTAAGAGCAACTCGTGAAACACTCCCCCGTCAAAAAAGCCAGGCTTCTTTGAACACCTCCCCCAAGCTCTGCTGCTGGGGGGACTGAGGGCTGGAGGTTGGGGTGTCAGAGGTAGATCCAGCCTGCCTGGTTTGTTTACAAGTCAAGCACTCCCAAGAGCGAAGAAATAGGGAGGGAGAGAAGGGTCTTGGCACCTGACTCCAGCCAGGTGCACCCAAAAGCAGGGAGGTGATAATACACCCCCCCACACACACACACACCAAGATACTGCCCTGGAGTTTGAGGGGATTCCAAGGCCAGGCAGAAAGCATGCTGCATATGTCAATGCAGCCTCAGCACTGGCTTCACCTCCCCTGCCACCCCTCAGCTGCTTGTCCACTCCTTCACTGGGAAGACAAATGGATTTCTCCTGGGAGGGAGGGCCTGTGTCTGAGCTGAGGAGGGAGGGGCAGAGGAGGGAGCTTTGGAGCAGGAAGACGCTTTCCCCTAAGAGCCTCTGCCCAGGGAGCGTCAGGCAGAGCAGAGACCTGATGACAAATCGCATCCCAGGCTTCAGACTAGCCCTAGACCCGGAGAGTCAACCCCATCAAGAACACAAAGCCAGAAACGTTCAAGAAGGAACGGCCTGGGTGGAGAGAGAAGGCATCCACTCCTCATTGGACCCATGTTCTTCAGACTTAAAATGGACCAAGAGAATCTCCTCAGCTCTAGAGTATCCCTTCCTAGGGCAAGAAAGCCACAGCTGCTCTTGTTCCAAATTATTCTCTCCCCTAGAACCTGCTCTTCACTGTTATGGATTCTCTAGAGTGAGCTGAGTCGAATAGTTTTGCCTTGAAGGCCCTGAAGCCATACTCCTTAGAACCTAAGTCCACCACTTTGAAGTTCTGGGGATCTGGGGAAAACGAGGGTGTTATCACGTGTCTATTTTAAAGAGTTCTTTGGAAAGTTAAATAAAATAAATAAATAATGTTTATAACTTATTTGGGCTGGTTCTTTTTCTTCTTTGGGGTTATTATTTGTCTTGACTTGGTTTTCTGTTTTGAGACAAAAATCTCTTAATGGTGTCCAGTTACTCACTACGCTTCCTAGGCTCTCCTTGACCTCAAGATACTCCTGCCTCATCCTCAAGTGATGGAATTACAAGTGTACAAAACTACACCCTGTCTGTCTTCACATTTGAAGGACTGGTGGGTAAAAGAGGAAGCTGAGTTATGACCAGTGCCTGGGAAGGCAGATAATACGTCAGCATAAGAAAGAGCTTCCTATTAATAAGGGTGAGATCAGTCCAGCAAGAGCATCAGCAAGGAAAGCATGCCCTGTCTCCGCAAGAGTATGTACCCAATCGGAATCACTAGAAAGGACAGACATTTCTACATTTGGATACACTATTGCTAAGGTTGCTCTTATAAACTTGAGTCTCTTGGCTTCCAGGTAATTGGTTCTTAAGGTCAATCTGAAGGGTTATAGTCTAGAGATGCCCAGAGAGCTACCTGAAGTGGCACAGCTGTTCTTCTGCTTTGAGTTCTGTCGGGATTCTTTCATCCAGGGGAAGATCTGCTTGCTGATGGTGGCGGAAGAACTAGAAGCATTAGGTCCACCCTTGGTCTTCTTGGCAGGTACTCCACCTCCAGGGTTGGTGGGCGAGGAGGGGGGCAAGGTGGGTGGTGGAGGAGGGGGCTGTGGTGGTTGCTGCTCTGAGTTCAGCCCAGGAGGCTGGTTGCCACCAGCTCCACCCTGGCTGTTCCCAGTGCCAGGTCGCATGCAGCTACCATTAAGTTCGGCTCCTTTATGGCCTGGGGCTCGGAGAGGTGCAGAACTCTGGATGGAGCAGGCAGAACCTGGGTAATCACTGTCCAGGGAGTTGGCAGCAGCCGGGGGAGGGTAGGTCTGATGAGGAGTACCATAGCCATATGCCTCCGTGGCTTTGCTGTAACCATAGCCTCCAAAGAGTCCTGGGTTCTCATAGTATGCAGCCTTCTGCATGGTGCACTCAGGAAGTTCCAGGGCCTCCTGACCCTGCTCAAATAACATTGACTACCACTCTCCCCTTCACCACCAAGGCCAATGTCTGCTGAATCTTGAGAGAGCTGGGTCAGCTCCCAGGTTCCAGGTGACCTGCCGAGAAAGAAAGGGGAGAGATGCTAGAAGGACTGTCATTGGCAGGACCAATCAATACAAACAGACTAGAGCAGGCTTTCAGCTTCCCACTCACTTTGAAGTAGAAGGATGGGCAAGGTTCTGGATTGGAGTTTTATGAAGCTCAATTTAAACAAAATTTTGAAAAAGTTGGAGTATTTCTCTTAAATGTAAGAAAAGACCTTGCTTCCTGAGTTCAACTTTAGCCTAAGGAAGAAATTCCTTCCACCTTAAGGTTCTCTTGGAGAATTGTCTTTCTCCAAGATTGTCAACACAGCTTTTGAGCCTGCATGAAAAAACATTTATGACTAACTGATTCTTCCTCTAAACGATGAACTTCTTAAAGGGAAGGATTTTTTTTATCTATATATCTCTAGCATTCAATGCTAGTGGTTATTGAATTGATGGATGAATGAGTGGATAGGTCACAGTCAGTCAGTCTTTGGATAATCCTGGGGTTTGGTTTTGCTTGGTGCTAGAGATCAACTCCAAGGCTCTGTGCATGCTGTGAGGGGACTCTAAGAACCCCCAAGCCCTAATAGAAGCTTTCTTACACACCCAGAGTTTCCAGAACTTCCCACCTAATTTCAGAATCACACTCTTTTCTGAAGACCCAGACAGTGCACATGGATGACAGGCTGAGAATCCATATGGTTAATTCTATGGGTCAGCACTCTGAAATCTACAGTGTAGAAAACTAGGAAGTAAAAAAACAAAAGGAAGACTTAAGGACTCCCAAACTTACTTTGAAGCTAAAGGGGGGAAAAGGTTTTTTTTTTTTAAATCTGCATTTTCCCACACCCCTACTTTATCTTTCTGCTACTTTTAGAAGGGGCGCCCCTAAAAATGAGTGAAAAAATGTAGATCTTCAAATGCATGCAGTGTAGGTGAGTGGTGAATGCTCTGATAACTTTACCGTTTTCCTTTGGATCTTTACATAAATAAATATTATATTAACCTCTGCTCTGGACCTTCCATTCTGCCCCACCTGTCACCCAACCTATAGCCAATGGGAGACGGTCTCCTGACATGATGGATGGACCCAGACTTAGAAGGATGGAAAGGAACTAAGAAAAATTCTTCTCCTTTTGTATGCTCTGACTCTTCCTGAGGGGGGTGCTCTTCCCACCCATCCTGAAAGGCTCCTGAGGAGTTAAAGTATAACTAATATCGTTCAATCACTTTTGTCTGTTTGATAAAGAAAACCCACAGGTCAGCTCTCTGGCCTCAGTGCTTGAGTGCATCCAAAAATTCTCCCTGGCTTCCTCCATCATGAGAGACCACATCATGCAACTTATGGCCCATCAGACTTAAACACGGGAACCAAAACACTTCTGCGTTAATTTCCCCCTGTATTTTCACCAGAAAGTCCAACCACTGAAGAAAAGTCTCCAAATTAGCCTTTGTTTGGTAGTATGGTTGCCCATTTTGCCTTAGAACACAAGTGAATATGCCATTTATCTTGACGAGAGAGATGGGTCCTTCTCAATGGGGTGCAGTAATACTGAAATGTTTTGTCATAAGCCTTGTTTCTGCTAGTATCCATAAATGTGTACGGTTAAGACATCCACCTAACAAAGCTGGACTAATTCTTTTGATTAATTTTCAATACCAACCCCTATTAAAGTTACCAAAGAGCAAATGAACAGTAAATCCTTATTCTGTGATTTTTTTATTTATATACATTTATTTATATACATTTGCCCCAGGCCAAAGAAGCTGCCACACTAGGTTGACTAAGTTTTAGGGCTTTTCAGGGATCCTGCTCCGTTCTAGAAGTCTGAATGGTTGCATCAGGCTTCTGGGACCACCTGATTTTGTTTGCTGCTGCTTTGTCACTCCCTTGACAGCTGTGGAAGCAAAACATCCCCCTTCTGCCTCCGTGTTGACCAAGTTTGTCTTGGGAGGTGGACCAGTCACATTAAAATAGCTTCTTGAGGAACCAAGCGAGCCTATGAGACAGATGGCTTTTACATATTATTTCTGCTCCTGCAGCATGTTCTTAGAAAAATCTCTATATAAAGAAAGGCCTTGGAGGCACAGATAGCCCTCACAACCAGAGTCGTCTCTTGCCTGTTTACATTGTCTCAAAGAATTTCCAGGCCCACTTCATGGTCTAATGTCCATTTCTTTACAATCAAAGGTGCTCTTCTTTTTGGGAAAACACACACAAACACACACACACTCACCAACTTTGTAGCACCCACCATACAGAGCCCTAAAGAAGCTCTGCTTCCAGAGCACAACCTGAAAATATTGTTACAAAACTGATTTTAAAAAGTTTATTTCTTTCCAGAAATCTCTACTCCTTGTGAACTCTGCTTGAACCTAAAAAAAACGGGACTGGGTCATAAATCATTTGGACAATGGTCAACTGTTCAGTGGCTCATCTTTTCGATCACTGCCCCCTCCCCGTTAAGGCTTTCTTTTCTCACCCTTTGGTACCTTTGCTCATTTGAGCACCAAGATCCAAATGCCTTGGGGGGGGGCACAGATTTGGGGGAGGAGCAATTGAGCAGGACTTCTTATTTTGGAGTAGTCCTCGGGTTTTCCTCTCCTCCTAGCCCCTCCCCCTTCCTCCTCTTTCTATCTATCCTCCCCCACCCGCACCCAGGCCAGAGGAGCTCAGTGCGGTGCAGCCACCTTGTCCTCTGGAGCACTCCTCTCCTCTTAGAGAAGGGTCGCCTAACTGAACTGGTTAGTTCTTTTCCAAAGTCACTGCAAGTTACTCAACCCAGCGTGGAGGCCCAACCGCAGGCCCAGAAGACAGGGCCAAATGGTTTCCAGTCGGAAGGAAGGCCAGGCACCCTCTCAGAGTTCGTATCCCTCGTTCCCCAGCCGCGCTAGCCCGCCCAGTAGGCCTAGCCTCAGAAGCAACGGAGCCCTGATACTTGCTCACTGCACTTAATTCTGCCCAGATCAATACCTAATATGATACCGAATAAATAAAAGGCGCTCACAGCGGCCAGGGGACAGGGTTATTAAGCAGCTGGAGCTCTCACGGTGCATATCAATGCACCTGTCATTGTGGTTTGTAACAAAATTTATGACTGCGACCACGGCAGCAGTAAACGCTTCAGTAAGGAATGAAAAGAAAAACACTTCCCAAGGCCCGGCACTTTTCAGAAGTGGAAAGCAGGCTCCGCGTAGGAGGCAGAGCAGCAAAAGAATCCCCTACTCCGCACTTTTCCCGTCCACACACCCTGCGTGCGAGCTGCGGGATTATATAAAGTGGCCGGCGCCGGCCTGGCCCAGCAGCTGTGCTCGGTAGCCCGAGCTGGAAAGAGAGGATCGCAAGCCCAGCCGAGGACCACAGACCTGCTACCCGCCTGGCCTCCGACGCGGGGAGGCTCGATGGACGCGCAGAGACCCGCTAGGCGTTTGCTAGCCGGCCGCGTGGCCTTTGCTCGCCCGCCATGGCTGCGGGAAGGCCGAGGGAGAGGGAGGCCTGGGCTGGGAGGGAGCCGACAGCACCGGGCTGCAACGGTAGTAAATAACGGGACTTCCACCGTCAGTCGGTGCCAGTTAAGGCAGAAGTGGGAGGTGATGCTTGCGTTAGCTTCTCTTAAACGTCTCAGAGGTTTAAATTGATCTAATGCCTTACTTTGCCTAAGACGGGTCTTCAAATAACCCACGGGTCTCATCCTGGAGGTCACGACTCTTACTGGGCATTCTTGTTAATTCAGTGGGACCGAGCGTTGACACTCTTTTCACTGATGGCTTTGCATCTTCAGGTTTGGGAAACCACTCCTCAGCGGGTTTGGTGGGAAGAGAACTATTTGCCCACATTCTCCCGACCTCTCAGCCTGAGCCTCTTCTGTCCTTTGGGAAGCCCAGAGCGCCCATTCTAAATCACTTCTGTTTAGCCCGGATAACTCAGTACAGTAACACATCCTGCATTTAAGACAGCGGACCTACTCTATTAAAGCGCCATAAATTTGAAGGCCGATGATCGGTTCTCATGTAACAGGCAACCGCTCACACTGAGGTGATCCACTTCAAAGCCGCCCTTTGTTTTATGTCTTGATGTGGGAATCCTAGAATGGCTACTTTGAGCTGATGGGAAGGAACATGGAAATATAGTGGGGATTATTTATTTAAATCACCCCCACGTGCCACAGTTTTGTGTGTGAGTATATTGTCTTGAATTTTGTTTCTGACTCTTTTTGTAGGCTCTTCAGTTTTCTTTGATATTCTGCGGAAGCAGATCTGGAACAAAAAACGGAAAACTCAGGAACAGCCGGTTCTGTCTTGCAAACCTTACCAGGAGAGCCTTTACCCCCTTTAAGGGTGTCATAATCAATGTGGCTATTGTATGTGGAGCCTGCAGCCATTCCAGATGCTTTGGCCCCAGCAGAATGAAGACTCAGTTGGCTCCGGGGGAACTAGAGGGCAAAAATCCTTGCCTGAGTGGGGGAGGGGAGAGAACCTGGTTGTGAGGAAAGGACCCCGGGGTGAGCCAAGTGGGTCAGCCCAGCGCAGAGAAAGCGGTGAATGGAGGTGGGAGGAAGAATGGAGGTGGGTTAGGAAAGGAGGTTAGCTACTTAGGTGCACCTGGGCTGGATGCTCCTAGAGCTGCCCCCAAAGGACCCGAGTGAACCCGGAGCTAGGCACTGGCTATAGGTTTGCACATTGTATCTCTGGCTCAGCTAGCTTTCCTGAGTCTATCAGAGAATACCCAAACCGTTCTGGGCCTTGGTTGCTCAATTCTGGATCGGGACTAGGCTATAAACCGCCTTGAAGACAGCGGACCCACTCTGTTAAAGTGCCTAAGAAACCAACAGCCCTCCCTACCTCCACCCCAAAACCTCCTCCCCAAGCCGCTCACCACTGCGGCTCTCCAGCAGGCGCTGGCCCCTGGTCAGGTGAAAGGAAAGAGACGCTGTCTCTCTCTTGATCTGCCCTGTGCAATTTGTCGACTCAGTAGTTTGCAAACACTAAACTGCGCCCGGGAAAACCCCACACAAAGCGTTCAGGGCGCTTCTAAAGACTAGAGAGCGTAGCCATAAGCCTTTGAAGTGACCTTTGGCTCGCGCTGCAATAACTCACCCCTTAATGAACACCCAACGGAAGCGCCTCAGAGAGATCCCAGCCCGGTAGGATTCCTAACTTTGCGCCCTGGCTTCAGCTTCCCAGACGACCTGGGTCCAAGGGGGCATGTCATTTGCCTGCTTACTACACCCCAACCGGCTTGACTGGGCCCCCAAGGATGGCGCAGTAGAAATGCAGGGGTTCTCAGGATGCTCAAACCCGTGGCCGAGGTCCTCAAATCACTTTATATTATGCAATCGCGCGGGCAGACATCAACCTGCGATTATCTTTATTTATTTTTGAAAAGGGCTTTTTTAGACGTAGAATCACTCCCGAAGAAGAAGGATCTAGTTAAATATTATTTTCCAGGTGCTGAGGAACCCGGTAAGTTCGTACTTGGGCTTTTTATGGTGAATGGTGCGCTCTGAGTTCTGGGCACAGGGAGCCTTGGGAAGTGGAAAGGGAAACGGATCCCAAGTTGGTTAGTTGGGTCACAATCAAAACACCTTTCCTCCAGAGCTTTCTTCTGCGTTCCCTCCTCTCCTCTTCTTCAAACCAGGCGGCACTGACCGAAGTTTTGTCTTTTGGGTGCCCCAAATCGTGGACTGAACCCGGCTGGATTCTCATCCTGTCTGAGTTCTAGTACCCCTTTCTCAGCCAGAAACTTCAGAGGCAGAAGGGTCCTGCCCGCTAGCTGTTGGGGAAGAGCTGGCTCCAGACAACCCGACCCCCATACCCCACCCACCATCCGCACCCAGGGAAAACTCTTCAGGATGGGGGCCAGAGAGGAGCCTTGGTGGGGATTATTGAAAATTTCGGGAAGTTCTAAGTGAGGACTCCACGGGGCCAAATGAAATGCTGCTCGCAGTAATTGGATTCAGCTGACTAAGCTGGCAGGCTTGCAGCTCCGAGGCAAGGAGCAAAGAAAAACGTCCACCGACTTCAAATTCTGATGGAGCCCAGTGCAGCTGACTGACAAAACAGCTTGTCTTGCTCTCTTTGAAGGCAAGGGCCATGGAACTTAGCTTAGTCCCTTGTCCCAGTGGGGCCCGGCCCAACTTAAATTTTGGGAGTGTACCTCAATTTGGGGTTCCTTCCATGGGGTAGTGCAGTGAGATCTGGCCCACTCCCGCTCATGAAGCCACTCACCCTTGCCTTGGTTGGGAGTAAAGACCTGGGATAGTTTGTCTTCTACACTTCTAGGCTGAAGTTAGGAGGAACAAGTCAACAAAAGGATATGTAGAATGCAGGAACCTAATATGATTTAGCTTTTACCACTTAGGGTTATTTGGGTAGAAGGACCCAGAAACACTAAACCTCTCTTCATCATTGTAAGAGTCAAAGCCTATGCTGATGAGAGACTGGAGAAGCCTCTCAAACTCTTCAGGGTAGTTTGGGAGGGTCTTTTCAAATTGGGGGACATTTTTGCTCCCGTGGGGAAAATGGGAAGCCAACAGCAAGAGGTAAAGGCTCGCCAGTGTTTGGAGGTGGTTACCAGAACAATGCAGGGAGCTGGCTGGTCACACAGTTTATTTTAAATGCGTAT
Source organism: Arvicola amphibius (assembly GCF_903992535.2). NCBI lineage: Eukaryota > Metazoa > Chordata > Mammalia > Rodentia > Cricetidae > Arvicola > Arvicola amphibius. Next base: position 10,074,631 of record NC_052053.1, read on the forward strand.
AAATCAACTCGCCTGCACCCTAGCCCAGCAGCCCAAGACGCAGAATTAATATGATGTTCCATCTTACTTTGGCAGTGACAGTGTAAAAAAAAAAGTTTCTTTTTATTCATCCCATTTTCAGCCCATAATCATAACTACACACTTACCCTCAAAATACTAACTCCAGTCCCTAGTCCGCTCGACAAACCCACTCCTTAAACTGCTACACCCCCTCCCCAACGCTGCCGGCCACCCTCCAAGCCTGGTAAGGTGGTGTCCTCTTAACCTTTTGGTAGGCGGGGAATGTCCCCATAAAAGCACACCTCGTTACGATTAATCACCGTCCTCGATGTATATGTAGGAGCGCGCATCTAGGTCTGCAGGCTGCCTCACCAATTGGCAATAATCAAGATCACAGATTACACAAAATAAATCATATTTAGTATCCCGCTCAGGGCAGCAAACAGCACCGTGCCCAAAGATTTCCATTTTGTCATGCAATTGCTTACCTGGATCCCAATTTATCATAAACCTGGTGTCCTCGGTCTCAGAGTGGGCGCCAGTGGGGGGCAGAGCTAGCCTTCCCCCTTTGTCTGCAGACAGCAGTGTCCCAACCCTGGTCTTGTGCGCTTGCAGACTCGGCCATATACCCGAACACACGGAATTCCCGGTAGAACGGAACCAGGCTGAGGTTCAACTACCAATAAACGCTGTAGGAACGAGTTTGTAGTCCCCAAGCTGGCTTCGCCTGCGCTGCTCGCTGGTCGGTCCACCCGCCCGCTGGTCCGCTCCCAGGCCCAGAGCGGAGGCCACTTGCTCCCCCACCCACTCCTGGGTTCCTGCCCAGCCCTCCCAGGCCCCCCAGAGCTCGGGATTTGTTTTGCTTTCGAAACGTGGTCCTTTCTGAATTTGGAGAGAGCCCCGGAAACCCCCTCATAGTCGGGAAATACAGACGCTGCCTTCAAATGCGAGCATATTTGTTCACGTGACCCCGAGGGAAGATTGTACTGATTGAGGCTGAAACTTTCACGCCATCCAGCCCAAGAGCGCAGCCAGGCCTGGGGGCTGGGAGGAGGGGCGCAGGAAGCTTGGGACCCAGGCGCCTTCCCTGGGGCAAGACCCCGGTGGAGGAGAGAAGGAAAGCCTCCATCCTCGAAGCTTGGGATCAGCGCAGCCACAGCCTGGCCGACTGCAGTGGGGTGAGGACTTGAGAGTCTCTCCGGGCAAAGACCTCTGACCCTGGCCCGGCCTTCTGCCAGACCTACCAGTGGATTGAACATTTTAGAGGTTTCCTCTTAGAAGCCTTTGTGAAAAGGACTATGAAAAAGAAATCCGGGGCTTCCCTAGCTCCTCAACGTTCTGTACTCCATATCTGCACGCACCTAGACAAGATGTCCTGCCCGTCCCCCAGGCTGCTGTCCGTCTGCTTTCCTCACTCCCCGCCAGGCACTTAAGTCTCACAGCACCCGTTCCTGCCTTAAGGTAGGACCCGCTGGTTCTCAATTCTGGCCTGTCACCCTGCCACCCCCGCCACTCCTTGGGGGCGCTGGCTGGGGTTCGCGGACCCAGCAGGCAAGCTGCCGCTACTGAACCAGAAGAAAAAAAAATCGCCTAGCAGCAGGGCAGGCCCTGGCAGACCTTTTTTCTTGGCGCTCTGAGCACTACACCCAAGTGTTTTGGGGTCTGGAGTCACCTAGGCGAGGAATTCCTGCCCACCTTGATCTGTGTCAGTCCAGATCTGCTCAGAGCCCACGGGATCCTGTGTGATTCCGGAATTGCTCAGAGCCAACGGGATCCCGCAGGCCCAGCAACAGCCGGGGCAGCTTCCCGCTTCCTGCGGTAACTCCAAGAGGGCGGGGGGGGGGGGGCGGCTACTGAATCGGGCTTACCTGGGGATAACGAGATTTCTATTTTAGAATTACTGTATCAGAACACGATCTCACCACTCTGCAAGCGACTAGATGAGATTGGCGGTAGATATTCTGCATGTAGGAAGAAGAGTTAAGGAATCTCGAATCTTGGTCAAGGCTCACTCCTGGGTTGTAGAGAGCCCCTGTCTAACCTCTGGTCAGGCCGCCTTCACCCTAGAACCCCATATGATGGGAAACTCCCTCCCGAATTTGGCTTTTTCAGTTTCTTAGAGGCTCTGCCAAGAAGTTGATGTCCCATGGCTTGTATGGCCTCTTAAGAGGCAAAGTGAACCCCAAAGCTATATATGAGCTCCAGGGAAAGAAAAAAGGTTTTGAAACCCCAATCTAGAGGACCCGGCAGGTTCCAAAGAAAGGGTCACTGGATCCTTCTCCCAAACTTAACAGGGAGTCCCCTCCTTTTGTTCACCTGTCCTGGCTAGGGCTCAGACCCACTTGGGGTGCCTGTCATAATGGACCTTAGGCTAACCCCACTCCACCCCCATTCTGAGGACCCCACTCCCAGGCCTCCAGCCAGGGGTTGGGCTCGCTGCGGACTGCAAGTGTTAATTCCCCAGTCAAAGAGGGGGGCTGCTTTGCGGGAATTCGTCTCCAGGAAAGGATCTAAGCCTTCTTCAATCGGAGCATATGTTCATAGAGCAATAAACCGGAAAGATTTACAGTCCTCGCCCGGCCCCCAACGGCCTCACACCCTTTCAGGAATTACTTACGATGATTTATCACACCAACTCGAGCAATTGTCACACTGATAAAATAGCCCGGGCCTGTGCCCGCCAAGCCGGGCCTTGGGAGGCTGCTGGAGGCCCGACCTCTAGTGAGACTGGGAAGCCTTTTTGTGGGTTCCTTTCTGAACCTACCAGGGGATGTCTGAGTGGATTGAAGTGGGTGGGGTGAGCGGGGAGACAATTCTCATTGAGAAAAAATGCAAGCAGAGAAAGCACCCGGAATCTGCGTGCAGGAGTCACTTGCTAAGCACATAAACATTTGTCATCTTTGAATAATTGAATTAATGTGTTATTGTTTGAATGTATAATTCATAACGGGGAAAACTTTGTTGCTGTCCTGACGGAGAAATACACACACACACACACACACACACACACACACACACACATCAAAATTTTAAAACAAACATACACACAACTCTAAACTCTAATCACACAGGGCCTACTCTCTGAAATTCTCCTCAAAGTCAGTGGAGGCACGGATGTTGCGGGTGGGGGGAAGTGAACGAAGGGACTGTCCATTGAGAATCCCGGGTCAGAGCCTGCAGCTAAAAGAAGAGAATGTTTGGTACTGGCCCCCATCTCAGGGCCGTGGCTAGCTGGGGTGGGGTTGGACCAAAGCACAGCCGCCTTCAGGACGTCAAATCTTGGAGTGGGGGTGAAAAGAGACTGAAATGTGAGCAAGAGACACTGTCGCTTTTGCGGCTCACCACAGCCTCGGGCCTTTCTCGAAGGCTTCCCCTTGCTTTGGTTGCTCCGGACTTGGAGGGCTTCTTTTCCTTTTGATAGATATTCAAAAAAAAATACAAATCCGAAACTAAAGAGGATGCAAGGCGAGACTGCTCACTGGAGCGATGAGCCGCTGAGCTAGGGGTGAGGAAGGCGGAGAACGAGAGAAGTAGCTTGGAATCATTATCTGTTGGTTAAAATCTGCCTGGGGTAAAATTTCAACTCGATTTTATAGCCTTCTATTATGACGCAAAGAAAAATTTACGAGCCTCGCTTGAAAAGAGGGCCAGGGCCTTTTCTCGCTGGTTTAAGAATAGGCGGCAGATGCGGTGACAGCGACCATTGTTCCCGGTAGACACAGGCGACCGGGCAACCTCGGCCCGCGTGCGCCAGGAGTGTCCCCAGCCCGGCGGGATTTTTTTTTTTTCTTTAAACTCCTGTTGTCTGGGGAGCAGGCTGCGCGCACCCTCACCCCCTGCACCCTCACCCCTCACACACCCTGGCATCCTCATCCACACCCTCTCTCTCTCTCTCTCTCTCTCACACACACACACACACACACACACACACACACACACACACACACACACACACTCGGCCGCCCTTAGTAATTTTTCATAAGTGCAAAGCTTCGCTGAACCAAAGGTCACCATCCAAGCCACTAACAACTTCTGGCCGGCGCGCGGTTCCAAACCAGGGAAGCAACGGCAACTATTAGTCAGCGGCTCTGACAGCTAAGTTCATTAAGGATTGAAATCTGATGAAATAAAAGTAGCCCAAATATTTACCTGCGGGCCGCGCTCAGCACCCGCCGCGGGGCCGGGTCTGCGGGCGCGGGGGACCCCCCTCGGCGGGCCGTGTTCCTGGGATCCCTGCACTTTCCAAGTCGGAGAGAGCCCTTTGCGTGGCAGATTAATGACGACTCCGTGTTTCTTAAGGGACGTGCTGAATTAATTATTTCGCCAATCACGTGGTCGCGACTTGTAGAAATCTATTCTTATCATCTTCCTCGCACTTTGAAAATTCTCCGGGTTATGAGCGGCCCTCCCCCGGCTGCCGCCGAGCCCCGGCCGCCCAGCCCGGCGTGGGGGGCAGGGAGGGCTCCCCAACATGGCGCCGTCTGCCGAGGGTCCGAGTTACTGTACTGTACTCAGCGGGCTCAGCTATGGACTCGCTTCCTCCTCATCCCTGCCGGTGATTCAATACACACAGCGGTATTGATGTATTGGTGGGCACAGGAGGAGCCATTAACCAGAAGACGGGCAGAGGACAATCATAAAATGTGTCTGAATATTTAAACTTCTGTCTGCGCACTTATAAATACACATGTCCACGCGTCTGGGTCGAGCCCTTCCATATATTAAGGACATATGTTCTATTTTATGTATTCTACTCATTTCCTGTCTCCAGCAAGACACCCCCTATCTCTTTTGGAACTCCTGTCTTGGCCCCCTCTTCAAAGCTGAGGCCAAGATGTGGGAAAGCCCTCATGATTAAACTAGTGCATGCTACTTTTTATAGTAGAGAGTGTTTATTGTTGTTTGAGGGGCCAGAGGGATGCAGGGAAGGGGGGCAGGTGTTGGTAACCCCAAAGGGGTTCAGCAGCCCCAGAAAAGTAGGAGTCCAAGATGGGGGGCTAGACAGGTCAGGTCTGAGCAACCACCAGCCAGCCAGCCTCAGCTGGGCCCAGAACAAGCACTAACCCAGCCTCTGGGGAGTGGGAAGGTTTCTCACACAAGGAAAACTTCCTGGGGGGGGGGGGAGGTGTCCTAAGAACTGGTCAGACAGAAAGCCTGTTTGGAGCCCCCTACTAGTACAAGCAGTTGTTTCTCTTTCTTTCAACAAATAATGCCCTCCACCTTGCAGCCTGGATCTGGCATCAGGCTTACTAATGCTCACAAAGTATAGAAGTCAGACTGGGAGTGGATGAGAATGTAGAACTGCTAGACCTTACATGACTTTTAACTTTCACACCATAGGCACCAAATAACTTGGTGTCAATTTTATTGCAGAAAATAAAAAGATAAATTGTTTATAATGAATGCTGGCTTTTAGGAAACTTAACAAAGAGTCTCTATCAAGGCACCAAACAGGAGGGAGATTTTACTACACCTTTTATTATTTCAAATATAGATCAATGAATTACATCAAAACTACAGGCAACAATTAATATAAATAATACTTTAATCGGTGGCAGTAAAACATGGTCAATTCTATTTTTAAAAAGCATCTTTGTGAGCAGACTCCAAGGGGCTGACTGACAATGTCACCTCTCAACAAAAGGCTGCCATGGGCAAAATGAGGTGTGAGCCAGAGGCCCACTGCCCTCAGCAAACGCTCTGCTCCTCAGCCCCAGTCACGACCCCGACACAGGTTTTAAAACACCCAAATAAACACTTCTGGCTCATATTTGGGGGAACAAACTGGAAACAAATAACAACAAATGGGCACTAGGACCTTTCTACATCTTGCTTTCTCTACAGCACGTTCCCAGATGGAGAAGCAGTTCCTTCCCTGCCCTAGGTGACCAGGGTGGGGGGGGGGGGAGTGCGGGGGCTACCCCTTTCCTGGTCCACTCTTTTGGGCCCAAATGGACACTAGGGTTCGAATGGGACTTCAGGACTGGCAACTGCTCTTTAGGCCAGGCAAGAGCCATTAGCATTTCAAAAGACAATCCCTCCCAGCTGAGTGGTAGAGCGGAGACTTAAAAACAAAGAAGTTGTTTCCCGGATTAAGTTACTTTCCAAAGTAGTGGGGCTGTGTTTGTGAAGGAACCAGGGTTTTCTTCTGGAAAGCGTACTTTTGGCTTTCCCTTGGGGCAGGAAGAAGGAGGGGTAGTATTTGGTCTGAAGCTGGAGGAGTAACCAGAACTTCTGAGGAGAGGGGGAAAAAAATCTATATAACAATCTTCATAGTAAGTATATATGGTTGGCTCTTGTGAAAATATGTACTCCCCCGCCCCAAGGCCTTGTGGTTCAATATATGCTCAGATTTGGCTTTTAGGAAAAAATCTTAACATCTTGCCAATTGGCCCAAGGATAGCTAGCTGCCCTTTTCAAACGCAGCATCCAAAGACTGTCTCCATGTTAGAGGGACAGGGAAAAGAAGAGAAGGGTAGTTACAGTCCAAAAGGTTAAGGGTTTAGAGGTCAGTCCTCCCGGCTGAAATACAACCAATCGAACAGAAAATTTGCCCTCTGGATGAACCTGATTCTGTAATTTAGCCCAACTTCAGTAAAATACCTTTTCAGCTTCTCAACGTGAGGGCGTCAGAAAAAAGACATCTTGACTATGTATGAACTCTGTGCTTTTTGTCATAGTAACAATGATGCAAATAATGCAGGAATATCCATCTTTAATATCCCGACGTGGTGATATTCAAGTATTGCCATGTGCAAGTCTGAGAGCCAGGCTCACCCCAAGGAGGAACAAAGAGCTTTCCCCAGGGTCTAATACAAAAGACCAAGGCTTGGAAGATACTTCAGAGAAGCAGAATTTCAGTTTAGGGACTCCAGTTGAATCCTTGCTCTCAGCTCTCGGGAGACACAGAACCAAAGCCCAGGCCTTTCCTTCCTCCACTGAAATCTATTTTAAAAGCAACCACTGAAACCTTCTAAAGTATTCTGAAATACTGAAAAAAGTAACAGCACTATTGATCTTATGATTAAAACTTAGTTTACCCCTCCCTATTTCTTACTGGGGTAGGGGGAGACTGCAACCAGGGGTTTCTGTCTGAAGCCCTAGCTTTGGGGCTCAAGCTTTCAAAACCTTGTTTCATTTGAGTGTATAAACTCTGTCATCACCTGACTCGTATCTTCCTTGTCGTTAGGGGTTAGTGTTTTAAGAAAATGAGATTTGAACTCTTCCCAGACGGGAAATAATAGTAAATAAATAACTATCCTTCCTGTTGTTTGAGCTTGTTCTAAAGCCACTGGTTTCATAGTAAAGAAGTGGGCCTGAAAACTTTGAGACTTTAACAATTTCTGCTTGTAATTAATGTCTTGAGAAACACTTCAGAAAACACACACACACACACACACACCTCAGGGAAATCTTTTTAAGATCAACAGTTGTAGACTTCCAGAGTCTATTCGTTCCTTTTTTAAAACAAGACTTCCTTACTTACCTACCCTCTTTCTCCCTACTGCACAGGGCCACCCCCCCCCCCATAGGCCATACACTGAGTCTGATTCCTATAAAAATCCTGCTATGTGGAGGTACTTGGAGCATTTGGAATCCAGTTGGAATAGAAAACTTAGAAATTATCTGATGACCTAGGGCATATAGGTTTTGTTTTCTTTCCCCAGAGAAAAATATTGAGCCATTTGTTTCTTTTTTCCCCCTTCTCTTTCTTTCAACCACCTTGCAAGCACATGTGGAAATACATTTTCAAAACTCAGTTTTCCTGGGTCCTTGGCTTCCCTCTGGGAGGGTTAAGGGCCTCCTACACTTATTTCCAGGGAATGGGTGCGAGGGAGGAACTCAAAATCCTGAATAGGGCCAGAAGTGAGTCCAGAGATTTCTAATTTAGCTCCTGAAGCTTGATCCTTTTCACTACCCTAAGGTTTTTGACACACGGGTGCCACGTATTTTCTGTAGTCCATTCCCCCAACAAATAAATATTTAAGCAAATATAATCAGAACATAAAATAACCCGTTTCCACTTCCTTCTTGGATTTATTTCTTTGGGCCTGGGCCACTGGGAGCAAAGCATTTCTTTTTATCACGCAGAAATTCTATAGATAACTCAGAAAGTTCTGAGATTCTCTCCCTGCTCTTCTGTTCACACTGAAAGCATCTAGCACCGGGTGCTGGCCTTCTGCCTCAATTGCCCCCACAGCTTCTAAGCCACACAGCTCCCTGGAGGGGTGGTGTGGAGGAGAATGTCCAGGTTCCCACTGGAGTAAAGCCTTCGACCTTCATTTGCAAATTCAACATCCAACAGCAGAGATTTTCATGAGTTTAATGACTCGCCAAGGTTTTATGTTCTCAGTAGCTCCTGCCATATGATAATATACTTAAAGAAGCCCGCCCACCCTCCCACCCCATCCCTTTAGGGAGGGGGCTGCCCTCGGGCAGGATGGTAACCTAGTCCGAGAGCGGCCTGCGAGTCCCAGGCCCACCCCCACAGTACCTTAGAGCCCAGTGAGGTGACAGCAGGCCCCGCCTGCACCCGCAGCTTCGCCTCAACCTGGAGTGCAGGGAGGGATGGGCCCAGGGTCCCCACTTCTATAGGGTCGTCAGGTCCGCGTGGTGATCCTTGGCCATGGGCTGCAAATGCTGGCTGGGGGCAGCTGAAGAGGAGGAGCAGGAAGATGAGGAGGAAGAAGAAGACCTGCCCTTGGTGTTGGGCAGTTTGTGGTCTTTTTTCCACTTCATCCTCCGGTTTTGGAACCAGATCTTGATCTGGCGCTCTGACAGACACAGGGTGTGAGCGATTTCGATCCGACGGCGTCTGGTCAGATACCTGTTAAAATGAAATTCCTTTTCCAGTTCTAGGACTTGCTGTCTGGTGTAGGCTGTCCGGGAACGCTTGGGCTCCCCGCCGGTGTAGTTGGGGTTCACTGTGAGATAAAACAGACAGGACAGCCAGGTCAGAGCCCGGCCACTAGTTAGGCCCCCGGCTTGCCTCTGCCCTCACTTCCTGGCGCGTCCTGCAGCCCTCGGCCCTCCCAGTGCTCCAAGCTTGCCTGTTTCCTCCCTCCCGCCCTCTCCCTAAGAACACACACACTCCCACCCAACCCCTTTCACGCACCCACTCCCCAGGCTCACATATCCTCAAAGGTGCTCCTTTCTCCCTGGCCCACCAAGGCCTCAGGATCTCCAGCATTTTGGAAATGCCCTTCTCCCTGCTCTGCGTTCCCTCTGCTGTGGAAATGGAGTCCTCCCCCACCCCACCCCCATCCCCACCCCCTTTTGCGCCCACAGCCAAGCAGCCAGCCACATGGTCCCGGCCTGCTCCCTCAGCTATAAAAATTTATGGAGAGAGTAATTGTGGCGCCCAAGGAAGCTTCACAAGCCCCCACCCACTCGCACCCCCTCCAGGGGGCCCAGGCCAAAAGATGCGAGTAGAGGTGGGGGAGGGCTGAAAGGTACCTACACCCGCTCCTTACCCGAATTCACATGCACCTTCTTCATCCAGGGGTAGACCACAGCCGGCTGCTTGAGGGCTGTCCCCGGGGGCGGCTGCTTGGGGCCGGTGGGCTGGCTGCAGGCCCGGGCGCCAGGCAGGGGCGCAGGCGGGGGCGCTGGGCACGGCTCTCCCGGGGCACCGTAGTGACTTCCTGGGCCACTCGGCTCCTGTCCGTGACCCCGCGCCGGTAGCGCTGAGCCAGGCCCCTGCCCGCCGCCTCCGAAGGGTTGCTCACCGAAGTCGGGCCGTGGGTAGAGCCCCGAGGGCTGGAAGTCGGCGCCCTGTGCGCCGCTGCCGTAGTAGTCGGCTCCCTGCTCGCCTAGATAGCCACCCTGCAAATATTCCTCGCACGGAGGAAACTTGGGGTCCACGTACTTAGAGTTCACCATATACGAACTCATGGCCATTAATTTCAGAAGGTAGAAAATACTAATTTTTCTCGTGTTGTCTTTTTTTCTCCTTCCATTGGGCCCTCCTACTTGCTGTCAACTGAATAAAGTTGGGCGGCCATGTGACCAGGCCAGCCAATAGGAAGGGAGCGAGTTTATCACCGGGTTTGTGAGCATCTCATAATTTTAACAAATTTAACTAAATAACATACGTGTAATCAAGTGACTTGCCATGCCACATTTGAGAGTCCCTGACAGATGTTAATATAGTTCCAATTCTATCCCCAGTACCCCTGCTCTTAGCAGGTTACCCCGGCTTTTGTCTTCCACCGACTTTGCTAACCTCCCATGCCCTCCTCATCACCATCGCCTGAAGCTGTCCCCGAAGTGGGCACAGTTCCAGGAAGAGCGAATTCTCCTATTGGGGTGCGAAATAAGGAAGAATGCGTGTGGGCAATGTGGCCTCTGAGTTGGGTAGAGAGTGTCGCAGGCAGGCAGCCTGCCTGGCCAGCTGGCGGGAGTCCTGGACTCTGACATACAAAGACCTGCCCTGGCTTTGTTTTCATCAGGGTCACCCAAAAGTTACCAGTATCTGGCGGATCTGAATTGAGTCAGGCAATGAGTAACCGGCTATGATTTTCTGCCCATGTCCAGGCTGGGTGTTTCTAGTTGAAGTTGGGTCTTGCTGAAATGGCAGGAGGCCCTTCAGTGTTCTGGGTCGGGTAGCTGTAGATTGGGTCAGGTTGGGATGGTGGTGAGGGGACCTTAACTTTGCCTAAATGTACCCTAAAGGTCTCCAATGGCCTTCTTTCCAGATTGTCTTCTTCCCACACAAGGGTCCTAAAACCAGGTGAGCCCCATTTGAGGGCCATCATATCTCGATATACTCCTGAAGGAGCAGCTGCTGCTGGAGCTTGCTGGCCTTTCACCTCACTCCCCAATACCCTAAAACCTGGCCCTTTGGCCTAGCACTCAGACAACCCCTTAAGCACTTCCCAGAACCTCTGTTGATAAAGGTGAGGGCTTCTCCAAGAAAAGGCTTCACAGTGTCACCAGGCAAAGCCGATCATCCTGGAATCCAAGGTAATGAAAAGGAAAGAGGTGGCTGGCCGGCTCGGCAGCCCCAATTCTCGGCGTCTCGGTCTCTGGCTATGTCGGAGACATATGAAGTTTTTGCATCGACCATATATTCCCCTAGAATCGAATCTGTGACTATGTGGGTACCACACAAATTCGGTTCTACAGGGTATATATAGACAACGTTACAACCTCAGGTCCTACCCAGAGCAGACACTCAGGCAGCCGCCAGCCTAGATCTCTTCAGCTCAGCCACCAGGATCTCCCCAAGCCAGGCTTTCAGAGACAGTTCAGGTAGGTTCGGAGACAATTTGCAGCAACGAGTCCCCTTATTCTGTTGCCTTGATCAGGGCTATGGAGCAAGCTGAGCAACCAGGAGCTGCTTCTTAAAAATAGAAAAAAAAAGAGGGAATTTTCCTTCACCCCAGAGATAGAGGCTTTATTGCCCCTTCCAGAATCCAAATCTCCCGCCCCCTTATCAAGTGGTATTTCCCAAAACGAAGCAAAGGCCCTCAGCGACAGGGAGTTTTGAAAAAGGCAAACGGGGATATTCTCCACCAATTCCTGAGCCAGGTTTTTGGCCACAGCTAGTCCTCCCAGAATTCAAGCATTTACCTTCCTGGGCCCTCAGCCCCGCTGGACTTTCGGATCCCGCTGCGGCGGCCTCCGCTGCTGCTGCTGCTGCTGCTGCTGCTGCTGCTGCTGCTGCTGCTGCTGCTGCAGACCCCGAGGCAGGCGCTGTTTGCGGCCACCGAGTCGCCCAGGGCTGAGACCGTCGCGCTAATGGTGAAGGGCAGGGCGAGGGGTCATTCGAAATCATTTACAAACATATCACAAAGTTTCATTATTTTTGCTTTGCCGACAGCAGCACAGAAGAGTACAAAAGTTCACGAATTTCGCCGCCCCAGCGCCTCCGCTGTCTTGGGCTTGCCCCTCAATTCAGGGCATCAAGAGCCCAGATGCACTCTGGGGCTGGGCTGATTTCAGGGGCAGAGGGATGCCCTGGTTTGAGCCGAGTTTTTTGGATGCCTGATAGCAGGCTGAAGATGTCCACATTTCTAAATATTGTTTTGATTCCTTCCCCAGTAATTCAAAAATCGCCCTCAAGACTGGCCTTAGTTTGATGGGATGGGACAGGGAGACTCCCTTCACCAAAACTGGCAAAATTGGGTGCTCACTTTTACTCTGCACTTTGCTCTTCCTCTAACTCCCGCCCCTTCTTTCACTTGCACCGTTTTTGACTATTTTGAAGGGATTTCCCAGGTGCCAATTCTAAAAAAGACTAGAACCTGTTTGTTTAAAGACATCCCCACCTCAGATTCTGCTAATGTCAAGCCCTTTCACCCTCGGCTTTCCTGGGGATCCTGGGCCTACCTAAGCTTTATCCAGACAAATTGGGTAAGCCTGATGGGTTGAGTTGGAACCAAGATGAGTATACACATTTTCATATTTGTTAGACATTGTGACCTGCATTTCACCTTATTGCTCGACTTGTTCAGACAGGTCAAAGCCAACAAGTTATTGATGAACAAAAGCGTTAAATATTCACCTCCCACTCAACTGCCCATACAAATGCTTTTGATCTCTCCGGCTTTTTGTGCTGTGTGCAGCTACAAGGCGCCAGATTCGGGTTGGCAAGCAAGCAGCCTCAGTAGAGATAAGCACCCACAGCCAAGGGTGTCAGGAAGGAAAGAGAGAGTGACCAAGAGAAACCTGGGGATCCCAGATTTTTATCATAAAGCTTAGAGCCAGGTCCACTTTGTGCAGGCCTGTTTCATAGTGGAGACTACAAGCTGGGGGATCTCAGCCTTACCAGGGGCCCAGCAAAGCAATCTGGCCCTGAGCCCAGTCCAGCTTCTCTGACCCTGAAGGGAAGACATCTCATAGGAGAGGGAGGATGCCTGGTCCCTGTGGCCCTTGCCAATCCACCCTTCCAATAAGATAAAACCACTTGGGGTTTGCAGGGGGCGACAAGCCACTGCTATTTCCTTGCCTCCCTTCTGTTACCACCGTCCTAATGAGAAGGTTCTTCTGAAGGTGACCCAGCATTCCCAGAGTCAAACTTCAGAGCCAAAAGAGCTGGAGTCTGCTCCTGATCCCACCCAATTCCACCAGACTCCAGAGCAGAAATTTTTCAACTGCAGCTAAGGAGAAGCAGAGGTGAAAGAGAAAAAGCAAGTGCTCTTCTTGTTCAGCAGCTACCCCAAACCTAGAACTCATGCCGCTGGAGCTGAGACCCAGAAAGAGACAGGAGAGGAATGCCTACCTAAGCTCAGACCCTGGCAGCTTTTCCTGGAAGCAGGCAACTCAACACACCCAAGGTCTTCAAGGGTTCCACGTTTGTTTCTGCTTGCAATACATCGATTTTAAAAGTTAAACATATACATTACAGATACAGCAAGAGAAAGCTGAGTTAGACTGGGCAGGTTTAATTTAGGTTGGACTGCAGGAGGGGACCCGGGTGCCTTGGTGTTTACTGTGTCAATTCTAGCAGTTGAGGAGGATGCTCCCAGCACTTTCTTGAAAGGGTAGACGGTTAATTAGCTGCAAGACCGCTGCACCTGTGCAAGCCTTCGAAGCCTAGGGAAGGCCTGGAAGGTCCAAGGAGGTCCAAGAAGACCAGGATGGGCTCCTGCGGTGCATTTACTTGCGCAGGTGACTGTGAACTAGGCCCCAGAAATGTTTCCTAAAGACTCAACCTGGAGCGTCCCCTTCCCTCACAAGAGCTCTCCAGGTCATTCTGCCTGGGGGGGGGGGGCGCAGCACAGCTCCACCACCCTCCCATCCCTGCTGGGGCGGACCTTTGACCACGACCACTACTGCCTCCCTTAGCATTGCTCTTTCGTTACTAAGGAAAAAAAAAAAAAACGGGAAGGTACTTACGGCGGCTCTCCCTGGTTCCCCCTTGTGCTCCGGAACCTGTTGCAATGAAAACGGGGTCACTCAAATTCCACCGGATAATGACGCAGAAATAGATGACAGGCAGAGACGTGACAAGGCCCAGACATTTCACCAATACCTAGAACTCCTTGCTTTGGGTGGCCGCCCTCAGGAGCTGCTCACAGTTCTCCCCGGACGGATGGATGGCATCCTCAAAGGCAGAGCCTGGGAGTATAGGAGTCTGCCCTGGTCACCTCCCCCTCTTTATGTACCCTTGGGCAAAACCCTAATGGTTCTATGGCCTGACTCAGAGCACCGGAGGCAGGGTTTCCCCAGCTGGGAACTAGGAAGTCGGAGAAAATGGGCCTTGGTGCATCTCCTCCGGCTGCAGGCTGGTGGTGCGGATCCAGTGGGGAAGCAGCAAATATTCTGGCTGTCCCGACTCCAATTCCCTGTCTACTCCCTCTGGGACCAGTTCAGTCCTCCTTTTTTTTTTTTTTTTTTTTTTTTTCAGTTTCAAGTTGGTTTTGAATTCCTCAATTCCAAACAGCAATTCCCATCCCAGCCTACAAACCTTCATCACAGAAGGAACAGGCATGGCTGAGATATGCTTTTCCATGTCTCCAGTTCCAACCAGAGTCATTTCCTCCCAAGGGGAAACGAGGAGGAAGGACCCAAAGGATAGCTAGAAAGGAAAATCGGTGTGGTTATAAAGGTAACCGATCTAGACCTCAAAGGAATGGTCTGGACTCTGATCTAATTCTAGTTTATACTAATTTTCTAACTTTGATGCAGGAGGACCTATGAAGCGATCACACAGGGCAGTTGTTCCCGCCTCCGCCATTGATATTCATCTTCAAGTTTTTAGTCCTTTAGGAACAGCAAGCAATGAGCTCTGAGCTATCACAGAGCTGTCTCTCTCCACACTTATCCCCTCCATCTCTGCACCCCTAACTATGATTGTTTTACTCTACTTTTGAAGCAGTTGCTCCACCACAGCGAGGAGGGGGGCGTAGGTTAGGTCCTGCTTTGGGGCTTGAAGCCCCCCAATTTCTAACTTCCCATGTATACAGAGAGGGAGGGGAGAATCCAAGGTCCCCATTCTATTTATTAAAGTAGGTTTAGGGTAAAATTAGAAATAACTTCAATAGGCTTTCCTCAGGCAGAGAAGGCCAGGCTCGACCCCCCCCCCCCCCCAGTGATCATGGAGAAGGTGCTAAGTGACTTACTCTTTTTCCTTTCTGGTGGGTAGGGTAGCTGCAAGTAGGGCTGTCTTCTTCTGAGCATGGCGCTGGCTGGAGCCTCTCACTTTCCTAACGCTGCTCCAGGAATGAAGCATCTGCACTTGTACGCTCTTAACCTAATTTATGGTGGGAATTATATTTTGGCTTGTCAACTCTCAAGCCATAAAACAAAGTTTATTGGAATCACGTGCTTGTAAATAGCCACTCAGGTCCCTTCCCTGCAGAACCATAAATAACCTTTGGCTTTAAACTTTTATTCACTAAATAAAGGTTCCCTGCAACTGTTCCCTTGGATTTAAATAGTTCCAAATATCCAGAATGCAAGAGAGGTCATAGTCATATCAATACCCTAGGCTTTTCAGCTTGCATCTTTTCAGAGAAGGCTGTTTTAAATTGGGGGATAGTGCTATTTGGAAAAGGCTGGTTGGTGGGCATGTCTTATGACTCTTTGGCTGCATTCGCTGTGAGTACCATCAGCTCCTTTATTTCAATCATTTTCTAGCATTAGATGTGGTAAATAGGAAAGTCAAAGGCTACTCCTTACTTGCTGATCACAAAAGTTGGAAATTATTTGAGATTTTGCTCAAGTTTCAATAGAGAAAGAGTGGCTAGGGAGAGGTTGGGTGGCCTTGGGGGTGGAGAGGCAGCTGGGATTAACACTTAGTTTCCTCTGCATTGTTGTGGATGGGGCTTGGGGAAAGCTGAAGATAGCCACATGCCTAGAGAGGTTTTTATAATTTGCTTAGATCTGAAAGAGAGGCCTTTGCAAGTGACCAAACTGCTTAAAACAGCAAGACTTGGGGTTTGGTGAAGTGAGAAACTGGAGAATAGCTCCCATCGGACTCTGGCAAGTTAGGCTCTAAAGAAGGTTATAAAACCATAAAACAGTCCTGGTGTGAAGGGCCAGGGTGTGAGGAAGCACAGGAGGCCCTTAAAGAACCTGAGCCCAGGAAGTCAGAAGTGCACAATCCCCTGTGGTGTGCCCTAAGAATCACTCAATGCAGGGCTCAAGGGAACCTGAAGGCCCACCTCCGAGTAGGCTCTTCAGTAGCTCCTCCCCACTGCTGCCCCCCATCACAGGGAGAGCCTGAGAAAGAAAGAAATGCCCATTCTACTGAGAAATCTAGGAAATGGGATGGGATGGGCATGCCACAGGAGAATGTGGGAGACAGAAGAGACAGGAGTCGGGGATGCAGGAAATTTCCCTCAACTCCCAGGAGGCACGAAGAAGAAGAAAATTGGACCCCGTACCCTTCCAGAAGTGCCACCATCCTTGTGGAAATGTGATTATTTTCTGTTCTGATAAAATAACGAATTGCTGCATAGATTTATAGAGCACACACAGAGCTATGCTTTCTAAATCCAATGCAGTTACAACAGTTCCTATCCAAAAGCTGCACAGCCCAGAGAAGAGAGTCTTTGCACACAGACCTTTGCACGCTAATTTCCAGCCACTCTATGTGCAGTTCCAAACTCACTTTCTGATTTGACTCCCACTAGCCAGAAAACAGGGGGCTACTAGTCCAGACACCAGGGTATTCATTTCTCCTTTTTAAAAAATCCCATCAGCCATGTGAAGAGACACTTGTGACTTTTTTGCTTGGTTGGTTTTGGTTTTTTGATTCCCTCCCCACACAACTGGTGGCATATTTTTAAGATGTAACCCTTCAGAAACTAGGTTTTGAAGAGCAGCTTTGAAATAAATCCTTGTTAATCACCTAGAAGAGATAATTAACATTGGGGCAGTAGAGAAAAGCTTTAATTTTTAGGTTAAGATTAATGAAAGGGTAGATGCTTTCCAGGTCTTTTGTAAGGAAGTGGAGTGAAGACAGGTCTTGGGAAACGGTGTGTGGACAGACATACAGTGCCTGGTATCTCGCTGGGCATCAGGAGAGACTTTTTTATGAAAGATGAAGAATGGTGTCTGAGATGTGCTTGCAAATGTCACTGTAGGTGACACAGGGAGACACGGCCTACTCTGGATAAAGAGGAGAGTAACAGGAAAGGGGCCGCACATAAGAAAATGGTGCGGGGGGGGGGGGTGCGGGGGAGAGGAAGAAATACATTGAGACAGACATCTGTGTTTTCTGATTTGAGAGTTCACAGGCAAAATGATTAAGGAGGAAGTGTGCGTCCTGCTCGGCTCCTCCTTTGTTATTCCATCCATCTCCAGGCTCCTAGGATTTGTGAATGAAAGAGAGGGTGGGAATCCGGCAGAGAGAAAGTGAGCCACAGCAGGGAAAGCTGAGCCTGTGTACCAACCTGTTTCAGGTTCCCCAGGGTTCTTCACCCTCCCCACCCCCACAACTGAAATCCCTAGCAGGGATTTGGGAAGTACAGGCAAGGTCTCAAACTCTGAGTCCCAGGCAACACCCTGTTCACTAAGGATTTTCAATGTTGGCAGTAGTGGTAATCAAACAGGAAAGGAACAAAGAGGCAGTAATTGGTGGCACATGCCTTTAATACCAGCACTCAGGAGGCAGAGGCAAGCAAATCTCTTGAGTTTGAGGCTAGCCTGATCTACAAAGTGAGTTCCAGGATGGCCAGGGCTACACAGAGAAACCCTGCCTTTGAAATCAATCAATCAATCAAACAAACAAGCAACATTCAAAACTGCAAGGAATTAGTTTCCTAACTAGGGCCCAGGGTATTGCTTTATCTCATATAGCCAGAAAGAGCCAATTCTAAGAATTCTGCCTGGTGGGCTTCCATGATATAGGGTCTCCTGTATGTCTTCTTCAATGCAGATGCCAGAGCTGCTCCAGGAAGGTGAGAGAGAAGGGGTTCCAGAAGACAGCATCAGATATTTCAAGTATACTGCAGGTCAACCTTCAGCACACCCTAAAGAAAATCATGCTAATGTCTCCTAAGAGGCCTATTGCCTAGAGAAGATGTGAGCTTTCAAACTAAACATATGGAAAAACGGGGGACAGAAGGGGTAAGGCTTTGGGTGAATTTCCTAGCCAAAGACACATGGTGTAAGGAGTCTGCCCAGGACTCCTGCTTAAGGACCCAGGCTAGGCGTAGAGCCAAAGAAGAACCGAACAGGAATTCCTAAGAAAGTGAGAAATGTGATTCTGTCCTCCTGGCACTATGCCACTGAAGTTCCCCGCTCTTCCATGACTTTACTAGTTTAGAGTCCCCTGTAAGGAAGAGATGATCCCAAAGAAAAGGCCCTCAGTAGGAGATAAGAACCTCTCAGTCCAGAAAAGAACCTGGGGAAGGAGGTCTGACTTGGGGTCAGAGGCTAGAAAAGATGCCAGTGTCTCCAAGAAGGGTATTTAGGTGCTAGAAAGAACTAGCTAGATGACAGGGGAATTGGATGACTGGACGGCCGTGCTGCTCCCTGAGGCTCTGGGCAGAACTTTACATGGCACAGCAGAAGAAACTCTGTATGTTTCTGGAGATAATCTAACTCAGATTCTTGGTGTAGTCAAGAGAAGTAGCTTGAAAAAGGGTGGTGGGGGTGGGAGGAATCTGTAGGCAAGAGTCATGGAAGTCAGAGCTAAAGAGGTAGGAGCCTGGTCTCGGGGAGCGTGCACATACGTGTGGGTTATAACCTGAAGTCTGTTTATGAACTTCTTTATAAACGAGAAGACTCCCAGCCAGGCCCAGTGGAACACACCTGCAATCAATGCTAGCCTTTGGGAGGCCGAGGCAGGACAACTGAATTTGTGGCATGTTTGAACTTTATAACAGGACCCTGTCTTAAAAATGCTTGCTTGTTTGTTTCAAAGAACTGGAAAGGCCTTTGAAAATTAGGAGACTAAGTCCTTCCTAAAGCAGACCTTGCCATTACTCTGGTCCAAGGTGGAGTTCAGATTTAACCATAGCCCTAATGCCTAAGTCACAGGACGCGGGGAGATTAATGGAGGGAGAGGGGCCTGGTTTGTTTTCCTACTGCATCTCATTCTCATTTCAGGAGACTAGGATGCCCCAGAACTGTAGAAGAAAGACATCTGAGTAGGTACGACTGACACAGAACAGCGTGGCACTAGAAGGGACTGAAGGAGCTGGCAGTGAGCTCAGGAGAGACTGCAAGCCCTCCTGAGAAGTTCAAAATGTGCTTCTGGGAGTGTGAGCCAAAGGCTCTTTCCTCCTGGGTAGAACCCTGACATGTGTAGACACTAGACACTGAGACCCAAGAGGTCATTGCTGATGAGACATGACCAAGATTTATTTAATTTTATTGTTTTGTTTTGTTGAGATAGGGACATGCTAAGTACTCTAGCCTGGGCTTGAACTCCAAATAAAGACAAGCTGGCCTCAAACTCAAATGCTGACCCTTCTGCCTCAGTTTCCTTAGTACTGGGACTATAGGCGTGCACCATCATGTCCAGTTGAGGTCTCTTCCATTCTCTCTAGAATTCAAGGCTTTCGTGAGTAAACCAGTTTGTCCCTTTTGGTTGACTGGAAAAGCCAAGGTTACTTATGAGAAAGCAGGACCAATAACAGCAAGGATCAAGCGTTAAATTTTCATGTGTCAAAGCAACATTTTAACTACTTAGCTATTAAGTATAGTTAATGCAGCCAGTGTTGAGCTCAATACAGCACTAACAGAGAAGAAAAGATGAAGACAGGTGTAGTGGGCTCACGCCTGTAGCCATGGCACCCAGGAGACAGGGACAGAAGGATGGCCTGAAGTCCAAGGGCAGTCTGGTAACATAATGAGATCCTGTCTTTAAAAAAAGCAAAGTTCTTAGAGGAACCCTCGATGATGCTCTTAGCTTAGAGGTTTTGTTCTTTTCACCTAAAGTCACCCAGCAAGTAGGTGGTAGACTATGGGTTTTGACCCAAGTAAACTGAACTTAGCTTCAAAACTGCTCTCTTTGAGCCCTCCAAGTCCAAAGTGAGGAATCCACAGACCCTATAATTCATCCATAAAATGGAAGAAATTACTCAGCTCTAGTGTAGTAACATTAAAAACAAAACAAACCAGACAGTCATGATTGTAGCTCCAGGGGCTCTGGGAATGTACAGCGTACACTTAGAGAAGGAATCAGGAGAATAAAGAGCTAAGCAAGAGAGACTCTTGACCCATGGCTCTCAAGCCTAAGTACACATCCTCCTTATTGCATTGTGGAGGATGATTTCAGGATGCCCAGACACCTCATATTGACATTGGAATTCAGTGCGTTTTGGGGGAACCTAAAAACATAATTTATGCAGACATTTGGGTTCAGAGCCTTTGCCGAGATTCATTGCCTTGGAGTAGTGAAGAGGGGACATTGCAGGACATTGGAGGGGACAACAAAGGATGAGTGAGGCAGGAGGAGTTGAAGTTGGTGTCGCCCTTGGAGGAGGACCAGCCAGCAAAGCGCGCAGCAGGCCTGCAGTGAGCACGGTGGTACGGTGGTAAGGTGATGGGGCTGTGGTTTCCAGGACCGTAGCCCTGTGCACTGCATGGTGGGATTTCCCCAGGCTTTCAGAGTCAGGAAGTTGTCATGGGGCCCAGGCCCTGTTCTAAAGAAGCAGGGGAAGGTCAGTTGCCTTGCTAAAGAGGGGTTTCCATCCATGCTGTGCTTTCTCAAACTGCCCGTTCTGGGTACCAGGATTCGGGGCACAGTGAAAGGCAGGGACTGAGGCTGTGTAGAGGGTAAGGCATCTCACTGGGGTCCTGTGGTTTAGGCACAGCTTGCCCTAAGATTCTAGTTGCCTGTCCCTAGAGAACCGTAAATCACGCCCTCTCTGGGTAGGCCTTTCACCCCAGAATCAGACTTCAGGCTCCAAGAACCTAAGAGCTGTCTTTGCTGCGGGCAGCTGGAGGGTGAGTGACCAACAACCCACCCTTGTCTGATGCTATGCACATTGTGTGCGAGCTCAGGTGGAGGGCGGAGTAGAGGAAGGGGTGGCTCTTGTGTCCTCCCCTTCCCCTCCCGCCCAGGGCATCTGCCGCACCGCGAAGCCAGCGAGACGCTTGTCCTACAGCGCCTCCTCCTGGACAAAGCTCCAGATAGCCGAACAGGGACACCACCAGCCCTGAAAACCCAAAGCCAGGCGCTCCTTTCCTGGGGCTGAGGTCTCCCGGCATCAGAGGTTGGTCCTGCCAAGTCCATTTGAGAGGCAGAAAGAAGTCCAGAAGTCCTCGAAGCTACTTTTCCCAGCCCCACCCCCAGTTCAGACAACAAGCTTGTGACCCAGAAGCGTGGCAGGAGGAAAATCCTTCCAGTTTGGCCGTTTATTTGTTTACTTATTTACTTGATTGCTCTTGGCTGAGCCTGCCTGAGCCTTAGGACTGCTGTGCTGGCAGGCTGGCTTGGTGAAACGAGATCAGATCCAGGGATGGTTTGGTAGTTTGAACAGGCTCCAGGAAGAAAGGCCTTTTTCCCAGAGCAGACTGCACCAGTCTGAAAAAAAAAAATCTGTGTATTTTCCAAGAGTCTCCTCTGTGTGTGGGGTGGGGTGGGGGAATGCACGCATACCAGGAGAAAATCTACTTACTACTACTAACTCATATTCGTAACCTGTTTCTAACATACAGACAAATTTGGGTGGGGTGGTAAGTCTAGATGTAGATCTAAAGCAATTGTGGTCAAGGGTAAAGTCAGCGACTATTTTTAGAAAAAAAGCTGAAAGAAAAGACGAGCAGCAAATCCTGAGGGAGGGGTAATAGATCTGGTTATCTCTTCCTTTTGCCCCCTCCCCCCATCTGTGCAGTGCTGGTTCAATCTCTGGGCTGGGCTATTTCACTGCACATGCGCTGGGCATGCGTGCGCAACCCCCCCCCCCCCCCCCGCACTACAGAGGCTCTGAGCAATGCCCTTCGAGCACAGTACCCTGGACTGCACCGCACGCGACTCCAGCGCCTGGCTGCAGAAGCGCTTGGAAATCCTATCCTATCTGCAGAAGCAGACAATGTAGCTTTCTTTTTCAGGAAAATCTGAATTAACGCCTCAACTAACCTTTCTAAATTTGCTGGTCCAGTTTCATCAAATCAGCAAAATTTCCATGTTGTTCATGAACACTCTCAGCGTTCTTTCGGATCAGAATTTTCACATCTGGGGTACAGCTTCCCCTGAGTCCTGAGTGTCTATCAATGGGGGGTGGTGTCACCCCACCCTGCGTTCAGAGAGCATTTCTCCTTTAGTTTTGCAAAACTATCAAGTCTAGGGGATGCTTTCCTTTGAAACAATGGTATCTATTTTCATCACTTCCGAAAAAGTGCACCTAAATTGGATTTAAATCGGAATTCCGAGTTCCTGGTTGCTTCTCCACAGCTTCCTGTGCCCCCCGCATACCCTCACTGGCTGCCGCACTGCGACAAGGCCGTAAATACCTCTAACAGCTGCCTGCCAGCCCAGGGTGAAATACTGTCTTTGTTCGGGCTTCCCTGCCTCTCAGGCTCAGGGAACAGAATTCTGGCAAAATATACGTATTTGTAAAAAAGATATAACAGGAAAAACACGCTTAGTTTTTAGCCCTTGTTCTTGGCTACATTTGTGATAGCCAGCCTCTCTCTTTTTCGTGGTTCTCCCAGAGACTGACTCCCAGCTCCCGTCCACATCAGAGGACACCAAGGCCAGGACATTGGCTCCCAAGTCTATAAATAGAGGTTTGGACCTAGGACGCTGGGAACTGTGCCCACAAACCTCTAAACGTTTAGGCTCTGAACATTTTAAAAATTTCGTTTCTTTTCCTTTCCATTTTTTTCTTTTATATTTTTTGTTGCTAGGTTCGCAGAAACAATGAAAGCAGCTCTGGTGGCAATGGCCTCTTACACTGTTGGAGAGAAAATGTGCGACTTGCCAAATATTCATTTCTCAGGATGCAATCAACCACTCCTTCCCAATAAGCTTTTATGCTACCATGAGGCTTACAAAGACTGCCTGGATCCTCCATATCTGCACATGGCGTCACCTTCCTCGGTGAAATCACGACCATCTCAGTCACTGTAGCAGACTGGACCACCAAACCCAGGAAAATGCAGTTGAAACCCCAAACCTACAACCTGGCCAGCAGAACATCCAGTTTACCCCCAGCTCCACCCGGTCTCAGAACAGCAAGTCTTCCTCCTCAGCCCCACCCAGCTTCAACCGACCTTGCCACAGGGCCTATACACCCAACAAGGACCTGGCTTTCCAAAAGGGAATGCTTCTTCTGTCTACCAGAGAATCATCTCAGTGTCATTGTGTGATAGGAAACTGCTTACAAGATGCAGCTACTCCAAATTAAAAAAAAAAAATCCAACTCTAGACTGAGCATTCAGAGTCACTGACCCCGGACAATTCTACAGGCATCAACTAGTCCTCCATTTTGAAAGGAGGGTGATTCCATTCTTAATTATTAAAAACACATTCCTATAGATATACCACCTATTGCTCACAAATACTTTGCACAGCCAACACTGTTATACTGGAATATCTGGGCAAACGATAAGGATTTATCGATAGGCACTTTGGGGACTGGAGTCCACCACCACGTGCCGTCTCATGCGCAATGCGGCAGATCGCCTGAGCTTTCGCTGCTCCCCTACGTGTTCATGAAGGAATAGGAAACAGGAGATGCAAAATGCATGTTCAAACACCATCCAAAATTGTTGGGGAAAACAGCATTAGTTTCTGCAAAGGTTTTGTGTGTGTGTGTGTGTGTGTGTGTGTGTGTGTATTGGTTCAGTCGTGTTTCAAAGTAAGAAATGTTGCTGTGTGGCATTCATTGGTAAGTGAAAAAAACATCATAATGCATTTAGAAAGCAAAAAAAATCTACTCTTTCACGACTCTGACAAATGAGAAACATACGCGATGTTTGAACTGAGAAATGCCTCGCATTGTTCTAATATCTATTGGGTATATCCTAAAACCTGCACCAGATTTTCTGATCTTACATCCCAAAACAAACATCCATTTTGTGACATAAAATAGGTCAAATTCATCTGATACATTATTGAATGTAGGAGGACCCTTGCTTGAGTTATTACCAGTCCCCCCCCCCCCAGGATTAGAGAAACGATTTAAAATAACTAAGACGTCATTTCATACACAAGGCCCAATAAACTATAAACCCTAAAAATTGGCCTCACTCAAGAAACACATCCTGAGTACACAGAATCCACCCCACCCCACCCCCATCCCACCCCACCCAGCCCCAAGCCTCGAAAAACACCTGTTAACCTATCGTAGCCCTGACCACCGTCAAACCACGGAAGCACAGTATTCTGTACTATAGGAAACCTTTATTGACACCCCCCCCCCCTCGCCAGCCAAGCTGAGGTTTCCTGAAGCCATCTGTACACTCTTCTTCCCAGGGTGGATTCCGGGGTGGGGGTGGGGGCCTCCGGATCTGAGGGTTTCCAAGCCAAGGGATGGGGGGGGGGGGAACGAACGAGTCCCCTATGCACTTTTGAGCACAGCAGGACCCCACCTTTAGCCCCAAAGGACATGCATTAGGGATAGAGACGCAAAGTGCGACCCCCGGGTTCTTGGGTAATACAGGGCGCCGGCAAAGTGGCACCCACTGCCCGAGGCGGTGGCGCGGGCAGCTCGGGCGCCAGGAGGGCGGCTCTTACCCGAAGGCTGCCGAGCGGCGGGCGGTCGGCCCCAGCGGCGACTGGAATCCATCGGGCGCTGCCGGGCTGCGCGCACCCTCGGCGGCAGGTTCGGGCTCATGTTGCTGGAGGAACCGGGTGGGAAGCACGCGGCCTCGGTTGCCTGGGTAGAGCAGGCAAGCGACTCCCCACAGGAGTGTGAGCCGCGACGGGGGGCTCGGCGCCCTGGGCTCCTTCTGGGCTCCCCGCCGGCTCCGTAGGCAGCCAGGATCCGCACCCGGGACGAGCTGTGGTGGAGACGCGGCGGGAGCCCAGGCCGCTGCGGACCCCGCGATCCCGCAGTCGGCGACTGGAGCCCACCTCTGCAGAGACAAAGGTTAGAAAAAAGAGGGGGTGAGGCTCTGGGAAAGCAGAATGCGGGGGCAAATTCGCCTGGGAAATCAGGAAAAAGGCCGTGAAGGCGAGCGGCGCCTGCACATGACCAGCCGCAGCCAATGACGACCGCAAATAGGTCATAAAAAGGTCTATTACCAAGTTGTAAATTTTCTTCAAACAAAAAGGAATTTACTGCAATTCCTTGCGGATTTTGCACATACAGCTCGCGAGCGCCATGTTTTTCCTCTCCTTTCTCCTCTCTCTCTCTCTCTCTCTCTCTCTCTCTCTCTCTCTCTCTCTCTCTCTCTCTCTCTCTCTCTCGTTACTACCCATCCTCTTTCCTCTTTATCTTTCTTTCCTTTCTCTTCGAATCCCTCTTCTGTTTCTTTCTCTCTGTGTGTCTTTCTCTTTCTCTCTTTCTGTCTCTCTCCCTCTCTCTATTCTCTCTGTTTTTTCTCTCTCTCTCACTCTCTCACACACACACATACATACACACACACACACACCTTTTCTAGGAATTATTGGGCATTTTTGTTTTTGTTTGGCTTAAAACCTCCTTGCAATTGGCCGCCATGTGGGAGGAAAATGAGTATTGGCAGTGCTCAGCCTCAGGGGATGTCATCCCCACAGCGCCTCCCCCCAGTATCATGTCTCCCCTACGTTGGTCACTTGGCTTCTCTCCTCCACTCCCTCACAAAAACACTTGTCCAGAAGGAATGCCAGGCGCTCTCCGTTTTTACCCGCTCATCTCAGGCAAGCCACATCCCAAATCTTGCCCAGAAAATTGGGCTGCACAGGCCAAGAAAGCACAAGCTCCTGTCGCACTTGACTCCAATGTAAACTGGGACCCTCGGGCCTCCTGGGAGTTTCTGTGGTGGGAGAGCAGTCGCCCATCCCAAAGGCTGGTAAATATTTCGAGACACTTGTCTGCCTCTCCGAAATACCATTTTGAGCACCCACGGCTGAGACCCACAGGAAGGAAGACCGCCCCCCCCCCCAATATCCTCACTTTAGGTCCTCAGATATAAAGACTTTTGGGGAATTTAATTCCAGTCCTCTGTGCTCTTCCCTGTGTTTGACCATTGAAAACTTAATACCTTCCTGAAGAGGAGAGGGGCTTTATCTGTTCATGATAAAAACAATCTAGAAAAAATTTCTCCTCAAAGGTTGGAACCATATCTCCCTTTGCCTTGTCAGTGGCAACCTCTCTGGTGAACTCCACCTGAAAGCCAGTGTCCTTGGCTGACCTCCAACATTGCTCTCATGGGCACTGCCAGCCAGCTGTCAAAGCCTGCCTGAAAAGGGTCACTACCCTGTTCGGTCTTTTCAGAACATTCTAACAAGACGTTTCTAACTATAAGTTCTTTGCCAGAAATATCTTCACACCCAGTAAGTAACTATTAAGTATTAACTTATTTAAGAAGAAAATGCACAGCATCCTTTTGTGCAGGCCATTTGTAACCCAAGAGAAAGTTTTTGATGACCTTGAATAATTTTAGTTAAAGGGCTTCTGCCACCATCTGTCAGCAAAAGTCTTATTTCTTGAAAAGGCCAATGGGCCCTAATTTTGCTGGTCCATTAAAATGTTTTCTCTCTTCCCCTTTCCACCTCTAGCCATCTGAGGATTCAGCAAGCACCAAAACCATGGAGGGCGGATGCTGGATGTGAAATCTTGTGCACTGTATTAAACACCACGCTATTACACACGTGAATGGGCGAGCTGGTGTTCCTTCCCTGGTCAGGAACAGTTTACATCGCCCGGTATACGTGAAACTGGGTAGAGAGATCGTTCAGTTCTAAAACATTCTAGAAACTAATCTCAATTTGTCTCTGCATCATCTCCCTCCACCCAAATAAAGCAGACTTTGTTACCTGCCTTTGTGGTTTAGAGGAGGAGGGAAGGGACCAGATAGAAAGGCGGCCAGGCCACAGTTTGTCCGCTGTGCGCTGTGCGGAGGCAAGCAGTGTATTGTGGGACTTCCAACAGGGTACCCTTGAACTGACTTTTCTCTAGAAAGAAGTAAGAACCACACCCTCGTTTTGTGTTTCTGGCTCTTACACAGCCTAGTCACTCAGACGGCTTTTCTCTTTCAGTCAGTGTTAACATGGAGGGGGTCTTAATTTTTCCCTAATCACTTTATAGACCTCTCTTGAGTCTCCCTTCTGGGCAGAAAAGCTCCCAGGGTTTGCAAAGGGGTCTCCAAAGGTTTATGTAAATTTATGCAGCAAAAAAAGACGTTTGTTTCTCACTTCAGTACTTCACTGTTTACAGATCTGAGCCAATGTTGTGCAGCGCTCCCGACCGCTAATCCTCTACTAAGACACCATCATGGGTGGGGCGGTCTAGAGCCTGGGGAGGAAAAGGGGGGTGGGGGAGGGATTCTCAAGGTCTTTATTTGGAGACAGACCTGTGCTCTTTCTTAGGAAGCATTCACTTCTATATTCATTACCAACACTTCATTGTGAATATGTATATGAACAAATGCATAAGCTCCACACATTGGCTATTGCAATGGTCTGAACATGAGCTGGGATTTTACCACAGTGTAGCGGGCCAAAGCTGCTTTTCCAGAGCAGTGTAGATTGCCAGAATGTCAAAGAAGAGGCATTTTTTACCCTACTTTCCATCCTTGATTTCCACTCCCATTCATCCACTTAGTATGTCCTTTTCCTAATTGAATTTTGTCAAATTCCAGTTTGAAGAGTGCTATTTGGAGGGGCATTCTTGAGTTGGAGATGGCAACTTTGTTTTTTATTCTATGTGTATAAACATTTTGCCAGCATGTATATATGTGCACCAACCACATTGGATTCCCTGGACCTGGGGTTATAGATGGCTGTGAGCCACCACATGAATGCTGAGACTCAAACCCTATTCTTCTGCAAGAGCAAGTGCTCATAACTGCTGAGCCATCTCTCCAGCTCAGAGACAACAAATTTTAAAGAGTTCCCTAAATCAAAACTGTTGGAATTTAGCTAGCACTGGTTTTCAGGTAGTTTATGCCTAAGGTTCTTTCCCAGCCAGGCTCTCAGCCGGAGGCACCCTTGCTCTGTTCCAGCCAGCATAGATTCAAGCAGTACACAAGAGCAAAATGTCCCCAAATCCAGCTCTGGCCTTTGCAGCTGTCAGCTCTGTGCAAATGTTTAAGCCTTGGACACTCCTGACTTAGAACTGTCTTTCTGGGCTTAGGTTAGCAAATGTCTTCCCTGGTTAGAGAGCAGGGCATTTGCCTCTAACTCAGCCAGTCCCGATCCTGAGATCCACCAGCACCTGGCAGTGAACCTGGCTCAAGACTAAAGAATCTTCTTTTCTTACCCGTGTAATATAAACCACTCTGGAAATTAACAATAAAACAAAAACTACATCTTTAAAAGCAAACATGGCTAACAAAAAGCAGCCAGCTCTCAATGTCTACTTTGAGGCATTTCCATTTTTCAAAAAGAAATGAGACTTTACTTGAATTTCTCCTTTCCTTCCCCTCTTCTCTCCCCCAACCCTGTATAAAAAGGCAGCTGCATGAGCAGCCCTAAATGGGAAATGGATATCTTGTTAATAATAGATGCCAAACGCCAGCCTCAGCTAGGATTCTACAGAACCAAGCTGTGGTGTAACCAGGACTCTAGGTCACCAGGCCTAGGACTCGACTGCAATCATTCTGAAGTTCAAAGCTGGCACAGTACCATGCCAGGATTATTTAACGCAAGAAGACACATGGATAGTCAGCCCCCTCTGGAAGGAAGCCCCAGTCCATCATTTGTTATTATTATTATTACTATTATTGTTATTATTAGTCAGCTTGGAGAGTATATGTTCCACATCCGCTTATCAAATACAAGGCTTGAGCAAACCACTGCCTTCGTGTGTGTGTGTGTGTGTGTGTGTGTGTGTGTGAGAGAGAGAGAGAGAGAGCCCTGACCATTGTTTGTGACGCGCTCAAAGACATCAGCTCTGCTCTTTAGGAAGGTCCATTTCTTTATTAAGGAGCTATGCTCTGGAGCGGCTGTTTACACTCGCAGTTCCTGCGTTTATACTCAGGGCTTGTTTCAAATAGGTAAGGCCATGGCTTTCCTGAAGAACAGCAGAGGAGGGACGTACCAACCGACATCGGAGATGAACGCAGCAAGCTGGCTTGAAAGGTGCATGCGAGCAGTGCAAAGAGAATACAGATAAATATGGCACCTACTTGAAAAGGCAGAGACACAGGGCACAGAGACCTAGAAATCCCAGGCGCTCACAAGCAGGGTTCAAAATGAAAGCAAGGCCACTTGCCAGAGTGAAAAGTTAATGAAAATGTTGCAAATAGTTTTCAAGTATTAATTCTCTAGATCATTCCTTCAATTGCCATAATTTCGCATGGACTACAGAAGCACGGCCAAATGTCGATTTTGACATTATCCTTACACTCCTGTCACCGGCACAACACTTGCCTCGGTTTCAGAAGCCGCAAGAGCCTGGCCAGTAAGATACATTGCACTCTTCAGCTAATGTGCTTTTCCAATGTTTGGCCCAGACTCTACCCTGACAGACATTTACAAAATGCTCAAAGAAACCTGGAAGTAAACCACAAGACACCTGAACCACTGTTACAAAAGCAGAGAGAAAAATATAAATAATACATTTAATCAAATAATATAAAGTAAATATTCTGCAGGCATATTTTTTTAAAAAAAATTATCAATAGACTTCTTTTAATTTACTCATTTACTCACCATCTCACCATAAAGATTTAAAATGTTCAAGTGCACTTGTTTGATTAATAAAGCATTTTATATTCGATCATTTAGTGCTGATCATTAGGAAGTTTACGTTGTTGAGGCAAATCACCAGCTCAGACATTAAAAACTACCATTATAAAAATATAGCTACACGGTCGGTATCAAATTACCCTTCTATGGGGCAGCTCAAGGGCTGCTTCTATGCAATGCTACAAACTAATTTTTTAAAACAAAACAAAACCAAAAAAAAAAAAAAAAAAACCGCCCAAATCCCTTCCAAAGCGCAGAAACCTCAAGAGCAGTGACTTTAAGGTAGCGTGAAACACAGGTAAAGTCCTTCCCAAAGAGGAAGGGGGAGGGGAGGTGGCGCCCACCAGCATCGGCTGATCGTTAGTCTTAAGAGTCTGCGGTACGTTTTTAACGTTTAGACGTTAATTTGTGGGGCCTTCGGCTCCATCTTCTTCCAGCTCACGGCCTTCCTTTTTGGGTTCTCCGTCCTTTGCCTCCGGCCGGGACGCGGGGAACTTGTCTTTGTTGTTCTCCTTTTTCCACTTCATCCTCCGGTTCTGGAACCAGATTTTTACCTGTCTCTCCGTGAGGGCCAGGCTATGGGAGACCTCGATTCTTCTCTTCCTGGTCAGATAAGGATTAAAAAGGAATTCCTTTTCCAGCTCTAGGGTTTGGAAGCGGCTGTAGGTTTGCCTTCCTCTCCGTCTACCAGGAGCTGCTGATGAAAACAAAGGGAAAAAAGAGGAGGAAAATCAACGTGTTTTGTTTGGTTTTTAGTGGTTGACGCCTCTGAATGCTGTTGCAAGTTTCTGGACCGGACTTAAGAGATGAAATACACAGTTGTCTTTAATTCTGATACAGATAAAGGGTGTGCAGGCAAGAGAAGCAGAGACAAGGTCTTCGCAATTATTCTGTCCCTATCATCTGTACATACTTAAAAAAAAAGTCCGTATTAGTTTATGTACAAGAGTCACAGCGGCTACAAAAGAAGGCAAAGGAGGGGGAGAGGGAAAGGACAGGGGAGTTTTAAAGCTTGAACGTGAGATGAAAGCAGATTTCTCCCCTTTCTCCCTCCTTTAAAAAAAAGCGCATCCCAACCTTGTGGTCTCATCCAGGGAAACATTTGAGAAGGAGACGAGCTCTGATTTAAGTGGTCTGGGTCCTCGCCAATATTACCACGGGACGATTTACAGTCAGGATATTGTACCAGCTCGGCCTCTTGCTGGGTCGTAAAAATCGGCTGTCTCTGTAAGTTATCGTATCCGTAAAACTTCGCGGGTTCCCCGTGACAGGCAATCCCGCCGCAGGGGGGAGGCGGAGGGTGCAGAGGAGGAGGTGGGGCGGCCTGGTAGGCAGCGGCCGGGCTGCTCGCGCCGGCGTGGAAGTAGTCCTGACCGGGGCCCGGGCCGCCCCCTCCGCCGCAGCCGGGCGGCGGCGACGGGTGCGGGTGCGGGTGCGCGTGCGCCTGCGGGGGCGCGTGCGGGAAGCCGGCGGTGCTGTTGCCATAGAGCTGCAGGGCGGCGGCGTGGCGGCCGCTGACCTCGGGCGCGAAATGACAGTCGTAGTAAGTGGGATTGATGGCCTCGCCCGCCGCCGCGGCCGCCGCGGCCGCCGCTGCGGCCGCCGCCTTGTACTTGGAGTACAGCGGGTTCACGAAGTACGAGCTCATCGGGGCGGCGGCCGCGGGCGGGCGGGAGGGCGAGCGCAGCCGGTGAGGGGCGCGCCGGGGCTCGGCCGCGCCGCCGCGGGGGCCTCTGGGGCGGCTGCTGCAGCCGCGGGGGCCGCCGGGCCTCGTCGCCGCCCGCCCGCCCGGCGCGCGCTTCCCCTCAGGCCCGACCGTCCGGCTGCCGGGCGCTCATGTCGGGCTCTCCCGCCGGCGCCGCCGCCGCCACCGCCTGGGCCTCGCGCCGCCTCCCTCTCGGGCCGCGCGGCCTCTCCCGCCCGCCCCCGCGCGCCGCCGCCCTGCGGGCCTCTCCCCCGGCGCGCGCCCGCCCGCCCGCCCGCGGGGCCGCGGTCTACTCGCCGACGCCCCCGGTGACCTGCCCTGCGGCCTCCAGGTCCCTCCCCGGGCACCGGGCGGCCCGAGCGCAACCCCAGGACGGGGGGGGGGGGTGGGAAAAAGAGTGCGGCGCGCGGAGCCGCGGGGAGGACGCTTAGGCTCGGGTTCTCACGAGCCCCCGCTCTGTAGGGAAACGAGAAGCAAACACACCCTCTGCCCGGTGCCACCTCTCACCTCCACCCCCACCCCCCGCCGCCCCCTCCCGGCGCTGTCGCCGCCGCCGTCGCCCCCGCCGCCGCCGAGGCTGCCGCCCCGGTGCGCGCCGGCGAGGCATTTTCGCACCCCGCCGCTGCCAGGAGAGGCAGCGAGATGGGGGGCGAGATAACCGCGCGGAGGGATCCAGCCGGCGGCGAAGCGGCCCCAGCGCGGGCCGGGACGACTCACGCCGGCCCCTGGGATGCCTCCGCCAGCCTTAAAGGGGGCCCATAAAGCCGCACTGCCAAGGGTTCCTGGGGGCTCCACCCCGGGCCGGCAGAGAGGGGGGGCGCGGCCGAACCTTAGCCTTAGGGCAGCCGGGGAGGTCACTCCCAGGAGGCTGCGGAGGGAACGCTGTCGCCCCGCAGCTCAGGGAAGTGCCCAGCAGGGACTGGCCGTGGCCTTTTTTTTTTTCTTTCTCCCCATTTCTGAACGTGGACTGGCGAGGTGGCCGGCTTGGTCCTCGTATTTGTTTGGGGCCTATTTCCACGGTTCTGATGAAAAGCCCCATCCGGCCTCCAAATCCTGGCCTTATCAAAGCGAATCAGAGTCCTGCTTTTTCCAGCCCAGCAGGCCTTGTGGAAAAGAGACGTACATTTACCCTTGACGCACGCACTGCCTGCCCGGCTGAGGCTCCCAGGTTAATTGATATTTAATGGAAATCATGCCCATGAATATAGTTTCCGTCATTTCACCCTTGATAGACGGCAGGGTTGGGCGCGGGGCGGGGGGGGGGGTGAGGCTGGAGGGTGTGGGAAGGGTACATTAGCTGAGGGCGTGAAGAGAAGAGCGGCAGGAACGTTCCCAGTGGGTAGGAGGCCTCACGCCAGGGTGGGTGGCATTTCCGAGGGTCCCAACCCGGGTGCCCAGCGCACTTGGGCTGGCCGTGGCCCCGGGTAGAGCGTGGGGGCCAGGCTCTCTCGGGTTCCCGGACGGCATTCGGATGGCGCCGGTTCCAGGCTGCTGCAGGCACTCTGCTAACGACTTTAGCTCACACACCAAATCCGAACAATAACTACCAAGACTGGGTGCAGGCCTGAGCTTAAACTTGATTTTTCCCCCCCGAGAGAGAAAATCAGGAGAAGGCTCCGGAGAGGCTACTTTGTGAGGAAGGGAAGTAGAGTCTTCTGAGGAAATCCAGGGCTCGCGTGTTCAGGAATGGGCCAAAGTCAGGATTGTGGCAGCTGTGAAAAGCTGTGTGGTTAGACACTACCAACTGCTTCCCCACACGCCTGCATCTCTTTTCTCTTATTTGAATGTCCAATAAATATATTTATTCTCTCCCTCCTCCTCCCCCTTTCCATCTTTCCCTCCTTTCTCCCTTCCTCCAGCTTTAGGTGCTGAACCGTTTATCCTTCAGGACAATCGGTGTCTGGCGGGCACCTATGATCTTGAGAACAGACCTTGAAGATACACCCCAGCTCGCCAAAGACTCTGGCTTACCACACCGCGCTGACTTTCCACGGCCAAATACAAATGCCAAAACCCCCAGATGGACTCGGGGATGCAGCAGGCCAGAGATTGCCTTCCGTTCCCTGTGGGTTTGCTCAGCCCATGTGGACGGGATCCTGAGGTCAGTCCGAGTGGGTTGAACCTCGTTTTATAAATAAGGTCGACACAGAAAGGCATATTTGGTAGTTGTGTCTGACTCAATTCTTTCTACAAGGAAAGCTGAACGTGGGGAAGGTAAACAAACGAGTCTGGAGAGCTAAAGGCCCGCGTTATTAAACCTGACAGTAGAGTATGGGCAACTTGCTATTGGGTGGTTAAGGGCAAGGCTGTTTTGGCATTTTCTTTTTGTTTTCCTTCCAACTATCCTTCAACTGCGAAGTGTAACAGCTAATTCTGACTATTAAGGGTTTGAACTTCAATCATGCAATACCCAATTAAAATATTTTTTTCAATAAAACCTTGGAGCTAAACTTGGTAATTGTGCCCTTTTATTCCACCGTTTGGCATGGACGTTCATGGGAAATGGGTATATTTGAACACTGAATAAGTTCACGGATTTGGGAATGGAATGGGGCAAAAAGCCAAAATTGAGGACCTACATCTCAGTAACACCCAGCACTTTAAAAACTCCATATATTTGGGAGTTTGTCCATTAACACAGGGTTATTTCTACATATTCTGGCCTAATTAAAACAACAACAGCAACACATTCCCTCTGATGATGAAATAATGTGGGTTTTTTCAATTTTATTTAAGCATTCCGTTTGTTATTCGAAAGGAAGAAGAGCGCAGTTAACTTCGTAAATATCTGTGCTTTTACTCATTTCTATTTTGATGGAATGCATTAAACTTAACGTTTTATAGTTTCTACACAGCCGTCCAGATTTTCTGAAATGCTGAGTGAGCCAAAATTTTATGTATGACAAGCACGACTTGAAAATTTAATAGTTCACGTTGTTTATTTTTGTTAAATTTATTCTAATTTAAGATTAAAAGTAAGATTGTAAATATTTTTAATCAAAACCTTCCGCCACCGCAAAGCTAGCTTTACGAGATCAGAAAGTGGAGCAATAGCGCCCTCTAGTGGCCAAATGCCGTCGCGAGCTAACCGAGTTTAATTTCCCTTTCATGTCCCTCAAACCAATTCTAATCTTAATTCTTCAGTTTTGACTTGGGCTTGGACCGCTGACACTAATAATGCTTCATCTCCTCGACTTTCAACAAGTCAATTTCAGCAAAACGGGGGCTCCTGAATGCAGAGGAAGTTCTCATTTGGGCTCACAAGAGCTTGCAAGTAGTGTGTTTGCCAAAGCTTCCAGCAGGTCGGTTGCCAGACACGGCAAGTGCCCTTTTCTGTAATCTCCCAGCTGTGCTTTTTAGATACAATTGTAGGATAGGCTAGGTTTAACACAAATCAAAACTTTAAAAATATTAATTGATGAGTCTTTTGTTTTTTCAAGAAACTGGCCACTTTGACAGCTAAAAATTTTCTAGAAGTCAAATATTGTTCTTTTTTTTTTCTTAAAGGCTGTTAGTCTCAACATTAAATGATGTATATTTGCTAATTCAACTTCTAACCTTAACGTTTTGGGCCCATTAAACTGGATAATTTGGGGCGGATTAAAGTCAAATTAAAAGCTTTTTTCTGCATCCCATGTGCCTGTCTGGAAAGTCCCTATTGGGCTTATGTTTATTTTAATTTCTCCAGATAATAAATGAGATTTTTTAAATTGTGTAAATGACTGAACCGAATTGGATAAGCGGTGTGTGTGTCCTTTTTTTAAAAGCAAGTATTACCAAATTGGTGGGTTTTTTTTTCTAAATTAGTCTCTGTCTCTGTCTCTCATTTTCAGAAATATTTTCTGCTAATCTAGCTGTAATGACTGTGTTGTGAAAAGTGAACAATTCTCCATATTTTTGCTGGGAATTTGGAGTGACGGGCCAGTGAAGAGGCGTGTAATGTCCCCTTTCCCCATAAGACATCATTCCAGGAGATGCTTGCTTGAGTTAATGGCTCAAGATCACTGGCTTCCCAGTTCAAGTAATGGAGGGGTATCATTGTCTTATTTTTCTTTTTAAAAGGACCAGATAGATCATGGCCACAGTCAAAATATTGAAGAGCCACCGGTTATAGGCTGCCTCTAAGGTTCGCCCCGTTTAAAAAGAAATTCAGAAATATATCACCTCTCATTTTTCTTTTCTGGATGCTCACACCTCACTGGGGGGCTTCCTAGCCCCTGCCTTCTTGGTCCAAGTCTTGTTTATATTTTATTGTCCAGATTTTAAGACCCAGTTTTGTCTGCATTTTTCCTTTCCTCCCACAAACATCAAAATGAGATGGTTTCAAAGCGAAGCGCCTGGCCTGTTGTAAACTCATTACCTCCAGACGTCTCGCCGACTCGATGGCTTTATGACACCTTGGCTCTTCCTGTTTTCAAAGAGCTGTAGGTATCCGCACGGTCTAAGGGGCGGGGGAGATGCAGCACCTTCAGCCGGATCTGGGCCTTGGCTTTCCTTCCCAGCCCCCATCTGCTTTTTCTTGGAGTCCCCCTCTTTCATCAGGATCCCCAAGATCTCTGCCATCGCCCCCCGCCTTCCGCCCATCCCAGGCTACCCGGCGCCGTGGCCTCCTCTAGGGCCTGCAACGCCAGTGATCAGACTGAACCCTCACAATGACCTTCATTTTAGCCTCTCAATGAGTCCTCAGAGGGCCAAGCTGGGGGCTAAACATACACAGAAGCAGGGTGGAGGGAAGGGGGTGGCAGGAGGAGGGTATGGGGGGGAGTGTCTTGACCATTTGGATCCTCTAAGGTCACTTTGGGGCTGTGGTGGGGAGGGGCAGATGCTCACTGCCTAACAGACTGGGACCTCCCGATGTCAGCCAGCTTCACGGGCCTGGGGGAGTTACTCCACAGCGTAGAGTTGCCTATTCCCTTGTTTGGAGATGGGGATTGGCGGCTGGGTCTCCAGAATAGAAGTAGGCCAGCGGTATGCTGTGTCAAAACCTTAGCATAAGGTTCCCTGTTCCTGGCGCTCTGCAGAGAGGCTCACTCAGGGCCTAGGGCTTGGAATTTACTGTGGCCCTGGCAGCACGGAAGGGGAAGCACCCAGATACCTTCCAAAATTGTTCTCTTCGGCCAGGTGTGCGCACACAAAAGGAAGCTCCAAGACACCTTAGAGACCCTCCAGGTGCTAGGGCCTCCAACTTTTAGCAATGTGTCCCTTCCTAGGGATGGGGCAGTCTGATGGTCATGTTATTTTGCAAAGACACAGAGAGCAGTCACACAACGTTCAGGGCCAGCGGCTGGGCTCCGTTTGCTCAGATCAGCATTTATTTGTTGGAAGCGGTTACATTTTACAACTGGTCCTCAAGCAAAATCATGGAGTGCCAGCACCAGGGGGCCTTCAAAGGGAGTCCAGCCCTCCTGGGGAGAGAGTAGTTCCTCCTGGGCTCAGAGGACTAAGCCTTCCCCGCACCCCGCGATGCCCCAGGGCCCAGGACTTCTCGGTAGGCCTCACTGGAAGTCAGCCCATGGGCCCTCTGAGGAAAGGGGCTTTCCTGCGGTGAGCAGCTGGGTTGCGTTTGGGCTGGGATCTCAGCGGGGGTGTCCATAATCTCTCTCTGCCTTCAGATTCTCGGAATTGGATAGTTGGCCCTGTTTGGGAGGCTGGATGGGGTGAGTCTAAACTACAGCGCTTTTCAGAAACATGAGGGACAGTTACATAGGAGGGGGCTTCATCAAGCCTGCGTGCACCCACAAAATAGATCATTTCCTAAGGAACCAACGGAGTAGGAAAGGGAAGGAGGGGGATAGGACAAAACCCCAAAGCCACTTGGTTTCTCCAACACATATGCGAGCAAATACAGTGTCCCCAAATAACTCACAGAGACCAACCACACAGTCACTTCTACCTAAAAAAGAAGAAAACAGTCCGAGTTGCTGAATCAAGCACCCACAAAGGAAAAAAACAAAAACCAAAACCAAAATCCGCTGCCTTTGACCGCTGCGGCCGGGACTGCATTGGGTCAGTCTCCTTTGGGGCATTTCTCCTTGCTCATCTTCTTCATTTTCATCCTACGGTTCTGGAACCAGATTTTGACTTGTCTCTCTGTAAGGTTCAGAATCCTGGCCACCTCATAGCGCCGGTCCCGGGTGAGGTACATGTTGAAGAGAAATTCCTTCTCCAGCTCCAGCGTCTGGTATTTGGTGTAAGGACAGCGCTTTTTCCGGGTGGAGCGAGCGTGGATCCAGTTCGCTGCGGGGTTGTCTAAGAAGAGGGGGGTTTGTAGACAGGGAGCGAGGGGCGGAGGGGAAGCAGGGAGAGACACAGGGTGGGGAAGAAAGGTCGTTAAATTAATTTCACCAAGGATGGACGCTTTTCACAACTGGGGGGAATTATCATAAAAAGCCCTAATGCCCGCGCTCTGTTTACCGTACAAACCGCGCGCCCAAGGTAGGTGGTTATGGGAAGCTTTTTTATGGATGCATGTTGCTCGCCTAGGCTTGGGTAGGCGTCTAGACGTTTTTATAGGTTAGTAAAACTATCAGTTTTGCACATTCGAGCCTTACAGGTTTCAGCAATAAATCAGGGGGCAATTTCTTTTGCACTTACTTGGGTCAAGTTGCTGCTGCGGCGGCTGCGGCTGCTGCTTCTCCTCCTCCTTCAGCGGGCAGCCCGGGCTCGGGTGATCGCTGCAAGCTGAGGGCTCAGACGAGCCTCCCGCCCCAGGCCCGGCCCCGATACCCACCCCGGGCCCGTTCCCTCCCGCCGCCGCCGCCGCCGCTGCCCCCGCCTTGTCCCGCAGGAACGAGTTGCACGGGAATTCTGGGCCGCCGCTCCCCTGGGACTCGCGGACCGCGGAGCACTCAGTCCGTTTGGAGGAGGAGGACGAGGAGGTGGAGGAGGAGGTGGAGGCTACAGCGGGGGCCGGGGCCGCTCCGGTTTCAGGCTTAATCCCGTAGTGGCGCCCGTTGGCTGGGCCGCCAGGACTGGGAACGGAACCCGGGCCTCCGCCACCGCCGCCACCACTGCCACCGCCACCGCCACCGCCCGCGCCTCCAGGGAAGCTGGGCAGAGGCTCCATCCAGGAGCGCACGTAGCGACCCGGCTCGGCGGTGGCCAGGGGTGGCGGGGACACGTACGGGTGGTACAGGCCGCTCATCGTCGCCGCCGCCGCCGGGGGCTGGGCGGCCACCGCGGACCACGAGGCGGAGAACACGGTCGATTTGGGGGCAAAACTACACGAGGCGAACTCGGCGGCGGCGGTCGGGCCATCGGCCACACCTGAGGGCCGGCCCTGTGTCCCAGGCCCTGGTGGCCCGTAGCGCGTGGCGAACACTTCGTCGCCCTCATGGCCTATGAGCGAGTCCACGTAGTAGTTGCTGAGGGTGCCACTGGACGACATTGTTGAGGCGCCGCGCGCTCCCACCCAAGGTTACACTGCCCGCCGCCGAGCCGCTCTTCGCCGGCGCCCGAGCCGCCGACTAGTTCGCAGGCTGCAGCCACCACCATTGGTCGCGCGGCCCACGTGATCATATTTACCAATACCCGGAGTAAATCAGTCCGCTAAACTGGGGGCTGCTGTGATTTAAAAAAAAAAAAAATCATCATCAACAGGAGCTCTGCAATTAGAGCTGCCGGGCCCAGGTCCACGCGCCAGCCCGGCCTGGCCCGGCCCAGCCCGCCCGGGTGGCGGCGGCGACCACAGGCCTCACAGCGGCCGCAGGAGGCGCTGGGGACTATTTGTTCGTCTCTTCTTGCTGCTCTGAGTCTTGCAGTCTCCACCCCGGCTCTGGCTCCCTGACTCCTGGGCTCTGAGCCCTGGGGGTCAGACTTCCATGGTACACCTAGGCGCTTACCCAAAGGCCGGAACAG
The DNA here is from genome assembly GCF_903992535.2 of Arvicola amphibius. Taxonomy (NCBI): domain Eukaryota; kingdom Metazoa; phylum Chordata; class Mammalia; order Rodentia; family Cricetidae; genus Arvicola; species Arvicola amphibius. Next base: position 10,113,879 of record NC_052053.1, read on the forward strand.
CCGGAGACTCTGGGCCGGCCGGGTGCTGCCCCAGACAGGCAGGCCTTTAAGGGCGGCCCCCTGGCGCCCAAGGGGAGTTGTTCTCCCTTCGCCTCTTTTCTTACCTAAGCCCACCCCTCCCCACACGTACCCACACACGCTCTCACAGCTTGTCGTGTTGTTTAAAACAGGTGGAAGACCTCTGTAATGATATTATGCCTTTCAATAAAAATTTTATGAGGTGTATTTGATTATAGATTAATGTGTCCCTAATAAAACGGACGGATGGAGCAGCTCGAAGGGCCCCCTCCCTCTACCACACTCACACAGTCCCCGTGCAGCCACACAGACATCCTCGACGTGAGGCTAGGCACACGCCCAAGGTCCAAGGGGTGAGCTGGGGCAACGGGACTCCCTGGCCTGGTCCAGCTCAGTGCGGTCTCTGCAGGGGCGGCCTGCGAGGGGCTTCTCTCTACCCTCGGATGGGCGGTGAGCACTGCAGTCCCAAGGAGTCCCAGTGATGGTCTTGGTGCCACATCTTTTTCTGGCCTTCTGGAATGGCCTGGAAGAAAAACATGCCACAGAGGGAAAATCCCGAACGCCAGCAAGGCCAGCTCTCACTGGCCAAATAAGCCTTGCCTCAGTGAGGCCGGCGGGAATCGCATCTCCGTGGGCAGGGCCGCTGCGTGCCTTTCACATGGAGAGGCCTGCAAACGGATTCTGAAGATGTCTTCAAAATCCAGAGGAAAGGACAGGTCTTTGAGCCACTCCCTTCTCAATTTTCCCTCCTTGCCTTCAGAGGTAAGGCCGGGCAGCCTTGAATCTGAGAGAAATGCCCATTGTCACTCCCAAATCCATGGTACAAAGCCCGGCTGGGAGCCGAGACAAAAGCCGCAAGGCCGGCGGCGATTGAGAAGGGCATATTCCTTGCTCTACAAGTTGCCCAGCGCACCCTTGGAGGGCTCCCAGCCCACCTCCAGCCCCGGAAAGAAAGGGGGTAAATGGCTACTTAGGGCCTGATTGATTGCCTTTACGAATGGCTCTCTGATTTTGTTTCAGTGGGCCTGGCCTTTTCCTGTAGCCCAGGTTTCCCCCTATCAGAAACTAATGGCACTCCCCACATCGCTGGGAGAAACGCAGATGTTAATATTGCTCTTCTTCTTTTTTGCCTATCCAAGGTAAATCAGGGGCAAATTTATTCCAGTCCTCTCAAGCTGGTATTGAGTCAGACACCTCTCTCTACCAGCCCCAGGAAATAAGCCCCAAAGGGGATCTGTCTTGGAACTTGGGAGGATTGGGGGTTTGGGGAAGAAAGTTTAAAACACTAGGTACTGAGACTGTTTGGATGGGGGCTCCGAAGTTCCGAGAGAGACTACAGAGATTGTTCTTGGGGAGGAACAGGGCCTGTGTTTAAAAAACGAAAAAGGAAAAACGAAAGGAGGGAAGGAAGGAAGGAAGGAAGGAAGGAAGGAAGGAAGGAAGGAAGGAAAGAAATAGAAAGAAAAAAAACAAACCTGTTTTATGATGGGTCTTTGAGGATGGGATGAAACCACAGGCCGGACCTAGGGCAACGAATTCGGTCACCTCTTCCCACAAGAACCTCGTCCCCTTTCCCTGGCAGGACCAGATGGATCTGGCTCAGTGGTGCGCATTCCACAGAAGCTGGCTTGAATTTTCCAATCTATGTGTAAAAGGACCATTGGACTTGTTGGGAAGTCACGTTTACCTGCAAATTCTCTTTCAGTTGTCTCACTGTTCAGCTACAGTGAGCACTTTGTTATAATAGTGAGAGATTTGACTGGGGAGAATATTTTCATTTTTTCCTTAAAAAAAAAAATCCATGTGGGCCCCTGAAAGGTAATGGCGGAACATAATCCCTTTCAGAAAGGAACCAAGGTAAAGTATGATGAGAGAACTCACCCAGCCTTGGTGTCACTGGGCCTGGTTGTCTTGAGCTTGGGATGGGTAGGAATGAGAAAGGGGGGAAGGGATTGGATCCGGTGCCATGCTAGGCTGTTGCTTGTTCTTGTAATGGAGGCCGGGCAGGTTCCAGGTGGGCATTACTAGTTCCAACCCAGCCCCTGATGGCGGATTCCCCAGCCAGATGTCATCAAGAGCTCACTGGAAGCATTAAAAATAACATAACCAAAAACCAAAGAGGAGAAAACACAGAGATGGGGAACTGAAAGTAAAAACTAGCACAGGGCACAGGCTTACTTACCAGGCTCAGGCCAGGGGGAAGCTCGTCCCATTGATAACGCAGATATATATATATATATATATATATATATATATATATATATATATATATATATATATACAGAATTGGAGGGTGGGAGAGGACTGGACACTCTTCCCAGTTAGGAAGAGTCTCAGGACTAACTCTCCCCATCAATGCCACAGTCTAGCACCCTTAGGTCCCCTCCAGCTTTCCCCCCCTCCTATCCCCTTTCTCCTGCCCACCCCCACTTCCCTACCCCGACTGCCCCAAGCAGGCACTTTAGTCAGAGAAGACCCTTCCCAAAGGCTTTCATCTCCACCACGACCATGACGTATGTATTTCCATTTCAGAAAGCAGAGGGAACAAACTCATTTCCAGAGTTTATTGCATTATACATGCGACCAGAACATGCACAGAAAGCACAGGTTGCTGTTGTACTTCTACCAAACCACAGATGCACCACAAGGGAAAGGCTACAAGGCATACGTCATCAATACTCCATTTCACCAAGGACAATTGCTAAGTTCATTTGTGAAGAGATACATTGTAATGTGCTTTTTAAAGTCCCCCTCCCCCCAAAGCTTGTGGGTTTTCTTATTCGTTTGAAATATATATAATATGTAATTTTTTTAAAGTACTGAATGTTTTCAAAATGACATGAGTTCATGGGCTAACCACACACAGAGAAGTTTTATGTGAGGGAAAACGTGGAAAAGTCACATTGCTGGCTGGCTAGATGGGAGGATGAGTGGATGGTTGGATGGATATCCTATAGTTCCAATAAGTTAAGACCCAAATGAAAATGCGCAGTAATAGTTACCCTGCATTACGATGAAAAAAATAAATTACACGTGCTAAGTTTTTTAATATATATATACTCATAGGGATTACAGATCACTTGCAGCACGAACAGAATGACCCCAAAGTCACATTCTAGCAGGAAAACAGAACAGAACAGAACAGAACAAAACAAAACAAAGAGCAGTGAAGGTTTTGTTTCCGCCTTCCCAGTCCTCCAGCCTGGCCTGGAACACGGTGCCCCCTCTCGGATCCTGGCCTCACATGGGCCTCAGACCTAAGAAAAGGTGAGGTTGGCGGTCAGTTCTCGGATTCGATTCTCTCGGCTCATCTTCTTGAGTTTCATTCGGCGGTTTTGAAACCAAATCTTGACCTGCCTGTCGGTGAGGTTAACGCTCTTACTGATCTCTAGGCGGCGCTCGCGGGTGAGGTACATATTGAACAAGAACTCTTTTTCTAATTCCAGCGTTTGGTGCTTAGTGTAAGGGCACCTCTTCTTTCTGCCACTCTTTGCAGTGAGCCAATTGCTGGTTGGAGTATCAGACTTGATTTCCTCTAACAAAATTAAAGGGAGAAGAAAAATAATCAAGAATTTTTTTTTCTCTCAGTCCATTCAAATATACCCTTGGCCATGACCCTGCTGGCAGACAGGCTGCTTTGGACAATGCTGGTATTAAACATTACCCACAAAGGTGGGGCATGAAGCGGATTTTAAATTGATACCAAATTAGAACTAAAGACTTAAATTAATACAATCAATACAGAAGGATATTCTGTACCAGGGGTTCTGGTTCTCTCTCTCTCTCTCTCTCTCTCTCTCTCTCTCTCTCTCTCTCTCTCTCTCTCTCTCTCTCTCTCTCTCTCTCTCTGCTACACAACTCTCTGACTTTCACAAAACGTTACTATAATAGTAAAGTTTACGAATTTCCCCAGCAACATTCTTAGTGGTCAGTCCACGACAGGACAGGAATAGAAGTCACAGTTTGAGCTTACCAATCTCCCTGCTGCTCCAAGGCCCCAAATCGGCCGCTTCTTACCCACCTTTCCTGGGCAGGCAGGGAGTCCCACAACCAGGCTTATAGGGAGCCACATCGTTTCAAGAGATAAACAAGAATACCTTCTCCACCCTGCCTGGGCATTGTTGCAGTCCCCCAAGAAATCCCTCAATTTAAAAATGTTTCTTTGCCCTCACACAAAAGCACGCCTCCAGAAACATAACTGTGGCCCACCGGTAGACACTCAAGGGCAGACTACGGGGATGGGGTGGGCAAGATTCCATCTTAGAAACCCATAGCCCTGGTTCTTTGCCTTTTCCCAGCCCTAAGTGGGCAATGCAGGTTCCTTCTCCCCCTCTTCCGCCTTTGCCCTCTTTGTATAAGGTTACAAAGCCTGTGCAGCACTTTCCCCAGACAAAGCCAAGGTTACCTAGCCCAGCAAAGGCAAGACGCCCTCTGCTTCCTCACCCAAGCACCAAGCGGCCAAACCATTTCCTTCCCCTCTTAGATCGCAGGATGCGGGGTGCAAACCCTTGAACACAAACACGATGTCTTGGGCCACCTTAAAATGATCCCTGGGTGCAAGGCAAAACTAGGGTTTCAAATCTGAGCCAAAGAAAAGGGGCCACTGGAGCCCTGTTTACAAGCCGTTGGTCTCCTTTTAGCTCTTTGTTGCTTTTCGGGTCTGGCTCAGGACAGATAAACCCGCCAAGCCTTTCCTCTACCCAGGCGCCATCAGCTTGGGGCCAGGACCGGCCGGGAGGGCCAGAGCAGCGGGAGAGAATCAGGGACCTTCTCAAGGCTGAGATCTCCCCTCTAAAAGCCGGGTGGAGCAGCACCTGCCCAGTCAGGCGCTGGGTTCCGCTGCCTGGACTCCGCTTTGGGTACCCGAGCGCTCCCTTTCCGAGGGTTTACCGGACTGCGCGCCCCGTTGGGGTGGCAACTCTGTTCATACCGACCTTTGCTTTCCTTCTCCTGCACTTCGGGACTGGACACCGAGACCTCAGCCAGGCAACTCCTCTCTTCTGGAAGGCCGCCTTTGGCCTCGGGGCTCTCCACTTGGGAGACTTTGGTGGGCTCCTGGCCGCTCGCGGTTTCGTTCATCTTCTTATCCATGTGCAGCTGGGCAGCCGAGAGCTGCGGCTTGGCCGCGCCACGAGAGTTGAGCTGGAGCATGACAGTGGAGCTGCCTTCGGGGCTGTTATTGTACTCTTGGGTTTTCCCGGTGGCGTAGGTCTGACTCAGTCTAAAATATCCAGGGACAGGAACCTCGGGGTTCTCAACGGGACAGGACTCAGGGACCAGCCTCTGGTACGAAGGGACCTCGGCAGAAATGAGTTTGTTGCGCTTATCAGAATACATGCAGCAATTGGATTCTTCTTTAATGTTGGCGGTGAATGAGCAAGTGGGGACTTGCTGTGTAACAGGTTGCTCTATTCGACAAGATCTGTTCGGGTCTGTCCAACTGTCAACTTGAGGTATATAAGGATGCACATTCATACCCATATTTTGGTGGTTCACTTCTCTTTTGGCCAGAGACGGGAGCAGTCCACAGGTTTGCATTCCATAGGTCCCCATGTCTGCGCTAGGTGGTGGCATGTACATGCTGGCGCTGCTCGAATAAAAACTGTCACTCCTGCAGGCACTGATCAAGGAATCTACTAAAAAAGTATTAGCAGCAGGAGAGCTGTTGGGAAAGGACATTTTGGGGAGGAATTTGAAGAAGAGAGATTGTGTCCTTTGTAGGCTGACATCTCTAGGAAAACATTCCCGGTGTAATTGTGGATGCCTCTGCCGACCACATGACAACCAAGCCAATGAGATTTGAAAATGGCCTTGAGCCGCAGCCTCCTTGCAGGTCACGTGTTTCAGAGCCCGGCTGGCCGGCCGCGTAAGCACGGACAACAGCGACATCTACTAAGCGCCGGTGATAGTGCGCTGGAAACAACCGGCCCAGGGCTCTGCTGCTGGCCAGCCAGCCGGTCTCCCGGGGCTTGTTTGGCCGGCCTGCCTCCCCCACTCGAGTCCCCCACCCGGCCACCGGGCCACGCCGGCGGAAGGAAAGGCTTGATCCGAGGGCCCTCCGGGAGGACACGCGCGCTGAGGGAAGTCAGAGCGCGGTGGCGCCTGCTCTTAGAAGCGTTTTACCCTGCACACACCCAGGCAGAACGCTCCCAAGAGGGCCGGTTCCGAGCAAGGGGTAGGGGCGCGGGCTGGTTAATTTAGTACTGGGCAGTTGGGAAGGTGAGTCCGATTCCTTCGGTTCTGAAACATCCCCCCTAGGGATCCAAAGGAAAAAACTCTCTGCTGCAAAGATGATACCACCAAGGTGTCGCGGTAAACACTAGCGAAAAAGGCCGCGAAAGGTCGAGAGGCCACGCAGCTGGGCAAATCCGGAGCATGGAGAAAGATTCCAGCCCGTAGTTACCATCTCCTTCGACCATTCTACCCGGACTCGAGGCGCCTCGGCACCCAGGAGCTCCTGGAGCCTAGACTGTCAGAGTAACCACACCCTGACCTTTGAGGGGCCGGCTGCTGGGTTGCATGGAGATAATCCTCGCCAGCCATTCCCTATCTGCGAAAGTGTTCCTCGGGCTCCCAGAGACAGCTAAACCGAGATTTCCTTTCCCTGATAACACAGGGCAGAGAGAAAGGAAGGATAAAAGAAAATATTTTTTTTTCAAAAGAAAGGGGAAAACTCTGACCCTCGGACTCCACAAGTTTTTAGAAAGCCGGGCCAGAGCAAAAAGAGAGCAAAGCAAAGGTGTCATTTGAGGCTTCTGCAAGGAAAAATATGTTTTCCTTTTATGGATTTTGTAAAAGCATTGGTTTCTGACAAGTGCAAGGTACAAAAGGTTGTGGAATTTATTAATACATATTAAGAAGAATCAGGGCGATCAATAAAATTCTCATCTACATTCTTGGGCTCCTTGGTAATTTTCTTGCTTCTGAGGGTTTTTAAAGAGTTATACCCACTGTTGCCACAAACGGGAAGATATTTTATTAACAAATCAATCGAGACTTTGTAAAGGATAAGATTAATAGTTAAGATTTAGCATAATGGCGTTCGCTTTATGAATTATTGAAAATTATACTATTGATTTTTCCCCTCCGCTACTAACCAAGAAGGTCAATTTTTGTTTTAACACAAATCGTCAAATATTAAAAGCTATACTTTTGTCACAAGTTAAATTTTATAGTTTTGGGCAATCCCTAAAATTCTTTGACAAGGTTTTGCTTGGACGAGAGGGGGAATGAGATGGGAGAATCTTAGTCTTCCGTTTCCTCTGGCGAGGGAAAGTTTTATAACGACGATATGGTCTGGGGTTGTGGTCCAGCTCATTAAAGAGCAACCACTGCCACCACCACCATGGAAACTCAAGAGTTTTATGAGAAACTTGAACAACTTCCTCCCTCTTTCTCTGGTTGCAGGCGGCGAGCTGCCCTGCGGAAGCTGGGGCCTAAAGACAGCAGCAGGGAACTTTAACCTTGATTTCCAAAGACTTGCCCTGGACCAGGGGCCCTGCCTGTGTGTGGGAGCTATCCTTCGGCCTTCCGGGGCCCCTTCCCTGACGGTCAAGAAAGTAAAACGGACCCAGAAACTGTGACCGTGAACCAGTTCTCAGTCCGAGGAGACATCTGTGTTCTCTTCTTTCCCACTCACCCAGGAACGGACTGGCCTTGGATTTCAGGCCCAGAGACTGAACTTGTGGATAAATTTGGTTTCCACCTCAACAGATAATTTCTTTGGGGTTCGATGCTCCTTAAGGCGCATAAGCCATTCTGGGGAAACCTAGTTGCTCCTTCACAAAAACATTTCACTTCCCCCCCTAAAAGTCCTTTGTCCCCTCCCTCCCCTAAAGGAATTTCTCCAGGCCTGATGAAAACAGGCGTTGAACGTTATTTTCGGCCTTGGGACCGATTGGCTAGCCCCCTCTCAGTGCCCTCGCCCAAACAATAACCCCTTTTAAAAAACTCCACGGTGGCAATGAGACAGACCTTTTAAACCTTTCCGCAGCTGTTCAAATACAACATCATTGTCAGGTTAAAAGCCTGGCGCCTCCAACTGCTCGGGCTGCTGCACCCCGGTGGTGAAGCCGGAGACTTAAACGTTACCTTTCCACCGGGGTGGCTATGTTTAAGCTGGGGAGGGGTGTGAGGTGTTAAGTAAGGCATAGGAGAGGGGGAAAAATTGAAACGTTTGCCTCCAGGTTGCTAAGATCCTGATCAAACCTAACAGCCACTGATTAGCGCCTCAAAAATTCCCTTTTTACATTGTGGCGATCAAATCCTGACCTACAGCTAAACGTGCCCAGGGTCGGACAAAGTGCCCGCTGCCCTCCCTGTTCTCGGCAGTCGCCCTGACGCCAGCTTGGCGCTTTAGCATTGTGTTGCCTTGTATCTCGGCCAGGAGAGTTGACTGAATTCAACTGCCCAATTTTTCTAATCCCAAGCAAGGAAGGGCTGTTCGATCTAATCAAGAATTTTATGCCCATCAAATGCCCTTTCATAATCTTTATTTATACACGAAGAAAACACCCAGTCTAAAAAACGAGCAATTCCTTCCTGAACTGGTAAGTCTTCAGGGAAGTTGTAGAGGCAGATCTGCCTGCTCTGTGTGTGGGTCTTTCTGTTTCAGTGCCCCTAATGCTTCAAACTCAAAGTCACCTCATATTGGATTAGGGTTTAAATAGATCTCCACTCAAAGACAGAAAAAAATTGTGTATGTTAATTTAAAAATGCAATCTATTCTCTCAAAATTCTATTTTTTTCCTCTTTCTAATTTCTGCCTTCAGACTGAGTCCTCAGAGGGAAATTTGTCAATATGTTAGATTTATAGAATTTAAATACTTGAGCAAAATGAAAATATTATAAGTGAGGACAGAAACTATGCCTTAAGACCTTAGAACCGACACAAAGCAAACGGAAGGAAAAGGCAGTAGCTTTAAGGGCAACTTTTATTTTGTTCAGTGTTTAATGTAGTGGCTGGTATTTTAAAAAAAATCATCTTTAGATCATCTAGAGCAGTTAGCATTAATAATAAGTCAATATTGCATCGTAAAGGAGACGTAGACCCATATTTGTAACAAGATGCCTGTCTCCCTGGCACAGATCTTTCCAGAAAAAAAAATTTGAAAGGTCGCCTTAGCAAGAAATTAGCATTTGTAATAATTAATAATCATCATAATAAAGTGGTTTGCATTTGCACTTTCTTGTCTTCTTCGGGAGCGTAGGGTGGAGGCTCTGGGCCTAAGAGGACCCAAGGGCTCCTAGAGTCTCCCTAAATTAGACCTATGAGCCGCCTCTGTCACTCTTTAGAGATGGGATGGATACGGGCAAATTAAAAGCTGCCTCCCCAGGACGCCCCTCTGGGTTGCACTGTGCATCGCATCGAGGGGAAAAGAAATCGAAGGGGCAACCGGGAGACTACCACCGACTCAGTAAAGGGGTCTACAGAGATGACCGAAAGGGATCGAGAAGGGCCGAGCCTCTTTCTATTTACAGACACAAAAGACTCCTACTTGGCGCATTTTCTCTCTACTTCAGAATCTGAGAACTCGGCGCCTCCGGATCGGTGGCCGATGTCAAGGAGTCCCACACACCCTAGCCGGCTCAAGAAGGGGAGGTTTTCAGTCTCCAAGGTTCCTGGTCCCACCCCCTGGCCTGTTTTAGGCCCACGTTGGGCAGGCGCTGCCTGGAGAAATGACACTGCCCACCGCTCAGCAGCCGTGGTCTGCCGGCGGCGGCCGCCAGCCAAGGCCAAGGGGCCCCGCACAGCCAGATGCGCGGTGGATGGGGCCGCCTACAAAGGAACACAACGACATTTGGGGAGGGAGGTTCCCCCCCCCCATAGACTAAAACCCGGGTTAGGCCCTAAGAAAGGACGCTTTACAAGAGCTAACCCGGACCGGCAGCAGGACAGGAGGAGCCGGGTATCCGCGCGGGGAACACCCACGCCTCTTGCTGGCGCCTAGCCCGGGAGTCACGGCGCCCCAGCCTCCCTCAAACCAAAGCCAACTCCTGGAGGCCTGGAGAACTAGCGGACAGGAGGACCCTAAAGCCTGAGGTCTGGCGAATGGAGGGAGGGAGACAGAGGTCAGTGCAAATTCCGGGGCCTACAAGCTCTTCTCAAGGAACTTAGGGGGTGAAAGGGATCTGCCATCCTCCCTTTGAGCTGCCCACGCCCGGGATCCCCATCTTCACACTTTTGGACCGCGGAAAAGGATGCAAGCGGAGGGGACACAGACATTTCCCAATGCCCAGGGCTTTGCAGGGACAGTGAATCTCAGGAGCGATTTTAACCGTTTGTGAGAGATTGTGCCCAAAGCAAACTGCGCACCTCAAGGTCGGCGGGCAACCAGGAAAGGTGGCCGGGGTTCCGTCAAGTACAAAGCCAGGTTACTCCAAATGCATTCCCGTTCACAACACTTTGAAATCCAAACGTCCTCGCAAAGAGTCTCCTATCTCCAGAAACCGTATCAGTCCAGCCTGTCACCCGCACCCCAGCTTCTAGCCCTCTCTGTCCCTTGGGTAGTCAGGGGTAGCACCAAGCCATGCACGGACTGGAATCTTCAGCCCAGAACGACGCCGCGGTCCTCATGGAGTTTCCATTTTTTTTTCTAAGCACACACTTAGCTAAGTTGCCAACGCCCTAATCTGTTTTAAACAAAAGCCTTTTAATCACCCCAGCCCTTTGAAAGCTCACAAGACACGTGCGGTTTTGGGGAGATGGGAGGGACCTTACGTTTGTCACCACTGGCCACACTTAAACCAACACGAAAATAGACATTCTCCGATTTAATTAACTCGCAGTGGCTATGACGTATTTAAAACCACAGATATTTGTCTTTTAAAAATATCTTCTCAACACCATAAGGTTATGTACCAAGGTATTTTTTTTTTTTTTTGCAACGGCTTTATCTTTGAGGAGACAACGGATTAGGGGATCCCCTATTTCAGAAGACTGATGGCCTCTTTTTTCTGTCTTTCTACCACTTCTCGCAATCATGGATGCTTAGAACAAGGAGACAGAAACACCTTAACTGCTGGCTGTTTCTAACGGGTGGGCCAAGATCCCATATTAGAGTCTAGTATTGGAAAATAAGGTACCGCAGGCTCTTGGCAATTAAGGTTTCTGGAACGTGAGCGCGCCCTCGTGTGGCTGTAGAGGTTCTTGCAAACGAAAATAGTATTTCTCGCGTTCGCCTGGTGTATGCTGGCTGGCACACAGCTTGCTCATTTAGCCGCAGTTAAAAATAGAAAGATGAAGAAAAAACCAACCAGTTTTAATCTCCCAGGAATATCTTACTATTAGGGCATTTACATGTAAACCACTGCTCAGATTGTAAACAAAATAATCCTTTTCTGAGCGAAATAATTTGATTATCTGCTTTTTTTCTATTGTATCCTTTATCAAAAATTGAGAAATTTGTTAAAAACAGTACAAATATATTTTATTTTATTCTATATCTTAGAAAGTGCCAGAGTTTATTTAACAGGATGGCAAATTGCTTTCAAATGCTAAGGGTTGGTGTAAGTCTGATGAGAACTTACTCTCTCAACCGCCTTTTAAAAAACTGCGGTTCTTCATGACAGCAAAGAGAAACTCTTTCTAAGAGCGTCTCAATTCTCAGTACATCGTAACTCTACTAATAGTTCATAGGCATTTTGATCTAACAAGTGTTTTTAATTTTTTTCCTAAGAAGTCAATTGTTATTGAATTATTCTAGTGTTTGGGGGGAAAATTAAGGTTATTGATCCTGAAATTAGGAATTTTCTTAGATTTATGGTGAACCCCCAGTATGATGCTGTATGGCCATAAATATGTGCAAGGGTCTGGATGTGTGAGCATGTATTATGAGAGTGGGTGGTGGTTGGAAATCACAGAAGAACTTTAAGGCGCCTAATTATTCAGAGAGGTTAAAGGTGATGACCTTGACATTTTGGAAGTTCAAAGGCATACACTTATGCACTTATGTTTTTCTTTACCCCCCAAAAGCTTCAGCAATTAAAAAATTTATAATTCAAAAAGCACACTTCCTCAGGTGAGGGAGGCATGGGGTGCTGTGCACCTTAGGGATTTATATTTTGCCTTTGGGTTTCTGAGGGGTTGAGAGTCATAAGACCCACTGCACTCTTTTCAGAGAAGGAGAAGCTTTTCTCACTTCTCCAGTTTATTACACAGTGCGGAAATCTCTTTTGGGCCCACCAGAAGGTGTATAATAGAACCCAATTAAGCTGTTTAGAACTTTGGCTTTTATGGTGTTGTCTAGACAGTTCAAGGTTTTGTAAACAGCCTGGCTTGGTCCTGTGGCATAAAGTGCAGTGCAACCCTCACCACATTCTTTAACTTAAAGTGGTAAATGTGGTGAGAAGCAGTTGAGCAGTCCTGGCCTTAGCTGGGGGTGGGGGGGGGCTTTATTCTCTGCTTCAAGCTCACTGTGACAGCAGAAGGACCCCATGCTCCCTGTACCTCTTAACTCCGTTTTAACAAAACTTCTTGCCTCACACAGAGGGCTTTTCTTCTTTTAAGGAACTCTGGCTCTTTGACCTTCTTAAGAGATAATTTGGATCTTCAAATTAATTTAACTTTTTTTGTCTTTCCAAAAATTCCAAGTTCATTAGACTAGGGGTGGGGGTGGAGTGAGAATTTGCTCCTCAGACTCCTACTGCTTAAACCTTGTTGCCTGGGAGAAAAAAGGCAACCAGCATTGCTGGATCTCATCTCCAGTTCAGAAATGTAACACTACCTTGGTTTTTAAAGCCAGTGTAGCCTGCAGGGGGTATGAAGGAACAACTCCTATCACAGAGAGACTGAAAAGTGCTCCAGCGGGTATTCAGTTGCATGGGGAACAGGGTTCTGATCACTGAGATAACCTGTGAAGCTACTAAACTTTGTCAAACAGTAAAAATCCATGCAGTGTATTGAAGCTGTAACCTCCATTTTGCTAGAAACCATTTATTCACACACAAAAAGACAGTGACTCATGCCCAAAGGTACATTTCCCAGAGTTTAAATAATCTCAGTGTTCACTGAGGGGGAAGAAAGGGATTTCTTAAACTCAACACAAACACCACTCCTTCCAGCCCCTTGGCCTAACTCCCTACAGATCCCGCCGCATCCACCAGGAGACAGGGACAAGAGCACATTGGCGGTAAAATTGTAAAGGGACGATTGCATTTACCATTTTCCCCTTATTAGGATCCGCTCGGCCAAGTCCCCGGCCTCGTCCTCAGGCTGCAGTGGTCGCTGGGAGGTCCCGAGTTGACCGCGAGAAGGAATCGTGAAGTTCCACAGAGAAGAGGCGTCATTGAACCCAAGGACATTGGACCTGCGGAGGGCAGGCTGGTGGGGAGGAGGGTGGGTGAGTGGGGCTCTGGGGAGGGGGCGCTTCTTGGAGCTCTCAAAATAAGGGGTTTCCAGTGAAATACTGCAGACGGTCTCTGTTCAGTTTCTTTTCTTTCATCCTGCGATTCTGGAACCAGATTTTGACTTGCCGGTCAGTGAGGTTGAGCATCCGAGAGAGTTGGAGTCTTTTCTCTTTGTTTATGTATACATTAAAGAAAAACTCGCGTTCCAGTTCGCGAATCTGGTACTTGGTGTAGGGACAGCGCTTTTTCCGGGACCTCTGGGGGGCCACTGCAAGGCAAAGAGACCAAGGGGTGAGAAAGGCTGCTGCTTGCCCCCACCCGCTCTGGCCACTGAGCTAGGGCCAGGCCTTGGCCGGGTTAGGGACGTCCCCTGCAGCCGTTGAAAGGCCCTGCCTGCGTCGTGGGGGATGATATATGGGCGGGCACAGGAGAGTGCGGGCGTGGACATGTGTTCACGCCCGGACACACACACACACACACACACACACCCCACATACGCACACCACACACATACACCACACACACACACACACACACACACACACACACACACACACACACACACTTCAGCCTGGTATTGAGATAGGAAAAAGAGGGCAAGGCAGACTCCAAATTGGAACCCGAGGGAAGAGAGACAGGAGCGCGCCCACGGGGGCATCTGCTCAACTCCAAGCTGAAAGTCAGACAGACACTTGGATTAAGTCCAGTTTGAAGATCACCTACCCCCTCCCTGAAAGGCAGGAGACTTCCCTGTTCCCACTCTCTTCTCTAAGGTCCTCAACACCACCACCCCCCCCCGCGCGCGCGCGCGCGCGCACACACACACACACACACACACACACACACACACGCACACCCAAATAGAGGGAAAGCTCTCTACAGCGATTAATGTCCTCTTCGAAGTCTACCTTAAGCCCACCTAAATTGGTTTCCTATCATAAACACGCTTTACAACGACCCGGGAAATCTTATAGGATGTATAAACCCCCTCAAATGCTTATAAAGTAGCACATAAAACGGCGCAAGCAGAGGGAGGTCCCCGCCGCACCCCCCTCCCCCGCCACCGCCCCGGGCCAGCCCCTCGGCCCGCGCCTGGCGCCTACCTGTGCCACCGCTCTTCTCGGCCCCCGCCTCCCCCGGGGGGCCCTCGACTTCGCCACCGCCGCCTTCAGCTGCCCCCTTAGGCTCCGGACCGGGAGTCGCCTTGGCGCAGGGACTGCCCCCGCCACCACCAGCCCCGGCCTTGGGGTCGCCCTTGTCAGCGGCGCCCTCGGGCTGAGGCGGCGCGGGCGCAGGCTGGGACTGCGGGCCGGCGAAGGGGGGACCTGGTGCCGCCTCGTAGAACTGATCAAAGCCCTGGGGCAGGATGCCGTTGCGACCCACGGCGCTGTAGAAGTTGGAGGCGGCTGTCGCGGGACCGTGCGGCGGCCCGGGAGCGCCACACACCGGCTCGGGAGCCTTGAAGAGCACGTCTGGCCGGCGGCCGCCTGGCGGGAGCAGATCCCGCTGCATGGCCGCTTCCTCGGCCGCTGCTGCCGCCGCCGCTGCCGCCGCCGCCGCGGCGTAGTAGGGAGCGTATCCCCCGGAGCCACCGCCACCCCCGCCGGGGCCGCCCCCGCCGCCGCCCCCCGCGCCGCCACCGCCGCCGCCTCGGTATGGCCACTTGGCGCGCTCCAGGCCATAGTCGCGAAAGGCCACCTCCCGCACAGGCTGAACGTGCGGCGCCAGGTTGGACGAGTAAGGGAAAGTCATCTGGCAGGAGGACGGCTGCGAAAGGAACGACGGCTTGCTGGCGAAGTCCGACGGGGCCACGTAGTAGGCGCAGCCCGGCAGGTACATGCTGGCTGCGCTCGGGCCGCACTCGTCAAAGTCGTTCATGGCTGCGCGGCGTGCACGCCGGCAAGCCTCGGGCCGCTCCCCGCGCCTCCAACCTGAGCCATCGATTGCACAAGAGGCTTGGGCCAGGATCAACTAAGCAAAAATCCCCACCGGGCGCTGACGTGCAATTCATCTTGATTGATTCTGGTGGTAATTATGTCACGTGACGCCATGGAGAGAAATGTCCTTATATCTATATCAGCACTCGCCAACACGCCCCGGGACGGCTCCTGGCGCCGAGACGCGCGCACACTGGGGGCGGATCGGCCTCCAGCTCCTGCCAACTCTCCCAGGGCACTCCCTGACCAGGCTGCGCTGCAGGCCGGTCACCTGCGCGCCGCCGGCGGCTGCCACCGCTGGGCGCATCTGCTGCCACCGGACTGGGCCGCCCGCCCGCCTTAGCCCGCCCGCGCTGCTTTAAGTACCCGGACCTAGGCCGGAGGGGAGGAGGAGGGAGGGAGAAGGAGGGGGAGGAAGGGGGAAGGGAGAGCAGCGGAGAGAGGTGGGGGGGGGGAGCCCCGGCCCTGGCACAGGGGACTAGGTGTGAGGGTGTGAGGTTCCCACCCCCCACCTTTCCTGCAACCGCTCCCTCCCCCGCGACGCAGCCACCCTCTGTAGCTCACCGGCTGGGAGCTTGTTGCTTCTTGTTCAAGGGGCGTAATAGCGACACTCTCCAGGGCGCTGAGAGCCCTGATTTACATATTTCTCTGAGGAGTGCGTTCCGGCTGGTAGAGATTCGACTCTCTTGGGTTCTGACACCAGGGACAAGTGTTCAGACCCTGGCAAAACGACTCCCGGGCGCTAGCCTTGGCCTGGGCCTCGGTGCCTACCCTTTCTCTTCCAGATTCCCCCCCCCACCCCGCTCCGTTCTTGTCCCTTCTTTCTTTCTCAATCTTCACTTGTCTCCTTTCTCTCTCCTGTCTTCCTCTTTTTTTCCTTTCATCGTCACTGTCTCGACCCGCTTTCTCTCTTTTCCCCAGTCTTTTTTCAGTACCCTCATCCTCTTTAGACCCTCTCTCTTCTCTCTCTCTCTCTCTCTCTCTCTCTCTCTCTCTCTCTCTCTCTCTCTCTCTCTCTCTTCCTCTCTCTCTCCTCCCCCTCGGCTTTCTCGCTTTCCTTAAAGCTGGGGGGGGGGGGCTGATGAACAAAAGGAAGTGAAGTCCTACCCTCACAGGCACAAGGGCCCTTCCTACTCACCGCCCACAGACAAACCCTTGGTGCTCCAGCCTTCTTCACCCCTTCAGTGTTCAGGTCCCTCCGACCTTTCACTATATTGGAGCCCCACTAAGGCCTGAGCACCCCCCAAGACTCCTCTGGAGCCTTTGGGTTTGATGGTCACAACTCCCTGTGAGGTCGACTGCCTCTCCCTCCATCCCCGCCGGAGTCTATCACCTGGCTCCGACTTAGACTTTTCAGGGCCCCATTTACTTGATCTAAGGCCTCGCTCTCTTTGGGCTGCAGCAACCCTCCGAGTCCTGGAGTCCAGAAGAGGCCTGGGCTCCCACTTCCAGTTTACCAGGCCCTTAGCCTTTCCCCCAAATCCAAATCCCAGCACCAAAAGGCAGCAGCCTGTCTGGTTCCTCAGTAATCCTCTCCCCAGGAAAACCCCGCTTAGAGGCCGAGCTTCAGCCCTGTGCCCTGGCTAGGCAGCTCTGGCTGTGTGCTGGTTCCCTCCCTTCCCCAGGCCGCTGCAGTTCGGGTCCAGTGCTTTCTGCGCACCGAGCTGACTGACAGAGAAAAGGCGGGTGATCTGAGTTAATATCTATTTTCTAGTCGACGCTGCCCCTTCCTCTTTTTCTCCTCCCTCCTTTCTCCATTCCTCTCTTTCCTCCGCCCCCTCCCACGGCAGCTTCCCTCCCTTCCACATTGCGCAAACAGGTCTGTGGCAGTGAGGGCTGAAGCTCACCAAGCTTTCTCTCACCTAGCTGTGCGTCCTATGTGACCCCTCCCTGCATCTTCCAACCCCCCGCCTAGATTCCTGCTGGCACCATTCTCCCAGCCCAGAGCCCCCCTCTATTTTTATCTGCCTCCCTATCTCCATCCTAGCCCCAAGTCTCTCCCTTCCTGGTCGACGCCCCTGGATCTGTCTCTTAAAATGGCTCCCCAGACACTACACACTGTTCCTGGGGTCGCTTAGGACGGAAGGCAGCGGCGGGGCCCCTGACCTTCACATATCTTGGGATGCAAAAAAAAAAAAAAAATCCGCATCTTCCCTCTGCTCACCCCACCGAGTGGCTTGCAAGGCACGTCGTTACTCCTAAAGTGAAGTCGGCTGGCCGCCGAAAAGGAAAATGGAAAGGACGAACCATTCAAGTTCAACGACATGGCGACGGCAGCTCTGGCGGCGGGAGCCGTTCTTAGGCAGGGGAGGGTGCGCCATCTGCAGCGGCGCGCTGGCGCATTGGGGAAGGGACGACGCCCCCCCCCCCACGCGCCTTAGCGTGCAAGTCGCCCCCACACAGCACCCAGTGCATACATTCCTGGCCCAGACCGCTTTACTGTTTAGCTCCAGCTCTCTACCTTGGTCCTCACCCCCGAAAAACCAGGAAAATCCACAGCCTTTGGACCCTCGCGTTCCGCCAGAGAACCTACCGTGAAGACCCGGGCGTTGTGTCCTTGTCCTTGCTTACGCAGTCCTACCCGAAACACAGGGAGCACACGCGGCCTTCGGGGCTCGGCCAGCAGCTCCGAGAACGACAGCTTTCTGCGCAGCGCGTAGACGCGATGCGGTAATTTTGAGCCACCCAAGATAAGACACTAACTTGACCTTAACTTTGTCAGGGCGCCCCTGGTATCTGGAGAACGTGAACAGACACTGTCTGGCAGCTCTCGTAAAAGCTGACTGGGGAAGGGATTCTGAGTCATTTCGTTTATTACCACTACAGTTCTGCAAGAAAGCTTTTCCTCCCTGCCAAACTTTAATTATTTATGCTCTTTTAGGAAACGAAAGAAGAGAAAAGCAGGGGAGGTGGGGGGAACACCCAGAGCCAGTCCCTTCCCTGCAGAGCCTAGGAAAAGATTTCTTGAGTGGAGGCTGGAAAACAAAATAACGTGGGGAGATCACCTTTGTCCAAGAACGGTCAGACGGGCGGGTGCTGTGCCCCCCACCACCACTGAGGGGAGTGGATGCAGCTGGGAGAAGCCAGGGATGGGGCACACCTCCCTCCCCCACCACCAGACATGAATATTTACAATGATTCTGGATTTCTCCTCCACTAGCGCGCGTCCAGGAAGCCTCCTTAGCCTGCCTACCAACGGGAGAACCCTGGGGCCTTAAAAGCTTTCCCCCTTCGGCCTTCAGAGCTCTCAACGGATTGAATAGCAGGATAAACCGTTCATTTTAAAACCTCGTTCTTAGTCAAGAGGCCGCGTGTACTGCCGCGTTGCAGAAGAAGCATTTATCTTTCTACGAGGGAATACTGAGTAATCAGATTTCGGTATCATTCTTCTTTGGCATTTATTTCTCATCTTCGTTCCAAATTTCTGCCAGTACTTCAACTAGGGAAGGAGACACCGTGGGCTTTGATTTTGTGTGGATCAGTAAAGGAGATGCATTTGGAAAACACCGCTGGACCAACAGATAAATTTTGTATTTAGGCTAATTTTCTTCTGGGACTGGCTTCTAGGAATATTCTCCTCCATCCCAGGCTACAGAGAAGAATTGTGATGCTTTAATGTCTATTCATCTAGAAAATAAGCCTGCACGTTTTGTTTTAAGGCCTGGGTATGAGTAAGTCTGGTTTCTTCTTCCTTTCTCAGCCCTCTGGACCCAAGGTCTCAGTATGGGGGTCTGCCTTTGTTCAGTTGTTTCCGAAGAGAAAACCTCTCAATACAGACTTCAACTCCAGAAATCTGGCTCAGTACCACTCCCTCCCTGCCCAGCCAGATGGGGAAATAGTCTACAGGACCTTAACCTCTTCTTTCTTATATTTCAATTGTTGTGTGCAACATTTTTTAATTGAAAAATATTTTATGTATAAATCAAATCTGTTTCCCAGAAAGGGGATTGGAAGTTGACTATTCGGTATCAGCACAGGACTGGTGTTGGTTGTTCTTTCTCTAGTTAGAAGCTATTTTATACCTCCGTGAGTTAGGAGCCCAGATTCAAAACTATTAGTATCAAACAGGCCCTGGCTTTACTTGACTGGGCTCTAGGCTCCAGAGGCATAGGGTGGAATTCCCAAGGAAGCCTGCAGAACTCCTGGTGCAACCGCCTAGGGGATCTTCCTAAGTCTTAGCTTGGTCCTGAAAAGACTGACCAAAATTTGGCAGAGGGAGGATTTGTTTTGAAATCTGAGGAGTCTCAGATCATGATTCTACCCCCTTCCCCCACCAAATAATATCAAGCTTTCAAATTTGAGAATTTAGGTAAAATGGAGAATCCTCAATCTACAAACTCAGAGTTTTCTTTGTGTTTGAGATACACTCACATCTGCCCAAGGACGTTCCTCTTTTAGATAGTTCACACATATTCTGTCCATAGTTGCTTTTACACACACACACATCACACACACATATGTGTGTGATGTGTGTGTGTGTGTGTGTGTGTGTGTGTGTGTATGTTCCCTGACTGCCTCGGAAGCCATTTTCTCCTTTAATGATCAGCAAACACCAGAGGTGAAACAACAAGCAGAGAAAAACAAAAATAAATTTGGAGGCCTGAAAAACATTTCAAAAGAATCTAAAGCATCCTTTAAAATGAACAACAGCCCTCTAACAATGTGGCTGGGACCTGGGTATTTATTTTCACTATGCAGCTAGTATATACAAGGAATGTTATTTTACAAAATCAAAACAAAATATCCATGACAACAGCTAGCATAGAAAATAATATTATTTAAAACACCAACTGAGGTCAGTTGGGGTGAGGCTCAAGGCTCCTTGTGAGGTGGCCTGCAAGGCCGTGGTCCTGGACCTCTAAAGAAAAGTTTTGGACCTTGGGGAGGAATCCTGGGCCTTTAGGGTGTTGTGGATCTTGCTAGGGGTTGGGGGTGGGGCTTAAGGCATAGAAGAAGAGGCAAAATCTCTCTCTCTCTCTCTCTCTCTCTCTCTCTCTCTCTCTCTCTCTGTGTGTGTGTGTGTGTGTGTGTGTGGTGGGAGGCATGGGATGTATTCACTGAGAATACGGCTAGATGGATTCTGTAACAAATGTAGAACAATTCCATCAGAATTTCCATTCAGGAAACCTAGCTCCTCAAGGTAAACCTGGCAGGACTCAGGGCCTTAAAAGCTTTTCCAGAGCTGGTCACAAGTGTCTCAGAGAAAGGGTACAAGGGCTGAGCTTTGATGGAATTGCTGGGTGCTGGAGAGGGTGGAGGAAAGTTCTGATTCCTTCTGCCTTTCAAGAGCAGCAGCTACAGGCTGAGGATCTGAGGTCTCTTCTCCCACCCGAGACTCCACAAGGAGGTGTTTTGTTTGCTTGTTTGTCTTTTCTTGTGGTGACCCATTAAGGTAACTCAAGATAGAAAGATGTGTGGACATTTTCATCCATTCAAGAAGAAAGTCATAGTTACAGCATAAGAACAGAATCTCCTCCGCACTAGCTTGCTCCTCTTCCTTCCCTGTGCAGCCAAGCCTCAAAACAGGCCAGCATCTCCCTTCCTGCCACAGCTCAGTTCTAGGGGTCCAGTTACAGAGTGCATGGCCTTGGTTCAGGGATAGGTGAACTTGGGGTAGGCGAATTCTGCCAGTCTTGTCTGGATATTGTAATTTGTTCTGGTATCCTAGTTTCTCTATCCTGTCTCTGAGAAGGAAACCTTCTAGTATATTCTACTCAGCCGGAGAGCCTTTGTAGAGCTGAGATTCCAAAGGTATCCCCTCCCCTCCCATCCTTCAGGGCAGATGCGGGTTGTAGTGGAATCAGGCCCTTTCCTCTCTCCTGGCTCAGTCACAAAAGGCCTCGCAGCAAAGAGGCGCCAAGAGGCGGGAGTTCTCCGCAGCCCTAGCCTCTGCAATGGGGGGGGGGTGTCTCAGGGCCTTTCTGTGTGCTCTTCTAGTCAGGGCTCTAGCTAGCTCCTGTTAGACGTAGAAAGAGCTGGATAAAGAAGGAAAAAGAAAACTGACAAAATCCCAAATACAAGGATTCAATAGTAAGCCCTGGATGTAAACACCACAGACAAGGGCAGGTGACAGCCCCACGCTGAATGCTTAAAGCCAGTGTTAGATTACAATTCCCAAACACCTCTTAGGAGGGTCTCAAAGAGAGCTGAAGGCGAAGAGTGCCCCACTGGCCTCATCTCCAAATCTCCTCCTGCCTCTAGGGCTTCAGACTGAGCCAGAGGAGGGCAAGGACCAGCGGAAGAGCGGTAGGAAAATCCTCAGCCCCAGCCCCAGCACCTCCTCCACGGCCAGGCCTAGATCCAAAAGGGCAGACTTGGCATGGCCGCCGCCCCCTGAGCGGCTAGTAGAGCGCCAGAGCCTGCTCGCGCTGCACCACGCGCTTCTTCTTCATGCGCCGGTTCTGGAACCAGATTTTGACCTGCTGGTCGCTGAGGTTCAGCCTGTTGGACAATTCCTTACGCTTCTGCCGATTGATGAATTCATTGACCAGGAATTCGTTCTCCAGCTCCGCAATCTGCTGCTTTGTATAAGGTTTCCTCTTCTTGCGGGCCCTCCCCGGGGCCGCCCCCCACGGCAGGCCTGAAACAGAGCCCCAACCCATGTCAGCCCGCTCAAATCAACTTCCCGCCCCACAGAGGTTTGCCACTGCTGGCGATTCTCCTCCCGGTACAACTGTCCCTGGCACCCCACCTCCCGTCCCTGCCCAAACTGGCTTGGGGAGCGTGGGCACCGTTTACCGTCGGGCAGCGAAGATCGCAGGCAAGAGGCCACCCCGGCCACTTGCACTGTCATGTTCAAGTTGAGTGGGCCCTTGGTGTCTTCCTTGAAGCTGGAGGCGCAGGGGGCCCCCTGGAGCAGGGTTGCAGAGCCTGGAACGACCCGGCCCACATTCGCGTAGTCATACTTGGTGCCTTTGAGAGCCGAGTGAGCCAGACTAGACTCGGGGGAGAAGGGAGGCCTAGTTCGGCTGCGTTCCTCTGATCCGGTGGCGGCATCGGACGTATAGAACTTGACTTGTTCTTCGGGTCCATCCTTGGTGCCTGGAGACTGCAGGCCAAGAGGCCCAGAGCCGGTCAAGTAGGGTTGAGAGAAACCCCCAAAGGCAGAGGCGGTGGCAGGCTGCGCAGGGGTGCACGAAGCAGGCGTAGCAGCCCAGGGCAGCGCACCGCGAGGGTACGAAATGGGGGGAAGCGCGGCCAGCTGACTGCCATTGGGCCGCAGGTTGGAAAAGTAGAACGAGTCCGGGGACTGCAAATTCAGAAGAGAGCCCACATAGCCAGTTCTGTAGAGACTGCGCTCACACATCTCCGACAAAGGGCCTGGGCTGTGCTTGCAACAGTATTTAGTTACAACCCGGAATAAGAGGCCCGGCTCAGAGGATTGGATGAAACTTTGCCTGCAGGTTCTTCAAAGCCGGTCATTTCAGCACCGCCTACATCCCCCGACCCGTCCCCACCCCCCCTTCAGGGTATTATGATAACACCCGCAATGTTGGACTGTGAAGGACTAGGCTGCTAGCAGAACCAAAGCCTGCTGAGGGAAGGCGAAGCCCTTGAGAGTTTCCAGGCCTGTTTAGGAAAGCCCATGACATTGGGATGGGGGTACCTTTGCCCAAGGTCTCTTGGGAGTTTTCCTGTCCTGGATTGGGTTTGCCAGCTCATTTCCCACCAGCAGCCTGGGCCGGAATTGCCTCTTTCAACTTTAAGTTGCAATTCATACATTTTCCAGTAAGGATACCTCTGGACTTGACTGGAGAAGGTCTGGCAGGGCCACTGACTGTCCCTGGATCTGAGCAATGCCACTCCAAAGACCAACAATCCCTTTAGTAGAAAGAACCTCTCAGGAGGCCTCTGCCCAAGGCGTTTGGCAGCAAGGACCCATTCAGTGCATGAGCCTGGAGTCCCAGGTCGCAGACAATACAGGAGGTTGAGGAAAACAGTGGAGGAAGGCGACACAAACCATTCCGCGTGTTTGTCCTCAGTCACTGTGCCTTTAGTGGTGTTATCCAGGACCCTCAGGTAATTCAATACTTTGAGGAGCCAAACTTGTGCAAAAGGTACATTCCTTGCATCTCCGGGATTCACCTAGGTGACAACTCATAAGCCAGAACTCCTAGATGTCCAGAAAACCAGCTAGCTGCGTTCCATGCGTCGGTGCCTCCAGGCACGCGGGAGGCTGCGGGTACACTAGCTGGGCAAACAGGGAAGCCGGAAGAGTAGCTGCTTCTTCGGTGCAGTAGTGTGTCTAACTCCCCCGAGGCAGGCCCTTCTGGGACTAAGCCTTTTCTTCCCCCCTCCACTCCCCCAGACTGTGGGATGGATGCCCGCGCTAGCCTGCAGCAGGACCCTCGGTCCCTGAGCCAAGCTGGAATTAGTTAGGCCCTCATCTCTGGCAAGGAGACCACACAGGCGCCGCCGGAGGGCAAGACTGACCACCTCGCTGAGACTTTATTGTGTGAGTTATGGCGACCAATTGGGTGGCTCTCAGGACGCAATCGGCCTCTTCCTCCGGCTCTGGGGCGCGAGCGGGGGTGGGGTGGGTGTGTGGGGGCGATAGGGTGGGGGTGGGGGAAGTCTAGGGCTCTTCAGGGCACTATTAATTCCCTCAAGCATTGGACTCTCTGTTCTTTCCTGGGAGGTGGGAGAAGGCATAAATTTCAACTCCGATTTTAGAGGCCCAGGGGAACCCAAGCCCTAGGTATCCGATAGTTCTCCTTTCTTTACTGGAGAGTCCTTGGGTTGAAATTTCGGTTTTAAGAATCCCAGCCGTCTCAGCGCCTCTGCCTTATGCACAGAGAGATTCCTAGGTAGTTATAGGTCTTAGAGTGCATCTTTAGACTCTGGCTGCCCTAGAGTTCTGTCTGCCTCTCAAAACTAAATACAGAAAGGGGCTAAGTGGTGAGCCAGGAAAGATAAGAAAGTTCGATTCTCTCTCTCTCTCTCTGTCTCTCTGTCTCTCTCTCTCTCTCTCTCTCTCTCTCTCTCTCTCTCTCTCTCTCTCTCTCTCTCTCTCTCTCTCTCTCTCTCTCTCTCTCTCTCTCTCTCTCTCTCCTCTCTCCTCCTTCTCCATTTCCTCCTCCTTCTCCATCTCTTCTCCATCTCCTTCTCCTTCCCCACTTCATCCCCCGAGTTTATAACTTTCCAGGTCTTGTAGGGAAAGGGCTTTTCGAGTAGCTGGTGACTGAAGCTGAAAACTGGAGACCCGGAGGGAAGGTGCACGGTGGGAAAGAGGCTTTACTGTGAATGTGGAAAAAAAAAGCATCTGGCTGAGGACCCGAATGGCAAACTCTGCCAATGTCGCCGAACGCCCAGGAGATGGCGAGCGTGCTCCACGCCTGCAGAGGCGCCGCCGCACGGTCAAGATCAACAGTGAAGGGCGGTAGGGCCGGCTTGGGGTCGCCAGCGCTGGCTGTCACGGCCCGCTGCCAAGGCGCTACGGACAGTCTTGGAAAGCCTTGTAGCAGCAGTTGACCCAGACAGCCAAATCAAGGGACCTGACGCGAGGAAGCCTTGTGGCCGCGTTTTTTTGTTTAACCTTCAGCCTCCGTCCCAACGCCCTTTTCACCCCTTGAATCACGAATCATCTGCCCATCTTGGTCCCCACCCCAATCGCTAATAATATGCCAAGTTTCTGAGCAACTCTAAGACTCTAACTGAAGAAAAAGCCTTTCTCCAAATTTCCTTGGTCTTCCGGGCTCCCCACGGGCCTCGCTTCCAGGGCCTCAGCCACTTACCCCTTGCTCTCCTCCCGCAATCCCGAATATAAAAGGCACACATATAAATAACAAAGCCTTCATCTGTTCCTCATTTAGCCATCAATCCAAATACCACCAGAGAGCATTTGAGCGCAGTTTTAATCTTCAGCAAACCCCATTTCTCTGAGGCTCAGCGAAACTGACGGGTAACTGCAGATGAAAGGGAAACCTCCAGGCAATCCCCTCGACCCGATACAGGAAACCTGAGAAACGGACCTGAGAGATGAAGTGTGGCGTGGGAGACTAGAACCTACAAAAAAGAAACTAGGGGGCCAGGAGAACGGTGGTTGGAAGAAAGCAAATGTCCACCCCCGCCCCCCGCCGCTTATTTTCTTGATGAAACACATCTTGTGAGCAAAATAGCAAAGATATTGAGTGATGCTTCCCTAAGTGTGACCTCGGGATGATGGGACCCCCTCCCCCCTTTGCAGAGGTCTGTCCTCCATGGATTGAACGACACTCTGTATTTATACTTATCTATCTCTGCCAGTATCTCCTCCTCTATAAACGAAGTTGGCCCCTGCAGTTCGTAGTAAAATGTGAAACAAGCCAAGTTGGATCTGAGAAAACGAAAGTACTTCCCAACCTTAAGCCCCTGTGTTTTCTCCCCACAGCCCTGAGAGCCTTCCTACCACAAAACTTTACATACTGTGTGAGCTTTCAGAAATTTGTTTAACTAACTTTCGCCTCAGAAAGTTAGTTCCTGCTAGACTGTAGTGGTAAAAAGAAGGAACCCCGTGTTTCTGTGACCATTGCCCTGGGTGGCAAAGAGAACTTGAAAAAGTTCTCAATACCTAAAACTTGTGTCTAGCTGTTAAGATGTACAATAGTGATTTCAGGTGTCAATTGCTGCCTGCAGTATGGGATGTCAGAAATGTTTCTGTTTTGATTGCCAAAAATGGATATGGCTTTCTCATATTTCTAGATCTTTCTAGTGAAGATATTTATAATGGACCCTCTTTCAGGTCTCAAACGTCCTAGTGAGTTTGCTCCAAGCTCCCACATTCACATCGATTAAAAAATAAATAAAATTGGTAAATGAACTGATAATATTGAAAGAAATAAAATTTATTGATTTTAATGAGTTGGTCTGATTAAAAAATGATCATTTTAGACAGATGATATCCTCATTTTAAAACATCACTATTTGTGTTAGAGGGAGGTGGGCAGAAATAGAACATGGAAGTTTCAGAGACCAGAATCGGTGGTGTTTCCTTCATCTACAGAAGCCGAGCAGAGCACGGTTTTATAATAAATAAGAACAGTTTTGAGAGACTTCAGAGCCTTGAAAACCACAAATGTATGAAGACTCAGTGGAAACAGAGAGTTCTTTTTATTTATATCTCCCTAGGAGTAAAAAGTGATTTTTTTAAATGCTCGAAGCACGGCTCACACACATCGCATCTACAAAAATAATTTCTCAGTCGCATAAACATACAACATTTTGAAAGTAGTTCAGCATCACTTTCAGAAGTACCTTTTTTCTTGCTGGTCCTTAGAGCTCCATATTTTAAAAATGCGTTAGATGTTTTAAAGCTCTGGGAGACCCATGCATTCAGACAATTAACTTCTTCATTAGAATCTGGGTAGAAGTTCCCACCCATGGCCTCCCTGGCTCAATCTCTTTCCAAGGATTGAGGAGATGGCCTCAGTTCCACTCCCACAGGCCCAAGGAAAGCGGTGAATTTATACCATCTAGGAGACACGTTGCCAACTATAGGTATTTAAATAGCTGCTTTTTTAGTTGGAGAAATGAAGGCATTCAAGAGGGCGTACTGTTTCCAGATTAAAAGATTACAGCTACAAGGCACGCTACAAACACACAAAACACCAAATGAGATTGCCAAAGATAGGGAAGACTGTCTTCATCTCAATATTAATAAGGTAGCTGCTTTTAAAGCCACCAGGCACCTTCAATCTCCAGGCTTCAGTCTCTACTGGTGATCCTACTTCACTGAGTGCCTGGAGCTGTTTCCACTTGCCTGGGGGCAACTTCTGAGAGCTAATGATTCAATTACACAATCACAGGGTACGAAAGGCTGAAAACAATTCTGGCTTAATGGATTATGAGCATAGGCAGTGCTGGAAATGCATATAAAATCCTATTAAAAAATAAACCCCTAAATTCAATGGGCACTTCTTAAATTCATTTTGGGGGATTATTGAAAAAATACTTCAAGTTTTCTTTTTATACTGGCCTGGAGGGAGAAACAATGTTTTAAAAAAAAATCCTAAAAACAAGCCTAGACAAGAACAAAACCAATAAGCAAGAAAGAAGCAGAATTACAAAGTGAGATTGCATCAAAAAGTTTTAGAGCCAGATGAAGGGAGAGAGAGAGAGAGAGAGAGAGAGAGAGAGAGAGAGAGAGAGAGAGAGAGAGAGAGAGAGAGAGAGAGAGAGAGAGAGAGAGAGAGAGAGAGAGAGAGAGAGAGAGAGAGAACCGATTCACAATGTTTGTCATCCTAGGCAGGGAAAGGGGAAATTAAATACATTTTCAAGTCTTTCCAAAGGTATTTTTGGAGACAACTGAAAGCCTTTAAACTGTCTGTGGCCCATATCAGGAGACAGTGTCTTTGAGCTTGGAGACGATTTTCTTGTCTTTCACTCTTCGATTCTGAAACCAAATGGTTACTTGTCTCTCCGATAGGTTCGTGGCAGCCGAGATCCGCCGCCTCTTGTCCTTGTTAATGAACTTGTTAATGGCGTACTCGTTCTCCAGTTCTTTGAGCTGCAGTTTGGTGTAAGGTACCCTTTTCTTCCTTCCCCGTCTGTAGACACACATGTCGGGCTGATTTAAAGCCACATCCCCTGGCACAAACAACAGCGTGGGAAAAATTAGACTGAGATACCAGTAAAGCTTCAAATTGAGTTAGTGACTGTATCTGTGGTGTGTGCATTAGTACTGGGCAGGGGCAGAGAATACAGAAAATTAGATTGTTTATACTTTATTATTATTTACATAGACATATTATTTACACATTATTAAAGGAAGACTATTTGCACTTCAAGACAAAGGCTAATTTGATGGATCATCACGGTTTTTCAAACCGGCATTTTAACAAGCCTGGGATTTTATGGTCTGGTTATTGGGGAAAGCTCATAAGGGCAGTTTCTGCAATTGCCAGTTACACACACACACACACACACACACACACACACACTTCAGATCTTTTACTCAAGCTTTAATTTCTGTTCCTGTGTTTGAGGATTTATGGGCTCTAAGCTTTAGTGGTCATTGGAACCCCACTTGAAAAACTGGGGGCTCAACTTTGACACCTTTTAGGAAAAAAAGCCTCTTAAGTAAGGAGGTTGAGAAAGGGAGGAGAGGGGGAGGGAGGGAGGGAAGGAAGGGAGGGAGGGAGAAAGGAGAGAGAGAGAAGCAAAGGTAACTAAAAATCGTGAACTAAAGGGCTATGCACCTTGCTGCACGGGGAAGGGAAAAATTGCAGAGGCGGTTTTAATTGGGAAAGTTACAGATTACAGAAACGACACAAACTTTTCTCGTGTGTTAAACCCGGTCGGGTCCGTAGGGGCTTTTCTTTTCTTCCTTCTTCCCCGCCCCCGACCCCCGTAGTGTTGCTCTCTTTTCTACGTTGCTCCTACCTGGAAAGGACGATTTCCAAAAATGGGACCCCTGTGGCTGGTCCTTGGCACAGTACACCTGGCTGTTCCACCCGTTGGCTAGCGTCCAGGACTGATAGCCCTCCATGGAGATGTACGCCTCGTGCCGGGGTTCCCCGGATCCAAAAGTGGACACCATGTCGATATACCCAGGCACGTGCTGATAGGGACTTGTGTAGCCCTGGTAGAAGGACACTTCCTTGGCTCGCGCGGGCACCTCGTTGGTCGGTACGCTGCTGCTCGCCAGGCCCGACACGTCCATGTACTTCTCCACCGGGAAACCTCCGAGAGAGGCGTGCGGCGACGATTTGAGAGCGTTCTGTTGTAAGCCCACCCCGTGCGACATGCGGCAGCTGTAGTAGCCGTTGCCGAAGTGGTAGCCATAGCCCAGCGCCGGAGCGCCCGGGGGTGCTGCAGCGGTCGCGGCGGCCGCTGGCGCAGGACACTCTTTAGCCACAGGAGCCTCGGGGCGAGTGGCGATCACAGCCGAGGATGACGACGACGAGGAGGAGCCTGTGCGCTCTGAGGTCCCCGGGTACGCGAAGCTGGAGGCCGCTGCCGCCGCTGCAGCTGCTGCCGCCGCTGCCGCCGCCGCGCGTCCGGAATGTGTTCCCGCGAACACCGGCGCCGACAGGAAGCCGCGACACTGGCCCGGCGCCGCCACAGAGGACGAGGAGGAGGCCGGCGCCGCCCCAGCGGCCCCGCCGTCCGCCCGCAGCCCGTCCATGTCCCAAGTCCCCGAGCGGCTCATGGCCCGGCCTGGCCCGGCCCAGGCCCCGGCCTCGGCCCGGCGCAGGACACCATGGCGCACCGCGCCTCCTCCCTCCTTGCTGTACTCGGCGCCGCGCTCGCACCCGCCCTCTCCCTCCCGTCCTCTCTCCCTCCGCGAGCCTCCCGCCTCCTGTCCGCCCGCCCGCCCTCCAACAGGTTAGCTCATCGCGGGACGTTTATAAAAACGAAGTTCAGGTTGGGAGGGGGCCTGGGCCGGTCGGGGGGCCGCCTCCCGCCCCGAGGGCGCCGGCCGAGGACTGTGCCATTGGCTGCTCCCGGCCACGTGGGGGTGGGGGCGCGGGCGAGCCAGGCTCCCAGCCGGGATCTGGCTGGACCCACCCACAGGGCCCCCACCCCTTCTCAGCCCTTTGGGAGGCCCACCTCCCATTCCCGCCCTCCCCCTCCCCGCCCCCGACCCAGGAGTTTACTCTGCAGCCACCCCCTCGAGTTGATTGCGCGGCGGCCCATCTCAGGCCTGTCTGCAAGGCGGGCGCCAAGGCCTGCGCTTCATCTCCACAACCGCGGTTTTTGCCACCTCTCTTTGGCTCCTCGAGCTGCACACCAAAATGAGGGTGGAGGACAGAGGTGGTCAGATGATGTGAAGACAGAGCAATCCTGTTTATTGTTGTTTATTTTTTTTTTAAAAAAAAAAAACCTGTTGCTTACTTAATCTTTCGTTAGTCTACCTCTATACCCTAAATTCGAGACAGCCCAGTTTTCTTACCTTGAACTTACCTACGGGGTAAAAGCAATTCTCACAAAGATCAGTCCGAGCAGAAACTTGCTATACAGACACCATCAGGCCACAAACCATTCTCAAAACGCCCTTGAGGCGCACCAGAGACTTACAACTCACCTCAGAGTCGCAAGCTGGACAGTCTGCGCAGCTAGGAAGTTTACGGATGCCAGCTCCACATCTCTTACCTCCCGGCAGCCGGGAGTCACTAAGAAGGCTGGCCTCTTCCCGGACCCGCAGAAGACTTCGTGACCAGAGCGGGAGGAGAAAGCCACTCAGACTGCCACAAATCCTCTGCGCCTTGCCCACAGCCTACCGGCCTCCAGCATTTTGCAGCCACCACCCACCCCCGCCCGTTACTCATACCAATTAATTGAAAACTTCACTTTCCCAGGGACCTTTGTTTCGCTTCCTTTTCCAGGCTGCCAACTGCAGAGAATTGACTGTGCCAAGTTAAAAGGATTTTTTTTCCCCCAAGTAAAGTCGGGGCTGGCGATAGAAGCCACCCAGAACGCCTAGGTCCGACTTCACAGGGATAGCGTTTGCTCTCCTGGCAGCACCGGAGCAGCTAATCCAACTTTGGGGGTGTATCTGCTACAGCTCCAATCCTTCTGTATTCCCACCCCAACCCAGTCATTCTTCTGCCCCAGAGTCCCAGCATAACTATCCTGGGATCTTAACCACTTACGGGTCGCCCTTGTGAGTCCTGGGTTGAATCTAGGTCTCCTGGGAACAATACTAGACTTGGTGAGTCAAAAGTGCTGTGTGGGTGTAAGAGCCTCAAAGTGAGCCACTGGGGTATTGTTCTATCGACCTTCCAGACCAGTTTACCTGTTAAGAAAATCACTCCTTTAAACGTGTGGTACTGGGGCTAGCTCCTCACCCAGTACTACTGCCCTCTGATTGAAAATAGGCTCTGAGAAAGAAGAAGAGGAAGAGTGAGCTGGTCTTCCTGGGCCCGGTCTGGTCTGACCTTGCAGGGTGGGCTGATGGCTTTGGGACTGTTGACACGAAAAACACAGTAACCATAAAAGGCTCAAATAAAGGGGGAAAGTTATGAGAGAGGTACTAGAAGAGAGAAGTAAGAGAATTTGTTTGACTTTTAAAAGTCCTAGACTCGTTCATGGTCAAATTCAAATCCGGAGAGTCTCTCCAGGGCTTTGCGGATCTGTGATGAGCAGCCATTTGTTAATCGGGATAGTTTTGATTACTTGAGAGAAGGTAAAAGTTAGTAATGGAAGCTAGATTGCATTTAAAGGGTCAGGTAGTGGAGTTGCTGAGTTTTAAAAAGAGATTAGCAATTAAATGTTTTACTTTCCCTTGTTTTCCTTTCTGTTATTCAGAGAGAAAACAACATGGGAGATCTTGATATTTCTCCCCATGGCTTCAAACATTTGCTGAAATATTTTAAAAACACAACAGAATAAACAGAAATAACTGGAACCAACAATCTTTTGGTCTCCTAAAACTCAATATTTTAGTGATTTTGTGCTCTTTGGGCTTCAGTACTATCTGCATATACTCTGGCTAATACATTTAATAAACATTTTATCTTTAAAACAAAGATAAAAAGATAGAAAGAAGAGTTTGTCACATTCTGTGATTCCAGTTCACACATCAACCTTGGCTTATTTTTTCTTGCAAGAAATTAAGTTGCACTCAACTGGGAGGAAAATTGGGATTAATACCCAGGTTGAAACTCTCAATATGGCCTTATTCCCAATAATGCTCTGTGGTGCCATTATAGAACTTGGGGTTTCTCTGCCAATTTCAAAGGTTATTTAGAAATAGAGGAAGTTTTGATTAATGCACTTTGCTTTTTGCTATCCTGGGGTTTTCTGTGACTTCCACCAAGTTAAGTGTTAAGTATGCAGGAGGAGCAGGTTACACCCGGAAAAGGCTCTGAGAAGTCGCATAGGTAGAACCCCAAATCCCCAGCACTCCAGAAAAGTTTCTGCTTTTGGGCCATGCTGAGGTTTTGCTGCTAGACGATGCTGGGATTGCTTTGTAGGTGAACTAGTAAGGTTCTTAGTTTATAAGATGATAGACAGGTATGGAGAGGATTCTGAGGTTAAATGGGGAGAAATATTTTCAATTTAGCTTGTGTATCTTGTGTCCAAATTCTATTCAAGTTAAAATTTAATTGCAATTCTTTATTTTCTTTTATTTTTGAGACACAGATCCACTCTTTAGTCTAGACTGGCTCAAAATTCCAAAGGGGGTGGGTTACAGGTATGAGCCACTATGCCGGCTTTATAATCATTTTCATCAGATGTCCAAGAGCACAGGGTGAGTCCTATATTTATGTGTGGGTGTACCACAGTGAAAATTTAACACAAGAAGCAGGTTTTGTTAAGCAAAAGAGTTTTGCAATGACAAGTGTCTCCAAATACCGACTGCTCTGTGAAAAGTTTTCGATATGTTTCCTGATTTTAGTGAAAAACTCGTGCTGTTTTTTGTTGCTTCAAGTGCTCCTTTACTCTTCTTTCTCTTTCAGTTGTTCCTAACCCTTCTTTCCCTCCTGAAGAGGAAATTTCAACAATTCCTTTAGAGAATTTTAATCTGTTCTGGAGTCATAGCCTCTATTCTTTCTTGAAGATCTTACTAATTTGTACGTCTATTTAAGGATGGAAAATGGGTGGACAGAGACTAGCATTTAGACTTATTTAAGCGTTCTGCTTACCAAGGTAGCAATGAGCGCAATTAACCACATAATTGCCTATTTCAACCAGGATGGCAGGGTCTTGTCAGAATGGGGTTGTGGGAGAGTGTTTACCTTTGAAAGTGTTTACCTTGATGGTCACAACCAGGAAATACAGGATACTCTGTAAGTTAACTTTTGAGAAACCAAAGATTTAGTAGAAAAAAAAGTCTCAATTCAGAAACAAAGT
The DNA here is from genome assembly GCF_903992535.2 of Arvicola amphibius. Classification (NCBI taxonomy): domain Eukaryota; kingdom Metazoa; phylum Chordata; class Mammalia; order Rodentia; family Cricetidae; genus Arvicola; species Arvicola amphibius. The sequence continues at coordinate 10,146,956 of NC_052053.1, forward strand.
CTTAAGTTGATTAGAATTGGTTGCTTAGTGTTCTTAACCATGCCTGTCTGCTGGCGCTGTACCTTATTTCCCCTCTCCAGCTAATAACCCACTTCACTCAGGCTGGGGGAAAAACAAAAGAGCAAACAAAGTAGGAAGTAAAACCCAAACAAAAAACCTCTGATGTAGAAAAGGGGTTTTAGGAACAATTAGAAAATAGAATCCTGTGTTTGGGGCATTAGCTGTATCTCGAGGTGGAATCCTTTTGGGTTTAGAAACAGAATTAGTCTCTATTAAAGGAAAATCTCATGCAACAACAAAGACCTTCTCCATATACCACGTGATTCTTTAAAAATTCCAAGGTTGCCTCCCATAGTACAGCAGGCCCTTATTTGAGATGGAGAGAACTCCTCTAGCCTTGGACGGTAGGAAACAGAGGGGAGCTTCTTCCCTGCCAAAGAAACACTGAGTTTTACTGCAATGGAGGCTCTGGGAAGATAGGGCCAGAGCTGGAGGACCGAATAACTTTCTGCTTTCTTTCTAAACAGAAGCAGATTGTAATTTGCTGTTTTGTCTCACGTTTGAAAGTGTGAGTTTCTAGCAACATACTTTTCTAACTGTCAGCAATGAGGTCAAATAGAAGCCTATCACCGCTTCAAATCATTCACGTTCTCTATGGGCAACCCACGTTATGGGTAGCAGCAAGGCAACGTTGGAAACCGCCTAAACATGTAGGAGGAGCTTGAGAGGCTGATGAAGGATGCCGGTGGAGGGACTTGGGATCCCTGAAAGGCGCCCGCAATTCCCCACGCCTGGCGCTAGATGTCTCTGCAAGTTCTTGGGTCTCGTCTGCCTGTACACAAACTCCAGGCAGGCGGCAAATCTGAGCCGCCTACGGGTCTAGAAAGAGAGTACCCACCCAAATCCTCACCTGCAACCTTCCTAGGGTAGCCTGGAATTGCAGGGGATGGGGGAGAGAAGGAAAACGGATGCAACTGGGCTGACCAGATGAGGCACAGTGCTAGGGCTTGATAGCGAAGCAATGGGAAAATGAAGTCGCTCTAGCAAAGGCAGGCTTGGTTACTCCAACCCTCCCTCACTCTCTCCTAAAAATCGAAACCTGCTTGTGAGGACCGCACTTAGCCTAAAGAAAACACGCCAGGCCCACAGCTCAGACTCTGGAGGCGCTTGCAGTCCCAACTCTCCAGCGGGCTTGAGACTCACATCAACCTGAGAACTGGAGGCTCCTACTGACTGGAGCCCCCCATCAGGAAGCCTAGAGCTAGCTCAGACCACCCCACTGTGCCGGACCATTGCAACTCCTGCTTTATTTTCGACCCACCCTTCTGCAAATCCGGGGCAAAATTTTACCTGAAGTCATAGACCAAATGTTCAACAGTTCACTTGGGGGGACCCGCTGCTTACAAGAAACAAATACTTAGTTTGGAGGCCTAACCCCACCCCAGGAGAAAAAGAAAGGAGAAAAAGGAAGGAAGGAAGGAAGGAAGGAAGGAAGGAAGGAAGGAAGGCTGGGATGAAGGGAGGGAGGGAGAGGAGGGAAGGAGAGAGAGAGAGAAAGAGAGAGAGAGAGAGAGAGAGAGAGAGAGAGAGGAAGCAAGCACAAGAAATATAGGTTTTGTCCTTCCTTTTTGTCATTCTTTCCACCAAAGCTGTGCTTTTGGATAATATGGCGTAAGATTTTCCTGCATGTCACTTCACTCCTCCATCTTCAAGATTCCTTTGAAGTCATGGGCATGTGTTTGATTCTTGTGTAACTGGGTGGTCCTGTACTTTGGTGGTGGTAATTTGAAGACACCAAAGGCTGAAAACCAGGACAGTTTCTAGTCGCTGTGAAATGTTACTCTCCGCTAAAGGAAAAGTTTTGGATGCCTTTCACTGTGAAAGTTCCCAAGTGTTCTTGCTGCAACAAAACATTCTAGAAATACATTATTAGTGTTACTTAAAAGGAACAAAATAGCTTCGAAACCACTAGCGATTGAAGACGTCGAGGAGAAATGGTATTTTCCAGTTTCTGAGGTCGGGCTTGGCCAACTTTTGGAGCCAGGGTCGGCGAGTCCTAGAAGGGAAGAAATGGAAGACCCGTAGGCAAAGGAGGAAGGGGGTCATCTTTTTAGGCCTCTGAGGCTTCTGTGACTGAAAAGCAGCTCACAGCCGCTGAAACCGCGAGGAAAACAGATGGGGGCGCCAAATGACAGCCATAAAGGCTTCGGGAGGATTTCCGCCCAGGCTGAGCTGCCACTTGCAGCCAGGGGCCTGGCCCCCCACGGAGCCTAGCCTAGACCAAAGAGTCTCTTATAGTCCCCTGGGTAAGCAAGGATTGGGTAGCAGGACCCTTCCTCCCAGGGACACTGGAGCAGCGACGGCCAGGACCGGTGGAACTGGGCATCCTGGCTGAAAAGCAAGTGGGGTTGACTGCAGGACTGGGCTCCTATCGTGCGAATTGCCAATAGAGTAGCTTGCTAGAGGAGAATAGAGCCGCCAGGGGCCGGATGACCTCTAGGGTAGGATAGACTACCCTAGGGAAAGGGGCAAAGGTGGATGCTGGATCAAGTTCTGAAATGGAGGCCATAGCCCACCAGACAATTCTTCTTAGTCTGCGAGCCTATCCAGCTTTCCACTTACGATTTTAAATAGGTGGGGTTGACTTTCTCAGCAAAGCTTGCTTGTAGAAATAAGTTGGCGCCAAGGGGAAGAGGAGAGAAACTTTTGGCATTGATTATATATGTGTACACGTGTATATACTTCACACCTCAACTCCCCTTACATTCCTGACGCGCCCCCAACGGGTCCAAGGTTAAAAAGAAAGCGCCAATGGACAGATGGGCAATTAGATTAGGGGTTTGCCCCTTAACACACCCCAACGTGCTGGGTGTGTCCCAAAGAGGGAAGGAGGGGGCCCAGGTTAGGGTTTGAGTTGGTGTTGCAGCCAGGATGCAAAACCCGAGACCAGCGCCCAGCTTGCCAGGCTCTCCAGGTTGCTTCGGAAGCTCACACGCTGTACCACTGAGCACTGTCTTCGTCCTCCGTGAGCCTTGCCAGTGCGGGCGAATCTCTGCCTCAGGGGCAGCCGGAGAGCGAACAGGCACGACTCACCCAAGTCGGGCAGGGTGGGGCGCAAGCGCAGGAGATGAGCGGATCTGAGTGAAGATTGATCTTCCTTAAAATGGTTGCCACCGGCGTCATTATGACTATCAAAGTTATCGCCAAGAGGCTCAGCCTCCAGGCTCGGGCGGGCAGGAGAAGAGGCAAGGCTGGTCGGAGACTCTCTGCGCCCCCACCCAGCACCAGGAACACAAGGGGCTACAGGTAAGGAGCTAGTGTGGAGAAGGGGGAGCCCGGGGATGTGGGAGAACAGCAAAGTGGGGAAGAGGGCAGCAGGATACTCCCCCCCCCCCCACACACACTTTGACTCCTCCAAACCCAGTTGCTTTACCACAAATACCTCTATTTAGGAAGGGTGTGGGGTGGGGGGATGGCAATTTTAAAAAGTGGATTCGGAGCGGCCCTTATGGTACGGTAAATCACGATTGTGTTTAAAGTTAGCTGTCGAATTCTACTATCAAACCGTCCAGTCTAGTTCATTTCCTCTAGGGGAAAAGCCGAGGGTGAGAAGCTTATCTATCAGCCCGATTATAAAACTAAAAATCTAGGGTCTCCGAGTTCAGAAGTCAGTCTGAAAACAGTGGTAGAAAATCAGAGAAGGTGTAATGATTTCCGTTTGGAGGTACGGGCCCTATGTACCTCCCCAGCCACGTAGCAAGAAAGCATTTTCAAAAGTCCATTCTCTATTTCTCTCTCTCTCGCTCTCTCTCTCTCTCTCTCTCTCTCTCTCTCTCTCTCTCTCGCTCTCTCGGGAGCATTCAGACTGAGAGAAGAAGTAAGGAGAGAAAGAACTCAGAGTCCTATTTGTTAAATAAAATACTTATTATTAATATTTGGTTCTTAAAACAGAAAGACAAGTAATCCTGACAGGCGCAGGCACCAAGGTCTTCTTCCGCAGCTCTTCCTGTATCCTCCCCCTTGCCCGCCCCCTTACGCCCCCAGCTTGTAAATGTTAAAACAAAACAAAAAACAACAACAACAAAAACTTCCCAAGGATCCACTCTGGAAAATCAAAGCATTATCTATTATTTAACACGTTATCTGTGTCCGTGGAAAAAATGAGGAAGGCACTGCATGATTAGGACCTAAGGGGCAACCCAGCAAACTGAGAGCGTAATGATGCCCCTAAATGAAGGGGGAAATGTGCCTCGGCGTGCTCTATTAATCAGACTGTCAATTTCACCCCTGAGGCCAAACCCCCGGGCGAGCAGAGCTGGCTGGGAGCGGGCAAAGGACCGGAGCCTTCTTCCTCACTTGTGTCTTCTCGTCTCCTACCCGGATCTATTTGTCTGCTCTGAAGTCGCCTTCATTACCCACTGACAGGAGCGTGTATTTATTTGCTTATAAACCTGTTACAATAAATGATTATTCGGACGGCGTCATTCGTACCTTAATGACGAGCAGGCGCTACTTTTTGATGAATGACATCTCCGACTCTGAAGGATGTATGGGTCATTTTGACCAGTCATTCCCTCGCTCTGGCATCCCACAATTTTTCCGCCTCTCTCCAAAAGAGATAATAATATTTAGAGCCGCTTGCTGGGGCTGAATGAGAATCAGCCCTAGGCGCAGCCCATCATTAAGACGGGACAGCCAGGCCACTGTGACATTTTTTTTAGAAAGCTGAGATGATGGAAAGAATAAGAAAAGAGATGATTCTGATGGAGAGAGGGCTCCATAGTCCTACTGCTACCAAGAGGTTCTCCAATTTGTCCGATTCGGCTGGCAGTGCTGTGCTGGAGGCCTTGGAAAATTCGCAGCACCCGGCTCGCCTCAGTCCGCGCCTGCCGTCCGCTCCCCTGCACGGCGCTCTGGGAGACCTCCCCGCCAAGGGCAAATTCGAAATAGACACTTTGTTCAACCTGCAGCACCCGAGCAGCGAAAGCACCGTCTCCTCCGAAATCGCCTCCGCCACCGAGAGCCGCAAGAAGCCAGGTCATTACTCAGAGGCGGCCGCCGAGGCCGACATGAGCAGCGACGTGGAGGTGGGGTGCTCGGCACTACGCTCCCCCGGCGGCCTGGGCGCCGCGCCGCTCAAGGAAAACAATGCCAAAGGTAACCGGGCACCCCGCGGATTCTAGCCCCAACCTTCGAGCTCCCTCGTGGGTCCCGCCAGTTCTTTCCACACCTTGGCGGGTCTGTGACTTGCTACTAGAGTGCTGCACTAAGCCGGCAGGGGCAGGGGAGGGACGCCTGCTGGGGACCGTACCCTCTAATTCTGCTCTTTGAGCCTCCCAACGCAGCCCGCCCGGGCCTGTGGAGCCTAAGGAATCAGGCCCACTCGGCCAGGCTCCTGCCCGAGTCGGAACAAATGTTTCCGCTTGTGGATCTAAGAGCTGAGGCGAGGCGACACGGTTGCTCACTTGTTCTAGGGGAAGGGTGCACTGGGCAGGGGCTCCGAACTCTGCTGCCTCTGGAGCCCCCAGGGCCGGCTTGAGGGGCATCTCCTCTGGATAAATCTGAGACAGTCTGGCCCCGCACCTGGGCACAACCTCTTACAACAGCAGCAGAAAAGAGTTGAAAAGTAGACATCCCCTCCCCCTTTACAGACACGGGTTTGAGCGGTAGATGCTTTGAAAAGCTTAAGATATTTTAAACCTAAAGGCTGTCAATGAAAGGCTGGAGGCCTTCCTGTGGTTTCCAGACCGTGTCAAACTCACAGCTTCTCAAACTGCGTCCGAGGTAGGCATTTTTCCCTCGGCCAATTTTCCTACCGAGTGGAAATTTTCTAATTATTGAGAAAAGAACAGCCCTCTTAAATTCCGTTCCTATTATTTGGTTAGGAAGGGCTCCCCAAACTTCATTGATTCCATTAACGGCAGCAATTTGTAAGCCTGACAGACCCCATCAATTCTGACAGCGACTTTCCTTCCCGAAAGCACTTTTGCCACCAGTTAGCAACCCAAGCTCCGGGTTCTCTGCCCCTACAGCTACTCATGCTTTGTGGATTGTTTGCTTGCTAGGGTACGCGGAGAGCGGCTCAGTCGCGGGTACCACGACGTCGGCCTCCAGCTCGGGCCTCGGCAGTCTGCATGGAGGTGGCAGCGGCAACAGCGGGGGTGCGGCGTTGGGTGGCTCCGGTTCCGGCTCTGGCGCCGATCAGGTGCGGCGATACCGTACGGCGTTCACCCGTGAACAGATCGCGCGCCTGGAGAAGGAGTTCTACCGGGAGAACTACGTGTCTCGGCCTCGCCGATGCGAGCTGGCCGCTGCTCTCAACCTGCCCGAAACCACTATCAAGGTATCGATTCTGGCACACGCCAGCTCAGGCCTCCCTCGGGGCACCTGGGTGATGTGTTTCTTTTCCCCTCTTTTCTCCTTTTCTGGGTGGCGAGAGTTAGCTGTGGAAGTCCACCAGGGTTTGTCACCGAAGGAGTAGGCTTATTTATTTCTCCTATGCGAATCCCAATCGGTTGGCGGGCCTGGCTGACCTGAGATGGCGTCCTGAATCGCCGGGCCATACTTCAGACCTCGCTCTGCTCAATTCTGCACAACCGCTGTCCAGGTGACCCCCTAGCCTGTGCCCAAAGTCCTGCTTTGTCCTAAGCGACAAGGCGGGCTTGTTTTTGTTCCTCTGGTACAAACCCGAGGTGAAACTTTTCATTTGCTCCTGATCTTGGAGATTTATTTTTAACATTAATCGTTAACACTTGAAGAAAAGGTTACAGTATTTTAAAAATCGATTGGATTGAGAATGTAGTTTCCTAAAGAATTTTTCTCTTGGGCAACGGGAAACAACGAAATTGTCCTTGTTTATATATACATATATACATATATGTATATGTCCTTGTTTATATATATACATATATATAAACATATACATATATGTAGGTTATCAATTTTTATATTGCACCCAGGAGAGATGGCTGGAAACTAGGTAGGTTTGGTGAGCACTTGGCGGAGGGTTGGACTCTCTAGCAAAAGGAGCCACCCCACGGGATAAGAGATGGGTACAGAAGTCTTTCAGTTTGATCGGGGCTTTCTTTCATTTAGAATTGTGACGAATGACGTCTTTATTAGATACTAGGCTAGGAGGTGTAGAAAAGTTCTCTTTCCAGGTTCCGGGTACATAGCTTTTTGCCACTCATTTAAAGCAAATGATTCCAACAAAATCATCCTTCCAATACCCTAATCGGACCCATACCCTAGGGAACGGTCCTTGCAGCTCCGAGGGCTCAAGACCTGGAGCTGCTGCCTCTCAGAAAAACTGGAGACAGCCTCTCTTCAAAGGCTGCTCGGAATCCCCGTGCAAATCCTGGGATTGACAGACCGGTGTTCATTGAGGCTGGGCACAGGTGGGTGGGTAGATGGAGGGAGATAAAAGGTTGGTTTGGGAGGAGGAAAAAAAAAAGCAAGTGTAGAGTCAGAACCTGAGGAGTCGCATAAAACACAGAAGAGGAGATTCTTTTGGCTGTGGAGGGTGTGTTCTAGGAGGCCCGCAAGTTTCTGCGCACCTTGTCCCATCCGGGAGAGCAAGGGGATTGAGCCAGGGAAGTAGGCCAGGCTCTCCTGGGATCGGGGAAAGGGTTTGGAGACTCTGGGCGGTGACTGGAAATACCCAGCGCTCCCTAACCCGGGCGGTGGCACGGTTGTCCCCGCAGGTGTGGTTCCAGAACCGGCGCATGAAGGACAAACGGCAGCGCCTGGCCATGTCTTGGCCGCATCCAGCGGACCCCAGCTTTTACACCTACATGATGACGCACGCGGCGGCCACCGGAAGCCTACCCTACCCTTTCCATTCGCACGTGCCGCTGCACTACTACCCGCACGTGGGCGTCACCGCGGCTGCAGCGGCGGCCGCAGCCTCCGGAGCTGCAGCGGCGGCGTCGTCGCCCTTTGCCACTTCCATCCGTCCTCTGGACACCTTTCGTGCGCTCTCGCATCCCTACTCGCGGCCCGAGCTGCTTTGCAGCTTCCGCCACCCCGGGCTCTACCAGGCTCCCGCCGCCGCCGCCGGGCTCAACAGCGCGGCGTCGGCAGCTGCTGCAGCGGCGGCTGCTGCTGCAGCGGCCTCCTCGGCGGCGGCGGCCGGGGCGCCCCCCAGCGGCAGCTCGGCGCCCTGCTCGTGCCTCAGTTGTCACAGCAGCCAGTCCGCAGCCGCCGCCGCCGCAGCCGCAGCCGCAGCGCTGGGCTCCCGGGGCGCCGGTGGCGGCGGTGGTGGTGGTGGCGGCGGGGGAGCCGGGACGGCGGGCGCCTCGGACTTTGGCTGCAGCGCCGCCGCGCCGCGCTCCGAGAGCGGCTTCTTGCCCTACTCGGCCGCGGTGCTTAGCAAGACCGCCGTCAGCCCGCCCGACCAGAGGGACGAGGCGCCGCTCACCAGATAACTACGCCGCCGCCAGGGGCCGCGCCAGCCGCTCGGTGTGCGTCCCCTCGGGGCCCCCCGCATGGCCCTCGGCTAGTGCTGCCGCTAGGGGGCGCCCCGGGGTACCGGAGGGCGAAAGAAATCTGCCCGAGTTGGGGGGCGGGGAGGAGCCGGCGCGAAGGCCTGGAGGGGTCCCCCCTCAAATGATCTCTATTTTTTTATCTCCAACCTAGCTGTTTACCCACCCCCAACCCTGCGCCTTCTAAACGTGGTTCCCGCTTGGTAGGTCCGGCTTTCCGCCGGTCTGGAGGCCTTGGTCTCCCGGAAGACAGCTCCCCAGGGCCAGTCAGACTCCAGGGTGTCCTGTCCCGGCTGATCACCCCCCGGGGCCGACTCACCCGGGGGAGTGGCTAGAAGCTATGGGACACCATGACAAAGAGAGAGAGAGAGCTCTGTGTGTTAGTACGTGGGCGAGGGAGCGTCACCCCCCTAGATTCATGCTGCTGCTCTTTTTCTTGTCTTTAAACGAGGGGGAGAAGGAAAAGGCAGATTTTCTCAGTCTCAGCTTGTTAGGGGCCTTTATCCGAGGGGAGCAGGAGGATGAAGTGTGAAAAGCCAACGAGGCAGGCGAAGGCGAGATGTCTTCGGCCCGCAGGGCTGCTGCGGTCTTCTCCAAAAGGACAAAGCCGAGGTGGGAAAGGGTGGCGGTCACGGCGCTTTCTTCTTTCCAGTCCACTACAGTTCTCTTTAGTCTTTGGTTTCAGTGCTTAGGAAATGGAACGGTTTTTGCGTTTGCATAGTTTATGCAAAATGTAATGGGTAAGGAGGTTGGCACAGCAAGGCCAGGGAAGGAAAGGGAAACCGAGAGAAGGTGCGAGCCAGGCCGACAAAGATCATTGTAGTTTGTGGAGAGGCGTTTGCATCTCAGTTGAGTTCCACTCGATCTGGGAAATACTTGAATCTCTAGATATATGATATTATCCTAAGACTTTCCTTAGACACCTTTATGAGTTCGAACTCTGTATTCCTCTCGACCCCTTCTCTCCTTGTTTTCCTTTTCCTCGGGTAAAATGGTTCTTGGCTTATTTCTCACGCATGTCTATTGCCTTCTTTGCAAAAGCCACCGCTGGGTTGCTGAGACCTGCTCTGCCAACCCGGGCTACGGGCCGGGGGGGGGGGGGGAGTGTTCCTTGAACTTGAAGAAAGGTACATCAAAACCCACCAGTGTTAACTGCCACGTCAATTTTGATGCTAATAATGTGCAGATTATGACGAAAATTGCCAATCATGCTCTCTGATGGACCTCCTTTGAATGTGGAATTGGAGAAAAGTTCCCCGCACGGAGACCTGCTGTCAAGTACTAACAACCCGCTAAGGGAAGTCATTAGGAGAGACGGATAAGAGACTCGGTACATAAAACATTGTTCTCGGTGCATAGAATGTATGTTATTTAATGTTATCTCTGTTACCTGAAGTGATTTCGCAGAAGAAAGCCACGTTCTTATCATCTCAATTGCCAATTTTCATTTTGGTAACTTGGACGCCCTGGGTAGACTTTTCTCTGTTAAGTTGATATTCCACCAATGTGAACAGCCTCATTAAATCAAGCCCAGATATTTCCATAATGCTCCCCGCAGAGCCACTTCGCTCCTCATATAATGAGATTTTCTGAAGAGTTGAAGCCCTAAAATAACTTGCATGTTTAGGCCCAGCAAAGTGGGTATATGTGTGTATGCAACCTGCGTGTGTATGTGTATATATATATGTATATGTAAGTATATACATATATATATTCGTGCTCTTAAATACATATATAAGAGATACACACACCCATATATACACATTGGCACATTTTATGTGATTTATTCAAATTTCGTTTCCTGGCATATTTTTGTTATTTTTAAAGACACTGGATTTTAAAATTTCAGTTTCTGAGGATAGATTTTTTTCATTATATGTTGAAATAATTAATTTTTCCAGGAGAAATTATTTTTATCTAGTGGAAAAGATTCCATGGGGAAGCAGTATTTCAAAACTTCTGTTATCTATTATAATATTTCCATAAAGTATTAGAGAACTTTCCAAGGAAATAACAATGACCTAAAACTCAGTTTCTTTTTTTCTAAAGAGATGAGACTACTTATGTAAAATAATGATTATACCAGCTCGTATTCACTAAGTTTACATTTCAAATATTAATATATAATTTAAAACTAAATAAAATAAACCAAAATATGGTACCCTTTTATCAGCTTTACCTTCCTAGATTGTTAAAGCTCTTTGTTATGGTCAGCTATCAGATGTATATAAGGTACTTTAGGCAATAATGTTTACATCCCCCTCCCAAATATATATGATTGATGAGAACGCTGGTTGGTAAAATGAACATAAATTCATCTTATGTTAGGTCCATTGGATCTGGCTAGTATAATAAGATAAAACTGTAAATAAAGTCTTTGTGCTTTAAATATTGCTGGCTGTATGAACTCACTGTAAGATATTTTACAAATGTGCAATAATTATAAAGCTTTGTATATTACGTTATTTATTGTGTTTGGTCATGTAAAATAAATGTTATTTAAATCAGAGCAATTTTATTTGTTTAAGAGATTGCAAAACGGTGCATGCTGGTGTTTGTTTTTAACTGTGGCATCCAGGGTTATGAAAATCTCTTAAAACAACATATTTAAATCCATATAATACACACATCAGACGGATTAATTCATTCTAATCATTATTTTTACGGCAAATACATTACTCATGTTTATAGGAGACACGCACTACATCCAAACATTGGTTTAGCGTTAATTGGCTGGCTAAACAGATAAGAGCAGTTAGGAGTAGAGTGTGTGGCTATGCCTTGTAGGGACACACAGCGAGTGTGTGCATAGGACTCCAGGCATAGGGACTGCTTGTTTGCAGCCATACAAAGGGAAACAACAATGTTTCTTCTGTCTAACTAATGTGTTCATTTTATTGTCATATTT